>NC_138975.1:111975000-113225000 GCF_055761805.1 Camellia sinensis
TATACAACGTGCTACGACTACTAGCAAAAAGATAAATAAAACAGGAAACAGCCGTATCTGTGCTCTCAAGAACAGTAATAAGAGGCCCTCTTCGTCCTCTTCTGTGGGATAGACTCTCCGCCACCATCGTCATCACCATTATCTGAATCGGAGTCGTCATCCTCGGGATCCCCCTCAGCCTCGCCTCCACTCCCGGAACCAAGACCGGAGTCGTCCTCTCTGTCGGCAGATGTCTCTGACTGACGGTCTGCAGCCTCCTCCTCCTCCTCATCCTCACCAGGCTCCTCCTCTACAATGTGTGCTCTGCGTCTGCGAGACGACCCCTCCCCTCGAAAAGGTCTGGATGGCCCAGCTCCTCGGAAAGGCCTGGATGGCCCAGCTCCTCGAAAAGGCCCAGATGGCCCACCTCCCCAAGAAGGCCCAGGTGGCCCGGCCTGCGGCTGAGAATATACCGAGCATATACCGGGGGCATCTGAGAATAAAGAGTTCAATTTAAATACATCAGTCCAAATATGTACAGCAGATACAGATACAAGAAAAACTACATGAAGTAGGTACATGTAAACACAGTGTGTAAGTGAGGTGTGTGTTAGATGTGCTCTACACAAGTAGCCTATCAATGCAGTAGAAATCAGCATATCATCAGAAGTATGATAAATGTCAGAAAACTAAAGGGTACCTGGAAGCCCATGATAGACAACTGTGCCTCCCTCCGCAGGACCATCCCCTCAAGTGAGGCTACCATCTCGAGCATCTGATCCATATACTCAACAGGGGGCTGCAGATGCAAAGGCAAGGGCATCAGTAAAGGAATGAAAGTCCAAGTATCTGAGTAATGAATCAAAGCCGTAAAACATACCGGTGGTGAGTCGGGGTCTCTGACATATCGATGACCGGGCATCGGAGGCTCTATCGGGATCGAAATCGGAGAGGTAGTCCCGTACTGCCACCCCATCAGCTCAGTCGGCATATCCGGCCACCCAGGATAAGGATAAGTCGGAGGAATCGGGAGAACCGACCCACCCCCGCTTCTAGATGTACCAGCCCTGCTGGTGGAAGGGGCGTCTGCAGCCCGAGCCCAGGCCTGGCTCGAAGATGGCATGCCAGCAGACCTCATCGTCGGAGTACGAACTCCTGTCAACGGAGGCATCAGGTATGTGTGACGGTAAGTAGCGTAATCCCCCTCCTCAAGATGTAGCAAAGCATCAGTACCCAGCATAGCATTAACAACATCCCGGGAAAAGAGCATATCAGCAATCCGCATATCGATTGGAGGTGCTGAGGGAGGGTCCTGAGAAGTGTACCCCCAGACCTGACGCAAGAAGCGGTCCCCCAAAAACCAGGCCCTACCAACCGGCCCTTCGAACAGGAACCTGTACCGGGAGGCCCCCCACCCTCCGGCAAACTGGAATCGGAGACCTTCAACTAAAGGCGCCCAGGGCTGCCATGTAATCTGCGGATAATAGGCGCATAAACCAAGCAGAAATCGAAGATGTACAGGACAAATCAAAGATGAAAACAGAAAGAACTGAGAGTTCTGAAGTACCTCCGACGAGCGCACCGTGTTGAAATACTGTCGCAGATAAAGGAGAGACTCCCGAGGTCTTGGCCGGTGCTGGCCTTCAAATACAAGTGAGTATGGGGTCACGAGAGGTCCCACTACCACCAACTCCGGGGCCAATATCGGGAAATATACATAGACCCACAACTGTAGAAAACAAAGCAGAATACGAAGTGCTGAGGGCAAAAGGCACGATACAGAGTATAAAGTGCGCCGTGTGTGCAATGTGCAGGTAATGAGGAGCAGAAATGTAAATCAAAAGGGCAGAAAGTACCTCCCAGGCTCTCCAATAGCCGCCAAGTAAGTCCCCCCGTCCACGGGAGGTCGCGCTCATGTAGCAATAAAGGGTAGCCAAGCCAGCGCCACCCCAGTCATACCGCCTGACCTGTGACAGGTCTACCAAGGCACTCAAAAGATAAAGCCCAACAGTGTTCCCCCTGTCGGCAAACAAGGTGGTCCCGAAGAGGAACATCAAAAAGCCGCGAGCATACTGTGCTGCCTCCACAGGAGTCTCGGGCTCCATCTCCACCCGCCGGAAATGGGAAGAGAACCAGGTGTATCGGACTCTCTCCGAAGCTCTGTCAACAGGCGGGCGAGCCCCCAGCAGATATATCCAAGCGGCCTCCCACTGGCCCATGTCCTCGTCGTAAGGGATAGGCCAACCTCCCACGTCAAGGCTAGTCAGCACAGCAAAGTCAAACGGGGTCATAGTCAAGTCCCCTGTGGCAGAAAAATGGAAGGAGTTGGTGGTGTCCCACCATCTCTCCACCAAGGCGGCCATCAGCGTCCTCCTGGCAGGACAACGAGATAGCCCAGTACAGAAGGGCCCAAACCCCGCTAAGTCAACCAAATCCCGAACAGCCTCCGGGAGCTCTGCGTACCAGTCTCTTGCCGCGGTAGAGCCATACCTCCGCACAGTGCGAGAAGTCACCTGCATTCAGGATGAATACATGTTTCAGCATAAAATGAATAAGCTGCGTGCAAATAAAATGAATAGGCTGCATGCAAAGTAAAGTAAGTGGGCTGCGTGTTCAACTCTCAATCAGTGTGTGCTGTGTGTTCACCTTCAATTTGGGCTGTGTGTTCAGAATATCACTGTTTTGGGCTGTGTGATCAGAATATCAGTGTTTTGGGCTGTGTGTTCAGAATATCAGTGTTATGGGCTATGTGTTCAGAAAATCAGTATTTTGGGCTGTGTGTTCAGAATATTTGTGTTTGGGCTGCGTGTTCAACTCTCAATCAGTGTTTTGGGCTGTGTGTTCAGAAAATCAGTATTTTGGGCTGCATGTTCAACTCTCAATCAGTGTGTGCCGTGTGTTCACCTTCAATTTGGGCTGCGTGTTCAGAAAATCAATGTGTTTGGGCTGCGTGTTCAACTCTCAATCAGTGTGTGCCGTGTGTTCACCTTCAATTTGGGCTGCGTGTTCAGAAAATCAATGTGTTGGGCTGCGTGTTCAACTCTAAATCAGTGTGTGCTGTGTGTTCACCTTCAATTTGGGCTGTGTGTTCAGAATATCACTGTTTTGGGCTGTGTGATCAGAATATCACTATTTTGGGCTGTGTGTTCAGAATATCATTGTTATGGGCTGTGTGTTCAGAAAATCAGTATTTTGGGCTGTGTGTTCAGAATATCAGTGTTTGGGCTGCGTGTTCAACTCTCAATCAGTGTTTTGGGCTGTGTGTTCAGAAAATTAGTATTTTGGGCTGCGTGTTCAACTCTCAATCAGTGTGTGCCGTGTGTTCACCTTCAATTTGGGCTGCGTGTTCAGAAAATCAATGTGTTTGGGCTGCGTGTTCAACTCTCAATCAGTGTTTTGGGCTGTGTGTTCAGAATATCAGTGTTTTGGGCTGCGTGTTTAGAAAATCAGTGTTTTAGGCTGCGTGTTCAACTCTCAATCAGTGTGTGCTGTGTGTTCACCTTCAATTTGGGCTGTGTGTTCAAAATATTAGTGTTTTGGGCTGTGTGTTCAGAAAATTAGTGTTTTGGGCTGCGTGTTCAAATCTCAATCAGTGTGTGTTGTGTGTTCACCTTCAATATGGGCTGTGTGTTCAGAAAATCAGTGTGTTGGGCTGCGTGTTCAACCCTCAACCGATGTGTGCCGTGTGTTCGCAACCAATTTATGCACTGAGTGTTCGGGAATTCAAGTGATTGGACCGTGTGTTCAGAGTGCAAACAGAATGCAAGAAAAATTCATAATACGTTACAGAAAAGGTAAGAACGAAGTAAATACCTCTCGTGCCTCATGGGAGAGATGATACTCTGGCTCTCGCAGAAGGAGATCCCCGGGTGCTCGCTCGTCAAAATCGGTGAAGTGATGGAAAACAGCCCGCGGGAGAACGTGTACTGGTGGGTTGTACCTCTTGGGGATGAAGGGGCGAACCCTCGGAGGCAAAGACATGATGTTAGGCTCGCCTTCGGCGCCTGGAGAACCTCCGCCGTGGGGAAATTGACCCGCCATTTCAAGAAATCTACAAAAGGGGCAAAAATGAGCAAAAATGAGCCAAAATTGGAAAAAGTCAACAAAAGTCAACTCTCGGGAAATGAAAAAGTCAACAAAAGTCAACTCCCGAGAAAATCTTCCAAATATTGAGACAAACTCACCTCAAGTGGCGAAAATGAGAAAAGAAGCCCTGAAACCAAAATTTAATCGATTCAAAGTTCTTAGAACTGAAAGATTTCGCGAAAACAACTTGCGTGGGACGTTGGAAAACGCGTATAGAGCACAGATATGAGGGAGAAAATGGTTTAGGAAGCTAGAGAAGAGGATTTCGGAGCTGCACTTGTGAGCACAAAGTGTTTGGATAAGTGTATTTAAAGAAAAGAGGCTGAAAAGACAAAACTGCCCCCGGATTTGGCAAAGTGGCCGGCCGGCCACTTTTTCTGGCAGGCCGGCCAATCACTTTTCAAAAACTGGCAGGCGGCCTCCCTCTCCCAATAAAGTTGGCCGGTGGTGTTCCCCACATGCCCCCCAAGGTCCCTGCAAATTTTGGGGAGGATTGGAGTCCCCGAGACCTGAAAAAGTACAAGAGAAGTGCACTTTCTGTCGCGAAATCGCTCCGCCGGAACTTCAGCTTCAACTTCCGATGCATGTCTCATCGTTTACTCATCGAAAGTGAGGTATATCCTTTTGAACATGTTGTAACCTCTTCGGGAGGTGGACCGGAGGCCGCGATCGAGTCGCCCTCGCCGAAACGCGAGTTTCTTCCCGCATTGCGATGCACTTCTTCATCAACACCGCGATTGTCTGCATTCGATATCACATTGAACATATGTTGTTAGATATGTTGTGCTTGTTGAGTTTCTTTATTTTGAAGGCACGATATTGTATGTACGGTTCATTTGAAGCTGGTGCGACCAGACGAATCGTGCAGGTATCGTATCTTCTCCGTGTGAAACGCGACGAGAATTGAATAATTCTCTGCATTCCTAACTACATGAAATGTAGTTGTTGCTTTGCATTCTTGCTTAAAACTGTTGCATCTATTTGCGAATACTTGCCTCATTACAGCTTGCTGCATTTGCATGATCATAAGCTACGTCCGGCTTTGTACATGTCATTTTGCATCTTGCCCCCTGCCTGCGGGCATGCCTACGGGCGCATCTCTGTTTATCTTGCCTGTTTGTCTAAGTCTTCGGCCTTGTCAAAAATGGGTCGTCTCTGGGCTTTGACATTCACTCCCGTCACTTATGACTTTCGAGTTCTGTCA
This sequence comes from Camellia sinensis, assembly GCF_055761805.1. NCBI lineage: Eukaryota > Viridiplantae > Streptophyta > Magnoliopsida > Ericales > Theaceae > Camellia > Camellia sinensis. Next base: position 111,980,270 of record NC_138975.1, read on the forward strand.
AAGAGGGGCAACTGTAGACACCCCATTTTTGACCGACCTTAAGACTCAAACATCACCAATTGAGCGCTCGGTGATGTTGCATATCGTGCTCGTTCAGAGGTTTTAGAGTCTCGGCTGCGAGCCTTGCCTCTAGACTTCGGGACTCTTTTGTGCTTTGCCTCGGTTTGTGAACCAGGCTCTGTTTTCTCTGTTTTCTCTTCCCGAAGGGAGGGAGAGGTCTCGTAGATCATCTCTCAGTGGCCGTAGGCTACGTTTCGTGGTCGTAGGCCATTTTTCCCATTTGGAGTCCGGTTTTCATTTTTTCGGAGCCGTTGGCCGTATGCCTCAGTTCGGGACCGCTTAACCATCTCCGTTGGCTCCAGTTCTTGGTGTACGTCTTATATCCTCCCTTTTGAGAGACACTGTGGTCTGAGAAACCAACTTCGTGGTCGAACATCACTCCCGGTGCCTAACAGTCAGTTTTCGGGACCCCGGGCTGCGCGTTTCGGCCCTCGAACCTTCATTTTGCATCGGTTTTGGTTCGTTTTTGGCAGGGACCTCTGTTTCATTGCTAGGAAGGTCATAGAAGGATGGGAGGCCAGTAATTATTCTGTCAGCCAACTTTATCCCTTCATCGCCCTCCGTCGCCCGTTTTTTCTCACTTCAAAGCCAATGTTGACCACCCTTGGGCCATTTTCTTGCACCCTAAACCCCATATTTGTGATGTACACATCTGGGAGGCCACCAATATTTGGTGGCCGGCCAGTAATTGCTTTTGGACCTTTTGAACCCCTTTGAAAAGTGGGTTTTTCTCTCTCCTGGTTCACTATCTCCAGTTTTTGACCACATGATTGTGTTGAGCACACATGGGAGGCCACCAATATGTGGTGGCCGGCCAGCAATTGTTCTTGGACCTTTTGACCCCTAGCCGACCGGCCATGGGAAGTAGCCGACCGGCCACCTGCAACCTCAATAACCAGCCGGCCTTGCTCCTTGCTGCTGATACAGTTCAAATATGCATCTCTTTTCCCCCCAGATTTTGTATCCGGGGGCCAACTTTTTGGGGGGAAACTTGAATTGTTTTCTCCCCCATTTTTCCCCCCTTTTCTCCCCCTCTTTTGCCTATAAAACCAGCCTCCCAGCTCTGGTTTAGGGGTTAGAAAATTTTGGTTTGGAGCTCTCACATTAAATCTCTCTCTCTCTACTCTAAGCCTTAAAAACCCCCTTGGTTCTTCACCAACCCATAGCCCCACCCTTCCATCCTCCATTCCAGCAGCTTGAGGTTGTTCTTCAGAGCCTAGGAGTGCTGCATTTTGGTCCAAAAGGCTGTCAAAGACTAGTCTTCAAGGGTAAGTCCTCTTCTCCCCTTTTTGACCCTTTTCTTGGTTCATATTCTAGCTCCTTGTGCTTACTTTTTTGAGCTCCGACCCTAACTGAAAATAGCATTGTTTTGAGCTCTATTTTATATTTTTTTAAGGGCCTCTCACTGTTTGAAGCTTCCTTGTGGCACTTGCTTCTTTACCTTTCTTTTATGCCATTTCCTTGCATAGTATTTTAGGCCTATGTATAAACTGTTTTGAGCTCTGTCATAAACTGTAAAGTGGCTTGCTTTGAGCCCTTCTTCAACATTGTTGAAGGGCTCATCACTTTTTGAGGCTTCCATTTGCCACTTGCCTTTGTATCTCTCTTTTGGCTCCATTTTTTGCATGATTTGTTAGCCTTTTGTGCTTCGGTTTTTGGGCTTTGGTCCAAACTATAAATGGCCTTATTTTGACCCCCTCTTCATGTTTTATCAAGGGACTTTTTCTGTTTGAGGCTTCCCTTTTACACTTTGTGTTTAAGCCTCTTTTTAGGCCTTATTTTGCATAGTATTTTAGGCTTGCATGTGCACTGTTTTGGGTTTGATCATAAACTGTAAAAGGGAATATTTTGGGCCCCTGTTCAACATTGTTGAAGGGCCCTCATCTGTTTGGAGCCGGCAGCCATCACTTCCTTCTTTGTCTCCCTTTTGGCTCATTTTTACATGCTAGCTTAGCCCTACTTGTGTTCATTGTTTGGCCTTAGGTTTTGTTGTGTTTATATGTGCATTCATTCTATATTGAGTTGCACAATTCAACTCCTCGACCACCATGCATCGAGATGTGTGATTGGTGGCACGAGGATCGAGGCATGCATACATTTGTGAAAATACATTGGCATGCCCTTTTCCTGCTCTCTGTTGCAGCAAATCAAGAATCAGTAGTCTTCCAGGGCTTGGCGCGCTTTCCAAAAATTATTGTAAAACAGAGGCTAATTGGGGCATCGCCGTGGATTTCTGCGCAAGGCAACCCGAGCACGCATCATTCATCATCCAGGGCGGAGTCAAGGCAGTCCCTGGCTTGCATGCCAGTTTATTGTTTTCCTAGTTTAATTGGTTAATTAATTAGGATTTTTGTACATATTTGGACTGTATTATTTATTCGGACTGTATTATTTGGACTGTAATATTTATTCAGGACTGTATTATTCTTTTGGACCCTCTGCGCGAGGGCAATGTTGTGTGCGTGTGTGTGATGTATGTCTTCCAACCCCACGTCTTTCTCCCTTTTATTTACCCGCTTATGATGGTTAGATTACGGCATGTTTTAATTAGCATACAGTATGATAGCATGTTTGCATTCATTCATCTGTTTTGCATGCACCGGGCTCGGCGCATCATACTAACTGCATTGTATTTTCAATTCCAAGTTGAATACATGTTAGCTGTAGCATTCCATATGCCATGTTTAGAATAGCCGAGCCTGCTATAGTCGCATCTTGCATGTGTTGCATTAGGTATTTCTGTATAATTAGGATCATACATAGATTTGTAATTAGCTTTTATTTTGGCTTGGAGTACTCGGTAAGTTTTATGCTTTAGCATCCTTGCATGCGTGTGAGTGACTGCCATGAATAGCATGCTTACCATGAGACTATGTGCTTATGTGATATATCTGCCTGAATGCCTGTGAGTGAAGGTTGGGTTATTTGAATTGGAACAATTCATCAAATATGTGTTTTAAAGCCCACTAGATAGTGGCAAAATCATGTTTTCTAAGCCCACCCGAGGGTGGCAAATCCACGTCTTAGCCTACTTGCGAGTAACACCATCAAACCATTTTCAAACACACAAACATGAAATGTTTTATTCCAATTCAGGTGACCCAGTCTATACTTGTATGCTGTGCGCATCACATAGTAAATCTAGGCTAATAACCGGAATAAGAACACATAATGTTTTCAAAAATAGGTATCATGGTTAGTAGAGGCCGATCTTTGATTGGGCGAGCGGGGGTGCTCACGAAATGACCTTCCCCAATCGTACCCAAGTTCTCGAGCCGAGGCAACTTTGGTGATGACGGACACGTGGCCTTAGGCAAACGAGTCAGGGTTTCCTAAATTTCTCCAAAATAAAATGTTTAGGTGGCGACTCTGTATCTGGCAAAGCAGTCCATGTTTGGCACTTCTTTCAAAAAAATCTGTTTTCTCAAAACGATTTGCCAGATTTGGACTCTTTGGTTCAGACTTAGAACCGTGACAATTTGAGAGTGCTGAGCTGTAGTGAGCCCAATATCGAACGGAACGGGGGACTCGTTCCTCTCCCGGGGCGTTCGGGGACGTCTACACCTGCATAAGAAGAATCACCACTTTCATAGTCTCTTCCCGAAAATAGGCGCTGAAAATGTTCCACAAACGCCTTTTGAATGTCTTCCTGCTCTGTGAGTTTGGCCTCATTGCTATCTTTAATAAATCTAATACAGTTCCTTGACCTTCTCCATGATGCCATTCAATGAAAGAAGTTATTATTTTGGTCACCCAGTCACATCCACTGTTGTTTTGAGCGTTGAGCCCAATAAAATCCCTGCTTTTGAAGTAGATCATCCTATTGTCTTCGAAGCTCTTGCTCATGATGCACCTCTTGATCATCTTTGAGAGAAAGTTGCACCCTATGAAGCTGAATTTGAACATCTTCAATTTGTCCTTGCAAGCTTTTATAAGATAAGGAGCTCCAATTTTTCAAGTGTTTCATGGCTATCACCTGTCTTTTACAAAGGAGAGATTGACTGGAACCGTGGAGAGGCAGTTGCCAAACTTTCCAAATAATCTCCTTTGTAGTATCATCTATTAACCAAACCGATTCGAATCCCCTCCAAGGTGGACCACTTTTTACCCTCTAAAAAGTATCCAACAATAAGGGGCTATGGTTTGACCACTGAATAGGCAACGTAACTAGTGAAGTTTTGTTAAAGACTTGATCCCAAATGGATGAAACAAGCACTCTATCCAATCTTTCATATGTGACTTCGTTAGGAGTGCGATTGTTACACCAAGTATACCAAACTCCCTGGCTTGGTAAATCCACTAGTTGATTTCAGAAAATCAAATCATTGAACTCGATAGCCCCTTGAATTCGATGATGCGACCAACTTCTTTTCTCTGCCTACCCTCAAACTTGATTGAGGTCCTCCATAATAGCAAAATGAGCATCTAAGGCTCTAAATTATGCCTCAACTGCACTCCACACCATCACTCGCCTTGTAGCCATTGGGTGTCCATACATCGAGAACAAAAACCATTTTCTTTTTACCTCCTCCATAACTTCCAACAACAGAAAATGTTTCGTATATTCAACTGCTCAAATTAACTGGTTATCCTCCCAACCTGCCCATAGACCACCACTCCAACCGTGACAATCCGTACCACAACCGTGTTTATTACCCATCAGGTACCCAATTTTCTAAGCCTGTTGGACTGAGAGCTTTGTTTCCATCAAAAAAACAAATATTAGGCTTGAATTTTCTGGTCAATTGTTAGGCTGTTCGAACTGTAAGGGAATGACCAAGACCCCTACAGTTCCAGCTGAATATTTTTATGGCGTTGGAGGAGGTTGTTGCGGGACAACCTCCTGCAAACCCACTGATGAAACTTCAACAGAAAAATTGATACCCAGTTCTCTAAAGCAAGTTGTTTCCATTCGAATAAAAACATGTTCCAAGTCCTCCTAGAATCGAGCACGGTACGGAAACCATCCTCGATGTTCTGGGGAACTAACTTTAGTGTTATAAACTAACTCAGACCCCATACAATCCACTAGTCCATCCACCAAAGACACACCTCCACTGCACTTTTGAGGTTGAGAATGATGAACCCGCTATGCTGAACGGCCAAAATAGTATCGGCCTTGCATACGACATGAAGGCTAAACTGAACCACCAAAGATACGCTTTTGTCGATTACGACGGTGCTTGAATGGGAAGACCCTACACTGGTGAAGATCCAGATACTGAGATGCAGACACAGTAGCAAAAGGTCGCCGAACAGGCTTCTTTATTCGGCTGAACTACCGCCGCTGAAAAATACAAGCTGAATTCGAAACTCCGCCTGAGCCATGTAATCCTCGTGCCACTGCCAACCCCCATGGAGGACCCTAAGCCGCAACCACCCCGTCCGAAGCCTCTGCATCATAAAGTAACACAAGCCCAGACCCTATAGCAACTAGTCTTTTTTCCACAGTGGTGCCGAAAATGTTGAAGATGAAGGAATACCCACCCTAGATGGGCCAATAATTTCCTTTCCCTTAACCGAATTTATAGGAGTGGGGCGAAAAGATAAATTTTCAGATAGTATTGGGCCAGGATCCTAATAGCCAAAGGCCTGTCAAGTTGAAAAAGAGGCCCACTAATGCCAACCTCACCAAATGGAAAATTAAGACGTTGGGCTAGCCCATTCCTCGTTAGTGCATCAATAACTTCTTCATGCTCGTTAAGTCTAATGTGGCCCAATGCATAGTTACGATCAAGCATTCTAGTATTAATGTTGTCCTCCCGTTGTCTCGCCATCTCTTCTGAATCGCCGCCATCAGTCATCAACTGACTAGCCTTAATACCCATGGCCTTTAATTCACTTTCCCACTTCTGTCACAATAAATCCAATTCAAGTATGGACCCCACCGGTGCTTAAGCAAATGATGTAAGATTCTGATGATCGGAGGCATCACCTAGATGTAACAGACCTATGTGAGAATCCATTGATGATATCGGCATCCTAGCAACAGACTCAAATGATGTTCCATTATTACGACGTTCTGTAGCATTTGGTGGTGAAGAAATTTGCAACCTATTAACGCCATGATGCTCCACATCTTCCACCAAATTCACTGCCACCATTGGCTGCACCATACCTTCTTGGACATCAATCATACCATCCATCATTTTTTGAACTAGAGATTGCACCGTTTCCTGAAAAATGCGAGTAGTGCGCCAGTCTGGATGATACACATTAGCTCGAATCCTCGAAGTATACATCAGCTGGTCCTCTTGATAAAGAACTTCAGTGTTGAGCCGCCTACCCATCTTCTCTATTCGTGCCGCAAAAAGTCATTGGGCCTCCTCAAATGAAAGAGGACAGTGAAGTTGGGTATGACCCACTTTACCACAATTTCGACATACCTTGCACAACCTCTCATAGCTACAGGAAATGCATTGGTGATGACCATCTCTGAACTTCAAGTATAACCCACTGATCAAAAGCGGATCAGTAGGAACCCAGATTCGAGCTCTTAGAAAGTGAATATTTCGTGGTAAAAGCATGTCGGTATCAACTTTGATCACATCTCCAATGGCTCTACCCAGCCGAAAGCTGGCCTCCTCTGTAAAACATTCCAAGGGTAGTCCAAACAACCGAATCCACACTGCCATTCGATCCATAACCAGCTGATCAATCACGATATCTAGTTTCTAATAATCAACAATAAACAATGCTCCTTCAATAGCATACAGACCATTTGCCATTATACGGTGCATGTCATGCTCATGCTCAAATAAGAACAGAAAGTAATTTTTGCTACGACCATAAACATATACCAAACCCGCCAATCTCCAAATGTCATTGACATGTAGTTGCATGACATATGAAACAAAGTGATGAGCATTGTTAAACAAGTTAAGAGAGAGAGAGAGAGAGAGAGAGAGAGTCTTTATATAAAATGTATTATATCAAACCAATGTACATGGTCTCCTTTATACAGGAGAAATCATAGCTATCTAAACATACATACGTATCTATCTATATAGATATACATGGTCTATAGATTAACAGCTATCTAAACATATAGGTATATATTAAACATGATATAGATATACATTAACAGGCCTTCTCAAACTCAAGGAGGATAAACATCAACCAACTTGAGTTCAACCTCCTTGAGTTTGGAAACAAGTTCAGTGAAGTGGCCAGGAGGATGAGCTTTGGTGATGATATTAGCAGCTTGATCAGCAGAAAAGATCGGATGTAGATAAACAGTACCATAAGTGACATGTTGACGAATAAAATGGTAGTCAATCTCAATGTGCTTGGTGCGATCATGAAAAATATCATTGTGAGCAATTTGAATAGCAATCTGATTGTCACAATAGAGGTTAGTAGCACCAGAGGGGGTAACATCCATGTCAGCAAGAAGCCAATGAAGCCAGAGAAGCTTCTGAGTAGTATCAGCAAGAGCATGGTATTCTGCTTCTGTACTTAAACGAGCAGTAAGAGATTGTTTCTTGCTATGCCAAGAAACAAGAGAATCGCCTAAGAAGAAGCAGAAACCTGTATTAGAGTGACGGTCAATAGGATCCCCAGCCCAATCAGCATCGGAGAAGGCACGAAACTGAAGAGATGAGTGGGCGGAATAATGAAGACCATGAAACAAGGTGCCTTTGAGATAGCAAAGGATGCGAACTAAAACATCATAATGAGGTGTACGAGGAGCCGACATATACTGGCTGACAATATGGACAACATAGGCGATGTCAGGACGAGTAATAGTGAGATAGGCAAGGCTGCTAATCAGTTAACGATACAGAGTAGCATCAGAGAATAGATTGCCATCAAGAGGAGTAAGATGACTCTGAGTCTCCAATGGAGTGGAGGCAGTCTTGTAATCTGTAAGACCAGTACGAGCGAGAAGATCGAAGGTATACTTAGCTTGAGAGAGAAATGAGCCTATGGAATCATGAGAGATTTCAAGACCCAAGAAATAACTAAGAGGACCAAGGTCTTTCATCTTGAAATAATGACTAAGAAATTGTTTGAGGCGAAGAATACCATCCACATCATCACCAGTGATAATCATGTCATCCACATAAAGCAGAAGTAGGGTGGTTCCTTGAGCAGTTTTCCTCACAAAAAGAGCAGTATCATAAGAACTAGAGGTGAAACCATAATCATGAACAGTAGAGCTGAACTTGGCAAACCAAGCTCGCGGGGCTTACTTAAAACCATATAATGCACGTTGAAGTTAGCATACATTATGAGGTGGATAAGTAGACCTAAGGGGGGGTTGCATGTAGACCTGCTCTAGAAGATCACCATTAAGGAATGCATTTTTCACGTCTGTTTGATAAAGGTCCAATTGACAGGTGGCAACAACAGCAATCAAGCTACGAACAGCAGTGAGACGTGCAATAGGAGCAAAGGTCTCCTCATAATTAATACCATATTCCTGGTTGAAGCCTTTAGTAACAAGGCAGGCTTTGTATCTTTTAATAGAGCCATTAGAGTGTGTCTTGATTTTGTACACCCATTTGCAGTCAATGGCAATCTTGCCAAAAAGAAGATCAACAACGTCCCAAGTATGAGTTTTGTCTAAAGCCTGCAATTCATCAGTCACAGCATGCTGCCAAAGAGGATTAGAGCAAGCCTCACAATAGGAGGTAGGTTCATGAGTAAAAAAAAACAGTGGAACCAATAATATAATTACAAAGACGAGTAGAAGGTTGTGTTACCCGATGTCGGCGAGTGGAAGAGGGAGGAGCCAAAGGGCATGTGAGAGACTCAACAGGAGGTGACGATCCCGAGGGGGCGAGAGCAGGACCAGCAGAGCGAGCAGGCTGACGAGAAAGACCAGTAGGCAAGGATGTCGCTAAAGGTCTAGGCAAGGGCCCTGTATCAATCTCATCAGAAAATAGATCTGCGGAAAGGTTAGTAAAAAATAGAGAGGGGGAGGGAGTGGATAAGCGGAATTGAGAGAGGGAGGAAAACATTTTGTGTTCCTAAAAAACCACATGACAAGAGATACAGAGGCACTGGGAGATAGGATCCCAACAACGATACCCTTTATGTTCAATACCATACCCCAAGAAGCAACAAAGACGTGAACGAGGTTCAAGTTTGTTGTGTTCATGAGGTTGGAGAAGAACAAAACATATAGAACCAAAGACCTAGGATTAGTGTAAGGGGAATGAGTGCCATGTAAACGCTCATAGGGAGTGTGATTATGAATGACAGGCGTAGGGATACAATTGATAGTGTAAACAGTAGTGAGAGCGGCTTCGCCCCAAAAATTTTTCGGACAAGAGAAAGAGAGCTCGAGTAGTGTCGAGAATATGCCTATGTTTCCATTCAACACGTCCATTTTGTTGAGACGTGCGGGACAGGAACTGTGAGGCTGAGTACCATGACTCTGAAGAAAAGAAAGAAAATCAAAATCCGTATATTCCATGGCATTGTCAGAGTGAAAAAGCTTAATAGTTTTAGAAAATTGGGTTTGTACCATTGTAGCAAAATTATAATAAAGTTGTTTGAGTTCAGAGCGATTTTTCATAAGAAATAACTATGTAAAATGGGAAAAAATCATCTATAAAAATAATAAAATAGCGTGTGCATCCCATAGTAGGAGTAGAGTAGGGGCCCCAAATATCATAATGGATGAAATCAAAAGGTGCAAGAGAAATAGAGTCACTTTTATTAAATGATAAAGCAGGTTATTTGGCAAGTTGACATGACAAACAATCTAAAGTATCAGAACTAACAGGACCTAATTGACCACTAGAAATTAAAAACTTTAACCGACCAACAGAAAAATATCCTAAACGACAGTGCTAAAGTTGAAAATGAGATAAAAGAGGAGTAGTAGTAGGAGCTGTGAGCTGAGAAGAAATCGAAACATGAAGGTGAATGAGTTCATAGAGACGTCCATGCTTACAGTCGATCCCAAGAGTTCGTCCAGTTCGAGGGTTCTGCACCAAACAACCAGTATGAGAAAAGGTAACAGTTAGACTATGCTCACACAATTGACCAATGGATATAAGATTTAAGGTAAGAGCAGGCATAAGATACACCCGAGATAAAGATAAGTGAGATGTAGAAATAGAACCAACATGACTTACAGATAAAAGAGGCCCGTCAGCAGTATGAATAGAAGGAACATGAGGATGAGAAGATAGAGAAGTAAAAATAGTAGGTTTAGAGGTCATGTGATTACAACAAGCTGAGTCAAAGTACCGGGAAGTGTTACCTGAGGTGACAGACAAAGCAATAGAAGGAGGAGTACCGGAAATGGAGAGAAATTGTTAGAACATGGCTTCGACATCGGTTTGAGAAAAGACTAGAGTAGATGGGTTTATAGGCATAGAAAAAGGTAAATCCTCTGAGGCAGCAGTAACAGTGCGATGAACAGGCATAGACTTAAATTGATTCCCAGAACGTTGAGAGTTGCCTCGTGAAAAATTCCTTGTAGAAGGACCATGGCGAGAGGATGAACCAGGAGAGTTACCTCGGGCTGGATTGTGAAAGAAATCTTGCTGTAGATGACTAGGACCAGTCTTGTTGCAAAACCGACAAAGTCAAACTAGACAATGAACCAGAAGGTGAATAGATGGAAGACCTCGGTTTTGACAGTAATTGCAAGCAGTGGACTGCTGTTGTGAAGAAGAACTCTGAGTCTGGGGAGCAGCAAGAACAGAGTCCACAGGGTGTGGATGGAGAGTACCAAGCCTAGTTTCCTCTGATAGTAATTCAGAAATAGCCTGCTCAAGAGTGGGTAAAGGAGTGCGATGAAAAAGAGATGCACACATCGGCTCAAAATGGAGAGTTAAAGACATAAGAAACTGAACTAATCGTTGTTGGTCGCGATAAGTAGTAAGCAGGGCAACATCCTTAGTATGGGGCCATGGAGGTTAAGATAAAGCGAGCTGATCCCAAACAGAATAAATTTGGGAGAGGAAATCATTAATAGTCTAAGTTGGCTCTTGGCGCATACGGTGAAAATGACTCTAAAACTGATATTGGTGAGCAAGACCAGCAGTTTGATATCAGTCTTTCAAAAAATCCCAAATGTCATTTGCTGGAGTGGAAACAGAGTCAAGTTGGAACCAACCAAACTGAAGGCTGATAGATGTAGCAGATGTATTCCGAAGCCAAGTGATAATATGATAGTTCTTACTGTCCCAATCCTCCAAGCGGTCTACATATTTGTCAGCGGATTCAGCAATCTCTTGGGTGGGTTTACGCACATCCCCAGTGATAATACGCCAAAGTTTCTTGCCTTTGAGGAAGCTAGACATGGCTTGTGCCCATAAGACATAATTGGACCCATTAAGAACAACTGAAATAGGGTGGTGAGAAGAGTCCGAACGATCCATGAAGTAAAAACAATACTATAGATGCAGAATCTGAAAAAACTAAGGGAACTAGTGAATTCAGAGGGTCAAAATCAACGGGGTATCGATCTGAACTGGCCCCAAAAGGCCAAAAATTGGATTGAACCAGCTTGTTGAAGAGGCTAAACTGGTTTGAGGCTGAACCGGATTAGTGTTGACATCAGCCGCGTAGATTAGCAGCAGCGTGGGGCAGTCAAGCGCGTGGGGCTGAGGCGGCTCAAGCGACTGAGGCGGCGCAAGTAGGCATTAAGCGGCTAAGGCACGAGCGGCAAGCGGCTAAGCCTGACGTTGACGACGTAAGGCGCGTGATATAGCGGAGGCAGAAGCGAGTGACGCGCCGATGACAAAAGTGGCGCGTGAGGGCGCATGTGGTCTTATTTGAGGACACCGTTGGTGGCATTGGAATGGTGAGAAGATTCCTAGCACTTTGGTGGACTATGTGAAAATTTTGGAGAGTAAAAAGGATCTGAACAGTGACAGAACAGAGATAATTACCAGAAAAGTTGAAGCTTTCTGGTTAATGAGTCATAACCTTACGCTCTGATACCATGTTAAACAAGTTGAGAGAGAGAGAGAGAGTGGGGCTGAGGCTGAAGAGGCTAAACTGGTTTGAGGCTGAACCGGATTAGTGTTGACATCAGCCGCGTAGATCAGCAGCAGCGTGAGGCAGTCAGGCGCGTGGGGCTGAGGCGGCTCAAGCGACTAAGGCGGCGCAAGTAGGCATTGAGCGGCTAAGGCACGAGCGTCAAGCGGCTAAGCCTGACGTTGACGACGCAAGGCGCGTGATATAGCGGAGGCAGAAGCGAGTGGCGCGCCGATGACAAAAGTGGCGCGTGAGGGTGCGTGTGTTCTTATCTGAGGACGCCGTTGGTGGCGTTGGAATGGTGAGAAGATTCCTAGCACTTTGGTGGACTATGTGAAAATTTTGGAGAGCAAAAAAGATCTGAACAGTGACAGAACAAAGATAATTACCAGAAAAGTTGAAGCTTTCTAGTTAATGAGTCATAACCTTACGCTCTGATACTATGTTAAACAAGTTGAGAAAGAGAGAGAGAGAGAGAGAGAGAGAGAGAGAGAGAGTCTTTATAAAATGTATTATATCAAACCAATGTATATGGTCTCCTTTATATAGGAGAAATCATAACTATCTAAACATGCATTCGTATCTATCTATATAGATATACATGGTCTATAGATTAACAGCTATCTAAACATATGGATATACATTAAACATGATATAGATATACATTAACAAGCATCAGGTATAAAGCCAATTAAACAGCGGTCAAGCTCATGCCTCTCTAAATCCCAAATTGCATCCTCCATAGCCATGCTAAGGCCATTGCGAAAATGGTGCCGTGTAGGAGGAACAAAAACTGGACCAGGCAAAGCCGACCGTCGCTTCTCAGAATATTCACTACCCACCTCCGAACCACTACTATCAGTCCATCTTCCTTCACGTATAAAGGTGGTTGCCATAAGCAAACCTCGAGAACTATAGGACCAGAGAAAGAACGCCTTGAAAGAGAAAAAAGTCACCAACTTCCAACCACCCGTAAAGTCAACAACAAACACAAAAAGTAGAAAAGAACCACTGGAGAAGTTACAGAAATGCAACACTAGACAAAGACAAAGAGAATGATCGGAACAAAGCACCTCACCCTGAGGGAACACTAGCTCTCTAGAGTGAGAATTCTTTTTTGATATGAGTCTTATACTTATTAATTATAAGGGGTTTACGTGCACGTTGGATAGGCAGACTTGTTGCTATCGTCTGATAATTAGTGGTATTTTTATTAATTATTAGTTTTTAATGATAATTTTAAAAAAAATAAGATTTCGTTAAAATCCTCTCATAATGAAATTTTAATACATTAAGGATAATTATAAAAAATTTTCTTTGAAAAGTCCAAAACATACCATTATTATCAAAATATATTTAGTGACTAATTTAATATTTTAAATAATATAATTTTTTTTTATCTAAATATCAATTTTTTTTTTATAAAATTAGTATTGTTAAAATTCTCTTATCAAGATTTATCAAACAAGATTCATATTGAATATAAAATTCTTTAATTTTTTTCAAAAAAAAAAACTTCAAAATTGATGTAAACAGTAACATGTTACTTTCTCTCACAATAACATGTTACTTTGAATCATAGCAACATTTCACTGGTACAAAAAATAGAGTACATACTAGATGAACCAACTAAAAATACATATACACAACATTTTTAAACTTGTATAAAATAAAATAAAAGTAATGCTCGTAAAAAGAATTCTGTCAGATATATATGCATGGACAATATTATCTAAGAAAAAAAAGAAATTTTACTATCCTTATTCAATTATGCAACTCCTCCTTACACTACAAGAAAAAACACATTTGGCGACTAAATTTTTAGTCGCCAAAAGTCGGGTTTTAAGTTTCCCCGACTAAATTTTTTAGTCGCCGGTTTGGTCGCTGGAAAATTGTCGCAAAAGGTATTGGCGACTAAAAAATTTTTAGTCACCAAAAACCAAGTCTGTAGCAACTAAAATTTTCGTCGCCAAAGCTCATTTATATTTTTTAAATTATACATTTGGCGACTAAATTTTTAGTTGCCAATAGTGAATTATTATTTTTTAATTTATACATTTGCCGACTATTTTTTTCGTCACTAATACTGAAGCTTTTGGCGACCACCCATTTTAGTCGCCAAACGCTTATTTCAGAAAAAAATAAAATAAATTACCCTCTGCTCTTCCCAAATTTTGAACCACCAACCTCCCACATTCTAAACCTTTACCAACACACACTCTCTACTATACCACAATAACACCACATGAATATATATGCAAAATATATTATTTATATAGTATATTGACCCGTATTAATATAAAACTATATATATGAACATAATTATTTTTATTCAATATAATTTATGTAAAAAATAAATTATTTATTAAAAAAAAAAAGGAAGCCACTTTTGGCGACTAAATTTTTTTTTAGTCGCCAAAAACCTTAGTTTCGGCTACTACCAATAATTTAGGCGCTAAAAAAATTAATTTCCGCCTAAAAATAACCACTTTCGGCGACTAAACTTAATTTTAGTAGCCAAAACCTCCACTTTTGCCGACTAAACTGAATTTTAGTCCCCAATTGTCCACTTTTAGCTACTAAATTTTTTTTAGTAGCCAAAAACCTTTACTTTTAGCTACAAATTTTTTTTTTGTCAGTAAAACACCTATAATCGGCGACCAAACTATTTTTTAGTCACCAAAACCTATACTTTTGGCTACTAAATTTTTTTAGTCGCCAAAGCCCTTCACTTTTGGCTACTAAAATTGTTTTAGTCGCTAAAACCCATGTAATCGGCGACTAAACTGATTTTTAGTCGCCAATAACTATACATTTGGCTACTAAACTATTTTAGTCGCCAAAAATCTTCACTTTTGGCTACTAATTCAATTTTAGTCGCCAATTGTCCTACTAGCCCTTCACTTTTGGCTACTAAAATTGTTTTAGTCGCTAGAACCCATATAATCGGCGACTAAACTGATTTTTAGTCGCCAATAACTATACATTTGGCTACTAAACTATTTTAGTCGCCAAAAGTCTTCACTGACTTTTGGCTACTAATTCAATTTTAGTCGCCAATTGTCCTGCTTTCAGTGACGAAATTTATATTTTTAGTCGCTAAAACTGCTTTTCCTTGTAGTGTTAGGGGGTTTATATAGCAAAATAAATTGAATTATCCTTTCCAGCAAATAAGAGTCCAAAGGAAAGGTTTTACCTAAATTTTCCTTACAAAATTTGACATAGAAATTGTAGCTAATTGTCAATTTTAGCAATAAATTTAAAAAATCATCACATAAAACATCAATAATTATCGATTTTTAGCGACAAATTCAAAAAATTGTCATAAAACATATTTTTTAGCGATGATTTTGATAGAATCAATTTTCAACAACGAATTGATAGGACTTAATAATAATTGAATCCAACTATTAAGATATGTTGGTAATTTACCCTTAATTATATGTATTTACATGTGAAGAATAAGGAATAAATAGCTACACTACAATAACTATCAATGTTAAGAAATATATAATGTCTTATTTGACATTTTAAAAATGTCAAAAAAATATAATAATTAATAGATACACGTTAATCAACTGATATGAATTCTCAAAAATAAAACAAAAAATGTGCCAATAAACATTTTTCCTCACTTATATTTTAATTTTGTGGGAGTGTTTGCAAATTATTGACAATTTTTTTTTTTATTTAAAAAAGTCATAATAAAAATAATGACTCAACTCTATTCGAGGGTGCCATGCAGTACTCTACTGGATCAAATGACAATCCTTGAAGAAAAAATAAGGAAATGCATTGAAATGAAATTTAGTTATAAAGAAGTTTGGTTCCGATTTTTTGAATTTAATTTTTAATTTTTTGTATTTTTTTTGTATTTTTAGTGAATTTTTTAATATTTTAAATACATTTTTTTTATTTTTTAGATACACTTAATATAAATATAATTACATAATTAAAAAAATAATATTTGTGAAAAAAATCTTTAAAAAATTCATTAATTACCAAAAATACAAAAAATATATATATAAATTCAATATATTTTCATATTTTTGTGTATTTATTTATTTTTTAAAATATTTTACTTTTTAAGTACATCTAGGTTAGGTGCATCTAAAAAGTAAAAAAAATACTTAACATATTAAAAAAAATTCACTAAAAAAAATGAAAAAAAAAATCTCAATTTTCAGAAAATTGAACTCAGAAAATTAAAACCAAACAAGGTGATTTAAAAACTTAATTACATTACACATTTATGCTATGTTGAAGTTGTTAGGAGGGAAAAGAAAAGAAAAGAAAAGATTATGGTTTCTTATATAAGAGAAAAAAGAAAAGAAATGTTTGTATTTTCCCACTATCATATTTGGATATGTGAGAAATAAAAGCATGTGAGAGAGGGATACAATGATATTATATTTTTTTTCTTTGTGTTTTAAGGGATAATTTTGATATTATAAATATTTACAAATAATTAACTTATTTCTTACTAAATCTCATAATTTTTTGTGAGAAATGAAATAAGTTTAGTAAAAGAGATCTTATTCTCACAATTTCTCACTGAATTTATAAACTTATCATTTTTTATCAAATGGATTTGTAAATTATATAATACTCGAGAAGAAAAAATGTCAATTGTAAAGAAGTTGATTAAAATGCATAATTATACATAATAAAATTATCAATTAGTTTGGAAGCCAGACTTGATGATACTACTTGTCCCTGATGGACGGGTCGAGCTGATCCACACCTCTCACACCGTTGTTCGGTCGCTAGGCTCACTGAGATACCTGCACAAAAGTCCAACGGGGAACGGGAGTCCCCCAGCAAACCCTCCGACAAGCAAGTTAGAAGAGAGAGATTAGTGGAATATAGAGATAGGGTGTTGATAAGGAACTTAACCTTCTTTTTGTCTTAGAAACCTACTTATATCCTTTGTTCATCATTTCCTTATCCACTCTGACCTGTCATGTTGGTCGAAAGTCTATGTTCTAACTTGCCTTGTTCATAGTGAGGTTGTTCTGTTCCGACGTGAAGTGGTTATCGCATTAAATGCTGTAGGGGACCTCATTAATGGCTGATGTGTGCTGCAATAACTCTGCAGGATCTTTGTCTGCTTACGTGGTTGGTTCTTCTCTTGACAAGTGTTTAGATGTCATCGATTCTTGGTGCAACGTTGGGTTCCAGTAATGTTGGGCCTTAGTGTTTGAATCGTACATTGGGCTCTAAGTGGTGGGCCAAAAGCCCCTATGGGCCCACCTATCTTAGTAGTCCCCCATTTTCAAGTGCAGCTTCAGTCTAACGAAGGGAATAAGGAAGAAGACGGGGGTTGTGGGTGGTCGAGTGAGAGAAGACCGATTGGGAGGAGGGCCAACCACGAAGGGTGACCAAGTAGAGAGACCGACTAGGAGGAGGGCCGACCGCAAAGGATGACCAAGTGGACAGACCGACTAGGAGGAGGGCCGACCGCGAAGGGTGACCGAGTGGAGAGACCGATTGGGAGCAAGGCCGACCGTGAAGGGTGACCAAGTGTAGAAAATAGCGGCACGCGGGGCTCGAGGAGCGGCGGGGCACGTGGTGATATGAAGTGGAATAGACAAGGAATGGGAAGAGGGTAGTGGATCGTGGTCATACACGTGGCATACTCTTGTAATAAGGGAGGTGATGTGTTAGCGAGAAGTGAAGGGGTAGGCTAATATAGGGCGTCGAAAAGGCGGGGGTGGAAGTTTTCGAAATTTTTCCAACTGACGAAATTTAATCTCGATCCTTGGAATATTGGCAAACCGTGGGCGTTTGGAGTTATTCACCTTACTTACCTTTTCGCAAAAAACCAACACATCCTAGAGGTGAACTTATTTGTTTCGTGTGACACGTCGTTGCAACACTTTGCGAACTTCCTTGTGCCAGCATCCCAAGCCATACGCAGACACGTAGGAAGAATGGCTAAAAATGAAGTGCCAGCCGTGAGGCTAGACTCATTGGGACAAGACGACGCAGTGGAGTTGGGAAAATAGTATAGATTAGAGAGGAAGGAGGAGGGGAGAGCTGGGCAAGCGGCGTGGGCTCGCCCGACGACGATGATCGTAGCCGCTAAGCCAATTAGCCAAGTGGAGCCAAATCACTGGCACACCAAGGTCGACAAGTCCACGTTTACGGCGGAGGAGTTGGAGGAGGTACAAAGGAAGTACCAAATTCGGCTAAGATAGAGTTGGCATTGCCCACGTCTAAGGAGAGGGCATCGGATACACGTCCGATGGGATTTACACTGTACGATGAAGCATTATAGGGGGGGCTAAGGTTGCCAATCCCCCAAGTAGTGGTAGATGTATTGAACCGGCTGGAGGTGACGCCGGGGCAGCTGATGCCCAACGCATGGAAAATTCTAATGGCCTGCCCGATCGCATGGCCACAGGCGACCGATGGGGCGGCGATGACAGTGGAGGAATTCTTTTCTTGCTACAAAGTGTTCGATCAACAAGAGACGTAGGTGACTTTACAGGTGGTGGCGGGCAGGGGGTTAGTAGCCGGGTTACCATCGTCAGTGAAGGGGTGGAGACCGAGGTGGTTCTATGTATCGACAAATGGTGGGAGGGGAGTGCGTACGACATGGAAGGTCCCCACGAAGTCGGTGGAGCCAAAGTTGGGGGCGGAGGCCGAAGGTAGGGTAAAAAAGGTGAAGGAGTGGAGGGAGAAGGATGGTATGAGATGAGACGACCTTGTCCGTTCTTCAGCTTTGTATGCCTTGGGTTTGGGACCGCAGCTGATGGAAGAGGATCCCGCACTGGAGGAGTTAAAAGCAAGGCAAAAGGCGGAGGAGCGAAAGACCTTTGCCAAGGCAGAAAAGTATAAAGAGTCTCAGCTGGGGCCTGCTCCTAGGTTGATGATGAAGGAGAGAGTCTGACCTCGTCCCAAGCCATTGGGAGGCAAAGACCTAACTAACTTTGCCCCATTGTCGCCCCCAGTAGACCCGCTGAAGGAAAGGGGCAAACAGGAGGTGGAGACAGTGTTAAAGAAAACGAAGAAAAAGAGGGTGACGGCAGATGGAAGTAAGGACGCCCCTGTTTTGAAGAAGATGAAGGAGGGGAGAGTGGAGGAGGCACCAGGAAGGGAAACTGCCCAAGTGGCGAAAGAAGGCATGGGCCCAAGAGCCTAAGTGCTAAAAGAAGACATGGGCCCAAGTGCCCAAGTGCTGAAAGAAGACGTGGGCCCAAGTGCCCAAGCGAAGGCGACGGTGGGATCTGTGATAGAAGTGTCTCCCAGTCCTGGTGAAGGGAAGACTGGGATTAGCAAACCAGAGACGAGTGTCGCACTAAAGACCGCTATGTACCACGCGCGCACATTGGCAGGTCACTCGGCAGAACCAGGGAGGGAGGCCAGGGTCACAGCCGACCGCCTCGTTGGAGTGCTGGAGGATGCAGCCGTGCAGTTGATGGCGCGATTGACGGAGGCCGATCTCCTGAGAGGGTTTTGCTCCGTCCAGATGGAGGTAGTGACCTTGGCAACTGCCCTGATGAATAAAGCAGCACGCGCGAAGATGGAGGTAGAGCCGCTGAGGGCCTAACTGGAAGGAGTGAAGGCGCAGCTACAAAAACTAAGGGTTGAGACAGCGGGCTGGAAGAAGGCCGCTTGGAGTGCATACGCAAAGGGGCTGGAGTGTGCACGAAGAGAAAAAAATATGGAAGTATTGGCGGTGGTGCAGAGCTACTCAGCAGAGCGCGCTGGTGCCGAGCTCCTCGTGACCAAATCAGAGCTGGAAACGGAACGCCGCAAGGCGGTATCGCTAGAGTTCGAGTTGGAGAGTGAGAAGAGGAAGCTAGAGCTGGTCCAACAAGCCTGCACCACCGCTAATGAGAGGTGGTAAGAAGCCCTTACCAACAATGAAGAACTGTGCGACCAGTCGATCAAAGACAAAGAAGAGGCAGATCGTCAGATCGCAGAGTTGGAGAAGGCCCTAGCAGAGGAGAGGGCCAAATTGGCATTTAAGAGGGCGGCGTACCCCGACTTATGCATGGCGGTTGTACAGCAATTCAAGGGGTGCGTCGAATTCCAAATGGCCATTGATGTCGCAGTCTCCAGGAGCTTGGCAAAGGAGGGGATGGGAAAGCTGGGCCATTGGCCGCTAGAGAAAGGAGCGAAGAGGAAGTGATCCAAAGCTTCCAATGGTCCGACTTCTACAAGCACAAGATGAGCCAGTACTGGGACAGTGGCTGGATAAGCTTCAAGTATAAGGCACAAGAGTTGTTCCCAGACGTGGACTTTAGTCTCGTGAAGGTAGGAGAAAACAACGTTGCCCAGACCCCCTTGGACGAGGGGATTGAAGAAGAAGATCTTGCCTCAAGCGAGGGAGAGTGATCTTTGTAACTAAGTGTAAAAAATTTTGTTTTTGCTTGTTTTGTTTTTTATACATGTAATTTCTGTAACGAATTGCATGAAAGCGTAAGTTTGTCAATAAAACAACGAGTTCTCTTATTTATTGTTGCTGTCGTTATGTCTTTGATTTGTAAATTTGGGATAATGAAAATGGCTGAGCAGAATTCAATAAAAAGTAGGTGTAAAAATGAAACTTGTCCGTAAATTGTGAAACTTGTAAGTAAATTGTAATATAAAAATGGTAAAAATGGGCAATCAAGCTACCTTGTATGTTCACATTTGGGAATATGAAATTTTGTGAGTAAACCATGATGTAAAAATGATAAGAATGGGCAAACAGGCTGACTTGTATGATTAGTGAAAATGGATGGTCATGAACTTGGATTTTAACTAAGTATGGCAACAGCTGAGACTAACTTTGATTTAGACCGGGTGAATTCTTTATGCTAGTTCTGACTAAGACTTGGAGGGCTCTGTCGGGCTGAGGCTTTAATTAACTCAGTCTGGCTGAGCTCTTCGTGCTCAGTTTGGACGAGGCTTTTGTTAACTCAGCCTGGCTGAGCTCTTCGTGCTCTGTCTGGCCGAGGCTTTTGTTAACTCAGTCTGGCTGAGCTCTTCGTGCTCAGTCTGGCTGAGGCTTTTGTTAACTTAGTCTGGCTGAGCTCTTCGTGCTTAGTCTGGTTGAGGCTTTTGTTAACTCAGTCTGGCTGAGCTCTTCGTGCTCAGTCTGGCTGAGGCTTTAGTTAACAAGTTGTTATTGAAACACAACGCTGATAATGGAGATATAAAGTCATTGTCATTTAAGGCACAACCTGTTGATCACAAGTTTACACCATGTGTAGAAAATGCAAAAATGGACAAGTGTGCAGATCGGCAAAAAGAAACATACAACAATGGAATAGTACAAAAACAGGAGACACATTTCACTGGAAATAAGTGCTCAGCGTTCCATGAATGGGGGAGGTCTCTACCCTCCATATCTTGGAGTCGATAAGTGCCCGGGGAGGGGGGGTCCGGCTTTGACAACGTAAGGTCCTTCCTATTTGGCTGCTAGCTTGCCTTCGGTAGGATTTTTAGTGGCAAGGGTTGCTTCACGCAAGACTAGGTCCCCCACCGTGAACTCTTGCGGTCAAACTTTGTAGTTATAATGTGTTCTCATTTTCTGCTGATATGACACCCGTCTGACAGCAGGTGTCTCTCGAAGCTCTTCAATCAGGTCCAAGTCAGCCCGACGCAATTCTTCGTTGAGTTCTGGATCCGGGTGCAAAACCCAAGGGATCGGCAGGCTGAGCTCCATTGGGATGACCGCCTCTGCACCGTACGTTAGGCGAAAAGGGGTTTCCCCAGTAAGGGTGCGAGCGGTAGTTCGATAAGCCCAGAGTACATTTGGTAGCTCCTCAGCCCAGAGCCCTGTAGCGGCTTCCAACTTAGTTTTGATGATCTTCAGGAGGGAGCGATTGGTGACTTCGACTTGGCCATTGGCTTGGGGATGGTCTGGGGAAGAGAAGCATGGTCTAATGTGAAGCTCTACACAAAATTTCCTGAACTTGGCATTGTCGAATTGTTTGCCATTGTCCGACACGATGGCATGGAGGATTCCAAATCGGCACACGATCAACTGTCAGATAAACCTGATTGAGTTCCGCTTAGTGATTATAGAGTAGGGTCCCGTTTCCACCCATTTAGTAAAGTAGTCAATGGCAACTACAGCGAACTTGGTTTGGCCCTTTCCGGTGGGCAATGGACCAATTAAGTCGATGCCCTACTTGGCGAAGGGGTAGGGACTCCAGAGCGTAATCAATTCTATTGGTGGGGCATGAGGGATGTTGGCAAAACATTGGCATTTATCACACTTAAGAACAAAATCGGTGGCATCTTGGTGGAGAGTAGGCCAGAAGTAACCGGTGCGGAGGATTTTGTGGGCCAGAGATCTTGCACTCGAATGATTACCACATACGCCCTCGTGGACTTCCCTCATCACATAGGTTGCTTGAGCAGGACTGAGACACCTGAGGTATGGGCGTGAGAATCTGCGTTTGTACAGTAGGCCGCTAATGAGGATGTAATTGGACGACCGAGCTCTGACTTTAGCATCCTGCTGTTTATCGTCTGGTAACTCCCCACTTGTCAAAAACAAAAGGATGTCTGCAGCCCATAGGATAGGTTCGTTTTGGAGGAAGTGAACCTTTTGTTGGTTTGGCGATGTAGCCGGATGGGCCAGGTATTCAAGGCCGACGCCATGGTTGAGGTCTGACTGGTCGGCCAAGGCTAATTGGGCCATTTCATCTACCTTGGAATTTTCTGACCGAATGATGTGTTTGATATGGAAAGCATTGAAAAAGCAAACAAGAGAGAGTGCAATGTCCCTGTAAGCCCGCATCGTGTCTTCCTTCACGTTGAATTCTCCCGTAATCTGCCCGACGATCAATTGGGAATCACTGAATACTTGGATATGGCTTACACCAATGTCTCTGTCTAGGCGAAAACCTGCTATCAAGGCCTCATATTCGGCTTCATTATTGCTTACGTCGAACAGGAAACGGA
Organism: Camellia sinensis; assembly: GCF_055761805.1. Lineage (NCBI taxonomy): Eukaryota > Viridiplantae > Streptophyta > Magnoliopsida > Ericales > Theaceae > Camellia > Camellia sinensis. Next base: position 112,003,184 of record NC_138975.1, read on the forward strand.
GGGCACACTTGAAATAACCACCTTCAGGAGCGGTGAGGATGAGACCAGCCCCATTACCTTCTTTGCGGGATGATCCATCAACATTGAGGGTCCAGGAATGGGGGTCTTCTGCCTCAATGTTGAATTGCCTTGGCGGAAGAGGCGCGGTTGGAGTGGGATTGGTGAATTCCAAGATAAAATCGACGACGGCCTGTCCTTTGATCGCCGTTCGAGGTCGGTAAGAGATTTCAAATTGGCTGAGCTCGACGGGCCATTGCATAAGTCTGCCGGACAGCTCTGGCTGTTGCATGACCTTCTTCAAAGGTTGATCATTAAGGACCACTATGGAGTGAGCTTGAAAATAAGGTCAGAGTGGCCTTGAGGCTATGACCAAGGCAAGGGTCATTTTTTCTAGCAGAGGGTAGTTCTGTTCTGCCCCTCTAAGAGCTCGGCTAATGTAGTAGACCGGATGCTGTACTGAGATGTCGTCCCTAATGAGGGCCGCACTGATTGTGGTGTTTGATACAACTAAATAGAGAAAGGCTTCTTCGAATTTGGTGGTCCACTCAAAAGCCTGTCGGAAAAAGGGAAGGCACTTGTCTGTTACGCGGGAAATAAAACGGTTGAGGGTGGCGACTCTGTCGGTAAGCAGTTGAACCACTTTGACTATTCTAGGAGACCGCATTTCTATCAGGGCCTTGATCTTTTTGGGGTTAGCCTCGATGCCCCGCTGACTGACCATAAAGCCCAAGAATTTCCCAGATCCTACGCTGAAGGCGCACTTCTCCGGATTCAGCTTCATTTGACACTTGCGTAGGGTTTCGAAGGTCTCTCGCAGGTCTGTTAGATGATCAGAGGAGAGTTTGCTCTTGACAAGCATGTCATCAATGTAGACTTCCATATTTCGGCCTATCTGGTGGTGAAAGACGGCATTGACCAACCGTTGGTAAGTTACTCCGGCATTTTTCAATCCGAATGGCATAACACGATGGTGGTAAGTTCCTCTGTCTGTGATGAATGAGGTGTGTTCCTGGTCAGCCGAGTGCATCAGAATTTGATTGTAGCCGGAGGAAACGTCCATGAAACTGAGCATCTGATGTCCGGCAGTGGGGTCAATAAGCAGATCTATGAGGGGGAGAGGATAACTATCTTTGGGGCAAGCTCGATTAAGGTCGGAGTAGTCGGCACAGAGTCACCATTTATCGTTGTTTTTATGGACCAGGACCACATTTGGCAGTCATCTGGGGTAGTCTATGTTCTTAACGAACGGTGCCTCTAGTAGTTTGTCTACCTCAAAGGCAATAAGGGCATTGCATTCCGGGTGAAAGACACGCTGTTTCTGGCAGAAAGGTCTGAAGTGGGGCTCGATACTGAGACGATGAGTGATGAAGGAGGGATCAATACCCAGCATGTCGGAATGGGTCCAGGAAAATACATCATTGTGCTCTGTTAGGAAGGCTGTAAGGTCGGCCTTGGCCTGGGAGCATAGTTGGTTGCCGATCTTGGCTGTTTTTGTTGGGTTGGTAGAGTCGATGGGGACTTCAACAAGTTCTTCCACTGGTTCCCCTCTGACTAACTCGTCTTCGTCTCTGACGTTGAATCCTTCGATGATCATAGCCTCTTTTCAGCTTGACCTCCTTGAGTAAAGCGACGTAGCATTCTCTGGCCACCGTCTACTCTCCCCTCACGGTGCCGACCCCGAGGTCAGTGGAAAATTTCATGGCCAGATGGTATGTGGATATGACAGCTTGAAAAGCATTAAGGGCTATGCGGCCGAGGATTATGTTATAAGTAGAAGGACAATCGACGACAAGGAAAGTAAGTAACCTGGTGGTCTGTCGTGGATACTTTCCGATGGTGATAGGAAGATTGATAGAGCCTATGGAGGTCACCCAATCCCCTGTGAAGCCGACCAGTGGGGTTTGAAGAGGGGACAATTTTTCTTCTCCGACCTGGAGCTGGCGATAGGCGTTCAAGAAGATGATGTCTGAAGAGCTGCCATTGTCGACAAGCACCCATCTGACTTTGTAATTGGACAGGGGAGCGGAGATGATGAGGGGGTCGTTGTAGGGGTAACGGATGCCTATGCAGTCAGCCTCTGTAAAGGTGATGGGTTCTATCTAGTGTTTAGGGTGTTTGAAGGGGCGATCCAATGTCGTGATTTCTTTGTCGGAGCCCTGTCTAATTTTTTTGAGTTCGGCACGCTGGGCCGAACGGGATGGTCCTCCGCATGCAAGCCCGCCAGTGATGACTCTGATCTCTCCGACCGGGGGAGCAGGGTTGTCTTGGGGTTAGGGTTGTAGTGGGGGTCTGTCGTTATCTCGGTTAGGTTGTGGGGGTTATCGGGGAGGGATTTGTCGGCGACGGCCTCCGGCGGGTTCGGTCCTTGGCCACTGTTGAGAGCGGGCTACCGTGAACCGACTGAGGCGACCCTGGCGTATCAGATTCTCCACCTGGTCTTTGAGGTTGACACATTCCTCAATGTTGTGGCCGTGGTCCTAATGGAAATGACAATACTTGGATTGATCTTGCCGGTTGGAAGAAGACCGTGAGGGTTGTAGCCATTTTAAGTTGTAATCTCGCTGGAGCTGGTTCAAGACTTGTTCCATGGGGGAATTGAGGGGAGTGTACCACTCGAATCGACCGGGCGGTCGGGTAGGTGCCGATCGGTCAGCTCTAGCAGTTCGGTTAGTATACTGAGGTGTTTGTTGTGTATATTGGGTGGTTCTGGTTTCAGATTCCTTTCTCTTTTCCCTGGGGTTGGGTTTTTAGTTGTAGTATCTTGGCAGGCTGCTAGAGAATCTTTGGCGTTCATATGTTTTTGGGCTTTGGAAAGGAGGGTGGCCATGGAGGTTGGAGGGTTTTTGGAGAGGGAGAAAAGGAAGTCGGATGATCATAAACCAGCCATAAAAGCCGTGAGAATGACCTTGTTGTCGTTTTTCGCCACCTGTAAGGCTTTGGTGTTGAAACGAGTGACGAAGCTACGCAATGACTCCCCCTGCGTCTGACGGATGTTGAGAAGCTGAGTCGCCGGGCACCACTGGCGCTGAGCACCAATGAAATGGCTAAGAAAGGAATCACTTAGGTGTTGGCAAGTAGAGACAGAGTCCGTCGGCTGCTGACTAAACCACAATCAAGCTGACCCCTTAAGTGTTACGGGGAAAGCCCGACACATGATCTCATCAGGAAAAGCATGGAGGATCATTAGGGTCCTGTAAGTCTGCAAGTGGTCGACTGGGTCCGTGGTGCCGTCAAAAGAGTCAATTGAGGGCATTTTGAACTTAGGAGGTGGGGGTTTGTCCCTGATAGAGGCAACAAACGGTGAATTGGCTGTTGTGGAGGGTTTATTCTGTATGTTCTGCATGACTTCTTGAAGCTGGAGTTTCATGGCTCGGAGTTCCGCATCCTAGATAGGAACGTTGTCACCACCAGAATGCAATAGAGGCTAGACACTACTGGCCTCTCCCTCGGGAGCAAGTGCTTGGACTGATGGATGTAGACTTCGAGGTGGCGGGTTCATATCTTGGGGTGGGGGTCGCAAACCCCCCAAGTTGGAGAGGTGGGCTTGTTGGAAGGGATGGCTCGGGGTTCGTTCTCGGTTAGGTGGGATATCTTATGGTGGTGGATGAGGCACAGGGAGGTCTCGCTGAAGTAAAGCATTGATCAAGGCTTGGTTTTGTTCGGCTAAGCAGTTGATGCTGTTGGTGAGTTCTGTGAAATATTGAGGTGGGTTGTTTGGGTTAGGAGGGTCGGCTTGGGGGTCGGCAACATTGTGTTGAGAAGCCATGGATCTCGTTGTGACCATTCACCTTGGCGGGTGGTAAGGAGGAATTATCGGGAACGGGTCTCTGGTAACAATGAGCACAATTGTCACGCTGAGTGAAAGATTCCCATAGACAGTGCCAACTGATGATACTACTTGTCCCTGATGGACGGGTCGGGCTGATCCACGGCTCCCACACCGTTATCCAATCACTGGGCTCACTGAGATACCTACACAAAAGTCCAACGGGGAATGGGAGTCCCCCACCGAACCCTCTGATGAGCAAGTTAGAAGAGAGAGATTAGTGAAATGTAGAGATAGGGTGATGATAAGGAATTTAACCTTCTTTTTGTTTTAGAAACCTGCTTATATCCTTTGTTCATCATTTCCTTGTCCACTCCGACCTGTCATGTTGGCCGAAAGTCTATGTTCTAGTTTGCCTTGTTCATGGTGAGGCTGTTTTGTTCCGACGTGAATGGGTCATCGCATTAAATGCTGCAGGGGACCTCATTAATAGCTAATGTGTGGTGCAATAACTTTGCAGGATCTTTGTCTGCTTATGTCGCTAGTTTTTCTCTTGACAAGTGTTTAGATGTCATTGGTTCTTGGTGCAGTTAGGTTCCAGTAATGTTGGGCCTTAGTGTTTGAATCGTGCATTGGGGTCTAAGTGGTGGGCCAAAAGCCCCTATGAGCCCACCTATGTCAAGACTTACACACCCAGATTTTTGTTGTGTTAGAGATTAAATTTGTGTAGTGTAGGGTTCATATGGAAAATAAATTTGAATCACAAAATGACAATTCTAAATAATGTTTGAGTAGTTAAATTCGAGTTCGTAGTATTATTGTAAAATTATATTCGTATCTTATCAATTGTGTCTAATAAGATAAATTAAAGGGAAATTCTTTTAGGGTGTTTATCATATGTTCCTTGATTATGATTTTTTTTTTTTTTTTTTTTGAGGTATTTGGTTATAACTTATTGGAGTGCTAGGGCATCTCCAACGATTCACCAAATGTTTCATCAAATCTGAGTAAAAAAGCATATGAATTCCTCTATCTGATATCAGCCACTCCAATAGTAAATTTATAGCTGCCACCAAAACACAAGTTGTCCGAGGAGACGACTGGCCGGTCGTCCGGCCAGTCGACCAGCAAGAGAAAATGAAAAAAGTGTGTTTTAAGGAGGGGGGTTCAAGAAACTTACAGTTGCATATGCAATATCTTCAATGAAAACACTCTACGATGATGAGAAAACTGCTATTCATTGGATTTAGCAGGTAATATAAATAGCCTGATTGGTATTGTTTTTGTTTTCTTGTTTTTTGTTTTCGTATTTTTGGAAACAAAAGTGATTGTATGTTTGAAAAACACCCAACCTTTCATCTTTGTGTGAAATAGTTTTCGAAACAATGGATATTTGGTTGTATTTCGCAAAAAGTAGACTGTTTTTTATCAAACAAAATTTCAGAACAAATTTCAGATAAACTTGTTTTCTGTGTGTTTTCAAAAAAATGAAAACACATCTAAACAGTTTTTTGTTTCAAAAAGTTCTTTAAAAGGTTGATTATTTTCAGATGTTTTTTCCAAAAACAATTTCCAAAAACGTAAGTATAGTCAGGTGGGATCAACAATAATGTATTCATTGGAAATTTTGATAGCTATATTTGTAGTTGAATGCATCAGCAAGACAATCCACTCTTAATACTCCTTCCTCACATTTTTCAATTAAAAGTTCGCTTGAGGGCTCATCCAAGGGGTCGACCGAGGGTTGACTTCCCAGTGTAAAATTTTCACAAAATTTTGGCTTAAGGTGGTCATTCGAGAGAACATCCGAGGGGACATTTGGTAATGAAAATACAATAGTAATGAACGGTGTTTTGATGAAAGGCACACAACATCCCTAGTTTGGTGAAAGAATTGGAATGTTCTCAATTTGATATGGTTTTGATAAAACCATTGGAGAGAGAAGAAAAAAAAAAGTATACTTTTTCACCAAATTCAAACTTGATGATGGATTTGGTTAAACGTTGGAGATGACCTTAGTTATCACTCATTGTAATATTGATTATAATATTATTTTGGTTATAATCCTAAAAATTTTGATTATATTTTGTGTAGTATTTGATTATAACTATTTTTTTTTTTAATAAGAAAAATACTTGAGACACTTAATTTATCATCCCTAAAAATCACCCCTAATGATGTGTAACACCCAAAAAATTGAGGACATCATAATAAGGTTTAAAACTAAAAATCATTTTTTCTTAATTAAGAACTTCTAATTATTGTTGCCACCAAGTTTGCAATCATCCATTAATTTAACAAAACAGAAATTAAAAGTTCTTAAATTATAACTCCAAAGCAAACTTAAAGCTTGGTCTTAGTACATTCATGACAGAAAAACACAATTTAAAAAAAAAAAACTAGAGAAAACTAGATAACTCAAGAAAGGGATTCAAGGGACTTGAGCACACTTCAAGCTAACCAAGGCTGAACGTCGTCTTCCAAGACCTCAATTTTCCTTCGATTTTTTCGATACCTGGCATAAAACGCTAGGGCAACGGGAATGCCAATGAGCAATGAGCTCAATAAGATGCTACAACTCGAAAATACCTACCCCGATAATAATACTCACAAATAAGGAATACTGTGTAGTAACAGAGTAACAAGCAACGTTTAATAAAATAAACATAACTGGAATGCTAGCAGTTGAAATAATAACAATAGATAATAAGAAAAATGGCAAGCGGAAGCAATAATTCATCATAAGGAAGATACCAAACTTTTATTTTGAATTCTCATAGGCTTAGTTTATCAGGTAAGTTTAAGTAACTCCTCGCGGAGCACTATTTCCACTCAACCACTAAGCAATAGTCACGAGCAATTATGAATCCCCCTTAGTCAAATATTCAAATGTTACTTGCTGTAACTATCAATGATGCTTGCGCACTAGGGTTTTGTACTTGAGTCGTGACATCACGATCTGCCCCAAGGGAATGGTCTATGTTGTGATACTTACACCACCAACCTTGTATCGCCTATACTGATAAGAGCCAAAATACCTTCCCATGCCATGTTAGGGTTCACAACTCACTCGTGCAAGACTCCAAACCGAACTCACCCCATCACTTTTAACTTTTAATGCATTGGTTCAAGTTCGTGTTTCTTTACTTTGTCAAATTCACATTTTGATACATGTGCAAGTTTTAGTTTGAAAACCACAATGACATAAGCTTTATATAGCACGACACAATCGTGTATGGAAACCAAAATGAATATTACAAAAATTTCTTAGGAGTCATCACAAAATTTCTCAGAATTTCTCACACTTCTTATTTTCAACACTGAATTATTGAACTAAAAATAATCGAAACCCATACCAAACAAAGTTAAATTATTACAATATTTTAACTGGTGCTATTTCATTGAGTTAGGAAAATATTTTAAGAAGAATTCCAGGGCTAAAAATGATTTTAAGATGGAGAAAGAAAATTTGGAAGAAAAACTGAATTCTGGGGTAGTGAACTACAACAACTTCCAGCACAGGTAATCTGTGTTTGAAAAATAAAAAGGGGCCTCAAACGATGTCAAAAAGAGGTAAGGTTAGAATTTTTTGCTAGATACTTGAGTTGAGAACAAATTTACAGAGAGCTTGAAGACTGAAAACCAATGGAAGATAGTCAAATAAATTTTGCTAAGAAAATTGGATAGATTTTGTCACATTTTAGTAAAACTTTAACTTCTCCTCTTATAATTATCCATTTTTTGTGAAATTGGTGGAAAATGAAAGATAACTCATATATATAACTATCCCAAGTGGTCGTGCAAAAAAATAACATTTGCAGAGAAAATGGGACCTGTTTGAATTCATTGTTTCTCCTATGTTATAAGCAACACTTAGGACAAATATTTATTTCGGTAAGAAAATGGTGTCCAATGATTTTATAAAAATTTTACATGTGTATAAAACACCTATATATACTCCTAGTATAAACAGATTTTAAAAAAAAAGTTATTTTCAATTTATTAGAGCATTTTTCAATCGATAAAATCTGAAACAGTGAAGAAAATATAAGTTCAAGTAAAAGTGAACTAACCTTATCTCATTTCACCCTCATGCAAGATTATTTCAAAACAATGGAGAATATTTGAACACATAAGAAGATAAAATCAGTAGCTAAATCATCTAATCTATGCACGCAAAGAAGGAATAGAAATCATATAGTCATGAAATTCTCATTCTATCAAAATGTGAACATGCATTGAGCTATTCTAATCAGACTTGCTATATATGTATTAATAATGCATGTTCTTGAATATATATAATTGTGGGAGCCGAATTTCCTTGGATCAATAGAGATGAATGGACCAGTCCAGTCCAGAACATAACCTCTATTCAGCATTGATCCTAGTCAATTGAAGAGCCGAATAAAATAACCGGCATTCCAACCAGTAGAACAAAAGCCAAGTAGAAGTACGTATAAAGGACCAAGGATGGGCCAGGCCCTAAGGCCCAAAGAGAATACTATAAATACAGGATCTTCAGTTAGAGAAAGGTATGTGAGAACTATCATATTTAACTTAAGATACAAGCAATCACGAGAGTATACACTGACTTATCCGTCGGAGTGCTAATTCTGACACCCCCGACTGGAGTATTCATTCCTTTTCAGGTGGCTAGCTGAGGATCACGAGTGTCCCCCAGGATCAGAAGAGTATTTCCAAACCACTTCTCCACAATTGGCACCGTCTGTGGGAATACTCAAATACATCCATGGTGGGCGTAACGGAAGACCCTCCGATAGTCACTGATAAAACCACGCAGAGAGACGACATCACTCCAACAAACATGTTTGGACCGGAGACTATCCCCGTAAGCCACACTCTAAACTTCGCCTCACCCTCGACTTCAGAGCATGAGGCAATGCAAGCGATCATGGAACAAGAAAAGCAAAACGAACAGAGGTTGGAGCACATGATCGCTGAGAACAAACGTCTCCGTCAGGATTTGGCCTTGGAAGTGGCGAAGTCTAAACAAGTTGTACGCCAAGATCCGGAACGACCTCTGAGGGCAGGTGGTCGACGACCTCGATCTCGACAACAAGACACTGATAGCGACTCCGACTCATTATCCCCGGAGCCCAAGAAGAAGGGACGACTCGAAATTTCCTGTTCCTCTGAAGAGAGTCCGTGTATAAGGCATAAGCGAAGAAGAAACAATTCAGATGAAAAGGACCAGCATGATCCCTTTGTGCGACAGATCGCAAGGGCGATTCTGCCCAACAAGTTCAAAGCTCCATCGTTCACTCTCTATGATGGAAAATCAGACCCCACCGATCACATCTGTCACTACAAGCAAGCCATGACTTTGCATGCAGACGACGAGGCCCTCATGTGCTGAATATTTCCCAGCAGTTTGGGACCATTAGCTGTTGTAGACACCCCATTTTTGACCGACCATAAGACTCAAACGTCATTGATTGAGCGCTCGGTGATTACGCATGTTGTGCTCGTTCTGAGGTTACGAAGTCTCGGCTGAGAGCCTTGCCTCCGGACTTCGGGACTCTTTTGTGCTTTGCCTCGGTTTGTGAACCAAGTTCTGTTTTTTCTTCCCGAAGGGAGGGAGAGGTCTCGTAGACCATCTCTCAGTGGCCGTAGGCTAGTTTTCGGGGTCGTAGACCACTGTTCCCGTTTGGAGGCCAGTTTCCGATTTTCGAAGCCGTCGGCCGCGCTTCGGTTCGGGACCGCTTAATTTTCTCCGTTTGCTCCGGTTTTTTTGGCACACACCTTGTTTCCTCTCTCTAGAGGGACACTGTGGCCCGAGAGACCACCTTCGTGGTCACACGCCACTTTCGATGCTTAACAATCAGTTTTCGGGGCACCCGGCTGCGCGTTTTGACCCCCGAACCCTCGTTTTGCATCCATCTTGGTTCATTTTTGGTTTGGACCTTGTTTTCCATGTTTGGAAGGTGGTAGAAGGGTGGGAGACCAGCAATTCTTTTGGAGACCATTTCTCTCTTCTCCAGCCGATTTTCTTGACAGGTAAGTGGTCTCCCTCACTTTTGGGCCACATTTACTGGTCTCCCATACCACCACTGGCTTTGTTTGAGTGTGGAGACCACCAATTACCCATGGGAGACCAGCATTTCTCTTGGGGATCTTTTCTCTCTCCTCCAGTCGATTTTCTTGTCGGGAAACTGGTCTCCTTGATCTTTGGGCCACATTTACTGGTCTCCCATACCACCACTAGCTTGCTTTTACCTTGGAGACCACCAATTAGGGCCGCCGACCACCAAAATCCATTTGAACCTTTTGACCCTGGTCGGCTGACCACTTGAACTGATCGGACAGCTTTCTGCAGTTTTGTCTCACTGAGTTGATTCCAGCTGTGCCAGCTGGAGGGCACAGACTGGATCCTCCATACACGTGTATGGAGGATTAGCACTCTTGTTTTGGCTTCTTAAAGAAGCTTGACCCTTTGCTCCAAGCTTCTAAGAGAAGCTTGAACCTTTCTTAGCTTCTTGAGGAAGCTTGACCCCTTTGCTCTAGCTTCCTCAAGAAGCTTGACCCTTTTTGCTTTAGCTTCCTTAAGAAGCTTCGCCCTTTGCTCCAAGCTTCTAAGAGAAGCTTGGACCTTTGTTCCTCTATAAGAGAGAGCCTCTCCCTCATTAGCAAAGGTTGAGATTTTTGGCCAAGGCATACATACACCTATCTCTATACACCTCTCTATTTTGGTCCCAAAAGTGCTAGGTTCTTGGCCCCATTGCACTACACCTCACAACCACACTTCTCCATCATCCATCTAAGAACCTTGGAGCTCATTTTCAGAGGTTGAGGAGCCACTTTCTTGGTTCAGAAGCTGCTGTCTTTCTTGGCTACAAGGGTAACTCTCTTATTCCCCTTTTGGTCCATATTTTGCTTCATATCTTAGCTATATTTATAAGCATATTTGGGCTTTGTCATAAACTAAAAAAAGTCTTATTTTGAGCTCCTCTTGAAGTTTGTTTAAGGTTATTTTTCTGTTGGGGGTCATCTACCCCCTTGCATGCTTGTTTTCACCTTGTTTTGAGCCATGCATCTAGGCCTTTGAAGTGAGCTTTGTTTGGCCTTATAGCCACTAGCATACTGTTTTGAGCCCCAAAATCAGAGAGGGGTGACCCTCTCACCCCTTTTCTTGTTTACTAGCATTGTTGGCCTAACAAAGGGGCCTATATTTACACACTTCTTGAGCATGTTTCAGACCATTTTTGGTGGGTTTTAGGACCTGCATGACCTCTTTCCAGAGGTGGTTTTGCCATATTAGGTGTCCCTCTTGCATGTGTAGAGTAACCATCTTCATGGCCTTTCAAAGGGACCTTTACTTGCATGTTTCCTAGCCTCATTTCAGGCCCTTTTCAATGAGTTTTAGGGCCTTCATAACCTCTGTCCAGAGGCGGTTTTGTCATATTGGGTATCCATCTTGCATGTGTAAAACAACCCTTTGTATGGCCTATCAAAGTAGCACTTCATTCTTGCATGTTTTGGTCAGGTTTCAGTAAGTTTTTGGGCTCCATTTGGCATGCCATGATTCTGTTTTTGACTGATTTGGTGACCTATCATGTGCTTCATGTGGTTGTAGTGTAAATCATGGTTCACTAGCTTGTATTGCATGATGTTTTGGCCCCCTTTCCTAGCATATTTTGGCCATGATACGAACTAGTTTTATTCATATTTTAGGCTGCCTCAGCTCTGTTTGAAGTGTTTTGGGTCATGCATGCATTGTTGTATATGGTCATAGTTCAATCAAGCTTACTAGCTTTGCATATCGGGTCCACTAGCATGCGTTGTTTGGGCCCTTGACATGTCTTGGCATCATTGTGCATGTTATTTCAGACCTCATACTTGTGCCATGTTCCCATGTTTTCCACTCCTTAAGTGCATTTGAGAGTTGTGCTTGTTTGCCTCATTTTTTGACCATTGAATGAGCTTCATTTTCATGCATTCCGAGCCACCATCCTAACACATTTTGCCACTGATTTTGGTCTGCATAGGGACTATTTGGGGTTGGTTCTATCATTTGAGCATTGTTTTGCATACCTATAGTGTAATCCATTTCACTAGTTTCGGTATCCGGGCCATCTAGCATGCATTATGTGAGGTGTTTACATGTTTCGGGACCATCTTTTATGCCATTTCAGAGCTGGATCATGTGTCATTCTATGCCCTATTCCATCCCTTGCCATGCCTTATTAGAGTTGCACTTTGTGCCTTAGGTTCAGTCCCTTGCGTTGGGCATGCTTGCATGAGTTTTCTTGCCTAATTTCATTGTGTATGGCCACTGATTTGAGTATGGCTAAGGTCCACTTCTTTTAGTTTAAGTCCATCTTGCATCGTGTATGCCATATAGTTCATGTTGTTGCATATTTGGCCATTGCATTGTGTGCCTTGATCATCTCATTGATAGTCTTCATATGTGCATGTTAGTTTCCATGTGTGCATCACGTATGCCATATTATGTCATGAGCATTGAGTATGCCATTCGTAGTTCATAGCATTGCATATGCTAATTGCATGTGTGCATATCATCCCTCGCATGCCAGCATGATTAGGTTGCATTGCATTTAGGGTTGCATGTTAGTCACATTGTGTATGCCATCTCATTGCATTGTGTTTGGAGTAGGGTTAGTCCAAACACGGGAAACGAGGGACGTTTCGTACTCAAAGTGACGAAACGTGTCTCAATTCCCGGTCGCCGACACTTCGGATTACCCATGATGGAGTTTAGGCCTTGTTATGTTTACATGTGCATTCATTTCACATTGAGGCGTGCAATTCGACTCCTCGGTCATTATGCATCGAGATGCGTGATTGGTGGCACGAGGATCAAGGTCTACACTCCCTAAAGCTTGTGCAATGACGGGGAGAGTGGTCGTGCACACATGTGTTGAAAATACTTTGCCATGCCCCTTTCTTGCTCTTTGTTGCAGCAAACCGGAATCCAGCAGCAAAAACCAATCAGTAGCCTTCGGGAGTTTTGTACAGTGTTCTGGGACCAATTGCAAAACAGAGGCAAATTGGGGCATCGCGAGGAATTTCCCGACAAGGCGACTCGAGCATGCATGCATCTTTCATCATTCGGAACAGAGTTGAGGCGGTCCATAGCTCTGCATACTAGTTTATTTCGTTTCTTAGTTAATCTGTTAATTAATTAGAGTTTTGTAATATTTAATTAGCTAGAGTAGTTAATTATTTATTCGGTCTGTATTATTTATTCGGACCCTCCGAGAGAGGGCACTGTTGTAATAAGTGTGCATGTGTATGATGCATGTCTTCCAACCCCACGTCTTTCTCCCTTTTATTTGCCAGCTTATGATGGTTAGTTTAGGGCATGTTTTAATTAGCATCTATATGTTCCCATGTTTGCATTCATTCATCTGTTATGCATGCACCGGGCTCGGCGCATCATACTAACTGCATCGTATTTCAATTCCAAGTTGAATACATGTTACCTGTAGCATCTCATATGCCATCTTAGAATAGCCGAGCCTATCTTAGTTGCATTCTTGCATGTGTTGCATTAGGCATCTCAGCATAGTTAGGATTCATGCATGTTTTCTAATTAGCTTCTTTCTTTGGCTCGGAGTACTCGGTAAGTGTTTATGCTTTAGCATCCTTGCATGCGTGTGAGTGACTGCCATGATAGCATGCTTACCATGAGGCTAACTGCTTATGTGATATAACTTCCTGAATGCCTGTGGGTGAAGGTTGGATTACTTGAATTGGAACAATTCATCAAATGCTAGTTTTAAGCCCACTTGAGAGTGGCAAATCACCATGTTTTCTAAGCCTATTTGAGGGTGGCAAAATCCGCATTTTAGCCTACTTATGAGTAGCAAACCGCTTTCAAAAACAAACATGACATGAGTTGTTCCAATTCAGGCGATCCAGTCTATACTTGTGTGTTGTGCGCATCACGTAGTAATCATAGGCTAATAAACTGGAATAAGAGCACATAATGTTTTCAAAACTCGATATCATAGTTAGTAGAGGCCGATCTTTGATCGGGCGAGCGGGGGTGCTCACGAAGTGACCTTCCCTAATCATACCCAAGTTCCCGAGCCGAGGCAACTTTGGTAATGACGGACACGTGGCCTTAGGCACGAGTCAGGGTTTCCTAAATTTTTCCAAAATAAAATATTTAGGTGGCGACTCTATATTTGGCAAAGCAGTCCATGTTTGGCACTTCTTTCTAAAAATCAATTTTTCAAAACGATTTGCCGGATTTGGACACTTTGGTGATTTATTAATCTCGCATTGCACTTTGCGAGATCAGATTAAGAACCGTGACATTTGAGTCCGAACTGTAGTGAGCCTAAATGAACAAAACGGGATTCCCTCCCGAGACGTTCGGGACGTCTACAGCTGTCAGGTGGTATTATAAACTGGAGCAGGCTTCGATCAAAAGCTTCCATCAATTACAGAAATCCTTCAGGGCCAGATTCATCACCAACGAGGTTCAGCCGAAACAAGCCGACTTTCTCTGGGCAATGTAGATCCAGCCAGGAGAAACATTAAGAGCGTATTCGGCACGCTATTGGGAGTGCTTTAATCTTGTTGATGACGCTTGCAACGACTCCATGGCCATCACCGCCTTCAAAATGGGTTTGCATCCTGACAGTGTTCTCCGCAGCTCCTTGACTAGAAAACCCCCAAAACAGTCTGATTATTGATGAAGAAAGTTGAGGAATACTGCAAAGTGGAGGATGACGCCTTGCAGGTCAAAGCCGGAAACGTGGCCAGCAAGACGGCCCCTTCTGAAATTGCTCAGCCAATAAATTTTGTACCACCTCAGAGCCCTGAACCACAGCATCAGGCTAAATGAGACAAGAGGCAGGATTCTCGCCGATCAAGCTACCAATGCTCCCGCCAAGCAAATAAACAACTGCAAGTTGATAGCAGGCGCACGAGGCGCGCCGACAAAAAATATACGGAGTTGACAGAGCCGATTAGCACGGTTATGTCCAAAGTCCAACACCTTCTGTTCTTTAAATGGCCGCCTAAAATGGTGGGACCTCCTGACACGAGAAGACGGGATAGACGGTGTCAGTATCACAAGGACCATGGCCATGATACCGAGAGCTGTTACGCATAAAGGATCACTTAGAGGAATTGGTACAGGACGGTCGGCTACAACAGTACATCCGAAAAGGCAGCTCAACCAAAGCAATATCCTTAAGACAGGATTCTCCTCCACTCGGCGTGATTCACATGATATACAGCTTGCCAATGTCATCCGCGGTGCACACGATTCAGTCAAAACCTGACCCCCAAAATCAACTCACTCTAGCTAAACGGCCCCATGAAGCTGCATGCATTGCTTTTGATAATTCAGATTTGTCTGGAATGACACTTCCCCAAATCGATCCCTTGGTAATCGAGTTACGCGTAAACCGATTCACTGTTGAGGGCGTACTCATTAATCCGGGGAGCACATCGGAAGTTATGTATTACAAGACATTCACCAAACTCGGCTTTTCAGAATCGGATCTCTCTCCGGTACCCTATCCACTATTCGGCTTCAACGCCAATCTAGAATACCCGTTGAGGAAAATCACACTGCCCGTTCGAGCAGGCTCCTGAACAGTAAAAGTGGAATTCTTGGTCGTCAAGCTGCCATCGCCGTATAATCTCATCATGGGGCGAACTTGGTTGCACACCATGCAAGCCGTGCCGAGTACGTATCATCAGCTGCTACGCTTCCCGATAAAACGCGGCATTGAGCAAATCCGTGGCTCCCAAAAATCAGCACCAGCATGTTATCTCCTCGCTGGGAAGACGCCAAAAGAGTTGCAAGTGAATTCCATTAAGCTGCTGGATCGGGAGAGCCTCGACGATGTTGGGCGGCTCCCAAGCGAAAAGGCCACAGAAGGCCTAGATCGAGTTGAAATCAACGGAAGCCCAGACAAGTTCTTCATGGTCAGCGCCTCCCTGAATCAAGCCGACAGACAGCAGCTAATTTCTTTCCTGCTCAACAACCTTGATATCTTTGCGTGGACTCCATACGAGGTGCCAGGTATAGATTCGTCCGTTTCACAGCACCGTTTGAATGTTGACCCTAAACGCAAGCCGATCATTCAGAAAAGTCGGCGGTCAGTCGCAGAGCACACTGCCGCCGTTGTTGAGGAGGTTGACAGGTTGCTTGATGCCGGGGCAGTCAGGAAAGTGACCTACCCTACATGGCTCTCTAATACAGTGGTTGTGAAGAAGAAAAATGAGACTTGGCGAGTATGCTTTGATTTCACGGACCTAAACAAAGCCTACCCCAAGGATTGTTTTCCCCTACCCAGAATTGACGAACTTGTAGATGTGACGGCACGCCATCAGTGTATGTGCTTCCTCGATGCTTACAGAGGCTACCATCAAATCGCCATGCATCCAGAGGACCAAAACAAAACTGCATTCCTCACCCCAAGAGAAACCTACTACTACAAGGTTATGTCTTTTGGGCTAAAGAATGCAGGGGCAACAGTAGACGTCCCTGAACGCCCCGGGAGGAACGAGTCCCTCGTTCCGTTCGATATTGGGCTCACTACAGTTCAGACTCTCAAATTGTCACGGTTCTAAATCTGAACCAAAGAGTCCAAATCCGGCAAATCGTTTTGAGAAAACAGATTTTGAAAGAAGTGCCAAACATGGACTGCTTTGCCAGATACAGAGTCGCCACCTAAATGTTTTATTTTGGAGAAATTTAGGAAACCCTGACTCGTTTGCCTAAGGCCACGTGTCCATCATCACCAAAGTTGCCTCGGCTCGGGAACTTGGGTACGATTGGGGAAGGTCACTTCGTGAGCACCCCCGCTCGCCCGATCAAAGATCGGCCTCTACTAACCATGATATCTATTTTTGAAAACATTATGCGTTCTTATTCCGGTTATTAGCCTAGATTTACTATGTGATGCGCACAGCATACAAGTATAGACTGGATCGTCTGAATTGGAACAAAACATTTCATGTTTATTTTTTTTTAAGTGGTTTGATGGTGCTACCCGCAAGTAGGCTAAGACGTGGATTTGCCACCCTCAGGTGGGCTTAGAAAACATGATTTTGCCACTATCTAGTGGGCTTAAAACACACATTTGATGAATTGTTCCAATCCAAATAACCCAACCTTCACCCACAGGCATTCAGGCAGTTATATCACATAAGCATATAGCCTCATGGTAAGCATGCTATTCATGGCAGTCACTCACACGCATGCAAGAATGCTAAAGCATAAAACTTACCGAGTACTCCAAGCCAAAACAGAAGCTAATTAGAAATCCATGCATGATCCTAATTATACGGAAATGCCTAATGCAACACATGCAAAAATGCAACTATAGCAGGCTCGGCTATTCTAAACATGGCATATGAAATGCTACAGCTAACATGTATTCAACTTGGAATTGAAAATACAATGCAGTTAGCATGATACGCCGAGCCCGGTGCATGCAAAACAGATGAATGGATGCAAACATGCTATCATACTGTATGCTAATTAAAACATGCCCTAATCTAACCATCATAAGAGGGTAAATAAAAGGGAGAAAGACGTGGGGTTGGAAGACATACATCACACACACGCACACTTATTACAGTTGTGCCCTCGCGCAGAGGGTCCGAAAGAATGGTACAGTCCGAATAAATAATTAAATATTACAAAACCCTAATCAATTAACAAATTAACTAGGAAAGCGGTAAACTAGCATGCAAGCTAGGGACTGCCTCGGCTCTGTTCCGAATGATGGATGATGCATGCTTGAGTTGCCTTGTGCGGAAATCCACTGCGATGCCCCAATTAGCCTCTGTTTGTAATTATTCTCGGGATGCGTGCCAAGCTTCGGAAGGCTGCTGAATCTTGATTTGCTGTAATAGAGAGCAAGAAAGGGGCATGGCAAAGTATTTTCACATATGTATGCATGACTACCTTTCAGGGAGTGTAGTCCTCGATCCTCGTGCCACCAATCACGCATCTCGATGCATGATGGCCGAGGAGTCGAATTGCACGACTCAATATGAAATGAATGCACATATGGACACAACAAGGCCTAGACTCCATCATGGATAATCCGGAGTGTCGGCGACCGAGGAATTGAGACACGTTCCGTCACTCGGAGTACAAAACGCCCGTCGTTTCCCGTGCTCGGGCTAACTCCTATCCCCAACACGATTCAATATGCATGACATGCATGAAATGCAACTAAGATACAACCTATCATGCACAATGCTAGGAAATGGCATACACGATGCACGAGATAACATGGCATACACAATGCGCTAACATACGGCCTAGCATACACAATGCTATGAAATGAAATGGCATACACAATGCAATATGGGCTTACACCAACGTGAGTGGACCTCATCTGCACTCACATAGGAGGCCATACGATGAAAATGAGATGACTCGAAATGCGCGCCCACGTGCACGCGAACCGAGGATCGACCCTAAGGCACCAAATGCCACTCTAACAAGACATGGCAAGGCATGGAATATGGCATACTAGCATGCAAATTTTAGTAGCAAAATATGATGCAAAACGGCCCCAGAACATGGAAACATGGCACCCGATACATGGAATGAGACCCGAAACATGAAATTAGGTACATGGAATGACCTATGGCTATGCAAAGCATGCATTATTCGAACATGAAGTGTGAAGAAAGAATCAAGACAGTCCCAAAACAAGCATATTTACAGTTTTAAGCAAGGCCAAAAAGTGAACACAAATAGGGCTAAGTTAACATGCAAAAATGGCCCCAAAAGAGAGATAATGAAGCAAGTAGCAGCAGCTGGCCCTAAATGGCCAAGAGCCCTTGACAAAGTTGAAGAGGGGCTCAAAACATGGTATTTTACAATTAGTGACCAAACCCAAAACAGTGCACATGCAAGCTTAAAATACTATGCAAAATAAGGCCTAAAGAGAGGTTTAAACACAAAGAGCAAAAAGGGAGCTTCAAACATCAAAAGTCCCTTGATCAAACATGAATAGGGGGTCAAAATAAGGCTATTTACATTTCGGACCAGAGCCCAAAAACACAAGCACAAGGGGCTAACAAAACATGCAAAAGTAAGGCTAAAAGAGGGATGACGAGGCAAGTGACAAAAGGAAGCCTCAAACAGTGAAGATCCCTTCAACAATGTTGAAGAAGGGCTCAAAATAAGCCACTTTTCAGTTTATGACCAAGCTCAAAACAGTTTACAAATGAGCCTAAAATACTATGCAAGAAAGAGGCATACAAGAGATGTAAAGAAGCAAGTGGTAGCTAGAGACCTTAAACATGGAAGGACCCTTAATCAATCATGAAAAAGACATCAAAACAGGACTATTTTCAGTTAGGGTCGGAGCCTAAAAATGTAAGCAAGTATGGCTTAGATATAAAACAAAATAAAGCACAAAAGAGGGAGAATGAAGACTCACCCTTGTAGACCAAGCTTCAGCAGCTCTTGGCTTGAGAAAAGGTGCTCCTAAGCTCTGGAAAACCAGCTCCAAGTGTTGGAAAGGATGGTGGTGGTGTGGTGCTATGTGGTGGTGTAGAAAGGGGTGTGGGATTTGAGGGGTTTTGAGGGTTGGAGTGTAGAGAGAGAGAGATGCAATGCAAGAGCCTTAAAGAAAATTTTGTAACCCCTCAAATGGGAGCTGGAGGGCCCGGATATATAGGCAAAAGAGGGGGGAAAAACGGGGGGGAATGGAATTCAAGTTTCCCCCCAATAGTTGGCCCCCCCGGATACAAAATCTGGGGGGAAACAGAGGGCATTTCTGTAAAGTACCTGGAGTGAGGATCATGGCCGACCGGTTTCCTAGGGTTTAGGTGGCCGGTCGGCCTTCCCCATGGCCGGTCGGCCAAGGGTCAAAAGGGTCAATGAAGGTTAATGGCCGGCCATGCCAAAAAGAGGGCCTCTCATGTGTGCACAACACAACCATGTGGTCAAAAACTGGAGAGAATGAACCAGGAGAGAGAAAAGGCCACTTTTAGGAGGGGTACAAAAGGGTCACACACAATTACTGGCCGGCCATGTGATATTGGTGGCCTCCCAGGTGTGTACAACACAAATATGTTGTTTAGGGTTGGAAAAAGTGGCCTTAGGGTGGTCAACATTGGCTTTCAAGTGAGAAAAACGGACGACGGAGGGCGATGGAGGAATAAAATTGGTTGTCAGGACAATTACTGGCCTCCCACCCTTCTACGACCTTCTTAGCAGTGAAAATAAGGTCTCCACCAAAAATGAGCCCAAACCGATGCAAAATGAAGGTTCGAGGGCCGAAACGCGCAGCCCGAGGCCCCGAAAACTGACTGTTAGGCACCGGAAGTGGTGTTCGACCACGAAGTTGGTCTCTCGAGCCACAGTGTCCCTCAAAAGGGAGCAAATAAGATGCATGCCAAAAACCAGAGCAAACGGAGGTGGTTAAGCGGTCCCGAACTGAGGCACACGGCCAACGGCTTTGAAAAACCGAAAACCGGACTCCAAACGGGCAAAATGGCCTACGACCACGAAACGTAGCCTACGGCCACTGAGAGATGATGTACGAGACCTCTCCTTCCCTTCGGGAATAGAAAACAGAGAAAACAGAGCCTGGTTCGCAAACCGAGGCAAAGCATGAAAGAGTCCGGAAGTCCGGAGGCAAGGCTTGCAGCCGAGACTCTGAAACCTCTGAACGAGCACGATATACAACATCACCAAGCGCTCAATCGGTGACGTCTGAGTCTTAAGGTCGGTCAAAAATGGGGTGTCTACAGTTGCCCCTCTTTGACAGAACTCGAAAGTCATAAGTGACGGGAGTGAATGTCAAAGCCCAGAGATGACCCATTTTTGACAAGGCCGAAGACTTAGACAAACAAGTGAGATAACAAAGATGTGCCCGCAGGCAGGGGGCAAGATGCAAAATGATATGCAGGAAGATTTTGATAATTGGACTTATACGCTACGCGAAGCCGGTTTGATAATTGGACTTATACGCTACGCGAAGCCGGTTTGAAAATTGAGGATTCATGCAATGCACTGTAATGTAGTGGCTAAAATGCAATGTAATAGCTAAGAGGTAAAGGTACCTTACAGGGGCAATTGGCAATGACTTACCTCATGCTGCTGGGGATCTTTCGCTTCTCCTTGGTTGAACCGCAGGTACTACTTTTCTCCCTGACTATGGTCGCAGCTTTCCCTATTCTCCAACAGGGTGACAGACTAGGTTGGTTCAGTATCCAGAATTGAGGCGCATACACATGCTATCTCAATCTATGGGGCTGCCATACAGATTTCAAGCCGAGGATATACCTCTGGGTATTTAAACCAGACTTTAGTCTCGGAAATCTCGAACCTTTGTGTTCTAGGCATGAGCCATTCGAACTCTAGTTTCCACCGTCTCAGTTGGTCTCCTAGGAACTCACCGCAAACATAGGCAGGTGGCTATACCAGACCACGGGAAGTCGTTCGGGCACGACAAACACCAAAGGAATTACACCTTTAGAGGATTTAAGGTCTCCTAGACCGGAAAGTGCATAAGACGGTGCGAATAAATGCAAGTGCGATGCGCAAAACAACGCGAATGATGATGCAGGATTTAAGGTCTCCTTACACCGAAGGGTGCATAAGACAGTGCAAGTGATGCAAAAAAAAAAATGTGCACAAGACAGTGCGATACAGAGTGAATGCACAAAACAGTGATAAACAAATGCACAAAACAGTGCGATGCTAAAGGTGTACAAAACAGTACGAGCAGGGTGAGTGCACAAAACAGTGCGATACAGATAAGGTGCGCAAGATAGTGCGATGCAATGCATGCACAATGCAAGTAATGGTCACGGCGCAAGATAGCGCAATGCAATACACTAACAAGTACAGGTGAAATGCGCAAGATAGCGCGATGAAATGCATGCACAATGCAAGTAATGTGCACAAAATAGTGCGATGTGCAAAATAGCGCAAGTGAAATGTAATGCACTAACAAGTGCAGGTAGGACGCGCAAGATAGCGCGAATGATACAATGCACAAAATAGTGCGATACGCTAAGCAGTGCGATTGATTTGAAATGCACAAGATAGTGCGAATGATAAACTGCACAAAACAGTGCGATTGAGGTGCGCAAAATAGCGCGAATGTAAACTGCACAAAACAGTGCAATTGAGGTGCACAAAATAGCGCGAATGATAAACTGCACAGAATAGTGCGATGCGCAAAATAGCGCGAATGATAAACTGCACAAAACAGTGCAATTGAGGTGCGCAAAATAGCGCGAATGATAAGAAATGCACAAAACAGTGCGATACGCTAAACAGCGCGAGTGATTAGAAATGCACAAAACAGTGCGATACGCTAAACAGCGCGAGTGATTTGAAATACACAAGACAGTGCGATACGCTAAACAGCGCGAGTGATTTGAAATGCACAAGTCAGTGCGATACGCTAAACAGCGCGAGTGATTTGAAATGCACAAGACAGTGCGATACGCTAAACAGCGCGAGTGATTTGAAATGCACAAGACAGTGCGATACGCTGAACAGCGCGAGTGTACGGGGAGCAAATATTCAGGCGAGCCCATATTCCTTTCTTCCAAGCTCCGTTTCTGTCCGATCACCTGAAAGCACAATGTGGGTGAGCTACCCGGCGGTGTGTGGCCGGAAAACCCCTCCGACGGTCAAGTTAGAACACACACCAGGGGATAGATAGAGAGAAAGGAGAGTGTTGAGTGTTTGGTGTATGTCTTACCAAATGTTCATCTGTCCGCGTATGGGGGGTGCAGACATGCTTATATACCTTCTGCGCCCCAAATCTACTCCCAGTGATCTCTCAACACGTGGCACTACTATCCCATCTGTCAGCATAAACCTTGCTGAGCACCACCTAACCCAACTGCCTGCCCATGCTCCTGGGAGCTCGGCAGCCGGGCAGTATCATCTCGGCTATCGTCTGCCATGCTGCGCTTCATGCCCAAGTACTCCAACAGCTAAGCTCAGATGAGGACCGGACTCGGCGGCATCTCGGCAAAGCCGAGCTCGGGACTACTCACACTTGTCTGCGGTCGACCTACCTGCCGAGCAAACAGGTACCTCGGTCCAACCTTGCCTTTCCTGGCGATGGACTTTTCACCTGACCGGCTACGCAACCACGGATCCTTGCAGCTCGGTCAATCAACGTGCTGCCTTAACCGAGCAGCTTCCATCAAGGCCAGGCCACACAACTTAGCCCAACACCTGTTCGGCCCAAATCTGTCTGGCACAACACTGTCCGGCCCAAATCTGTCCGGCCCAAATCTGTCTGGCACAACACTGTCCGGCCCAAATCTGTCCGGCACAACTCTGTCCGACCCAAATCTGTCCGGCACAAATTCCATATCATTAATCTCCCTCTCAGCGAGTGATTTGAAATGCACAAGACAGTGCGATACGCTAAACAGCGCGATACGCTAAACAGAGTGAGTGATTTGAAATGCACTAGATAGTGCGAGTGAGATACAACCACAAGATGCACAAGACAGTGGTAGTGAGATACAAAATGTAAGTGCACAAGACAGTACGAGCAAGATAAAATGCACAAGAAAGTGCGATAAAATGCATCTTCTATGCAAGTATGGGTGCATTTTCCATGCAAAAGATACGAGCATTTTCTATGCAAGTATGGAAGCACATTCTATGCAATATTGAAAGCAAGCATATTCTATGCATGAAACAAACAAAGCACATTCTATGCAGAATCGAAAGCAAGCATATTCTATGCATGAATCATAACGATGCACGGCACGCATGCAACAACAGTGTATATGAAAGTTCACATTCTATGCAGTAGAGGAGCATCAAATATCTACTCTGGTGCCTCTGATTTACCTCTTAGAGGACTTTGCAACACACTCAGCTCAAAAAGGGCACACCCTGTTCATATTGGCGAGAGATAACATCTGCTGCTGCTTTAATTGCCATTCTAACTTGAAGCATGCTTAAGCTTGGAGTAAAGGCACACTCATTCTTCGGAGAAACAGCGAGGCCTGAGAAGGTGCACCTGGAATGCAGTCTCGGATTTTGCTAAAGTTGAAACATGCTAAGATGCTCCAAATTTTCCCTCTTTTCTTTCGCTCTGCGGTCTGGAACCTAAATAGCTTCAGATAGGTCCTTGTTTTACTATTCTAACATGACCTGGGTTGAACCCTGCAGCTTTATGAAAGAACTGATCCTTTTTTGCACAAATGTGGAGAACGATACGGCACTCTGAGCACAAAACGATTTTTGAAATTGAAATGAGAAATGGGTTCTCAACCGGGTATTGAGCCTACAACTGACCACAGCGAAAACGACTCAACAATGGAAAACAAAGGTAGAACGACCTAAACACATTTGTTGACACTCAAACGACTTAAAACAAGAAACGAGACAAACAAAACGCACAAACACAACACTCAGCTGTGTTACAAAGGCGAGAGACCTCTCAGTGCACGAGGAGCCAGTTTCTCCGGGTATTGTTTCCCACCCTTTCTCATTTGTGATTCTCACATCACTCGGCCCTCAGGCTCTGTTTTTCTGAAAAAGCCCTTTTCTCACTTTTTCTCTCAGCGCACATCTCTCTATTCTTCAATCTCTCATTTTTTATCCCTCCCCTGGGTGGTTGATGGACA
This sequence comes from Camellia sinensis, assembly GCF_055761805.1. Lineage (NCBI taxonomy): Eukaryota > Viridiplantae > Streptophyta > Magnoliopsida > Ericales > Theaceae > Camellia > Camellia sinensis. The sequence goes on from NC_138975.1 coordinate 112,027,548, forward strand.
AACAGAAAGTTCCGGGCTCTTACCCCTAGCATTCCGCTAGATTCTTCTTCTTGTTCACAACAGTGAGTTTCTCCCACAGAGGGGTTGTGATGCGGCTGGATGTGCAGCAGATCTGTAATTGACATTGGTTGATGATGCTCCACCGGGGAGTTTGGACGTGATCAGATCATTCCAGTTCGTGCTTTGCACTTGGCTTGATACCTCGTTGCTTGGAGGATGAGAGAGCTTTCAGCTCCTTTGTTGACAGTTTCAGCTGTGCCCTTTTCTGGCAGGAAGAGTGCCCTTCTTGGCTAGTATGGTGCCCTTTCTGGCAAATGCACTGACAACGGGGGGGAAAGACAGGAAACCTGACTCAACTGTGCCCTTAGTTCATTATTTTGACCATTTTTTTGTTTTGGCTTTCTAAAACAATTTTGATCAAAATGAGAGTTAGATTAACGCGCTTGTTCGATTTTCTGATTTTAAATCATGCAAGTTAGGCTGTGAGCACTGAAAATTTTCCCTTTTTGAGGTCCAAGAAATGGTCCAATTTTGGGAAAATGGAATAATTTTTGAGAGAAAATTAGTCAACTTCATTTAAAAATTCTCAAAAACTACTTTTGCAAACGACCACTGCTCAACGAGCAGGGAACCTGCTCTTGAGATGCACAACTTCAGATTCGAAGGAAAATTGCCCCTTGCTTGAGGGGAACTGCATGGCAACGGAAAGTTGTCCCTTGTTTGAACGGCACCGCGGCACATTAAATGGCAACTGAAAGTTGCCCCTTGTTTGAACGGCACCACAGCGCATTGAATGGTAACGGAAAGTTGCCCCTTGTCTGAATGGCCTTGCAGCGCATTGTAGTCAGTCCTCAGAGTGACGAACACAACCAAATTCTCGGATACAGAGAAAGCGAAGATGATCAAAACCATTACATGGGCACAATCAATTTGAAATGTTTTACGGCTGGACTTCAAAATGAAGTTGCCTACGTATCCCAAAGATGGGAATCAAGCCTTGCGTAGTTCGGGGTTAAGGTACACTCGGGTATTTAACCTCTCCTTTTGCGCTCTAACTTTTGCCAAGACCGCCCTTCCGGGTTTTCAACCTTGTGAGCTATGTTCTTCTTTCTTTTTCATTTCTTTTCTACTTTGTTCATTCTTTTTCAGAATTTTTCATTTCTTTTTCTTCATTTCTTTTTTTTTTTGTTCTTTGCATTTTTCTTCTTTTCTTCTTTTTTTTTTTTTTCTTCTTTTTCTTGCTCTAACTTTTGCCTGGGTCGCCCTTCCGGGTTTTCGGCCCAGCGAGCCTCTCAAGGGTAAAAGTGTAGCTTGGTCCATGTCAAATGGTTCTGAGATCTCAAATCCGTCTGAATCCAAGAGAGTGGCTGCTGTTCGTTGACGATGCAGGAGTCCATCCCGTGGAGGCTGAATTTGCCCCTAGTGTTGTAGATCGGAACTCAATTTTTCTTCAGCAATACTTTCTTCTCTCTTCCCCTCTGGGATTTGGCATTCTTGCCGATCTTTGTTGGCTTGAGAAACATCCCAATTTTTTTTACTCTTCGAGCACATCTGACAGTTTTGCCCCTAGTTTGAGGGCTTTTGATCTAGCTTCGCAAGCTTCCTTTGAAAACACTTGATCTTCTTGATCTGACTTTTCTTGCCCCTAGTTCGAGGGCTGCTTCGAATCTGGCCACGCAGGCCTAACATTATGGTTGACCTTTGAACTTTCTGAGCCCGAGTTCGAGGTTTGAAAGCAAGGGGTCGAGTCTCGAGGTTGAGAGCGATCCTAGGCTGCACAATCTCAAGAGCGATTCCACACAGGTCTGCGCAGGGCCGCGCAAAACATTTTTTGAAATCTTTTAAGAAAGCGACTAGTCGCTTGCGCTGAAGACAATGTAGAACCAATCTGGATTAAATCTGGATCCTTCTCAGTGCTCATATTAACAAGCATGATCTCGATCATTAAAGGCTTAGCATGCCTCTCTTTCTCTCATTTGATCAAAAAAAAATTTTCAAATCCCGAGGAATTCCTTCCTCTTTGTTTTCACCGTAGTGTTCAAAAAGTTTTGAAAAACTTAGGTCAATGCAATGATTTTGGGGTGCAGAAGAGTAGGCGAAAAGTACTGCCGTTGCATTCAAACTTTCTGGCACGACTGGCGCAAGGCAGAAGCAAACACAAGAGTGTGAAAATTACTGCTGTTTCATTCAAATCTGTTGGCATTACTGGCTCCAAGACAGAAACAGACTCAAAAGAAAGCAAAAAAGATAGACACAAGACAAAACAGTGATGCCCGAGGTAACACCCCTGGAATCACCTAACTCTAACAAAACAGGACTGACTCGATACAACAAGACAGACTCGAAACAAAAAGACTGACCCAAAACAAAGAGACAGACTCAAAACAAAACTTACAGAATTGATTCAATACCCAAGTTAGAAATTACAAAACTGGCATTCGCAAATGCTTAAAAAAAGTACGTGCCATACGCCACATCTGAGGTAAACCGAGCGCCGCCCGCAGGTGGTCCAACCCCTGATCACATACTCATACTACCTCAAAGTTTACTGACCCAGTGATGGTAGACTTCGCCGAGCTTGGCGGGAGGACAACCCCGTTGTCAAACAGATCCTGTACTTCGTGGCGAAGATGGAAGCAGTTGTCGGTGCTGTGACCAGTTTGCTGGTGGTACGCGCAGTACTGGGTACCATCATGCTTAGCCGGAAGGGGACTCGGGAGAGGCCGAGGCTCGAGGGGTTTGAGATGCCCTTTTTCGACGAGGATTTGAAGGGCCTTAGACAAAGGCGTGTAGAGGGCATGGAAGACCCTGCGACCTCGGGGCAGATATTTCGAAGTCTGCGAGTTTTTGCTGGACACACTCGAAAAAGGATCCGCAGGTGCTGCCTTGGCTCTCTGATCTTTTCCAGGTGTAGGGTTAGAATTGGAAGGAACTGTTCTGGTACGACGATCCCCATCTCGATTTTCCCCATGGCTTGAACTGCTCTCGTCTTTAGTGGGGAAGATGTCATCCACAGTCTTAGCCACAACTGCGAGCACTTGTTGCTTATTCAACCTTCTGGCTTTCAGAGCCTCAACAGCTTGCTGGAGTTGTTCATAGGGATCAATGTCCATCTTCATCTTGTTCTTTCCACTAGCCTCCGCTTGGTGAAAGGTTTGGGTTGCTTGACCAGTACGAAGTCCGGCTGTTGTTGACATATCATTACCAGAGCTTGAGACAGCTTCAAGTTGGCTGAGCTCAATTACAATTCGCCCCAGTAGCGGGGGCTCCTGCGGTATGAAATTCCCAGCATACGATGCATTTGGTGGCGGAACCGACATTCCGCAAGCTAGATCCGCCACAGATCTTTGAAGGTCACTAATCATTCCCATCAACTCGAATGTGGTGGGCTCACGGGTTTGAAATAACTAGGGTTCGCAGATCGGATGTACGGCAGGTGACCTGGGTGGGTGTGGCACTTCAACATCGGTATCACCCTGCAATGTGATTCCTTGGTCTGATGCGGCTGCCATAACCATAATTTCTTCCGAATTTTGCATCATCACGAGTCTGCTGAACTGATCGGAGGTGATGTGACTGGTGACTGACGGATCAGATGGACCGGACTGGTGATTGACGGATCTGAAGAACCGGTAAACCTTTTCCTGTCTTGCCTCAGCAAAGGAGAACACTGGTTGCTCTGAACCTTGAAAGAGAAAACATGCAGCATCTCAGCCCAATCCCACTAATACAGACATGAACATAACTGAATAACTGCATTCGACCGCTGATCACTGTTCCCAAAATTACTGCCCCCAAAACTGAATCTGATACCCGCAGATATAACTGATTCCCAAAATATTGAACTGGTGCCCGCAGGCCCTTGATACCCAGAAACACTGAACTGGTGCCCGCAGGCCTGATGCCCAAACTTGCAAACTGATACATGCATTCCTGTAGGGACACACCCTAAAAGCACATAGCAAGCAAGTGAGAGCCAAAACACCCATATGTTGGGGTAGGGTTTCCCTGTCCTATTTTGTCAGGAGCTAGGGTTTCACTACGCACGCAGCGGTTTCAAACAACCTATCGGGTAAGCAACATGTCCTAGTTTGGAATGGTCACTGCGGATTCCGAATATGCACTAGGTCGAATGGTCAAAAGGGTGCCCCGGTAAAACCGGGGTTTGTGTTCCCATACTGGCAGAGCCCACAACCGGTCAGCCTTATGGTCATGCCTTGAGAAGACAAGCCTCCAGCAAACAGTTCAGGAATAGCAGATGGCAAACACGGTGTCCTAGGCGTACCAATGCAAATCCAATGCAAAGAAACACACAAGTGTAGTCAAACACAGATATCATGAGTTCGAGTCAAGTTCTCTAAATCCCCAGCAGAGTCGCCAGAAAAAGTAGACGTCCCCGAACGACCCGGGAGGAACAAGTCCCCCGTTCCGTTCGATATTGGGCTCACTACAGTTCGGACTCTCAAATTGTCACGGTTCTAAATCTGAACCAAAGAGTCCAAATCCGGCAAATCGTTTTGAGAAAACAGATTTTAAAAGAAGTGCCAAACATGGACTGCTTTGCCAGATACAGAGTCGCCACCTAAATGTTTTATTTTGAGGAAATTTAGGAAACCCTGACTCGTTTGCCTAAGGCCACGTGTCCGTCATCACCAAAGTTGCCTTGGCTCGGGAACTTGGGTACGATTGGGGAAGGTCACTTCGTGAGCACTCCCGCTCGCCCGATCAAAGATCGGCCTCTACTAACCATGATATCTATTTTTGAAAACATTATGCGTTCTTATTCCGGTTATTAGCCTAGATTTACTATGTGATGCGCACAGCAAACAAGTATAGACTGGATCGTCTGAATTGGAACAAAATATTTCATGTTTATTTTTTTAAAAGTGGTTTGATGGTGCTACCCGCAAGTAGGCTAAGACGTGGATTTGCCACCCTCAGGTGGGCTTAGAAAACATGATTTTGCCACTATCTAGTGGGCTTAAAACACACATTTGATGAATTGTTCTAATCCAAATAACCCAACCTTCACCCACAGGCATTCAGGCAATTATATCACATAAGCATATAGCCTCATGGTAAGCATGCTATTCATGGCAGTCACTCACACGCATGCAAGGATGCTAAAGCATAAAACTTACCGAGTACTCCAAGCCAAAACAGAAGCTAATTAGAAATCCATGCATGATCCTAATTATACGGAAATGCCTAATGCAACACATGCAAAAATGCAACTATAACAGGATCGGCTATTCTAAACATGGCATATGAAATGCTACAACTAACATGTATTCAACTTGGAATTGAAAATACAATGCAGTTAGTATGATGCGCCGAGCTCGGTGCATGCAAAACAGATGAATGAATGCAAACATGCTATCATACTGTATGCTAATTAAAACATGCCCTAATCTAACCATCATAAGCGGGTAAATAAAAGGGAGAAAGACGTGGGGTTGGAAGACATACATCACACACACGCACACTTATTACAGTTGTGCCCTCGCGCAGAGGGTCCGAAAGAATAATACAGTCCGAATGAATGGTACAGTCCGAATAAATAATTAAATATTACAAAACCCTAATTAATTAACAAATTAACTAGGAAAGCGGTAAACTAGCATGCAAGCTAGGGACTGCCTCGGCTCTGTTCCGAATGATGGATGATGCATGCTTGAGTTGCCTTGTGCGGAAATCCACTGCGATGCCCCAATTGGCCTCTGTTTGTAATTATACTCGGGATGCGTGCCAAGCTTCGGAAGGCTGCTGATTCTTTATTTGCTGTAACAGAGAGCAAGAAAGGAGCATGGCAAAGTATTTTCACATATGTATGCATGACTACCCTTCAGGGAGTGTAGTCCTCGATCCTCGTGCCACCAATCACGCATCTCGATGCATGATGGCCGAGGAGTCGAATTGCACGACTCAATATGAAATGAATGCACATATGGACACAACAAGGCCTAGACTCCATCATGGATAATCCGGAGTGTCGGCGACCGAGGAATTGAGACACGTTTCGTCACTCGGAGTACGAAACGCCCCTCGTTTCCCGTGCTCGGGCTAACTCCTATCCCCAACACGATTCAATATGCATAACATGCATGAAATGCAACTAAGATACAACCTATCATGCATAATGCTAGGAAATGGCATACACGATGCACGAGATAACATGGCATACACAATGCACTAACATACGGCCTAGCATACACAATGCTATGAAATGAAATGGCATACACAATGCAATATGGGCTTACACCAACGTGAGTGGACCTCAGCTGCACTCACATAGGAGGCCATACGATGAAAATGAGATGACTCGAAATGCGTGCCCACGTGCACGCGAACCGAGGATCGACCCTAAGGCACCAAATGCCACTCTAACAAGACATGGCAAGGCATGGAATATGGCATACTAGCATGCAAATTTCAGTAGCAAAATATGATGCAAAACGGCCCCAGAACATGGAAACATGGCACCCGATACATGGAATGAGACCCGAAACATGAAATTAGGTACATGGAATGACCTATGGCTATGCAAAGCATGCATTATTCAAACATGAAGTGTGAAGAAAGAATTAATACAGTCCCAAAACAAGCATATTTACAGTTTTAAGCAAGGCCAAAAAGTGAACACAAATAGGGCTAAGTTAACATGCAAAAATGGCCCCAAAAGAGAGATAATGAAGCAAGTAGCAGCTGCTGGCCCTAAATGGCCAAGAGCCCTTGACAAAGTTGAAGAGGGGCTCAAAACATGGTATTTTACAATTAGTGACCAAACCCAAAACAGTGCACATGCAAGCTTAAAATACTATGCAAAATAAGGCCTAAAGAGAGGTTTAAACACAAAGAGCAAAAAGGGAGCTTCAAACATCAAAAGTCCCTTGATCAAACATGAATAGGGGGTCAAAATAAGGCTATTTACAGTTCGGACCAGAGCCCAAAAACACAAGCACAAGGGGCTAACAAAACATGCAAAAGTAAGGCCAAAAGAGGGATGAAGAGGCAAGTGACAAAAGGAAGCCTCAAACAGTGAAGAGCCCTTCAACAATGTTGAATAAGGGCTCAAAATAATCCACTTTTCAGTTTATGACCAAGCTCAAAACAGTTTACAAATGAGCCTAAAATACTATGCAAGAAAGAGGCATACAAGAGAGGTAAAGAAGCAAGTGGTAGCTAGAGACCTTAAACATGGAAGGACCCTTAATCAATCATGAAAAAGACATCAAAACATGACTATTTTCAGTTAGGGTCGGAGCCCAAAAATGTAAGCAAGTATGTCTTAGATATAAAACAAAATAAAGCACAAAAGAGGGAGAATGCAGACTCACCCTTGTAGACCAAGCTTCAGCAGCTCTTGGCTTGAGAAAAGGTGCTCCTAAGCTCTGGAAAACCAGCTCCAAGTGTTGGAAAGGATGGTGGTGGTGTGGTGCTATGTGGTGGTGTAGAAAGGGGTGTGGGATTTGAGGGGTTTTGAGAGTTGGAGTGTAGAGAGAGAGAGATGCAATGCAAAAGCCTTAAAGCAAATTTTGTAACCCCTCAAATGGGAGCTGGAGGGCCTGGATATATAGGCAAAAGAGGGGGGAAAAAAGGGGGGGAATGGAATTCAAGTTTCCCCCCAAAAGTTGGTCGGGATACAAAATCTAGGGGGAAACAGAGGGCATTTCTGTAAAGTACCTGGAGAGAGGATCATGGCCGGCCGGTTTCCTAGGGTTTAGGTGGCCGGTCGGCCAAGGGTCAAAAGGGTCAATGAAGGTTAATGGCCGGCCATGCCAAAAAGAGGGCCTCTCATGTGTGCACAACACAACCATGTGGTCAAAAACTGGAGAGTATGAACCAGGAGAGAGAAAAGGCCACTTTTAGGAGGGGTTCAAAAGGGTCACACACAATTACTGGCCGTCCATGTGATATTGGTGGCCTCCTAGGTGTGTACAACACAAATATGTGGTTTAGGGCTAGAAAAAGTGGCCTTAGGGTGGTCAACATTGGCTTTCAAGTGAGAAAAACGGACGACGGAGGGCGATGGAGGAATAAAACTGGTTGTCAGAACAATTACTGGCCTCCCACCCTTCTGCGACCTTCTTAGTAGTGAAAATAAGGTCTCCACCAAAAATGAGCCCAAACCGATGCAAAATGAAGGTTCGGGGGCCGAAACGCGCAGCCCGAGGCCCCGAAAACTGACTGTTAGGCACCGGAAGTGGTGTTCGACCACGAAGTTGGTCTCTCGAGCCACAGTGTCCCTCAAAAGGGAGCAAATAAGATGCATGCCAAAAACCAGAGCAAACGGAGGTGGTTAAGCGGTCCCGAACCGAGGCACACGGTCAACGACTTCGAAAAATCGGAAACCGGACTCCAAACGGGCAAAATGGCCTATGACCACGAAACGTAGCCTACGTCCACTGAGAGATGATCTACGAGACCTCTCCCTCCCTTCGGGAAGAGAAAACAGAGAAAACAGAGCCTGGTTCGCAAATCGAGGCAAAACATGAAAGAGTCCGGAAGTCCGGAGGCAAGGCTCGCAGCCGAGACTCTGAAACCTCTGAACGAGCACGATATGCAACCTCACCAAGCACTCAATCGGTAACGTCTGAGTCTTAAGGTCGGTCAAAAATGGGGTGTCTACAGCAACTTACCAAAGACTAGTCACTGCCATGTTCAAGGAACAACTCGGCCACACTATGGAAGTGTACATTGACGATATGGTGGTCAAGTCCAAGGAAGAGCAGAATCACATAGCCGATCTGGAAGAGACATTCGGCATTCTACGTAAATATAGAATGAAGCTGAACGCTTCTAAATGTGCGTTTGGGATCGGCTCAGGCAAATTCTTGGGTTACATTGTCAACCACCGAGGAATCGAAACCAACCCAAGGCAAATCACAGCAATCCTAGAACTCGGCTCCCCTCGATCGGTCAAGGAAGTTCAGAAGTTAATGGGGACGGCCGCCGCACTCAACAGGTTTATCAATCGTTCTACGAACCGTTGTCGACAATTCTTTCATACACTACGGCAGGGCAAGGCTTTTGAATGGTCCGCCGAGTGCGAAGCTGCTTTCAACGGCCTTAAGACCTACCTCCGATCAGTTCCACTCTTGACAACACCTTCAGCCGATGATCCACTCATTTTGTATCTGGCAGTTTCCAACCGGGCCGTCAGCACCATACTTGTAAAGAGAGAACTGGGGGAGCAGCGACCAGTATATTATGTGAGCAAGGCAATGGTTGACGCCGAAACATGCTACCTTCCATTGGAAAAACTCATTCTGGCCCTTGTCATGGCAGCAAGAAAACTGATGCATTACTTCCAAGGGCATAGCATTGGGGTGCTAACAGATTACCCCCTCCGATCAGTACTACGAAGTGTAGAAGTATCAGGACACGTTTCAAAGTGGGCTCTTGAACTCGGCCAATACGATATTCAGTTTCTACCTAGAACCTCAATCAAGGGACAGGTGCTTGCCGACTTTGTTGCCGAATTTATAGGGGGTCTTACCGACTTCAAGTCTGATGAAATTCGACCTAAACCGGACTGGAGAATTTATGTTGGGGACATTTGGCAGTTGTACTGTGATGGATCATCCAATCAACGGGGCAGTGCCCGATGGCGCGATAATTTGAGCAGGCCGTCAAGCTTGGCTTCGAAGCATCAAATAACGAAGCCGAGTACAAAGCCCTTCTAACCGGTTTGCGTAATGCACATCTTCTGGGTGCTCGGCGTTTGCTTGTATTTTGCGATTCAAAACTGGTGATCAATCAACTAAAGGGGGAGTACGCAGCAAGAAATGACCGCATGGCGGCTTACATGAAAACGGCTAACTCCTTGCTAGCAAAATTTGACCATCATGAATTGAACTAGATAACACGTGATCAAAACACACATGCAGATGCCCTGGCTTGCCTAGCCTCCACCATTAACTCAGAAATTAAACGGACCATCGAAGTAGGTTTCATCCCGGAGCCGAGCATTGGCCCTTTGGAGAAAGTCCAGGTCAATGTTATAGAATTTGGACCGAGTTTGATGGATCCCATTGCTGCATTCCTGTCTTCCGAACAGCTCCCAGAGGACATGAAAGAAGCGCAAAAGCTACGAAACAAAGCCCTGCGATACTACTTGGATCCACAAGGAAAGCTTTACAAAAAATCCCTTTCTGGTCCATACTTGGAATGCGTGCACCCGGACAAAGTCGAAGAGCTTCTGACTAAAATACATGAAGGCAATTGTGGTGCCCATTCTGGTGGGCGCTCTTTGGCTCATCGAGCCGTAACACAGGGGTATTACTGGCCGACAATGAGAGCCGATGCCGAATGTTACATGAAAAAGTGTGAACAGTGCCAGAAGTTCTCTCCTTTGACCCACATGCCTGCTGAAGAGTTAAGCTCCATAACTAGTCCTTGGTTGTTCATCCAATTGGGACTTGACATCGTCGGACCACTGCCTCGTGCCCCGAGTAACAAGCGATTTTTGATTGTCGCAACAAATTATTTTACAAAATAGGTGGAAGCGGAGGCACTAACGCACATTCGAGATACAGATGTGAAGCGTTTCATTTGGTGAAATATTATAACATGATTCGGCATCCCAAGAGCACTCATTTTAGACAACGGCACCCAGTTTGATTGTGACGTCTACCGAGAGTTGTACAGCAAGTATGGTATCCGGCCTTACTTTTCCATGCCGGCTTATCCTCAAAGCAATGGTCAAGCTGAAGCCTCTAACAAATCCATCTTAGACGGCATCAAGAAAAGGCTGGAGAAAGCCAAAGGCAAATGGGTCGAAGAATTGCCGAGTGTGTTGTGGTCTCATCGAACTACGCCGAGGCAATCTACTAGGGAAACGTCGTTCGCTCTATGCTTTGGAACCCAGGCAATCATTCCCTTGGAGATCGGCCCCCCATCCTTGAAATCGAAAGTTTTTTATATGGGCCAAAACGACATGATGCTAGCCTTGGATTTGATTCTGATTGAAGAACGAAGAGACCGTGCCCTTGCATCCATGGCACGGTATCAGCAGCAGCTTGCTAAGTCGTATAATCAACGTGTTCAGCTGCGCCGCTACACACCAGGAGAATTGGTTCTGAAAAAAGTACTCCCAGCTGCCAAGAAATCGGCTGATGGAAAATTGGGTCTTAATTAGGACGGCCCCTATCAGGTCGATTCAATCGTGGGAGTAGGGGCATATCGGCTCAAAGACATGTTTGGAAGGAGTCTACCACGGCCTTAGAATTCAACGCACTTGCGCAAATTCTATCATTAAACCCAACCTGTGGGGAATGATACTAGTTCTGAATGGCTCACCATGTATACGTTCCAGTTTTGTAATGCAAAGATTCCTGTTTACTTACTAAGAATTCCAGTTCAAAAGTGTTCTAATTAAAGCCTCCGGATTCGGAGCCCTATCGGCGCATGACGCCTTTGGGCCGAAAAAGCCTCCGGATTCGGAGCGCCCTTCGTGGATCTCACGATTGGCCAAATAAAGTCTCCGGATTCGGAGCCCCATCGGCGCATGACGCCTTTGGGCCGAAAAAATCTCCGGATTCAGAGCCCCATCGGCGCATGACGCCTTTGGGCCGAAAAAGCCTCCGAATTCGAAGCACCCTTTGTGGATCTCATGATTGGCCAAATAAAGTCTCTGAATTCGGAGCCCCATCGGCGCATGACGTCTTTGGGCCGAAAAAGCCTCCGGATTCGAAGCGCCCTTCGTGAATATCACGATTGGCCAAATAGTCTCCGGATTCGGAGCCCCATCGGCGTATGACGCCTTTGGGTCGATAAAGCCTCGGGATTCGAAGCACCCTTCGTGGATATCACGATTGGCCAGTCTCTGGATTCGGAGCCCCATCGACGCATGACGTCTTTGGGCCGAAAAAGCCTCCGGATTCGGAGCGCTCTTCATGGATCTCACGATTAGCCAGTCTCCGGATTCGGAGCCTCATCGGCGCATCACGCCTTTGAGCCGAAAAAGCCTCCGGATTCGGAGACCTATGAATGGATATCACGATTGGTCAATATTTAAGTCAAGGCCGTGAGTAACACGTGTGTGCCGAATAAATATTCAATATAGAATGCTCTGATTAAATCAAGCCGGCAAAAATCGTTTACACATTAAAGCATATAAACATCCAAAATAAAATGTTTAGTTAACTTGGGCCGGCAGAATCGCACAAACAACTCAAAACATGCAAGCATGTAAAAATTCATAATGAAACACAAACATTTAAAATAAAACATTTTATTCAATCAGCCAATAATTACATAGTTTTGAACGCAATCTGCGTTTGAGCATTACAATGAGGATTTTTATCCGGCGTCTCCCTCATCCTCACTCTGCTCGACTTTAAAGGCGGAAAAGGGAAAATGATTACGTTGATATGGCGGCAACACCGAATCAGCGCCCGATGCTCGGAGAGCTTCCGCGGCTTGAAATGCCTTGATCCAACCGTGCTTAAATCCACGATTTTCACATCGATACGCTTCCTCGGTGAGCTTTTCCTTGGTCTTCTGTATCCCTACTTTTCGGCCTTTATGGAAGCCTTTTTCATAGGCCCTCCCTTTCACGGACTCTATTACGAACATGCTCGCCGTATCACGATTGGCAAGTGCGGTACTGATAAGCCGCTGGGTCACCCTTTCTTCCACAATTGGGTTAGCCTGTCCGGCTGGTTGTGTCTGACCGGCCTTGACCTTCCTTAGCTCGCGCTCAGCCGCTTCCGCGCGAGCTTCCAAGCTTCGAATGCGCTCATCCTTCTTCTCTATTTCTCGTCGTGCAGCACGAAGGCGCTTTCCGATTTCATAGGCCGTGTACAGCCCTTTCACCGCCCCATGAACACCCTCTCGAAACACCTCGAAATCAGGTCGACCAACCATTGACTGTTGTACTTCCAGCGAAAAGATCTGTCTTGCAAACTCGACCGCCACATTCGGGTCCCGAATGATGGAATCTGCCTCTGTCATCGATCTGTTCCCAATGAAAACAGAAAAGCTTAATGGGCGTCGTGGCCCACTGGACTCACTTCGCAAACGAGGAGAACTCCCCCGCTGGCGATTCTCCATCCTTGGTGACCTGCTTCGTCGATGCGGAGAGTGGCGCCTCTCGTGTTCTGCAAATGCCCTACCCTCTGTATGAGGAGGTTCGCCACTTCGATTCATTGTTAAGTCCAGCTCCGCCAGCGTCTTGCCCTCTCCTTTACTATTAAAGAAAAGTCTGGTTGACATTCACGCTTTTCCGGCCATGAAGGACAAGCAGAATCGAGTCACTTTGTGAGACTCAGATGGAATTTCTCAACCCCTTTTTAATCACTCAGGAGTGCACCCCACTCCTGAGGTGACATCATCAATGCGCGCACTCTAGCAACCGCAAATATTCAGCATTATTGATTCATTCCGATCTAGAATTGATATTCAGCTTTCGGAGTTCATACATTGGCTGGGGCAAGAGCAAATTTGTGCTGAATACCTAAACCTAATGCCAACCAATTTGTGCTGCAGCCACTCCATGAACTAGTGATATTCGGCTTTCAGAGTTCATACATTGGCTGGGGCAAGGGCAGATTTATTAATTTGATCTGCTAAGTACCTAAGCCTAATGCCGACCGATTTATGCCGCAGCCACTCCATGAACTAGTGCTATTCGGCTTTCGGAGTTCATACATTGGCTGGGGCAAGGACAGATTTATTAATCTAATCGGCTAAGTACCTAAGCCTAATGCCGACCGATTTGTACCGTAGCCACTCCATGAACTAGTGTTATTCGGCTTTCGGAGTTCATACATTGGCTGGGGCAAAGGCAGATTTATTAATCTGATCGACCAAATACCCAAGCCCGATGTCGATCGATTCATGCCGCAACTACTCCATGAACGAATAATATTCAATAAGATCATATTTATTAATCTGATCACATTTATTAACCCTTAGATACCTAATCGCCAAGTTTACATAAACGTTTATCTACCGCGATAGACTACAGTAGTTTTTACCCAAAATAAATAAAGTAGAACAGTAATCCTCATTGATAACAACAATTAAGTACAGGAAATAATGCAAGGCGAGAGAAATTTTCATTCATAAAGTGATTACAGGTAGTCATCATTTTATACAAGAAGATTGCCCCAAGTAAATAGATGTTACTAAGAAAGTAAAACATGATTACAAAAAGTTACATTGAAAATACCTAACAAAACTAAAGTGATCCCCAAATCAATCCTCGGGATCAGACTCAAGCGGCTCAACGTCTACTTGCTCGTATGGAATCGACATGTCCAATGTCACTCCAGCGGCAGCAAGGGTTTTGAGCCAACCATGCTTGAATCCCCGATTCTTGAACTTAGGGACCTCTTCTACATAGTTTTCAAGAGCGGCGCTCTTCCCAGCCTCGAATGCTTCGGAAGCCTCGAAGTCGGCTTTCTCCTTCGCCGCCTTCAACTCTGCCAATTCGGCCTCCAACTTGGCAAGCGCCTCCTTGGCTAACTTGAGCGATTCCTCACTCGCGTTTGCCCTCTCCTCGGCTTCCGATCTTAGCTGGTCAGCAGTCCGCGCCCTTTCCTTCTCAACTTCGGCCCACACACTTTCCATTGTGGCTCTCATCGCCTCAAACTCGGCCCTGCTCCTCTAACCCTGGACTTCCGACTGCAAACGGCCAATCCTTTCAACGGCATCATGCTAGCGTTGGCCTAATTCGGCAATCCTTCCGACCATCTACAAAAGAAGTTAGGATCGTCACATACCAAGATATACCGTTTGCAAACAAAACCAAAACAAAGAGTTGGGATGAAGTCACATACCAGAAGGGCCGACTGGGCAGCTAACGCTATTGCTACCAAATCCGGCTTCGCCCAAAAGGTTACCTTGTCAGCCAGCAACGAGACCGAGGCAGCCAAGCTCAACGCCACAACGGGATCCTTCAAGGCCGACGCTTCGGAGAAGACCGGCGTGTTTTTTATCTTTGGTTGAACAACGAAAGAAACAACCACATCCGACTCCTCTAAGCGTGGCCGTTTATCAACAGGGTTCTCCTCAAAGCAGGCCTCGCCCTCGGCGGCACGTTTCTCTCCCCGATCTTCTGAAATCGGCCGTTCTTCTAGATTCGGCCGATCGGCTGCCTTTTCCGTCTCGACCACGTCAACGTGAACCGTTTCTTCTACAATAATGGGTTTGGAAGATTCAGTCGGGGCAGGTCCAGAACGGGTGTCCTCGGCTTTCCATCGAGCGGCCATGCGTTTAGCATTTCTCTTTCGCGTCATCTGCGTGAGATTTTTCCCAGCCATACCCTCAAAATAATCGCCGGGAAGGTCTCCCAAATTTGTAAAAATATCTTCGAAGGAGTCCCCTCGGCCCGATGTGGACGGAGGGTCAGACGAGTTCAGTCCGGCTTCCTCAAAGTCTGAGTTAATTGCTTCATCAACCTCTGCTGCCAATTGGTCTAGGTCCTCAGCGATCGATTCGGCCGCTTGTTCTTCTACATGTTCAGAATCGGATGTTTCTAAACCAATCTGTCTCAAGTTTTTGAAGTTGGGGAAGATGAGGGCTGTAAGATGGTTGTCGCCTCGCGGGATCGGAATCTTGTCTGCCGCCGAGAATGTCGTGTAATTCGACTCGTACCGTAGGAGAATGTGGGCCGCCCTCCCTTGTTTTTGAAGGTTTGGACGGCTGACGAACTGTAGCGCAGTTTTGATTTCTGCAAGCACAATGTCGCTGTCTGAAACTAACACTCTCTTCAAGTCGCTGCCTGCATAAACAAAACGATTAGATGTATATAGTGCCGAGTACAAATATGGAAATAACAGAAACAAAAGTAATCTAATCGGCCACTTGGTTCGCCCTTTCGCCTTGGCACAGGGTCTAGGCGATCATCACCTTTGTCGAATTTCCAATTGCCGCGGACAACGACCATCACGTCATCGACGCACTTGCCAGAGCTGGCAAGCATGGTCTCTAAGTGATGACCAATATCCTTGGCTCTAAGAAAGTAGCGTCTTAGCCGGCCAGTAGATTTGGCTAGGACATAACAGTGCCGAATGGCGGGTATACCTAAATTAATCCTAAGACGCCGATTTAGCTCTACAACTCCCATTATGATGCGAAAGAAATTCACATTGGGCTGGGAAAGGATTAAACCCCAGTATCGAAGAACGGCCCTCAAAAATGGGTGAAGGGGAAAGCGGACTCCACCCTCAGTAATTGATAGGAGAGGAAAGACGATTGTTCTCTCATCATCGCTCTCCATATCAGAGGTGTTGTCTGCCAAAAGTGACGGATGGACGTCATCGGGGATGGAAAAATGGCGTTGAAAGCCGGAGATTCGATCCGCTGAAAGGAGCTCCTTGAGATGTTTTGTCATTTCTGGCCAGCCCAAGGATTATGGAAAACTAAAAGAAAACAAGGAAGCGGGATCTAAAATGAAGGAGGAGAAAACTTACAGGAGATGAAGGGAAAAATGAGACACAAAGAGTTGCAAAAGCCGCGAAGTGAAGGAGTCGCACTAGAAGCCGAGCCAGATATCTTTGAGTATTCAGAACACATATTCGAAGAGACAATTTCAAATCACATTAAATGGAGGCAGTGTACGAAAGGGCGGGAAATCGTTACAATGACCAAAAAGTGTGTACGCGTTCTGACATGTATTGAGAAGAGGATTAACGGCCGAATTTTTGACTTCCCAGGCTAGAAGCCAAACACCCCGACTAACTGGTGCTAGTGGGGTGTTGGGGGGCAATTGTGGGAGCCGAATTTTCTTGGATCAATAGAGATGAATGGACCAATCCGGTCCAGAACATAACCTCTATTCGGCATTGATCCTAGTCAATTGAAGAGCCGAATAAAATAGCCGGCATTCCAACCAGTAGAACAAAGGCCGAGTAGAAGTAGGTGTAAAGGACCAAGGATGGGCCAGGCCCTAAGGCCCAAAGAGAATACTATAAATATAGGATCTTCAGTCAGAGAAAGGTATGTAAGAACTATCATATTTAACTTAAGATACAAGCAATCACGAGAGTATACACTGACTTATCCGTCAGAGTGCTAATTCCAGCACCCCCGACCGGATTGTTCATTCCTTTTCAGGTGGCTAGTTGAGGATCACGAGCGTCCCCCAAGATCAGAAAAGTATTTTCAAACCACTTCTCCACAATAATATATAAATTCAGTTAAGAATATCTAAGGGAGAATAGAGGCAAAATATTCCCACCTTAAGAGTTTTTACAAACTATACTCAAGATTAGGTTTAAAATGGTGACCACCAAGCACCCTTTCATCTCTTCCTATTTTTCTTTTCTTTTCTCCTCTTTCTTTTTCCTTAGTTAGCCATGTGTGTAGAAATAGAGAGGCTGAAGTGTTCAATATAAAGGCAAAGAAGTGAAGAAGTTTATTTAATTAGGAATTTATTTATTTATTTCTTTCTTTACATGACATCTGATTGGTGTGTGTTCTCTTTCCTTACACACCTAAAGTGGCTAGGGAGATTGAGTGTAGATAGTCTCTTACATGTCATGCATGCCATACATTGTTCAAGATAACCCTTGGAAAAGGAAGAGGCCATCTGGCCATCTTTCTCTCTCATTTTCATTTTATTAAATATTTTATTTTATATTTTTTTTATTTTTTGTGTGTACAAAATAAAATCAATGTATATATAACTTATTCACTAGATGTTTTGCTTCTTACTATCCTCTGACTAACTTAGTTATTATTTATTTAACTAATTTTGTTTCCACAACTATATTTAGATACAGAAATTAATCACAGAGAGATAAATAATTTTATATAAAGGAGTTTAATATTGATATATTAATCATGATGTTATTAACATTATGATTTAATAATTTAATAATCACCATTAATTTATTTAATATTATTATTAACAAATTAATTAATTATCTAAAAATTAAGTTCTTACACTTCTCTCTTCCTCTTTTTCCCACGTCTTTCTTTCTTTTCTTTTGTTATCCTCTCTCAACCGTGTGTGAGCAAAATGGGAGGAAAATACTTACTATATAAGCCACTAAAGCTTAGAAGAAAAGAGAACAAATTAATAAACAAATATAAAAACATTGTCAGCCATGCTCACACAATTCAGCCTCTAGAAGAGGTTGAGTGTATGACATGGTCTTACACCATGTGCATGCTCAAAGCAAGCCCAAGAAGGCCCAAGGAAGGGGGCAGCCGGCCACCCACTTTATTTTCCTTTATTTATTTATTTATTTTTTTGTTGGGCTACTATATTATTGATCCACCTATCTAACATTCTAACTAAAAAGTTTATTCCTAACTAAATTTCAATCAATTTAGTTCTTATTAATTTAGTTTCCTTAACATAATTATGACACAAAAGTTAACTCAAAATATTAATTTAGAAGGGTTTAGAATTACTACTAACCATGAAATTTTAAAAATATAAATTACTAATTGAATTACCCGTATTAAAGAGACTTAATATAATTAAAATTTATAGTTGATTTTCTAAATTGGATTGTACAAGTTAAACAACTAAATATATTTGTCACGATAAATTTAATCGAGTATAATTGAAATTGCAATATTATACAATTTTTGAAATAAATCAATTATGAAAATACGAGTTCTCACATGATGTGTCTAACAAGTGTCAAATTTTTATTTGTTAAATATTCCGTTATGTGGGAGTCTGACCTCAATACCATATCATTAGGGGTCATTTAGAGATGATAAATTAGAAAAATATAGCATTGTTATTTTTTTAAAAATTATAACTATCATAGAATTGAGTTATGATATTTGTGATGATCAATCCCACAAATCTCACAACCTGAAGAGTTTCTATTTACACATCACTAATTATCTCATCTCACGCCATTATTTAATTCACACCACACATAATTTTTTTTTAATCATTTTCTTAATTCACACCTCCAAATTCTTCAAATATCCTCATCTTTATTATTTCTTCACTAACCTTAACCCAACCCTAAATTCACCATCCCCCCTGTTGATGCCGAAGCCACTTCCTCTTTTTTTTTTTTTTTGATTAGCAAAGAAAAATTTCATTTAACAGCATGAAATTAAAAGTGCAGGAAGATGACATGCATCGAGAGAGATTCAAAAAGTACAAAATATCCCTACTACTGCTACTCGCATCCATACAACTAACCCCTTAACCTCTCGATTTTTTTCTTAAAATAAATACATAAAAAAAGTTAAGAAGGACTTAACTAGAAAATAAAGGCATGAATCCCCACATAATCAACCAACCAAAACACCCAAAACAAACTAAACTCAACTAACTAGCCCAACTCCCAAGCTGCCAAACCACCCAAACTAAAGTCAAATCGCCACCCACTCTACCAAGACCACACCTCTGAGGGTGCCCACGCCTGCTGCCCACGCCCCACACCTATGCTGCAGCCCACGCCTACTGCTCACCCCACCCCTAAGCAGCTGCCAACTCCCAACTCCCAAAGCCCACACCGCCAGAGCTGCTGCTTGACCGGCCAACCACACCTAAGCTGCTAATCCACAGTCACCACCGGCAAACTCCCCTGCTGGACCTTGACCTTCAGCTCCAACATTGCAGCTCCAACATTGCCGATCATCACCCACATTGCAGCTCCAAACATTGCAGATCAACACCCACATTAACTCCCAACATTATCTCACCCATAGAACATCTCCCAACCGATCTTCTTACTCACTGCCAAACCGCTGGGACACCAACCACTGGGAATCCAAACACCGGCCAACCAGCAGAACATCTTCCTTCTCCAGTTCTTCTCCTAACACCCCTCAAACTCTCCCACGAAGAGGAGCACTCGAATGAAAACCAGACAGAGATGGATCAACTCCGACACTTAAGTTTCCGCCCAAACCAAGCATCGAATCTTTTCCAAAAATCTGAACCAGAGTTCACCCCTCAAGCTCCAACTCGCAAGAGAGCGCTCGAGTGAAGTTCCTAGACGTCCCCTACTGAAAACACCACACCAATACCCCCAAAAGATCAACTAAAATGGCCCGGAAGCACCAACAAAAAACACCACAGCACACCAAACACTCACCGCAGCACACCAAACACTCCTAGGTGGGAAAATAATGGGGGACTCAAGTTTATTAACGAGAAGACAACAAACAAACATAGAGAAGGCTAGCCCAGCCGACCGCCATAGCCGAAGGCGGCGGCCGGCCGGCCCAAAAAGAGGCCCGGGGAGGAGGTTTTTAGAAAGAGAAAGAGACAGAATATGTTTTGATTTTTAGAAAAATTTAATATAACAATGAAACCACTTCCTCTTTTAACAGTCACCCTACCACCATCCCCTCCCTATCTCTTTTCCCTTTCCTTTCCCTCCCCATCACCCACTCCATCTTTGCTATCATTACCGCCATCATCCATGTTGGTCATTCGTGCAATCTCTCTCTCTCTCTCTCTCTCTCTCTCTCTCACAATCACAATCTTATCTCTCTTTGCTCTCTCTATCTCTCTGCGGATAATGAGAGCTTGCGATGAAGGGGGTGTAGAGATGGATCACGATAGAGGGTCTAAGAAAGAGGGCTGATCGCGACAATGAGAGTGGGAGGCGAGGTTGTTCACAATAGCAAAAAAGGAGCAAGGTGATTCGTGGTGGTAGGAGTCGTCAATGGCTGCGATGGTGACTTAGGAGGAAGGTTGTAGTGAGGGAGATTCGCCAGAATGGAACTAAGGTTAATGGGGGTCGCTGGAGGCGGTGGGGAGGTGTTGCGTAGGTTACGAACAGTATCTCTAGTACCAGCACTAGCTAGGGTTTGCAGCGACAATGCACTAGAAGGTTTAAATAGATGTATTTTTGTCCTCTTTAATAAATTTTTAAAATGATAATTGTAAAAATAGTGTGAACTAAAATAATATATGGTGCATAAATAGAAAATTCCCATAACTTGATACCATTAGCCTAAATTAAAATCCAAAACTACTTATGGATCTTTTTACTAAAACCAACAAAAAAAAAATGTAAATAAAAATAATGACAAAGCTATGTTGGTTTAGGCTTTATTTGGGATAAATTTTTTTAGTCTGTTTTTTTAGATATTTTAGTTATTTTAGTCTGACTATAAAAGTTAGGTTTGAGATGAATTTTGACTTTTTGATAATTGATTTGATGGTTGTGAGAGAAAAAATAAAATGATTATGATTTGGATGTGACAAAAGCCTTATTAACTAAATTAGTCTATTTTGTTTTTATTAGATAATTTAGTTAATTTAACCTATGCCAAATGAAGATTTAGGATTGTTTTGGAAAGTGACTTACAAGTTGACTTTTTGGTTTATTACGAAAAAGTAGGTAAAAAAGTAGAAATGTGGTATAATCTGAATAAGTCAATAAATTGACTTATAAGCTTATTCCTAAAATGGCCCTTAAGCGTAGTGCTGAGTAAGGAATCCAAAAAATCCGCAATTTGAACTGATTCATTCCAATCTGGTAGGTTTGGAATGGTTTTTTTTAATCCATAATTCGGTTCTAGTTTGAAAGATTGAAGAATCGATTTTTGCAGATCGATTCCTGATTTGAGTTTAGGATTCTGGATTAAAAGTGAACTAGACTGTATGTAACTTAAACCATATACATACCATACACTAGGGCTGCGCAATGGATCCGCCGACCCGCCCGAACCAACCCGACCCGAGCAGTAACAGATGGATGCGTGGTAAGTGGCAGACGGGTGCAAGCTAGGTATTTGTGTTTTTTCGAGTTCGGGTCGGGTGGCAGATCACCCGTCATTTTACGCAACTAGCCCGACCCGACCATTCCACAATTTTTATTTATTTATTTATTTGGGTTTTACGCCTCAACAGCCCCTTTTCTTTCTGAATCATATGCCTCAGTTTTGCCCTAATTTCTTCGGTAGACAGACACAAACACAACACACACAGACACTCTCTCTCTCTTCTCTTCTCTCTCTCTCTCTCTCTCTCTTCTTCTTCTCTTCTCTTTTTCTCTTCTTCTCTTCTTCTTCCCGTTTTCTGGGTTTTTAATTTTTTTCACCTTTCCCCTTCTGATTGTTCTTAAGACGGTTCTTAAATTTAGGTTTTCTAGATTACAACACAGCAGATTTGGAGAGCTCACGAGAACATTAATAAGACATTGAAAGCTACAGAGGTTATATTGTCTCAATTTGACCTTTCTTGCCAGGTTAGTTTTGTAGATTACCTAATTATTCATGCTTTTTTATTTAGGAACTCTGTATCTTTGTTGTTGATGCTTCTTCATTATTCATGCTTCTTTGTTGTTGGTGCTTCTTTCTTGCCAGGTTATTCATGCTTCTTTATTTAGTTTTGTAGCTTATTGATGTTGAAATAGCTATATACTTGTGGAATTGATAATTTACTAGGCTCAGAAAGCTTAAGGATTATGTGTGTATGTACAGTTAAGCCTTAATTTCCTTGGTGAAAGCTTGCCACTTTTTTTTTAGAATTTTATGGGAATTTATATGTTGCCTTTAGTAGTCTTTGACTCTCTGCAATTGCAATGTTAGAACATTTATTTTTATATTGTTTTTAGTATTCAAGGGCATCCTTTTGTTCTTTACTCTTATTTCTCTATAGAACTATGTTTGAGTTGATCCTGTGCTTGTTGTAAACTACTGAAATTGGTAACATGTTTTGTGGTCAAGTGAAAGAATGCCTTTTCTAGTATTCATAAAAAAACTTAATCATATTAGCTAGAAATGTCAAATTGGGAAATCTATTAGGTAATCTACAAAGTTCATAAAAAACCTATTTTGTGGTAACATGTTTTGTGGTCAAGTGAAATAATACCTTTTCTAGTATTCATAAAAAACTTAATCATATTAGCTAGAAAGGTCAATTTGACCTTTTGTAGATTACCTAATAGCTACAATAAATTTTCCAGTAAGTTGTTACTAAGTTATATTTTACTAACACTTCAGGTAGAGGAATAGCCCTACCTGTAGCATTCTATTTTTTTTTTCCTTCTCATTCATTGTTTTGTGCTCACTGGATCATGTACAAAGTCATAGTCAATCTGCATTAAGAAAGAAAAATAAAATGGTAAATACATTAACTATGAAATCAATGTATAGGATATTGAGAATGCTTCTGTGCATTTGTAAATCATATTTTGAATGATCTTTTATTGGTTTTTGGCAGTATATTTGATAATCTTTTAGTCATGGATCCTCCAAGCGAAAAAATATTTTTTGTAAGTCCTAATGTTGAGCCTAAATCATCTTCTATTGACCCCTCTACCCAACCTAATGCTCCCCCTCCTAGACCACCCCTAGCCAAAACTAGTAGTAGTGGGAGAACAACATCAAAGGCTTGGGATCATTTTGAAAAGATTAAGGGTATTGATGGGAAAGATAGGGCTATGTGCAAGTATTGTAAGAAAGAATATATGGCAGGGTCTAAGAGTCATGGAACAAGTAATTTGTTAAGTCATTTGAAAAATTATACAAAGTATCTATATAGGGATACTCATGGGCAACAAGCATTGGGATTTCAACCTAGAGAAGTTGGTAGGGAGGGTGTTGTTGATGTTGTGACTACGTCATTTTCTGTAGAAGTTGCTAAGAGGTATCTTGCCGAGATGATAGTAATTGATGAATTGCCCTTTAGATTTGTGGACGGGGTTGGTTTTAAGAGGTTTTGTGATGTCATGCAACCTAAGTTCAAGATCCCATCTCGATATACCGTTGCTAGGGACATTGTAGACATATACACCAATGAAAAAGAAAGGTTGAAGAAAATTATGAAGGGGCGTAGAATTTGTTTTACCACAGACACATGGACTTCCATACAAAATTTGTGTTATATGTGTCTAACTTTCATTGATGATGATTGGAAGTTACAAAAGAGGATCATAAATTTTTGTCAAGTTGAAGACCATAAAGGAGAAACTCTTGGTAAAAAAATTGAGGCACTCTTAAAAGAATAGGATATTGATGGCCTTTTTACTTTAACTGTTGACATTGCGAGTTCCAATAATCTAACCATTAGATTCTTGAAACGAACCACAAAACTGTGGAAGGGAACTGTCTTGGGTCATGAATTTTTACACATGCGTTGTTATACACATATTCTAAATCTCATTGTTGGTGCTGGATTGAAGGACCTTGAGTCTTGTATAGCGAATGCGAGGTTGTGCGCATATTCTAAATCGCCCAATCTAAAAAGTATGTGGAAAGTTTGAAAATTGAGAGTAAGAGTCTCTTGTGCCTAGATGTGCCAACACGATGGAATTCCACATATCTTATGTTGAAGGTGGCGGAAAAATTTGAGAGTGCTTTTCAAAGAATGGGTGAGAAGGACTACAATTATAAACACTACTTTTTAGATAATGAAGGGGGTGAGAGAAGAGAGATGCCTACAGCCGAGGATTGGGATAATTGTAGGGTGTTTTTGAAATTTCTTAGAATGTTCTACAATGCAACAAAGAGATTTTCTGGTTCTTTATTTGTTACTTCAAATACATTCTACATTGAAATTTTTGTTATTGAAAATATGATTGGACAATTAATCAAAGACAATGATCCTATTTTGGCTTCAATGGCAAAGAAAATAAAAGAGAAGTTTGACAAGTATTGGGAAAATGGGGATAAAATCAATCTCCTTTTGTATGTTGTAGTTGTGCTTGATCCTCGAAGAAAAATGACATACTTATAATTTTGTTTTTCAACAATTTTTGGCGGAGATATGGTGAAAGTGAAAGAAATGTTAGACAAGACGAGAAATTGTTTGAGTCAATTGTATGATCATTATGCCACGCTTGATTCAACAAATATGCATACCTCCAATGTAAATGAAACGGTAGATATGGTGATAGATGAAAATAACCCATACTCTATTGTGAACTCTCAATTTAACTCATTTTTTGAGGGGCAATTTTGTAGTAGTGGGAGTATGTTGGAATTGGACAAGTACTTAGGTGATATTGAGAAAGGTGGGAAGAATGGTCAATTTGAAATCTTGGAGTGGTGGAAGATTAATGCAACAAAGTATAGAGTGTTATCACTTATAGCACGAGATGTTTTGGCAATTCCTATTTCCACTATTGCTTCTGAGTCGGCTTTTAGTACAAGAGGTCGTATACTTGATCCATTTCGTAGTTCACTTTCTCCAAAGATGGTGGAGGTTCTTGTTTGTACACAAAATTGGCTCCGAAATAACATTTCGATATGTCTTCAACAAGCAATGAATGATGTTGAAGAATTTGAACAACAATATGATTCGGGTAATACATTTAATTATTTATTTTGTTTTAAATTTCATTTATTTCGTATTATTCAAAATTTATTATTTTCACTTTACATAATTTTCTTGTGTTATGTTTTATGTGTAGTTGTTTTAGAATCAAGTTGTTGTTCAAGCCCATGTCCGAGTAATTTTATTGAAATTTAATATCGTTGGTAAAATACTTCCCCTTGGTTAAATGTTGTTAACATATGTTTACTTCTTTTATGTTTAAGACTTTTTAGTGTTTTCCTTATTAAATAATTTCATTTTTTTTGTTATGCAGGTTTAGATGGCTCATGGTTTGGTTGAAGGAAATGAATGACTTTTTTGCTTTTTTTTTTTTTTGGATGACTGTAATACTATCGTTTTGGTTTGGATACACAATGTTTTGGATGACTGTAACTTGTTTGTTTTTTGAACTTTGCATGATTGTAACTTAGATGCACAATGTTTGGATAACTGTAACTTAGATGACTGTAACTTGGTTTGGATGCACAATGTTTCATTAATCTATTATTTTCATTGGTTACTTTTACAGTTATGCCCACTTGGAAGTGCACTGTTATTGCCCAGGTTTTTCATTGCACGGGTTATTTTTTTGAGGAAGTGCACAGCCTTATTACATAAATGTGAATAAAATACTGGTTGTTTTGAGGAAGTGCACTGTTATGTTAATGTTACATAGATGTGAAAATTGCCTAGGTTTTGGATGACTGTTAATTTGTAAGTGCATTGTTATTTTTTGGAAGTGCAATGTTTTGTTACATATTTGTGAAAATTGCCCAGGTTTTGTGAAAATTGCTCAGGTTTTGAGGAAGTGCACTATTATTATTTTCATTTTTTTTTTTTTTTTGTCTGTTGAAAATTTGTAAAATTTTCAATCGCCAAACCGATTCGTATCCATCCGCCAATTCGCCCAATCTGAATCCGCCGGATTGGCGGACGGATGCGGATTGATTTTCTCCAATCCGCCAATCTGGCGGATGGATGGTGGATTAGAGATTTCGTAGTCGCAACCGATCCGCGCCCACCCCTACCATACACCTTATTATTGTTCTTGTTGCTATTCTTGTTGCTTTTTTTTTATATAATTATTTAGCATAATTTTAGTTTTGTAATTGTTGTCACGACAAAATATTTGTTTGATGAGAATATTATTATTGTTATATGTTGAACAATATATTTATTTGCTAGATATTATATTTGTTTAAGTTATATTTCAAAAAATTATGAGCAGATTAATGTTGAACAATTTATGATAAGTTGAATTTTTTTGAAAATATTATATAATTTTTTTTGTAAACAGATTATATGAAATCGTGGTTTTAAATAGAGTTAGACCGTATTTAAATGGTGCGATTCGAATTGATTCCATAATTTAAATAGATTAGTTTGGTTATAATTTTTATAAAATCGTAGATAATAAATTAATCCTAATTTTATTCCAATTCAACTATACTCATCTCTACTTAGGCCTCTTTTGACAAAGGAATTAAAAACAATTGTTTTAATTTTTTTTTTAAATCATATCATCTCTTTATTTTTTTATAAATTTAAAAAAGAATTAAAAAAACTAATTTTTAACGTATTTCTTAAAGGAAAATGTTTGGGATCTCCATATAGGAGGACTCTCATGACCCCCACTAATGTATTGACCATTAATGTGTTTGAATATTTTTAAAGAGTTGTGTTTAATAGTGACATAAATAATTTAAATCATTTTTAAAATTGCGAAGGTTGTGTTTTGTGTGCTCAATCATTATTGGCCTCGTCGGGAACATGCTTTTTTAATAATTTTTTAATTTTTTAATTAAAATGTGATGTAAAAAAAATTAATATATTTAGAATGATTTTTTAATTTTTTATAAAAAGATGTACAAAAAAATAAAAAGAAAATAAAATTTTTAATTTTTTAATATGAATTATTGACTTTTTTATTTTTTAATAATTTTTTAATTTCTTAACTAAAAAAAGGGTCAAACAAGGGCTGATTTCTTAAAACAACCCTTAGGCGGACAGCAGCCCGCCCCGTCGTCCCGTATGATCCAACGAATCAGTACGCCTTGTCGGTTGTTGACTTGACTTACGGAAATGTTTGTGGGAAAATTATTCCATGGTATTGCAGGAACTCCACGTGGTATCCAAATTTAAATTTTATAGTTAAAATATTACGATTTAATACTATTATGAATAAGTTATTAAAAAGTCTTATTTAAGAAATATTTTTTATTAGTAAAAGATTTATTTTTTATGAAATAATTTGGTAATAAATTTTTTTATTTGTTTTGAATGATATGTTTTTTTTAATTTTATTTCTTAATTTATCTGTTAACATATTTTTATCTGTTTGACGTTTTTGACCATCTATTCAAATTTATATCTATTTGTTCAATTTTTTTTTCTATCTATTTAATTTTTTTTTGACTATCTATTCATTTTTTTCTCCTTATCTATTCAAATATGTCCAAAATTTATTACCTGTTTAACATTTTTTCCCTTAATTAATTGAATTAATTCTATTTGTTGAAAAATTTCCCCATGAATTTCTATCTGTTAAAATATCAAGCCAAACCAAATCTTATCTGTTGAAATACAGCGCCAATTTGTTGATATTATCGGGCAGAGGGGGAGAGGTTAACAATTTGTTGATATTATCAAATATATGTCCAAATTGAGTATCAAATTTGAAATTCATTTTCTTTCAATTTGTATCTAAACTATCTGTTTAACCAAACTATCTTTTTTTCTTTTTCTTTTTCTTTTCTTTTTTTTTTTTTTTGAAATACAAAGCTATCTGTTGAAATTCAAAGAGTGATTTGTTGAAATACCAAGCCAATTTTTCTCATCATACATACATACATATCTATATCTTTCTCTTATTTGTGCAAATTACATACATATATTCATACATACATATCCATATCCATCACCGAGATACTGATATCTATTTAAATGTTTTTTATTTGTTCACTTTCTTGTCTTTCTCTCTTATCTGTTTAAATTTTTTAATCTATTCAATTGCAATCAAATCGGTTTTTTGTTTACTTATTCATTTGCAATCTATTTCTCAACAAAAATAACAACAACAACAAAGTATTAAAAAAAAGAAAAAAAAAAGAAAAAAGAAAAAAAGAGGATAATGCAAGATCAAAAGTGAATGCAATTTATCATAAAAATAAAAATCAGTTCTAGATCCAACTCTACTTTCTCTCCATTTCCAATCCAAGTAAGTTTCTAAATGGATCTATTACAGATTCGATCAGCTCCAGATCTGATCAGATCCAAGCAGACCGTTTCTTGATTTCCAATTGTAGATCTATTAACACAATCACAAAATTCTAAAAACATCAAGACATTGACCAAATAAAGAAATATCTAAGAATTAATATCTCAAACTTCTCATTTCTCTATTTTCTACCGAACCAAATAGAAAGAGAAGGGGGAAAAAAAGTATCTCATCTGGGGTTTATTGTCACAACCTAAACCTGCCTCTATGGGTTTAGCATCGTAATCGGCCAATAATCATTAGATTACCAAAGGCCTCTAAACAGATCATCATATAATAAGGTGCTGCGGAAGTAAATATAGAAACATATATAGTCCATAAAACTGTGCAGACATACATGGGATAGATAATCTCAAAAATTTATATACAAATTTGTGACGTCAAAAGAAAGTGGTCTTATATCACATACATTACAGATATAGTCAAAAAGGAACTTAGCCCGAAATACAGATACAACAGTCGAAAGAAACTTGTTCATAGTATGCCACATAACTAGATTGATCACAAAAGGAAACCTCCTCGTGGAGGCACAACAACTAGCTGACATAACAAAGACTCCAGGCAGCAGCTTAGGCCTGGTCACACGCCTGCTCACCTATATACATAATATAATAGTGAGCGGAAACTCAGTGAATAATAACAAAGTAAAGGTTTTACTAAATGATGTCCATACAGAAACAGAGTCTTGTACATAATCAGATGTTAAAGTAGAAACAGATTCTTATACATAATCATATTCGTCTTCACAGTTCATACATTTCACGTGATAGTACATGGTACATATATTAGCGTTAACAAATTCGATGACCCATGAAGGGACGACCGTGAAGACATTCCGATGACTCATGTACACAGAAACGTTTCCGATACCATAAAGGCATTCCGATGACCCATAAAGGGACGGCCATAAAGGCATTCTGATAACCTATAAAGGGACGCATATTATATGATGCTAAGAATACCACGAATACATTTCAGAAACTTGGGCAATCATTCATTCATACAAAACTTAGCATTTCAGAAAACTAATCATTTCATATTATTAGAAAATAATTAAAGTTAAACATAACCTTACAGAGTTATTACTCACAAATAGCTCTAATAACAAAATAGTGAAAGCGGGTGATTCAAATGGTCTATGGCGCGTGACCTACACAAACACATACCAAATACACATTGAAACACACGCTTGGCATATGCTTAACTCATTACGTTTTATTCTTAATGTGATTTTAAGTCTTATCCTCATTATTATGTCTTAATCTTGGGTTAGGAATGCCTAGGATATAATAAGCATACAAAAATGCACTTGAGAACACTTAGTCAAATAGGCTGGAAATAGGTGTCTCGCTAGAGCACAACTTTCTTTGCTCAAGCAGATGTCTAAACATGTGTGGTCGCTCGAGCACAACTTCTTTTGCTTGAGCGGTCTGTAAACTTTGCAAAAGTACTAGTTGCTTGATTTTTCCGCTCGACGCACGCTTGACGATCGCTCGAGTGTGAGACTGAGGTCTTCGCTCGAGCGCAACTATTGTTGCTCGAGCGGTCTGCAAAAATGGTAAACTTCTGGAAGCATGCATTTTACGCTCAAGCCAACTTTTGGTCGCTCAAACGGGAGTGCCAAAGAAAGAGTGGTCATTCGAGTGCAGGTTATGTCGCTCGAGCGAAGAGCAGAATTCTGAAATTTTTAGACTGCACTCTCAGGTTCAAAACTCGAATTCAAAGCAATAAAATGTAACATTTGGGCCCCAAAACTCAAGAAAACATGTCTACGCTTGTAAAACATAGAGAATCAAAGATCATTTCATAAAATCAAGACCCATAAGCATGTCAATTGTACAAATTCAAGCTTGAAATGTGAAAATATAACATGAACATTACATGCATGAAATGATTTGAGCTCTAAGTTTCCAAATCATGATGAGACTGTTTGGTCAAAAACATGTCGAATTCCTTGAACAAAACCAAGATATGGACATGCATGTGGAAATTCTTGAGAATCAACTTACAAATCTTAATGAATTATGCATGCATGTATAGAATTCATCTATTCAAGCTCAATTTTTTTCTTAATATGGAATTTCTTTTGAACTCATGAGCAGCTAACTTAATTACATCATCAAAAGCTTTAATTCTCACATAAACTTCCCAATTGCTTCAAGTAGTCCAATTCTTGAGTGGTCAAGCTAATTCTCCTGAGTTCCCTTCAATTCTCTAGCAAGTCACTTTGGTTGAACTCAATTCTTCCTTCCCTCCCTCTCTCTCATGTTTAGTCTTCAAAGATGAGGGATTTAGAGTGTAAAGTGTATAAAAGGTGTGGGGAGTGGCCTTATATAGGCTCATTAATGAGTCTTAATTAAACTTCTCTTAAGCTAATCAAATGGACATTATTTATTCTAATTATTTCGTTCTGAATTGAATTTCAATTAAACCTACCATAAAATTCTAAAAATTCCACATAACATGTATACTAAGTCAATTTTGTGATCGGATGCCGATGAGACCTTCAATTTGCAAAACATAACAAAATCTCAAATAGATATTCCTACGATAAAGAGATAGAAACATAAATAATGTAACACACGTGCAATTAATTTAAAATTTCATCGTAATTACTCATTAGGTATAATTAATCGTGGTTTATCAGCTAATCATAGGTCGGGGTTGTTACACTTATAATCAAAGTCACTACCAGAGTCATCCAACTTCTAAAAGCAGTTTTACCTCAAATACAAGAATTCAATAACAAAAACACTAAAATCAAACTCCATTCACTCACAAATTCCCTCATGATCAAATTCAAAAAATAAAGAGAGAGAGAGAGAGAGAGAGACTAGATTTGGATTTGAAATGGTGGAGTTCATGGAGGTCTATACCGTGCTCAACCGCATCTCGTTTTCCCTGGAGTAAATGTACAACGGCAAAGATCTAGAGGGACGATGACAACAAAGAGACCTCACGGAACTAAACAAGAGAGAAAGAGAGAGAGAGTTGAAGAATGGCAAGGACACGACGAGAGCGAGAAGTCTCTCTAACGCAGATAAGGGACGCAGTTGTAAAGGTTGAAACGGGGGTCGACAACCGATGAAGAGAAGATGAAAAGACAGAGAGAGAGAGAGAGAGAGAGAGAGAGAGAGAGCGGCAATGGAGGTGGTGGCGGCGGCGGTAATGGTGTCGCTGTAGTTACAGTGGCGGTGGCGAAGGAAGAGGCGATGACACCGGCATAAGAGACAGAGGAGAGAGAGAGAGAGTGAAAATTAGGGTTTGGGAACCATGTATGTATCATGTATAAGGAAAGATATTTTGGACATTTTGCTTGAGTTTGTCCTTTTAGACAAACTATTTGAGCGCCTAGACTTCTAGCCAAACAAAATTCAAATTTAGATTTATCAACCGAGTGCCTTACTTTTATATTGATTTAAAAAAATTAACAAATAAATGTTATATAATGAAGGAAAAATTATATTAAAAAAAAACTTTGTATTTTGAATCCTGTAACAAAATAAATTTTAAATTTTATGAATTTAAATTTTAATTTTTTAATTTATTTTCAATTTGAACTATTTACCTTTTTCGTTAAGTAAAACTATCAAAAAAATATATTTTATTCAATAAACTTAATAGAAACGAGTATTTTAGATTTTTCGTATATAAGTTTAATAATTAAAATACATTTTTCAGACAGTTTTATTTAGAGATTTTTTTTAAAAAAAATCTCTAATATTATGATTTTAGAGAATAAAAGACACCCCAAAAAATTTACATACCATACACCTTATTATACATACCATAACACCTTAATGGGGGTCGCTGGAGGCAGTGGGGAGGTGTTGCGTAGGTTATGGGCAGTATTGCCGGTGCCAGTACCAGCATCGGCTCAGGTTTGCAGCGACAATGCGCTGGAAGGTTTGAATAGATTTATTTTTGTCCTCTATAATAATTTTTTAAAGAGTAAAATAATAATTATAAAAATAGTGTGAACTAAAATAATATATGATGCCTAAATAGAAACTCCCCATAGCTTGTTACCATTAGCCTAAATTAAAATTCAAAACTACTAATGGATCTTTTAACTAAAACCAACAAAAAAAAAAAGTAAATAAAAATAATGACAAAGCTATGTTGGTTTAGACTTTATTTGGGATAAAAAAATTTAGTATGATTTTTTAGTTATTTTAGTCTAACTATAAAAGTTAGGTTTGCGATGAATTTTGACTTTTTTGTAATTGATTTGATAGTTGTGAGAGAAAAAATAAAATGATTATAATTTAAATGTGACAAAAGTCTTATTAACTAAATTAATCTATTTTGTTTTTATTAGCTAATATAGTCAATTTAACCTATGCCAAACGAAGACTTAGGGTTGTTTTGGAAAAGTGACTTATAAGTTGAATTTTTGGTTTATTAGGAAAAAAACGTGTAAAAAAGTAGAAATGTAGTGTGATCTAAATAAATCAATAAGCTGACTTGTAAGCTTATTTCCAAAATGGCCCTTAAGCATAGGACTAAGTAAGGAATTTAAAAAATCCGCAATTCGAACTAATCCATTCCAATCCGGTAGGTTTGGAATGATTTTTTTTAATCCGTGATTCGTTTTTGGTTTGAAAGATTGAAGAATCGATTTTTGTGGATCAGTTCCTGATTTGAGTTCAGGATTCTGGATTATAACCGAATTAGACCATATGTAATTTAAACCATATACATACCATATATCTTATTATTGTTCTTGTTGCTATTCCTATTGCTTTTTTTTTTTTAATTATTTAGCATAATTTTAGTTTTGTAATTGTTGTCACAACAAAATATTTATTTGAATAAGAGTATTAATCTTGTTACATGTTTAAAATATATTTATTTATTAGATATTACCTTTGTTTAAGTTATGTTTCGAAAAATTATGAGTAGATTAATGTTAAACAATTTATGATAAGTTGAATTTTTTTTAAAATATAATATAATTTTTCTTGTAAGCAGATTATATAAAATCATGATTTTAAACCAAGTCGAACTATGTTTAAATTGTGTCATTTAGATTGATTCCATAATTTAAATAAATTAGTTTGGTTATAATTTTTATAAAATCATAAATAACAAATTCATCTTAATTTTATTTCAAATCAAACCAATTCAAACCATGCTCATCTCTACTTAGGCCTCTTCTGATAAAAAGATTAAAAATAATTTTTTTAATTTTTTGATTTTTTAAAATTATATTATCTCTTTACTATTTTATAAAATTTTAAAAAAAATAATTAAAAAAATTAATTTTTAACCCCCGCCCTGCCGCCACGTATGATCCAACGAATCAGTACGCCTTGTCGATCGTTGACTTGAGTTCCGTACTTGTTGCTCGGGAAATTATTCCATGGTATTGCTTAAAACAAGCCTCAGTTGGATAGCACCCCGCCCGGCCCCACGTATGATCCAACGAATCAGTACGCCTTTGCCGGTTGTTGACTTGACTTACGTACTTGTTTGTCGCAAAAATTTTCCATGGTATTGCAGGAAATTCACGCGGTGTACAAATTTAAATTTTGGAAAAAGTTTCGGACTTCAGTGCGGTACTGGGGTCGCGTGTGATTGGTCTAAAAAAAATTTTTTTTTTTTTTTATGTTTTTCGTTAATCCCATGTTGTCACGTTTCAGGGGTGCGACCCCCATTAGGGGTCCGAAGCACGACTCTTAAATTTTATAGTTAAAATATTACGATTTAATACTTTTATGAATAAATTATTGAAAAGTTTAATTTAAAAATGAATAAGACATTAGATTTAATAAATATTTTTTATTAGTAAGAGATTTATTTTTTGTAAAATAATTTGGTAAAAATTCTTTTATTTGTTTTGGAGGACATTTTACTTTTTATTTTATCTCTTAATTTATTTGTTGAATTATTTTTATCTGTTTGACTTTTTTGACTATCTATTCAAAAACACTAAAATCAAACTCCATTCACTCATAAATTCTCACATGATCAAATTCAAAAAACAGAGAGAACGAACGTGCGAGCGAGAGAGAGAGAGACAGAGAGAGGGAGAACAACTAGATCTGGATTTGAAATGGTGGAGTTCATGGAGGTCTCCTCCTTGCTCAACCGCATCTTGTTTTCCCTGGAGTAAATCTGCAGTGGTGAAGATCTAAAGAGGGATGGCGACGACAAGAAGATTTCACTGAACTAAAGAAGAGAGAGAGAGAGAGTTGGAAAACGACGATGAGACGATGACAAGATGACGAAGAGGCGAGACGAGGAGACGACAAGGGCGAGAAGTCTCGCCAGTGTGGATGAGGGACGTGATTATAGAAGTTGAAACGTGGGTCAATGGCCGGTGAAGATCGGTGAAGAGAAGATAAAAAGAGAGAGAGATGGAGATATATATATATATATGGTGGCAACAAGGGTGGTGGCGGCGGTAGTGGTGTCACGGTGGCAGTGGTGGTGGCGGTGGCGGTAGAGGAGGCGATGACATCGGCATAAGAGGCGGAAGAGAGAGAGAGAGAGATAATGATGAGGAGGTAGAGGAGGAGGTGACGACATCGGCATGAGAGACAAAGGAGAGATCGAGAGAGAGAGAGAGAGAGAGTGTGTAAATTAGGGTTTCGGAACCGTGCATGTATCATATATAAAGAAGGATATTTCGGACATTTTGTTTGAGTTTGTCCTTTTAGACCAAGTATTTGAGTGCCTAGACTTTTGGTCAAACAAAATTCAAATTGAATTTATCAATCGAGTGTCTTACTTTTATATTGATTTAAAAAAATTAAAATAATAAATGTTATATAATAAAGGAAATATTATATATAAAAACAAAAAACTCCATATTTTGAATCCTATAACAAAGTAAATTTTAAATTTTATAAATTTAAATTTTAATCTTTTAATTTATTTTCAATATGAACTATTTGCCTTTTTTGTTAAGTAAAACTATCAAAAAAGTATATTTTAGTCATTAAACTTAATAGAAACGAGTATTTTAGATTTTTTTGTATATAAGTTTAATAATGAAAATACATTTTTCAGATAGTTTTATTTAGAGAAATTTTTTTTAAGGTCCCTAATATTAGGATTTTAGAGGATAAAAGGCATCTAAAAAAATTGTAGTAACTCAGGTTCCTAAAAAACAAAAATGCGCATATTGTTTCCAATTTGTGGACCAAAATACCCACACGTTCATCTTCCATCTCCACAATCAACAAAGAAAAACAGTTTTCATTTTCTCCAGCGACTAATCTTTTGCATGATCAAGTTTATGTTCTCCATAATCGAGTTCATCATCTGCATGATTGATAGAGAAAATCTCTGTCATTCTCCATAATTGATAGCGAAAATCTTTGCCATTCCTCCTCTAGCTTCATAATTTCTCTGATGCATTTTCATCATTGATCTCAATTCATATTCATCTTCTTCTCAATTCAGAGTTAGGGTTTCATCCTTACCACCTCACTCTAGCAAGTTTTTCAATTTCTTAACTAGTTTTTCTTTAGATTTATAGTTGATTGCATTTTACATTCAGCCTTAGTGGAATTAGGGCTTCGATTTCGTAATAATGGTTATTCATTACAATTTGATAATTGCGATTAATTATCTCAAAACTTGGGCCAAATTTCTATGTGATAGCTAGAGAAATTTGTAAAAATGAAATTTCTCTATTATTTTAGTGAAAATTTGTGAAAGCATCAAAACCTTATTTTAGTTGATTTTCCCTGGCTAAAACCCTAGGCCAAATTTCTGTCTTCATGGACAAATTTGTGAAAGTATCACCTCTTGATCAGTTGATTTTGTTTGCCTAAAAACCTTAGTCAAATTTCTATGTGATGGCCAAAGAAATTTGTGAAGCCATTTTAGAGAAATTTTTGAAAACATCAAAATCTTATTTTAGTTAATCTTCTCTGTCTAAAAGTCTGGACCAAATTTTAATGTCTTTATAGAGAAATTTGTAAAAGCATCAACCTCTAATCAGTTGATTTTCTCAAGCTAAAAGCCTTAAGTAATTAAATTATTATTATTATTATTTTTTTTTTTTTTTGGTGTAATGGCTAGAGAAATATGTGTATGTGTGATTTTTCTAACAATGTTGAGTTTCTCTGGCCATCACACACTTATGTAGTACTCTATTGTGCATTTGAATTTCATTGGTCACATTACACTTGCCCTTTGAGATATGAAATTTCTTTGGTCGTCGCACACTTAGTACATTTTTGTGCATTTGAATTTATCTGAGTGTGTGTTTGTGCATGTATTTCACTGTCCACTCCTCTCCTTGAGATATGAAATTTCTCTGACCTTCACACATTTGTTTAGTACTCTCTTGTGCATGTGTGTCGATGTGTGTTATTTCTATGGCCATGTTGATTTTCTATATGTCATGTTTATTTTCTTTGTGTTTGTTCATGTGTATGTGTGTGTGAAATTTCTCTGCCCAGCACACTTTCTACCCTCTTGTGCATTTTATTTTCACTAGCCACATTACATTCCACTTGATAGATAGAATTTCTCTAGCATGTTCATTTTCTCTGGCCATCACGCACTTGTTTAGTGCTCTCTTGTGCATGTTTGTCTGTGTGTGTAATTTCTCTAGCCATGTTGATTTTCTCTGTGTTTGTTCATGTGTGTGTGTAATTTCTTTGACAGCATCTACTTTTTACCCTCTTGTATATTTGAATTTCTTTGGTTTCTTGATTGATAGCTATATGTTTTCATTGTCTAGAAAATGGGAAAAAGAAAGAGGACATCTTAATCTAGCAGTTTTGAGCTTAAAGCAAAAGACAACACCCCAGAAAAAAGGAGTTATAAGCTTAGATCGATGTTGAAAGGCAACATAACCACCCGTCAAGCTATCAATGAAATAAGTTAAATTGATGCGAGCAGAGCTCATAAAAAGATTTGCAACAGAAGTGGGCAGATCATGGACAGAACCAGTGGAAAATACTAGAAGAAGACGTAAAGGTAGTCAAAGAACTAAAAGTAAAGAAAAGCCAAAAGAAGACAAATGAACTGTATCATAGGGAGAAAAAAAAAATTGCAAATTTTTGTAATCATATAAACATTAGTTTGAAATCATGTACATTGCATTAGTAAATGACCCGTGTAATTTGCAATTGTTATTATATTTTCTTTGATATGTTGAAGGAAAACTCATGTAAAATATGAATCAACTTTCAAAATTTCACTGGTATGATCAATGTACACAAATAAAATCTATTCATAGAGAAATTGCTCTATGACATGGTTTAAACCTTTTTCATGGTATTGAATGCTTTGCAAAAACAATGTCTTATAGAGTTGATTCTACCTACGTTTGAGCAAATTAAATGTGATAGATAAAAGTTACCAAAATCACAGAAATTTCTCTGTGATTGTACCCAAGTTACCAAAATTTCTCTGGTATGAAATTATCAAAATTCCAGTAAGAAATTTCTCTGGTATGAAGTTACTAGAATTTCACAAAGAGAAATTTCTCTTGTATGAAAAATTTTACAGAGAAATTCTTCTTTTAAGAACAATTAACAAGTACACAAGGTATATAAAGAAATTCTATTCACAGAAAAATTCTTCTTTGTTTACCAACATCAAAAATTGTAACAAAAATTCTTCTAATATCCTCAACTTATTACAATCATATCACATCCAAAATATAATTAAAAAAAAAGTATTATTCAATCAATATAACGTATCAATACAATGGAAAATGTAATGCAAACATTTAAAATGGATGGATATCTTCAACTATTAACTAAAAATTCTTTATATGTTTTCTTATTATGGTGACCAATACTCTCACATAGACTACATTTCATTGCCCTTTTGAACTCTCCACTAGAAGGAATTATGTTCGTCTTCAGTCTACAAACTAGCCTCTTACTCAATAGTGATAAAATTATAGCATTATCAATGCTAAAATCAAGTTTTCTAACAGTTGGAACTAAACCAATTGAAAACAAGTATGCTTGATAATACATATCAACATTAATAACAATAGTATCATTCTCATATTTGCACAACAACACTACACTATCCATCTAAAATAATAAAATAAAATAAAATAAAATAAAATCAGCTTTTTAAATTTAGAGAAATTTGAAAAATTATATAAAAACACATAAAAAGCACAACAAATAAAAATAACATAAACATAAAAACTTACACAATATCCCATGACAGAGAAAATCAACATGTTGTAACAAGCCCGCGGGGGACCTCGCTACAGCTCGGACTCAACTTCGTGTAGTCACGGTTCTAAATCTGAACCAAAGAGTCCAAATCCGGCAAATCGTTTTGAGAAAACTGATTTTTGAAAGAAGTGCCAAACATGGACTGCTTTGCCAGATACAGAGTCGCCACCTAAATATTTTATTTTTGGGAAATTTAGGAAACCCTGACTCGGTGCCAAAAGGCCACGTGTCCATCATCACCAAAGTTGCCTCGGCTCGGGAACTTGGGTACGATTGGGGAAGGTCACTTCGTGAGCACCCCCGCTCGCCCGGTCATAGACCGGCCTCTACTAACCATGATATCTATTTTTGAAAATATTGTATGTTCTTAATCCGGTTATTAGCCTAGGTTACTATGTGATGCTCACAGCATACAAGTATAGACTGGATCGCCTGAATTGGAACAAAACATTTCATGTTTGTTTTTTAAAATGGTTTGCTACCCGCAGGTAGGCTTGAAACATTT
Organism: Camellia sinensis; assembly: GCF_055761805.1. Classification (NCBI taxonomy): domain Eukaryota; kingdom Viridiplantae; phylum Streptophyta; class Magnoliopsida; order Ericales; family Theaceae; genus Camellia; species Camellia sinensis. The sequence continues at coordinate 112,066,703 of NC_138975.1, forward strand.
GATGATTTATTCCAATTCAGATAATCCAACCTTCACCCACAAGCATTCAGGCAGTTATATCATATAAGCAATTAGCCTCATGGTAAGCATGCTATCATGGCATTCACTCACACGCATGCAAGGATGCTAAAGCATAAGGCTTACCGGGTACTCCAAGCCAAAACAAAAACTACATTAGAAATCATGTATGATCCTAATTATACAGAAATGCCTAATGCAACACATGCAAAAATGCAACTATAGCAGGCTCGGCTATTCTAAGATGGCATATGAAATGCTATAACTATCATGTATTCAATTTGAAAATGAAAATACAATGCAGTTAGTATGATGCGCCGAGCCCGGTGCATGCAATACAGATGAATGATGCAAACATGCTGTCATACTATATGCTAATTGAAATATGCCCTAATCTAACCATCATAAGCGGATAAATGAAAGGGAGAAAGACGTGGGGTTGGAAGACATACATCACACTCACACACGCTTATTACAGTTGTGCCCTCGCGCAGAGGGTCCGAATAAATATACAGTCCCGAATAAAAGAATATTACAGTCCAAATAATACAGTCCAAATAATGTACAAATTCTTAATTAATTTACAAATTAACTAAGAAAGCTGTAAAACTGGCATGCAAGCCAGGGACTGCCTTGCTTCTGATGAATGATGCATGTCTGGGCTGCCTTGCGCGAGAATCCACTGGGATGCCCCGATTAGCCTCTGTTTACACCTTTTCTTTTGAAATGCGCGCCAAGCCTCGGAAGACCGCTGATTCTTGATTTGCTGCAACAGAGAGTAGGAAAGGGGTATAGCAATGTATTTTCACAGATATATGCATGCCTCGATCCTCGTGCCACCAATCACGCATATCGATGCATGATGGCCGAGGAACCGAAATGTGCAACTCAATATAGAATGAATGCACGTATAAACATAACAAAACCTAACTCCATCATGGGTAATCCGGAGTGTCGGTGACTTGGAATTGAGACGCGTTCCGTCACTCGGAGTACGAAACGCACCTTGTTTCCCGTGCCCGGGCTAACTCCTATCCCGAACACGATGCAATATGCATGATATGCATGAAATGCAACTAAGATACAATCCTAACATAGACAATGCTATGGAATGACATGCCTCGAAATGCGTATACACAGGCATGCAAATCGAGAAAATGACAGAATGTGATCTAAGATACAACCTAGCATGCATAATGCTGTAAAAATGAGATGCCTCGAAATACGTGCACACGGGCACACAAACCGAGGCAATGGTATATGCAATGCAATAGACATGGGAACATGATATGGGCTTATACCAACATGAGGGAGCCTCAGCCACACTCACATAAGAGGCCGACGGATAAAAAATGAGGTGCCTCGAAATGCGTGCACACGGGCACGCAAACCGAGGCAATGACAGAATGTGATGTAATGACATGAAAACATGATATGGGCTTATACCAACATGAGAGAGCCTCAGCCACACTCACATAGGATGCCGGCGGATAAAAATGAAGTGCCTCGAAATGCGTGCACACGAGCACGCAAACCGAGGCGATGACAGAATGTGATGAAATGACATGGAAACATGATATGGGCTTATACCAACATGAGGGAGCCTCAGCCACACTCACATAGGATGCCGACGGATAAAAAATGAGGTGCCTCGAAATGCGTGCACACGGGCACGCAAACCGAGGCGATGACAGAATGCGATGTAATGACATGGAAACATGATATGGGCTCATACCAACATGAGTGAGCCTCAGCCACACTCACATAGGATGCCGACGGATAAAAATAAAGTGCCTCGAAATACGTGCACACGGGCACGCAAATCGAGGCGATGACAGAATGCGATGTAATGACATGGAAACATGATATGGGCTTATACCAACATGAGAGAGCCTCAGCCACACTCACATAAGAGGCCGGCGGATAAAAATGAAGTGCCTCGAAATGCGTGCACACGGGCACGCAAACCGAGGCGATGACAGAATGCGATGTAATGACATGGAAACATGATATGGGCTTATACCAACATGAGGGAGCCTCAGCCACACTCACATAGGATGCCGACGGATAAAAATGAAGTGCCTCGAAATGCGTGCACACGGGCACGCAAATCGAGGCGATGACAGAATGTAATGCAATGACATGAAATGGATAGCAATCATTCTAATGGAATTTCAGCAGTAAAATATGGGGGAAAACAGTCCCGAAATGAGGCGAAATGACACCAAATGCATGGAATTGTCCCGAAATGCGAATTTAGGTACCCAAAATGGCCTAAAGCTATGCCAAACATGCACAATACGGACATGACATGCAAAGACAGAAGCTAGGAAGTCCCAAAAAAGGCACTTTCACAGTTATAAACATGGCCAAACAGCAAGCATAGATATGGCAAAAATGGCATGCAAGAATAGGGGCCAAGAGAGGGGTAATGAAGCAAGTGATATAAGAAAAATCCAAACCGAAAAATTTCCTTCTACAACATTGAAGAGGGACCAAAAATATGAATATTTTCAGAACTGTAAAATGGCTAAAACAGTATACAAACATGGTAGAAATGTGATGCAAAATGAGGCTCAAAAGTGGCTATAACATGAGGTATGCAAAATAATCACCAAACAGCCAAAGACCCTTAATAAAACATGTAGAATGGGCCAAAATAGGACTATTTCCAGAACTGTAAAATGGCCAAAAACAAAAGAATGGTAGGCTAACTAAACATGCAAGAATGGGGAATAAAAGAGGAGTATAACATGAAGTGGCATATGGAGGTCCCAAACCATGAAAGGACCTAAATGAAATATGAAGAATGGACCAAAATAAGCACTTTTTAAGAACTGTAAAATGGCCAAAAACAAAAGCATGGTAGGCTGCCATTGCATGCAAGAATGGGGAATAAAAGAGAGATATAAAGGTAGGTATAACATGGAAGTCCCAAATGGTGTTGAGCCCTTCTTCAATGTTGAAGAGGGGCTCAAAATAAGCCTAATGTCAATTTACAACATGCTCAAAAACAGATTACTCATGGACCAAAAGTAGCATGCAAGATTATGACATATAAGAGGATCAATGAAGCAAGTGTATCATGGAGGGCTCAAACAGGGTTGAGCCCTTAATGAAGAATGAAAATGAGCTCAAACGAAGGCCCTTTTCAGTTAGGGCCGGAGCTTGAAACAAAAAGCATGGATGACTTGCAAAAGGATCAAGAAAAAGGGTCAAAGAAGAGAAAGGTTACTCACCCTTGAAGACCAATTCTTTTGTTGCTTCTTGGGCCAAATTTGTTGCCTCTTAGCTGCTGGAATTCCTCTCCTTGCTCTTGGAATGGAGTGGTGGTGGTAGAGCTTGGTGTTGTAGTGTAAATGGTGGTGTAGGACTTGGAGCTTTTTAGGAAAATGAGAAAGATGAAGGGTGAGATGTGTATTGAGGCTTGAAGGTGAAGTTTTCTAACCCTAACATATGATATAGAATGCTTGCTATATAGGCCAAAAAGGGGGTGCAAAGGTGGGGGAAAAGGAGACAAACTTTCTCCCACAAAATATCCCCCGGATAAAGATCTTTTCTGGGGGATAAAGCTCCACAGCTGTAAAGTGCACAGTGCCAAGAGCTCGGCCGGCCTGTTACTTTTGCTCCAGGTGGCCGGCCGGCCACACCCCCTAGCCGGCCGGCTAGGGGTCAAAAGGGTCAATTGGATTTTCTGGCCGGCCACCAATTGATGGTGTCCTCCTATGTGTGTACAACACAACCCTGTGGTTAAAAGTTCAAGAATGTGGGTCCAAGGGGTTCAACATTAGCTCGGAAAGAGGGGGTCAAAAGGGTCAATTTGAATTACTGGCCGGCCACCTCTTTTTAGGGTCCTCCCAAGTGTGTACATCACAAATATGTGGTTCAAAGTTCGAGAAAATGGGCCCAAGGGGTTCAACATTAGCTCGGAAAGAGGGGGTCAAAAGCGTCAATTTGAATTACTGGCCGGCCACCTCTTTTTAGGGTCCTCCCAAGGGTGTACATCACAAATATGTGGTTCAAACTTCAAGAATGTGCCCCCAAGGTGTTCAACATTAGCCCGGAAGTGCGAAAAACGGGCACCGGAGGGCGTCGGAGGACGTATAACTGGTTGCTGCAACAATTACTGGCTTCCCACCCTTCAGTGACCTCCCCAGTGATAAAACAGAGGTACCTGCCAAAAATGGACGAAAACCGATGCAAAATGAATGCTCGGGGACCAAAACGCGCAGTTCGAGGTCCCGAAAATGGGCTGTTAAGCACCGAAAGTGGCGTTCGGCCACGAAGTGGGTTTCTCAGACCCCAGTGTCCCTCAAAAGGGAGAAAATAGGAAGTATGCCAAAAACCGGAGCAATAGGAGATGGTTAAGCGGTCCCGAACCGAGGCACACGACCTGACGGCTCCGAAAACCGGAAACCGGACTCTGAAATGGGAAAAATGGCCTATGGCCACCAAATGTAGCCTACGGCCACTGAGAGATGGTCTACGGGACCTCTCCCTTCCCTCAGGAAAAGAAACAGAGAAAACCGAGTCTGGTTCGCAAACCGAGGCAAGGCACAGAAGAGGGTTCGGAAGTCCGGAGGCAGGGCTCGCAGCCGCGACTCTGAGACTTCTGAACAAGCACAACATGCAATATCACCAAGTGCTCAACTGGTGACGTCTGAGTCTCAAGGTCGGTCAAAAATGGGGTGTCTACACATGTCAGAGAAAATTACACACATTGATTTCAAGTTGATTTGTTCGCCTGTTAAGTTGGGTGAAATGATTGGTATGGTAGAATTGAGTGATATGATTGCTAGTGTAGAAATACTATTATTCTACACATATTATTTTAGATTTTTCTAAGTGTTGTGTTTGAATAGTAGAGATTGAATTGGTGTAGTGTAGGATCTATTTATAAATGAATCTGAGTCATAAATTGATGTTTCTAGTAAAATTTAGGACACAAATTTGGATTTGTAGTATTGTTGTTACTAATGTGGTGGTATTAAGTTGTGAATATAAGATAAATTATGTTTATTTGTGCACTAATATAGTTATATTACTTAGCTGGTATTACGTTTATAAAATTATATAAAAACTCTCATTACATAAAGGAAAATGCTAACCAACTGAAAAACATGTATACATTATATTGAAATATGTAAAAGCTGAATAAATTTATATAGAAATGTATAAAAATAAATGAAATGTGTATTGAAGTTCTATTTTTTTTTTTTATTTGATTATTAACCAATGCCCTTAGGGTGGTGATTAACAACACGCTCAAGACTCTTATATGAAAAGTAACTTTATTGTTTTATAAAGTGAAGGACAAAATATTAGTTTCATCCAAAATCTTATGGAATTGGATTGATAATCTACAGTTTGGTTTATTTTTTAAAACTTAATTCTATTTTTAAATCATGATTTGGATGAAATATGTTAACTGAGAGGGTAATTTTTGGTGAAAATTGGGCCGAGCTATGGGATGGATTTTGTGGCCCAAAGTACGAAGGACTGTGTAAAAGAGGCTGTAATATTACTTCGGCCCAATAGGGACAAAGTTACTCCGGTCGAAAGAAGAAGAAGTTACTTCGGCTTAGGATTTGTAAAGTACTTCGGTCCGGAAACAGTTTGGAGTTATACCGGTCCAGAATCGTGGGTTCGGTCTGAACGTACTGTGGGTTGAACAGGAGAGAACCGAGGTAAGGAAGAGTGAAGGGAGAACCGAACCAATGATAGTCCGGTTTAATCTGTGGCTTGGCATATCCAGGTTTATCTCGGTTGTATGAAAGTTCGGCCATGATGAAAACCATCCCACTTGGTTTAAGCAGTGGGGGGGTGTAAAAGGATAAGCATTATTCTTTAGGAGTATGAATCCTAGGAGGACTCTGCATGGAGAAATAAAAGTCCTACTAGGATTGGGCCACTCGAAACTTATAAAAGCTCACAAGCATTACCTTGAAAGGGGGTAACAGCACACAACTTACAATTTTGCTTCTTGAATACATTGAGCTTTGTCTATTTGTCAAATTTTCTGACTTAGGCATCGGAGAGGTTTCCGACACACACCCGCCGGCTAGCTCACGTTTGTGTTTTCAGGTGACAAAGCGACGTCGTACGGAGGAGCGAGGACTTAGTCAACAGGATTATACGAGGAGAATTATTTCTTCCCCGTACAATTGGCGCCGTCTGTGGGAAAAACAGACAGAACGAAACCTCTTGACTAAGCTTCTCCTTTTCTCATTCAATGGCACACATTGAAGAATTGCCGCAGTCCGCCGTCGACGGACTAACTCCAGAAGGGGGCGCAAGGTGTGAAGGATTACCTTCTGTCCCTCCCATGGCGGACTTGGAGCCCCAACGACATACCTCCAGGAGGGATGCTAGGGGAAAGCGGAATAACAGCCCCCATCGCTCTCGTTTACAAAGTCCAGACAGGCAAAGACGGAGGATTGACCCTGAAGCTCTGGAAGACCGCGTGAAAGAACAAGATGAATTGATAAGAAAGATGGCGGCGGACATGGAGGCCTTGAAACACCAGATAAAGAAAAAAGAAGTGGCGACAGGAGAGGGGCGCAAAAACAAGACGCTCCCTCGCCACTCAGAAAATCGTAGTAGGAATACTACACCCTCACAAGGAGAAAGCAGAAGCCTCAGGACAGGCGACACTCAATCCTGGTCTTCCAGAACTCGTCACTCCAGGTCTGAGAGGATGAGATCAGAAAGGTCATACACTGAAGGAAGCACATATTGGCCCTCACATTCGCACCAAACCAGATCTAAACAGACGGAATTACCCAGATCATCTGACTTACGAACCGTGCTCGAAGAGAAAGCACGATGCAAGGAGGATGCCAGGGCAAGGGATCCACATAGAGTTTCTGCCTTACAGTGGTTGGCTCCTCGGACGCATGGAAGCGTCGAGGTTGGAATGCCAATACCGCGCCCTGCCTACGAACCAACGGACAAAGCCTTAGCAAGACTACAGACTTCGCCGTTTGTTCCAGCAATTGAAAACGCGCCCCTACCATCAGGCTTCCTTCAGCCGAAATTCACTACATATGAAGGGAAGACGGACCCGTATTCACACTTGAGCCACTTTCGCCAAGTCATGGCTGTGTACAGGCGAAACGAGGCCTTAATGTGTATACTCTTCCCATCAAGCCTTGGCGACTTGGGCTTGACTTGGTTCGAGAAACTCCCAGAAGGCAGCATAGCCTCCTGGGCTCAACTGGCGGAAGCATTCGTAACAAGGTTTCAAACAAACACTAAAACGCTGGTGGAGATAGACCAGTTACTCTCCATCGACATCGGGGATAAAGAGACCCTTAGATCCTACAACAGTCGCTACTGGGAGACATTCAATCAAATAGGGGACTGCCCCACCAATCTCGCCATTGCACAGTATAAAAGAGGACTTCCAGCTGGGAACAGACTGAGGGACTCGATCACCATGACGCCACCCCTCACTATGGAAGCCCTGATGGAAAGAGTACATCAGCACATCAGGGTAGAAGAGGATGGCGCACGAGCCAAAGCAAAATCTAGCGCAACAGCAGTGCCAGAAAAGAAGACCTCAGCAAAGGTCAATACAGTAGATCGACAGAACAAAAACGGACGTGGCAGACGAGATAACGGAGAAGACCCTGATAAAAGATGGTTGAGAATCCATACTGCCATAACCACGGTGTTCAAGAAACCGATATATCGGATTCTTAGCGAAATAAGAGATGAGCCTTTCGTCAAGTGGCCAGCCAAGCTAGGAGAAGCCCAAAAGGATTATGACGAAAGGTCACGGTGCACCTTCCACAAAGAAAAAGGACACCGCACAGAGAATTGCACGCCATTGAGACAACACTTGGAGGAGTTGGTGGCAGCAGGCCACTTGGACAAATATATTGAAGGAGGGACGCAACCAGCCCCCCAAGATCACAATAACCCCAACGGAATGCCAATCGACGCCCCACCTCAAGGCATTATCAATGTAATACATGGAGTCTTTGAACCTGAGCGTGTATGCGAGCTCAGGGGATCAATCAAGAAGGCTGAGCACTTTAGAGAAGTGTTAAGTGCACAACCTGCCATCAAGAAGGGGAAGACTGAGGCAACAAATGTTATGACTTTTTCGGATAAAGACTTGGATCGAATATACTGTCCTCACAATGATGCCCTAGTCGTCACTCTCCGAGTCAAGGATTTTGACGTCAAGCGGATTCTGATTGACCAGGGTAGTTCATGTGAAATCATGTACTACGACACATTCAAACAACTGAAGCTACAAGACAAAGACTTGGCACCTGCAGTTTCTCCCCTAATTGGATTCAACTCCATGCCAGAATGGCCCGTCGGCAAAATAATTCTTCCGGTCAGAGCAGGAAGCGTAACAAAACAAGTGGAGTTCTGGGTATTAAAGGTCCCCTCCACCTACAACATCATCTTGGGCAGAACATGGCTGCACGCCATGCGTTCGGTAGCGTCATCATACCATCAGGTAATGCGGTTCCCCAATGACACCGGTATAATTGAAGAAGTCTATGGAGATCAGATCATGTCAAAACAATGTTTTGCTACAGTAAATGGCAGCCGCGCTGCCAAAGGATACGTTCATTCAGTGGAGGAACCTGAAAGTAATGAACTATTCGCGGACGTCGGTAAAGAGGCTAATCAGAAAGCGGTGGAGGACTTGGTGGAGGTAAAAATAGATGAGAAGAACCCGGATAAGTTCTTCTTGCTTGGCTCATCGTTGTCCAGCACTGAGAGATTAGAGGTCTTGGAATTCTTGACCTCTAACATCGAAATGTTCGCCTGGACGCCCTACGACATGCCAGGCATTGATCCAAACTTCATCAGTCACCAACTCAATGTCCACCCATCCGCCAGACCAGTCATTCAACGCACGCGTAGATCGGCGCTCCACCACGCGGAAATAGTGGCGGAAGAAGTAGGCAACCTGCTGGAGGCAGGAGCAATTAGAGAAGTGCATTACCCAAAATGGATCTCCAACACAGTCGTAGTGCCAAAGAAAAATGGCAAATGGCGAGTCTGCGTCGACTACAAAACAGTCAACAAGGCCTGCCCAAAAGATAGCTTTCCTCTACCAAGGATAGATCAACTGGTGGACCTGACGGCAGGGCACAACCGACTTAGCTTTCTGGATGCATACAGAGGCTATCACCAAATCGCCATGCATGAGCCAGACCAGGAGGTCACGTCTTTTACAACTCCAAGAGGACTATACTGTTACAAGGTCATGCCCTTTGGCCTAAAGAACGCAGGGGCGACATTTCAACGGATGGTCACCAAGATGTTCGAACCATTGTTAGGCAGAACAATGGAGGCTTACATCAACGACATGGTGGTCAAAAGCAAGGATGAGAGTGACCATCTTAAAGACCTAGGCGAGATGATCCAGATCCTGAAGAAGCACAAATTGCGCCTCAATGCGTCCAAGTGTGCATTCGGAGTAGGATCTGGCAAATTCCTAGGCTTCCTCGTGACCAACCGAGGTATAGAGGCAGACCCCTCTCAAATCAAGGCAATCCAGGAGTTGGAGAGACCAAACTCAGTCAAAGAAGTACAGCATCTCACCGGCATGGCGGCTGCACTCAATCGGTTCATAAGCAGGTCGTCGGATAGACTACGACCATTCTTTCAAGTTTTAAAAGCCAAGTTTGAGTGGGATGAAGAATGCGACCAAGCTCTGGAAAGCTTGAAGGAATATATGTCTTCCCCACCACTACTTGTCACCCCAGTACCTGGTGAAGAACTCTTCTTGTACCTAGCAGTCTCTCAGCATGCAGTTAGCGCAGTGTTGGTTCGTACAAAAGGAATACAACACTTGCCCATTTTTTATGTCAACAAGACATTGTTGGGAGCCGAAACAAGGTACTTGCCCTTGGAGAAGCTAGCATTGGCATTGATGATGGCCTCCAGAAAATTGGCACACTACTTTCATGCCCACACCATAGTCGTCCTCACAGCTTTTCCACTAAAAGCTTTGTTTGAGAGGGCAAACTTTTCTGGGCGCATCTTAAAGTGGGCAGTAGAGTTGGGACAATTCGACATCAAGTTCCAACCCAGGACCGCAATAAAGGCCCAGTCTTTGGCAGACTTCGTCGCAGAGTTTACTCCTGGTAGTCATCACATCTGCCCAGTCGACCTAACTGACACGACCGAACTAGGGATAGAAGTTGACGCCGGAAAAGCGCAACCCCTAGCAGTTAGCACTCAGTCAGACTCCAAGGCAGACCAGACTAAAGACAGCAAGGAAGAAGCAAACCAAGACTCACCAACAGCCCAACTAGATGGCGAGGAACAGACAACAGGCATGGACCTTGAAGAAAACACCATTCTTGACCCCACGACATCAATTGACCCCTCCACTTGCTGGAAGTTGTTCGTTGGAGAGATGTGGAAACTCTTTGTGGATGGAGCATCCAACTGGCATGGTGCAGGACTTGGCATAGTCCTCATCTCTCCAAACGGCCTGGTTGTAGAGCAAGCAATCAACCTTGGCTTCCCAGCATCCAACAATGAAGCGGAGTATGAGGCACTTCTCGCAGGGCTCAAGTCAGCATACTACATGAAGGCCACCGAACTAATGGTGTACAGTGACTCTCTGCTAGTAGTAAACCAAATTTCCGACGAATACGAAGCAAAGGATGACAGAATGGCCAAGTACCAAGAGCTGGTAAGAACAGAGATCAAGAAGTTCGATGTAGTAAGGATAGAACAAATTAGCAGGGAGGAAAACAGCCGAGCGGACGAACTAGCAGGCCTCGCCTCAATGGCAGATACATCTATCCCTCATCCATTGCTGATCGACTTCTTACCAAGACCAAGCATAGAAGACCCCGAAGCAGAAGAGGTATGTTGCGCAGAATTAGGCCCCTCCTAGATGGATCCCATCATCCTATTCCTAAAAGACGGCATCCTACCAGAAGAGAAAAAAGAAGCCAACAGAATAAGAGCAAAGTCACAGCGATTTTGGCTATCTCCATCTTTGGCATTATACAAGAAGTCATTCTCAGGGCCTTATCTAAAGTGTGTTCATCCCAGCAAAGTAGAAGCATTCTTATTTGAAATACACGAGGGGGTTTGCGGAAGCCATCAAGGCGGAAGATCGCTAGCTTATAGGGCCATTTCACAAGGTTACTAGTGGCCATACATGCAAGCAGACTCAGAGAAATATGTAAAGAAGTGTGAAAAATGCCAGAAATTCGCACATCAAATACATCAACCAGCTAGAGAACTCCTACCATTGACTAGCCCATGGCCTTTCGCAATGTGAGGCTTGGACATAGTAGGACCACTTCCAATAGCATCCGGCAACAGGAAGTTCTTTATCGCTGCAATAGACTACTTCACAAAGTGGGTGGAAGCAGAAACACTGGCATCAATCAAAGAAAAGGATGTGAAGAAGTTCGTTTGGCAGAATATCATCACTCGATTTGGCATACCAAAAGCCCTAATCTCAGACAATAGCACTCAGTTCGACGGCAGAATCTTCAGAGGCTTTTGTGAAGAATACAAGATAGAGTTCTACAATTCTACCCCCGCATATCCTCAAGCGAATGGCCAAGCAGAAGCATCAAATAAAGTCGTCTTGGATGGACTAAAGAAAAGACTAGAAAAGGCAAAAGGCAAATGGGCGGATGAACTTCCTCATGTTTTATGGGCTTACCGCACCACACCTCAATGATCAACAGGAGAAACACCATTCTCCTTAGCCTATGGAATAGAAGCAGTAATCCCACTGGAAGTTGGCCTCCCCACAATTCGAAGCGAAAATTTTGACCCAGACTTAAACGGAGAAGCCATAACATTGGAACTTGACCTTGCGGAAGAAAGAAGAGAAAAAGCACTGGTTCACATTGCTTCATACCAACGAGAGTTAATCAGAAAATACAGCAAGAAAATACATCCAAGACAATTCAAGATCGGCGATTGGGTACTGCGAAAGGTAATGGGAAACACCCTAGTACCAAGAGATGGCAAGTTAGAGCCAAACTGGGAAGGTCCTTACAAAGTGGTTGGATTAGCAGGCAAAGGGGCATACCACCTAGAAGACAAAGACGGCAAAGCAATCCCTAGGCCATGGAACACGGCTAATCTCAAATTATTTTACTTTTAGCTTTTCCTTTTCAAAAATATGTAATTTTTTCTTCCTTCAATAAAACAAGCGATTCTTTTTCAGCATGAATTGCTCTTTGTAAAAGTTAGCTTTAATAAAGAGAGGAACATTGTAAACATTATTCTTTAGAGGTTGGCTGGATTAAACCAACCCTTTATACTCTTCAGCCGAAGTATGGGTATGACTGAAGAATGGTTGGCTGGAATAAACCAACACCCTTCCTAAGCCCAGGATAAGGATCCAGGCTGCAGGACGTTTGGTCGAAATAACCAAACATTGTTCTAAGTTAGCTGGAAAAAACTAACTTAGAGGTTGGCTGGAATAAACCAACTCTTTGTACTCTTCAGCCAAAGTATGGGTATGGCTGAAGAGTGATTGGCTGGATTAAACCAACTTTTTACTTTTCAGCCAAAGTATGGGTATGGCTGAAGAGTGGTTGGCTGGATTAAACCAACTCTTGTTACTCTTCAGCCGAAGTAAGGGTATGGCTGAAGAGTGGTTGGCTGGAATAAACCAACTCTTGTTACTCTTCAGCCGAAGTAAGGGTATGGCTGAAGAGTGGTTGGCTGGAATAAAACCAACTCTTGTTACTCTTCAGCCGAAGTAAGGATATGGCTGAAGAGTGGTCGGCTGGAATAAACCAACTCTTGTTACTCTTCAGCCGAAGTAAGGGTATGGCTGAAGAGTGGTTGGCTGGAATAAAACCAACTCTTGTTACTCTTCAGCCGAAGTAAGGATATGGCTGAAGAGTGGTCGGCTGGAATAAACCAACTCTTGTTACTCTTCAGTCGAAGTAAGGGTATGGCTGAAGAGTGGTTGGCTGGAATAAAACCAACTCTTGTTACTCTTCAGCCGAAGTAAGGATATGACTGAAGAGTGGTCGGCTGGAATAAACCAACTCTTATTACTCTCCAGCCGAAGTAAGGGTATGGCTGAAATTGGATCGACTGGATTAAACAAACAGAGTACTCCTCAGCCGAAGTAAAAATGTCGGCTAAGGAGTGGTTGGCTACTGTAAGTAGAGTTTAACCAGCTAAAACCGAAATAACAGTTGGAGTAATAGAAGACATATGAATCAGAAACCGGAATAAGAGTTCAAACGAAATTTTCATTCATTGAAAAGCAAGTACAAGAGGGACATAGCCCGGTTACAAAGAAAAGGTAACAAAAAAGGAGAAAAAATCAAGAAAAAAGATCTTCAATTCCGGCGTCAAAGGCAGCATTTGCGTCAACAGGAAGACCGGTTTCAAGCGGAAGGACGTTTTCGGTCGCAAGAATGGTTTCGGCCGGAACCACAGTTTCACTCGGTTGTTCAATAGTTAGATCTTCCACCATAGGTTCCGACCGAACTGTCTGATCCACATCAACAACCGGAGCATCGTCAAAAGCAGAATCTTCATCTGAGTCTGAGCCCTCAAGAAACTGTTGCTGCATGACATTTGCGTACTCTGCAAGGGATTTCGGTATAAAGTAGGCTGGAGGGTTGAAAACCTCAGTCTGGGGATCATGACCGAGCTTCTCAACGGCTCCCCTCCAGCCGCACTTAAAGAACAGCTCCTTAGCGGCCTCACATTGTTTAACATATACGTCTTCTGCCTTTTGGAAGCCTCTCTTTTCGGCCTCTTTGGCACTCTCCTTCGCAAGGGTGATTTCGGCATCTTTCTTCCTCTCAAGCTTCAATAACTCGCGCAGATACTTGTCTTTCATAATGATGGCGGCTTTCTGCTTCTCTGCTTCGGCCGAACTAACCAGTTCGGCAAGTCGGCCGTTCTCAGCCTGTAGCTCGGCCATCTGCTTTCTGTTTTCTTCTAGTTCGGCCACCTTCGCTTCGACATCCGCCACTGCTTGCCTTGTTGTTTTTCTAAGCTCCAGGACTTTCTTGTAAGTAATGTTGTTTTTCTGCAAGGCTTGACAAAATAAAGACTACAATTGAGCCGAAGTAAAATTTGGGAAAAATTAGACTGAGAAACGGACAGAATTACTTATCAAAATCATGGATTTCGACGTAGACCGGATAGACTTCAATTCGGTGTTTAATTGCTTTTGGTGGTGCTCCATATCTTTAGGGAGGCACACACTCTTGGCTAGGCTGAAGGCCAATTGATGATCTTTGTCAGCAACAACCGAATCAGAATCATGGATATCTCGGTCGTTAAAGGTTAGCTTTGGAGCCCATTTGGAAGATTCTGCTCGGTCAGTTTGCTCCGGTTGAAGAATAGGTTGAGGACTTTTTGGGATGGATTCGACCTCATCGACAAGGCGCTGTTCGGTCGATGTAGATCGGACGCGTTTAGAGGGGCGAGATGTAGAAGGCCGTTGAGAAGGGAGGGCCACAACGGCAGGCTGCGTTTGGGCTAACGGTGGTACTTCGGCCCTGGTTGTTTCGGTCAGAAGGGCCCTGACTCCGCTTTTCTTTGCCATCTCTTCTTCAGCAGTTAATGGGACAAGTCGTATTTCGGGCAGGGTTGGGTCCGGTTCAGGTGCGTCTTCAAGGAGGAAATCGGTCACTCGGGCTTTTCGGCGACCGCTATATCTGTAGGTCGGCTCAAAGTTTAGAAGCTTAGCCCAACTCCTTTCTTCAACACGTAATGCGGCTCGGAGTATGTTCAGACTTGGGTAACTATAATAGGAAGCAAGATGAGCTAAGTCTGCAAAAAGGATACAAACTGTTAGATCGGTTATGACATCCGAAACCAAAGTACAAGAAAAAACATAAAACCGAAGTAAACTCTACCAAGTTTTCCTTTCTTCCAGTTAATACTTCGGCCTGGGATTTGGGCTTGCTGATCTTCAAAATTGCCCGATACCCAGAAAAAGTCATCATCATTAACGTCCTTATCCGGCGTGTCTTGTATTATCTTTTCTCTACGGCGGCGTATCCTAAGGTAATAAACCCAGCCATCTTCTTTGGAACCTATGGAGTACTGGTGGAAGATTTCGGCTAAACCGAGGTTCAGGCCTGCTTGGCGGTTTAGCTCGGCTATACCCATTATTATCCGGTATGTATTAGTGGATAGCTGGGTTGGGCATAGTCTGGTTTGCCTAAGAAATTCACAAATTAAAGGCTGGACTGGGAACCTTAGTCCGGTCTCTATTATTGAAAACAGGGTAAAGGGTACAAAGCCTGCCTCACCCCAGGGTATGATATCCTTTTTGGCAAGGGTAAGGTGTACATCGTCTGGAATACCATAATCCCTTCGGAATTCGGCCATGCCACCAGGGGTCTCTACCAAATATCTATACTTACCCATCTGGTGTATAATTTACGAATAAATTATATCGGGGCAAAAATCGTGCTCAGTAGCTCGGTTGAGCGCACGCAGGAGTGCCTGGGTAACCTAAGTCTGCAAAGTGGAAAACAAAGGGGTTAAGCACTGATCATTGGACCGTGCTACAATTTAAAAGCAAGGTATAAGAGCCCTACTTCGGCCTCATAAGCTGGTTCTACCTCAGTTCGTCAAAAGGTTTGGTAGCTCGGTTTGAGCAGGTTGCTCGTTAGACCGGCTCATCGTCTAGGGGCAGCTTTCTGAGTTCGGTCTAAAAAACTAAGAAAGCTGGTTTAGCCGCAAAGGCCTAAATAGGTTGAAGTTTGAATAAAGTTACTTCGGTTGAGCCTTTAGGGGCAGCTTTCTGAGTTCGGTTTAGAAACTAAGAAAGCTGGCTTAGCCCCAAAAGGCTTAGTTCGGTTGAAAACCGAGGTTCCTAGTTTAATATGTTCAAACCTCGGTGATCTTATTTCGGCTAAAGTAAATCAGGAGTTGGTGACTCGTTGAAACTTTTATTATTTATTCAAGTTCTAGTTCGGTTATTGACTACAATGATCTACCTATATAGGACGAACAGTATCCTAGTTCGGTTGCTACCTAATTTTGGATCTGAGACTAGTTCATACACGCATGGGTTCTGCTAATATTTTTTCATAAAAATGCAAAGGCGAAGCGAAAATGAAAGAAAATGTTTTGCAAAAAATACGGTGAACAAAATACATAGAACAGATACGAAAGCAAAATAAAGGAAGCAAAATGAGTTTACTTACCAGGTTGAAGAAGAGGGATCTGAAGATGGGAAAGTGGCAGCAAAATCAGTCTTCAGAAGCAACGGAAGAACAGCAAAAGCACAGAGAGAGAAGATGAAGAATGGAAGGTGAATGATTCAAGAATAGAAAGGTTATTTTGTGAAAGATGAGAGAGAAAAAGCGGCAAAAAGGGGCGGGACTGTTCAAAAATTTCGAAGTACGAAGGCGGCGTGATAACAGCTCACAGCCTATCAGAACCTGCCACATGTCATTGGAAAGTGAAGCGTTACAATCAATGATTGAAGAGACGTTTTGACCGGACAAAACAGAGCCCGGAGTAAAAATTAGCTCAGCTTGAAAGGCTTAGGAGTTTTTTAGCTCAGCTGGAGACGCTAAAGGGTTTTTAGCTCGGCTGGAAAAGCTTAAAAAACTCCAGCTCAGCTAGTAGACTGGTAATCCCAATCATGTTGTGCAGATGGAATTAAGGGGCAATTGAGAGGGTAATTTTTGGTAAAAATTGGGCCGAGCTATGGGATGGATTTTGTGGCCCAAAGTACGAAGGACTGTGTAAAAGAGGCTGTAATATTACTTCGGCCCAATAGGGACAAAGTTACTCCGGTCGAAAGAAGAAGAAGTTACTTCGGCTTAGGATTTGTAAAGTACTTCGGTCCGGAAACAGTTTGGAGTTATACCGGTCCAGAATCGTGGGTTCGGTCTGAACGTACTGTGGGTTGAACAGGAGAGAACCGAGGTAAGAAAGAGTGAAGGGAGAACCGAACCAATGATAGTCCGGTTTAATCTGTGGCTTGGCATATCCAGGTTTATCTCGGTTGTATGAAAGTTCGGCCATGATGAAAACCATCCCACTTGGTTTAAGCAGTGGGGGGGTGTAAAAAGATAAGCATTATCCTTTAGGAGTATGAATCCTAGGAGGACTCTGCATGGAGAAATAAAAGTCCTACTAGGATTGGGCCACTCGAAACCTATAAAAGCTCACAAGCATTACCTTGGAAGGGGGTAACAGCACACAACTTACAATTTTGCTTTTTGAATACATTGAGCTTTGTCTATTTGTCAAATTTTCTGACTTAGGCATCGGAGAGGTTTCCGGCACACACCCGCCGGCTAGCTCACGTTTGTGTTTTCAGGTGACAAAGCGACGTCGTACGGAGGAGCGAGGACTTAGTCAACAGGATTATACGAGGAGAATTATTTCTTCCCCGTACATTAACCAAACATATTTTTAAAATAAAATTCAAAATTACTTTCAAAACTTCTCTCTTCTCTTTTTTATTATTATTATTAATAATCAATTAATTAAACACTTTTCTCCCTCATCTCTCTGGTCTCTTCTCACATTCTCTCACGTTCTATGGATCAATCAATCAAAAAAAAAAATTACAAATCATCCCAAAACTATTTACAAAACCTATAACCAAACGAACTTTCTCTTTTCAAATCATGATTCAAAAACTCAAAAATCAAAATACAACTTTACACTTGAATTATAATTTTAAAACTAAACCAAACGGACTTCCATAGGGTTATTAATCCCCTCGTAAAATGATATCTCCCATGATATATTTTTTTCCAAACATAAATTTTGTGAGACTCACAAATTACGATTCCAATACCCCTCCACACATTTCAATTTGGATTGTTAAACGAATGAACATATTTGAATTCAACTTGTGTATGAATTATTAAAAATTTGTTAAAGACTCATTATGTAAACAAGTTAAGTTTGAAAATATTTTAAAATTTATTAAATTATGGCCTAGTTTGGCATCACCTACAAAAGTTGAAAAATCAAAAAGTTACTAAAAAAATAAAAAAAAAAATTATGCTGTTTACCTTATTCGGGCGAGAAGTCTGTGGGATCAAAAAAAAAAAAAAAGTGCAGCTCGGTGCAGCATTGCATTTCCCTCAAATGCAATAATGTGGCACAATGTAAGTCACAAATTCACATTAAAAAAAAAAATTGAAATGCACGGAAAGCCAGCTCAGTGCTGTTACATGTGTCCTTGATAATTTTGATATTTGCTACATTATTTTATTATATATTTTTCGTAAAAAATTAAAAAGTTATCCCAAATATGCATAATTTTTTTCTCTACTTTTTTAACTAAAAAGTCAAAAAATGCACTTATATAAATCATTCCAAATAACCACTAAATTTCAACAATCTACTATTAGACTCCATAAGTTTAAATGCACTATAAAAAATTAAACTATTTAAGTTTAACTCACTCATTAAAATTCCATTTGAGATTAATTCATTATATAATAAAAATTAAATTTAAATACACTTGATCACAAATTTTAATAACTTAACACTATACTCCACTTGATTCGTTTACCGTCCTAATCTCAACAAACATGGATTCAAAATTTTTGAATACAACCCCGGAAACGGGAAAAATGCAGTGGGGCCTTTCAAATATTATTTGTTGTTGCTTTTGGGTTTGAATACAACCCCGGAAACGGGGGAAAATGCAGAGTTCCCAAGTTTTGTGGAAACTTCGCCATCAAAAGGAACGACAGGGACTTTTTGCCGTGGGGCCAATTCTTAACTGTATAATTGTATATCATATGAATTTGTATAAATATTAGTTTTGTGGAAACTTCCCAAGTTACGTGTATTTGTAAAAATTTATACAATTTTATAAAATAATTTATGTATATTTATGTGGGGACATATTTTCTGAATACCAACACGTGGCATGGTGATGCCGACGTGTCAGCCGAGGTGCCACGTGCCCTGGTAGTTAAGCCGAGGTAATCTCGGAGAAGCCGAGGTCATCTCCGAAGATGTCAGAATCCGAAGATAAGGGACAAGAGTCCTGAAGCAAAGAGGGGACTTAATTAAGATAAGGATAAACCTCTTAGGGAGTTTATCTCTATCTCCTAAAGAGTCCAGAGTAAGTACTAAGATTGGGGTACATAGAAGTCATATTTCTAGTTGGACTTGGATTAAGTATATTATAAAAGAGAGGCACCCCCGTGGGTCTAAGGTATGTAATTCATACTTTGAGTATTCAGTTTAATACTTGATTATCCTTGAGAAACATACTGACTTGATCGTCGGAGTGCCCCCGGGTGGAAGAACCACCGCCGGAGCTTTTCCTTTCTGTTACAGGTTGCTGGAGCCATCTATTCTGCCGGTGCTTTGCTGCTGATCACTAAACGGGCAATGTGGTCGGAAAATCACCCACACAATTTATAAAGATTTATACAAATTCATATTATATTTTACGTATATTTATAAAAACCTATATATTTTTATAAAATAATTTATATATATTTATAAGAATTTATACAAGTGCATATAGCATGCCCCTCATACACTCAAATGCTTTCCATATTGTGGTTATGACCTATGCGGGTCTTGTACTCTTACCAATTTTTGGTTAATTGATTAAAATTTTATATGGCATCATAATATTTAAAATATTTTGAAGTAATAATTTCAAATTTTAATCTTTTTGAGGTAAAAAACAACAATTTGAAAGATATATTATCCTTATATATTTATCTGTCCACGTCACCTATATAAAATAAAATAAATACGAACAATACATTTGATAGCAGTTGTAAAATTAAATTTAAAAAAATAAAAATAAATAGCAATATTATGTACCACAACAATATTTAGAAAGAAGTTCAAATTAATTTGAAATATATAATAGATTAGTTTCATTTTAGGTATGACACACCAACTCCGAGGATTTACATCATAGATCCGAATTCTAGACACTTCTTTTTTTTCTTTTTCTTTTTTGCTTTTTGGGATGTATAACATTTTTTAAAAGTTTTTTTTTTTTTTTTTTTCAAGAATAGAATGAAATATATTATATTTGGATGACAAAAATCAAAGTCAATAAATGTTAATCTTACGCGAATTCTGATTACTAATACTAACAATAAAGAGCAATCCAAAAAATGGATTGCACTACAGTTTGTTGGCTATATCGGACTCATTTTGGTGATCTAAACTATTTATCTTGTAGTATAGTTGATCAGATTATTCATTAAAACAATAAAGGCCATGTTTGGTAGGACTTATTTCTAACTTATTTCAGCTTTTAGCTTAATTTAAGCTATTTTGATATGTTTGGTTCAGCTTAATAATACAGCTTATAGCTTTTTGTAAGTCAAAAATCAACTTATTCTTTGAGTAGGGGAGGAGAAGCTTAATTTATAAGTCAAAAATCAGTTTATGTTCACAGTTATAAGTTATAAGCTGTTAAGGTATAAATTATAATCATTTTTCCTCAATTTTACCAAACGAGACCAAAGTTGATCAGACATCATTTTAATTTTTTTTTTTACAAAAAAAACTAAACAGTGTTTATAGTAAACGTTTTGAATCACCAAGGTGAGACCAGATAAAACGGTGCAGTCCATTTTTTGGAAAGCAATTTTCTAAAGTTAAACTGTCAATGTGATTCAAACGTTTCATTTAATTAAAAATTCTCTATGTAAATAATAAATATTTAAATATTGAGGGCTCATTTATTTATTTTTATTTTTTTAATTTTTTTGGGTTATTGCTAAAACGCGAACTTATTATTATTAGCTAAAAAAAATACTTTGTTAAAATAATCTTAACTCATTTACTATACTTCTTGCTTAAAAATATTCAAATTAAGCAAATTTATTTATTATAAAAAGTCAAATCAAAAAGTTGAAAATATATCAAATAAACTTAATTATTATAGTACTATTCTTTTTTCATGAATTTATTTGTAGTCACCTAGGATGCCTATTAGTCTAACGGTTGTATTTTGTTATTATTTTATATTTAGGGTTTGTTTGAAATGTTCTAAATAAGTGTATTTTTTAATTTTTTATAAAATATGAGTGAGATTTAAAGTGATGGGATAGAGAGGTAATGTAACTTAAATAAGATGATGTAATTTAAATAGGATAATGACTTTTTAACTTTTTGACTTTTTAATTTTTTTTAATTTATGCCAAATAAGGTTTTAATTTGCTAATAAAGGTTGTTGAGGAATCAACGACTTTGAAGTCTCCGTTAAAAAAAAAAACAAAAAAAAAGACTTCGAAGTCGTGTTCACATTGAACTTGCAAAACTGTTTCCCAAGGCATAAAGATAAGTACGCTGGTCTATTAAACTTTGAAAAGTGTTAAGTAGTTGTGTGTGGTTTATGTTTTGAGATAAATTTTTTAAAAAAAAATTTGAGTAGAGTGTTTAGAAATTTTTTGATTTGTTTAGTTAAATATTTTAAAAATAGTTTTGGAATTTAAAAATTTGGGATGATTTGATATTTTGTTATAATTAAGTAGAAGTGTGTGAGAAAAAAATGATTGAGAATGAAAGAGTAGAGAGAAAAAGTGATTGATTGATATATAGTAGAGAGAGAACCAATTTTGAATTTTTTTTCAGAAAATTTGTAAGTTAACATGTTTGGAAATTTTCTTTCAAAACACAAACCAAACATGTGTGAGAAAAAAAGTGATTGAGAATGAGAGAGTAAAGAGAAAAAGTGATTGATTGATATGTAGTAGAGAGAGAAGCAATTTTGAATTTTTTTTAAGAAAATTTGTAAGTTAAAACATGTTTGGAAATTTTCTTTCAAAACACAAATCAAACACATCCATAAGTCCCAAATTTTCTACTAAATAAATGATTAAATATCTCATATTGGTGTGGGATTCACAAAATTGCAGATCTCATATCCATGTGAGACATTTTATCATTTATTTAATAGAAAATTTGATATCTTTAACATTGTCCTTAAACTTGTGTTTAGTGAGGTTCACACAGAAAATTAATATCAATTCATTAGTTATTATATTATGGATTTTTTTTAAAAAATTATCAAAAATTTTACACAATACCCATGTAAGTATTAAGTAAATTTTTTGATACTTTTTTGAAAAAATTACAAATATGCCCTATGAAATTTGTTTAAAATACAAATTGTCCATTGTTTTTTTGTGAGTTACATTTCACCCCTTCATGTTCATAACAAATAATTAATTTTATTAATAAGTCAATTAACCGTTTTTAATAATGTCAGAAATATATTGTATTGAAAAATAGTTAGAAATTTTATTTATTCTATTTATTTTGTTAAATAAATTTTTTTACAAAAATATATGTATATTTTTTAAAAGCACATATATATTTATTTTTAATTTATTTATTTATTTTTTTATGGAATTACTGGTAATTGCTTTTCCCAAATTTCTGGACCACAAGCCAAACACCGTGTAGTTTCTTGGACGACCGACTTTTGTACGCAACAAATTCATGTGAAATTGCGTCACCATTTCACTGCATTTTCCACTAAACTTGCCTCCTAGACAAGAACCCAAACTTACCATCTATATATACGTTCCATGTGTATATGTTTTTAATTTAGTACACCCTCATATCATATCTTATCCATATCCAGTGCATGTAAAATGGAGACAACTAGTGCCTTATCCATATCTGGAATAGTCTTATTGGAAAATAGGTCAGCCACCTCCTTATCACTTATTGGTATTATCTCATTATGCACACTTCTAACTTGGATCACCACACTCCATGATTTGTGGTCATGGTTTTTGTTATTTTTCCAATCCACAGTTAACTTCCTCTCCACCGCATGGCACGGCCAGGCAAAAGGTAAGCACACCAGGTTTTATCCTGGTGTACCCTTTGACTCTGACCCTGACCATGTTGATGAAGATGATAACAATGTATTAATATCAATTGGAGAAGTGGAGGTGGTGATGGAGAAGCTAGGGATATTTTATGAACCAGGTTGCGATGATGTGGTTGGAGAGAGGCTGGGGTCAGATGATGTGGCAGCGTTGTTTGATGAGGGGGAGGGGGTGAGCTTGGAGGAAGGGAAAGAAGCTTTTGGTGTGTTTGATGAGAACTGTGATGGGTTCATTGATGCAAGTGAGTTAGAGAGAGTCCTTTGTAAGTTGGGATTTACAGAGGTTTCACAAATGGAGTGTCAAAAGATGATTGCAAGCTTTGACGATAATGGAGATGGACTCATTGATTTCAGAGAGTTCCTGAAACTCTTGGAAGATAGTTCTTGGTAGCTAACCTATGTCATGCATGCATGGAATTTTACTCCCAAAATAAATGGCTCTTAATGCCAAATTTACTATTGGACATAGTTATGTTTATAGCTCACTCTTAAGTAACCCGTGTTAAATATATGTAACTTTTTAGGACTAGTATTTTTGTAACATATGTAGGTGACCTCATTAGATCTTATTTTAATCAAAGTCTTGTGTAATATGTAGATATAGTTCTAATTGTTAGGTTCTTTGTTCTTGTGGATTGCTTTATCAAATATCTTCTCTCCTGTTATTTATGTTATTTTGTATCGTGTTTTGTCTTTCATGTGCATCTTATTCCCTGAGTTAATTTGTCTCTCTACATGTAACATGGGATTGATTGTGAAGGAAAATGTTTTAACTTATTATTGGATCTATTTTTTAACAGTTAATTTTTTTCGATGAATCGGTGGTTAACAATTTTACAAGTGTTATATGAAATGGAAATTAAATTTACATAAATTTTTAACCCCAAATAATGTAGCGAATTTGGATCGTATCATTTTAGAAATAAACACCCATCAATATAATTTATATTTTCAAAAATGTTGTTGTGACATTGTCACAACTATTTTGGTAAGAGATTTTGTATAGAATTTCTATTTTGTGGATTTGTTTACTTGGGCTGACAATTGATGAGCTTCTTCACTGACAAGCTAAAAACTGCTATGAAAATTTTGCATAAAACTCAAGATTGAACTCTTCAATGAATAGCTAAAAGTTTTGTCATATTTTAGCGTCGGTAACGTTGTGCCAAATTTCATACAAGGTAATAGCCAAAGTTTGGCAAGACCTTTTATCACTCTCTTATACAATGAAATCTACAAATGATATCATTGGATCAACATTACTAAAATATAATATTTTAAAATTATTTATTGCCAAAATTTTGCTTTAGCTTAGCCATTTTAGTAACACGTCATTGGAGAACAAAATTTAACAACACCTCCACTTGGTTTTTCCCAATTAGAGAAAAATCTTATCCATAATTGAAATTTGTGTCAAATTTTATATAAAGTTTAGGCCTTATTTGGGAATAGATTAAATTAGTTTTAAAAAATTAAAAAATCAATATAAAAGATTAATCAATCACTACAAGAAAAGTCACTTTTGGCGACTAAATTTTTAGTCGCCAAAAGTCTATTTTTAGTCGCCGAAAGTCAAAATTTGACTTTCCCCGACAAAATTCTTTAGTCGCCACATTTGTCGCGTATACGTTGTTGGCGTAGGCATTGGCGACCAATATTTTTTTAGTCGCCAAAAGACAGGTCTTTCGCGACTAAAATGTTAGTCGCCAATAGTGTTTTAGCCTTTTGAAAATCATACATTTACCGACTAATAATTTAGTCGCCAATACTCAATCAATTGCCGACTAAACGGCTTTGTCGCCAAAATCAAGACTTTAGGTGTTCCGTCGGAAAAAAAAAAAATCACTATTTTTTGGTTTTTCTGAGTTTCGAACCGTGCCCAACCACATTGCAACCTTTTTTGCAACACACTCCCTCCACTATGCCACTACAACATCACATGAATATATTTGCAATATATATTATTTATATAATATATTGACAGTATTAATACAAAACAATATATATAAATATAATTATTTTAATTCAATATAATTTATGTAAAAAATAAATTATTTATTAAAAAAATTTTAGGCCACTTTTGGCAACTAAATCTATTATTTAGTCGCCAATTCTATGATTTTTGGGCTACTAATTATTTTTTTGTCGGTAAAAAAACAAGTTGAAATTAAAAATATTAGTTTTGGCGACTAAATCTGTTTTTTGTCGCCAAAAACGTGTCCTTTTGGCTACTAAACTGAATTTTAGTCGCCAATTCACTATTTTTAGCTACTATTTTTTTTTTGTAGCCAAAAACCTTCATTTTCAGCGACTAATCTTTTTTTAGTCGGAAAAACACCTATAATCGGCATTTTAGTCGCCAAAACCATCACTTTTGGCTACTAAATTATTTTAGTCACCAAAAACCATCACTTTTGGCTACCAAAAAACCTTTAGTTGCTAAAACCCCTACATTCTGCGACTAAACTGCCTTTTAGTCGCTAAAAGCCTGGTATTCGGTGACTAAACTATTTTAGTCGGCAAAAGGGTTCAATTTTGGCGACTAAATCCATTTTAGTCGCCAATTATAAAACTTTCAGCGACGAAAAATGAATTTTTAGTCGCCAAAAACGCTTTTTCTTGTAGTGAATTCTTTTTACTTTTTTTCTTATCATTTTATATAAAATCAAAAAATTATTAAAAAAATTAATTTTCAAACGAATCTTAGTAATACTAGAAGACAGAACAAAATTTAATTACCCATTAGACAATTCAAATTTGAGTTTCATATTACTCTATTTTTTGGACATATTTTTTACAACAATAATATTATGAATCTGGATTTAATTATTCAAAAATTATCTAGAATTATTATTTTATAATTTAGATTTATTTTACATATAGATCTCACACTATACAAATTTAATCTCTACCATATAATCATCCGCTCAGAAAAACATGAGTCAATAAGTCTAGTTGACAACAAAAAATGCTAGAACTATTAATAAAATTATCAACAAATCTACTACATCACTCACGTAAGTGTGGAATCCAAACCCACACCCATGTGAATTTTGATAAATTTTTTGATAAAAAGTTTAAGTGGAACCCACACCCACACCCACACCCATGTGAATTTTGACAAATTTTTAAAAAATTTGATGTGTCCAACATTATTGTTTTACAATAGCGTTGGGAGAAATTCTGACAATAATATCCTCAGTTAAGAATTAAAAAATATTTGAAATTTTTATAAATCTTTCATAATTAAACCTATAATGATATAATTTAATAAGTATTAATTTTTAATTAATTACACAGTTAATAATATGAGATTTGTCACTTTTATCACATCATTATAAAAATATGGGTAAATTACAAATACACTCCCTGAGATTTATTTAAATTACAAATTATCCCTGTAGTTTAAAAAATACATTATGCCCCTAAGGTTTCTAATTTCATAACAAATAGGTCTTTTTATTAATAAATCATTAAGTTAATTAACAGTTTTTAATAATGTTAAAATTTTATTTCAATTAATAATTCATATAATTTTATTATTGTATAGGTGAACAATTAGAAATTTTATTTTTACAATTAATTCTGTTAAATAAAAAATTCTGACATTGAGATATTTGTAATTTTTTAAATCACAATGAGCAATTTGTATTTTAAACAAATCTCAATGAGTGTATTTGTAATTTATCCTAAATATATTTGTGAATACAAAATGTGGGTGGATAATGTTAGGAATATCAAATTTTTTATCAGATAAATAATCAAATATCTTATATAAAAAAAATAGACTGCACACTTATATAAAATATTTAATTATTTATTTGATAAAATATTTGAGAGTTATAACATTTTCCAATACGCGTAGCTATCATCGTTAAAAATTAGATCTTTGCTGACTTTTCAAACGCGGACTTCCTTATCCACGGCAGTCCCAACCATTTGGAGGTTATTGGTCCGAAAATTTAGATAAAACTCTAGGGCGGTCCTCAGCAATTCGAGTTCATTGGTCCAAAAATTTAGATAAAGCCTATCAATTTAGTTAGTTTTATTAATTATAAAAGCACATAAATAAATTAAACTAAAAGAGAAAGCTAAAAAAAATCTTACAAATCAGTAAGAAAAAAGCTTAAAATTTTCAACTCATTGTATTTGTAAGAAAAAAAAAATTATACTCATACAATTATTTAACTGAAAAACAAATAACAAAAAATAATCTTATAATTCATTTTATAATACATAGAGGTAGAATCAGTGGCGGGGCACATAGGGCCAGGGGTCGTGTGCCCCGGGTTTTGGAATTTTTTTTTTAAATATAAAAAAAATATTTTAAATAAAAAAATATATAAAAATATTATGTAAAGTGAAATGTCAATGATATTTTTAAAAATTATGAAAATAATAATAGTTATTTTGATTGAAAATGAAGAGACTATAATAAGTCATATTATTTTCTATGAAAATTTTAATATAATGGTGATGTCTATCATTATTGACATGAAAACATAATTAATCTCAATGAAAATATGAAATTTATTGGATTGTTAGTTACATTTGACGGGTAGAGTTTATCTTCCATGTGTTTTTTTCCATTCATAACTAAAATGACCACTATATAAATTATAATCAAGCAACACATCTTCAATTATAAAAAAAAAAAAAAAATTACTAGGTCATAACTAATATCATAATGAGTCATAACTAACTATTACTTAATATATAGTCACAACCAAAATAACAATCATAAGAAGTTATAACTAAATTATATCTAACACTATAATGTGTTATAACTAAAGACCATAAAAATCATAATTGCAACATATGATAGATACTTTTTTTGTGCTATATTTTATAGAATTTCTCTACTAAAATATATCATTTCTATCTTAACTTATCTTCTTTTTTAATTTACAATCTACCTATAAAATAGTTACTCCCCAATATTTGTATAAAATTTAATCTCAAATCTTTTAATTTAAAATTCCCATTTATCCAAATAAATTCTTTATATTTAAGTTTAGTAATATTTCATTATTGTTTACTATAATAAAAAATAAATAATAAAAATTAATGTTGTCATCAAACCCAGTCTTCACTGAATTTTTGGTTACCTCACTAGCTAGAATGATAGTTGGATGAGATAAAGGGATGTGAAAAGTGCTAAAAATAAAGGGGAAATCACTGGTAAGTGGTTTCAGAAAAGAAAAAAATATATATTACAAATACATGATAAAATTTATAATTTTAATTATTAATATTTATAATATTTATCATTTATTTGTAATTATTTTTTATTGACATCATTGTAATGTAATTTAAAAAGTAAATAAATTAACATGTTTGAGGGTCATGATGTGATGTCACAAGGCATACCATATTGATCATATTATGTGATGATTCCTATAAAAAAAATAAGGGTTAATGCTTTTTAAATGGAACTATTGTTCTACTTATGTTATGCACGGGTTGTATTTATAATTATTTATATATATGGGAATTGTGAATTGTGAATTGTAAATTGTGATTTTTAATTTTTAATTTTTAATTTTTTTTATTTATTTACATATTTCTTGCACATAGAAAAAAGAATATAGCAAATGTAGCATATTTTCAATCAATTATTTTATGTTTGCTTTTATTCAAAATTTAAAAATAATGTACAGGCAAAATTTATAACTAAATTAAGAAAAAATTTATTCCAAACGATATTTTTTTCCTTCTATATAAATACTTAAAAAATAAACCTGAAAATAGTAGTCGATATAAATATTATACAATAAGTAAAAAAATGTGGTTAGCAATTATGCTTACATAAATTTACTATAGTTTTAATTTCAATTTTTAAAAAAAAAAAAATTAAAAGCGTTTTATTTAGCTAGTACCAAATAGAATTTTCTTAGCAAAGAGGAAAGTTATAAAATTTTATTGTAAATTTTCAAATGTTTATTGTTAAACATTCTATTCTACTTACTTGTTCGTTTGCTTTCTTGCTTTGGGAGTTTTGATCTTTGATCTTTGCTCCACATTCATTGTATTGTTTTATTTATTTTTCTTTTTCTTGCTTGATTTTCGCATGATATTTCTTTCATAGTGTATCTCCAAGTATATTAGTGAAAATATCATATATTTAAAATGCACAAAATTACAATATAAAGAGAAAAAAAAGTAAGTAATTGCCCAAAACTAAAAGTACTTTAATAAAAAAATATAAAATAAAAATAAAAATGAAATTGTTTGAAATAGAAAATGATTTATTTATTTATTAATTAATTTTTAAAAATAAACTTTTAAAGAAAATAAAGAAAAATATATAAAAAAAAAAGCACAGAAACCAAATATAAAATATAAAACAAAAAATAAATGAATTATAGAATTTTCAAGAAGTGACACTCACAAACAAATTAATTTTGTAAAATCTTGTTTGCTCATATAGTTTTTGTCTGTGTTTTTTTGTACTCTTAATCCCGAGAATGACATTGAAATAGTTTGCACTTCTAGCATTAAGTCCATCTGATAGTTTTAGCAAACATAGATGTAATCTATCTATCTATCTATCTATACTATATATTAAGCAAAAGGGGGTTTCTAACTCCCAAGGCCTGTGGGAGCTCCAATATGCTACTCCTAATTTTTTAATTTTTTGTTTTTAAAAAAAAAATTAACCTCAGCATTTATTAACTTCACTCAATTCACAAGACTTTTTGACTTCTCTCATAATTACTGCAGTACCTTTTCCAAAACAAATAATTTGTATATTAAAAAAAAATTAAAACAAATGTAAATATCTATATCTATCTATTTATTTATATCTATCTCTAACCCACAACTTTTGTGGGGGTTCCAATATCTCAATCTAAATTTCTTGATTTCTTGATTTAAAAAAAAAAATCTTAACATTTATTAATTTCTCACAACCCCCAAGCCTTACCCTTATAATAACACTTTAATGCATTAAGAATAAGTATAAAAAAAATTCATTAAAAAATCCCAACACATATGATTATTATCCATCATAATAACACTTTAATGCATTAACAACAAGTATAAAAAAAATTCCTTGAAGAGTACAACACATATGATTATTATCAAAATATTAAACTTTAATATAATATCTTTTTGACTTCACTCATAATTACTGCAGTACCTTTTCCAAAACAAATAATTTGTATATTAAAAAAAATTTAAAACAAATGTAAATATCTATATCTATATCTATCTATTTATTTGTATCTATCTCTAACTCACAAGTTGTGTGGGGGTTCCAATATCTCAATCTAAATTTCTTATTTTTTTATTTTTTTTAAAAAAAACCTTAGCATTTATTAATTTCTCACAACCCCCAAGCCTTGCCCTTATAATAACACTTTAATGTATTAAGAATAAGTATAAAAAAAAATTCATTGAAAAGTCCAACATATATGAATTTCTTGAAAAGTCCCAACACATGTAATTATTATTCCTCATAATAACACTTTAATGCATTAAGAACAAATATAAAAAAAATTCCTTAAAAAGTACAACACATATGATTATTATTAAAATATTAAACTTTAATATAATATAAAAAAACAAGACATTTAATTCATTGAAAAATCCAACACATGATTATTATCAAAATATTAAACTTTAATATAATATAAAAAAGAAAAAAAAAACATTTAAAAATCATAATTCACATATATGTCCCATGATCAGCATTTATTATATTTTTTCAATCCACGTGTCTTTCCACATGCTTGCATTTATTAATTTGGTCAAAATTCTCTAATCAGCATTTAAAATCCCCTCATATAGATAATTATAGATACAACCCGTGTATAGTTACTGCAGTACCCTTTTCAACTTTTCTCATACACTATGGTTAGTGATAAGATTGTTAAATTATTTTTATAAAAAATCTTAAAAAACATAATTTATATATTAAAAAGTTTTTAACTCCCAAGGGCTGTGGGAGTTTCAATATCCCAATCTGAATTTTCTAAATTTTTTATTTAAAAAAAAAACTCAGCATTTATTGATTTTATCAAAATCCCTTAATTAGCATTTATTAACTTTTCTCAATCCATATGTTTTTCCACATGCCTGCATTTATTGATACAATTCCCTGATCAGCATTTAAAATCCCCTCATACAAATAATTATAGATACAATCCGTATATAGTTACTGCAGTACCTTTTTTAACTTTTTCCATACACTATGGTTAGTGATAAGATTGTTAAATTATTTTTATAAAAAATCTTAAAAAACATAATTTATATATTAAAAAAAATCTAAAACAAATATAAATATTTATAATTATCCCGTGAATAGCACGGGTGATAGGCTAGTATCTATACTGTGTATTAAGCAAAAGGGGGATTTTAACCCTAAGCTTTGTGGGAGCTCCAATCTCTCAATCTAAATTTTCTGATTTTTTGATTTAAAAAAAAAATTAGCATTTATTAACTTCTCTCAACCTCCAAGTTTTACCCTCATAATAATATTTTAATGCATTAAGTACAAGTATGAAAAAAAATTCTTTGAAATCCAACACATATGAATTCCTTGAAAAGTCCCAATACATATGATTATTGTCCTTCATAATAACACTTTAATGCATTAAGAACAAACATAAAATTTTTTTTTTTTTTGAAAAGTTCAACACATATGATTATGATCAAAATATTAAACTTTAATATAATATAATAATAATAATAAAAAAGACATTTAATTCATTGAAAAGTCCAGCACATATGATTATTATCAAAATATTAAAATTTAATATAATATAAAAAAGAAAAAAAAGAAGACATTTAAAAAAAAAAAAAGACATTTAAAAATTGCAATTCACATATATAGATAATTGTAAAATATTAAGGAAAAGGAGTTTCTAAACCCCAAGCCTTGTGGGAGCTCTAATATCTCAATCTTAATTTTTAAAATTTTTGATTTAAAAAAAAAAAACTCAGCATTTATTGATTTGGTCAAAATTTCCTGATCAGTATTTGTTAACTTTTTTCAATCCACATGCCTGCATTTATTGATTTAGTCAAAATACCTGATTAGCATTTAAAAACCCCTCATACAAATAATTATAGATACAGCCTGTACATAGTTACTGCAGTAGCCTTTTTAATTTCTCCTGTACACTATGATTAGTGATAAGATTGTTAAATTATTTTTATAAAAAATCTTAAAAAATATAATTTATATATTAAAAAAAATTAAAACAAATATAAATATCTACAATTATTCCGTGCATGACATGGGTGATAGGCTAGTGTATAGTTACTACAGTACCATTTTCAACTTCTTCCATGCACTATGGTTAGTGATAAGATTGTTAAATTATTTTTATAAAAAAATCTTAAAAAACATAATTTATATATTAAAAAAAATCTAAAACAAATATAAATATCTATAATTATCTCGTGCATAGCACGGGTGATAGGCTAGTATTATATAAGGAAAAAAGGATTTCTAACCCATAAGCATTGTGAGAGTTCCAATATCTTAAACTTAATTTCCTAAGTTTTTGATTTAAAAAAAAAAAAAAACTTCAGCACTTATTGACTTCTCCCAAACTTTTCTGACTTCTCTCATACACACCATTTTTAACCTCTCTCATACCTATGACAGCCTTTTTCACTTCTACCACATAATTCTTCACTTTTAACTTCTTCTATACCTATTGCAGTCTTTTCCACTTCTACCCGCAGCACATCTATCTATCTATAACACATAATTCTTCACTTATTTTTTTTACCAGAAGAACAAACCAAGTCAGGACAAACCGAGATAAAAATAAAATTTCAAAGCCGGTAAGTAATCTTTTCATTTATTTTTTCATTTTTTTTATTATGATAAAAATAGAAAGTTTCAAAGCCTTTAACTAATCTTTTCATTTATTGTTCAATAGTTCTTTTTTTTAATTTATTTTTATTTTTTATTATGAGAAAAATGTGATTGTAGTCAGATAAATATGAACAGTCACAAAAATAACATAACACCTGTAAAACAACCCAACTTAAATCCAACACTCAACTATTCTTTCCAAGTATTCGGCATATCTACACCCAAAAAAAAAAATTGTGATTTGTATTTTGTCTAGCAAAAAAAAACAAATTTATAATTTGATTTTTTTTAATGTAATTGTAATTAGATAAACATGGACAGTCACAAAAAAAAAAAAAAAAAAAAAAAAAAAAAAAAAAGAAAAACCTCAGCATTTATTGACTTCTCCCAAGTCTTTTGATTTCTCTCATACACATTATTTTCAACTTCTCTCATACCTATTGCAGCCTTTTTCACTTCTACCACATAATTCTTCACTTTCAATTCTCCCATACTTATTGCAGCATTTTTCACTTCTACCAGTAGCACATCTATCTATCTATAACACATAATTCTTTATTAATTTTTTATACTAAAAAGACAAACCAAGTCAGGACAAACCAAGATAAAGGGAAAATTTCAAAGTCTGTAAGTAATATTTTTATTTATTTTTCAATGGTTCTTTTTTTTTTCTTTTTTTTATTATGAGAAAAATAGAAAGTTTCAAAGCCTATAAATAATCTTTTCATTTATTTTTCAATGGTTCTTTTTTCATTTAATTTTTTTTTATTATGAGAAAAATATGATTGTAATTAAATAAACATAAACAGTCACAAAGATAGCATAACAACGGTAAAACAACCCAACTTAAATTCAAATACTCAACCATTCTTTCTAAGTGTTCAACATATCTACACCCAAAAAAAAAAAAAAATTGTGATTTGTATTTTGTCTAGCAAAAAAAAAATTATAATTTGATTTTTTTTAATATGATTATAGTTAGATAAATATGAACAGTCATAAAGTGAAAAATGCGATTGTAGTTAGTTCAATGGTTCTTTTTTTCAATGTGATTTTTAAATGTGATTTTAGTTAGTTCAACGATTTTTTTTTTTTTAATGTGATTGTATTGTAGTTAGTTCAGTGGTTCTTTTTTTTATTTTTTATTTTTTATTTTTTTATTGTGAGAAAAATATGATTGTAGTTAGATAAATATGAACAATCACAAGGACAGCATAACAACTGTAAAACAACCAAATTTGAAATCAAATACTCAACCATTCTTTCCAAGTATTTGGCATATCTACACCCAAAAAAAAAAAAAATTGTGATTTGTATTTTGTCTAACAAAAAAAAAAATTATAATTTGATTTTTTTAGCTCACTGTGTTTTTTTTTTTTAAAAAAAATTATTGTGTTTTTTAACTATCAATTGACTTAATTTGTGATATGAATTTTAACTCACTGTATTTTTTGGAAAAAAAAATGGGTTGTATTCATTAGGTTTACATAAAGTGCCCATTATTGACGATTATTAGATTACATTTTTTTTTAAGTCACTCTGTTTTTTGAAGAAAAAAAATTTATTGAGTTTTTTAACTATCAATTGACTTAATTTGTGATATGAATTTTAACTCACTGTATTTTTTGGAAAAAAAAAATGGATTGTATTCGTTAGGTTTACATAAAGTATCCATTATTGACGATGATTAGATTACATTTTTTTTAAGTCACTCTGTTTTTTGAAGAAAAAAAATTTATTGAGTTTTTTAACTATCAATTGACTTAATTTGTGATTTAATTTTTAACTCACGGTGTTTTTTGAAAAAAAAAATGGATTGTATTCATTAGGTTCACATAAAGTACCCATTATTGATAATGATTAGATTGTATTTTAAAAAAAAAAATTGAAATTGATTTTTTTAACTCACTGTATTTTTTTAAAAAAAAAAAATTGATTATGTTTTTTAACTATCAATTGACTTAATTTGTGATTTGATTTTTAACTCACTGTGTTTTTTTAAAAAAAATGGATTGTATTCACTAGGTTCACATAAAGTACTCATTATTGTTGATGAATTATTGATGATAATTAGATTGTAGTTTGAAAAAAAAAATTATAATTGATCTTATTAACTCATTGTGTTTTTTGAAAAATAAATTATTGTGTTTCTTCATTGTCAATTGACTTAATTTGTGATTAGATTTTTAACTTACTGTATTTTATTATTATTATTATTATTATTATTATGAGCAAAATGTGATTATATTTTTAATTACCAATTGACTTAATTTGTAATTGGGTTTTAATTCATTGTGTTTTTTGAAAAAAAAATGATTGTATTTTTTAACTATCAATTAACTTAATTTGTGATTAGGTTTTTAACTTACAGTGTTTTTTGAAAAAAAAAAATTGGATTGTAAATGATTGTATTTTTTAAATATCAATTAAAAAAAATTTGTATTTTGTCTAGAAAAAAAAAATTTATAATTTGGTTTTTTAACTCACTTTGTTTTTTGAAGGGAAAAAAAAAACGATTGTGTTTTTTAACTATCAATTGACTTCATTACTTTTTTCTTTTATTATGAGCAAAAATGCTATTGTGTTTTTTTACACCGTTTTGATCACATTTTTTAACTGATTGTGTTTTTTTATACTTCATTTCGATCACATTATAAGAAAAAAAATTGTTTTGCATGTGGCAACCTCTGTGTTTTAACTATCAATTGACTTAATTCCTTTTTTAGTTTGATTTTTAACTCACTATGTTTTTTAGGGGAAAAAAAATGAATTGTATTCATTAAGTTCATATAAAATATCCATTATTGATCATGATTACATTGTATTTTGAAAAAAAAAATTGTAATTAATTTTTTAACTCACTGTGTTTTTTGAGAAAAAAAAATGAATTGTATTCATTAGGTTCACATATAGTACTCATTATTGGTGATGATTAGATTGTATTTTGAAAGAAAAAAAAATTGTAATTGATTTTGTTAACTCATAACTATCAATTTGCTTGGGAGAAGTCAATGGCCCTGTTTGGTAGAGCTGTGGGAAAGTGCTTATAGCTTATACCTTATACCTTAACAGCTTATAACTTATAACTATGAACATAAGCTGATTTCTGCCTTATAAATTAAGCTTCTCATGCCCCACTCAAAGAATAAGCTGATTTCTGACTTACAAAAAGCTATAAGCTGCATTGCTAAGCTAAACCAAACACATCAAAATAGCTTAAATTAAGCTGAAAGCTGAAATAAGCTGAAAAAAAGCTGTACCAAACAGGGCCAATGTGCTTTTGACCCACAAGCCTTGTGGGAGTTACAATATCCCAATTTTAATTTCTAATTTTTTTATTTAAAAAAAAATTAAAACCTCAACAGTTATTGACTTCTCCCAAGCCTTTTTGATTTCTCTGATACACAACATTTTCAACTTCTCCCTTATCTATTGCAGCCTTTTCCACTTCCACCGACAACACATCTATCTATCTACAACACATAATTATTCACTTATTTTTTATACTGAAGGACAAACCAAGATAAATGAAAAGTTTCAAAGCCTGTAAGTAATATTTTCATTTATTTTTCAATAGTTCTTTTTTTTCATTTATTTATTTTTTTATTATGAGAAAAAATTGATTGTAGTTAGATAAATATGAACAGTCACAAAGAGAAAGTTTCAAAGCTTGTGAGTAATCTTTTTATTTATTTTTTAATGGTTCTTTTTTTCATTTATTTTTTTATTATGAAAAAAATGTGATTGTAGTTAGATAAAGATGAACAATTACAAAGATAGCATAACAACAGTAAAACAACCAAACTTAAATCCCAATAATCAACCATTCTTTCCAAGTGTTCGGCATATCTACACTAAAATAAAATAAAATAAAAAATAAAAATAAATTGTGGTTTGTATTTTATCTACCAAAAAAAAATTATAATTTGATTTTTTAACTCACTGCATTTTTTTGAAAAAAATAAAGGACTGTGCACCATGCATGACCTTTGTTTTAAATATAGATTAGTTTGAAAAATGTTTATACCTTTTAGAAGGTAATATATATATATATATATATAATATGTAAGTATAACATTTTTACTTTATAACATTTTATAAATACATAATATAAGTGTTGTTTATCAATTATAATACTACCTATCATGTTGGCAATGCAGGAATACTGATAGAAGATCCACAATAATTTAGATTTTAGTTATAATATATTTTGTTTATTCAGTAAATTTCGAACAAATGTAATAAATTTTTATTTTTATTATTTAAATTATAAAATGTCAACATTTTCTTTCAAAATTAAGTATATTTTATGCTAATAATTTAAAAATATGTTTGACATAATCATAAATAATTTTTTTAAATCCAATCTCGTGCATAGCATGAGTGATATGCTAGTAAATTTCATAACACAAAATACAAACAATTGTGAGACAATGTATTTTAAAAAAATGAAAGCAACATTCAATGATGATGTAGAAGCACACCTGACATTTTAATTGGAGGTATAACCAGATATATTGCCATAGAAGAGGAAAACAACCTTTATTTTTCATCACAACAATTACATAACTCAATATATAATTTTAATGCTTCTCACTCTTCCACACGTCCAATTCTCTATCAATATTAGAATGAATGCATGAACCAAAAAAGAGAACATTTGAGAAGACAAAGACATGTGGTTTGAGACCTTTCAATTGCTGAATTTTATTAATTAATAGTTATTAGGTTTCAATGGTCGGTCTTCTAATATTTGTTAGCCATTAAAGCTAAGTTCTTTGGTTTTATCTATATTCACTTGATAATTTGAGAGGGGACACGTGTCAAGTCTTTACACAAATACTTGGCACATTTTTTGAGCATTATTAATGAAATGGACAGTGAAATTTTTTTTAATTGCGAACTGTTATTTTTTAATAATAATTTATATTTGTTTTACATTTTTTTTAATATACAAATTATTTTTTATAGTGTAATTTGTTTTCTCTTTTTTTTTCGCAATTGCAACCTATTATTTTTTAATAAGAATTTATATTTTTTTAATATAGAAATTATTTTTTTTAGATTTTTATAAAAATAATTTAATAATCCCATCACAAAGCATAATCTACAGGAGAAGTTGAAAATGGTGCATTAGTAGATATGAGAGAAGTCAAAAAGACTTGTGGGTTGGGAGAAGTCAAAAAATGGTGAGGTGTTTTTTTATTTTTAAATGAAAAGTTAAAAAATTAAGATTAAGATATTAGAACTCCCAAAAAATTTGTGAATTAAAAACCCTATTTTTTTATATAATATATAGATAAATATAGATGTGAGACCTATCAAATAATAATAAAGTTAGTACAGTATGAGACGCCTTGTAACTAGTACCTAAATGTGGCCAACTTAATGGTGTTAAAAAGTTGGCCAATGGGCACCATTAGAACCCTCTGGTGCTCTTCTTCGCTTCAGCGGACTTCTTCTCAGCCTTGGGCACCATTAGAATATCTAGAGACAGAAACTAGAGAGCTAGGGTTTGGAATCGAGAGATCGAGATGACTTCGAAGTCAGACTGCCACTACTCATTGGTTCTGCTACTCTCTTTCCTCTTTCTCTCTCTGTTTTTAGAGATGTAATAATAGCACGGCCCGGACCGGCTCCGCCCATTTAGGCCTCGTGGGTTCTTGTTTTCTTGGCGGGCCGGGTGAACCCATGAATCAAAAAGTAGGGCCCAGACCCAAGTCCAAGTCCAAACCCACTCATAATAAGGCTTAGGGCCTAAGCGCAAGCCTCGGGCTGGGCCTAGGCCGAGCTCTTTTTTTTTAAAAAAAATAAATGATAAATACATTATCTATGTAGATTATTTATTAGAAATAAAAAAATAAAATAAAAATTATACTAAAGTATTTTAGTTAAAATTAATGAGATAATTTGTTTGGTTATCTTTCACGGTGATATTTAAATTGAATTATATACAACTTTTTTTTTTTTTATTATGAACTTATAACTAAAAAAGTATGCAATTATGTAATTTTTTTCTTTCGAAATGAATAATTTTATATATAAGAAAATGAAACTTTCAATATTACAATATTAAATTAATTATATAATATTTATTGAATGAATAATTTTTATTTCAAAATGAAATAACATATTACAAAAATTTATATTATTAAATAAAATAAGTATAGATTATTGATGATGGTAGAGCAATTGCATCACTATAGGTCAAGTACATCCCAACTAGGTTGGTACCTACTAGCCTACCAATCATTTGCATTATACTCCACCTCAATAATCTAATACAAAAAATAAAAAATAAAAAATAAAAAAATAAAAAAATGAAATGAAATAAAATAAAATAAAATAAAATAGTAAAAAACAAATTGTTGATCAATCATCAGAGGAGACACACATTTCAGTCGCGTTGCCTGAGAATATGTCATTCAAATTATTTTGAATTCACTCATTTTCACTATAATTTTATCTTCTTGTAAGCGCATGCATATAATCTCTTGATATCATCAGTGCCTCAACCATTTGGGGTGAAAGTCTGCTCCTGTAATCGCTCAGCATCCGTCCACCTACACTAAAAGCTATTTCCAAAGCAATTGTAGAAATATGAATGATTAGTATATCATGGGTCATTTGTGAAACCACAAGCCACATAATTTCATTTTGTTTCCACCATTCGAAAATGTTAAAATCATCAGAATCATCCACTGACGGGCTTTCCAAATAACATTGTAGTTCATAACTATTTACGTTTGTATGTTGAGAGATTCTTCTACTTTTTTATTACTAAAAAAACACTAATCTCCTACCTTGAGATGAGACTGTTAGTGTAGTGTATGTAGGTGTTTTTACAGATGCAGTTGTCCTGTATTCTTCAAATAATCTGTTGCATGTGTGCGTAATATAGGCGAACTGTGTTATCTAAACTAATCATAAATATTTTATTTTGTAAAATCCACTCATATAATACATTTCTTATTTCTACACTAAGTGAATGAACAGTATAGAAGTTCAACTAATTTAAATGAAATAATCATTTTATTTAATTTTCAGTCATTATCAATAAAATGTGTAGTGATACATTAATATTCAAAACCATTATTTGACCACAGATCAGATGTTAAACAAACTCTTCCATTCAAATTTTTAAAGATGCCAAATAATTCACTTTTAACATCGTCAAATTTCTTTAAAATTCTATTTCTAGTAGTATTTCTTGAAAAACTTTGATATTACGGTGCAAAACTTTCGTGAATTATTTCGGTAAAATCGGGACATTCACTACTAATAAAAGGTTATTCTTTTTTAATGATATAATCAACTATAGAATTTTGTGTACGTATAGGATCATATGAAAATGTTTACAAATTATCAGTTGATGAATCTCTTAATTGCATTTGACTTCGAATATCAGGTTGTTAACTTTGTAAATGTTTTTTAGTATGCCTTTTTAGATAACTAGTACCCTTTGCAGATGTAGCACTAAGTAAATGTGTACAATATTTACATTTTGCTTTAAATGTAATTATACCATCATGATTGTTTATAGATATTTTTTCAAAATGTTCCCAAACATTACTAGTTCTGCTCCTAGATGATGATCCCACTGTTAGAAGAGAGATATTAGAAGGAGAATCAACAGATTCATGTTGTGTAGTATATGTATTAATATCGACATAAACATTAGAAATATTAGGATCGCTAGTAATGTAAGTAAAATAATATATAAGAATTAACAATTAATTTAAATAATGTGTAAATACAATGAGTAAAAAATAATAATTAATATATGTGCACAAATAATTAATAAAAAAATGAGTAGCTAATAAATTTAATTAAACTAATTAATGTTACCAACTGGTGAATGTGATATAAAAATTAACTTCTTCTGATAAAAGTTTTTTGTTGCCCAATTGCAATTGTAACTTAGGGATGACACTTCAAGATAAATTGAGAGTTGAGAGAGATTGAGAGAGTTTAAGAGAGAGAGAGAGAGAGAGAGAGAGAGAGAATTATTTGTGAGATTTATTTTGAAAAATGAAGGATATTTATAGTAGTCTCAAAGAGCGAAGTAAATTTATAAAAATATGTATATATATATATATATATTACCGTTTGAATTTTTTTATGACCGTTTGGACCTTTTTTTTTTTCATTTAATGAATGAAAAGTGAGTTGAGTGATTGAAATGCAACAAAGTAGGCTAGTAGGGGGCGGGGCAGGTTGTAGGTAGCAAACCGTTTTAATTTTATTTATTTATTTATTTTTTCATTCAATTGCAATTTCAAATTTGCAAGCAAAGTGAAAGGAAGGTGTCAAGTGATGATGTAATGTGCAGGGGTAGGTTGGGTGAGGCAGAGAGAGGGTCTAAAATTATTTTATATATATATATATATTAATTTATTCATTGTAAGAAAATTACATTAATTGTTATGTTATTTTGTTTTTGTTTTTATTTTTTTTATTTTTGCAAGATCAATCTTTTATTTATTTTATTTGTTTATATTTTTTAAATTATTTAACCATTGCAAGTTATTTTTTATTTTTATTTTTTGAAATTTGACCATTAGTAGAGAGAGAGGGCCGGGTGGAATGGGTTGGGCTGGGCTAGGATTCAAATGGAACATCCAGGCCCAAGGTACTGGGTTGGGTCGGACCCGGGCTGAACTGGGCTGAAACGGGTCGGGCCCACCTTGGTCCTCGTGCCATTTTAACACTCCTATCTGTTTCGTTGGTTTCGTCTTTGAAGAATGAGGATTTAAAAAAGTTTTTACCATTTTTCCACTATCTTTTTTATTGTGATTTCTGCGGAATGGAAGCTTGTTTTAGTGCCTTGATCATTAGTGCCTTGATCATTAGACAAAGAAAATTTAAAATTAGATTTATCACCGAATGTCTTTTATAAAAATTAATTTTAACTTTTATAGTTATAAAATAAATTTAAAAAATAATAAAAAGATAAAAGAACAGTACATATATATACTTTTTCTAGAATTTAAATTGGAAGAGTTCTTAAAAGATCCTATTTATTTTATAATGGAATATTGTTAATGTTTGAAATTCAAATAATTATTAAAATGGTCTAAATAATTTAATAATTCTTTAAGATAAAAAAAATGAAATAATTATAAACTCATATGTATTGGGTTAGGTGAACGAGTTTAAGATTTAGAGATTCTTTTAGAGCAGAGATTAAAACAATATATATATATATATACACACTCTTATTAAATAATATTGTATATATACACACTC
Source organism: Camellia sinensis (assembly GCF_055761805.1). Taxonomy (NCBI): domain Eukaryota; kingdom Viridiplantae; phylum Streptophyta; class Magnoliopsida; order Ericales; family Theaceae; genus Camellia; species Camellia sinensis. The sequence goes on from NC_138975.1 coordinate 112,108,612, forward strand.
TTATTAAATAATATTGGCACTAGAATTTGACCCCTAAATAGATTAGGTATTTTTTTTTAAAAAAAATTAAAGAAAAATTTGATGTGGAAAAATAATCTAATGGGTGTTTAAAAAACATTCTTACAAATTGAGCGTTGTTTTGCAACAATGAAAAAAATAAATAAAATAAAAAATAAAAAATAAAAGTTAAAGTCACTATAAAAAAATTAATTTTTTTTTTTAATTTAAAAAGTCAACTACAGTAATCATTTTCAAAAGCAACCCTTGATATTGGGGATATGGGAGAGTGTTGTGCCTATACGGCCCATTGGGCCCTTGTCCCGACTTCATGTCATCGATTTGAATCGTTCATAATTAAATTAATTAGTTATTTGTAACCTTAAAACAAAATCACATTTATTTTTAAAAAAATAAACACTTAACATAATTTTGATCATTTATTTTAAAAATAGTAATGACTTGATCATGTGGTTACATTTGTCTGATTAACTTATTTTTCATATCGATAATACGTTCAACGAATTTTACAGTATAAACGGTTCGAATTAGTAAAATAAATTCGAAACAAGGGCCCAATGGGCAGCACAACACGCACCCTAGGTCCTTAATATTGGGTTTAGGGTAGTCAATTTGAGAGAACAGTTTGAGTTTAGTAAGTTCATTTTGAGATCAATTTTGGTAATTTAAACAATTTAGAATATTTATATAAAAAATCAAAATGATCGAATTTCGGTAGTTATATATTTCGATCACATTTGTATTATAAAAATGAATTATTATTGTTGAAATTATATTTATCATTTATTTTTTAAAAATAAATATGATTAAAATATATAACTATTAATATCTTATCATTTTATTTTATTTTATGAATATTTTACTTAATAAATATTAAAAATTAAATAATTTAAATCACCATCAATCTTAAAATGAGCTCACTAAACTCAAAGGGTCCAGCTTGTCTCAAGTTGAGATCAAGACTGGACCCGTCCAGTTCGGCTTATGGGGCTCATTTTTAGGATCCGTTTTGATAATCTGAACCGTTGAATGTGTAGAACTCGTCGAGTACTACATGCCTGTAAAAAATCACGTTGATTGGATATAAATAGCTATGTGATCAATCAGTTTTGTATAAAAAAATGGACGGGAAAACAATCAGCGGTTGACAAAAAACTGTTTTGTTCACATAGCTATCGATATCCGATCAATGTGATTTTTTACAGGCATATAGTACTCGACGAGTTCTACATATTGAACGATTCGGATTATCAAAACAAAACCCGTAATAGACTCTTATGAACCCAATAATACAATCTAATTCGATCTTGGACTGGACAAAGCCACTGCCAAACTCAAAACACCCTTTCAAGTTAGATGGTAAGTTAAAGAGAATCCAAACCCTTGTGTCTGTTTAGTTTGATTTTTCAAAAAATTGTTTTTAAATGAATTGTCCGTTTAGTGATTTTTTTTTTCTTCATATTTTAATTAAATTTTTTTTTTTTGTACTTTTTGCACTTAAATCCCGAAGCATTTAAAAAGTAGAAATAAATTGAAATATTAAAAAAATCACTAAAGTCAAAAAAATATTCGAATAAAAATCTGTGTGATTTTTTATTGGATTTTCATTTATTTTTAGTTGATTTTTTCATGTTTAGTTAATTTTTTTATTATTTAGATATATCTAATCTCGATATATTTATAAAATAAATAATTTAATTAAAATATAATAAAAATAAATAAAACAATCTATTTAAAAATAATTTTGAAAAATTCAAACCAAATTGAGTTTTTTAAAACATTTTACCCATCTATTAAAAAGAATCCACTTCTTAGGCTCTAGTTTTAAAATTAGAAAAATGGCTTGTAGCTCGAAAAATCCGAGGCTCGATTGGCCCGAATCGCAAAACGACGTCGTTTTGCGATTCTTTTTTTTTCTTCTTCTTCTTTTTCTTTGTATCTGAAACATGGAGGGAGGAAGAGAGAGAGAGTGAGAGAAAGCGAAAGAAGAGAGAAAGCGAGAGGCGAGAGAGGAGGAGGAAGAGAAGGTGATGGCGGTCGTCGCCGATCGATCGCCGGTGGGTAGATCGCCACTTTCTCTGTTTTCTGCATTTTTTTTTTTTGATGATGAGGATGATCTGCAGTATATATATGTTGTTGTTGATGATGATGATGATCTGCAGTATATATATGTTGTTGTTGATTTTTTTTTTTTTTTTTTTTTGTGTTGGGTGATTTGGGTTTGATTTTTGTTTGATTTGGGTTTGATTTGGTTGATCTCTCTCTCTCTGCTCGGGTGATTTGGGTTTGATTTTTGTGTGATGATGATGATCTGTATCACTCTCTCTCTCTATTTGATTTGGGTTTGATTTTTGTTTGATTTTTGGTTGACGCTCTCTCTCCCCTCCCCTCCTCTTCTTTCTTCTTCTTCTGTCTTCTTCTTCTTCTTCTTCGTCTCTGTTTCAGAACAGAGAGAAGGGAAAAAAAGGAAAAAAAAAATAGCAAAACGACATCGTTTTTCGATTCGAGCCATTTCGAGCCACAGTGTTTTCGAGCTACGAATCGGAACTGTTAAAATTATCTCCAAACGTTGGAAACTCACAATACTCGTCGTCCTCTCAAATTCCCTCTGTGGATGTTTAGCCAAAAAAAAAAATTTAATTGACATTGTAGAGTTGAGATTTTTTTAATTTAGAGTTAAAAAATTCATTTAATAAAATTGTTTTAGTTTTTGGAATGCTCTGAAAATATAACAATAAAATAATCTCACGATATTAATTAAATAACAACATGTACCGAAATAATTATCTTCCATTCATATGATTCTATTGTACAAAAAGATAACACGTGTAATTATACATTCATAAGTCCTAACTCTGAATCTATAGCATGTGCCACAAGTTAAAGATATGAAATACAAGTTAAACAGATATATAAATGTCCTACTGGCTACAATTTTCCAAGACGATACTTAGTTACAATAAAAGTGAGTTTTAACTTAATACAGTTTAAGCCCTAGGCATGTACAAAAATAATTACAACAATGACAAAAAGAAGCTATTGGCTCCTAATCCTCCTAAGCTATGGCCTTGGCGGAGGCATATTGTAATAATCCAAACCTACCCCTATAGATTTAACATCGTAACCGCCTAGTAATCTTGAGATTACCGAAGGCCTCTAAAACAGATTAACATAATATTAGGGGCTAGCGGAAGTAACTAACAAATATACAACGTCCATTGACTTATGCAGACATATTCCAGACAGAAAAATTTTAAACTTTTTATATATATACATCATCGCATCATTTCCACGTCATTATATACGTATAGATGAGACAAGATGGAACTTAGCCCTACTTACAAAATAAACGAAACTTAAATTTTAACCATATAGCCATAACCACTTGACATATCTGAAACCTCTACGGCACATAGGTTGACCGACAAAAATAGATTTTAGGCAAACATCTCTAAGCTTGGTCACGCACTTGATCACCTACATACATAAATAATACAGTGAGCAGGAGTTCAGTGAATAATAACAAAGTAAAGGGTTTTAATTAATGATGTTCATCACAAAGTCAGAAATCAGAGTTTATATCAGAAACAGATTCTTATCAGAAATAGAGTCTTATACTTATTCAGATTTCAAATCAAAAACATATTCATATCCATATTTGTATTCAGAAATCAGAGTTCACAAATAATCATACATGGTACATTCATTAGCACTAGCAAATTCGATGATCCATAATTGAGACGGCCATAAAGACATTTCAATGACTCATGTGCACAGAGCCGTTTCCAATGGCCTATAAAGGGACGACCATAAAGGCATTTCGATGACCCTTAAAGGGACGCAAAATATCACATGATGTTTTAGATGCCACGAATACATTTCAAAAACTTGGACAATCATTCATTTATACAAAACATATCATTTCAGAAAACTGCTCATTTTATGTTATCAAAAAATAATTAAAGTTAAACATAACTTTACAGAGTTATTACTCACAGATAGCTCCAGAAGCAGATCAGATAAATTGGCAAATCAGATAGATCAAGCAAAGAAATACATAACATATACACATTGAAACACAATATCACTTCCTTGATCAAGCTTGACTTCTTTTGTCTTTTTCTACCTAAGTAATCTGAAGCTCTATTATGCTTATTTTTCTTTATTCAAATGAATCGGTTCTCATTTCACATATTTTTTTATTACTAAATCATTCTTTTTCAAATAGATTGATTTCTTACTTGGCTTCTTAATCAAGTACTACTAAATCAATTATTTATTCTTTAACCAACTAATTTATGCTGATTGTTAGCTTATTAATCTTCATTAAGCTAGAAATCATGTCTAAAATGCTTGGGAAGAGATCAGAATAAAAATATGAACTAAATGCAATTTTTCAAAATATAATGAAAATAACTGTTTAGTCGAGCGGTCTGTAAAAGACTGCAAAAGTAACATAAATTATTTGCTCAAAATCTTGAAACACAACATTTAAATCAAAACCCATGAACTCATGATTCTAAAATTCCTTTTCAAAATCAAATGCATAATAAAATTACATGTAATTTATGGAGCTTAATTTAATTACAATTTTCAAAATCAAATCCAAAATAATTAATTTCTACATTAACTTTCATAAACTTGAGCTTAGTTCTAATTTTTCATTTTTATGTCAATTTTTTTTTTTCTAGCAAATATTGCATGTATGTAATTCAAATAAAACTAAGTAAGGTAATATATGTTAAGATCAAATAAACTCTTAAATTACATTATATGCATGGATTAGGGATTAAAATCAAACCAATTTTTTTTTAGGTTTCAAAACAAAATCAAAACTTCATTTAACTCCATGATTAAACCCGTTTCATGAACTCAATATTTTTTTTGAAACATTTTCTTTTTCTTTCTCTTTCTCTTTCTCTTTCTCTTTCTCATAATATGAAATTTTATAGCTTAAATTCCTTCAAAATTCATGATGAATGTAAATATAGACTCAAATACTCATAGCACTCCCTCATGCATGTAACAATGTAACTTAATTTCATACAAGATCATAAAAATCAAACTCAAAATAATAAGTTTCCATAAACATGAGCTTAGCTTAATTTTCTTCTTCTTGCTAATTCCTCTTAATCACATGATTTTGATTCCAATTTCATCTTTAATTTGAAGTGTAATGTGAAGATTCTACACAATTAAACATAAATTCCATATCTTAAGTTTTAATTTTACAAAATTTAGTTTATTTCTTCCTTAGCTCTCTATTTCATCTTCAACTCTTAGCACAAAAGTGGGTTTCCCTAGAGCTTCTTCAAAAATTTCCGGCAAGTTGAATCATTCTTCAACAAAGAATTGATCTCTCTCTCTCTCTCTGTGTATGTGTGTGTTTGAACTCAATACTCCTACAAAGAATGCTCCAGCACAAAGAAAACAAACACACACACCTATACTTGTTGACACCACATGCACATGTGCACATTGTCTAAGGCTTCCAACACAACACTCACATGCCCGCGTGTGCGTACACACACATAGATTTCTCTGCACACACAGAATTTCTCAGTACAACCATACCCACATACACTCTCAATTCTACGTTCTTCTATATTTCAATTTATGTTTAGGATTAATTTAATTAAGCAACACTTAGTCTTAATAAATCTTGATTAACACATAATTAAATTAATTATAACTAATCACAAATCTCACATAATTTAATTAATCTAATTTGACTTCTATTATAGCCTAATTAATTATATTTAAATTTATCATTCTGAATCAGATATTTAATCAAACTCGTAAAAAGTTTCAAATATTAAATTAAACTCATTTTCATCCTCAATTTTGATTTCTTAAATCATTAAGACTTTCAATTTTAGATTAAATTTCAAAATTTTCGTCAATAAATTACATATTCAATTGAACACCTCATAAATAAATTTAATTCATAATAATCTTAAGTCCCAATTCTCATGACTTAATCAACTTCAATTTGGACCCATTTAATAAAATCTCAATTTTACTAATATGAATCGAATATTTAATTAAACTCCCATATGGTCCGATATTTAAAATTAAAATAATTTAATTAATTAATTATACTCTCTTGAGCTATTTAGGCTTTTAATTTCTAATTCCAAAATAAATCTTTAATAGAATCATATAAGAATCAGTCTCCAAAATATTCATAAATCCCAAATTAAATTAGAATATTGGGCAATTAAAATTCAAATCTCCTTAATTAATTAAATGTTAATTATTATACGTGGTGAAGTCGTCACACATATCATGAGCACTTGAAAATGGTTTTCCACATAAGGTGAGCCAAAACCCGGTAGAGATACTCTAACACAGTAGATGAATTTTAACAAAATTATAAGGTGAATACATATACAATGCTTGTGCCAAAACATCTTATATTCCTTTCCAAAACCATGCAATGCCAAGTTTATATCACAATTCATTAAATCATTTCATTTATAATAGAAACGGGACAATAGATACGACACTAAGAATCTTTAGGTACGTGTCTGCAAGTAGGTTATATAAGCACTACCAATTGTAATGTTTACCAGTACTAACTAGAAGGCTCAGTACCTATCCGCGTGGGTTTCTGAACTTTCACTAAGGACACAGGCCAACATAATACCACAACCACAGCTCCTACCCAGATTTACCAAGGTATTCACCCATTTTTTTTCAAAACAATATACATTTCTAATGTGTTAAATATGCAACAATGCTCAATGCAAATAGATGAGAAATTAGTTTCAATTCTTCTAATTCTCATGCAATTTCTATAACAATCATAGTTATCCTCCACCGATAACTCAAAATAGATATCTCTAAACAGATAGATAATTTTCAATAAAGATATACTTTCCAAAATTTCAAGATGAGAGTGATAATGCATATTCACTACCACCACCATCATTATCATCATTCTAATTTCACAAAACCCAACATCATTCCATTTTCTTTTTACAAAATTAAATATTCATATTTTAGGGTAAAATTAGAAGACAAGGGAGAGAGTGGAGAAACCTTGACAAAGTCGAAAACCAAATTTGCTTCGATTATAATGAAGTTTGAAGTGAGCTCTACATTTTTCTCAAAGGGCCTAGGGTGTAGAGATCAATAGATTGAGAGTATTTGGAGGTTGAAAAAGAGTTTTAGAGAGAGAAGGTCTAGATTTAGGATTTTCAAATGTTTATAGAGAGAGAGATATAAGAAAAAGTGACTCAAAAAGTGGTTATTACGAACTGATATACGCGTAGATCGCTCAAGCGACCAAAACACCACTTGAGCAACCAGATATAATAAGTGAGGCCACTCGAGTGAACAAAGTGATCGCTCGAGCGAAAAACACCACCTCCCAGTGTTTTGCAGACAAATGCTAACCGCTCGAACGCAAGAATGACCGCTCGAGCGAAAAAAACACCCTCCTAGTACTTTTGCAGACTTGCAAATATACTGGAAGTTCTCAAAGACCTCTTAAGCGACTGAAGGACCGCTTGAGCAAACTGACCAAAATCTTAGCAGTAGTTCTATTAAAAAATAAATTCCCGGCCTATTCCAATTGCAACAAAGACATCCAAACAACAAAAACTCAATCAAGAATAAAATGAAAAAAGATATAAACAACTAAATAAGATAGGGAATCCCGGATCTAAAACAAAAAAACAAGTCGGGTATAAACCATAATCATTATAGTTTTTTTTTTTTGTGAGAGAAAAAATAATTATGATTTGGATGTGACATTTTATCTTATTGACTTACTTAGCCTATTTTGGCTTATCTAGGTTAAAATGTCAACTTTTTGTTTGACTTTTTTAGATCATATCATTTCTCTACTTTTTTATACATTTTTTCAATAAAAAAAAAAAAAACAAGAAAACTGACTTTTGTGCTTTTTTAGTCCCAATTGGAATAGTCAAATGAAACCTTTATAATCTAATCGGGTAAATTACACTTACACCCCTAAGATTTGAGTTTAATACATATCATCTCCTGATGTGTAAGAATTTACACTAACCCTCTATCATTGTAATTATTTAGACGGAATGAAGATATTGAACTCATGCATTCTCTCTTTCCTTGCTTTGTTTTACTTCATTCTTCTTTTCTTTTTTTTTTCCCATTGATTTACTTTTTTTTTAATGTAATTTTCTGTATTTTTTTACTAGGAGCTGTTGCATTTTATATAAGTATAAAGATTTGTGAAATGAGACTATTAAGGGCTATTTTAAGAAGTTGGTTAAAAGTTGACTTTTTAACTTTTTTTTAAAAAACGTGTAAAAAAGTAAAGGTGATGTGACCCAAAATAGGTTGAAAGTTAACTTTTAACTTTTTTAGCTCTTCCCAAAAGAGTCCTAATTTCTAGAACGTTAAAGGGTAAGATGTAATTGGACCAAATTTTAGAAGGTGTCAATGTAATTTACCCTTTATGTCATAACTAATAGTACAACACCACTAATTATGTCATTTTTTAAATTATAATTATTATTTTTTAATTATGACATTATTAATTATGACTTAGGAGAAATTAATAAAACATCTCTCTCCAACTTTGTGTAATATGAGAGGTTCAAAATATTTTTTTATTAGCTAAGATCCCTTAATATTTTTACAGAGAAATTTTGTCCGACTTAGAGAAATTCCGATCCCAACTCAAAGAAATTTTGAAATTTTTCTAATTTTCCCTATGAAAATTGAAATTTCTCTAAATCAGACAAAATTTCTCTGAGCTGAATTTTCTCTATAAAAAAATATTAGGAGGTGTTAATGTAATTTACCCTTTATGTCATAACTAATAGTAGAACACCATTAATTATGTCATTTTTTTAATTATAATTATTATTTTTAATTATGACATTATAAATTATGACTTAGGAAAAATTAGTAAAACAACTCTCTCCAACTTGTGTAATATGAGAGGTTCAAGATATTTTTTTATTAGCTAAGATCCCTTAATATTTTTATAGAGAAATTTTGCCTGACTTAGATAAATTTTACCCGACTCAAAGAAATTTCAATCTCAACTCAAAGAAATTTTGAAATTTCTCTAATTTTCTCTATAAAAATTAAAATTTCTTTAAATCAGATAAAATTTCTTTGAGTTGAATTTTCTTTATAAAAATATTGAAAGACCTTAACTACTATTAAAAATAGTGTATTATCTTTTATCTTATAAAATTTTAATATCAATGATGTTAAAAAAAAATTCTATTACTTATATTGGATTTGATTATAGTTTTTTTTATTTATATTTATATTTATAATTCAAAAAATAAAGAATTATACTATTTTCTTCTTTATACCATAGATTTCCCCGATTATATATATATATTTTTGATCAGAAGAGTTTTCTGCTATATAATTGATCGATTTTGTGATCTCACTCTGTTTCGTACGAGTTGGTTTGTGAAATTTCTGACAGCTCACCGATTCTCCAGCCTCAATCACCGCATAGCCCGTCATCCAATCGTGATCTCTCATCTCCTCCCCTCTCTCTCTCTCTACTAATTCCTCTCTCCCCCTTCCTCTTCTCTTCTGAACCCATTTCCTCATATGGGTTTTTACTTTTTTTGGCCTTTCTCAAAGTTTTGTTTCGTTATATCTATCTCTTTGTTCTGAGTTATACATTCTAGGGATTTCACAGTTTCGAATCTGTTCGAAACTTGAAATCTTCTCCTGGGTATTCTTTATTTAGCTCTTTTCTATAATTTCTCTTTCTGGGTATCGCCAAATTCACTCATTTTCCAATTGGTTTTGAGTTTCCATTCATCATATTAAAAAAGAAAAAAAAAATATTTAAGTTAGAATTAGGTTCTGTTCTGATCTTGTGGAAACAGAGATTAATGGTTAACAGTTACAACACAATTGAATCATTTTAAGGTCTCATAGTTTTTGACCAATTTTTATTGTTGATAAAAATTTGATCTCAGCCCTTTGTGTTCATGGTCATTTTGGAGCTTCTTGGAATTAATTCATTCTATTGTTAGACAAGTGTTTGGCTTGAAGAATTGAAGTAGGTTAGGATTGCAAAACATAGATGCATCAGGGGCATTGGTGTTTTAAGGGGCTTTCTAATTTGTTTACAATATGGGGAGGGTTAAGTTAAAGATAAAGAGATTAGAGAGCACTAGCAATCGACAAGTGACTTATTCGAAAAGAAGGAATGGAATCTTGAAGAAAGCTAAAGAATTATCCATATTATGTGACATTGACATTGTCCTTCTCATGTTTTCTCCAACTGGAAAGGCAACATTATTCCGCGGAGAGCGCAGGTATTTTCAAGTCTCTAATTGTGTCTATATAAAATGTTTGTGAAATTTGATGGATGGCATGACAAATTAAACAAAATTCACTACGATTTACGCGCACCATTTATCATTTCTTGAATTCATGTTTTTTTTGTTCAGCAACATTGAAGAGGTTATTACAAAATTCGCTCAACTGACACCACAAGAAAGGACAAAAAGGTCAGTAAAGCTATGCTAAATCTATGAGGACGAGGAGTTGTTTTTCTTTTTTTCTTTTTTTTGGTTAAATTTGAACTGCATTTGTCACAATGTCACTGAATAATTTTTATTTGAATGACCAGGAAGTTGGAGAGCCTTGAAGTAAGATTAATACTGCCCGTTCTGTAGTACACCAATTCATTCTTTCTTTCTCTGTTTTCATTAAATATGAAATGATAAGCATATCATATTTATTCAAGCCTTTTGGTGTTCTATTTGAGAATATAGGCACTGAAGAAAACCTTTAGGAAGTTGGACCATGATGTAAATATACATGACTTTTTGGGTTCAAGGTTTGTGTTTATTTTGATGAATCTTTTAAATCTCAAGGGATTAACCCTCGTGAAAGACCTAATGTGTTTTTTTTTTTTTTTTTTTCTCCTTTCGCAGCACTCAATCAATTGAGGTTAGCCCTTTGTCACTGTTGTCACCGTAATGTTTTGAATTTGAGTTCTTCTTTTTTGACATCTTTTATTTAAATTGTTATGGACAGGAATTATCCAACCAATTGAGGATGATGCAAGCTCAACTTACAGATGCACACAAGAGACTGAGGTGCAACTTTGAAGCTCATATTTGTTAAAGTATTACCTTGTTTTTCCCCCTTTTTCTTTTTGGTCTTGTGAATCATAAAATTGGCATGATATAGTTCTGCCCTGAAAAGCCCAATCAATTAAATTTTGCAATATAATTTCATCTACATTGTTTTGTTCTAGGTTAAGATAAACTTAATACAATGTTTATAGATATGGAGCCTTTGAACAATAGTCATTCTGTCTTTTACTTTTTTGTAGCTGGTAAATTAGTTCAAGTCAGTGATTTCCCCATCATGGTATAACAGTTACAGCTTTGTTTTGTTTTGTTTTAGTCACATTTCATATAGTTTGTTCACGGTTTGTACATGTGCATAACTGTATCCCACGTTTTGTATCTGTATATTTTTTCTCATGCTCAAATGCTGTATAAGGAGAGCAATGAGTTCACAATTGGCGTTGATAATACTGAATTTAAACTTTGTCACTATAATCTTCTTTTTAATGTTGTTTTTAAGTGTAATTATTTCACATATAATTTGGGTGAAGATATTGAAGAGGTTCATTTTATTGATCACAAATTCTGTATTGCATTTTCAAGGGGATATTGGTGAATTAGCTAATGGGTTGCAAACTTGTAGTAGTTTATATATATATATATATATATTTCTCTTTCAATTCAATGAAAATTCTAACTGTTGTCTTTTTACCTTGTTTGGCCTTGTTTTCCCTCCTAACTTCTGGCTTGAACTCTTGTTTGATGGTCATGTTGTATTTTTCACCATATGATATTCTGTGTTGTGCTCTGTTGATTCAGCTGCTGGAGTAATCCTGATAAGATTGACAACATTGAACATCTTAGCCAGATGGAAGAGTCGCTAAGGGAATCACTTAACCAAATTCGAATGCAAAAGGTACGATATTATAATAAACGATTGGGAGGGGTGACCATTGGTTCAATGGTTAAGACTTGGCCTAATAATCTTGAGATTATGGGTTCAAGTCTTGGGGCCACCACTTTGTGCATTATGCCAAAGGTTAGGTGCATACTCAATCTTTACTCTCTCAAACACACATTAATATGTACTAATTGGACGTTGTTTTTTTAATGTGATGACAAAAATTAAGAATGTCAATTGACTTCATTGAAATATGCCTTTTCTGCTGTCTTTGACATACTGATGGCATTTCAGTGGGTGTGACCTAGTAAAGTAGTTTTCTTTTCTCATACTAAGAAGTATAGACACTTCTATGGAGGAGGCGTGTTGTTTCAAACACCAACGCTTCTAAAAGCGTGTTCGACCCTTCTTCAATGTGTCTTAATTAAAGGTCGGACAGTTTACAAGCACTTTGTGGACACTTTGGTGACATTTTCTGAATCCTACAAGCGCGACCTACGTGATGAATCTTTTCATAGTAACAATGTTCTGCATTTTTGCGGATTGCAACTTTGTGCACTCTAAATATGTTTTGAAACATTTACAAGATGAAGACATCATGTGTATTTCATTGTTAAATACAATTAATATGCATTCTTTAGAATGCAATTGTTATGTGAATTAAATTTTTATGTTTAAGTCGTGGAATATATGACTTTTAAAGTTTAATTATTGTTATGTTGCTTTTTTTCCCCATTACATTTGAATAAACTATTCATATGTTTGATATATAATAAATTTATAACCAAACCAAGCCTTTATAAAAATATAAATTTTTAACGTGTCCCAAGCGTATTGTGTCCTATATTTTTTGAAAGTCATCGTGTTGGCATGTCTTTGTCGTGTTGTGTTTCTGTGTCTATGCTAGTTAGTTTTCATGATAGCACTTTGCAAACCTCAACTTACATTGTACCACAGTCTTAATTGTAATACTAATTGATATTCCCACGTTTATATATCCTGGTTAGTGAATTAAATGATAATATACTAACATAACACTCCCATTTGATCTTGCGGGAAAATTTTGTGAAGCATCCTTTTATGTCACTCGAATGCACTAACCAGGTAATTAGTTGTTGAGCTGTTATAGAGCTCCTCTTTCTGCTCCGTGTGCGTGCATGCACGTTGTGTTCAGAAAATTCTAATGTAGACCAATCTTGCATTACAGTTCCAGAACGGGATGCATTTGCCTTTGATGATGGGTGGTATGCAGGATGCCCAACCACTATCGTGGTTTACCAATAATGAGAATCAACATATGATATTAACTGGTGAGCCAAACTATCTGCCTCAAAGGTGAGTGGACAGTTATAAATTATTATCTAAATTCAACATCACAAAATTGTCACATCTTAATATATTATTGGACTTCCCTTTGAGGAAGAGTCTTTTATTCATTAGTCTTTATTGCTTGCGTATTCATAGTGACTCATTAGTTTTTATTGATTGTATATTTCTTTAAGTCTTCTATTAATCCGTTGGATGGCTATTACTTCTCTGCAGAGATATCGAGTGCTCCAATAATCCTTCCTTTTCAACTTTTTCTAGTTTCTTCAGCCCTCGCAAAACGGAGATTGAGAATACTAGACAAGTCGATGTCACGGGACAAGAAGGTGGTGCCTTGAATGAGTTAGATTACGCTGCATGCCTGAGATTGCAACTCAGAGAGCAGTATCCCTGCCAACCATATAGTAGTCTAGATTTACACGATGCAAAGAACTTGAAGCCTGAGACAGAGATGAACTTGCAAGGAGATGCCTTGGATTATCAAATCAATAGCAGTTTTCAACTGCCTAGAACTATCTATGACAACATGCATCACACTTGGGCACCTCCATCTGAGCATTCCACCATTTCCATGTTCAATGAGAACTCGTACTCACAGGTGAGCATTGTTTGCTTTGTTCCTTGTCCCCCTTTTTGTCAGCTTTGCTGGATTTCTTTATGAATTAGTTCATGTCATTTTTCTTCATTCCATGGAACTGTTTTTAAGTTTCGAGTAGTGCAATAATATGATAGAAGTGTGTAGATCTTAGCTGTGTTTGTGTCCTGTTTCCTTATGCTTGTGTTTAGATCAAGGATTTGAGTAAGTACTTATGGAGGGAGACAAAAAGGGAACGGAAAAGTGAAAATTTTAGCTTTGATTTCATACTTCTCCCATCATTTTTCCTTTCCCTTCACAAATCACTCTCCAAATCCTTGATCCAAACATAGCCTAGAACTTTCCATCTTGTGGGGTATTTAACTAGTCTATGTTTCATGCTTGTGTCCATTTGACAAAGCCTCATGCATCGACTTCTCTTCTCAACAGAAAAAGGCCATTTGGTGTACAGGGTGGGCCGACTGGCTAGAAAGCTAGCTTCTGGCTCTCTTTTGTTTTTTCCTCTTTTTCTTCATGATAGCTGGTAAATATAGATAAATCGACCTGTTAGTTGCTTGGCAATTTGATAATCCAGAATATGTTTCATGATTTTGTAGTTATCATTATGTTTTCTATTGGAGTATTTCACCTATTATAAAACCAGATGACTTGTGCTGCATGCATGTTCAGAGACAGCCACGTTGAACATGCCTACTGTCCATTTGGATGTTTTAGGACAAAAATGGGGTAGGCATTTTGAAACTACTCAACCATTCAGAGCTGGCTAGTTGCAACAACTTGGACAATCTCACTCATCAATAAGGGAGATTACACCACTTCTATAGTTGTTGAATTTGCATCGTCTTATCTGGCTCAATTCTTTTTTTTTTATTCGAACTACACCATGTGCATTCAGGTAATGAACATATTTCTAGGGTTGAAAAATGTCTCCCCGCAGCTTTCATTTGAACATCATGATTACTAAATTTGCTTCTTGTTCTTGCTTCTTTGGTGTTGGTCTTTTTTTTTTCTTTTTTTTTTTTTTTTTTGCCCCTCTTATTTTCCTTGATTGTTGATGAGAGTCGGCTCAAATATTTTGCTTAACTACTTAAAATTCAGCATATATGTTTTGATAATCTGAGCAGTTGACGAGTGGTTGAATTTGCTTTCTATTTGGTCTCGTAACATGGGTTTTCTTTGTTCTTTTTGTCTTTTTTTGTCGGGTTGCAGCAGCCACATTAATTTTCAGAAGTGATATTACTGTTTGTCAAGTTGCTGAGAATGGTAGCTGTTGGGCTCATGTTCATTGAGTTGCTGAGAATGGCAACTACTACTTGTTGATACAGAGTTCCATTTTTGCTCAACTACCAGATGAAGCCCGCAATTCACTTTCATTTTTTCCTTTCATATTTTTTCCTGACCCAATGAAGTTGGTGGCGTAGCACAAGGGATCAAGTACCTGTCGTTTGGTTTGTATGGTGAGCAAATCATTAGCTGTGTATAGTATATAAGGTATAAATCATACACCATTATAGTTTATCCATGTATGTATTTATAGTTTCTTTTCTCGAGAAAATTACTTGTAATGGTTTTTGTTTCTTTTCTTGAGAAAGTTTTTGTCTACCCATCTGTAAATCTGACTCTTCAACACAAAAAGAAATTAAAGAAAACTAATTTCGTTTATTTTCTTGAGAAAGTTTTCGTCTACCCATCCATAAATCAAACTCTTCAACACAAAAAGTTGACTAATTTCTTTTCTTGGGAAATTTTTTGTCTACCCATACGTAAATCAAACTCTTCAACACAAAAAGAAAACTAATTTCACACACTTATCTGTTTTTAGTGGTTTTAATGAGATTGTGGTGGTAGAAATGATAAAATGTAATGCCATCTTAGCTTCCCTGTACACTGAATGTTGTTGCTTGTTTACAATGAAGCTCAAAATCAATCTCACCCAAAGCCATTTTGTTCATGTTTTACAAAATAAATGAAACAAGATTGTTTCCTTTTTTCCCTTCACATCCATTTAGTAACCTCTGATTGTTTGAATAATTGTGTTGTGCCATGGATCAGAGATGTGCTGCAAGAGGTTGTCAAATGGCCCTTTTCCAGTCACATTGTGCTGAACCACAAACCCCAAGAATGCCAACATTGCCAATCTCCCTGCATATGATTCACACAACATCTAGGGGTGAGAATTTTTGACATGACACAATAATACGATTTGATATATACATGAAGTTAGTGGATTAGGTTTGATATTTTTTAATACAAAAAAATATAATTCAGCATGATAATACAAATATTAAATGGATCATCGAATCAGAATAATATGAAATTGAAATGGATAATTCTTGTAATAAGAAATTATTATATATTTTAATATTATTTTTACTAAAGAGTATCATGATTAATATTTTTGAATCTTTTATATAATTTTATCTAACTAAATAAAAAGTATGTAATAGGATTTTAAGGTTAATATAATTTTTTATTTTTTATTTTTTTATTTAGGATAATGTATGTCTTATCACCTATTTTGGAGTCAATCAAATAAATAAAATATAACAATAGACTATACCTATTTTATTTATTTATTTTTTAAATTGAAAAAGTGGCATTGAGTTAAAATCAAACATGCTTGTCTATAATTTCTTTTAGCTAACATTAGTTTCATTAAATTTAATTTGTGAGAATTTTTTTTCAAATTTGTCATATTTTTGTATTTTTAATTATGGGTGTAAAATTTTGACATTACACATAAACACTAAAATACACGTACCGAAAAACATAACATAATAACAAGAAAAAATAAACGAATTGAATTAGTATTAACATAATTTTGACATAAATTCAAAATGACATGACACGAACACGAATAATGCCATCCCTACCCTACTTGAACATTAGTCCAATTAAAATTGTCACTTAAAGTAAGGTCACGTGATATTTCAAGAACTTACCATTAGCGAGCTCCTTCTCTTTGGCCTCCTCAGTGGGAGCAAAGTTGAGGGGGTTAAAAATGCCACCAGGGTAGCCACACTCATTGGGAGGCAAGCTATAGCTCTTGAAGATAGGATCTTGGTTGACACTTCCAGGGTTCTTGATGTCTTGCCACCGTCTGATCTCCACGTAGTGAAACAAGATGAACTCGATCACGAAAAGTGTCGATGATGATGCAAAGTATTCGGATTTTCCTGCATCGTACCATTTTGGAACGTTGATTATTCCGACACTGCTCAACACTTCCGGCAGTAGCATTCCGGTGACACCCAACATGGCCCACCGACTGTTCACAAGCTCGGCCTGGATGAACCATTTCAAGTTCTCTGGGTCCTCGGCTAGCCCCAAGGGATCGAACCCATTGTCACCAGGTAGGCTGCATCATAATAATGAACCATTCGTGTTAGTGGTTGGCTTAGTATGTCTATGGTTTTAAGGTTCGTCAATTGCTTTTTAGTAGGTTTTTTGTTGATTTTTTTTCCCCCGATTTTAGTAAAATAGTTTTAAAACTTTTCACTTAAATTCTACTAGATCAGACTGACCTGAAAAAGTAATTTTTTTTTAAATGTTGATTTTTTATGACGTTATTTATTATTAGTGATTTGTTTTCTTGAGATTTTTAAAAGAATTTTATTTTTTAGATTCTTTTAGATTAGACGGATTTAAAAAATTAAAAAAAAAATTAACACAAATTTAAAGGAAAAAAAAAAAAAAAACCACAACTAAAGATGAAGTTCAAATTTTTTTTATTTTTATTTTTTCAATTGTTGCCAAACAGATCATCTAATATGAAACGATTAAGTTGATATATGATATATTATTGTGTTGTGATATGGTTACATATAATTAGTGGGTAAATTATAAACACATTCCTGAGGTTTTTTTAAATTACAAAATATTTCTGTGATTATAGAAATTATATTATGTCTCTTAAGGTTTTTAATTTCATAACAAATAAGGCTTTTTATTAATAAATCATCAAGTTAATTAATAGTTTTTAATAATGTTAAAATTTTATTTGAATTAATAATTTAGATAATTTTATTATTGTACAAGTGAACAGTTAGAAATTTCACTTTTTTAATTAATTCTGTTAAATAAAAAATTCTAACAATGAGATATTTGTAATTTTTCAAATCACTAATTCATATTTTAAACAAATCTTAAGGGGTGTATTTGTAATTTACCCAATAATTAGTTATGCAAGTTAAGTCAACGCAATTAGCCATATCATATGTCATTATATGTTTTTAGGTTTTTAGGAGTAGACTATTAAGATATACACATTGTATTTGAATTTTCAAAAATATATTACCTGCCGTTAAGATAGCCTGGGGAGGCCAAGCCCGGTAACCATTCTCCTTTCTTGGCTTCAACTTTGAATGAGCTGAGTGAGGAAGGTGCTGTCGGTTTAAATGAGATTACTCGGTTTAGCTTACCGGAAGAACCGGTAAGGAACCTCGATTTCGAGGCACATGGCCGAAGAACCGTGGTGGATGCCTGAGCTGTGACGGTGGCCATCCTTTTCCGACCAAATTCCGGGCAAGGAAAATTGGATGTTTTTATGAGGGAGTAGTGATATGGTTTGGTTGGCACAAAAATGTTTTGTTTAATGTATGCTTTTGTATTTCAATTCTGTGGCATTCTTGTGGCTCTTGTTTCTTGTTTGAAGGTGACTTTTAGTTTGCTAGATTTTTGGGAATCCAACGGTTGTGATGAGTTTGTGAATTGTAGATCAGCCAATGGGAATCAATATCCCTTATCCTTATCTAGCTGCCATATCCATAGACCTATTTCTTTTTTGCTGCTGGTTAAAAAAAAAAAACAGTGAGGGTAGGAATTCTAAATAATCTATCAAATTTTTTATTAAATTATCTCGTGTGGATTTGTATGGGTTCTATACTTATATAAGAGTTTTGATAAAAAATTTGATAAATTATTTAAGATCTATAATATTTTCCTAAAAAAAATCTTATGGAACCCTCTTTGCCACATAGGAAGATTTTATGCCATGTGGAATCTTTGATGTTAATTATTGACAAATGGTTTTATCTAATTCTGGTTAAAGTTAGAAGAGTTCTTATAAAAAGTGAGAGTATCCCAACTATTACTTTTGCTCATTCCACACATGACCTCCGATGATACTTTAACCGCCACCTCCGGCCACTCCATTTTTGATAATTCACTAATGCTGTGTTTGGTTGAGGAGTTTAGAGAAGGATTTGGAAATGAAAGAAAAAGGAAAAAAGTGTGTGAAACTATGTAAAATTTAAGTATATTTTATTCACGTTTCACCTACTATTTTTATTTCTATTTTCATTTCCAAATCCCTCCTCAAATCCCCTAATACTATGTTTGGTTGAGGAATTTGGGAAGAGATTTGGAAAAGGAAAGAGAAAATGTGTGAAACTAGGTGAAATGTAGGTATGTAAGAGGGGCTAATTTGAGCCCACTAAATTATTTAGGCCCAATAGTCCAAGAATCGGTGGGCCCAAATTTATTGCCATCAAACGGGCTGAATCGCTCTAAGTCTCGAAAGGGTTCGGATCCACGAACTTAGAGACTTACTCAAGCCCGGACTCGAAAGGGTATTAGGCAAGCCTAGAGATCCGAGGCACTCGGACTCGAAAGGGTTCGGATCTACGAACCTAGAGGTCCGAAACACTTGGCTTCGAACGGATTCAGACGCAATCTAGAAGTCGCTCCGTAAATGAGTCCCAGAACACTTGCGGGCTCGGAGCTTTCCGGGATCTACGTACCAGAACCATAGGCGTATTGGAGTCCGAACAAAGGACCCGATCCCGAGGACGGTGAGTGGAGATAAATTCACTCTTCGGTTAAACTAGCCTATACCCGGGTCGAGGTGGCACGACCCCGGGGGGTCCATGAGACTCGGCAATACTTTGCGGCAGGACATCCTCTGGGACTACCCCTGACCCTTTGGGATGATTGGGGATCATTGGTTAGGTGTGGCTAAGAAGAAGGGTTTGCCGAGGGAGTGATCTCCTCTTCGGGGTTTTCTCATCCTCGGAGAAGTCACCTCCTCGGAGAGGTCACCTCCTCGGACAAGGTGGTTAGAGAGAATATCCCCCATGTGCCCTGCACATGGGCTCCATCCTACATCATGAGGTGCCTATAAATAGCACCCACCCATAGCTTTACAAGGGATGAATTTTGGAGATTTTTT
The DNA here is from genome assembly GCF_055761805.1 of Camellia sinensis. Taxonomy (NCBI): domain Eukaryota; kingdom Viridiplantae; phylum Streptophyta; class Magnoliopsida; order Ericales; family Theaceae; genus Camellia; species Camellia sinensis. Next base: position 112,128,675 of record NC_138975.1, read on the forward strand.
TTCAACTCTTGGGAAAGAACTAATTTCCCTTCTCCATTATCAACCTTGAGAGTAAAAGTGGGAGATCCATGGGAGAGCCTTGCCATTATTCTATTCTCTAGCCATTTTGCCTTCTTCTTCACCCAATCTTTTATCTCCATCATCTCCTTTGTTGTTGTGTTCCTAAGTTGAGATTATTGAAGAATCTAAGCCTCTCATCATATTCTAGAGAATTCGATCTTCGAATTTTCCAACTCCTTTCTTGAACCCTCTCCTACAAGGTATATTTTATTCACATTTTACCTAACTTTTCTTTTTTTCTTTTTCTTTTTCTCCTCAAATTACACAACCAAACATAACGTAAATATATTTTTGTATTTTTGTTTCCAAAACATTTTTATTCACGAAACAATGGATTAGTTCGCTCGGGCAATTAGGACCTTGATGGCCACTCTTGTTGTAAAATTATTCCATGGCCCATATCCCATCGCCTGGCCCAAAGACCTGTTATGTCAACTATTACCTTTAAATCCAAAGAAGGAAAAATAGTGTCGGCCTTATTGTGTAATAATACATGATTCTCTATTCTTAAATTACTCTATGCCTCTATTTTAATGAATTTAAAACTATTACATCATGACTCCAAATTCAAATACTTTGAAATTTTCACTTGATCAACTTATTAAAAGTATATTAAGACAAATAAAAAGAGAAATTTGAAAAATCAAAAGTTTATTAGGCAATTACTTCAAGCTAACCCTAACTTGGGGGCTTTTCTACAGTTTGAGATCAGCCCTATCAATATTTTTATCTCCATTTTTTCTCAATCCACAGTCATAGTTTAGATGGCCAAGTGCTTAAAAGACTCTCTTTTCTAATTTTTCTTGCACTTACTTGGGTCATGATGTTTATGTGTTAATTAGTTGTTTCCTTTTGTATTGAGAATGTATCAAAGATTATATTCGATAAAAAATGTTATACAAACAATTTTTTCTAACATTTTTTTTGTTCTTTTCCAAAAATTAATGTCGTGCAATAATAAAGTTTTTATATTTGAAATAAGAGTTCGACACCTCTTTTGTTGGTGATCTAACTTGAAAGGTATTGTTACGCTTAGTGGGCTCATTTTCTAGTCTACTTCAAATGGTCTGAAGTGTTTAGAGTATCCATCTAAAAAATAGAATTGTTCATATATTGGTATCTAAATAATTGAATTACATTTTCTTTTAAAAAGATAGACAGCCATTATTAAAATCATATTTACCATCTAATTTTATAGGACATATGTAATATGCACATGTAACTACCGATATTCGATCAAACTCAAATTTTTATATGAATTATATTTTCTACAAATCCTATCACACGAACGATTTAGATAATTGAAGCGTGCCCAAAATGAGCAGGTCCAACGATTTTCCTCTAGTTAGTGATCCAACTGGAGAGAAACCATCTCTCTGAAATAAAACCATTGGAATTAAATGGTAAGTACAACTTATTACAGCAACATCATCAACAACATAATATTTATATTAGATTGCCATGTGAGGACACCATCATATAGTGCACAAAAATTGGTTAGAGAGATGCTTATATAATTAAACAAACAACAAAACTTTTAACAGTTTACAATTCTCATGTCATGCACACATGATTTCATTTAAAATCTATAAAAAAATAAATAAATAAAATTTTTGAATACAAGAGAATAAACAATTTATTTTAAATAATAAAAAAAAAACACCAGAACATTAGTTCATCAACTCGAAATTGAGTCTCGAAATCTCCAAATCCAACATCCCATTCCCAACCCCTCCAAAAATAAAATTTTAAATAAATAAAAATGGCGGGTGGAGATCAAAGCCCATCACTGCCAAATCCAAAACCTCAATAGTCATCCAAATTGAAAATGACCAAAAGGGACCACCTGAAAACTAAGCCCTTCTCACTTTTGACTCCTCAAAACCAACTCTAAATACACTCATCTACAACTCTACAGTAGTTCCTTCTATACTATTATGCATAAAACACAATTTTTTTTAATCTTAAAATGCTCATTTTAGATCTAATCTAGCTATTTCAAACTTAGGCCTAGTTTGGAAAGACTAAATAAGTGCACTTTTTGACTTTTTTTGTATTATGTGTGGAAAAAATAGAGAGGAGATGTTGATTGATGTGACCCAAAAAAGATAAAAAGATGAAATAAGTGCACTTTTTTCTTTGTAGCTGTAGAAAATACTGTATTATTGATTGATATTTGATTGATTGATATATTGATATTCTGTATATTTACAAAGAGATTTACACTCTCTTTATAGAGAGGAGAAAGCCAACATTGGGTGCCAATTGAGGCACCGAAAGCATAAAGCAAACTAAACATAATGATACCACTAGCATCACTAACATATAATACTAACATATTTTAACAGCCCCCCGCAAACTCAAGGAGGATAGAACTTAACCAACTTGAGTTTGGAGAGAGTAACAAAACAGAAAAATAAGCTGACAATTAAAAATGGGATAGGAGACACTGTATGGTCGTGTCGGACCGTTGTAGCAGACAGTTTACGGGGTCATGTCGGACCGTTGTAGCAGACACTGTGTGGTCGTGTCAGACCGATGTAGAAGACAGTTTATGGGGTCATGTCGGACCGTTGGAGAAGACAGTTTACGGGGTCATGTCGGACCGTTGTAAAAGACAGTTTACGGGGTCATGTCGGACCGTTGTAGAAGACAGTTTACGGGGTCATGTCGGACCGATGTAGTAGGACAGTTTACGGGGTCATGTCGGACCGATGTAGCAGACACTGTGTGGTCGTGTCAGACCGTTGTAGAAGACAGTTTATGGGGTCATGTCGGACCGTTGTAGAAGACAGTTTACGGGGTCATGTCGGACCGATGTAGCAGGACAGTTTACGGGGTCATGTCGGACCGTTGTAATAGCTGACCGGAATCAATGTCGGGACAGTTTATGGGGTCATGTCGGACCGATGTAGAATGAGTTGTGGTGGTGCACCAAGGGGGCGACTTAGGGAGTGCGCCATGAGCGACTTATACATGATACTGTGTATAACCCCCCCTCAAACTCAAATAGGTGTGAAGATAGAAACCTATTTGAGGTTGAAACAAAGGGATTGATAAAGCTGACCGGTGTAGAAAATACTGTATGAGTGTGTATATAGGCTGCCCAAAAGATATACATGGATATAGAGATCGAGCCCTCAAAAGTCGTGCCCTCAAAAGGTGTGCTCAATCTGTCAAAAGGCGTGCCATCAAAAGGCGTGCCCAATTTATCAAAAGGCGTGCCATCAAAAGGCGTGCCCACTTTATCACAAGATGTGTCATGAAAAGGCGTGCCAGTTTGTCGGGCGTCAAGAGGCGCGCGATGCGCGTGGCTGGCCCTGGCTATTTAAAACAAGGTTGAGGCGAAGGCTGTGCATACTAGCCTGAAACCTCTGAACGCTCGGAGAGCTTGTCTCTGCAAATCTTGAAACACCCGGAAACCAACCCTTCTCTGAAACACTTAGCAACTCAAAAACATGGCCTCGTCTTCCCGTCCAGCTACCCAGAACCTGCTCACGCTCTTTCCAGAACTGAACGAGCCCACAAGAGAAATAACTGGTGCGGTGGCCAGTGAACCGCAACCAAACACCTCTGTTTTTGCTCCATTGAACTTTCCGATACGGTCGGTGGAGCAAAAAATGGCGATGCAAACTGATATTGAGGCTAATCAGTATACTCTGAAGTCATGCGTGGAAACCATGACGGCGGTCACAAATTTGTCGAACCGGCTGCAGAGTAGGACAAATGAGGTGCAGCATGTAAACTCCCAGCTGGCTCTGCTCCAACGCATGTATAAGGATGCGCGAGCAGAGATAAGCGTGCTAAGGGCAGAAAACAAGGAGCTGAAACGGAAGGCCACCGTGATGTTCCGATTTGGAGGTCCGCCATATGCTGCAGTGGAAGAGTTTGGGGGAGTGAACGTGCTCGGTGGACAAGGAAACACGGAGGCAACACCGTCAAGGGCGGCTCAGGACGGAGGCAAGAAGAAAAGACCGGCGGCAGAGTAGAGAAGAAAATCCTGCCTGTGGATGTGGTTGATTTGTTGCTGGTGTTGGTGTTTTTTTTTTTTTTTTTTTGATGTAAAATTGTGATCGGGGTTGAGCCCCTGATATGAATAAAATGACAAGGTGGTGGAATGTTGTTGGTGTGATTTTGTGAATGTTGTTTTGTGTAATAAGAAAAATAAAATAAAATAAAACAATGGATAAAGAAAATAGAGAAAAATATTTGTGGATGGGGGATAAGAAAAATAGGGATGTATGTTGTTTTTTTTTTTTTTTTTTTTTTTTTTTTAATAAAAAAAAATATATATATATAGATATATTAAAATAAAAGAAAATGGTGAAATCGTGGGTGGAAGAAAGTAAGGGAAAGGAGGGAGATGATTAAAGGGAATTTGAAAAAGTGGGAAAATGTGTTGTAATAAATAAACCATAGTGGGTGTGCTTTGAAGAATAAATTAGAATAAACATATACATAGAAAAATAAAAGAAAAGAAAGTGGAGTGGGGTTGGAGGAGAGAGAAAGTGGGAACAAGCCCATGTGATGTGAGTGAAAAAGAAAGTGGTTGGCATAAGTTTGAAATCTTGGACAATTGAGATGTGCTCGTCTGAGGTCCCAGGTGGAGCATCGACTACTAGAAAATCGAGCTCGCCCCGGTAAACATCCTTGAGGAATTGTTTGATGATACCGTTCTTGCGTGGGCCTCTCCATATGACGGCCTCGTCTGGGTTGAGCAGCATGAAGCCAATGGACATAATCCCAAGGTTGGACTCAACATAGATGGAGACCATGCAAGGTTGCTCTGGTGGATTTCCTGGCCTTCTAGACCAAGCATCTTTGGGATGCACGCACTGCGCGTCGGAGAAGACTCCACAGTGGTGAACTGGACCGTTGGGGCCGAAGACGCTATGCAACACGTGCGGAGTCCGTTTCAAGTCAGGCAGGCTGGTGCCGGCGTACAGGCCGGCGGCGAGTCCGACCTTCGTGTTGACTCAGCACTAGAACTCGCATCGGAAATGCTAGATTTGGTCGGTTATGCTGAAGTGTTTGATAGTAGTGATGGCGATGCTGCAAAAATGTGTTGCGAAATGGGTGTTCCTTTCCTTGGAAAGGTGCCTTTGGATCCTCGGCTATGCAAAGCAGCTGAAGAAGGTCGAGATCAAGAAGAATAATTTGTGGCAGCGGAGTGAAGGTATGTGTAGGAGTCCGGCGGGCGGCCAAGGCGAGGTTGCCGCCCGCCGGTGAAGCAGAATTACTAGCTTCTTAACCTTGCTCTGATACCATGTAGAAAATACTGTATTATTGATTGATATTTGATTGATTGATATATTGATATTCTGTATATTTACAAAGAGATTTACACTCTCTTTATAGAGAGGAGAAAGCCAACATTGGGTGCCAATTGAGGCACCGAAAGCATAAAGCAAACTAAACATAATGATACCACTAGCATCACTAACATATAATACTAACATATTTTAACAGTAGCCAAACTTGGTCTTAATAACTGCTATGATTGATCTAACTGCTTCACGCACAATTATTTGAACTGGGCACCACTAAAGGTTTGGCCGAAGGACCAACTAGGCGGGGCAACATTGTTAGAGACAATAGTACGGCCATCACTGGTGGTGACCTTGAAAGAGAGGCTTTGACCGTTGAGGTAAGTGTTGCTCTGCCAGTTCTGACCCCAATTTCTCGACATCGGCTGCCAACCGGTGCTTGTTGACCCTTTGATCGAAACAGCTTGGATATCACCGGCGCCGCCGACATTGGTGATTAGGACTAGGTTGAAGTAAGAGTGGCCGTTGATTGTGAATCTGATGCCTCCCCTTTTCTTACATGCTACTCTGGAAATTGCAATTCAGATTGAAGACAAGTATAGTGGTGTAATTTGGATGAATATACAAACAAACACACATGCACACATACTCACATGCGGATGTAACTGTTTTTGTACTTATTCATGTGTACACAAACTAACAAACACATCTAAGCGTTAAAAATGATTTGCAACTCTTCTACATGCACATAACCAAATCCTAGATACAAAAGAGTTGTGTCCAGTTTTGTGATCAGATTTTCAATTTTTCAATGATTTGTAAACATAAATTTTATACAAAAAGTCTACCAAATGTTAGAAATAAAAACATAAACATTGATCACACACTCAGACATAACCGTCTTACGTGAAATGGGTCCAACACTGAAACAGTTATATCACATTAAGTAAAGTACCTGTACAATAAAATAAGAGCTCAAGAGTGCATACCTTCTGTAAGAAACAGGGATAATTCCAGCACTGTATTGAGCAATATGTTGGAAGACAGGCTGAGAGAGGTCAAAATGGTGTTGGGGAGGGTTGCACCACCCACCTGCATTGTTTGGGAGGGCAGTGTTTGGGGGGCAGAAGTTGGTGGCTGTGACCACTATAGAGCCAGAGAGGCACCACTTTGGGTCACCCACACACCTAATCTCAAAACAAGCCCCACAGCTCAACCCATTGTTGAACAGTGCTGTGCTCAAGGCTGCTGTGTTAGTCCCATATCCCTGGCTGTATAGGTTACCATACCCACATGCCCCACCTGCATCCACAAATCACAATAAACAATGTTTGGTTATAGGAATTGGCAATTTGGTTAAAGTACACCATCAGGCAAATCATGTTTAAGAGGATCATAGATCCAAAACAGTTCTTTTACCTGAACAAAAACCAATTACAAAATCTTTTCATTTGAGTGTGGGACCCATAAAAAGGTTATCCAATTATGTGTTCTTAGACTTTTCATCCCTAAATGTCCATATTTCGAAATATTCACAATTATTTAATTTGTAGATGTTTTGGGATAGGGGAGAGACATTTGGGGATAGAAGATTCTTGAACTCTTGAAATTTTTGTATTTCAAGATTCTTTCATGATCTAATAACTGGAGTGTGTTGAAACAAGAAAACATAGAAATTTAAAAAGAGAAGATTGTTAGCCTAGTAACAGGTATATTTTGTTGCAAACATACCCATTGTGCCAGAACCATCACCACCTCCATAGAAAGTGGCATGAGCATCAATCCATCCCCCATCATACCCATGAACAATTGAGAACAGAGAGAGAAAGCTCACTATGGAAAACCAAACAAGAGACATTTTCCTGCACACGCACACAGCTAGTTGTCGTTAGCTAGTCTGTTTGGAATCACATTAACTTCAATCACTTGGAAATAAGAGAAAATGATACATTGAGACTGACCTCTAGAGAGAGAGAGAGAGGAAAGGGTGGGGATGAAGTTGTGAGGAAGGAGAGGGGGTGAGGTGGGAATTAAATAGATGGATGTGGAGTTGGGGGGAAGAAGAGGGCTTTGCCAAGGCCAATGTCACAGCTACTGACACTTTCTGAGCTGTGGGGACCTAAATCAGCCAGGTTTAAGCCAGGGCCCGCCCCGAGTTATCAGGAGCTTAAGGCGAATTTTTTAAATTGGATCCTTCATATATTATTACCTTAAAAAAAAAATTGTGTAGATAAAACAGAAAGGATAAAATTTTATTTTTATTACATTACAATTTAACAAAATTTAGATAACAAATATACATATATATATATATATATATAAAATAGTTGAATTTCAATTAGTTTAATCGAATCTTTATTTTTTAGCTTACCAATGCTATAAGAACTAAAATTAATTGCGGGTAAAGATGAGAATTTTCGACACAACTCAAGCAATATATAAAATTAGTAAGTTAGGATTGACTATTTTTCAATATGAATCTAAGTATAACACGACTCAATAATACGAATTATTAGTTATATATTTTAATCTTCACTAAGAGATGCCATGATATTTTTTTAATCTTTTATTTAACTCTATGTAACTGAATAAAAAAGTATGTAAAATAATAATTAAGACTAATATCTTTTTTTCATTTAAGATATGTATTTTTTTGTTACCTATTTTAGAGTCAATCTAATAAAAAATATATAGTAATAAAGTACAATTTTTTTAATTAGAAAAATGCCATTGAATTAAAATCAAACATTCTATGAATAATTTCATTTAGTAGAAATAAATTTTATAAAATTCAACTTATGGGAAAAATTTTAATATCTTCATACACTTGCTAAATTATTTTTAACTAAAAGTAAAAATTTTCACATTAAATATCAATCGGACACGAATGAAAATAACACCACACAACAACATGAAAATAAATGAATTGAACTAATATTAAAGCAATTATGAAATAACATGACATGATACACTCCCCTAATTAGGGACCCTAAAGTTTGTTCAAAATTGGGGCCCGAGGCGACCGCCTTAATGGCCTTACCTTAGGGCCGGCCCTGGTTTAAGTGGTTTTTCGTCTGTGCAAACTAGGCACATTTTGTTTCCTGTCATGTGATTTTACAACAATTTTTTTTTAATATAATAGCCGTGTCATCTTATTGTTTGTTTTTTTAGTGCTTGAGTGTTCAGATCAATTTATACGTATCTTGACTAATTCGAGAATCACGTAAAGTGCCCCTTCCACGTGGATTACGTGGATCAGACAAATCTCGGGTAGAGCCCGCTAGCGTGGCTCCAAAGCGCAGAGTACTCCCAACGGGAGTTTAACTGTGATCTAGAACAAACACTGCTAAGTCTCAAGTGGCACCCACTAGACTAGCTGCTTGGGGTTGCAATATCATCATGCTGCTAAGAATTAATACACTTAATTTAAATTGATGAGATACGAAATATAAACAAAAACCAAATAACAAATTAAGTTAACCACATAACAATACAAAAATTTTACCATAAAATAGAGCAACTGTCGCCATGATTTATTTTAATCTAAAAAGAGTTACAGGATAGAGAGATGCAAAACTTCAAATATAAATAAGTAATATTAGGACACCATAGCAGAACTGAAAAATACCAAAAATACCTCTACACTATTCCAACACTTATTTGGTATTATTAATCAACAAAAATCTACAAATGGGATTTGATGAATTTGTTTTTTTAATCTTATACTAATCTGATTAAGACAATATCCCTTCTAAAACAATAAAAATAAAAAAATCTGATTAAGACAATATAATTTTTTTTTAAATTCATTAATAATATTGTTAAATAATATTACTATTATATTCAATACTTACTGTAATTTTTGCGGGCCAAGTCTTGAACCTTGCCCCGCTCTTCCTCACTATGTTAGATTGTTTTTTTCTCATGAATATAAGTAGAGATTTTAAAAGAAAAAGTAAAAAAATAAGTAAAATATAAATAAAATATAATTATATTTTATATATATATATATATTTAAATTTATATCTAAATTGATGAATGTGTATGTACAATGGTCTAAATTCAGAAATCTCAAGTTGGGGGGCCATAGACCATGCGTGGGGAAACTACCATGTGCCTCCAACTTGTACAAATTTTTGAAAGAAAGCACAAATTATGAGTAGTACTGTAATTCAAGGTCACTTTAGCTCAGTTGAAGTATGGCCTTCTAGTCCAGCTGGACTGTCGGTGATATGAGTTACCTAGTAGTATTCTTATACTCTGATTTTATTTGTATTTTTTAATTATCAAAATATGCTTTATTGTGATCCAATTCGTTTTACGGAGTTGTTGTGGGTTTCAGTTCCATTTTAGTGATTTAAACTAAATTATTTGTGTAAAAAATTAAATTAATTAAATATTTATAATTAATTGATTAGATTATATATATATATTAAAATTAGTATTTTTCTCATGTTTAGGTAGCACATTATAATGATTTTTTTTTTTCAAGAGAGTCATATCAACATATATTTTCTTAATTACATAAAGAGTTGTACACCAATCCAAAACATCATAAGGACTTTTTTTTTTTTTCTCTAAGAAAGTCATGTCAGTATGTATTTTCTTAATTACATATAGAGTTCTACACAAATCTAAATCTAATTTAAATTATACTAACTTTACCTATTTTTTATATGGACTCTATTTGACAAATCAGTCATGCTAGGTAGCTTGAATCCTCCAAGCCTCGAATGGCTCGAAATGCCAAAACGATTTTGGCACCTTTTTTTTTTTTTTCCTCTCTCTATCTGTATTTGTTCTTCTTTATTTTTTTTTTCTTTTCTTTTCTTCTTCCACAGAATCAAAAAAAAAGAGAGAAGAGAGGAAAATTTTTTTAAAAAATCAAGCACAAATCAAACCCCCCCCCCCTTTTTTTTTCTTTTCTTCTTCCACGTAATCAAAAAAAGAGTGAGGGGAGGAAAAATAAAAAAAAAATCAAAAAACCAATACAAATCAATCCCAAAAATCAAACCAAAAATTAAACCCACAAATCAAACCCACAAGTGAGAGAGAGATACACAGAGAGAGAGATATATAGAAGAAAGAGAGAGATATATACAGATCAATACAGATCACAGAGGATGGGCGGTGATGGCGCTTCTCTCTTCTTTTCTTCTCTCTTCATCTCTCTTCTCTCTTTCTTTCTCTTCTCTCTTTCTCAAAACAACGTCGTTTTGAATTCGGGCCAATCAAGCCTTAGAAATTTTGAACTATACAGCATTTTTCTTTGACAAATATTTACCATGTATTTTCTTATTACATATATAGTTCTACACAAACCTAAATCTAATTTAAATTATACTATACCAATTTTATATGAATTCTATTTGATAAATATTTCTTTTCCATATATTTTTCATCGTAAATTGAGATAATCCACAAACCTAATTCCAATTTTGGATTTCACGTTTTTCTTCTAAATTCTTTCAAAAGTATTGTGATTTTTTTAATGCTAAATTGTCTTTTTTTTTCTTTTTATTTTCTCGTGCATTATTCTACACTCAATATCAATTATATATTATATATTTGTCGTTTAAATTTTATAGTGATTCTATATAATCACAACTCATAGGAGGAAAAATTTACACAATAATAATACTCTCGAGGAACTGGATTTACTACTTGAATTACTTTTTCAATTGTTGAGCAGTAAGTTTTTTATATTTTGACATCATATTACAGATGATTAATCACTTCACAGATTATGATATATCTATCGTTTGGTTGTTTTTATTATTTTTTCTTTTTAGGTTTAGATGTTATGTGATTCTTTCTTGGTTAATCATTGTTGAATTTCTTTTATATAGTTGATATTTTAATTTAATTAAAAGTATTTATTTTACAATCTTACAATTTAATATATATATATATATATATATATCATGTAAAATCATTATAGAATAATTCAACAATAACATATTTATATTTAATTTTTTTATTAAACTATATTTTTATTTCTATTTCTACATATTTTTATATTTCTAAATAAATATAAAAGATAATTAAATAGTTAGAATTACTTTTAATTTTATGTTACTAATTTTTCTTCTAATTTAACTATTATTTTTAATATCAAAATAAATATTTATTTTACTATTCTATAATTTAATATATATCATACAAAATTATTATATGATAATTACACTTTTATAATACGATAGAACTAAAATTATCAAAATACACAAATAATTTTAACTAAAATTAATATATATATATATATAAGTATTTAAGTAATAATTTTATAGAATGATAATGCCAATATTATCAAAATAAAGAATTAAAATCATACTTTAATTTTAATTTTAAATTAAAATTAAAATTATTCTTTTATAACATACATTGTACTATCAAATATTTTTTTAAAAAAAACTAACACGTATATTGCACGGGTCAACTACTAATTTATTTTTAAAAGAAGGGACACTTTTGAGAGTTGACTTTTCATTTTCTAAAGATAAACATGGTATGGTGATATGATTATTGATGTCTAATTAATTTAATTTTTTTTTAAGAATAATTAATTTAATGAGTTTTACAAAATAGATGATTCTGATTATTATGATTGGATAGGATGAGGCCATAACCGGAAAACTGGATAAGCTACTTTCTATGTGCTAACATACATTTTTAATATTATTTTATAATTTATTTTGTATATGTGGATTTCTCTTACTTTGACTCATGCATCTTTGTTGTCAATGAGCGGGCTCAATTTTTGATGACCAGTAGATTTCCTTTTCTTTGTAGTTAAAAAATCAATTGATTGGTTAAAAATAAGTTTTAAAAAAAAATGCTAGACAAGTTAATTTATCAGACGTATTTCTACTTCTTCTTTTTTTTCTTTTTTTCTTTTTTTGGCTTTTTAAATCACCATTTAAAATGACAAAAGTAAACTTTTGAGTGAGTAATAAATTTTGGAAAAATAACAATCAGAAGAAGTTTGAAAAACAAAATTCAAAATAGTGGTAAAGTTTACAAATTTTAATAATTAAAATGTTAAATTTTTTCATGAAACTATAATTATTTTGCAAAGGTTCGATTGATGTGTAATTTTCTCATAAATTTTTCAAATAAATTAATACAATTAATTTTTTTAAACTAATGAACTGGCTCTTAAACATTTGTCAAATGAATTAAACTTAAAAGCACATAATCAATTGCACACAATTTTAAGACTCTCTTGAAATCTAGATCCTTTAGACCTACCATTCAGACTCACAATACCAATCCAATAAACACATTTTTTTGATTAATTAATTAATTTTTTTTTTTTAAGGGAGGCCAAAGGCCATTCACATTGCTTACTTAGGTTCTCTCTCTCTCTCTCTCTCTCTCTCTCTCTCTCTCTCTCTCTCTCTCTCTCTCTCTCTCTCTCTCTCTCTCTCTCTCTCATCAAGTGTTTTAGCCTCAAGTTGTTGATCCAATCATGAAATGATTTGCCTTAAAAAGTCAAACTATAAAACTATTAGGCCCCGTTTGTTTTGGGAGATAGAATGGAAGGGATTGATAATGAGGGGATTAATAGTGAGGGGATTGTTAGTGAGGGGATTAATAATGAGGAATTGTTAAATTATTTTTATATAAAATAATAAAAAATATAAAAAATTAAACATTATATTTAAAAAAAAATTCCAATATATAAAAAATAAAAAAATTTCTAATCCCCTCACTATTTTCTAATACCATCTCTACCTCCTCCTTACCAATCCTCCTTCCAAGGGTATTAACAATACCAAGGGACTAATAGTCCCAAGGCTTTCTCTGCAAACAAACATGGGCTTTAGTAATACCTTGGTATTACTAGTCCCAATACCCTCCCTATAGCCCAAAACAAACGGGGCATTAGATCCATTTGGATGCTTGTTGATGCAGAACAAGTACAATAATAACACTTTTTTATAAAAAAATAAATAAACATGATTGTTAGTAAAAAAATTTAATAGTCATGTACAAATTACGTACAATTCACCCTGGTGATATATAAGTAGTGCCAAATGGCATATATTTTATGTATATTTTCATCAATCCAACTTGGCTTTGGTCCATGTGGGAGTTAATGCTCAAAGACCCTTTTATCAGTTTTAGAGCATAAAATGGACATATTCAAAATATTGATTAAATTGTGTTTTATGACCAAAAATAATAATAAAAGTAATTGTTTGGAAATTGATTTTTTAAGAAAAATAAATTAATTTTTTGATTAAAATATGTTGTTCTCAAACGAGACGTGAGTTTTATATGTTAAGAATTTATTAATTTAGTGAGTATAGATACTTCAATAAAGATTTTAATAGAGAAATTTTGAATTTTTTTGTGTGCCTTTAACAACAACCTAACTAGTTTAATGGTTGAATTGCATCTAACTATATATAAATGAAAAATTCTATTATATATAGTAAGAGTGGGTCTCACCCATGTGAACCAGCCCCTCCCTTGGGTTTGCTAACTGACTTGCAACAGTTAGCAAGTGATTTAATTATTGACATATTTAACAAAGTTTGTTAACATGTCCATCGGAGACCAAAACTACCGATTTTCTGTTAACTAATTTACCAACTGACTCTAACCCTCTTCCTAACATCTCCACCTTATATGATTCAAAATCAGGTTTTAATTGTAATTCCATCATTTCAAAATAAAATTTTCATCACTTGAGTTTATAATTTCAAAAACAAAAAGATTATAATATATAAATAGAAAATGTACATAAAATGGTGTAATGAGTTGTGGGTAGGGGTGCAACTTGGGCGGACTCAACTTCAACAATCCAAATTTAGTCCAAATTTTTTTAGAACTTGGACAAGATATTTTTAAATTCGATACGAGTTTGAGCAAAAATTCAGCAGCCCGAATTAAATTTGAACGAGCTTGGGCAAAGACATCAAATAATCCGAGCAACCCGAAACCCGAATTATACATATATAGAAATATATAAATATTAAACATATATATATATATATATTATTAGTCATTATATGATATTGAAGTAATTTAGATTGTTAAATCATATTGAATATATATTATATATACAAATAAAATAAAATCTTACTTTTTTTGTTTTCACTCATAAATTGTAAAGATTATTATAGCGGCATTTCTCTTACATTATATAAATTATTTATTTTGATGGTATTAATGATTTTCTATTAAAAAATGTAAATATAGTCAAATTTTAATAATTTAATAATGTAGTTGCAAAAAAAAATTTGAAATTTATTTACAATTCGGGCAAGTCGGGGCAATTCAGGTTTAACTCGAGTTGGGCTTAGGCAAGCAATCTTGGGTTACAATTTGGGCCTAGACAGGTCTCAAAACAACTTGGATTGGGCATGAATAACCTCCCAACCTGATCGAATCCGCCTGAATTGCATCCCTAGATGTTGGTTTGATCACTTTAAAACTTAAAATTTGTCAAGATCTATTTTATTTATAAAAATGCCACTGCCATTTTATTTTGATAAGTAATTTTATACATTTTGTTTTTTAAAATAAAATGCTATACAAATAACAAATCTTGCACTTTTTATTAACAAATGCAATATCGAGGACGAAATTTTAGAATTTAAAATATGACTCACTCGTATATATGATAGTTGTATATATGATAGAGACAAATCATGTAAGTAACACATGTTTATAAAATCTATAAATTTTATAACATTACTCCCTTTACAAACATTCTGTTTGGTTTTGAATTTTTAAAAATAATTTTTTGAGTTCGTATTTATATTTTTAATAATTTTTTAAATATTTTAATCAGTTTTTTTTTTTAAATTTTTAGATCTACTTAATCTTAATATACTTAAAAAGTATATAAAAAAATTTGTATAAAAATCTTTTAAAAATTTATTAAATGCAAAAAAATACAAAAATATATTGAATTTATATATATATATTTTTGTATTTTTTATAATTAGTGAATTTTTTAAATTTTTTTTTCACAAATATTATATTTTTTTTAAACGTATTTAGATTAGGTGTATCTAAAAAATAAAAAAAATACGTAAAATATTTAAAAAATACAGAAAATAAAAAAAAATCAATTTTCTGAAACCAAACATGGTTAACATCCTTTCTGTTTGACAACAACTAAACAGTCCATATATTTATTTTTCAAAATTAATCTGTTATTTTTTAAAAAATTAATGTGAAACATTTTTACTTTTCAATTCCGTATAATTTAGAAGGATCTAAAAAAGTAAATGTGTTTGAAAAAAAAAAATCAAAAAAACTTTGTTAAAATAAAAAATCAAAAAAAGTTTCAAAAAATCAACTTATTTATTTATTTTTAAAGCCAGTCTAGTACAGTAGGATTTAAAATTTTAATTTTTTTTTTTTTGAAAAAAAGCAAAAAATAAATTTTGAAAAATAAATTACCAAACTCGTTTTGAAAACTTTGTTTGTATATAATATTCCTTCAAAATTCAATAATTTTTTTTTTTTTTTTTTTTTTTTTTTTTTTTTTTTTCCGCTGGCCTTGTTTGTTCATATGCAGTTTTGGGTAGGATTTACTTTATTTTCAGTTATTACAAGTCAGTGACTTTCCCTTTTTTTTTTTTTTTTTTTGGTAAATTACAAATATACTTCCTGAAGTTTGATTAAAATATGAATCGTCCCCTGTAATTTTAAAAATTACATTCCACTCCCTGAAGTTTCTAATTTTATAATAAATCGCCCATTTTATTAATAAATCATCAAATATTAACAGTTTATTAAAAACATGTTTCAATTAACAATTTAGGTAATTTTATTATTGTATAGGAGAGAAATTATGAATTTCATTTTTTTAGTTAATTCTGTTAAATAAAAAATTCTAATAAGGGGGTATTTGTAATTTTTCAAACCACAGGAGGCAATCTGTAGTTTAAGCAAACCTCAGGAAGTGTATTTGTAATTTATCCTCTTTTTTTTTTGGGAAAATCAGTGTCTGTACATTTTTAAATATATATATATATATATATAACTATTTTAGCTTTAAATTATGAGTTAATTGATGAAAAGTCTGTTCTCATGGGGTTATATGTCATTTAATCCAAAGTTTAATCTTTTTTACAAATAAAGACATGCATTGAAAAGTTATAGAAAATTGATCAAACAAGTAGTCGGCGACTAGTGGCAATGAAGTAAACAAATAGATGAATAAATAAATGACATTTAAATAGAGAGTTACATAGATAGATTGTGGGATATGTGAACAAATAGTTAGACATTTAAATAAATAATTACACAAATAGGTAACACATGTACAAGATATTGGGACATTTGAGCAGATAAGTGACATTTAAACAGATAAATAAATAGCTAAGCTTTGAATTTTGAACAAATAATGTTATTTTGATCCCAAAAAATTTAAACTTTTTGATCCAAGAATTTCAAAATGAACCTGCAACTTGAGTGCCTTAAATTTATGTCACAGTCTTTTTACAAAAGATATAAACTATTCTTAATTTTTTTTAACAAATATACTTTGAATACTGATTAAAAAAATCATTAAAATAACCAGTAAATATAGAAAATAATCCCACAACAGTTATCTTATCCGAAAGCACAAATTCCAACCGACCTATTTCACAATGTTCTTCCGTTTTCTTGGTAATAAAAAGCCGTTTATTAAGACTTCAAATGGTGAACGAAGTTAATGTTTTTGACCAATTTATTTGATTTTATTCTATGTTATAAATTTCCAAAAGACTGGTCATTCAAAGTCATCTTTCCATCTATCTATGCAGAGCACACAGATAAAATACGTTGTTTTTGGATTCCGTGTGTCCAGACTGTCTATTTTCCTCTCACATATTAATATGCTACATCCAATTGCAAAATATGTTCAAAGTTAGAGGTGAAATAAAATAAAATTTAAAATCAAACAGAAGAGCTCTATTGGTGTCTCAGTGATCGATAAGCTTCACTAGTGTCTTGGTGATGGATCCCTTCATATAGATTGGATTAAATCAGGACGACAACCGACTATAGCCCTGTTTGGTAGAGCTGTGGGAAAGTACTTATAGCTTATACCTAAACAGCTTATATCTTATAACTATGAACATAAGCTGATTTCTGACTTATTCTTAAAGCATCTCCTGCCCCACTCAAAGAATAAGCTGATTTCTGACTTCCAAAAAGCTATAAGCTATAAGCTAAACCAAACACATCAAAATAGCTTAAATTAAGCTGAAAGCTGAAATAAACTGATTATAATTTCTGCCAATCAGGCACTATATCTTGAGGTCTAGGTTCACGGATGCCGTAATAACATCTTATAACATCTTTTTTTCATTAAAAATAAATAAATAAATGGGTGAGCTCACATGTGAACCCTGCCTATGCGGTCTCACACAATTGTGT
Source organism: Camellia sinensis (assembly GCF_055761805.1). NCBI lineage: Eukaryota > Viridiplantae > Streptophyta > Magnoliopsida > Ericales > Theaceae > Camellia > Camellia sinensis. The sequence continues at coordinate 112,146,389 of NC_138975.1, forward strand.
CATGTTGTGTGAAATATTTTGTGTTTTTAGCATAGTTGGTGCAATAAGGACATGGAACAAATATTTTGGAAAGAGACGGTCTCATGCAGAAAATACAAAAAATTATTAATCCGAAAATACTCTGAGACTGTTTAATGCAACTTAAATAAGCTGATTATAACTTATTTTAATTTGAAAGTTTATTTTAAAGTATTTGTTGCACTTTCTGTTTTTTGCTTATAATAAAAAAAATATAGCTTAAATAAATCAAAAAAAAAAAAAATTGATTATCTGAAATCTAAGGAAGATATACTTCTGACTTATACTTTTTTATTATCAACTTTTAACTTACAATAAATTACACAAAACAGACCTTATATGACATTGTCTGCGTGATACTGTTAACAGATAAGAAATATCAAGACACATTAAGTAAATCATTTCTTGTCTTCTACCTATCTAATAAAAATGAGTCAATATTATTCCATTCTAAATAAATTTTTGCGTCATTAATTGAAAGTATACAATGCCAAATAATACTCGAGACTATTAAATAATCAAATCAGAAAATAAATATTCATACATGATATGGAGAGAGAGACAGAGGCCCATGTGGGTAAGCTCTTATGACATTTATTGCATTCGTTGAATTAATGCCAGCTTAGTTCTTCATCCGAGTATACAATTCCAAAAGCCCGAAAACTCAACTTGGTGCTAGGCATGTGGAGATTGATAGTATTCAATAATAACAAAAGAAAAGAAAATTGGGGATGAGTCATGATCTATCTACAACCGTATGTGGTACATTACTTTCCACTTGGAACTCTGTTTGGCTTCTCTTCTTCTTCATCATCTGCTTTACAGCTATCTTTTTCTGATACACTCCCTCGGCAGCCGCCACCAAACTTCTACCCTTTTTAGTTCTTTATATATTACTAATAATATCCTGCCAAACTCTTTGGTCTTCCAATGCAATATAGTTCTTTTTTGCAATTTTTTTTTTCTTTGCCTCATTTTGATTCTTATACTTTCAACTGACTTAATTTTAATTCTTAATTCTATATTTTGTATCAATTTGATAATACTGTTAGAGTTTTTGACAAAAAATTATCACTGAATTTTTTTTAATAATTTTATCTTTAAAAGCATGACACATGCCACTTTTATGCATATTTTTCTTAAAAAAAATACTAATAGTTGTAATCAATTGGATCAATTTGAGACAAAAATATAAATTCAAGGTCAAAATCGAGCCTGTTAAAATTACAGAGATCAAAATGATACAAGAATCACAGTACATGAATTACTAGTATAATTTGTCCAAGTATTTAACTTATATTTTATTTATATTTTTCTTACATTTTCTCTTTCTTTTTTTAAATTTCTACTCAAATCCATGATCCAAACTCAATCTTAAATTTTTTTTTCTTATCTTTTTTTCTATGATAGTTAGTGAAATTCGAACCTTGACATTTGATTCACAATAGCATCCGCAATTTGGTGAGGAGAAAGTTTTGTACGTGGCAAACTCAAATTATCAATCTCCTAATAAGATGTTTGGATTGTGACCAAATGAACTAGTCTCAATTTATTTTTGGGTAAATTATATTGACACTCTCTGAGATTTATATTTATTACAGTTTTCTCCTCACCTTTTGAAAATTACATCTAGGGATGGCAATGGATAACCTACCTGTGTATCCATGGAGACCCAACCCAAATACATGGGTTTCCCCTTTTTTTCTTATCCATTGGGTAGGGTAAGTGATATTCTTTAAATATCCATAGGGGATGGGTTGGGGATGGGTACCCACTAATTTCCCCATATGTTTTTTTTTTTTTTTTTTTTTTTTTTTTTTTTTTTTTTTTAAGATTCACAATCAAAACTAAATATACATTCATTTTTTTTTTCTTTTATTTATTTATTTATTTTTTCAGGTTCACAACCAATTTTTTTTTTTTTTTTTTTTTTTAAGATCCACAACCAAAGCTAAATATACATCTAATTTTTATTTTTATTTTTAAAGTTCACAACCATTTTTTTTTAATTTTTAAGATTCATAACCAAAACTAAATATACATTCAATCTTTTTTCTTTTGTTTTTCTTTTAAATTTTTTTTTAAGGTTTAAGGTTCACAATTTTTTTTTTTTTTTTTTTTTTTTTTTTTTTTTTTAAGATTCACAACCAAAGCTAAATATACATTCAATCTTATTTTATTTTATTTGGCTCAACAATAAAATCAAATACACATTAATTAACATTGTCATATTATTCTTGTCAAATTTTATGCATATCTAGAATTTTTTTAATTTATTTAAAAAAATTAAGGACACTGTCTAGTGCAGGTTTCGGTTTGCTTTTCTATGTTATTTTATTTTGTTATGTATTGTAATTTTCAGAATGGTTTGCTTGTTCTGAAATTTCAATTAACGAGTATGAATCTATTTGTTTTATGTTATCACACAATTTATACAACATATATATATATATATATATATATATATATATATATATATGAATGTATTTGAAACTAAGGAAATTGTAGAGAATCAAAACAAACATGAGTCGTGATTGGTTAGAAAGGATGGGTACAAAGATTTATTTGCTGGAAAAACAAAAAGGGGATACAAAGTCTTACTAAATAATTTTTTTTTTAAAATAAAAGAATTTTTCTTAGTTATGAACAGATTTAACTGAAATCAGCTTGTTTCCCAATGTTATGCTTCATTTATTTAGATAGAAAATATTTTAATGAAAAATATTTTTTATAAAAAAAATTAAAAATATATTTTTTTATATTTGGTGGTGGTGGTGATGGAACGAAGGTGAAAGTAGAGATTGTGACATAGTGGTGGGGTGATGGCGGCAGTGATGATGGTAGTGGCTATGGTGATGGTAGTGTGACAGTGAAGGTGAGAATAATGGTGATGGTGTTGTGAAATTAGTAAAAATTTAATTGAAAAAAACAATTTTTGTTTTTTAAAAGTAACAAACAACAAACTTCGTGGGGGACTAAAGGAAGAAGATGGAGGATGGATTGGGTGTGGTAAGGCATAGATATCTTAAAATGAATGGTTCAGATTTGTTAAAGGTATAATTAGATTTTGGATAAATTAAAATGAATGGTTCAAATTTGCTAAGAGAAAGATGGTTTAATGTCTAAAATATCCGTGGCTAAGAGATCAACAAACAATTCCTTATTTATGCCCTGATGCAATTTAATATGGGTCTTATAATACTTTCTTAAAACAGGTTCTTTCACATTTTATTTTTTCAAACAAGCTCTTATAACATTGTAATCAGGTTCTTGTAACATGTAGGGGAGAGAGAGAGTGAGAGAGAGATGGTTGTAATTTTTTTTTAATCTTTCACGTTCTTTCACATTTTTTTTTTCAATTACTAAAATTTATTTGATTGTCTCAAAATTATATATTTGATTATTATAAAACAAAATTTTTAATTAATTAATTAATGTGTATTTGATTTTGTTGTTGAACCAAATAAAATAAAATAAGATTAAATGTATATTTAGTTTTTGTTGTGAACCTTAAAAAAAATAAAAAATAAAATAAAAAAATAAGTTGTTAACATTAAATATATTAAAAAAGAAAGAAAAAAGATTAAAGGTATATTTAGATAAAACCTTTATAAAAAAGAAAAGAGAAGGTTGTTAGCATTAAATATATTAAAAAAGAAAGAAAAAATATTGAAGTTATATTTAACTTTTGTTGTGAACCTTAAAAAAAAAAATTTGTTAACATTAAATATATTAAAAAAGAAAAAAAAAAGATTGAAGGTATATTTAGTTTTTGTTGTGAACCTTAAAAAAAAAATATATATATATATATATTTGTAAACATTAAATATATTAAAAAAGAAAGAAAAAAGATTGAAGGTATATTTAGTTTTTGTTGTGAACCTTAAAAAAAAAAAAAAAAAAAAAAAAAAAAAAAAAAAAAAATTGTTAACATTAAATATATTAAAAAAGAAAGAAAAAAGATTGAAGGTATATTTAGTTTTTGTTATGAACCTAAAAAAAAAAAAAAAAAAAAAAAAAAAAAAAAAAAAAAGTGGTTGTTAACATTAAATATAAAAAATAAAAATGGGGATTAAAGTAGGTGGGGAAAATCCATACCCATTAAGAAATGGGGAGGGTGGTACCCATGGGGAATGGGGAATGGAGAAAATTTATTGTAGGGGAATGGGGATGGGGAATTAATATCCACCCCATTGCCCCCCATTGCCATCCCTAATTACATCCCGACCCTGAGATTTAAAATTTCATTACAGATTGTCCCCTGAGGTTTAAAGTTTCATAACAGTTCCCCCTCACCGTAATGATCATCATACATAAAATTAAATTAATAGGGGTCAGTATAATTTCCCAAACGTGAAGGAGAACTGTAATAAATATAAATTTCAGAGGGTGTCAATGTAATTTACTCTTTATTTTTTGTTCAATATATATTTTATTTATACGATAAAGTATGAGAAAATGGAATATCCCACAAAATTTAAGCAGCAGTAAAACAAACAATTAATCTTGAAGAGGAGGCGGTGGTGCCATGCAGCTCATGAAACCGACGTGAGGTGGTTTTATGGGATCGCACGTAGCTTCTGCATTTGTTCTTTCTTTCCTATTTTTGGCTCTTTCTCTGTATAATTTCAAAGCACATCTGGCTTCCACTGAAATTTTCTGAAAACAACAAAAGAGGAAATAAAAAAAATGTGTAAAAACAAAAGACAGTTCTTTGAGTGCTACATTTTTGGTTTTTACTTCCTAGACGGATCTGGAGAGTAATTTTTTTTATATTTTTTTTAAAAAACAGCTTAGAATTTTTGGATTTTGACATAATTTTCGAAAAAGATTATTAAAGAAAAAAAATGTCTTTTTTTGCTGCATGCCAAACACCCCATGAGTTTGTTTGATATTGCTTTTTGAATTTTGTTCTGTTTTTATTTTTCAAAATCTACGTTGTTAGACATATCTCATATGTCTCTCTAAGTTACTTAAGCTTAGTTAATATACTTCAGAATAGTCACTTTGTTTTTAACTTAAATATATGGCATCCAAATTGGCTCTTGTTGGTCTGCAATGAACCAAATCTTTGCCCGAATCTATTCTCGTCTTAGATGCTTCAACATATACAAAACTTAGTTAATATGCCCTCGAATTGATATTTGAAAATTTTATGAAACCAATTTTAAGAAATATGAAGAAATTATTTTCGATTTTTGAAAATTTGTATTCCCACAAAAATGAAAAAGATGAACTCCATTAATAAGTAGGAAATGGAGATGTAAAGAAAGATTGACGAAAACATATTCATATTTTACATGGAAAAAATATTGGAAGTGAAAGTCTAGGTTGATTAATTTCATAAGAAAAGATAAAAGGTTTTGGAGGTATCTAGTTCATTTCATAATTAATAGTTATGAAAGAGTTACATAACATATCTTTATTTTAAATTCAAAAATAGTTAAAAAGTGATTTTAAAAACAGTTATAGATATTTGATTTTGAATTTTAATAATGTGCTGCAATTTTGTGCATTGCAATAGAGGTCTACATTCCAACCATGCCATATGAATAATCATTCCTGAATGATGTGGAGAAAGAGCAAGAATTTGAATTTGCTGATTTTGCCATTTGAAATTTAGAAGAAGTTGGAGACATCGTAGTCATTCACCCTAAATTAAAAGGTTTAGGTTGTGCCAACTTAATGTTGGGGAATTTTCAAAATGATTGTCAAAATTTATTATTTAGTTTTTGGGTATTTTCAAAACCTTTCTTATTTTTCTTTAGAAAGCTTGAAATAAGCTTGAGAACTTTGTCCCACATCGGAAAGAAAGAAAAACATGAAGTTCTTAATAAAGTGCTACATGGAATATTCCTTTAAATATGAAATTGTGGGATGGATGCTAGTATTCATGCACTGGCGTTTGATGGCGCACTTTGAACAGATGCATCGGCGCCATGAGGACTCTTTTCTATTTACATCGGATAGGTTGGAGCGATGACATGGCATAGGTGACATGGAATACAGTTAGCTCCGCGTGGCAGTGATGTAGCGTTCGTTGGTAATGAGGTCATAGCCATTGATTGGAGATGTGCACGATCGTACGAATGAGATGGCACCCAATCGTGATCAAGTATGATCAGTCAATGTATCTATTTGGTATAAGAATGATCTGCACCATAGATCGTCAATCCAACAGTCAGATCTGATCGGATGCGATCAAGGGACATAACCATTCGATTAGATGCATTATGACCCTATAAATAGGCTATGAAATCAACCAATTCAATCCATCCAAAAATCCATAAAGCATTCCTACAATTCTCTCTCTCTCTATTTAAAGTTTTCGATCAAGAGTTTCTTTAAGTAAGTAAATTTCTAATTTTCTTACAGGTAATCAAATTCTGCAGAATTGATTATCAATGTCTTGGTTTTCTTGATTATATCAAGAGTATTCTGATCTACTGTCACGCCGGTAGACTTGATCTTTAGATCAAGCTTCATTATATCCTAGAGGCAAATTTGATGTAACCCCCTGTGCACCTTTTGGTGGGTGTGAATATTGTCTTTAGGAAAGCGACTAAGTAACGTGACTTGAAGCACCAAATTTCTATTCTACATAGACAAGATCATCGACAAGTTCTGAAAACCTGAAGACCACCAACTGAAGAATTCAAGACAAATTGTTCCAACAATTAAATATAAATTACTCATTCTCTCCAATAACTTCTCACTTTCTCCTTTTGTTTTTCGCATGAGAATATGAATCAATTTCTTCAATGAATAACTAATATTATTCCACTCCACAAGTGAAGTTAGAACCCCAAAATCAGTGAATCCTAATTTAATGGCCAAAAACCATAACATAGTTGGATTAATTCATCATCCTACAATGCCCTCTTTTGGGAAGTGGAATATAATCCACTTCCCAGACTATAACTCACTTCCCTCTCTCACAAAAAGCTAATTATAATCAGCTTTTAACTAAAAAATTGATTATAATCATCTTCCAAAAATAGCCCAATAGTATCATGCTTAAATTTGTTATGATCTTATATATCTTCCTAAAGCATAGCATCTAGCTTAAACTTGGGGCATATACAACATTTCTCATATTAAAAAAAAAGGACGGAAGACAAAAAGATTCTTAACTAACTATTGAGTTTATTTTTTATTTTGAACTTTTTGAAAGTGAAAATACAACTTACTGGTGATTATGATTTAGAATGTTGTCCTTTAGCAACTATACCTAATGTGACAAAATGAAATACAACTACTTTGGACAAGAAAATGGAAATCTTTTCACAAAGTGGAAATGATAGTCTAATTTCCACCAAATCCCAAGTACAAAAAGCTTGTGATTTTCAAAATAAACTACTAAAAAAAGCCCATAATCAATGGAAGCATTGTCTAGAAACAGAGGAGTTGGCTTCTTTCTTTTTGACAAGACTGAATGATATTATTGCTTTATTCAATTCTTAACCTAACTTCCCATACATGCTTCTAAGTTCTAATAAAAACTTCAAAGTTTAAAACTGAACTATAGTGCTTATTGTGGTGGCTACACTTTAATTTTGATTATTGGTTACTTTTTTGTATCAAAATGACAATTTTACACCCTTCAAAACTCTGTTAAGCTGTATTTTCTATACGGTATTGGTTTTTCCCATTTCTTGATGGTGCATTTGTCCATAAAATTATAAGCTTATTGTTTGATAATAGGGTTGCAATTGTTCATGAGCAATTCAAGTTTCACTTATTAAAATTCATTTGAGCTCGCTCTTTGCTAAATAAAAGAGTTCAAGTTAAAATTTTTAACACGTTTAATAATCGAGCTAATCTTGAGTAAATCAAAGCTTAATTTGAATAGATTCGTGAACACAAAAACTTCCTAGGTAATTGATCCACAGAGACCAAGAACTTGATTGCTAAAAGCTTGTTATAGGCTTCACTCAACATTATGGCTTTATGGATCACTATTAAAATGAGAGATGATAAGTAAATCCAAATAAATATTAATATTTTGAATTTTATATTTATTAAGAAAAATTAAAAGAATTATGAAAAAATATAAATACAACTTTAAAGCTTTCATTGATTTGTTTTTGGTTTACAAAAAACTGGGAAAGGTGTAGTCAGTGGATTTAATGCTAAAATTGACCTCTTTTTTTTTTTTTTTTGTCGTTTTCTATTTGTGATTCATCTCTTTAATTTTGGCTCTCTAATTCCACTTCTAATGACGTGGCACACTCCTATCTGAAGCGGTCTTGCAGGGATTCTGAGTTTTCCTACGTCATTATTTATTTATTTATTATTTATTACTACTTTATTTTATTTGTTTTGGTTCTACTTTATTTGTGGTTTTATTAATTGTGTAGATTACATGAGAATTTAATGTATTGCATAGTTAATTTAATTTGATATTTAATTAGTTTAATGTGAAATTTAATTATAAATAATTAATCCAAATATTTATTTTTATATATAAAAAAGAAGTGTTATATACACACATATATATATAATCTTATATTAATATTTATATATGTTGTAATTATGTTGTATTTATATATTATAATAAGTCAATTAGGTTATAAGGTTAAGGGCTCACGAAAAAAAAAGAAAAAGAGAGGAGTACCAGCCGCCGGGGGGGGATTAATCAACCAAGAATGATCAATCCTTGAGAAAGCAGAAAGGGAGTCGGTGGGGAAGAAGAGGAAAGGAGAAAAAAAATAAAGGATTAGAGTTTTGTTTTGGTGATTCTATTAATTCTTCAAATAATTCTTTGATTTTCAAAAAGAAATTTTGAGTACAAAACCTACTTCTCTTGATTTATGTTTAATTCGTTATTTTTATTTATTTGATATTAGTTTGATTTTGTATTTATATAAAAATGATAGATTGATTTTAATTATTTTGATTAGTTGTGTATGTCAGGTTTAGGGTTTTTATATGTATTTATTTTATGGTTGTAATCACACTCATGGTTATATGAAAGTAAAATAAACTTAAAACCCATAGATAAATTCTTTATACTCCACCATAACTCCATGGATTATTGTTTTATTTGAGTGTTGGTGAGAAAGATTGTATAAAAAAAAAGGTGATGATTATGAGATTTATTTAAATGCCTTAGGCTTAGCATTCTTATATTTGTTCTCATGAGTAGGTAAGAGATTGTGTATATATATATTGTTGTCTCATTCTCATAAGTAGACGAGCATTTTGATTTACGCGCGTACGTATATACTAATCATCCGAGGAGTGTAGGTCAAACTCAGGACGATATCCCCTTGAAAGTTTGGCTTTGGAGTGGTGTTAGGTATACGGGAGGCACATGAGATATATGTAGAGGCCGGAAGTGATGGGCCGAAGTGGTGGAATTAAGGTACAAAGAATTAAATATGAGTTTATTGTTATAGTGTGAATAGTTTTGATTTGTACATCTTGAAAAATAGTAAACGACCTCGATAAATTATGAAATTTGAGTAGAGGCATGTATACGTGATTCTAGACAACTTTTGTGTTTTAACTTTTTACTACAAAGATCGATTGGAACTTGTAATCGAATGATTTTTATTACAATAGTTTTTATTCATTTTACCAATACAGATTTTAGTTGCATTTTTAATCCACGAAACGAGTGCATTTTTATTGGCTTCACGCAAACTGAAGTAAAACATTATTCTGCACACTTTTCGTGTTTTGAACTTTTCCGAAACAAATTATCTTAGGGCAGTTTCTGTTCGTTTTCAGCTTCAGATTTTTCGGTTGAATTCTGTCTAGGTTCTTCTATCCAGTTTTTCTCTCAGTTGTTCAATTTCTATTAAATTCGTTCATATTGTCTTTTAAGAAATTGGATTCTGTACAACTTTTGTTCTTTGAGTTTTGGTCAATTCGAATTATTTAAGTATGAAACAATGTATTTTGATACTTCTTTAGCAAATTACTTATAATTAAATTATACTTTTTTTTTTTTTTTTTTTTTTTTGCAGAATGGTGGGTCTTACTAACTTTTTATGCAGGACTAACCCACCATATTTTGATTTCTATTTTGTTTATTTTATACTCAACTTATATTTCGTTGTGTACGGGCAAGAAACTAAATGCCACCACATCTCGGGAAACTACCTATTCGTCTCGGTGTAGATAGAACTACTTGTCTTGTCCCGTAACAAGAATTAAATGTATTTTTGTTTGTGTCTGATGGACACGTGGGTGTTAAATTTTGTACTCATACCAGTATACCTGTATACTAACTCGTTTTGTTTCTTGGCAACTCGGGTTCGCTCTGTTTGAAAGCATCTGAGCTTTCTTTGCAGGATTAGTTGGGACTATGGTGGTGACAAGAAATAACCATGATCGTAGAACATGTCTCTTGGATTTCTTTTGTTTTCTTGAACTTAGAGTTGATATTAGTTTACATATTTATTTATTTTTTTATGACTTTAGTATTTGAATAATTTGACATTGTTTGTAACCTTACATTATTTAAGTTATTTTAACTATTTATTGTTACTTTAATGTTGGAGGTATTGGTTAGTTATGAAATTATGGTGGATGGTTTGGTTGGCGTTTTGTTATTTTTTTTTAATCTCTTATTATCTTTTGAGTATGAAAATTTACTTAAACCTTATGGAGGCGAGACCGTTTAGAATTTATTTCACTCCTAAGATTTGAATGATGGAATATTGATTAAATATTTAATTGTCCAAATTTTAGGACGTGGCAGGTCTCATATTCCTCTCCCACTCATCTTAGCCTCCCTAATTTTGTAACCCTAATTCCACTTCTAATGATGTGGAACTAGGAAGACTAAGGTGATAGGAAGAGGAGTGTGAGCACGGACATATCTAGGATTTTCATATAGGGGTGAACATGTATATCAACTAATTCTTTAAAAAGAAAATACGAATTATAATATCAATTTCTACTAGTATAAAAAGTGAAAATAAGATGAAAAATATAAAAATAACATGCTTTTTGTGTCCACATTTAGTTACAAAATATAGCAATTATAAAATGATTTATATATTAAAGTGAAGCATATTGAGTAGTCAAACGTACTCAACATTTAAATTATAAAAAAAAAGAAAAATTTATGATAAAATCAACTTGAAAATCGCGTACAATATCTTTCTCAATAAATGGGATCAAGTAACTAACCGATATCTTATTATATTATTCAAAAATTAGAACTTGTAATTAACCCTAGCTAGAAGAAATTAATATCTTTTATTATATTTTTAACCTATATTTTATAAATATAGAGTGACAACCACATAAAATTTCCAAAAAAATAAAAACTTAGAGAGGACGAGTATCTGTAATATTAGATAATTGTAGCTGGTACCATAATAATGGGTGTTTTTCAAATTGTATAGGGGCCGATCGCCCCCTCTTGCCCCCTACGGGTCCATCCTTATGTCATTAGAAGTAAAATCAAGGGGACAAAATTAGAGAAATGAAACACCATTCCTTTTTCTTTTTTTCTGTTTTAGATTCCACTTAGGCTAAGAATTTAAGATATTTTGAAAAACTCAACAAATTTCAAAATAAGTTTAAAGTTAAGTCGTTGCTTGACACTTGTGGTTTTGGTAATTAGCTGCTCGCTCAGAAAATTAATCACTTTGCTTGGCTTGGATTTTTTAAAAAATTTTACTTTCTTATTTTTCGTATTTTTTTTATTTTTATTATTTTTTTAATATTTTACGTAATTTTTTTTAATTTTTAGACACACCTAACAAAAATACACTTAAAAAGTATAATTTTCATGAAAAAAAATCTTTAAAAAATTCACTAAATACCAAAAATATAAAAATATATATATATATATATATATAAATTCAGTATATTTAATGTATTTTTGTGTATTTATTAATTTTTTGAAATATTTTTTCACAAATATTTTACTTTTAGATAAATCTAAGTAAGGTGCATCTAAAAAAGTTTTTAAAAAAAAGCTTAAAATTTTAAAAATATTTACTAAAAACAAAAAACACAAAAAATAAAAAACTCAATTTTTAAAAATTTAAATTTAGAAAACTAAAACCAAACTCACCGAATAAATTTTAAAATCAGCACTGATTCAGTGCTCTAAATTTACACCACTAATGCCAACTCAATGAGCTGGTATTGGAGAAAAAAAAAAAAAAAACCAAACTATCACTTCAATAGTGGATCCATATCAACACCACGTCATTAGTGATATTAAATTAGTGGTCTGAAACATTTTTATTTTGAAATATACTTAAATTTGACTTATTTAACCTAACAAGTCAAGCTCAAGGAATTTTTTAGTTTGTTGTAGGACCAAAATTTCATACCTCATTGGGTTGGATTCCATCCAGACGAGATTCGAATTGTTTTAAATTTAAACATTGGCGGCCTCTCTGTAGTAAATCCAGACCCAGTAGTAGTTGGTGGCTTTTAAGAGACAAAAATTAACTCTACATGTTTACTGATCGGATTGATTCAGTTTTAAAATAAATCAGGAATAAGTTTTTGTAAATTTAATTTTTTAGAAATTAAATTTTTTATTTTTCGTATTTTTTTGTTTTAAGTAAGTTTTTTTAAAATTATAAACAATTTTTTTACTTTTTTAGATGCACTTTACTTAGATGTATCTAAATAATAAAATATTTTAAAAAATGAAAAAATTAGTCTAAGGTCCCTCTCCTATATTTAGTAATGGAAGAGATCTACAATATTATGTTTTGATGTCTAAGGTCCCTCAACCCCACACTCATATATTACAGAGAAATTTTTTCAAATCAAACCTCATTCTCTCTCTCTCTCTCTCTGAACTCTCTTCCTCTGTATCAAGTGGATATCAACAAATAACATTCAAATTGTGCCTAAGCAGTTGAAGAATTAAAAGAAATTGATTACCTTGAGCAACAGAACATCCCGGATCAGGAGGCGATAAAGGCAGAGAATTGGGCGGAGTAGCGGCGGTCTTCTTCGGCTCAGCTTCCACAACTGCATTCGCGGTTTCAGCCACCACTACCGCCGCCACCGGCTGTGGCGGTGATCGGACAAAGAGAGACGAGCGTTTGGCGATGGAGATGCGAGAAGGGAGAAAATAAAAGGTGTGTGGATTTGTAGAGTTGATTTGTTTTGGAATCGGAGAGGCAAAATAGAGAGGAGTGGTGGTTATCGCCATTGTTGCAAAAAATTGCAGAGCCTCTATGTGTGTGTGTGTGTGTGTGTGGTGACTGGGACTTGCAGAGAAATTCCCATAATTCTCTCAGTTCATCAGAATTTCTCATCTTCGTTGATGTAGTAGAATAATTCTTTTTTTAATTTACTTCTTGGTTCTCTTGTGGTTTGTCACCCATTACTTTCCACTGCAATTGCAGTAGCGCTCTTTGCCTGTCTTCTTTGGATTTCTGGACATCCAACTCCTCTTTTAGTTTCTTGCACTCATCTTCATGCTGACCCTTCAAGGCCTTTAATTGAACTTCGTGTTCATTCCTGATTACCAAAAACAAAAAAAAAACAATAACATTAGTGGGATTTATACAAATTAAGCATTCCAGGTTCCAGCTCGAAACCAAAGAATTTCTCTGGACTAATCCAGAGAAAATTCAGTTAAAAAACCAGAGAATTTATCTGGTTTCAATCCAGAGAAAATTCAGTTCAAATGAAAAAAAAATTCAGTTCACCAGTCCAAACACACACCATATATATACCATACCTATACACACAAATTCTTTGAATCTAATACTTCCAAAGATGCACTCAAGGGAATCAAGGGAGGGAATCCATACCCTTCCAACATAGGTGATTTGTTCTTAGAAGGGTCTCTGAATCCATATGCAGATGATCCCTATGCATTTGATTAGAGAAAATCATTTCTTGGATTGAACCAATGGCATAAAATCATTGAAGCAACGTCTTTTGCTCTTTTCCATGTCTGGATAATGGTGGTGCATCTGGACTACTTCACCGACAAGCGACAGCACATGTCATGAAATTTCTTTGGGCCAATTTTCTCTGTGACGTGAATATTCTCTGGACTAATTTTCTTTGGATCAACTTGAGGGACCTTAGACATTATGAAAATATTAGATGTCCTTTATGTTATAAAATCTTAATACGAGGGACCTTAAAAAAAATCCCTTAAAAAATTAATAAATATACAAAAATATGAAAAATATATTGAATTTTCATTTTTTTTTTGTATTTTTGGTATTTAGTGAATTTTTTAAAGATTTTTTCACAAATATTATACTTTTTAAGTGTATTTATGTTAGGTGTGTTTAAAAATTAAAAAAATTATTTAAAATATTAAAAAAATTCATTGAAAACAAAAAAATATGAAAAATAAAAATATAGAATTTTTAAAAAAATATTTTCTGAAAACCAAAACCAAACAAGCTAACTAGTTTTTATGGCCTCAATTTTTGGAACCATAATCAAACCATTGAACCTATATAATCAAATTAGAACCGAATCATTGAAATTAGTTTGATTTAGTTTTGTTCTACAATTTTGTGGGTCTAAGTTTGAGTACCCTACTATTATCCAATAATGTTACATTTATCACATTTTTATATTATATTCAAATTATCATAGCTCTATGAAAAATTCTAAACATATATAAAATTCATATAAAAAACTTGACAAGAATGATATGACAATATTATTATTGTAAAATAATTCATCTTCAATAATATTTTGTTTTGAAATGAAATATTTATAATGAATCACATCATTATATATGAAAATTATGTATAACTTTTTTATTTATATAACAGTACTCTAGTTGTATATCATATTCAAATGTTCAAATATGCATCAATCTCCATTTAGATGATAAATGCCCCAAAGCCTTTCAATGTAGGCCTATAAAACAAGTCGAGTCAAACTGAAGAATAAGTTATTAAAACTTCACTCAAAAATCTAAAAGGTTTCAAAATGTATTAATTTAAGTTGCTTGTTTCCTTGAGTCAATTTTAAATGAATTGAATTCAACCTGAGTTCAAAATATATTTGGAATTTTCAAAAATAACATTGAGTTTTAATTCGTATTTTTTAAAAAATATTTTAATCAATATTTTTTAATTTTTAAATCCACTTAATCTTAATACATTTAACAAATATAAATTTTGTGAATTTTATTTTAAAATTCACTAAATACTAACAAATACAACAAACACTTAATAACGAATATACTAAAGGCAAGTTTGGGAAGTATTTATTTTAGTCAAAAAGTTAAAAAAAATCACAATAAAAAAATTGATTTTTTCTCTACTTTTTGTATATCTTTTCGTAAAAAATTAAAATGCTAACTAAAATAGCTAGTTCCCAAAATAACCCTAACTAACTAAGAAGGTTAAGAAAAAAACAATTGGTATTTATTTTGGTAGCTAGTTCCCAAAATAACCCAACTTTTTAAATATTTTTTCATAATTTTTTTTTACTTTTTAAGTACATTTAAATTAGGTATATCTATGAAAATAAATAATAATAATAATAATAATAATAATAATAATAATAAATTGACCTACAAATTCACTAAAAAAATACGGATTAAAAACTCAAATTTTTTTTTTTTTAAAAAAAACACCAAAATCAAATTGAGTGAATAATTGTATTAAGTTTAATTTATTCAATTAATGATCCGACGAGCTTTTTTGAGTAATGCTAGAGACCCCAAAAGTTATATTAAAATTTCTACCAAATGTCTCACATGGGTATGTGACCCACATCATCATATGGGTCCCACACTCATGTGAGACATTTAATAAAAATTTTGATAGTAGAATTTTTGGGATCTCTTGTATTTTTGTTTAATAAAATTAGTGAGTCTAGCTCAACTAAGATCATCTCCAATGGTTCAGCAGATATATCACCAATTTTGAATATGGTGAAAAAGTACCTCTTTTATGGCTCCACTTGTTTCATCAAAATGGTATCAAATTGAGAATGGAGCAAAACTTTCACCAAACTGAGGAGCTGGGTCTAATTTCACCATTTCACTATGTGTTTACATTGGAGGTGGGTCCCACCAGACAAGCGGCCGGACCTCCGGCCAGTTATCCCATCGGTCATTCGATTTAGACAAAAAATACAGACCTACATCCATGTTTGGAGGGGAAAAAATGCAGAACTGCATCCATGTTTGTCCCAAGGTCTCCAAACAGGACTACCTGATAATATATTCTAAATCATATCTTCACTCAAATTCATATACCCAATTGACAATTTCTTCAGCGAATCAAAATATAGAGAAAGTTGGAACCACAGAAAGCAATTAGCAAATCATATATTGATAAAGATCACAACTTTTTCGAGAAACTCCCAGACCTTTTTTTTCAAAACTGCAACAAAATCAAGAACAGTGGCCCAAATACAAACAAGTTCCAAGAAAACCTTGAAACTAACCCCAAATACTACACCACACCCGATTCAGATTCACCAAGAAACTAACAGATCTAAACCAAATGAGCACTGAAATTGAAATATATATATATATATATATATATAGAGAGAGAGAGAGAGAGAGAGAGAGAGAGAGAGATGAGTTAGAAAGAGAATGTTAGAAGACGTACTTGAAGAAGAAATCAGGAAATGGAGATGAGGACGGAGAGGCATTGAGGAAAACTTTACTCATATGTTAATGAAGATTCAGATCCATTACCCAAGAGTGGGTTATAGGTAAGAGTGAAATAAAAGAACAACGTAGAATGAAAGCAAAGGAATGAATTGTAGAAAGAACCAAAGAAGAAGAAGAAACTAGAGAGAGAGAAAGAGAGAGAGAGGCGTTTCGTTTTGGAGTATTTTTTTTTAGGGGCTTGAGGTGAGTCATTGTCGGTTTCTGGAACTGGGATTTGGGCTTGACATGATTTTCAACTCTACTTCACATTGCTTGTTATAGAATGACCGGCAAAAATGGAAGGGAAAAAAAAATTTCAGTGCCTTGTCCGGTCGATCGGCCGGTCGACCGGTTGATCATCCTGCCGGATGTCCCTGCCTTTTGATGCAAGCTACAGTACACCCGTTGGAATAACTCATATCAAATTGAGGAAATCGTCCATTTTTTACTTAGATTTGATTTTAAAAAAAAAATACTGAACTATTGGAGATACTCTAACTAAATCATTTTACAACTTACCTTAGTGGGTTGGACTAGGAATTGGATTAAACTTAAAAATATTAATGGGCCCATCTCTACAAAATCCAGGCCCAGTAATAGATAGTGGGCTTTTCAGAGACGAGTCCAGCCGCTGATTATTTCGGTGGGCTTTTCGCAAGGCCACATGATCAACTTCAGTTTTTACTCTTCCAGGTGTTTTTCTTCCCGATCGACGGTCCAGACTTGACATATCACCAAATAAATGAATCACAGCCGTCCAAGTTACCTATTCATCCACCGCAAACAGTAACAAACAAGGAGACATCCTCTGTTTTGCCCTAGTTTTGAACCCTTTATAGAGAAGAACACACCGCTATATATATACAATCAAATCAAACCCTAGTTTCGCGATAACCAGAAAGAACGATCCTCAAGTCGTCTTCTCTATGTGTGCCCTTGTGTGATCTTATTTTCATAAGATTAGTGTTTTGGTACTCCTTGAATAGTAAAAAGATGTGATTTTTATGTTTTTGAATGTTGTCTGTTTGATGAATTGTTTGGTATTGTTTTCAATATTTGATTTTGATGGATTTTTTTTTTAATGAGATTTGCCAATGCCTATGATGGTTTTTAAATATACTTTGAGTAAGTTCACTATGAAACGAATGTAATCTGAGGCTTTTGCAATTTTTTTGTGTTTTTTGGGTAGTGAGATTTTTGCTTATTGATTTGTGGTGTACATTTGTTCAAATATAGCTAATTGAAAATTAGATTTGATAGTTTGCAAGTGATGATAAAATAGACAGGGACATCAGAGCACTCCATAGGAGGATGATGACTTAGTCTTTGGGAATCTCTCTGATGCAATTATATTCAATATTAAAAAATGTAAATTCTTCAAGTTAGTTTTGTGGGTTTTCTGCTTATTGTAATTTTGAAAACACCCCTATTCTTCATGGTTTCTATTTATGCAAGTTTGTTAAAATTTCTTGTGGGTAAACTATTAATCTTCTGGGGTTATGTCATATGATGTTTAATTATTGTAGTCTTGAAGTTGCATTAGAATTTTGTTAGACTTTTATTAGCAAAGTGCCCAGGATGGGGTTTCAAATATACTAGAGTGTTAACAATGAGAAGAACTTAATTTGAGGCACCTGCTTGAACTTTCAAGATCAACCATTGTCCTTCTCCTCAATTACAAGTATAAAATCTTTCTTTTTTATTGCCTTGCCTCAAACAATTGTGAAGTTTGATGTTTAGAAATTAGTTGTGCAAGTGATTATAAAACAGACAGGGACATCAGAATCTCAATGATGATTTGTCTTTGGGAATCTCTATGATGCACAAATGTTGTAACACTTGGAGAATGATTTTTGCATTATCTAGGCTGATTATCATTTTTTTTGTGTCAAATTTGTTTCTGTCCATTTTTTAACCAATCTGTTATGATTATCAGCTCATTTTTTAACTACAAAATGAATTTGATTGTTATGGTGCCATTAACTGATATAATTTATGGATTCTGTTAGTGTGTGCCCTTAGGTCACATGTTAAGAATCTTAACAAGACCCTTACATTATTTCAGTGTTCTTTTGGTAATATCTTACCAATCTTGTTTATTTTCTGGAGCTGATGTAAACCTGAATTGCCCCTCCTTCCTGTTTGTGGATTTTGGTTTTTCTATTTATATATATTGGTTTTTATCCTTGGCCATCTTTTATTTTCTGGCTTCTAGTTTTGTTGTTTGTTGTGTTTATTATTTTTATATATTGGTTTTTATCCTTGGCCATCTTTTACTGAAATCTTTTTGCTTTATTTACAAATAACAATCATGGAGTAGGATAGGGTCTTTTAATTTGCATTTATTTACCATAGATACACTACATAGTCCATCTTATTTTTGCATTGGTCAGATGTATAAACATGTTCTATTCATTTTTTAACCTCTTCCTTTGTTGGCTTATGATATTGTCAAATGCTTCAAACATTGTTTGTATGTGATCACAATTTTTTTTTAAAAAAAAAAAAAAATCAATTGTAATATGTTATTTCTCCTCTAATTAGTTAGTTTTGTTTAGTTTTGAACCTTCACAAGCAGAGCTTTATGCATATTTCACCTAAAAGCATAGTGTCTTGGTTTGCCTATGATGTTCATATTCACGAATTATCAGATATAGAGATGATGATGATATGCGATTGTCACTACCTCTGAGGCAAAACTATCCGTGCTTAAGAATCTGTATTACAATTAGCTTTTGCATTATTATTTATAATTTAAAAAGTAGGCTTTCCTAGCATTGTTTGTTATGCTGTTATGGTTTTTTGTTCCATGCAGATCATTGCTTCTATGGTAACCTGGCATCAAAACTTGAAAGGTTTCTAATCAGATTTTGTGGAACTACATTACTTCACAATTTTCATTGAGATAGCTTCTGTCCCTATAGAGAGATTGTCGCGGCCTAGTTTGTCTACCTCGGTGATCTGAATGTGCAATGGGATCTAATTATGTAATTATTGATTTTTTGTGTTGACCAATGAGCCCCAAGAAAATATGCAGCCATTAGATTGTCCTTCTATTGTTAGCCTGGATAGTGAATGAGTATAGTTTGAAGTACATTCTTTCATAATTCATCAAGATTGTAGTCACATAAGCACATTTTTGTATTTCAAATTTGTGGCCTCTTGATGTTGTAGGTTACATGGTTTTGGGATTGTTTAAAGTACATGCCTCTTACCTAGTGTTTGTCAAGAGAACCAGATGATTGTTACATAAGATGGAGACTTGAATGAAAGTTTTTTGTAGTAGCTTGATCACTTTTTGGGCTCCAAAAGCCTCTCATGTAACATGAAGGCTTTCGCTTAATTACTAACTACCATATTACCCATGTTTACAATTATCTATATATGTGAATTGTGATTTTTAAATATAAATATATTTTTTAAATGTCTTTTTTTTTTTAAATATTATATTAAAGTTTAATATTTTGATAATAATCATATATGTTGGACTTTTTAAGGAATTAAATGTCTTTTTTTAATTATATTATATTAAAGTTTAATATTTTGATAATAATTATATGTGTTAGACTTTTCAAGAAATTTTTTTTATGCTCGTTCTTAATGCATTAAAGCGTTATTATGAGGGATAATAATCATATGTGTTGGGACTTTCAATGAATTCATATGTGTTGGATTTCAAAGAATTTTTTTTATGCTTGTTCGTGTTATTACGAGGGTAAGACTTGGGAGTTAAGAGTGTTAATAAATGCTAAGATTTTTTTTTTTTAAATCAAAAAATCAAGAAATTTAGATTGAGAAATTAAAACTCTCACAAAACTTGGGGTTAAAAATCTCTTCTTGCTTAATATATAATATATAGATATATAGATGCCTCTTTGATTGTGTATTTAATTTTTACTCATTTTGTTTTTGTTTTCATTTTTTGTAAATTGATAGAAATTTCAAAAATAATCATCATTGTCACTTTTGTTTGGTTTGTGTTTTTATTTTATTTTTTTCCATTTTGTGTTTTTAGAACAAATTTTCAAGGTCATCTCTGATATAGTAGATTTCCCAGGCTTGGTTCTTATACCCAGGCGAAGTACTAACAAAAGTTGCGCATTGGGTTGCTCGTGCCCATGCACTTTTACTTTTACCAGTTAATTGGGTTGCTTTGCCTTCTCATGGCTTGAGCCGTTTGGTTCACAATGATGTAATCACCCGGATCTCCTATAATGAAACCAGGATTTTATAATTTTTAAAATTACATTGACCTCTCTCCTAACATTTGTTACGGGATTGGAATTATAAATTTACTATTTTACTTTTCTATTAAAAATAATTTTCATAAACTCTTTGTTAATTAACACAACCAAACATATTATTAAATTTATCAACACTGTAATTAGGGCTACAAATGAGTCGAGCTGAGTCGAACCGAGCTTTAGTATGTTTTGACTTGTTTATTAAGATTTTAACGAACTCAAGTTTGATAAAAATTTAGTAAACCGAGCTCCAGTCGAGTTGGCTTAGGCTTGACTTGAGTTCGAGCCTGTTCACGAGCTTCAATGAGCTAAAAAAATTATAAATTCATACTTGCGTATAATATTAAAGTTATAATTAAAATTTTGATTATATAATTATATATACAATATATATAAACATATTAAAAAAAAAGTCAATATTTTATTAAAATAATAATATCTACTATCACTATTATATAAATATATTATTTATAATTAATTATTATTTACATTTATATTTTTTAGATATATAAATAACATATTTATCTTATTTTATATATATATATATATATTTATATTATTTAATATATAAATAATATATATTAAACGAACCAACTAACGAGTTGAACTTACAAGTCGAGTTTTAGAATATTTAGAAATGTTTATTAAAAATTTAACGAGCTCGATCTCGAACGTAAAAAAAAATTAACGAACCGAGTTTTAACGAGCTCTTATCAAGCCGAGTTTAAATATATTCACGAACGATTCTATTCATATACAGTCTTAACAGTAATGTAACCAAATACCTATCATCCCTCTTCTCTCTCTAAGTTAACAGATCTGGTTTGACCTAATCAATTTTGGCTCTTCCAAAATCTTATATAATTTTAATTCCACTTGTTCATAATTTAATTTCACATGTTTACTTAAACATTGTATTAAAATTGCTTGCATTGCAATTAATACCAAATCTAATATATTTTGAATAAATATTTGACTTACACATGAAGTGCATCCAACATTGAGTTGGGGAGCCATTTGAAAGTTCCATTTTTTTCCCCTTTTCTCATGCTAGAATACTTCGCTTTAGGTTAAAGGTTCAACAAGAAGTTTCAATAAAGGACTGAATTGATGAAAATGGGTAATAACACATATACTAGCATGTAAAATTTCTTTAGTTTCTTCAAACCATATTATCTACTTTGGCCGTGTTTGGTGGAGTTTTTTAAGTTAAAAACTGATAATCAAAAAATAGAAACTGAAAATATTTTTATCTCAATTTTTAAATAATTAATTTTTTCAGTTTATTTAAGCTATTTCTATTTAATAAGTTATAAGCAGAAGTTGTATCAAACAGATTGACACAGACTTCCAAATTAAAATAAACTATAATCACCCCCAAAAACTATATCAAAAAGTCTGACAAAAACTCTCAAATCAAAATAAACTATAATCATTTCCAAAAACTTTAACAAACAGTCCCTTTAAAGCATACGAAAGTTCATTGGTATATACAAGTTTGTCATGAGTGGAGAGAGTAGAATTGAAAATAAATGCATATAAAAGAATGATAGTGTGATCACTTAACGAGCTCTTCTTCCTTTTTGCCAGCCTCTTCCAACTCTCGGAGGCCTCCCACTTTCTGTTCGATCTCTTCAATCAGCTCCTCCCTCCACAACTCTGCTCTTGCTGATTCTTCTATATCTTCTTGCTGCAATAATACCCATAATATTTTTTAAAATTATTGGTGATAAAAATAATTCTAAAACCATAGGTAAAAACAATATTTTTTAATATTTAAGTGGGGGCATTTCAAAATTTTCAATGGGGCAATTTTAAAATTATACATTAGTACAATTTCTTTGGTCAAGGCAGTGACAAGTTAATCAATCAATGATAAGTGTCTTAAGAAATATAAATCAAATACACTTTTTAGACGTGACGCGTAATCTCTGTGTTTAATAATTATGTGGTATGTATAGGATGAGAGATTGCACAAGCTCAGATACACTAATTACCCAAAAGATTGTCACCAAATTAATGGTTTTCAATGGAAAAATTAATGAAGTTAAATCAAAGAATACCTACCCTCTCATAGACCCAATGCCCAGTACCATCTCCTCCATCTTTCCTGTACTGTTCTGAATCATAGTATGGATCCTAAAAACCATTTTCATCATTTAGTTTATTAGAAATTAAGAAATTCAAAAGTGTTACTATAAATACCGTTACTTTCAATCATCAGAAACTGAAATAACTGAAAAATACTCACCTTTGTGGAGCCAAAGAAACAACATCCCCAACATGTGAACATTATGTAAAATGTATCTATAATCAAAAGAACGGGAAAATCATTTTCTTTCTTTCAACCAAAATCCAAGTAATATAGGATTAATTACATTAATAGTCCCTAAAAGATCACAATCAATATGCAATATGTTACATTTTAGTCGCTGGCACAATCGTGTTATTCAAAATTAATAACGGTATTTTCTTAAACTCTCCAAAAAAAATGTAACAAAATTAAAAGATTAGAGACTGAAATTAACGAAGTGCGTACGTTGGGTGACAAAATGCATACTTTATGGACCATATGTATATCTGACCTCTTTGATTTTGTTGAAACTTTATGTAAGACTACAAAAATACCCTCCTCTGTTATGGATTTTGAATGGTACTGATGCTACTAGGGATTTGAGCTCATTAGCTTACTTACTTTGGGAATCAGAGTGGAAAAAGAAAAAGAAAAAAAAAACAAAACAAAACAAAAATTAAAATTAAAATTAAAAGATAAAGAAAAATCTAACAAATCACATATTTTGAAGACGGTTAATGTAATTAACTCACAATTATATATAATTATCTGTGTAATTCAAATTTCAAAGCATACCCATAAGAGATAAGGGAAAAAGGTTAGGGATGAGCAAATACTTACAGACATTTTTTATTGCTTCATCATTGAGATGCCAAATGGATTTGTGTGTTATGAGGTCTCTTTGGCCTTCAATGTGTTCCACAAGAACTGCCATTAATGGCCAATCTGGTAAAGCATTCACTTTGCTCAAAGACCCCCTTTTGCTCTTGCTGCTTTCAATCTATTATACTTGCCAAAGAGTTTAATTAATAATTTTCACAATCTTGGGAAGACCCATAACCTAAACTTCTCAACTTTCTATTTCTCTGTTTGGTTTCCAGGAAAATTGAACAAGTCATGAACATGCCATTTACCTGATGCCAGCCATTGCTAAACCTAGAGATTGACCACTGCCTAAGCTGCAAAATCAAAGAAAAGGGAATTCATTTCAAGCATCAATAATCTGATGGGAATTGACAATTGAGTATGAAATTTGGAATTGAGAGAAATGTTTACTGATTTGGATGATGGGTACAAGTCCAATTTTGTTGTTTGGAGAGAATTGTGAATGTGTGGCTTGACAACTGTGAAACTCATGACAGCTTCAGCCATTTTTCTGTGAATGGAAGAGAGACAATTTGTGTTTTAGAATGAGAAAACAGTTTGCTGTGAATTGCTCTGGTGTTGTTTAAAGAGAGGAAAGGAAAGAAGATAAGGAAACCATTTCCAACCACCCTTCCATTATTTGGTTACTACACATAAAATACATAATTTTCCCTTATGGGATATGGGTCAGGTGACTTCACTTAAAACTGTGTTCGGATATGAGCTATGAAGCACGGATACTTCAAAAAGGGTGACGTATTCGTATCGGATATTTATCGGATACCGATACTCCTCGGATACTCGCGGATATGTATCGGATACTTCTTAAAAGTATCAGATACTTCTTAATTAATTTTTTATTAATTTTGAAGTATCGGATACTTAATTTTGTAGTATTGGATACTCGAAGTTATATATTACTTATAATATTTTGTTTAGTTCTTTGATAAGAGGAATATAGTGAGAGTTAAAGTAATAGAATTTGTCAAATTGATGTATCCTTGTTGTCTCTCTCACTTCTCTCTCGCTTTTTCACTCTCTCACGTTTCTTCTCTCTGCTCTCATTCTTTTTTTGGTGTTGGCATGTAAGGATGATATTTAATTTGCATTTGAGTTTGCTTTTGTTTTTGCTTTTAGTTTTGGATGTTTTATGAATGTTTGAACACTTTTAGGTTAATAGGAATCCCTCTCCTTATTTATTAATTTACTTTAAGTTTTATTTTCATGCATATTACATTATTAAAATTATATAAAATAAAAAAAAATTATGAATGTATCCCCGCTGTACCCGTATCGTACTTTTTCAAATTTTGACATATCGCCATATCCACATCCCCATATCACCATATTCGTATCCGTGCTTCCTAGGCTATCATTGATGACTTAAAAAAGTATATTTGCTGAAATTTTTATTTAAGAATGGTTTTTTGGCTTTAGTTAAGGTCTTGTGATATTCAATGATGAAGGAGAACAAGTTGAAGCTATTGACCTTGAAGACTCTTAGTTTTATAGGAATCTTTCTTCTTTATCAAGTTGTCTTTTGCTTTAGATTTTATTTTTATGCATACTGCATTACTAAAAATTGTTAAAATAATATTTTTTACGAACGTATCCCCGCCGTATCCGTATCTTAGTTTTTCAAATTTTGTCGTATCGCCGTATCCGTATCGTATTGTATCTGTATCCCGTATTCGTATCCATGCTTCCTAGGATATGAGATTTGTCAAGAATAATAAGAGAGAGAAAAAAAAAAGAATGAAACAAACTGATCACTTCTCTTTTTATCCTTCCACAAACTTTTTTATAAATTTAAGATTCAAATATAATATTAATGTTTGAATAAATTATACTAGCGTTCCTTAAGTAAACATAAGCAACATCATAAATTTGGAAGGATTTATTATACTTTCTACCCAAAAATTACTGTCAAATTATTTATTTAGTTCCTGAACTATTGATTAAGTTTATTTAGTCCCTAAAGTATAAATAAATCAAAATTTACTGAACTCATAAACTATCGATTGAATCTATTAAGTTCTTAAAATATTTAATTTAAATTTATTTAGTCCTGAAAGAATTAGAAAAATAAAATATATGCCCATAAATATTATAAATTAGTAAAAGACTCGACCTAACTAAGATTTATTAAAGGAAAATCTTAATTTTTTTTTTTGAAAACCGTTATATTTCGTTGTGCGTTTGAAATAATATTATAGTCTGATTTCTTAGTTTTGCCAATAAAATTGTACGAGTATTAGATATACTAAAAAAGTATAATTATATAATTTAAATAATAATATTTCACTACAAATAACAATAGAACAAAATAATACATTAATTAAGTTTTAAAAAAAACTTTAAAAATAATCAATTAAAAATTATAAACAAAATTTGGTATATAATACCAGATAATAACAAGCACATAGCCATTTAAAAATATACGTAGAAAAAATACTATAAATAATTACCCTTACCTTTTTAAAGGAAATTCACAAAAAGAAATGACATATACTTTTTAAAGACAAAATAAAAATTTAAGATATTTTTTAAATAAAATTTTAACTAGATGTGTCTTTTACTAATTCATAATAGTTATAAGCAATGTTTTAAAAACCAGATCGGTGAGTTAACTGGAAAAGAGATTGGGTAGACGGATTACTGGTTCAACCGTTGGATTGAATTGGAATCAAACTGTGATGTCATAATTATTTTATGAATATTTTTATAATTTAAAAATAAATAAAATACATCCATTTAAAATACTTTATAATTTGATATATATATTCATCAAACATATACGTTCATATATCTTTTTATATTAATATTATTCATAAAATTATTTAATATACTTGTGTTTGAGGGAAATTAGTTTGAATACAATTAATATTATATATTTCCTACCTATTAAGAAGAAACTATGATGGCAGAATTAATGCTCTTTAGAGTTTGAGGTGTTGGGTTCAAGTCCCCTTAGCATTAACTTTTTCAATATTGGACCAAACATAATAAACCGGTCTAGTTTGCTTCAACCCAGGCCAATTCATTCGATTTAGCGATTTAACCGCGATGTGCACCAGTTTAACTTAAAATGACCGGTTTTCAAAAGGGAATGTATTAGAAGGTATATCCGGACCGGTTGACAATTCAACCAGTTGAATCCACCGGCCCAATATGGTTTCAAAACATTGGTTATGAGCTTATATTTTATTTTTTGTAATCCTTTCAGAGACTAAATATATTTGAATTAAATATTTTACGAACTTAATAAATTCAATCAATAGTTTAGAGATTAAATATAATTAATTTATACACTTTATGGATTTAGTACACTCAATTAATAGTTTAGGAATTAAGTAGATAATTTGACAATCATTTAAAAGTATAAAGTGTAATATACTCAACTTGGAATAATTAAACTAATTTTCTTTTTAGAATAAAGCAAATGAAACTAATGCATGTGACGTGCGAGGGTCGAGAGGTCTATTTTATAGTATATATTTAAATTTAAAATAAATAATAATATTTTTCTCATCAATATAATTAAGCAAATGATTGCAAGAAAGAAAGGGAAATATTGAAAGACAAATCACTTCAAATTTAAGTTTTTTTTTTTTTTTTTTCTCACCAAAATTGTGAAATTTGGTGAGAAACCAAAATTACACTTTACAAAAATAAAATAAAATTATAACATTTAATTATTATTAAATACAAAGCAAATAAAATAAAAATAAATAAAAACATATTTATCATCTTTTAATCATAATCCATCCAAGCAAGAAGGTGAGAAACTCCAATTTTATGTATATATTTTTTTAATTATAAAAATCTTAAAGCAAACTTAGTATAATTAGGGATGTAACTTGGCAGGCTTAACTTGCACAACCCAACTTGAATATTTTTAGGGCTTGGGGCAAAATACTTTTGAATTTAGTATGGGCTTGGTAAAAGATTTAGAAATCTGAATTAAATTTGAACGGTTTGAACAAAGATATCAAATAATTCAAACAACCTGAAACCAAATTATATATATATAAATATTCAATAAACATATAAATTATTAATGATTGGATGATATTAAAATAATTTACATTATTAGATCATATTGAATTTATATACACAAATAACACAACATAAAACCTTACTTTTTTTTCTAACTCGTAAATCGTAAAGTCCACTATAGTGACTTTTCTCTTACATTATATAAATTATTTATTTTGATACTATTAATAATTTTATAAAAAAAATATAAATAGACTCTAATTTTAATAAATAAATTAATTAAAAAAATTAAAAATTTATGTTCAATTCGGACAATTCAAGTTTTACTCGAGTCGGTCCTAGGTAGACAATCTCAAGTTACAATTTGGACCTAGAACGGCCTGGATAGTTCTCAGTATAACTTGAATTGGGTTTGGACAATTTATTAATCTGTCTGAACCTGCCCCAGTTCCACCCAAAAGTGTAATTTACACTTAGCAACTTTTAATTTTAGCTAAAAAGTCATAAAATTATTATAAATTGTCATATTATTCTCTCTATTTTTTATATATATTTTTTTATAAAAGATTACAAAAATAACCTATTCCTAAACGGATCCTGAATTGACCAACAAACCAAACAACAATGGAAACACCATGAAAGATGAATGGTCTTCAGTGGTCTTGATTAAGCAATCGTTTTGACTTTTCCTTGTGTTAATGTCGGTATCATATCTAATATTTATTTAAATAACTAACATCTGACACGACTAAACAAACCGGCCTATTAGCTCAGCTGGTTAGAGCGTCGTGCTAATAACGCGAAGGTCGCAGGTTCGAGACCTGCATGGGCCAAACATTCAGCTTTTTTCTTTTTTTTTTTTTCCTTTTTTGGGCTGAAGTTGTTGGACTGCGCTTGGGCCATGGCTCTGTTTGGCTTTCCTTTTCTACAATGATTAAATAAATAGTATATTTTTTAATAAAATATATTTACATCATTATAAATCGAAAGATTTTGTATTTTAAGTTAAAGAATTTCTTAAATAAATTTAATTATACATCATTATAAATGTGAATTTTAATAAAATTAACACATAAACTTTAGATCACAACAAAAATAATATATTTTAATGTATTATAATTAATTAATTTAACAACAGACCAAATTAAGTTGAAAGTATAAATCTCAAGTTTGAACTATTGATACATCAAGTTAAAAATGTTGGTACAAACTGCCCTTATAAATTAAAATAATCTTCTCAAATCCTTAAAAAAATAAAATTAGATAGAGCGGGCCAATGAACCATTGTCCATCCCTACTCCTAATTACCACCTCCCTCCCACACAATTGACACTGTTATAGCCTCTGATAGGCAACTCACAACTCATCCATCATCTGTGATCACCCTCTCTGCCAAGTCTGCCAATGCAACCTTATCTCCCTTTTCTTTTTTGTCATTTTTTTAAATTTGCAAATCTAGACCATCTCTCCCTCCCTCCCTCCCCCTCTCTCTCTTAGACTCATTTTAGCGGCAAAGTGAAGCGACGTCAGTTCACGATTGATGTGGGTTTGGAAAGTGCGATAAAGAGAGGAAAAGTGTAGCGATTCTAATTTTTTTTGCAAGTTGTTATTCGTTACTATTTTATTTTAGAGAAATGATTTTTTCTCCGAAAAATCGTCCCCCGAATCCCCCGAAACACAGAGAGAGAGAGGGAGAGAAGAGGAGAGGAGAAGAGAAAGAGGAGGGGAAGAGGAATGGAGGGGGATCGTCGTCCCGTCGATCGCCGTCCCCGATTGCCTGATCGTCGCAGCTCACTTCGATCGTCGTCCCCGATTGTTCGATCGTCGCAGCTCAGCTCCGATCGTCGCCCCGCCTCCACCTCCGCCTCCGCCTCCCCCCCGCCCTAGTTGATGGCCCCTCCAGTCCTTCTCTTCTTCCTTTTCTTCCTCCTTCTTCTTCCCTTTCTTCCTTCTTCTTTCTGATTTTCTTCTTCTTCTTCTGAAATGAAAAAAAAAAAAAGACGACGAAAACAAAAACGACGTCGTTTTCGTTTCGGGGGAGCTCTTTCGAGCTACCAATCACTACTCTTTATTTTATTTGTAGCTTTATTGATTGTGTGAATTACATGAGAATTTAATGTGTTATTTAATTAATTTAATGTGATATATAATTAGTTTAGTGTAGTATTTAATTATAAATAATTAATTTAAATATTTATTTATATATATATTTATATATAAAAAAAGTGTTATATGTATTAATTTTATAAAAAATATTTATATATATTGTAATTATTTAATAAAATAAAATGTAAATAATGTCAATTAGGTTAAGCATTAGAGCCTTAGATAATAAAATAAAATAAAAAGAAAAGAGAAGAGGGGTACAGCGGCGGCAAGCCACACACGGGGAGAAAGTGAGAGAGAGAGAGAGACGGCGGGAAAGAAAAAGAAAAAGAAAAAGAAAATGAAAAAAAGAAAGATTCACTGGGTTCGTTTGGTTTGTGTTTCTGAAAAATTTTTAGGAAATTTTTTTTACAAATAAGTTTTTAAAAGTAATCAAACCAAACAAATTTTTTCAAAAAAATTTCTCAAAACTTGTAAACCAAACAAGTTTTCCAAACAAATCTCTCTCTCACACACATCAAATCAATCACTTTTTCCAAAACTCTCTCTTAAAATAATTTTCCAAAACATCTTTTGAAAAAAACCAAACCAAACAACTTTTCGTACTTTTTATCTCTAAAACACATCTCTCAAACACAAACCAAACATACCCACTGTGTTTGGTTGTGATTTTTTTGAAAATTTTATATAATTTGTGTGTTTGGTTTGTGTTTGTAGAGTAATTTTTGAGAAAAAAAGTACAAAAATTTGTTTGATTTGCTTTTTTTCAGAAATGATTTTGGAAAATTATTTTGAAGAGAAAATTTTAAAAAAAATAATTGATTTGATGTGTATGAGAGAGAGAGTGATTTTAGAAAGTAGGTAACCAAACAAAATTTTAATTTTTTTTTTAAAAAAATTTGTTTAATTTAATTACTCTTAAAAATTTATTTATAGATAATTTTTTTTAAAATTTTTTTTTGAAAAACAAACCAAACCCATTTGAAAAATGAATTATGTTTTCAAAAAAAAATAAAAATAAATGAGACATCTGATTCTTCACGTGACGGGAATAGCTAGGCTTTAGTAGAATCTACTTCTACTCCTCTTCATGGCCTCTGCCTTGCTCTTTATTACCTTTACCAAACATTTTACCACATCTTCACTTCCGTTGATATGCGAAGGTCGGCAACACCAAAGCAACGACGACGGCCAGCGACGAAGACACTGTTCAGGTGTGGTCGCTTTGAGCTCAGGGTGACGAAGTTCCGACGACAAAGAGGTTAGTCGCACTATTTTTGGTTCATCATGTTTTCATTTTGATCTCCATTTCCCCCTTCCATTTTGCAAGTGTTCTTCTTCATAAATTTGTAGGAAATGAAATTTTGTTCAACAAATCTATTCTTTACGGTACCAGTTAGACGAAAATGGTACTTGAATCTCGGAACTGAAGTGTTATATGTAAACCTAAAACTGGTGTGGTTTGTTTTATACACCAAATCCCTAGTTCAATCCGAAAATCCCTTTCAGATTATGAATGTTTAGTTTGCTGCTTTGCTTTTGGAAACTAATTTAATCATTTGAAACCGAAAGAAATTTCTCTACTTTCGGGTAACTGGTTTTGATTTCAGAATGTATTTTCCACATTTCGGACATACTAAGTACAGATTTTATGCTTTTCATTTGGGAAATTAGCTTTATCATATTTTGTTAAGTTCGTCATAGTTTCCCCTTTCCCAACTGTGGTTCCAAAAATCGGTATTGAAGTCCTTCTCTTATATGAAAATGAAGCAGATTTTTTGTTGGGTTCACTCTTCTGGTTTGGTGTACAAAATGGGGGCTTCAGCAAGGTTAAACAATTCCCATTTACTTAGCAAAAATCAAATTAGCAATGGTTAGCTAAACCATAATTTTGACGCCATGATTTATTATTATGAAAGGGTCCAAATGGTCCAAAACATACAGTGCTTAAATAATTTTAACTCCATGATTTATTATTATAAACTGGTCCAAATGGTGCTTCCAATATGCATATATGCATATTATTTTGGATTTTTTGGGTCAAAATAAACAAAGTGAATAAGCAAAACTCATCACCTACCTGTATGCCTGAACAATTGAATAGCTTGCATAAATCTTATCAATGAAATGTAAGCACTTCAAAGAACTTCAAAGAATTGTATAGAATGATTCCTAAGTTATAAGGCGTTAAATTATACTGTACTACACTAGCATCAAAACCAGTATTATGCACAAAAGATTTGAAATTTAATTACAAAGTGTTTTTAAAGATTTATTAACAAGTATGGTGGGTTTGTGCATTTTTTTCTAATCATAATCTGTATTAGATTTTAATTAAAAATAAAATGTGAATTGAGAAGGAGAAAAGGATATGTAATTTGACTAACTCATTATTTTTATGTTTTTAAAATGTAAAATCTTATCAATAGTTTGCCTTAGTATAAACAAAATGAAATGTGAAAAGCTAGAGAAGAAGGATATGTGCAGTTGATGTCATCGTTGTTGATGTATCTTTGTCTCCTCCAACAGGAAGTTTTACTTATTTCTGTACTTTTATTGTTGTCATCGTTGTTTATGTAGTGACACCATCAGTTTCTTGTGGTCGATTCGATCTCCGCTGTACCAAGATTCGTGAGGAAAGGAGTAAGGTCTTTCAACCCTTGTAATTGTATTAAATGTATTTTTCTTGAACAAGGCACGTTGAATATTGTGCACTGTGCAGTTCATTTAGGTACACCCCCATTTACTGAAGACGCTTTGAAGACGAAGCAAAAGACAGCACACACACCAGACTCTATTGCATCTTCTTTTGCTGAAAACGACGTGGAGATAAATATTACTTTGCTGCATTTCGTAAATGTGTTACATGCAATGTTTACCAAAACAAGAATGCATTAAAACATCATAACTCTATTCCTTGCGATTTTTTTTTTGTAGACAGCATATTACATTATACCAAACGTGCTTGTTTACACATACGAAATACCTGTATAGTGGCAACAATAGTGGGCGAAAGGGTGCGCACTTTGATTTGGCACTTGATACATGGACTGCCACAAACCTTGCAAAAAAAGAATTTTTTGCTCGCCAGAACAAAATGGCTGAAGCGAGCCAGGCCGAGAAAAAACAAAACTCCATTGCAGCATGTATCCAATGTTTGGCAACAATGGACGAAATCACTCCCGACCAATATGTTAAGGCGTGTGAGAGTTTCCGTGATAAAGCAACGAGGAAAATGTTCATGCAGATGCTACCCAACATGCAACCCAACATGCAGATGCATTGGGTTCGTAAGCTTGCTTAGGAATTATGGACTTTGTACAGATGCAATTTTGTTTTGTTCAGCATCCAAGTTGTTGTATGTCAACGTATGTAGCTCAAACACTAAAAATCGGCGCCTACATTTTTTTTTTTTTAATCCGTGTATTTCATCTGTCAACTATGGATATGTAAGGAAGCTATGGACTTTGAAACAATGTGGAAAATTAGGGTTGAGCAAGTGATCCGTAAAATCTGTAATCTGATCCAGTCCAGTCTAATTTGATAGGTTTGGATTGGTTTTTTGAATCCGCAGTTCGATTCCGGATTGAAAAATTAAAAATCCGTAGTCTACGGATTGGTTTCGGATTGAACCCCACGGTTCCGGATTGGAACCAATCCGAACCGTATACAAATAGTTTATATTTTTATTATACATCATCCTCCATAGTATCTTCTCTTAATTTTATATAAAATCTAAACTCAAATCTAAAACCGTATAATATCTTCTTTTATTACTCTTGTTTGTTGGTTTTTAGTTTTAATTTGTAATGGTTTAAATACTTATAGTGAAATCAATTTTCTTATGGTTGTTTAAATTTTAGAACAGTATGTCGCTATTATAGAAAAATATGTTGCTATTGTGGAACTAATATAGCGCTGTGTTTATATTTTTATAAAATTAAAGTGTTATAAATATATTTTTGTTATTTAATTATGTGAATCCGTGTTCTTAAACCGATCCAATCTGTATTTAAATAGATTGGTTCGGATTGGTTTCATGATTTAAACAGATTGGATTGGTTCTAATTTTTTAGGAATCGTAGATAACAGATTGGTCCTGATTTTATCCCAATACGGACCATACTCACCCCTATGGAAAATTGTACACAATTGTGTTTTGGTTTATGGGATACCAAGTGTTTCTCTTATTTATCTTATGACAATTGTGTTGATGGTTCCATTTCTATAAATCTGTTTCATTTTGTTTGTTTGGTTTGTTGATTACACTGGTCATGACCATATGAATTCAAGGAATAATCTTTGAGCCAAAATTAAGATCAGTTTTGGCTGTGCTGCTTTGTGTCTTATCTCTTAAACTGCTTTCTCAGCCAAATTGTACAAAATAGGAGAGCGAATTAGCATACTAAATGTAGAAATTGTGTCGTTTTTGGTTTAAGTTGATCAAAACAGGTGTAATCATTGATATATGTAATTTGCATAAGCTGTAATTTTCTGTATGAAGTTTTTATAGAATGCTGTAACTTCATACCGAACTGGAAATCAACTGCCTATTTGACCCTAAGAATTATAATATGGTAATATGCTTTAGCAAGGGATAATTCATTCTTTTAGTTAAAAATTTGTTAAGAAATGGGTAGGAAATGTAAATAGTGATAAACAACAATTAATCACGGGTGGTGAATAATAAAGGCAGTTATTTAGGGTATGTTTGTTTGGACGGACTGGATAAGGGGGGATTGTAATTCATCAGACTGTTAGTTCCGAGATACATTATCCATGGACTATTTGGTTGGAATAAATTTATATCCTATTTTGTATAGTCATGGGATTAGATGTCTAGATTGGACTATTTTTAGTGAATCCAATGTTTAGTTAGACGAACTAGATAGGGTTCAAAAGACTATTTTACCCTTGTAATTTATAATTTTTATTTAATATATAATTTCAAATTTGTAATCTATAATTTATAATTTAACAACACTAAAAAAATTTAATTTATAAGGTCATAATTTTTAATTTATTATTTTCAAATAAATTAAATTTATAATTTATAATTTATATTTTTTATTTAATATATAATTTTAAATTAACGACAATAAAAAATAATTTTATTTAATATATAAATTAAATTTTCAACAACACTAAAAAAATTTAATTTATAAGGCAATAATTTATAATTTATTATTTTTAAATAAATTTAATTTATAATTTATAATTTTTTATTTAATATATAATTTTAAATTGATATGAATCTACTTAATTTGACTAATGAAATGGTCTTTGATAGGGCCGCGTGGAGAAGAAGGATTCATGTAGCCGACCCCATTTGATAGGACTTAAGGCTTGGTTTGGTTTGGTATATAATTTTAAATTAACAACACCAAAAAAATAATTTATAAATGTTCAAAGACTATTTTATCATTTTCTAATTGTTTGCTAAGTAATAGCATGGGGCAAAATGAACATTTCAGAGCCTAATTCGATGGGATACCAATCCCATGCAAATAATCCCACCCACCTCCATGGGATAGGATAGTCCCATATCTGTGGGACTAATAATCCGGGAGGACTATTAGTCCGGAGCAAAAAATTTCAAACAAACAATAGACTATTAGTCCGGTGGAACTAATAATCCAATCTTATGCCCTAATCCTTCAAAACAAACGCACCCTACAAATTTGAGTTTGTCTAATCCAATTTGGTCAAGAGTTCACTAGCCACTGTCTATCTCAAGCTTTGGCACAATTTGATTGAGGAAATCCATGTAACTCCTCTTCAACTGAAGGACCTCTATTATGTAATTGAAGGCTGCTATTCCATTCAATAGATAAGCAAAGACGGGTAGAAATATTTAATATACCTAGCACCCAAAATTCATGTGTTTGGTTTATCGAGTAATTCAAGATTGCTATTACAGTCCATAGATGAGCAAAGATGGGTAGAAAATTTTAATATACCTAGCATTTATTTGTACTGATGATGCATTCTTTTATTGAGAAATCTAGTCAACAAAATCTTAGTGGTAGGATCTCATGCCAACTAGTAAAATTCTTGCACTTAAAAATCCTAGTGAAACAATGTGGAAAATTAGAAAGAATTTGAATACAGATGCGTGTTCGAATTACAAAACTGCCTCTTACCTCTCCACTTTTGTGTTGAATTGGCTGATAGTATCTAACAATTCCATTTGGGCCATTATTTAGCATGTAAAAGTTTGTTAGTTGTTGTTTCTGGTTTTTTTGGTAACACATGTCTAGGGGATGAGGGCTATGAATAATGTTACGGACTTGTATTACTACAAAAGAAATTTACTACTATAATGTTATGGATGGATAATATTATGGATTTATGTATCGATGTGAATTACATTTTCATGTTCATCTTACTTTCTTCTTGTTTACAGAAATGGACCACAGAAACTCAACAAATCCGTTTGATATGGACGCCACAATAAATAGTCAGTCAAATGAATTTCCCAACTACGACAACATCACGACGGAGATGGATTCAAGTGGGGAAAGCTTGGAGACCGAGGACAGCGTAGACAGCGAGGACAGTCTGGATAGCGCTAATATTGAGGACAGTGAAGACAGTATTGCAGCGCAGTTGAGGTCGTCATTTATTGCATCGGACGATGATGACATGGACTTTGCCATGGTATGCCAGATGTGGGAATCAACCAATGGAATTCTGGGGAAGCAGCCCCAACGGACATGTCTGTACACTGGAGAAATGTACGCTCAACATTTATTGAATGGTCATCCGCGTACAATTCGGGAGGTCTTGCGGATGGATGCACCAACGTTCAGGTCCCTTTGTGATGAATTGAAACGCAGAGAGTTCATAAAGGTGGACAAGAACAAGTTATCTATAGAGCAATCGCTTGCTATATTTTTATATGTATGTGGACATAGTGAAAGACATAGACTTGCGGCTGATCGTTTTCAACACTCAACGGAAACCATTCACCGACATTTCAAAATTGTGATGAGAGCATTGTGTCGTCTTGCTGTCCTTATCATTCGACCTCCTGACCCGAATGTTGTTCCTCCTGAAATTCGAAACAACCCGAAGCGTTACCCATGGTTGAAGGTTAGCTTGGGATCCCTTGTTTGTTTGCAATTTTTTGACGAGTATGCAATGAAATTTGGGTGCAGACAAATGTAATAATTATCATATTTGCGTAATGTAGGACTATATTGGGGCAATCGATGGTACGCACATTGCGGAGCATGCACCTGCTTCAAAGAGAACTGCATATCTTGGTAGGAAGGTTGCACTAACACAAAACGTTCTTGCAGCATGCTCATTTGACCTCAAATTTACTTTTGTTTATCCCGGTTGGGAAGGTAGTGCAATTGATTCACGAGTGTTATCTGATGCGCTTACACGCCCCGATGTATCCTTCTCGCTTCCTCCTACAGGTAAGGGTTTTGGTTTGTAATGACGATGCTTTTAAAAGTTTACTTGAAAATAGTTTCTAATAAACTTGTGTCAATGTGACATACTCATGTAGGTAAATATTACTTGGTCGATGCGGGTTTCACAAATATGACGGGATTCCTCGCACCATATCGTTCAGAACGCTATCATTTGGACCAATTTGGTGGATGTCGACGTCGTCCAAATGGGTATAAGGAGTTGTTTAATTATCGGCATTCATCACTAAGAAATATGATAGAACGAAGCTTTGGGGTGTTGA
Organism: Camellia sinensis; assembly: GCF_055761805.1. Taxonomy (NCBI): domain Eukaryota; kingdom Viridiplantae; phylum Streptophyta; class Magnoliopsida; order Ericales; family Theaceae; genus Camellia; species Camellia sinensis. The sequence goes on from NC_138975.1 coordinate 112,183,981, forward strand.
AAAATCGTTTTCCTATATTGAGATCTATGCCGAACTACATGCAAGTGTGGCAAGGCACAATAGTTACAGCATGTTGTGCTTGTCACAACTGGATTCGCATGCACTCTGCAAATGATCCATGGTTCAATAGGTGCGGTAATGCACGTGCGGGGCAAGCAGTACCCGCAACTCCTGCGGCAGGAATTTCCAATGAAGCAGATGAAGTCATGAATGAAATGGTTCAACTTCGTGATGAAATTGCGACAGCAATGTGGAACAACCATAGGGTTCATCCATAGTACCACATTAAACTTGTCATTTGTATTGTTCAGTTGGATAATCTTTTGTGGTTAGATTTATGTAAGACCTAAGAAGTTTGTTTGACTTATGTGTTGCGGTAGAACATATGGATATATGTAATCACCCTTGATGCTAGTGCACCGAATATTATGGATGCTTGCATTGCCTTAGTAAGTTGTCAACTTCTCTTATACAAATTTCGGTTATGAATGTTTAGATTTAAAATTTGTTTGACATTTTCATAATCTTAGCAGGAAAAAAATTCACAATATTCCTTTATGCATTTTCTGTTATGAATGTTTAGTATAAAATTTGTATATGGATATAGGCTTTGGTAACAAAAGGTGTGTATTGTCCCACCCAAACGTCTTATATTTGCTTGTTTATTTTTCTCCCTAATCTGTTTGTCTCTCTGTCTATCATCCATGGAAAGACTATAGGACAAATAGGTACATTTTTCTTTTTTTATTATTTACACAGACAACCCAGAACTATTTTTCAGATTGATTATTTATTTAAATTTCATGAAAATTCAACGATTTTGAAAATAAATATGTTTGGTTTGAGTTTTAGAGATGAGTTTTAGAAAAAAATTTCCAAAATATTGTTTGGTTTGAGATTTTTCTCAAAAAATTTCCAAAATCACTTTCTCTCTCTTACACATCAACCAATCACTTTTTCTCTCTCCTCTCTCCTTCTCAATCACTTTTTTTCTGACACACATCTACTCAATTACAACAAAATATCAAATCATCCCAAACTTTCAAACTCCAAAACTACTTTCAAAATATACAACCAAACAAACCAAAAAAATTTCTAAACTCTCTCCCCAAATTTTTTTTCAAAAACAACTCTCCCAAAAACAAACCAAACAAGCCCATGATGTATTAAATCGTAAATTTGAAAAAAAAATTATGATTTCATAAATAAATTTACCAATCGATTCACATTTTTTTTTAATGCCAATTTGAAATAATTGGGCATTTTTCTGAAATTATGGTTTTCGGAAATTTGTACATAAATTCACTGTGTTTTTTGGAAACTTGTATAAATTTACGTTTTTTGGAAATTTGTATAAATTTACCATTTTTGCAAATTTGTAAATAAATTTTGGTTATTTTGAAATTTTTTACATAAATTTGCCAAGGGTATGATTTTGTGAATACAAATTTATGATTTCATTTGTGCATAACATTTAGGAAAATTTGATTATACGAAATAATTTTTTTAATGCCAATTTAGGAAAAAAAAATTACGTTTTCTATGGTTGCAATGAGTGAAAATTTTATAAAAAAGTGATACAGTTAATGGTAAGATATATACCCATAAATGAGTACATGCCACATTATGTTTTCATAGGTCCAAGAATTTATATATATATATGTATATATATATATATATATATATAATGTACTTGAGAGAATGTTTTGATGTGATTTTTTTGTGTTTTTTTAATTGTTTCAATCATTAACTTGGAGGGAAATTTGAAATTGTAATGATGTATTTTTTGAAAAACCAAACAAGAATTTTTTTTCAAAAAAGAGTTTTCAAATCACTTTTTCAAAAAAAAATTCAAAAAATCGCAACAAAGCATGGTGATTAGGTTTAGGATTTTGTTTTGATGGCTCCATTAGTTCTTCAAATATTATTTTGATCTTAAAAAAATATTGTGAGTACAAAACCCACTTCCCTTGATTTACGTTTAATTCATAATTTTTATTTATTTGATGTTGAATTGATTTCGTATTTACATATAGATGATTGATCGATTTTAATTATTTTGATTAGTTGTGTATGTAAGGTTTAAAATTTTTAGATGATTGATTGATTTTATTATTTTGATTAGTTGTATATGCAAGGTTTAGGGTTTTTTTTTTATATGTATTTATTTTATGGTTGTAATCACACTCATAATTATATGAAATTGAAATAAACTTAGAGTCCATAGATATTAGTTAGATGACGGATTGATTCTTTGTTTTTATTTATTTGATGTTGGTTTGATTTTGTATTTATAGTTAAATGATAGATTGATTTTAATTATTTTGATTAGTTGTGTATGTCATGTTTAGGGTTTTTATATGGATTTATTTTATGGTTGTAATCACACTCATGGTTATATGAAATTAAAATAAATTAATAGCCCATAGATAAATTTCTTATACTCCACCATGACTCTATGGATTGTTGTTTTATTTGAGTGTTGGTAAGAAAGAGTGTATAAAAAAAAGTGAGGATTATGAGATTTATTTGAATACCTCAGGCTTGGCATTGTTATGTTTGTTCTCAAGAGTGAGATGTTTTGTATATGTATATTGTTGTCTCGTTCTCATGAGTAGACGAGTGCTTTGATTTACGCGCGTACGTATATGCCAACCATCCGGGGAGTGTGGGTCAAACTCGGGACGATATCCCCGTGCAAGTTTGGTTTCGGAGCAGTGTTAGGTATACGAGAGGCACATGAGATATATGTGTAGGTCGGAAGTTGTAATACCCCTGTCCCGTAATATGTTAATTGGTCCTTAATAAGATGTGATTATGTGTTTGTTATGGTTTTGTATGCCATTATGTGAAAATATGTGGTTTTGAATTTCTATCTGTTCACCGTAGGAATATCTGTTTGATTTTACCACTTCGGAAATTAAATTGGAGGCCTTATCGGCCACAGAACCCGAAATTGATTACGCCATTGTGGTCGGCATAATTTTTAGGGCCTACGGTGAAATTTAATTAGAAATTGATTCGGGTCAGATTAAGTTGATTAAATTGATGAATTAGAGCCCAATTACCTTATTAATATTATATTGGCCTTAGTGGGTTTTGTTGTTAAGTCACTACACTCTCCATCCTCTCTTCTTCATTTCATTTGGCTGAATTTGGGACTCAAAATAAAGAGAGAGAGAGCCGGCTATAGAGAGAGAGAATGAGAGAATTGTGTAATTTTTGGCTCAAGCTTGGGAAATTGGGGATTTAGCTCAAGATTTGGCTAGAGCTTGGGTGTTTAAGGCTCCTAGGTGAGTAAATTCATGAGATTGAACTTGTGATTTTGTGAATTAAAGATTTATTGGTGATCAAGAACAAGAGCTGTGCTATAATTGATGAATTTGAAGCTAATGTGCACATGTATGTGTAAGATCACCATGATTTTGCATAATCATGCATGTATTAAGTTGAATATGGAAATAAAGGTGTTAAAACTTACATGCAAGCATGTTTTTGTTGAGCTCCATGAGAATGAGCACCATTTGCATTATTTGGAATGAAAATGAAGTCAAGATTAGCATGCATGTTGAATAATTAAAGATAGGAGTTTTGGAATGCATGAATGTGTATGATAGAATTGAGCTTGAATTAAATTGAGCCATGCATGTATTTGATTTATGAAATTGGGCTCCATGAAGATGTATTTTGGTGTTTATACCATGTTAGTACAAGTATATGTGAAATTGGAGCCACCAAAAGCATGAAATGACGGTTTGAATGTTGAAGGGAGCTCAAGAACACAATCTGGAAAACCCAGAATTTTGATGTCCGCTCGAGCGGGGAACCTGACGCTCGAGCGGAGAAATCGAGCTCCCAGCATTTTCTGCAGACATGGTTCCCGCTCGAGCGGGGAAGTTGACGCTCGAGCGGGGAGCTATGTAGACAGGCAGTCCGCTCGAGCGGCCGAGTTCACGCTCGAGCTGGAATTGAAGGCAACCAGTACTTTTGCAGACCTAAGGGTCCGCTCGAGCGGGGAAGTCCACGCTCGAGCGGGGACCCTATTTTCTGAAATCCTGTTTTCGCATTTTGTGTTCTGTTTTCCGTTCTCTTTCACTTGCAAGCATTCTTAGGCTTATGTTAAGCATTGTAAATGAGCTAATGAGATAAGAATAAAGCCTAAAAGAGGAATATGTGAATTAAGGAACGGATTGAATTGTTAATGACCCCTTTTGTGTTCATGGAATGTGTAGGGTCAAGCTCCAGGGCGAATCCACAAGCCAATCATTGTGAGTAATATCAATATTTGAAAGCTTATCAATGTCCAATTGTTATTCCCTTATAAACTTTATGAATTGTTAGTTGGGAATGGACCAAAGGTCGTTTTGATAAGAATGAATGGGCCGAAGGCCGTTTTGACATGAATGAATGGGCCAAAGGCCGTTTTGATAAGAATGAATGGGCCGAAGGCCGTTTTGATAAGAATGAATGGGCCGAAGGCCGTTTTGACATGAATGAATGGGCCAAAGGCCGTTTTGATAAGAATGAATGGGCCGAAGGCCGTTTTGACATGAATGAATGGGCCAAAGGCCGTTTTGATAAGAATGAATGGGCCGAAGGCCGTTTTGATAAGAATGAATGGGCCGAAGGCCGTTTTGACATGAATGAATGGGCCAAAGGCCGTTTTGATAAGAATGAATGGGCCGAAGGCCGTTTTGATAAGAATGAATGGGCCGAAGGCCGTTTTGACATGAATGAATGGGCCAAAGGCCGTTTTGATAAGAATGAATGGGCCGAAGGCCGTTTTGATAAGAATGAATGGGCCGAAGGCCGTTTTGACATGAATGAATGGGCCAAAGGCCGTTTTGATAAGAATGAATGGGCCGAAGGCCGTTTTGATAAGAATGAATGGGCCGAAGGCCGTTTCGACGTGAATGAATGGGCCGAAGGCCGTTTTGACATGAATGGAAATCTGAATGGGCCAAAGGCCAGAATGGTTGAAACTACAGTTACTTGATTTGAATTTTGTACAGTTATATATATATATTGTTAAATAGAAGTATGAATTGGGCCCAAGGCCGTTTGGAGCATGTTGTTCTACATTTTGTTATGTAATTGTCATGTTTGATATTATTCACTGGGCGATCGCTCACGCTCATTCATGTGTTTGTAGGTGAGCCAAGAGAAGCACAACCCAGCCCCAGTGAAGCCTGCTAGGAACAACACGAGTTTTGGGAGAGTCAACCTTGTGCCTCACACATGAGGCCATCCTTGCCCTTTTTGTATGTACTTATGTTTTGTCTTGTTGGCAAGGGCCTAGTGTATGTCTGTACATAGTCTGTTATAGGTTGACTCGTTTTGGATGATTCTGTCTGTAATGAATTTTGTCAAACTGTACTTTCGATGTGGGTTATTAACGTATCCGAGTATGGTCTGTTTGATGTGCATATAAGCACGGCTCTATGGACAAAGTTTTAAATTTTGCTTCCCTTTTGGCCCCTTTACTCTGATGTGTTGAGTCTGTTTTGGTTTGAGGCCGTAGGTAATCTTAGGATTACTGGCCGGTTGCGTCCTTAACCCATGGGGGCGGGTTCGGGTCGTGACAGAGTGGTATCAGAGCACGAGTTAATAACTCACACACTTGTCCAAAAGAGCAATAAGCGTCTAGAAAAGATCTAGGATGCATTCACGTGATAAGTAGAAATCTGAAAGCATCAAGAATATGTTTAAGTGTTTCGGTATGAACAGTCATGTGCTATAATTTGTAATTTGTAAATTGCTTGCATGGTAAACCTTTGGAATACGTATGCTCTCTGGTGTATGCATACTTGTGAATCTCTGTATTGTGTATAAAGCTATGTTTGATATAAATGAATGATTTCCTAAATTCTCCTTGAACATAATTGTGGTATCCTTAGCGGAGGCCCTCGCCCAGGGGATATAATACTGTGGCTTATGGTCATAAAGCCCTAGCCCGGGGGAAATAATACCGTGGCACAGGCCCTCGCCCGGGGGAAATAATACCGTGGCCTATGTAAGAGATATGTTGATATGCTTGACCAACATGATATGTCACGCTAAAAGAAGTACCACACATGATTCGAAATGAGATATAAATTGTTACACTAATGTGTACAACAAGTTTGTTTTGTTATAATGCACATACATGAAAAGTTGTTTATGTGCATTCAATTCTGCCTACGGGTGTCTATTTGAAATATGAACATGATTTGAGTATATAATTACTTAGTAAATGTTCAGCATGCGATATTTGATAAATATGCAATTATCTGTTACGTAAGTGATCAATTGCGTACGATATATGAAAGGAGAATATAACAATGTGCCTATGTGCGAATGTACTCATGTGATTTTGTGTTTAATTTCGTATTGGGCATCCCAGTATTCGGTAAAGTTTGATAAGAATTGTGTAGAGTATGGGCAAGTTAAGGGCATACGGGTTGGAAGGTTCTTCCACAGCCCGACTTGATAGTCCGGAAAGAGTAGTACAAGAATTGGCAGAGATCTTGAGACAACAGCGTCAGTTGCCGCTACGGCAAGAACCTTTGCCACCACCAGTGTGAGAAACACCGAGGAGTTTAGACTTCTGGGGCTCGTTATAGATATGGTAAAATGGACCATACGGCAAGGAACTGTCCCCGGATTGAATGAAATATGAATGAATCCTCTGCCTTGGCTAAATCCGTACCAGTGGTAGGAATTGCTACTCAGGATGGAGTAATCACACTCATCCTAGAAAGCACTCAGAATGTTGTAACCATTATCCCAGGTATCTATACTGTTTACAAATGAATGCTTATGTGTTGATTGATTCTGAATTAGTACGTTTGTACGTCTTCGCTTGGGATATCATTTGATTCGGATCGGCATATATTTCATATCTGCTGCATGTGTATCTAGATTGGTTAGACCCACATGATCGAGACTGTATTCATTGGAGGTATATGTCCCGTTTGGGAGATTTGTGAAATACGTTTTGGGGTATTGATTGACTATGCACATGCACATGTATCTATCTACACCTATGCTCAGGGTGATTTATTATGCTACCGTCTTCAATGACTAAACCACTGGGATTATGATTCTGAAATCGTGTGACCAAGTTGAGCGCCCTAAATGATAAACTCTATAATTGTGAGACCATATATTTTGATTGGTAGAAAGTTGACTGGGTGATGTGACTAATTTGGAACTTTTGCGTAACAATCCCATACTATGTGTACCCGAGGAACTTTGTATAATGTATTACTGTGCACCATGTTCTTGCATATAAGGCTTATTTGGGAACTGCTATACTGATTATGATACGTACCTCCTGATATGAACACTTGCATGCTTATGTAACTATACCTGAACTCATGTGGACAATACCGTATTGTACGTAATTTGAAACACTTTGATATGAACAGTTGTGATGAATGACTCCGATTTGACTTGGAGAACTGATGAACTTAGGGCAGTTAAGAAACTATCAACCGTGTACCTAAGCAAACGAAGTATGCCTTACAGAACCGAATGTGCCCTGTTTGAGAAAATTGTTATCTGATTCGATCCGATAGAACCTTTGCCTGATATTGTTCCGATGGAACCCTCATTTGATATAATTTGATGGAGCCCTTGTTTGATCTAATCTGACAAGACCTTTGCTTGGGTTGATTGATAAGAACCTCTATCTAAGTTGATTCTGAAAAAGGGGGTTAAGAATTGTCTATAAATAAATAGCCAGATTATTCTTGGCAGAAAAAACTGATAGGCCCAAAACTTGAATTCATTTGGGATACTTGACTTATTTGAAAGACCTTTTGGGGGCTATCAACAGATTGATCTAACTATGAACGTCGTTGAGAATCAATCCCCAACTATTGAGGACATATGTGTTAAAAATGAACCGAATTGTACAAACCCCGTGATTGGGTGTCGTAAGGAGTGTTGTTCCATTTTGTTGTTTGACGCTATGGGAACCGATGACGGTAGATTGATTTGATTTTGAGCAGTACTGAACTTTTGTCTTTGACTGATCAGAACATGTTTTGTAAGGGAGAGTGGTTGCTTCAGTATTATCAGATTTTGGGAAAATCAGGTTATAGTGAATGGTGTTGTGTTGCTTTGATGACATTCTTAGAGTGTCCTTTCGTGCTAGGGGACGTTAAGCCTATGTAGCACCTTTGATTGAAATACCTTTTGCCACCGACGGTTTCGTACGGGTGGGTTTGACTAATCGATCTGGAATCGGCCACCGACGGTCGCGAACGGGTGTGCTTCGATTCCGAGACGATTATTCCTTTGTTTTGTTCGAATGTCATCCTTTGGTATTATGTAAATGTTTTAACATCCAAGGAGCTTTGAAAAACCCTGATTGTCCGGAAATGCGCGAATTCAGTACGTCTTGTGAATAACCACCCAGTGTCATTATATTCTGTGAGTGGAACCTTGAGAATGTGTGAATTGTGTTTGGCATGCGATCGACTCCTTTGATAACGCCTTTGACATCATGGGGATTTACGTATATGGATTGCCTTATTGAATTGTGAATTGCAAATTGTAAACTGTTGAATGAACTGAGAATACGTGTATTCTATTAGAGGTCGATTGCCTCAGTGTTGTTGTATTTTACAATTGGTACTATGGGGATGTACGGACTATATGCGTTGTATGGGTAATTGCCTCGATGCTACCTTTGTTGGTTAGGGAATCAGTGTCTGGATCCACTTTGAATTTCTGAAGACTTTTGATTGACCTTGGATAACTGTGATGCGTCACTAGACTGAATACCGAATTGGATTGTGAATCGTGGAATTATTGAAGAATGAATTGAACTTTCGTGACACGGAATAAACCGAACTTCTGTGATAAAGTTAGCTGACATTGAAATAAATATGTTGGTGACCTACCTTGAAGAGGTCAGTTGGTGAATATGTCTAAATATTTTTTTGGTGCCAACAGGTCGAAGTTGAATTTTAGATAGTGGCGGGACTACTTCAACCTCTCTCCATTTTGGAATGGAAATGGGAATAGGTGGCTACGAATTTCGTTGTGGGGCTACCTTGAGCACCCAAGGTATAAGGCCCATTTGGGCTATTGTAGGTAAAGTTATTGAAGTTGCCCATTTCTCCCTATAAAATTTTGTATGATGCTTGTAGACTAGCCACTGTTTACATCGATAAGATCGTTCGTTTACATGGGGTCCCAGTATCTATTGTTTAGACAGAAATTCTAAAATGTGTTTGAATTCTGAAAAGCCTTCAAGAGGCAATGGGGGCTCAGCTTCTGTTCTGTTATGTTACCCGGATCCGGAGGTTCCTTTATGGAACTGGTTATTCGTGACCCCACGTGCATATGTTCTGTTCTACTCTGTTCCGTTCTGATCTGTTAATGCTAATGGACGTATCACGTAAACTTAATCATGACTTATGATTTCTGTGTATGATCTGGACGAATTATGAATTTGTTACGAAACTGAATTATGATTCGGCGTTACTTTCCATCTGTAAATTGATGTACAGTCAGAAGGAACCTTTTTTATTCTGGAGGGAATGCTCCAAATGTATGTTTTAGATTTCCAAGGTAGTTGGGGGAATCCATCCATCATTGGCAAACTTTGTCTACGACAGTAGCTTGCGCTCTAGTTTGGTGTGACACCATACAAGTCTTGTATGGAGGAAAAGTTGAGTCTTTGACTGATTGAGAGCAGAGTGTTGCTCGATTTTGAGACTAAGCAGCTAACTACCAAAAGGGTTGGAACCATTGAATAAAAAGTGTTCCGAATTGTGCCTGACTAAAGGTGAATTAAGTTTGGAGGACCAAACTTCCTAAAGGGGGGAAGACTGTAATACCCCTGTCCCGTAATATGTTAATTGGTCCTTAATAAGATGTGATTATGTGTTTGTTATGGTTTTGTATGCCATTATGTGAAAATATGTGGTTTTGAATTTCTATCTGTTCACCGTAGGAATATCTGTTTGATTTTACCACTTCGGAAATTAAATTGGAGGCCTTATCGGCCACAGAACCCGAAATTGATTACGCCATTGTGGTCGGCATAATTTTTAGGGCCTACGGTGAAATTTAATTAGAAATTGATTCGGGTCAGATTAAGTTGATTAAATTGATGAATTAGAGCCCAATTACCTTATTAATATTATATTGGCCTTAGTGGGTTTTGTTGTTAAGTCACTACACTCTCCATCCTCTCTTCTTCATTTCATTTGGCTGAATTTGGGACTCAAAATAAAGAGAGAGAGAGCCGGCTATAGAGAGAGAGAAGGAGAGAATTGTGTAATTTTTGGCTCAAGCTTGGGAAATTGGGGATTTAGCTCAAGATTTGGCTAGAGCTTGGGTGTTTAAGGCTCCTAGGTGAGTAAATTCATGAGATTGAACTTGTGATTTTGTGAATTAAAGATTTATTGGTGATCAAGAACAAGAGCTGTGCTATAATTGATGAATTTGAAGCTAATGTGCACATGTATGTGTAAGATCACCATGATTTTGCATAATCATGCATGTATTAAGTTGAATATGGAAATAAAGGTGTTAAAACTTACATGCAAGCATGTTTTTGTTGAGCTCCATGAGAATGAGCACCATTTGCATTATTTGGAATGAAAATGAAGTCAAGATTAGCATGCATGTTGAATAATTAAAGATAGGAGTTTTGGAATGCATGAATGTGTATGATAGAATTGAGCTTGAATTAAATTGAGCCATGCATGTATTTGATTTATGAAATTGGGCTCCATGAAGATGTATTTTGGTGTTTATACCATGTTAGTACAAGTATATGTGAAATTGGAGCCACCAAAAGCATGAAATGACGGTTTGAATGTTGAAGGGAGCTCAAGAACACAATCTGGAAAACCCAGAATTTTGATGTCCGCTCGAGCGGGGAACCTGACGCTCGAGCGGAGAAATCGAGCTCCCAGCATTTTCTGCAGACATGGTTCCCGCTCGAGCGGGGAAGTTGACGCTCGAGCGGGGAGCTATGTAGACAGGCAGTCCGCTCGAGCGGCCGAGTTCACGCTCGAGCTGGAATTGAAGGCAACCAGTACTTTTGCAGACCTAAGGGTCCGCTCGAGCGGGGAAGTCCACGCTCGAGCGGGGACCCTATTTTCTGAAATCCTGTTTTCGCATTTTGTGTTCTGTTTTCCGTTCTCTTTCACTTGCAAGCATTCTTAGGCTTATGTTAAGCATTGTAAATGAGCTAATGAGATAAGAATAAAGCCTAAAAGAGGAATATGTGAATTAAGGAACGGATTGAATTGTTAATGACCCCTTTTGTGTTCATGGAATGTGTAGGGTCAAGCTCCAGGGCGAATCCACAAGCCAATCACTGTGAGTAATATCAATATTTGAAAGCTTATCAATGTCCAATTGTTATTCCCTTATAAACTTTATGAATTGTTAGTTGGGAATGGACCAAAGGTCGTTTTGATAAGAATGAATGGGCCGAAGGCCGTTTTGACATGAATGAATGGGCCAAAGGCCGTTTTGATAAGAATGAATGGGCCGAAGGCCGTTTTGATAAGAATGAATGGGCCGAAGGCCGTTTTGACATGAATGAATGGGCCAAAGGCCGTTTTGATAAGAATGAATGGGCCGAAGGCCGTTTTGACATGAATGAATGGGCCAAAGGCCGTTTTGATAAGAATGAATGGGCCGAAGGCCGTTTTGATAAGAATGAATGGGCCGAAGGCCGTTTTGACATGAATGAATGGGCCAAAGGCCGTTTTTGATAAGAATGAATGGGCCGAAGGCCGTTTTGACATGAATGAATGGGCCAAAGGCCGTTTTGATAAGAATGAATGGGCCGAAGGCCGTTTTGATAAGAATGAATGGGCCGAAGGCCGTTTTGACATGAATGAATGGGCCAAAGGCCGTTTTGATAAGAATGAATGGGCCGAAGGCCGTTTTGATAAGAATGAATGGGCCGAAGGCCGTTTCGACGTGAATGAATGGGCCGAAGGCCGTTTTGACATGAATGGAAATCTGAATGGGCCAAAGGCCAGAATGGTTGAAACTACAGTTACTTGATTTGAATTTTGTACAGTTATATATATATATTGTTAAATAGAAGTATGAATTGGGCCCAAGGCCGTTTGGAGCATGTTGTTCTACATTTTGTTATGTAATTGTCATGTTTGATATTATTCACTGGGCGATCGCTCACGCTCATTCATGTGTTTGTAGGTGAGCCAAGAGAAGCACAACCCAGCCCCAGTGAAGCCTGCTAGGAACAACACGAGTTTTGGGAGAGTCAACCTTGTGCCTCACACATGAGGCCATCCTTGCCCTTTTTGTATGTACTTATGTTTTGTCTTGTTGGCAAGGGCCTAGTGTATGTCTGTACATAGTCTGTTATAGGTTGACTCGTTTTGGATGATTCTGTCTGTAATGAATTTTGTCAAACTGTACTTTCGATGTGGGTTATTAACGTATCCGAGTATGGTCTGTTTGATGTGCATATAAGCACGGCTCTATGGACAAAGTTTTAAATTTTGCTTCCCTTTTGGCCCCTTTACTCTGATGTGTTGAGTCTGTTTTGGTTTGAGGCCGTAGGTAATCTTAGGATTACTGGCCGGTTGCGTCCTTAACCCATGGGGGCGGGTTCGGGTCGTGACAGAAGTGGAGGGCCGAAGCGGTGGAGTTAAGATACAAAGAATTTAATTATGAATTTATTGTTATAGCGTGTATTGTATTGATTTGTACAGGTTGAAAAATAGTAAACGACCTCGATAAATAATGAAATTTGAGCAGAAGTATGTATACGTGATTCTAGACAATTTTTGTATTTTAAATTTTTATTTAAAATATCGATTAAAACTTATAATCGGATGATCTTAGTTATTGTAGTTTGATTCATTTTAGCAGTGCAGAGTTTAGTGGATGTTTTAACCCACGAAACGAGCTCATTTTTATTGGTTTCGCGTAAATTAAAGTAAAATATTATTATGCACACTTTTCGTGTTTTGAACTTTTCTGAAAAAAATCATCTTAGGACAGTTTTTGTTCGTTTTCAGCTTTAGATTTTTCGATTGAATTCCGTGTAGGTTTTTCTATCAAGTTTTTCTCTCAACCTGTTCAGTTTATGTAAAATTTGTTCACTTAGTTTCTTAGGAAATTTGATTCTGTACAACTTTCGTTTTTTGAGTTTTGGTCAATTCGAATTGTTTAAGCATGAAACAGTGCATTTTTATACTTCTTCAACAAGTTACTTATGATTATATTATATTAACTTTATTTTTTTTTGCAGGATGGTGAGTCTTACTAATTTTTTTATGCATGGGTGACCCACCATATTTTTATTTCTATTTTATTTATTTTATAATCAATTTATATTTCGTTGTGTACGGACAAGAAATAAATGCCACGGTATCTCGAGAAACTACCCATTCATCTTGCTGCAGTTGGAACTACTTGTCTTATCCTGTAATAAGAATTAAATGTATTTTTGTTTGTGTCTGGTAGACATGTGGGTGTTAAATCTTATACTCATACCAGTATACCTGTATACTGACCCGTTTTGTCTCTTGGCAACTCGGGTGCGTTCTGTTTGAGCGCAGTCGAGCTTCCTTTGTAGGATTAGTTGGGGCTACGGTGGTGACGTGGAATTACTGTTGGACAATCTTCACTGTATTTAAAAGGATTTAATTCTGTTGTGTACAAAACAACAACCAGAATAAAAGAAATAGAGAAAAAGGAGAGAATATGTTTGATTACAAAAATCAAACTCGAAATAAAAATAAACAAATAAATAACAGATTTTATTTTGTTACAAAAACAAAATTAAAATCTGAATAAATAAACAAATAAAAACAACACTGAAAGTAATTAAATAACTTACTTGATTTAATTTCTTGGAATTATTTTTCTGATCAAGTCCAGTGTTTAACACTGTCTCCTTAAGACAGATTCGTCCTCTCCACGGTGCTTTCAGAATTCGGACGTCTATCTCCCAGGATGAAATGATCTTCCACAAACAATAGCAGCACTACTAATTGTTTGCCTTACGAACACACTAAGTGTTTACACTCTTTCTTTTGAAAATAAAATGCAGCAAGATGAAGAATAGAAAACAGAAGTGAAATACGAAATTTCTGAATGCAAAATATCAAATGAGGGTGGTCCTATTTATAGATGTGAAGGTGGCTCTTGGATTTGAAATAAACAGGTATGTAACTCTTGGTTTTGAATTGAACAGGTATCATACCTGTTGGGTTTTGAATTCAAACAGATTTGAATTAATTCAAACAGATAGTAAAACGGGAAGGGCCCTGTTTGGGTGTGCATTAATTCCAAAACAGTTTATTTCTGTTTGAAACCGGGAAGGGCCCTGTTTGGGTGTGCACTAATTCCAAAACAGTTTAATTTGAATTATGGATTTTATTTTAATAAAAAAATAAAATTAAATTCAAATGTTTTTGGCCCAAAAAGATTAGAAGCCCAACCCAACCACACACCACGCACCCGCGCCCAGGCCCAGCCCAGCCCGCCCGACCGGACGGACGGCGGCGGCGGCGCGCGCGCGTGTGTGGTGATTTTTGGGTCCAATGGATCTAGCCCATTTTGCCCATAACCTCTCCCTCTAAAACACTTGGGTACCCCTTGGGGCACACCCCAAGTATCTCACCCTAAGCCTTATAAACCCTTTCAAAACCTCCCACCAAATCAATGTGGGACAAGCCAATTTACAACCTTAAGGAATTTCCACCAAAACTCCATTTTCATGGAGCACACTTTGGCTTCAATTTCCCATTCACTCGGTAATGGTTTTGAGCAACCAAATATACCACGTGAATCACAACGCGGCATAGAACGCGTTACCACTTTGACCCGAGTTAATCGACACTCGGGGCCCACCTAAAAAATAGACCTAACTTAGGAAAAAATTAACCATTTCCAACAATCCCCCACATGAATGGAATTTGATGACAACGGAAATGCAACAATATGCAGACTTAACGAAAGAGTATAAGTCGAAAATATCTTGCATCAGGATAGGTAGTTTTCGGCTTTGAACCTTCCCTAGTGATAACCTATCGGACTTACTGGCTAACCAATGGACGCGATGCCTTGAATTGTTCAGCCGTTTGTGTAAGCCAAGACAACAGATTTCACACAAAATATCTTCTAACACATCGTGGTTCTCACTGTTGTGTTCATTTTGGCCTTGAACGCACCTGGTTTTCATAAGTGTTTCTAGAGAATTTAGCCTCTTCATTCTCATAGAACCGGCCCCAGTTCAACACTCATATAGGTGATTCTTATTGTGAGTATCTCTTTATACTCGTCTTGATTTTATGCCTTAATCAAGATATAAGTAATCATTAAAAGCAAAGCTTATCCTTATACCTCTGCATACAACATATGTTGCAGATATCACTCTCACCATAGGAATGGGTAGGAATTTTAATCCCTTGGTGATTTCTGGCGAGCCATACATAACTTAGTTGTCCCTTTGAACTTAGTTCTTGGGATCTCCAGTCATATAAGTAGGGTTACCATTATGACGACTCTTATGTAATAGGCTTTAATCCCATCCCCTTCGATGAACTATACACTAGCTCTTTTGTCAAACCTTTTGTTAACGGATCCGCAATATTCTCTTTAGATTTTATATAATCTATTGAGATTATTCCGTTTGACAACAATTGCCTTACGGTATTATGTCGACGACGAATATGTCGTGACTTACCATTATACATATGATTCTGTGCCCTGCCTATTGCAGATTGACTATCACAATGAATGCAAATAGCCGGCACAGGTTTTGGCCACATTGGAATGTCTTCTAAGAAGTGACGAAGCCATTCTGCTTCTTCACCTGCTTTGTCTAAAGCAATGAACTCGGATTCCATAGTGGATCGTGCGATGCACGTTTGTTTCGTGGACTTCCAAGAAACAGCAGCGCCTCCTAGAGTAAAGACATATCCACTAGTGGATTTTGAATCTTTAGTATCCGATATCCAATTGGCATCACAATAACCTTCGAGTACTGCTGGATATCGAGTAAAGTTCAAACCATGATCACGAGTAAATCTTAGATATCTAAGAACTCGAATGATTGCTTTCCAATGGTCTTCTCCAGGGTTACTAGTGTACCTACTCAATTTACTTATAGCATAAGCTATATCAGGACGAGTACAATTCATTAGGTACATTAGGCTTCCAATGATTTGGGAGTATTTTAACTGAGACACTGCATCACCTTTATTTTTCGATAAATAAAGACTGATGTCTACAGGTGTTCTAGCTAAATTCAAATCATCCTTGATAAATTTATCAAGAATTTTCTCAATATAATGAGATTGAGATAATGCATATCCGTCAGATGTTTTAGTAATTTTCATTCCTAATATAACATCTGCGACCCCCATATCTTTCATATCAAATCTTTTGTTAAGCATCTGCTTAGTTGATTTGATCATGTTTTGACTGCTTCCAATGATAAGCATGTCATCCACATAAAGACAAACTATGACATATCCTTGGTCAGTGTTCTTAACATAGACGCACTTGTCACATTCGTTTATCTTAAACCCATTAGTAAGCATTGCATGATCAAATTTTTCATGCCATTGCTTAGGTGCTTGTTTTAATCCATAAAGGGATTTTACAAGTCGACAAACTTTCTTTTCTTGTCCTGATACTACAAACCCTTCGGGTTGTTCCATATAGATCTCTTCATTTAGATCACCGTTTAAGAAAGCTGTCTTAACATCCATTTGATGTATTTGTAAATTAAACAACGCTGCTATAGCAATAAGCATGCGAATGGATGTTATTCTTGTCACAGGGGAATATGTGTCAAAATAGTCCAGACCTTCCTTTTGTCTGTAACCTTTAACAACAAGTCTTGCTTTATACTTGTCAATTGAACTATTTGCTTTCATTTTTCTCTTGAATATCCATTTATATCCAAGAGGTTTAGAACCTGGTGGAAGATCCACCAATTCCCAAGTATGATTTTGCATAATGGATTCAATTTCATTATTAACAGCCTCTTTCCACAAAGGTGCTTCAGGACCTGTCATTGCTGCCTTAAAGTTTTGAGGTTCATTTTCTAACAAGTATGTCAGAAAATCTGGACCAAAGGATTTTGATGTTCTCGCTCTTTTACTTCGTCTTGGTTCATCATTAGTTAAATCCTGTTGGTCGAGACTATTACTAGTCTCTTGTGTTTGATTGTCATTAGACTCTTGACTTTGTGTACAATCATAAGTTCTTTTCTGTGAACTTAATTCCTGTCCTTTCTTGTAAGGAAAGACATGTTCAAAAAACACAGCATTCCTTGACTCTATAATAGTGTTCACATTTATATCAGGTATATCTGATTTATAAGTCAGAAACCGATATGCACTACTATTCTGAGCATAACCAATAAACACACAATCTACTGTTTTTGGTCCAATCTTAGTCTTTTTAGGAACAGGTACTTCAACTTTTGCCAAACACCCCCACACTTTTAAGTATTTGTAGGAAGGTGGTCGACCTTTCCACAATTCATAAGGAATGCTTTTGGTTTTCTTGTGGGGTATTCTATTAAGAACATAATTAGCAGACAATATTGCTTCCCCCCACAAGTTCTGTGGTAAGCCTGAACTTAGTAACATGGCATTCATCATTTCTTTTAGGGTTCTATTCTTCCTTTCAGCAATTCCATTTTGCTGTGGAGAATAAGGGGCTGTAGTTTGGTGAATAATGCCATGTTGTGCACAAAATTCATTTAATGGTGCATCATATTCACCACCCCTATCACTTCTAACCATTTTAATAGTTTTACCAAGTTGATTTTCAACTTCTGTTTTGTAGAGTTTAAACATTTCTAAGGCTTCATCTTTACTTCTAAGTAAATAAACATAACAATATCTTGTGCAATCATCGATAAATGTTATGAAATACTTTTTGCCTCCTCTAGTTTGAATAAATTTTAAATCACATACATCAGTATGAATTAATTCTAGAGGTTCGGTTTTTCTTTCAACCGATTTAAATGGAGCCTTAGTTAGTTTCGCTTCTACACAAATTTCACATTTATGATTAGGATTAATTTCAAACTTTGGTATATAATCTAAACCAATTAATCTACGCAAAGCATCAAAATTCACATGTCCTAATCTACCATGCCATAAATTTGACTCAAGAATATAAACAAAAGATGTGTTATTCTTATTCATAGCAACTTTCGGTACAACTGTCATTACATTTAACTTAAAGAGACCATCACTCATGTATCCCTTACCAACATACATACCACTCTTTGTTAATACAAACGTATCAGACTCAAATACAAGCCTAAAACCATTTTTACTTAACAAAGACCCAGAAACTAAATTCTTCCGGATGTCAGGTACATGTAGTACGTTGTTGAGGGTCAGTTCTTTCCCTGATGTCATCTTCAAGATTACTTTCCCTTGTCCAGCCACAGCAGAAGTAGAAGAATTTCCCATGAAAAGTTGTTCACCATTTGCAGCCTCATTGTAGGTAGTGAACATCTTCTTGTCCGCACATATGTGACGAGTTGCTCCAGTGTCAACCCACCACTCTTTGGGATTTCCAACCAAGTTAGCCTCAGACACCACAGCAGAAAGGTTGATGTCATTTACTCCGTCAGAGATGTAATCCAATTCTGTTACATTGGCCTGATTGGCGGTCTTCTTACTTGTACTTCCATGATTCTTTTTAGGGCGGCGGCAGTCAGAAGCTCGATGTCCAGTTTTGCCACAGTTATAGCATTTTCCTTTGAACTTCTTGTTACTATCGCCTTGTTTAGGACCATCTCCAGTAAACTTTCTCTTTTTGTTATGTGGTTTATTAACTTGTTCAACCACATTTGCCTTGGACTCAATGGGATTTTTCCCATTCCTCTTTTCAGCCTTTCGGTTATCTTCTTCAATTCTTAATCTTACAATCAATTCATCCATAGTCATCTCTTTGCGTTTATGTTTTAAATAATTTTTGAAATCTTTCCAAGCCGGTGGTAACTTTTCCACTAAAGCTGCGACTTGGAATGACTCGCTAAGAGACATACCTTCTGAATGAATATCATGCAAAATTATTTGAAAACTTTGAACTTGAGATATTACCGTTTGGGAGTCTACCATAACAAAGTCCAGAAATTTACCGACGACAAATTTCTTCGTGCCGGCATCTTCTGTCTTGTATTTCTTCTCCAAAGAATCCCACAATTCTTTTGCTGTTTTCAGAGGACTGTATACATTATACAGCATATTGTCAAGGCCATTTAGGATGTAGTTTCTGCACAGGAAATCTGAATGTTTCCAAGCATCTACAGCGGCAACAACTTGCCGATCACTTTCACCCTCTTTAAGTGCTGGAGCCTCTTCATGGAGAAACCGGGCCAAATTAAGAGTTGTAAGGTAGAACAGCATCTTCTGCTGCCATCTCTTAAACTCGGTACCATTAAATTTTTCCGGTTTTTCTCCATGATTGATTGGTACATGAACATGGTTCTGGATAGGGACCGATGTAGGTGTAACAATAGGAGTATCACTGCCAGATGCAGTTTCAGTTGCAGTAGCCATAATCTCTGATTACAAAAATCAGAAAATATTAAAACACAAATTAATTTTCTAGTTACTAAAACTAGAAAATAATTATAACAACAAAATAATTTTATTTTCCTTGTTACTAAAACTAGAAAAATAAAATATCACAAGAATTTTCTGTAATACCAAATAATATTCTGAATTGTTAATGACACCAGTATCGTACTACTAGTAGTTGTCAAAGAAAAGAGACAGTATATTACTACTATCTGTCAAATAGCATAAATCACTATTTGTTTTTCCAACCAGAATATTAATTTGAAAACACAGAAAATTAAATACAATGAAGATACCCAAAAAGGAATCTGTCTTAAGATTGTTGGACAATCTTCACTGTATTTAAAAGGATTTAATTCTGTTGTGTACAAAACAACAACCAGAATAAAAGAAATAGAGAAAAAGGAGAGAATATGTTTGATTACAAAAATCAAACTCGAAATAAAAATAAACAAATAAATAACAGATTTTATTTTGTTACAAAAACAAAATTAAAATCTGAATAAATAAACAAATAAAAACAACACTGAAAGTAATTAAATAACTTACTTGATTTAATTTCTTGGAATTATTTTTCTGATCAAGTCCAGTGTTTAACACTGTCTCCTTAAGACAGATTCGTCCTCTCCACGGTGCTTTCAGAATTCGGACGTCTATCTCCCAGGATGAAATGATCTTCCACAAACAATAGCAGCACTACTAATTGTTTGCCTTACGAACACACTAAGTGTTTACACTCTTTCTTTTGAAAATAAAATGCAGCAAGATGAAGAATAGAAAACAGAAGTGAAATACGAAATTTCTGAATGCAAAATATCAAATGAGGGTGGTCCTATTTATAGATGTGAAGGTGGCTCTTGGATTTGAAATAAACAGGTATGTAACTCTTGGTTTTGAATTGAACAGGTATCATACCTGTTGGGTTTTGAATTCAAACAGATTTGAATTAATTCAAACAGATAGTAAAACGGGAAGGGCCCTGTTTGGGTGTGCATTAATTCCAAAACAGTTTATTTCTGTTTGAAACCGGGAAGGGCCCTGTTTGGGTGTGCACTAATTCCAAAACAGTTTAATTTGAATTATGGATTTTATTTTAATAAAAAAATAAAATTAAATTCAAATGTTTTTGGCCCAAAAAGATTAGAAGCCCAACCCAACCACACACCACGCACCCGCGCCCAGGCCCAGCCCAGCCCGCCCGACCGGACGGACGGCGGCGGCGGCGCGCGCGCGTGTGTGGTGATTTTTGGGTCCAATGGATCTAGCCCATTTTGCCCATAACCTCTCCCTCTAAAACACTTGGGTACCCCTTGGGGCACACCCCAAGTATCTCACCCTAAGCCTTATAAACCCTTTCAAAACCTCCCACCAAATCAATGTGGGACAAGCCAATTTACAACCTTAAGGAATTTCCACCAAAACTCCATTTTCATGGAGCACACTTTGGCTTCAATTTCCCATTCACTCGGTAATGGTTTTGAGCAACCAAATATACCACGTGAATCACAACGCGGCATAGAACGCGTTACCACTTTGACCCGAGTTAATCGACACTCGGGGCCCACCTAAAAAATAGACCTAACTTAGGAAAAAATTAACCATTTCCAACAATCCCCCACATGAATGGAATTTGATGACAACGGAAATGCAACAATATGCAGACTTAACGAAAGAGTATAAGTCGAAAATATCTTGCATCAGGATAGGTAGTTTTCGGCTTTGAACCTTCCCTAGTGATAACCTATCGGACTTACTGGCTAACCAATGGACGCGATGCCTTGAATTGTTCAGCCGTTTGTGTAAGCCAAGACAACAGATTTCACACAAAATATCTTCTAACACATCGTGGTTCTCACTGTTGTGTTCATTTTGGCCTTGAACGCACCTGGTTTTCATAAGTGTTTCTAGAGAATTTAGCCTCTTCATTCTCATAGAACCGGCCCCAGTTCAACACTCATATAGGTGATTCTTATTGTGAGTATCTCTTTATACTCGTCTTGATTTTATGCCTTAATCAAGATATAAGTAATCATTAAAAGCAAAGCTTATCCTTATACCTCTGCATACAACATATGTTGCAGATATCACTCTCACCATAGGAATGGGTAGGAATTTTAATCCCTTGGTGATTTCTGGCGAGCCATACATAACTTAGTTGTCCCTTTGAACTTAGTTCTTGGGATCTCCAGTCATATAAGTAGGGTTACCATTATGACGACTCTTATGTAATAGGCTTTAATCCCATCCCCTTCGATGAACTATACACTAGCTCTTTTGTCAAACCTTTTGTTAACGGATCCGCAATATTCTCTTTAGATTTTATATAATCTATTGAGATTATTCCGTTTGACAACAATTGCCTTACGGTATTATGTCGACGACGAATATGTCGTGACTTACCATTATACATATGATTCTGTGCCCTGCCTATTGCAGATTGACTATCACAATGAATGCAAATAGCCGGCACAGGTTTTGGCCACATTGGAATGTCTTCTAAGAAGTGACGAAGCCATTCTGCTTCTTCACCTGCTTTGTCTAAAGCAATGAACTCGGATTCCATAGTGGATCGTGCGATGCACGTTTGTTTCGTGGACTTCCAAGAAACAGCAGCGCCTCCTAGAGTAAAGACATATCCACTAGTGGATTTTGAATCTTTAGTATCCGATATCCAATTGGCATCACAATAACCTTCGAGTACTGCTGGATATCGAGTAAAGTTCAAACCATGATCACGAGTAAATCTTAGATATCTAAGAACTCGAATGATTGCTTTCCAATGGTCTTCTCCAGGGTTACTAGTGTACCTACTCAATTTACTTATAGCATAAGCTATATCAGGACGAGTACAATTCATTAGGTACATTAGGCTTCCAATGATTTGGGAGTATTTTAACTGAGACACTGCATCACCTTTATTTTTCGATAAATAAAGACTGATGTCTACAGGTGTTCTAGCTAAATTCAAATCATCCTTGATAAATTTATCAAGAATTTTCTCAATATAATGAGATTGAGATAATGCATATCCGTCAGATGTTTTAGTAATTTTCATTCCTAATATAACATCTGCGACCCCCATATCTTTCATATCAAATCTTTTGTTAAGCATCTGCTTAGTTGATTTGATCATGTTTTGACTGCTTCCAATGATAAGCATGTCATCCACATAAAGACAAACTATGACATATCCTTGGTCAGTGTTCTTAACATAGACGCACTTGTCACATTCGTTTATCTTAAACCCATTAGTAAGCATTGCATGATCAAATTTTTCATGCCATTGCTTAGGTGCTTGTTTTAATCCATAAAGGGATTTTACAAGTCGACAAACTTTCTTTTCTTGTCCTGATACTACAAACCCTTCGGGTTGTTCCATATAGATCTCTTCATTTAGATCACCGTTTAAGAAAGCTGTCTTAACATCCATTTGATGTATTTGTAAATTAAACAACGCTGCTATAGCAATAAGCATGCGAATGGATGTTATTCTTGTCACAGGGGAATATGTGTCAAAATAGTCCAGACCTTCCTTTTGTCTGTAACCTTTAACAACAAGTCTTGCTTTATACTTGTCAATTGAACTATTTGCTTTCATTTTTCTCTTGAATATCCATTTATATCCAAGAGGTTTAGAACCTGGTGGAAGATCCACCAATTCCCAAGTATGATTTTGCATAATGGATTCAATTTCATTATTAACAGCCTCTTTCCACAAAGGTGCTTCAGGACCTGTCATTGCTGCCTTAAAGTTTTGAGGTTCATTTTCTAACAAGTATGTCAGAAAATCTGGACCAAAGGATTTTGATGTTCTCGCTCTTTTACTTCGTCTTGGTTCATCATTAGTTAAATCCTGTTGGTCGAGACTATTACTAGTCTCTTGTGTTTGATTGTCATTAGACTCTTGACTTTGTGTACAATCATAAGTTCTTTTCTGTGAACTTAATTCCTGTCCTTTCTTGTAAGGAAAGACATGTTCAAAAAACACAGCATTCCTTGACTCTATAATAGTGTTCACATTTATATCAGGTATATCTGATTTATAAGTCAGAAACCGATATGCACTACTATTCTGAGCATAACCAATAAACACACAATCTACTGTTTTTGGTCCAATCTTAGTCTTTTTAGGAACAGGTACTTCAACTTTTGCCAAACACCCCCACACTTTTAAGTATTTGTAGGAAGGTGGTCGACCTTTCCACAATTCATAAGGAATGCTTTTGGTTTTCTTGTGGGGTATTCTATTAAGAACATAATTAGCAGACAATATTGCTTCCCCCCACAAGTTCTGTGGTAAGCCTGAACTTAGTAACATGGCATTCATCATTTCTTTTAGGGTTCTATTCTTCCTTTCAGCAATTCCATTTTGCTGTGGAGAATAAGGGGCTGTAGTTTGGTGAATAATGCCATGTTGTGCACAAAATTCATTTAATGGTGCATCATATTCACCACCCCTATCACTTCTAACCATTTTAATAGTTTTACCAAGTTGATTTTCAACTTCTGTTTTGTAGAGTTTAAACATTTCTAAGGCTTCATCTTTACTTCTAAGTAAATAAACATAACAATATCTTGTGCAATCATCGATAAATGTTATGAAATACTTTTTGCCTCCTCTAGTTTGAATAAATTTTAAATCACATACATCAGTATGAATTAATTCTAGAGGTTCGGTTTTTCTTTCAACCGATTTAAATGGAGCCTTAGTTAGTTTCGCTTCTACACAAATTTCACATTTATGATTAGGATTAATTTCAAACTTTGGTATATAATCTAAACCAATTAATCTACGCAAAGCATCAAAATTCACATGTCCTAATCTACCATGCCATAAATTTGACTCAAGAATATAAACAAAAGATGTGTTATTCTTATTCATAGCAACTTTCGGTACAACTGTCATTACATTTAACTTAAAGAGACCATCACTCATGTATCCCTTACCAACATACATACCACTCTTTGTTAATACAAACGTATCAGACTCAAATACAAGCCTAAAACCATTTTTACTTAACAAAGACCCAGAAACTAAATTCTTCCGGATGTCAGGTACATGTAGTACGTTGTTGAGGGTCAGTTCTTTCCCTGATGTCATCTTCAAGATTACTTTCCCTTGTCCAGCCACAGCAGAAGTAGAAGAATTTCCCATGAAAAGTTGTTCACCATTTGCAGCCTCATTGTAGGTAGTGAACATCTTCTTGTCCGCACATATGTGACGAGTTGCTCCAGTGTCAACCCACCACTCTTTGGGATTTCCAACCAAGTTAGCCTCAGACACCACAGCAGAAAGGTTGATGTCATTTACTCCGTCAGAGATGTAATCCAATTCTGTTACATTGGCCTGATTGGCGGTCTTCTTACTTGTACTTCCATGATTCTTTTTAGGGCGGCGGCAGTCAGAAGCTCGATGTCCAGTTTTGCCACAGTTATAGCATTTTCCTTTGAACTTCTTGCTACTATCGCCTTGTTTAGGACCATCTCCAGTAAACTTTCTCTTTTTGTTATGTGGTTTATTAACTTGTTCAACCACATTTGCCTTGGACTCAATGGGATTTTTCCCATTCCTCTTTTCAGCCTTTCGGTTATCTTCTTCAATTCTTAATCTTACAATCAATTCATCCATAGTCATCTCTTTGCGTTTATGTTTTAAATAATTTTTGAAATCTTTCCAAGCCGGTGGTAACTTTTCCACTAAAGCTGCGACTTGGAATGACTCGCTAAGAGACATACCTTCTGAATGAATATCATGCAAAATTATTTGAAAACTTTGAACTTGAGATATTACCGTTTGGGAGTCTACCATAACAAAGTCCAGAAATTTACCGACGACAAATTTCTTCGTGCCGGCATCTTCTGTCTTGTATTTCTTCTCCAAAGAATCCCACAATTCTTTTGCTGTTTTCAGAGGACTGTATACATTATACAGCATATTGTCAAGGCCATTTAGGATGTAGTTTCTGCACAGGAAATCTGAATGTTTCCAAGCATCTACAGCGGCAACAACTTGCCGATCACTTTCACCCTCTTTAAGTGCTGGAGCCTCTTCATGGAGAAACCGGGCCAAATTAAGAGTTGTAAGGTAGAACAGCATCTTCTGCTGCCATCTCTTAAACTCGGTACCATTAAATTTTTCCGGTTTTTCTCCATGATTGATTGGTACATGAACATGGTTCTGGATAGGGACCGATGTAGGTGTAACAATAGGAGTATCACTGCCAGATGCAGTTTCAGTTGCAGTAGCCATAATCTCTGATTACAAAAATCAGAAAATATTAAAACACAAATTAATTTTCTAGTTACTAAAACTAGAAAATAATTATAACAACAAAATAATTTTATTTTCCTTGTTACTAAAACTAGAAAAATAAAATATCACAAGAATTTTCTGTAATACCAAATAATATTCTGAATTGTTAATGACACCAGTATCGTACTACTAGTAGTTGTCAAAGAAAAGAGACAGTATATTACTACTATCTGTCAAATAGCATAAATCACTATTTGTTTTTCCAACCAGAATATTAATTTGAAAACACAGAAAATTAAATACAATGAAGATACCCAAAAAGGAATCTGTCTTAAGATTGTTGGACAATCTTCACTGTATTTAAAAGGATTTAATTCTGTTGTGTACAAAACAACAACCAGAATAAAAGAAATAGAGAAAAAGGAGAGAATATGTTTGATTACAAAAATCAAACTCGAAATAAAAATAAACAAATAAATAACAGATTTTATTTTGTTACAAAAACAAAATTAAAATCTGAATAAATAAACAAATAAAAACAACACTGAAAGTAATTAAATAACTTACTTGATTTAATTTCTTGGAATTATTTTTCTGATCAAGTCCAGTGTTTAACACTGTCTCCTTAAGACAGATTCGTCCTCTCCACGGTGCTTTCAGAATTCGGACGTCTATCTCCCAGGATGAAATGATCTTCCACAAACAATAGCAGCACTACTAATTGTTTGCCTTACGAACACACTAAGTGTTTACACTCTTTCTTTTGAAAATAAAATGCAGCAAGATGAAGAATAGAAAACAGAAGTGAAATACGAAATTTCTGAATGCAAAATATCAAATGAGGGTGGTCCTATTTATAGATGTGAAGGTGGCTCTTGGATTTGAAATAAACAGGTATGTAACTCTTGGTTTTGAATTGAACAGGTATCATACCTGTTGGGTTTTGAATTCAAACAGATTTGAATTAATTCAAACAGATAGTAAAACGGGAAGGGCCCTGTTTGGGTGTGCATTAATTCCAAAACAGTTTATTTCTGTTTGAAACCGGGAAGGGCCCTGTTTGGGTGTGCACTAATTCCAAAACAGTTTAATTTGAATTATGGATTTTATTTTAATAAAAAAATAAAATTAAATTCAAATGTTTTTGGCCCAAAAAGATTAGAAGCCCAACCCAACCACACACCACGCACCCGCGCCCAGGCCCAGCCCAGCCCGCCCGACCGGACGGACGGCGGCGGCGGCGCGCGCGCGTGTGTGGTGATTTTTGGGTCCAATGGATCTAGCCCATTTTGCCCATAACCTCTCCCTCTAAAACACTTGGGTACCCCTTGGGGCACACCCCAAGTATCTCACCCTAAGCCTTATAAACCCTTTCAAAACCTCCCACCAAATCAATGTGGGACAAGCCAATTTACAACCTTAAGGAATTTCCACCAAAACTCCATTTTCATGGAGCACACTTTGGCTTCAATTTCCCATTCACTCGGTAATGGTTTTGAGCAACCAAATATACCACGTGAATCACAACGCGGCATAGAACGCGTTACCACTTTGACCCGAGTTAATCGACACTCGGGGCCCACCTAAAAAATAGACCTAACTTAGGAAAAAATTAACCATTTCCAACAATCCCCCACATGAATGGAATTTGATGACAACGGAAATGCAACAATATGCAGACTTAACGAAAGAGTATAAGTCGAAAATATCTTGCATCAGGATAGGTAGTTTTCGGCTTTGAACCTTCCCTAGTGATAACCTATCGGACTTACTGGCTAACCAATGGACGCGATGCCTTGAATTGTTCAGCCGTTTGTGTAAGCCAAGACAACAGATTTCACACAAAATATCTTCTAACACATCGTGGTTCTCACTGTTGTGTTCATTTTGGCCTTGAACGCACCTGGTTTTCATAAGTGTTTCTAGAGAATTTAGCCTCTTCATTCTCATAGAACCGGCCCCAGTTCAACACTCATATAGGTGATTCTTATTGTGAGTATCTCTTTATACTCGTCTTGATTTTATGCCTTAATCAAGATATAAGTAATCATTAAAAGCAAAGCTTATCCTTATACCTCTGCATACAACATATGTTGCAGATATCACTCTCACCATAGGAATGGGTAGGAATTTTAATCCCTTGGTGATTTCTGGCGAGCCATACATAACTTAGTTGTCCCTTTGAACTTAGTTCTTGGGATCTCCAGTCATATAAGTAGGGTTACCATTATGACGACTCTTATGTAATAGGCTTTAATCCCATCCCCTTCGATGAACTATACACTAGCTCTTTTGTCAAACCTTTTGTTAACGGATCCGCAATATTCTCTTTAGATTTTATATAATCTATTGAGATTATTCCGTTTGACAACAATTGCCTTACGGTATTATGTCGACGACGAATATGTCGTGACTTACCATTATACATATGATTCTGTGCCCTGCCTATTGCAGATTGACTATCACAATGAATGCAAATAGCCGGCACAGGTTTTGGCCACATTGGAATGTCTTCTAAGAAGTGACGAAGCCATTCTGCTTCTTCACCTGCTTTGTCTAAAGCAATGAACTCGGATTCCATAGTGGATCGTGCGATGCACGTTTGTTTCGTGGACTTCCAAGAAACAGCAGCGCCTCCTAGAGTAAAGACATATCCACTAGTGGATTTTGAATCTTTAGTATCCGATATCCAATTGGCATCACAATAACCTTCGAGTACTGCTGGATATCGAGTAAAGTTCAAACCATGATCACGAGTAAATCTTAGATATCTAAGAACTCGAATGATTGCTTTCCAATGGTCTTCTCCAGGGTTACTAGTGTACCTACTCAATTTACTTATAGCATAAGCTATATCAGGACGAGTACAATTCATTAGGTACATTAGGCTTCCAATGATTTGGGAGTATTTTAACTGAGACACTGCATCACCTTTATTTTTCGATAAATAAAGACTGATGTCTACAGGTGTTCTAGCTAAATTCAAATCATCCTTGATAAATTTATCAAGAATTTTCTCAATATAATGAGATTGAGATAATGCATATCCGTCAGATGTTTTAGTAATTTTCATTCCTAATATAACATCTGCGACCCCCATATCTTTCATATCAAATCTTTTGTTAAGCATCTGCTTAGTTGATTTGATCATGTTTTGACTGCTTCCAATGATAAGCATGTCATCCACATAAAGACAAACTATGACATATCCTTGGTCAGTGTTCTTAACATAGACGCACTTGTCACATTCGTTTATCTTAAACCCATTAGTAAGCATTGCATGATCAAATTTTTCATGCCATTGCTTAGGTGCTTGTTTTAATCCATAAAGGGATTTTACAAGTCGACAAACTTTCTTTTCTTGTCCTGATACTACAAACCCTTCGGGTTGTTCCATATAGATCTCTTCATTTAGATCACCGTTTAAGAAAGCTGTCTTAACATCCATTTGATGTATTTGTAAATTAAACAACGCTGCTATAGCAATAAGCATGCGAATGGATGTTATTCTTGTCACAGGGGAATATGTGTCAAAATAGTCCAGACCTTCCTTTTGTCTGTAACCTTTAACAACAAGTCTTGCTTTATACTTGTCAATTGAACTATTTGCTTTCATTTTTCTCTTGAATATCCATTTATATCCAAGAGGTTTAGAACCTGGTGGAAGATCCACCAATTCCCAAGTATGATTTTGCATAATGGATTCAATTTCATTATTAACAGCCTCTTTCCACAAAGGTGCTTCAGGACCTGTCATTGCTGCCTTAAAGTTTTGAGGTTCATTTTCTAACAAGTATGTCAGAAAATCTGGACCAAAGGATTTTGATGTTCTCGCTCTTTTACTTCGTCTTGGTTCATCATTAGTTAAATCCTGTTGGTCGAGACTATTACTAGTCTCTTGTGTTTGATTGTCATTAGACTCTTGACTTTGTGTACAATCATAAGTTCTTTTCTGTGAACTTAATTCCTGTCCTTTCTTGTAAGGAAAGACATGTTCAAAAAACACAGCATTCCTTGACTCTATAATAGTGTTCACATTTATATCAGGTATATCTGATTTATAAGTCAGAAACCGATATGCACTACTATTCTGAGCATAACCAATAAACACACAATCTACTGTTTTTGGTCCAATCTTAGTCTTTTTAGGAACAGGTACTTCAACTTTTGCCAAACACCCCCACACTTTTAAGTATTTGTAGGAAGGTGGTCGACCTTTCCACAATTCATAAGGAATGCTTTTGGTTTTCTTGTGGGGTATTCTATTAAGAACATAATTAGCAGACAATATTGCTTCCCCCCACAAGTTCTGTGGTAAGCCTGAACTTAGTAACATGGCATTCATCATTTCTTTTAGGGTTCTATTCTTCCTTTCAGCAATTCCATTTTGCTGTGGAGAATAAGGGGCTGTAGTTTGGTGAATAATGCCATGTTGTGCACAAAATTCATTTAATGGTGCATCATATTCACCACCCCTATCACTTCTAACCATTTTAATAGTTTTACCAAGTTGATTTTCAACTTCTGTTTTGTAGAGTTTAAACATTTCTAAGGCTTCATCTTTACTTCTAAGTAAATAAACATAACAATATCTTGTGCAATCATCGATAAATGTTATGAAATACTTTTTGCCTCCTCTAGTTTGAATAAATTTTAAATCACATACATCAGTATGAATTAATTCTAGAGGTTCGGTTTTTCTTTCAACCGATTTAAATGGAGCCTTAGTTAGTTTCGCTTCTACACAAATTTCACATTTATGATTAGGATTAATTTCAAACTTTGGTATATAATCTAAACCAATTAATCTACGCAAAGCATCAAAATTCACATGTCCTAATCTACCATGCCATAAATTTGACTCAAGAATATAAACAAAAGATGTGTTATTCTTATTCATAGCAACTTTCGGTACAACTGTCATTACATTTAACTTAAAGAGACCATCACTCATGTATCCCTTACCAACATACATACCACTCTTTGTTAATACAAACGTATCAGACTCAAATACAAGCCTAAAACCATTTTTACTTAACAAAGACCCAGAAACTAAATTCTTCCGGATGTCAGGTACATGTAGTACGTTGTTGAGGGTCAGTTCTTTCCCTGATGTCATCTTCAAGATTACTTTCCCTTGTCCAGCCACAGCAGAAGTAGAAGAATTTCCCATGAAAAGTTGTTCACCATTTGCAGCCTCATTGTAGGTAGTGAACATCTTCTTGTCCGCACATATGTGACGAGTTGCTCCAGTGTCAACCCACCACTCTTTGGGATTTCCAACCAAGTTAGCCTCAGACACCACAGCAGAAAGGTTGATGTCATTTACTCCGTCAGAGATGTAATCCAATTCTGTTACATTGGCCTGATTGGCGGTCTTCTTACTTGTACTTCCATGATTCTTTTTAGGGCGGCGGCAGTCAGAAGCTCGATGTCCAGTTTTGCCACAGTTATAGCATTTTCCTTTGAACTTCTTGCTACTATCGCCTTGTTTAGGACCATCTCCAGTAAACTTTCTCTTTTTGTTATGTGGTTTATTAACTTGTTCAACCACATTTGCCTTGGACTCAATGGGATTTTTCCCATTCCTCTTTTCAGCCTTTCGGTTATCTTCTTCAATTCTTAATCTTACAATCAATTCATCCATAGTCATCTCTTTGCGTTTATGTTTTAAATAATTTTTGAAATCTTTCCAAGCCGGTGGTAACTTTTCCACTAAAGCTGCGACTTGGAATGACTCGCTAAGAGACATACCTTCTGAATGAATATCATGCAAAATTATTTGAAAACTTTGAACTTGAGATATTACCGTTTGGGAGTCTACCATAACAAAGTCCAGAAATTTACCGACGACAAATTTCTTCGTGCCGGCATCTTCTGTCTTGTATTTCTTCTCCAAAGAATCCCACAATTCTTTTGCTGTTTTCAGAGGACTGTATACATTATACAGCATATTGTCAAGGCCATTTAGGATGTAGTTTCTGCAC
Source organism: Camellia sinensis (assembly GCF_055761805.1). Classification (NCBI taxonomy): domain Eukaryota; kingdom Viridiplantae; phylum Streptophyta; class Magnoliopsida; order Ericales; family Theaceae; genus Camellia; species Camellia sinensis. The sequence goes on from NC_138975.1 coordinate 112,215,780, forward strand.
AGGAAATCTGAATGTTTCCAAGCATCTACAGCGGCAACAACTTGCCGATCACTTTCACCCTCTTTAAGTGCTGGAGCCTCTTCATGGAGAAACCGGGCCAAATTAAGAGTTGTAAGGTAGAACAGCATCTTCTGCTGCCATCTCTTAAACTCGGTACCATTAAATTTTTCCGGTTTTTCTCCATGATTGATTGGTACATGAACATGGTTCTGGATAGGGACCGATGTAGGTGTAACAATAGGAGTATCACTGCCAGATGCAGTTTCAGTTGCAGTAGCCATAATCTCTGATTACAAAAATCAGAAAATATTAAAACACAAATTAATTTTCTAGTTACTAAAACTAGAAAATAATTATAACAACAAAATAATTTTATTTTCCTTGTTACTAAAACTAGAAAAATAAAATATCACAAGAATTTTCTGTAATACCAAATAATATTCTGAATTGTTAATGACACCAGTATCGTACTACTAGTAGTTGTCAAAGAAAAGAGACAGTATATTACTACTATCTGTCAAATAGCATAAATCACTATTTGTTTTTCCAACCAGAATATTAATTTGAAAACACAGAAAATTAAATACAATGAAGATACCCAAAAAGGAATCTGTCTTAAGATTGTTGGACAATCTTCACTGTATTTAAAAGGATTTAATTCTGTTGTGTACAAAACAACAACCAGAATAAAAGAAATAGAGAAAAAGGAGAGAATATGTTTGATTACAAAAATCAAACTCGAAATAAAAATAAACAAATAAATAACAGATTTTATTTTGTTACAAAAACAAAATTAAAATCTGAATAAATAAACAAATAAAAACAACACTGAAAGTAATTAAATAACTTACTTGATTTAATTTCTTGGAATTATTTTTCTGATCAAGTCCAGTGTTTAACACTGTCTCCTTAAGACAGATTCGTCCTCTCCACGGTGCTTTCAGAATTCGGACGTCTATCTCCCAGGATGAAATGATCTTCCACAAACAATAGCAGCACTACTAATTGTTTGCCTTACGAACACACTAAGTGTTTACACTCTTTCTTTTGAAAATAAAATGCAGCAAGATGAAGAATAGAAAACAGAAGTGAAATACGAAATTTCTGAATGCAAAATATCAAATGAGGGTGGTCCTATTTATAGATGTGAAGGTGGCTCTTGGATTTGAAATAAACAGGTATGTAACTCTTGGTTTTGAATTGAACAGGTATCATACCTGTTGGGTTTTGAATTCAAACAGATTTGAATTAATTCAAACAGATAGTAAAACGGGAAGGGCCCTGTTTGGGTGTGCATTAATTCCAAAACAGTTTATTTCTGTTTGAAACCGGGAAGGGCCCTGTTTGGGTGTGCACTAATTCCAAAACAGTTTAATTTGAATTATGGATTTTATTTTAATAAAAAAATAAAATTAAATTCAAATGTTTTTGGCCCAAAAAGATTAGAAGCCCAACCCAACCACACACCACGCACCCGCGCCCAGGCCCAGCCCAGCCCGCCCGACCGGACGGACGGCGGCGGCGGCGCGCGCGCGTGTGTGGTGATTTTTGGGTCCAATGGATCTAGCCCATTTTGCCCATAACCTCTCCCTCTAAAACACTTGGGTACCCCTTGGGGCACACCCCAAGTATCTCACCCTAAGCCTTATAAACCCTTTCAAAACCTCCCACCAAATCAATGTGGGACAAGCCAATTTACAACCTTAAGGAATTTCCACCAAAACTCCATTTTCATGGAGCACACTTTGGCTTCAATTTCCCATTCACTCGGTAATGGTTTTGAGCAACCAAATATACCACGTGAATCACAACGCGGTATAGAACGCGTTACCACTTTGACCCGAGTTAATCGACACTCGGGGCCCACCTAAAAAATAGACCTAACTTAGGAAAAAATTAACCATTTCCAACAATTACTATAGTGTTGGACTTGTCGTTTGGACTTCTGTTGTTTTCTTGAGCTTAGGGTTGATATTAGTTTATATATATATATATATATATATATATTTTTTTTTATGACTTTAGTATTGAGATAATTTGACATGGTTTGTAACCGTATATTATTTAAGTTATTTTAACTTTGTATTGTTACTTTAATATTGGAGGTATTGGTTAGTTATGGAATTATGGTAGATGGTTTGGTTGGCGTTTAATTTTTTGTTTCACCCCTAGGATTTGGATAATGAAATATTAATTGAAGTTTAATCCTAATTTAATATTTAATTATCTAAATTTTGGGACGTGACAGACAAAATGGTATAGGGAGGAAAATTGCTAGTAGGTTTTGACATCAAAGGTGATGAAAGTTGTATAGGGGCTCGCTGGTGATAGAAATGGAGGTCGGTGGTGACAATTGTAATAGTGGCAGGAGAGATTGGGCTGAAAAATTAGGATTACGTCTTGAGGGTTTTTTTTGATAATTTTAAAAAGAGATAAAAGTGTAATAAAAAAATTAAAACCTTTAGTGTGAGCTCTTTCTATTGTGTAGACAGAATTACCGTGTAAGAGTTCTTGTCCGTAACATTTTATTGCAGAAGTTTACCAAAATACCTTTAGCGTGATTCTTAAACTTTATTATCCCATAACTGTTGATATAGATATTTCTTTCGATAAATTTGTTATTTTTAGAAACCTTTGATCCAGAGTTATTAAATAAAATTCATATTGGATATGAAAATTTTAAAAACTGACATAGTGAAAGTTCACTATCCGGCTCCTATTAATGCAATACAATTTTATTGTCCAAATCAATTAGGTCATGTTTGTTTACCGGCGAATTGGATTTAATTGGTTGTGGGTTCTACTCACAGTTTGTTTAATGTTGATAAGGGAGGAGAAATTACTAATGTGAAGGGGTTAATAGTAATCCCACCCAGTAAGGGGATTAGCTTGGCTGAATCTTAAGTGAGACTAAGAAAATAGTGAGCGAATTGGGTCTATTTTATATAAAAAAAAAATTAGTTTTTCAATTTTTCTCTTTTTTTTTTTTAACAAGCGCAATTGTTTGTTTTAGTTTTTTTTAATATAGAAATAATTTATTTATTTATTTTATATAAAAATAATTTAACTATCTCATCACTAATTATCTTCCACACTATAATCAAAACAAGCACATTTTTATTTAATTTCCTCACAAACAATAGCCACATTAGCAATATCTTCATAACCATTCTCTCACTAACAATCACATCTAACCTAATCCACCAAACAAACGTGGCCTTAGGGATTTAGTCAGTCCGGTACCGTCAGTATTTAGGTAAAATTTTCTACTGAATTAATAATGTCGATTTTATTATTTTCAGCATCGATATAAATCGTTTTTCCTATCAAACTGCATCGAACCACATTAATTGAAATGTTTTGGTTTGGTGTTGTTTAATTAGTTTATAATCTTTCAAATTTAAGCAATTTTTTAGTATAGCCACTCATTTATGTAAAAGTATTGAATTAGTCATTTGCCAACTATTTCAAACATATCTAATCTATCTATTTAATAAAACTTTATAATTTCTAGATTAACGAAATACAAACAACAAAATAATAATAAATACTAAGGATTCAAAAATAGTGAGTTAGAATTAAGATTATATATAATTAGGATATTCTAACTTAGATTATAGGATGATCATGTAAATTAATTGAGATTAATAATTTATTATATTTATTAATATTATTATATTATTAAATTGTATGTATATATATATTTTAAATATTACATATGTTGAAGCGATCTGTTTCGATTTAATTCGGTACATAATGTGTTTAAATTAATACTGAATCGAAAATTAAAAAAATATTCAAACTAATTCGTATTAAAAAAAAAAGACTAAATACGGCTGATTCTATCCAATTTAAATCGATTTGGTTAATTTGTTTTAATTTTTCTTGCATCTCTAAACTGAATAATTAAAGTGTATAGAGGCTAGCTGGGGATAGAAATGGAGGTCGGTGGTGACAATTGTAATAGTGGTAGGAGAGATTGGGCTGAAAAATTAGGATTACATCTTCAGGGTTTTTTTGATAATTTTACAAAGAGATAAAAATGTAATAAAAAAAAAGGGAAATTTGGCTATAAACCCCCCTTATCTTCCTTTTATTGTTAAAAAAACTAAGAAAAAAATTATACTTTTAAAACCCCCTCATAATTATAAAGTCTTATATAAATGACAAAATTTATTATTTAAATATTTTATCAGACTATTATACCCTCAATTAAATCTTCCCTAATCACAATCTCAATCTCTCAAGTTTCGTCTGATACAACTATTGCATATACATAGATGATGACTCCATGGCTAGGGTTTCAAAGGAGATCTGGTCGGAGTGACCAGATCTGGTAGCAAATGCCTCCATAGAAACAATAAGAAGATCAAAATAGCAAAAGTTCATCATCAATCAATGGCTTCGTTGTTTGCACCTAAGGAATAAGCTCTTTGTCTCAAGATCTGAATAAGCTCTTTGGAGATTTGAAAGCTAGGGTTTCGGAGCAGATGGGGGAGGTTCGAAGTGTGGTGGAGATGGCTCAATTGGAAGCAGAGAAGAAACATGATGAGGTTGTTGATGAGATGCTTGCGATGTTGAATACGAAGGCTGAAGCTTCGAGATTGAAAGAAGTTGAACAGGAGGTTGGGAAGGATGTAGATGAGGAATAGTAGAATATATGTATATATATATATATATATATATATATATTTGTGTGTGTGAGTATTATTGAACACATGTATTATTTTCATTGAGATTTGTGATTGTTGATGGAGTTTTAGAAGTGTTTCTTCTCAATTAGATATGTTGATTAATTTATTTTGTTTTTGTTTGTTTGTTTTTTTTTGATTTATTTTTGTTGTTTTTGATCTAATTTCATTTTGCTCTGTTTTTTTATTTGACAGAACTAGAGTAAAATTTTACTCTGTATGAAAGTAAAATTTTACACTCTGAAACTAAAGTAAAATTTTACTCTGTATGAAAGTAAAATTTTACACTCTGAAACTAAAGTAAAATTTTACTCTGTATGAAAGTAAAATTTTACTCTGAAACTAAAGTAAAATTTTACTCTGTATCAAAGTAAAATTTTACTCTAAAATACATAGTGAAGATGGCTTAATAGAAGAGCTGATAGATATGAGGGTAATATAGTAAAAGAAACAAGTTTTAAAATATCAGGGGGTTTTGAAAGTACTTATATAATTCTTGTCCTTTTGAAAGACAAATTAGATAGTGAGGGGCTATCACCAAATCCCCCTAAAAAAAATTAAAAAATTTGGGTGTAATGAGCTCTTTCTATTGTGTAAATAGAATTACCGTGTAAGAGTTCTTGTCCGTAACATTTTATTGCAGAAGTTTACCAAAATACCTTTGGGATGACCTTAATAAGTGTACTTTTGTCTTTTTACAAAAAGATGTGCAGAAAAGTAGAGAGGTGATATAATGAAAAAAAGATAAAAAGATAAATTATTTTTGAGTTGCCAAACTTGACCTAGTGTGATTCTTAAACTATTATCCCATAACTGCTGATATAGATATCCCTTTTGATAAATTTGTTATTTTTAGAATCATTTGATCCAGAGTTATCAAATAAATTCATATTGGATATGAAAATTTTAAAAACTGACATAGTGAAAGTTCACTATCTGGCTCCAATTAATGCAATACAATTTTATTGTCCAAGTCAATTAGGTTATGTTTGTTTACTAGCGTGAGTAACCGGATTAGATTGATATAGTTGTGGGTCCTACTCACAGTTTGTTTAATGTTGATTTGGGATGGGGGATTACTAATGTAAAGGGCTTAGTAGTAATCTCCCTCAGTAAGGGGATTAGCTTGACTGAATTTTGAGTGGGACTAAGTAAATTTGTTTAATGTTGATTTGGGAGAGGGGATTACTAATGTGAAGGGCTTAGTAGTGATCCCCCTCAATAAGGAGATTAGTTTGGCTGAATTTTGAGTGGGACTAAGTAAATAGTGAGCGGATTGAGTCTATTTTATATAAAAAAAAAAATCAAAATTTTTTTTTTTTAACCAAGTGCACCTGTTTGTTTTAATTTTATTTAATATAGAAATAGTTTATTTATTTATTTTATATAAAAATAATTTAACGATCTTATCACTAACCATCTTCCACACTATCATCAAAACAAATACACTTTTATTTAATCTCCTCACAAACAATGGCCACATTAGCAATATCTTCATAACCATGATTTCACTAACAATCACAATCAACCTAATCCGCCAAACAAACATGGCCTTAGGGATTTAATCATTTCGGTACAGTTGGTATTTAGATAAAATTTTCTACTGAATTGATAATATCGATTTTATTATTTTGAGCACCGATATAAACCGTTTTTCTTATCAAACTGCATCGAACCACACCAATTGAAACGGTTTGGTTTGGTGTTGTTTAATTAGTTTATAATCTTTCAAATTTAAGCAATTTTTTAGTATAGCCACTCATTTATGTAAAAGTATTGAATTATTTGTCAACCATTTCAAACATATCTAATCTATCTATTTAATAAATACTTTATAATTTTTAGATTAACGAAACACAAACAAAAAAATAATAATAAATACTAAGAATTCAAAAATAGTGAGTTAGAGTTAAGATTATATATAAATAAGATATTCTAACTTAGATTATAGGGATGATAATGTTAATTAATTGAGATTAATAATGGGAAAATTAGTCTAAGGTCTCTCTCTCATTTTTAGTAATGGAAAAGTTCCACAATATTATTTTTTGATGTCTAAGGTCCTTAAACCCACACCTATATATCATATTAGAGAAATTTGACTATCTCTTTTTCTGATCTTCATTCTATCAAACCTCATTTCTCTCTCTAGGTTCTCTATTTTGTCTCTCTCTCTCTCTCTCTCTCTCTCATCATTGAACCTGCCTGTTGTCTTCTTCTTCCATTTTTTTACCCCCAAGCAAATTCTCCGAAGAAAGTTTGAACAGCAGACTTATCGATCATCTCTACATTCTCATCATCAAAGAACAACCAGTGGTCATGGCTTTTCACAAGGCTAACATAGTGCCCGTGGTTTGACCTACTCCCAATATAAACGACAACAACAAATAAGGAGTATTCAGAGTCTGCATCTCTCTCTCTCTCTCTCTCTCTCAAGTTGTGGAAATGGTAGCTTTAGCCATCTCAACTCCACTGAGTTTCTCAATCGCTTCTCACAACAGAGCGTCGCTTCTCTCATTTGCTTCTCGTAGGTATTAAAATCTTTCTCTCTATAGTAAATGTCTATACATATATGTAAAATTGTGAATTTGTGGTTGGTTTGTTTTCTTTTCTTGAATTTTGGAGTTTGTGATATTTCAATTATTGTTTTTACTCTTCGAAAGCAATCTTCTGTGCAGAAACTCAACAAAATCAATAATCTGTGCCTTGCCCAGTCCTTACAGTTGATGTCCAGTCTTCTTCCTACCCAGCATCAAGGCTGGGCATATCTGTAATCTATGTGCCTAGTCTTCTTCCTGCCCATTCCTTAATTAACAACATCAATATAAGTAGAAGAATGGCAATCTTGCCGCTGTAACAATTGTGGGATGTATGGCATGCACACAAGATTTCCAGTAAATAATTCAACATGTAGCACAACAGACAGCACTCCCAAACCAAAACAACATAAGAGAGCAGATGAAGTGAATAAGACCCAAGTATATGCATAAGCAATAGTAAGCAGAGAAGAAATTGTGTTTAAACAACCATAGGAGACAACTCCAATCCATCATGGGAATGAACTCCTAGAACGAAAAGCAATAATTGCATGATTTGTGTTAACATTGAAGTAGTAAGCATGAAGTATCAATATCAAGGTAGTTAAGTTTATCAACAAAAAAATACATATATATATATATATATATATATATATATATATATATATATATCACCCTTTTTATCCATAATACCATTACAAACAAGCATTTTTGGTGCCCTTCAATCTAAATGACCCTAGCAATAATCTTGCCACTAGATTAAGGCCATGTTAGCGCTTGAATGCATGATCCTATTCTAACACATAACATCAAGCTAACCTCATCATAGCAGGTCACCAAATTTTGTAGTTAACATGAGTAACAAGTCGAAAGAATGAACTTGATAGGATATCTACTGTTCTAGGACCAAAAATTATTTAATAAAACATGGAAGGATCCAAAACAGTATAGTAGTGAAGTTCTCATGTGCCAAATTCATTAGCTAAATTAGCAAAATGCAGAAAATTTGTCAAAATTCATTCTTAACAACTAGAAGAGCGTTAACTTGAATGAAAAGAAAATGTAATACCAGTTTGCCTGCAAAATAGCGACCATTTATAGATTGATAAGCAAACGCAGCTGAATCCAATGACATATAATGTATGTACATGTTCCCCTGCAAATGAGATGAACCATTTTTGCAAACCTGAAAAGTATCTGGTTTGTTTAAATTTCTTTGGTTGTTCAAATTTCTCTGGTATTAGATTTTCTTTGCATTAAAATTTCTCTGGTATTGGATTTTCTCTGGTATTGAATTTCTCTGGTTGTTCAAATTTTTCTGGTAAATTTCTCTGGTATTGGATTTCTCTGGTTTAACTAAACAACATTAACTAAGTTAATAATTATTTTATCATCTTGAAATAGCCCATCTGATATTTACTGGACATTTTCAATTTTCTCTGAATTTCTCTGGATTGAAATTTTCTCTGGGTGTTAATTCAATTTTCTCTGGATTGAAATTTGGAATCCATGTTTTAGTCCATGAATTACATAGTGTAGATTGAATTAATAGGTACTAGATCTTTGGATTATATCACTACCCTCATGAATTACAGATTATAGATTGAAATTAATAGGTACTGATCTCTAGATTGAAATGTTCAATTTTCTTTGGACTAAAATTTTCTCTAAGTGTTTAAATTTCTCTGGATTGAAATTTTCTCTGGGTGTTCATTCAATTTTCTCTGGATTAAAATTTGGAATCCATGTTTTAGTCCATATTTTAGTCTATGAATTACAGAGTGTAGATTGAATTAATAGGTATTGAATTAATAGGTACTGGATCTTTGGATTATATCACTACCCTCATGAATTACAGAGTGTAGATTGAAATTAATAGGTACTGATCTCTAGATTGAAATATTCAATTTTCTCTAGGTGTTCAAATTTCTCTGGATTAAAATTTTCTTTAGGTGTTCATTCAATTTTCTCTGAATTGAAATTTGAAATCCATGTTTTAGTCCATGAATCACAGAGTGTAGCTTGAATTAATAGGTACTGGATCTTTGGATTATATCACTACCCTCATGAATTACAGAGTGTAGATTGAAATTAATAGGTACTGATCTCTAGATTGAAATATTCAATTTTCTCTAGACTGAAATTTTCTCTGGGTATTCAAATTTCTCTCTTCATTTAATTTTCTCTGGGTATTCATTCAATTTTCTCTGGATTGAAATTTGGAATCCATGTTTTAGTCCATGAATTACAGAGTGTAGATTGAATTAATAGGTACTGGATCTCTGGATTATATCACTATCCTCGGAGGACTAATATCAAGAAACAGAGCACTATCCAAAGAAATTTGGCCTGCGTTTGGTTGTATTTTGTAAATGTGATTTGAGAGTATGAATTGTATTTTGAGTTTATGGGTTGTAGAATTATGATTTGAGTGTAGAAAATTTGTTTGGTTATGATTTTTAAATAGAGTTTTGAAGATGTATTTTGAATTATGTTTTGGAAGTTTGATGTGACATGTGAAAGGTGAAAATTTGTTTGGTGATGTGTTTTGAAAGTAATTTTCAAAACTTAATTCAATCAATAATTTATCATCAAACACACAACTCATATATCGATATCGATATCTATATTTTTTATCAACAATAATAATCAAATTATTTTTAAAATACTGAAATTAAACATTGATTTTTTTTGTTAATTATTTTTTTTTTAGTAATTTTTTTGAATAATTGTGATTTCGAAATAATTTTTTCATTTTAAAATAAACCGATGTCAATTTTTTCTACCAATTAATTTTTCTATCAATTCATTTATAAAATACGTTTTTAATTTTTTTCTAACATTTTGTTAAAGTCAACAACTTTTGAAAATACATATTAATAAAGAAGGGATAAATATACTAACTTTCATATTTTAAAATACAAATCATAATATAAATCTTACAAAACATTATCAATTTATTTTTCATTTATTACATTTTTTGTAATTTAGTACAGATGTGTAACAGAAATGCACTCTATTATTGTCCACGAAGAGCTCATATAATTGTAGGAATTGACATATGAAATGACCATTATGCCCCTGGACTTAAATGAGAAGTGATGATATAAAACAAAATACAAAGGGTAAGATCGTAATTTCACTTACTTAATATATACTCCCTATTATATAATAGCTGTGTTCTAGCTGTGTTCTAACAGTGAGGGAAAGAAAAAGCAGAGGACGCATTTGATATTGATTTGAAAAAAGTAATAATATTATATTTAACAAATAAAAAGTAAAAAAAAAAAATTCCTACAATTATATGAACCTCACCCTTCTGAACCTCACCATTCCTATTAAATCTGAATCTCCTTCTATTTACCGCACCAACTTCACCTTCTCGGAAGCACCTTCTCCAGTTACATCACAGAATTAAATTAGACAAATAGAAGATATCCACCATCTGGTTAGGTCCTCCTTCTCCACTTCCATAATTTACAGGTGAGATTTTGATACCAGTTCATCTTCATATTTGGTTCAAACATGAGCTTCAGAAATTCAGACATGAGCTTCAGAAATTAGCTTCACTGAAGGGGAAGGGGAGGACGACCAGCCGGTCATCCCGCCGGTGTACCGGCCGGTCATCCCGCCGGTGTACCGGCCAGTCATCCCATGGGACTTCCGCCCGGTCATCCCGGCCTAGTCACTTTTCATTTCTGTTCCATTTTCATAAATCTGTTCCATTTTCACTTGTTATATTTTCTGATATCTGTTATAATTTTTTCGCACTATCATTTATTTTTCTAATTATCAGTTTCTAAGTTCTAATAAACTCTATGAATCAAACCTCAATGACAAATATTATTCCCTATGATTTTTTTTTTATATACAAATCTGTTTCTTTGGAATCTGCCTAATTAAATTTTGTCACCAAATTTTTTTATATTTATTTTTTTCATAAAAATAAGTTTGTATGCATAAAAAGATACTAATGTTTGATATATTTTTCATTCATTTTTCTTACCTCTCGTATATTTTAATATACATTTTTCTTTCACTTTTACAGTCATCATGCTAAGAACAATCATGCCAAGAACAAAACGAACCAGACCCGAAGTTGGTGAATTGTCAAACCCTGTACCACCACCACAGCAACAAGATGATGGCTATCCAACTAATGATTTTGCAACATATCATTATGAACAAGCCTATGAACATTTCATTCGTCGACCAATTGTTACGGGGAGAAACGTAAAACTACCTTCTCAATATGATCCACTCTTAATTGGCAAATTAGATACAATGGGATGGTTACCATTAAATAATTTACCAACTAAGATATATCCCCGTCTTGTACAATTATTTTATGTTCACTTGACAGCGGGTGACCAACAAAATAAACCGTGGAGTCTTACCTCTTATGTTAAGGGGAAAAGAATCACACTCTCTCTGCATCGTTTTGCACAAATTATTGGAGTCGAAATAGGAGATTTACAATGTTATTTTCAAAATGAGTCTGCCTTAAAAAAAATTGTTGATGATGTCACTCAGATTTATACCACAATTTGTGACAATCGATTTAGCGGCACTAATTTAAAAGTCAGCCATTTAAAACCTCACCCACGTATTCTCCATCGATGGATAGTTGAAAATGTCACCCCCAAAAAAAGACATTATAATACTGTTTCATGTTTTCAAGTTTACTTGTTATATTGTTTTGAAATTGGACAAAAATTAGATTTATGCTTTATATTACTAAAAGAAATGATGGTTGCAAAATTGGATACTCTGAGTGGCTGGTCCCTACCTTTTGGAGCTTTACTAACCATAATTTTCAAAGCCCATGATGTGAACCTTGAAGATGAAGTATGGATCAAAATCACTTCACCAATTTCTGAATATACACTGACCCGAGCTGGTGGTTCTGACACGTTGATGGGCTCTCTTAATCTTCAAAATGAACCAATACCTGATGAGGAAGAACCCAATGACAATGCCATGCCACCAAATGAACAACCCCGTTACTGGACAGATTATTTAGCCTTGGAACAAGAACGGTACAATCAGCGCCTACAATGGGAACAATAAATGGCTAATCAGCTCAATACACTGGGTACTCGGTTTGATGAATTTGGTACTCGATTCGATGAAATTGCCACCGCTTAGAACTCACTAATTCATCAATTTGGTGAGTTCTGCGTAGACTCCGAGAGACGTGCTGAACTGACAAGGAACCGCATTGATCTGATTGACCATCGAGTCACTCAGCTGTACCATCAGCATTTCCCTCCACCTCCAACACCACCTGATAAGGATGCTTAACTTGTTTAAAAAACATACGGTTGTTATATTTTTTTCCCTTATTTTTGTTTTGCTTATTTATTTGGTGAGTTTTGTTGTGATTGTTTTACTTTTGTTATTTTGTTATAAACTTTTCTATTCACGTAATGAATAAGAACGAGGGGTTTTTTTTGGAAGCATTTAATTATACAGTTATAATGTTAATAAATAGTACGTCATACATGTCTATGAAAACCTTCATTTCAATAAAAAAAATAAAAATTACACAATTATTAAATAATTTGTGTGCATCAATTAATAGAAAAAATGAAATTAATGTTCTGAAATTAAATACAACAACTTATAATTTAATAATAAACATGGGTACTAAAAAAACAAATATTTAATAATAAACATTCTTTTTTTTTTAATGAAAAGGGAAAAAAAAAATTCATATAAGCAAAAAAATATATTTAATAATAAACATTCTGTTTTTTATATCGGGGGATATAAAAAAGTAAAATATAATAATTATTTTATGTTATTTAATTTATTATTATTATTATTCTTATTATTATTCGTTATTTGTTACACTTTTAAATGGTGAACTTATCACCACCACCACCTACCACCACCAACCACCCACCTGCCACCACCACCCATTACCACCCACCACCCATCTGCCACCATCACCCACCATCCACCACCCATCTGCCACCACCACCCACCACTTATCACCACCCACCTGCCACCACCACCCACCACCACCCACCACCCACTTGCCACCACCACCCACCTGCCGTCACCACCACCCACTACCCACCTGCCACCACCACCCACCACCACCCACCACCCACCTACCACCAACACCCACCACTCACCTGCCACCACCACCCACCACCCACCACCCATCTGCCACCATCACCCACCACCCACCACCATCCACCACCCATCTGCCACTACCACCCACCACCACCCATCTGCCACCATCACCCACCACCCACCACCATCCACCACCCATCTGCCACCACCACCCACCACCCACCACCCATCACCACCATCCACCACCCATCACCACCCACCACCCACCTGCCACCACCACCCACCACCACCCATCACCACCCACCACCCACTTGACACCACCATCCATCTGCCACCACCACCCACCACCAACCACCCATCTGCCACCATCACCCACCACCGTCCACCACCCATCTGCCACCACCACCCACCACCCACCACCCATCACCACCATCCACCACTCACCACCCATCTGCCACCACCACCCACTACCCACCACCCACCACCACATTTAATTTAATGACAACATATTTATTTCTAAAAATTATTAAGAAACACATTGCATATTAATAACAACATATTTAATTGTCTTTGGTAAACTATACATAAATTTGCATATTACACATTGCATGAACAGCATATTTAACTACACATGTACTAAGAAAACCATTATCTTCAGTGCCCATGGTGAACATGATTTTGCCACATAGCAGTAGCAATTGCATCCCTAACATTCGATTGGGACATTAACCCATGTTGTGACATGTCAACGTAGTCAGGTTGGTCTCTAGGAAGCCCGTCTGCTTCTGCTTCTGCGGCCATTTCATTATCAGCTTCCATAAAGAATGGATCCATAACTGCATGCAAACGGATCCAATTGTGCACTACACAACATGCAATCACGAGAGGCCCTTGTCGTGTAGACTTGTAATTTGGCATGGACCGCAATATTGGGAAGCGCTTCTTCAAAACACCAAATGTTCTTTCTATGACGTTGCGTAATGACGAATGTCGATGGTTAAACAATTCCTTAGGTCCTGCATAACGATGGCCACGAAACTCTTGCAAGTGATATCGTTGAGACCGAAATGGAGCAAGAAATCCAGGTATGTTCGTGAAACCAGCATCAACTAAATAATACTTGCCTACATGTAAATAATGAATACACAGTTTTGTCAATTGATATGTATAAAAACAGGCAAGGAAAAAAGTGTACAGTATGTTGTTCAGGGACAGTCACCATTGGGTGGGTGTGAGAACTGTAGATCAGCTCGTGTAATAGAGTCAACCAGAATAGCGTTGTCGTGAGCGCTATCTTCCCATCCAGAATTAATAAATGTGAACAACATATCGAAGTTGCAAGCTGCGAGTACATTTTGCGATACCGTTGCTTTCCGACTGCGGAATGTATGTTGTCTTGAAGCAGGGACCCATGCATCCACCAAATGTGCCATCGATAACACCGACACAATCCTAATTGACAGATATCAGCCTTTGATATTAAAAGCGAAACAAACTGATTGATTTTACTTTCATAATTAAAAAATAATAATATTTATTAACCCTTATGGATATGAACAAATTTACAGGACAGTCACACTGTTTGTACCTTGAACCAGGGAAAAAACCGCCTGTCATTTAAAATTTTTCCCGGGATGTCCTCTAGGTTACGTGGTTTGATAACCGATGATGAAAGCTTACACAATGCCCGCATAACAATTTTTATGTGCCGACAAATTGTTTCCGTTGAGTGTTGAAATCTATTTGCCATTATTCGATAGCGATCATTTTGTGCGAATGTGTATAAAAAAATTCCAAGCGATTCCTCCACACTTATATGCATATGTTCAGTATCGATAAAGCCATTATGGAGTAAAGTGTCTTTCAATAAAATGAATGTTTGTGCATCCATTCGCATAACGTTCATCATTGTTTTTGGATGGCCATTTAATAGGCCGAAGATGTAATCATCACCTCTGAATGGACACGTTCGTTGCGGTCAGCGACTACTTGACGCGTTGATATGGTCATGCATTACAGCAATCATCAAGAAATCCATAAAATCATCAACAACCTCATCCTCCTCTGATGAGAGCTCCATTGTATTGTTTTCTCTGTCGGATAACATATGCCTTTGTCTACATCACAGTAAAAGCATACTTATAAAATATGTTATTCATGCAGTAACAGTTAGCATTATTGGTGAAACAGTAAAATTCAGAGGATAACAAAATTTATTTAACACATGGTCATATTATAATAACTTCCATAGTTTTAATATAACAGAAAACACTTAAAAGTTTAAAAAAAAAAAAACATACGAACATAGAAAAGGAAAGAGGATATGATGGAATGAAAAAAATAAGAATTAAAACCAAATCAGGGATAATGAAATGATCAAACAGTTCAGCCAAGAAGATTTGCTAACACAAGCAAAACAGGGATAATCTCAGTTCACTGCAAAGCGAGGATCATGGCTAGGCGCAAATGGGTAGGAGTGCGCATGAAAAACCTTCGCCATTCCTTATCCTTGAACAGTGTCAGTGCCCTAACGTACCGCAACGGTGGTATGTCCCCAAGCTCAAGCAATGCATCTTGACATGCATCAAGGGAATAATCATCACCACCTGCACTTACAGCCTCAGTCTCATTTTCTCGTGCATGTGAATGTCCTGTTTTGGCTTGTACATAGGATGTGAAAGCAGCACACACATCATCAAACTCACTTGACCGTGACTTTTTGGAACGACCACTGTCAGTCTGGCTGGTTGTAGGGCCTCTCTTGTGACTTTTGCCCTTTGCTGGATCTATATACTCATCCCCGAATAAGTCAACAGGAATGGCCTCAGCAGCATTACTCCCACCAGCATCAGCGTTCCAAAATTTATTTAACATGTCGTCTTCTTCTTCTGAGTCAAGGGGTCCTTGTGTGGATGCACGAGACAAGGCCCCTGTAGCACAACAATTTTCAACAATTTCTGCCATTTCCTGAAAATATTCAAACCCTTTTGTCCTAAACTTCTTCACATTTCTGCTAGCCTACAACAAGTACAAAACAAGAATTAAGCATTGTGTATATCATGAAACGTTTAAAATAAAATTTGAAAATAGTACAGATTAATGGAAAACCTTATCCTAAAATTCATCGGGTGCAACAACAGTGCCTATAATAGGATCCCATCCCAGACCAGTCTGTGCCTGGAGTCGCTTGAATGTCTGATAATCAGCTTTCAAGCGCTGATATTTTTGGCACACCTTAACACCTGTATACCGAAATCCATATATGTTGTGCAACTGATTTGCATAATGATTCCAATGCCTAATTGTCCACGAAGTAGTACGGCCCGTTGTTTGATTGTTTCTAACCTCATCTCTCAACATATTTATTAATTTCGATTCAATTCTGGGCGTCCACATTTTGGTGTTCTCATTGTCATCGGAATTATTTTCATCCATCTATAAATATACAAATTATATTTAAACTAGTTTGGGATGAATATACAAGCAGAACATAGTATTTTAAAGAACACTGCGATGGATATACAACAATAACAGTGCAAAATGATTTGAAGGAGAACACAGATAAAGGAAAAAGAACAGATTATTTTATTTCAAGGAAAAAAGTACGTAACAGATTAATTGAATTTAAATAGCAGAAATATAATCACAAAAAAAAAACATTCAGATAGCAGAAATATAACCACAAATAAAAAAAAAATCGACTTTTATAAACCCAAAACCAACTTTTTTTCCTGTGTCCCAAACGACCCCTTGCAAGTAGTCATGGGAAAAACATTTTTTTGTTTTATCAAAAAAAGTTTTGCATAAAAAAAATTTCGCTAAACCTTTTTTTTTTAATTCTACAAAATGTAATTTCAACCAATAGAAAGAAAATGAGGGTAAAGTATGGTATGAACTCGATCAAAACAAAAGTATGGTATGAACATTTTATTTATTTATTTCTATAAATTAAAATATGACTCAAAATAATAAAAAATTAAAATACATACATAAATATTCTAATCCGTTGAAAAATTATGAAAAAATATAATTAATTTTAACATAAGTATATTGACTTATCTTTTAATAAGATCAAAATAAAAAATATTTTAATGTAAAAAAGATAACATTATTATTATTTTTAATTCATATTCATATGAATGATAAATTATTAATAAAAAATGAAATGCTATAAAAATTAAAAACTTTACTATATTTTGTATAAATCTTATTTACCATATAAATAAATAAATATAGACATATATATGTCTAAATGGTAATGTAACAGTAGCTATCCCTGGTTTTAACCGTGTATGCCAGCGCTAGGGGTGTCTTTGCTCTCAAAGCCTCAAAATTCAGTTAACATTGGGGTGTCTTTGCTCTCAAAGCCTCAAAATTCAGTTAACATTGTGTTTAAATAGTAGGAAAGAAATCAATAATTTTTTTTTAATTAACAATCAGATAAAAAAAACAATTAGTATTGGTTGTTAACAATGTAAAAAAAAAAAATCTGAATTAAAAAAAACACAATGTTAACATTCAGTTAACAATGTTTACAAAAAAAATTCAGTTAACATTCAATGTTTAACAATGTGTTTAACATTGTGTTATACTGATTTGAATTCAAAACAAATCAGTATTGGTTGTTAATTGAAATTAAGGGAAAAAAAATAGTAAAAAAGCCGGTGGGTTCAAACAGTTCAGGGAGGACCGGTGGTTCAAACCATTCAGGAATGGAAAGTGGAAGACAAAACCGGAAGAGAGGTGGGAAGACCGGGTGGTCGACCGGCCGGATGACCCGGGGGACGACCGGCCGGGTGTCCCAGGCACTGCCACTATACCTTTGATAGAAGAAAGGTTCAAACCGTTCATAATTTCAAATAACAACCGATCTGAAATGGAAAATACGACATACCAAATTCTGATAAACCATTTACGAACTGATTTCAACTTCTCCAAAATCATTTATACATAACAGATGAATGATTTACACTATTCTTGAAGAACAAAAAGTTGAAACAGTTGATCGACTCGTTTGAAATCATTTTCAGATAACAGATGACAACCGATCTGAAATGGAAAATACGACATACCAAATTCTGATAAACTATTTATGAACTGATTTCAACTTCTCCAAAATCATTTATACACAACAGATGAATGATTTACACTATTCTTGAAGAACAAAAAGTTGAAACAGTTGATCGACTCGTTTGAAATCATTTTCAGATAACAGATGAAGGATGAAGGATTTATTTACCAGATTAGTGGGAGTTGAATAATTATCGCCGGTGATGGAATGTGTATACTGATTGAACGTGCCACTGTTTGCTCGTCGAATTCGACAATAAATTTGATAAATTTGACCTGAAAAAGAAAAAATTAGAATGAATTTCTCAAATAATTTCCCTATAACAAAATATGTAAATAATTTTGTGAGTAATTTCACCTCACAGTCGTCGTTGTTTGGTTGCCCGTAATAAGAATCGTCCGCAACGCACAAATCGTAAACTCAGTTGATTTGTGAAATATGATACGAGTACGAAGCGGGTTCGGTAGATTCATTATTTATAAAATGAGTCTGACTTCTGAAACTCTCTGAAACTCATCCGTAATGAATCTGAACACTGAGAAGCCGCCCGTGATAAATCTGAAGGACAGGTGTAGATGAGGTTCACGTGAAAGTTGGGAGATGATGAACAAGGCAGAAACGTTGAAAGGGAGATATTTGCTACCAAACAGATTTTCAAAATGTAATTTGAATTAACACGCGGAATCAATTTTTGAACATCGTATCCAAACGTCATACGCGAGCCCACATGTTGAAAATTGATTTCAGTTCACAACCAAACAGAGCCTTGGATTTTCTCTATGATATGCCCAGAGAAATTTGAAATTTTCTCTGTGATGTGTCCATAGAAATTCTTTGGATCGAATTTTCTCTGGATTGATGTTGAGAGACCTTAGACATTATGAAAATAATGAGTGTCCTTTATGCTATAAAATCTTAATACTAGGGACCTTAAAAAAAATCCCCATTAATAATTTATTATATTTATTAATATTATATATTATTAAATTGTATATATATTATAAATATTATATATGTTGAAGCGATCTGTTTCGGTTTAATTTGGAACATAATGTGTTTAAATTAATATTGAGGCCTCGTTTGGGAACCCTCCCGTTTAGCCAAGAAGTCAAACAGTTACTAAAAAAATCAAAAAGTCAACAACCCATACAAAAAAGTCAAAGATTCTCTTTTCTCTCTATTTTTTGCATATGTTTTGGTAAAAAGTCAAAAAGTCATCCCAAATATACTAATTTTTTTTAACTCATATTTTAGCCAAATAGTTAAAAAATTATTAAATTAACCTACTCCCAAATGAGGTCTGAATCAAAAATTAAAAAAACATACAAACCAATTCATAGTAAAAACAGACTCAACACGGTTGATTCGATCCAATTTAATCGTTTTGGTTAATGTTTTTAAATTTTTCTTGTATGTCTAAACTGAATAATTAAAGTGTGCAGTTTCCCAACTTCAAAGAAAGGAATCTATGTGAATTGATGGTCGGTATCTATGTGGATTGGTAGCCGGTGTGGGGTGGAGTAGGGATAGGGGTGTGGTGACAAATCTCAAAAAAAAAAAAAAAAAAAAAAAAAAAGAAAAAAAAGAAAAAGGATTGGGAAAAGTTTGAAAAGGATGAGAATTGAAAATTGGTGGGAATCTTTCACATTAAGGTTAAGTTTGGCATGATTGAAAAAAGATAAAAAGTCAAAAAGTCACTATCCTATTTAAATCACATCATTTTATTTAAGTCACATCACCTCTCTAACACATCACTTCAAACCCAATCCAAACCCAACCCATATTTCATAAAAAGTAAAAAAGTACACTTATTTAGTGTTCCCAAACTAGGCCTAAAGTAAGGGTACAGGTGAGAAATTATTCAGGAGTAATATTACATTCTATTTATAGATTAAAAATCTAACATAAAATTGATGAACCCCATAATTTAAATTAATAATATTCATTTAGAGCAACATATATTAAATAATTTCTCCCGTTAGGGTGGAGCGGATGTGGTGTGGAGTTATACGCCGTACCATATGTTAAACAATGGAAGCAGTGGGTTGGTTCAGTTGGGTAGCAAGTTGTAAAATTTTTAAACCGCTGTGAATTTAAACACCCAAATCGTCCAATCTAATACCACCGTTTTGGGAGGGGTGGGTTTGGGACAATATGGTGGGTATTTTGCACACCATCAATAAGAAATGTAAAATTATAACTACTCCAAAAACAGTGCAAACATGCTGCTGTTGCAATTCAACTTCCTTTATGTCAGATTAATGCTTAAATTTCCAAGTTATTCCCACGCGAGGCTCTTAAATTGTGTTTGGTTACTCTCTGTTTTGTTGGAAAATTTAGAGAGAGATTTAGAAAAAGAAAGAGAAAATGTGTGTGAAACTAGATGAAATATATGTATATTTTATTCACATTTAACCTACATTTTCAATTTTCTTTTTTAAATCCCTGCTCAAATCCTCAACCAAACACAACAAAAGGATTTGATGAGAAAACTAAAAAAGAAAAAGAAGATAGAAAGAAAATGATAAATAACTGATAAGATTTGAGTTACAAACCATATTTGGTTGAGTTGGGAAATAGCGGGAAAAAGAGCTTAAAGTGAACTAAAAACGCAGAAAGTGTGATTGTATTTCCCTCACTTTTTTTTTTCTCTCATGTGTTTTCCATTACAACCAATTAAAAAGTAACATTACATTTCATTTTTTCTTTTCATTATTTTTTATCAAATTTTCCAACCAAATACAATCTTAATTAATCAATTTTTAAGATAGTTTCTTTACACATATACATACATATACCCATGACAATATGACAACCAATTCTATGGTCGCATAAAGTCTGTGTGTTGGAGTGTTCACACTGTAAAATCCAATAAAAAATGCATAGCCCATACTAAAACCTCAGTTAGGGAATTAAAAAAGAGGCAAAAGGGTGGGAACCCAATTTCTGATCATAAAGTATTGTGTGTTCACACTACGTAAAAATTAAGAAAAAGGCATAGCCTAAAGGAAATTAAAAAGAGGCACAGCCCATGCACATAGAATTTGATCAAAACCCAATCCTATCCTATACAATAAACAAAAAGTCTTATCCTTATGACATATACAATAAACAAAGGCCTTATCCTTATGACATGTATTATTAATTTGATCAAAAAGGTACGGTGTGTTTGTGTTTTTGTGCTGCCCACAATATAAAACCCATGGAAACTGCATAGAAAATACCCAAAACCCATAATGGAGAGAGGGATTAGGGTTGTACACAGATTTCTGAACATAACAAAATAATAAAATAAAAGGTTCGGTTAGTAAAGGGTTGTTTGGGGTGTCCTAAATAAGTGTACTTTTTGTCTTTTTAGACTAAAAAGTTAAGGGAAAAAATATAAATGTTTGGGTTAACTTTTTGACTTTTCATGAAAATTGTGTAATAAAAAATTGTAAAAATTGGTTTGTAGAGAAAAATTAGAATTGGGAGTTGTGCAGTCATAATTGTTGACTTTTGGTGAATAGTGTTAACTTTTTAACTTTTTGAGTAACTTTTTTACTTTTTGACTTTTTTTACATACCCCAAACTTGGCCTAAGTGTTCCAGGGGCATAAAAAAAAAATATAAAAATATGAGTAATGATACAGGAAAAAAAAAATTTGTACAGAATTTTTGTACATAATGACGTGGCTCGATGCAAATTCATATTAAAACATAATATTCATAAAGACAATACTTATTTACTTAAATGATATTGTTGCGTTATTTTTGTATTGGTTTTTGTAAGAATTTTTACATTGATAGAATATCCCAAAACATGTAGAAGTCAATTTTTTTTATTTATTAATTTCATAAAAAGAATTTAAATTTTTTGATATTGTGTTTGGTGGAGAGATTTAGAAAATAATTTTTTTTTAAAAAAAAGAAAAAATAAATAAAATATAAATAAAATATACTTACATTTCACTTAATTTCATACATATATTTTTTTTCTTTTTAAATTTCTTTTCAAATCCCAACCAAACACAGTAGATTGTTTTCCAAAACACTTTATATAGGACCAAGCATTAAAGGACTTTGACTGTTTGGTTGATTAATAATGAGACTGAACTAAGAGAAATATGTGGGGGCCAATGTTTAGAGTTTGTCCCTTAGTTAATTCTTCCTAATCCTTTGTTTATTTGGAAGGATTACTAATTCTAAACAACCTGCACAAAATGAGTTAAATATATAGTGCTTGTTTGGCATGTGTTAAATTAAAATATATTATTTTAACATATTATTTTATTTAGGTTACAATTATCTTATTTGTATCACGTCATATCTTTACCACATCATTTTAAATTCAATTTATATTTTACGTTTTTTCGTAAAAAATTAAAAAATATATTAATCTAACACTTCCTAAACAATCCCATAATATGAAATAAATGTTTACATCTATTTTTTTTTCTTTCTAAAATTATAAAATATTAATTTATTAGTAAAATTAAAAATTATACTAAAAAGATCACCGACTTATCGCTATTTTATCAACTTAAACTCCTGCCCTTCCTTTCGCCCCAATTTAAGGCATGATTAGAAAATGGTGCCCATTCTGTGTTCTATTTCTTTTGCACATCTAAAATTTTCAAAACTACTATGCACCTGAGACAAGTTAGGTGGCGCCTGAGGTTGACTTTGATTGGTTAGAATAATAAGATCTACAACTCATGTCTTTTTTTTTTCTTTTTTTTTATGTGAGTGCTGCTCCGGACTCCCAGTAACGTGACACGTCTTCATTAGCTGAAAATAAAAAATAAAATAAAATAACTAGTTTTTTTTTAACCAATTACGAGCCTACACGCAGGCCCCCGCACCGCCACTGGAGTCCAAGGCATTTTCCTTTTTATATATATATAAATAATCAAACAATCTCATATATATATATATATAAATATTTAAAATACACATTTATAATTTGACAGAGCAAAAATTACACTACATATTTCGTAATATATTTTTTAAACAATACATAAAATTTTCAACTAAAATTATTGTATATTTAGTTACGTTATGTTTCAATATATCATGATAAAATTAATAAAATTGTTTTGTAACATATACTTTATAATATATTTTTTAAAAAATTTATATATAAATAATTTAATTAAATTTTATAAAACTATTATTAATATAAAAAATAACGTGTCCATCTCACCGTCAACTGCTCCCTTACTTCAATGACAAATAATATTTCTCTAATACGAGTAATATTATATTTTAATTGTAATAATTGGAAAGGAAGCAACACCTTGTTTGTTTTAGTTTTCTAAATTTAATTTTTTTAAAATTAAAATTTTTATTTTTTTTTTTAGTAAATATTTTTAAAATTTTAAATATATATATATATATATATATTATTTTTTAGACACACCTTACCTAAATGTACCTAAAAGTAAAATATTTATAAAAATAATATTTTAAAAAATCAATAAATGTACAAG
This sequence comes from Camellia sinensis, assembly GCF_055761805.1. Taxonomy (NCBI): domain Eukaryota; kingdom Viridiplantae; phylum Streptophyta; class Magnoliopsida; order Ericales; family Theaceae; genus Camellia; species Camellia sinensis. The sequence continues at coordinate 112,239,633 of NC_138975.1, forward strand.
AATACAAAAAGGTACTGAATTTTTATATTTTTGATATTTAGTAAATTTTTTTTAAAAAAAAAATCAACAAATATTATACTTTTTAAGTGTATTTATATTAGGTGTATCTAAAAAATATTTTTAAAAATTGCTTAAAATATTAAAAAAATTCAGTGAAAACAAAAAAAAATACAAAAAATAAAGAATTTAATTTTTTGAAAAGTGAACGTAGAAAATTGAAACCAAACAATCATTCTAATTTATGCACCCTAAAATATGTTTGTATTAGGCAATTTCACAAATGTCATAACTAAAAATAATAATTAATCATAATTAAACATTACATAAACACCAAAATAATAATAATAATAATAATAATAATAATAATAATAATAATAATATCCAAAATCATTATTAGTCACAAACTAACAGAAAATGCGTGTTTGGAGTTGCTTATTCTGTGATTTTTTTGTATACTTATATTTCTGTTTTTAATAAACATTTTTAAATATTTTTTTTTAAAAAAACTTTAAACTTCTATATTCAGCTTGAAGAGATGAATCAAAAAATTTAAAAATTTAACAAAAATTCCAAAAAATGTGAAAAGGAAAAAATGAACAAAAAAATGTACTATTTTTGTCTTATTTTTACTTTGAAAATTTTTTAAAGAATTTTTTCAAAATAATTATTTTTTAGATTCATCTACTAAAAATGGACCAGAAAAATAAAAATTTTTGGACATAATTTAAAGAAAAAAAAGTCATTAATAAAAAAATAAAAAAAGGGTTTTATAAGTGTCTCCAAACATCCTAAAATCATAACTAGTGTTATAATAAATCATAATCCAGGATCACATATGATGAGTCTTTCATGACTAGAAAGAAATAAATGAATAAAAGTGTAAATGATAAAAAAAATAAAAGAAAGTAAAAGAAAATATAGGAAATAGTATGAATTTGATTAGGATAAAAATTTTATAAAAAATAAGAACTCTAATTATAAATAATTATTTTTATAACAAATTTAGACTTTTTTATATTATACTATATTTTTTTACAAAAAATTAGAAATTTAGTTATTATATTATCATGAGTTGTTAAAAAAAAAAAATACTTTCTTAAAATTTTCACAACTTTCATACCACAAACTTAAATTTTTTTTTTTTTTCATTTATTTACTTTTTATCATTTTCATCCTAGTCAGTTGTACACAAAATTTTCCAAGAAAACAACATGAATGCACATGTGGCGCACTATCGCACAATTATTCTAGAAATTTTCTTGTAAATTTTCCCATCGAATTTACCAACCGTAAATGCCAATTGGTACGACTAGCATCTGGATTCTGATTTCTATATTGTCTCTTCTTTCCTTCAAATACCCAACAATCTCTACCCTCCAACTCCCGACTCTCCACCTTCATTTTTCTTCTATCTCTCTCTCTCCAAACTTTCCCCGAAAATCTTCAAATTTTCTCTCCCCACAATCCCCCTTTCAATTTCCCGAGAAAATTTCTAATGGGTAAGACCGGATTGTTTGACCTCGAGAAGCACTTCGCCTTCTACGGGGCTTATCACAAAAACCCGGTGAATGTCTTGATTCACATGTTGTTTGTGTGGCCAATCTTCTTCACTTCCCTTATGCTCTTCTACTTCACACCTCGCTTCTTTGATTGCCCATTTCAGTGCAGACTCGGATTGGTTCCCAATTTTGGGCTTTTGTTCACTTTGATATATGCTGTGTTCTATGTGTGTTTGGATCGGAAAGGTGGTTCTTTGGCTGCTATTCTCTGTTTGGCTTGTTGGGTCTCTGCTAGTCTTCTTGCAAAGCACCTTGAATTCTCTCTCGCATGGAAGGTGAATTGTTTGATTATCAGTTTTTTCATGGATATATTTGATGTTTTGTGTGTTTATTGACTCTTATGCATTCCTTTGATTCAGCTGGGTTTTTAATGAATTTAATTTTTTTTGGATTGCTAAGACATGTTTGGTATGGTTTTGATTTCTAAAAAATTGTTCTTGAATCTTTTAAAGATGTTTTCTCACAAAAAATTAAAACCATATTCAAGCAATGGGTGTGTTTGATTTTTTTTTTTAATTTTTATTGTTTTTGTTTCCAATCATTCCATAAATGAAAACATAGAAATCGCAACGATGACAAACAGGTCTATGTCTTTTTTGACTTGGAAATTAAAGCATGTGTTTGTTCATGAATCAAAGGGATGCTATGTGTTTGATATTGAGACCAAGTATTTTATCTTTGTTTTGAATTGCTTTACTGATTGTGCTCTTCTTGCAATGGTTTAACTTTTAATTTTTGGTTGGATTATGAGCTTCGAGTTGGGATGCCCTTGGAAACTGAATGATCCATTTTATTGTATATTATGTTAGCTGTTACAAATTGATATTTATTTAAAAGATTAAGTGAAATTGATAGGCAGAAAAGGATTAATGTTGCAGAACCCTCAGATCATTTTGTCCACAAAAAAGGAAAAAGAGAAAGAAAGAAATATGTCACAACATTACAGACAGATACATCTTGCTCTCCTCAGACCGCTTTAGCGTGAGTCTTGTGCGCTAGGTCACCCTTTTTAACTGTGTCACCAGTTTTCTAGCAGTTATGACACCTGAGTAATGTCGCTAGCTTCCATTTTGTGATGTTGTCATTCTGGTGTTCAAATGCCCTGTAAAATAAAATTTCATAGCAGTACTTTCAAGTTCCAGTAGAAGACCATGATTTTAAGCCCTCTCTGATGGAAATGTCAAAATCTTTTATCACACAATTAGCAATCAAAATAGAAAGAATAATTTCTCTTCCTCTTTAATGATCACTTGTTCTCTTTTACTACTTTTTGTTTTTTTCTATGTGGATTTTGTTTACAATTATCTATATATGTCAATTCAATTATTATTGTTTTGATAAAGGGTTGAAATATGAAGAGTTGTTAATGTTGCAAAATACAGATGTGCCCTATGCTAAAATGTTATGCAACTAGACACGGTTATCTCTTCCTTCTTGATGTAGGTTGCATTTTTTTTTATTTATTATTATTTCTTTGAACATTAGTTAGCCTTTTTAAGAACACGTATTATCGATATCATTGACTATACTTAATTCATGTTCTTTCCGATTTTTACCTTAATGACTGCTGTCGTTGTCTTACCTTTTAATGGTCTTGATTCAAATTGCTAATGCTGTTTGTCACTTTTTGGAAAAAGAAAATGCTAATGCGGTTTGTCCATTTCAATAGGGAACTGAACATGAAAATGGCACATAATTCACTTATATTAGAAGTTTTTGAGAAGTAATTCTACCTTATATCTGCTCTGTATGATTTTGCTTTAAAACTATGTGGATCTATAAATTTAATCAGGAGTAACATTAACCTACAGTAGAATAATGAAAAACTTTGATTTCTGGACAAACTACAATGTTTCCAAGGACCATAGCACATGGGAATTATGGTGATTAGTAGACTATATATATATTTTTGTTATGAGAATGCTTTGAGTCTATGCTATTTTGTGCTTTTCGAATGATGGCAGCTCTTGGAAAACCTGAGGCCACTAAAAATAGTTGACTATTATTATTATAAGGGATGAAAATCCTACAAGTAATGGATTGCAACTCTAGAAGATAGTCTAAGCTGCATCATGAGACCTTCATGGTTATTTTGGTTGATTGTGAAACCCGTCACAAAGAAAAATCACAAGGAAGCTGCTAATTGAATATGGAATTGGTGTATTGGAACTTGGGAGGCTTCTTACCAAAGTTAAGGTTCAAAAACAAGTTAATGAACATATGAGAAGAGTGTGAAGAAGGTCTTCCAATCTAATTTGTAAAGGGAATGTGGAACATGTTAGCCCAGTATGTCTTCGTTAACATGCCACAAACCATTGATTGAGTAAGAACGACTTTGCTGGAGGTTTCGGGCAAAACTCACTTCAGAAAGCCCATATGTTTTTTTTTTTTGGTTGCTTCGAGGTTCGAGCTGGTAGAATTTATTCTAATTCATTGTTCAAGTGTTTTATTTATTTATTGTTCCCTCCATTATGTGAACTGAATTCAGTGTTTTTTTCTCTTATTTAAAGTTAACCCCTTTATTTCAACTGCACATTCAGGTTGTTCTGGCGGCTCAGTTGTTCTGTTGGACAGGACAGTTCATAGGCCATGGCGTTTTTGAGGTAATTCATTCTATACTTTGGATCGCGTTATTTATTGCCTCTCTATAATGCCAGATAATATAGCTAGCTTGTTATTTTCTACAGAAACGAGCACCAGCTCTGCTGGACAACCTTGCTCAAGCCTTCCTGATGGCTCCTTATTTTGTATTCCTCGAAGTAAGTTTTCTCGTCAAACAAAATTCTCAAAATGAAAAAAATGGGTTCCAATGAGTTGAAGATTGAACTGTTTGTGCTGTCAATGTTGGTTTCAAATGGGTTCCAATGAGTTGAAGATTGAACTGTTTGTGCTGTCAATGTTGGTTTCTTGCAGGCTCTGTCGCACTTCGGCTATGAACCATATCCTGGATTTCATGCAAGTGTGAAAGCAAAGGTAGATGCTGAAATTGCGGAATGGAAGGAGAATAAAGCGAAGAAAATCTCCTAGTTCGATCTGGTTGTTGTTTAAGTGATCTTTAGTTTCTGTTAAGCTTTGTAACAAATTGAGAAAAGAAATCAGCTTGTATCTTGTCAGACTGTTTACACATTTGACAATTTGCGGTTGAATGTTGTTCTGACTTTTTCACCAGTGCTCATAAATCCATATTTGCTTGAGAAACTTGGCATTTTTTAGTGAATTTTTTTAGCTTTCTTACGAGATCAAAAAATTTAGAGGTGCTTATGTGTAGGTCCTAATAGGTGGACTTATTATTTAATAGATCCTATGAAAAAAATTTGTCATAAAAAAAGTTACTAATTGTAAGTTTTAGCAACAATTTGTAAAAATCATGACAAAAAAAAGTCATTAATTGTTAATTTTTAGCGACTTATGTAAAAAATTGTCATAAAAAAATTATTTTTAGCGACAATTTTATTCAGATTTATTTTCAATAAGACTTGATAGGAATTAAGTCTAACTATTAGAATCTATTGGTAGTTTATTCAAAAATTTAGGCATTGTTTGTCATAATTTAAAAAAGTAAAAAAGTTATTATCCTATTTAAGCCACATCATTTTATTTAAGTCACATCACTTCTCTATCATATCACTCTAAACTTAATCTATGTCTAACTTATATTTTATAAAAAGTCAAAAAATGCACTTATTTAGATCATCTCAAACTACCCCTTAATATGTTTGAAAATAATTTTTTCAATTGAATAGAAAAAAATTTTAAAAAAATGATTGGATGATGTGTAGGATGTGATTTTTTTGTTATTTTTGATTTTGATTTTATTTTATTTTATTTTTAAGGGCAAAGCCACTCCCAAGTGAGGCACAGGGCGTACATGGCCCGGAGGCCCGGCCATGATTATTAGGGTTTGGGATTACATTTTTAGGCCCATAGACAGGCTTGGAAAGAATAATTGAAGCCTAGCCCACCCACGACTTACATATATATATATATATATATATGAATGTTATTATTCAGGTTTAAAAATTAGACTCATTTTTCAAATTAAATGATGTATCATTTTATTAAAATATCTAAGTCAATTCTCTCTTTTTCATTTATTCTCTAGTCATCAACTAATTATTTTGTTGATATATCATTAGGCCTAGAAAGTCAACTTGTATATTATTTATATATATATATATATATAATTAATATTTGTATATATACATATATTATTTAAAGCGTTTTGTTCACCTGAGCCCTTAGAGCATCTCTCATAGTATTCCTATTTTCACTTTTTCCTTACTTTAAGTAATCAAATACAAAATAAGTCCCTTTAATAGGAAAAATTATCACATAAGTTCGTTCTATATCGTAGGTGGTATACCCTTGTAATTTTATTGGTTATATATATTTACTAATTTCTATTTTTTTTCCCATGTATTACATAAAACAACCACTATTATCTTGGGGGCACCCAGCCTAACTAGAATTCCTGAAAGATAGGATAATTCTTCCAGCAATAAGCTCCCTATTTAAGGGAGTAAACTTTTGGCTCCCTATATATATATATATATATTAAGGGAGGCTTCAATCACTTCTTATAATTTAAAAAATTATTCTCTCTCTAATTCCTCATCTTTTTCTCAAATGGTGGAGGATAGAGAATAAAGTTTGGAAAAGTATTTTTAATAAAAACTGATATAAAATAAAATATTTTTAAAATTTTTAAAATATATAGAGAAAAAATAGGGAGTGTTGTTGGATAGGATAGTTGAGAAAGTGGTTCTCTAAAATAGGAAAGACACTTTTTAATTAAAATTTGAAGAAAATTTAGGAAGAATTATTGGAGATGCTCTTAGGATGTGACAAAATTTTAAGACTTTTATATGTGCTTTGTATTTGTGGCATGGTAATTTGTAACCAGTAATGATACTGATAAATTTATCTATGTGATAAACGATTAAGACATTTTGATTTTTGTTTATGAATTTTGATTTATTTTTAATTTATTTGTGTGTGTTTGTATTGAAATATGATGTAAAAAGTGTAAATAGTTAAATTGTATTTGTTTAAAAATATTTTGCTGGAATATGTAACTGTTTGATAAATAAATTCAATCCACAAGACTGCCTCGTAATTGGCCCTTATTTTTATTGGTTAATGGGCTACATTCATAGCTTTGGAATTTCAATTCCTTACATGTGGGTTCAGGATTTTGAATTTTTAAGGAGGGTTTGAAAATTTAATTTAGACTTAGGAGTAGTTTAGAATGATTTAAATAAGTGTACTTGTTGACTTTTTATGAAATATGGATTCGGTATAAGTTGAGTTTGAAGTGATGTAGTAGAGAGGTGATATGATTTAAATAAGATTATGTGACTTAAATAGGATAGTGACTTTCTGACTTTTTGACATTTTTAAATTATGACAAATAAGGTCTTAATCACTGGGCCGGCTCAGGCTTGGGGTGATGTATCTCGTATTGTTATATAGGGCAAACTTGGCCCGAAACAGACAGCCCACCATACCTCTACCATATACATGAATATATCAGAAATCATTGTACTTTGATTTTTCGATCCAGTGTGGATAAAATTCAATCATCTGAATATACATCATGTGAATAAGAAGTTTATACAAAATTAAGCTGTATATGCAGTTCTTATCTCTCCAATCTCCGCCAAAGCATTGGTTGGCTCCGGCAACCTTGGATGAACGCCAAAGAGGCTATTACCGGGCTGAGGTTTCTGAACTCCCCTCTCCCTCATTGATTTTCTTACTGTAGCTGTGTCATCCCATTGACCCGCACTTGCATACATGTTTGCTAGAAGAACATAATCACTACTATGATCCGGTTCCAAATCCAAAAGATGCCTCCTCACCTGCTCCCCTAGTTCAACGTTACCATGCAACCGACAAGCAGCCAACAAAGTCCTCCAAACAATGGCATTGCATTCCATCGGCATGTCCCTTATCAACTGATAAGCCTCCTCAACTAACCCTGCTCGGCCCAAAACATCCACCATGCATCCATAATGCTTTATTGTTGGTTGGATATGGTAGTCTTTTCGCATACTATCGAAGTACCTTCTTCCCTCTTCAACCATTCCTCCATGGCCACAAGCACATAAAACTCCTAAGAAAGTAACATCATTTGGTCTCTCAAGCTTCTCTTCTAACATTTTTGAGAACAGTACCAATGCTTCATCTACATGACCGTGAATTGCTAACCCTAGAATCATCGAATTCCATGATACTATGTTCCTCTTAATCATGTTATTGAAAATATCATATGCTTCTTTAACTTCTCCACACTTGGCATACATGTCAATCAGGGCATTAGAGACCGAAACAATATCAACAAGGGTAGTGCGGCAAATAAACGAATGTACCCACCTCCCAAACTCCAACACACCTGAGGCAGAGCAAGCTGCCAGGGTCACAACCAATGTGGCCTCGTCTGGTTCTACGCCGCTTCTCAACATCCTCGAAAACAACTCAAGTGCTTTTCTATGGTTTCCACAATGGACATGGCAATCAATTATGGTGTTCCAAGCTACAAGTTCTGGTTTGGGTATTTCATCAAACAGTTGGTGGGCAATTTCAGTGATCCCCAACATGCCATACAAGTGAATGAGAGTGTTCCTCACAAACACATGGGTTTCAAGGCCATGTTTGAGAGTACAACAATGCATTTGCTTTCCCAACACAACTGATCCTAACTGTCCACTAACTTTAAGCAAGAAAGAGAGTGTGAAATTGTCTGCTTTCTCTCCCTTTTCTTGCATTTTCTTGAAGTAATCAAAAACTTTATACACTTGATTTGTCCTTCCAAACCCTCTAATCATTGTGTTCCAAAGAAACCCATCTGGGTTTTCAGTATTTTCAAAGACTGAAACTGCATAATCCATTGAACCGTGGTCCGAAACGGCGCAAAACACAATGATCTTGCCAACAAGATAGAGGTTTTGATCAAGGCCTGTGTGGACAAGGTGGGCATGAATTTGTTTGACATGTTTGATGGTGGAACATTGTTTGAAGAGAGAGAGGAGAGTTTGTTCCTTTGAAGTGTGATTGCCATTTGGGTTTGTAGTTTTGGTAGTTATGAATGAAGAAAAAGAAGAGATTCTGAGCTTTGAGAGAGGCAATGGAAAGAGGGATAATTTTGTTTTGGTATGGAAACAAAGTGAAACTGTTAGGGATGCTTTGAGGCAGTTACTATTGCCCATGCTAACTAACAGATGACTTAACAAATTCCAAGAAAGGCTCATGGATGATATATGGCCCCGATTAATGCTTGGACCCACAAAAAAAGGACCACTGAGAGAGGATTAATGAGGTAGTTCTCCTTTTAATGTGATAACTGTCCCTTATATTTTTCCTTTTATTTTTATTTTTTATATTTTTTAACTCATTAAAACTATCAATGAAGAGATTTTTTTAGTAATCTCTATCCTTCTTGATAGCCCACCCATTCAATAGCCCACCCATTCGATGGAATTGTCAGAGCAACTTCAAATTAAATACACTCCAAATAATAACCAGAGTAAATTACACTTACTTCTTCGAAGCTATACTTTAATTACAGATAATTTTTTTTTTAATTTTAAAAATTACAGACCTTTTTTATTTTTAAAAATAATAGTCAAATCTCCCTTTTGTTAGGAAAATTCTATTTCCACACACCTAATTAACTTAGAGCACATTTTTTCTCAATACACACTTATTAATTAATTTTTTCAATCCACACACTAAAAGTAATAATTATATCATTCACTCAAATATTATTATACACACACCACTTACCTCTTATTTTCACACACTTTTAATTTATCCAACTTCTACGTTTTTGAACTACTCATGTGAAAACCTTTTGACCAAAGTCTGAAGTAAAAAAGTCCAGAAACTTTTCCTTCATTGAAGACACCCATAAAAGACCTCCATTGAAAAAACCTCCCAAGTAGTAATTGATTTGTCTTCCTTGGACAATTACAGCTAATCCATGTTTTACATTATACAACCATATAGCACCTCAACCACTTCTCTTTTACTTCGAAATAAACAGTAACAAAATCAATTTGTGGTAAAAAGACAACACATGAAGCGATGAAGTAATTCGTAATACGAAATGAAAGAAATTATATCAAACAAATTCAGAAAAACAACACAGTTGAAATCATGCTAGTGTGCTACATTAACGCAATCACGTATGTAGCAAAATAGAGAAAAGGGGTTATCGAGAATGGAGAGATGGAAAAAGTAGGGTTTAACAAGTAAAGGGCCAACAATGAAAGAATTAGAATTTAATTTTTTTTAACTCAAAAGGTGTATGTTAGAGATTTTTTTGTTTTTAAATGATGTGTACAGAAAAATTTTCAATATAATATTATAAGTGTTTCTAGATGTCTATTATGGTCATTTTTATTTAGGATATAATTGTTATTAAATTAATATTTCATTAAGTGTGGATCCTGAGTTAATTAGATGGGTGGAAATAAAATTCTCCCTTCTGTTAACTTTGTTCCAAACGGTATCAAAAATAACATTAAATGACTAAAATACCCACCTTCCATCTTTCTCTCTATTCACCCAACTATTACAACATTGCCTCATCTAACTCACTAAGGGGTTGTTTGGGGTGTTCTAAATAAGTGTACTTTTTGACTTTTTGGATTAAAAAGTTGAGAAAAAAAATATGATTGTTTGGGATAATTTTTTGACTTTTTACAAAAAAATGTGTATTAAAAAATTGTATAAATTAGTGTATAAGGGAAAATTAGAATAAAATAGGTTGTACGGTGGGATGAGGTAAGGGACAACGTGCAGTGTATAGGCTAAGAGATGATTCCCTCCTTTTCGGGCATTGAATGGACGGTGTTGTTTGGCCCACCACGGGTCCCGTTTTGCTAATCGGAACCGTTCAATGTGTAGAACTCGTCAAGTACTATATGCTTGTAAAAAATCACATTGATCGGATATCGATAGTTATTTGATCGGATTAATTTTTTTTCAACCGTTAACTATAACACCATCAGTTTTTTATACAAAATTGATTTGATCATGTAATTAGCGATATCTGATCAACGTGATTTTTTCCAGACATATAGTACTCGACAAGTTGTACATATTGAATGGTTCAAATTATCAAAACGGACCCATGATGGCCTCTACGGGCCGAACAGCATCGTGTTGTTTGTGCAACCCGCCTGTGCAATTTTTTCCAAAGTCAGCTTGTGCCTGTGGGACGTCAGTTCAGTTTGTAATAATTTTGTGTAAAATTAATTTCTTTATATATTTTTTTGGTGAATAATGATGACTTTTCAACTTTTTTAATAACTTTTTGACTTTTAGATTATTTTAAGGATCCCAAACTAGGCCTAAATCTTACTTGAAGATAAATTAGTGACCTACTATTCAAGGCTATTATCACTTTATATCTCCAAGTGAGTTTACATTTAAATTTAATGAATTATTACACATTCATAAAAAAAAAAGTTTATGTTTTTAATTATTAATATTATACAATTTACCATTTTTTTTATAATTATTTTTCAAAACCATTCCTGAAATAAAAATTTTCCTAAATTTAAAGTGCTTAACTAAACTTTTATACCCCACCGTGCAAGGCTATTGAAAAAAAGGGGAAAAAAAAATCTCAGCATAATTAAACTTTTAAATCTTAACTTGTTTGATTTCACTTTTCAGGATTTACTTTTCAGAAAATTGAAATTTTTTGTTTTTCCTATTTTTTTATTTTCACTAATTTTTTTAATATTTTGAGTAATTTTTTTAATTTTTAGATACACCTAACATAAATACACTTAAAATAGTATAATATTTGTGAAAACAATCTTTAAAAATTCATGAAATACCAAAATACAAGAAGAAAAAAAATGAAAAATCAGTACATTTTCGTATTCTTGTGTATTTATTGATTTTTTAAAATATTTTTTTTAATAAATATTTTACTTTTTAGATATATCGGCATCGTTTGGGAAGTGGTTTTATGGGATTTTTTGGCTATTTTAGCCACAAAAGATAAAATAGGCTATTTTAGCCACAACAAACAAAATATTACATCCAACCCATAATCATTACACTATTCTCTTACAAAAAAAGTCAAAAAAGTCAAAAAGTCCTTCCCAAATCAAGTTTTTTAGCCCAGGTTAAAATAGCCGAAAAAGTCAAAAAGCTAAAAATCCAACCCACTTCCCAAACCAACCCTAAGTAAGGTGTATCTAAAATTTTTTTTTTTTAAAAAAATTGCTTAAAATTTTAAAAATATTCATTAAAAACAAAAAAATACGAAAGATAAAAAAACTCAATTTTCAGAAAATTAAAACCAAACATATTAGACTTTTTCTATTTTTATATCCTTTTTTTTTTGTTTCCTATTAGAATTCTTATTTTTATTTCTCTTTTTGTTTTTTTGTTTTTTTTTTTTAAAGGCCAAAGTATTATACTATCATAATCAACGTTTCCAGTACAAAGCAATTCAAAACATATATGCACACGGGGGTGTTTGTTTGGGCTTTTTTGAGTCAACTTATAGCTTTTAGCTATCGAAAAGCTATTTTAAACTGTTTAGTTAAACTTATTTCAAACAGTTTCTAATTCTAACAACTTATTTTAACTCAAAAAATTGATTTTGAGAAGCTGCTTACCCCTTACTTCTGATTATTAGATTCTGCTGTGGACATGTTAATTTACGATTATACTCTTAGATTTCTTTTTTTTTTTTTAAAGAAAAAAAATAGAAAAAGACCAAAGTGGACTATAGATTATTGTTATTATTATTTATGAGAAATGTAGACAAGTAGTGAATAACAAAAGAATAAAAGTTAATTGAAAAAGCTACTTCACAGCTTATTTAACAAACACTACTCAACAACTTAAATTTATAATCCAACATCTATACCAAACAGATTAACAGCTTTTGATTAAAGTCATAATTTATAATCTGTTAAGTTATAATCTAAAATCTGTTTTAACAATTACACCAAACGGGGCCACTATATAGGGAAAGTGAATTATAACACTTTTTGTTTGGTTTAATTTTCATAATCAATTTTTAAAAAAAATTATGAAAAAAATAAAAATTAATTTGGTGTAAAAAATTAAAATTAAAAATAAAAAAAATGCTCATCTTTTTCACATGATTTTTTTTTCTTTTTTGGGTGCAAAATTAATTTTTAAATAACCAACATTTCTGGTACAAGGCAATTCAAAACATATACATATATTAAAAATTAAATTGATGTAAACAAATATTCATCATTGTCATGTTGGTAGGAGGGAAAGTTTACAAGTACTGAAAAATTGGAGGGAAATGGTTACAAAGGGGGTGTTTGGGAACCTAGTTTTGAGGCTAAAATGGCCCCAAAAACAAAAAAAGCCCAAAAGCCTTTGAATCAAAAGTTTTTTCAAAAAAAAAAAAAAAAGGACGGCAAGAAACTGTCATTGTGACAGCCTACCACTGTCACAGTGACAGGTAGGGAAATTACAATTTTGCCCCTTTGGATTTATTTTGAAAAATGTGAAGTTAGGGATAAATTTATCATTTTAATTTCAAACATCATTTCAACACATTTTTCAATACACCAACTCAAATAAAAATTCATCTCATCTTCCCAAACACTAAAAACTAAAATAGCCTACTAAAATAGCCAAAAAGCCAAAAAACCTCTAAAATAGCCACTTCCCAAACACCCACAAAGTCGTGTGTTGTTTTATAAGGGATGAGAAGGGTATTTTGGACATTTCTATGTTTATTGTTGCTGATGTCACTCTTTTTGGTTACTTTTATAACGTGTTTCTAACAGGATGAGAAATTTGACTATTATTTTTAAAAATAAGGGAGGTCTGTGAAATTTTTAAAACTATAAGGTAAGTATCTGTAATTAAAATAAACTTTAAGGGAGGTAAGTATAATTTACCCTAATAATAATTGATGATCAGGAATGGCAACGGGCCGGGGCGGGGCCGGGGATCACCCTCCCCGTCCCTGATCCCCGAAGCTACAAACATCCCCGTCCCCAGCCCCGATCCCCGGCGGGTAACCCCTCACCCCCCTGGCCCCGCCCCCAATGGGGATCGGGTTTCCCCGACCCTGAAAAATCCCCGTAACTCTCTCTCTCTCTCTCTCTGTTTAGCTTTCTCTCTCAATAACAAATCATCATCAACATCATCGATCATCAAACAACAACATGATCGATCATCAACATCATTTTCATCAACAAAAACATCATCAACAGCAACATCATAAAAAAAAAAAAAAAATAGAGACAGATCTGGCGGCGGCGGGATCTTCTCAGATCTGCCGTGGTAGAGGGAGGAGGAAGCGAAAGGCGACGACGGAGAAGGAGGAGCCGACGGAGAACGACGGAGGACGAGGCCTGGCAGAGGAGGAGCCGACGGAGGACGAGGCCGTGAGAGGCGACAGAGGAGGAGGAGGCGGTGGTGGCCTGGAGGAGCCGACTGTGTCTGTGTGGAGAGAAGAGAGAGTGAGAGAAAAGAAAAGAGAGAGAGAGTGTAAGAGACCAAACCATCCTAAATATATATACATATATATATATATATATATATATATATATATAAAATATTTAAAGAGAGAGAAGCTGCTGTTCAACCAAACCCTAAACATATATATATATATATATAATATAAATTGGGGCTAACCGGGGCGGGGGGCGGGGCCGGGGATGAAATATGTATCACCGTCCTTGGCCCGAATGTCAGTGCGGATTTATTTTTGAATACCATCCCCGGCCCGTCGGCAGTATTTTTCGAGAAAAAACCACTCTTATCGGGGTTGGGTCCCTGTCAGGCCGGGTTCAAATTGCCATCCCTATTGATGATACTGCTGATCCCTGGAGGGCGAGTTGGGCTGACCCACGTTTCTTACACCGTTCCCTAGTCACTAAGCTCACTGGAATACCTGCAAAAGTGTCCAACGGGGAATAAGAGTCCCCTAGTGGACCCTCCGATGACCAAGTTAGAAGAGAGAGAGATCGATGATGTGTAGAGCGAGAATAAGAATAGAGAACTTCACCTTTTTGTGTTTTGGAAGCCTCCTTATATCTTCATTATTTCGTTGTCCACTCCGACCTGTCATGTTGGTCGAAAGTCTATGCTCTAGCTTGCCTTGTTCATGGTGAGGCTGCCTATTCTAACGCGAAGGGGTTATTGCATTTAATGTTGCAGGAGCCTCATTAATGGCTGATGTGTGGTGCAATAACTCTACAAGATCTTTATCTGCTTACGTGGTTGGTTCTTCTCTTAACAAGTGTTTAGATGCCATTGGTTTCTGGTGCAACGTTGGGTTTTCAATGACGTTGGGCTTTAGTGCTTAAACCGTGAATTAGGCCCTAAGTAGTGGGCCAAAAGCTTCTGTGGGCCCACCGATGTCAGTAGTCCCTCATTCCTAAGTACAACTTCAGTCAAACGAAGGGAATAAGAAGTCAGACGGAGAGGATGTGGGGCCGAGTTGGAGGAGGGCCGACCGTGAAAGGGAGACCGAGCGAGAAGACCAAGCGGGAAGAGAGCCGATCGCGAAAGGGGGTCCGAGCGAGAAGACCGACCGAGAGGAGAGCCGACCGCGCAAAGGGAGTCCGAGCGAGAGGTAGTGGCGGCGCGCGAGGCTCGAGGAGTGACGGGGCACGTGATGATGTGAAGTGGAATAGACAGGAAAGGAGAAAAGGGTAGTGAATCGTGGTGGTACACGTGGCGTAATCCAGTGATGAGAGAGGTGAGGCATTAGCAGGAAGCAAAGGGTTAGGACTAGGATAGGACGTGGAAAAGGCGGGGGTGGAAACTTTCGAAATTTTCAAACTGGCGAAATTTAATCTTGATCCTTGGAATATAAGCAAACCGCGGGCATTTGGAGTTATTCGTTTTACATACCTCTTTGCGAAAAACCAACACATCCGAGAGTTGAGCTTATTTGTTTCGTGTGACACGCCCCTCTAACATTTTACGCACTTCCTCACGTGCGGTAGCCGAAGCAATACACAGAAACGTAGAAGGGATGGCTCAAGACGAAGCGCCAGCCACGAGGCTAGAAGCATTGGGTGAAGATGATGTGGTGGAGTTGGCGGAGCAATACATGACGGAGAGGCGGTAGGAAAGGGAGGCGGAGCAAACGGTGTGAGCCCGATCGTCTACCATGATCATGGCCACAAGGCCGATTAGCCAAGTAGAACCTGACCACTGGCACACCAAGGTCGACAAGTCGACGTTTACGACAAAAGAGTTGGAGGAGGTACGTAAAAAGTACCAGATCCCGACGGAGATAGAGTTGAAGTTGCCCACGTCGAAGAAGAGGGCATCGGATGCACATTCGATGGAGTTTACTGTAGACGTCCCCGAACGTCCCAGGAGGGAAATCCCGTTCGTTTTGTTCATTTGGGCTTCACTACAGTTCAGGACATCAAATGTCACAGTCCTGTATCTAATCTCGCAGAGTGCAATGCAAGACCGATGAATCATCAAAGAGTCCAAATTCGGCAAATCGTTTTTGAAAACAGATTTTTTTGAAAGAAGTGCCAAACATGGACTGCTTTGCCAGATACAGAGTCGCCACCTAAATATTTTATTTTGGAAAATTTAGGAAACCCTGACTCGTTTGCCTAAGGTCACGTGTCCGTCATCACCAAAGTTGCCTCGGCTCGTGAACTTGGGTACGATTGGGAAAGGTCACTTCGTGAGCACCCCCACTCGCCCGATCAAAGATCGGCCTCTACTAACCATGATATTGAGTTTTGAAAACATTATGCATTCTTATTCCAGTTATTAATCTAACTTTACTATGTGATGCGCACAGCATATAAGTATAGACTGGATCGCCTGAATTGGAACGAAACATTTCATGTTCGTTTTGAAAACGGTTTGCTACTCGCAAGTAGGCTAAAAACACAGATTTTGCCACCCTCGGGTGGGCTTAGAAAAGATGGTTTTGCCACTCTCAAATGGGCTTAAAACTTGCAGTCGATGCATTATTCCAATTCAGATAACCCAACCTTCACCCACAGGCACTCAGGCAGGTATATCACATAAGCAAATAGCCTCGTGGTAAGCATGCTATCATGGCAGTCACTCACACGCATGTAATGATGCTAAAGCATAAGTACTTACCGGGTACTCTAAGCCAAAACAGAAGCTATGTTAGAAATCCATGCATGATCCTAACTATACAGAAATGTCTAATGCAACACATGCAAAATGCAACTAAAATAGGCTCGGCTATTCTACAATGGCATGTGAAATGCTACAACTAACACTGAGAGGGAGATTAATGATATGGACTTTGTGCCAGACAGATTTGGGCCGGGCAGAGTTGTGCCGGATAGATTTGGGCCGGACAGAGTTGTGCCGGACAGATTTGGGCCGGGCAGAGTTGTGCCGGACAGATTTGGGCCGAACAGAGTTGTGCCGGACAGATTTGGGCTGGGCAGAGTTGTGCCGGACAGATTTGGGCCGGGCAGAGTTTGGACTGAGTGTGTGCCACCCTGGACCGAACAGAAACTGCTCGGCCAGGAAGTGACCGGTCGGACCAGGATGCTCTGTCCGAGGATGGTCGCAGCCAGACAGACCGAGAGACCGGCACCCGGAAAGGCGTGGTCAGCCGAGGTAGTTGATTGACCGGCAGGAAGGCCAACCAAAGGAGGTACCCGGGCTAGGCTTTGCCGGGATGCCGCCTAGCCCGGTCCTCCATGTGTTTGTCCGGTTAGGCGCATGGGTATGAAGCATGGCATGGCCGTGGTAGAGCAGCTCGGCTGCCGAGCTCCAGCTGTGAAGTCAGGCAGTTGAGATTAGGTGATGTTCGGCAAGGTCTATGCTGACAGATGGGATAGCAGAGCCACGTGTCAGGAGATGACTGGGAGTGGGTAAGGGACTCAGAAGGTATATAGGCATGTCTGCGCCCCCATACGCGATACACGAACACATCTGTAAGGATTTCTTACACTCAAACACTCTCTCCCTTCTCTATTCCCTCTAAGGTGTGTGCTAACTTGACCGTCGGAGGGTTTTTCCGGCCACACACCGCCGGGTAGCTCACCGTTACTTGCTCGCAGGTGATCGGACATCGACGGAGCTCGGAAGAAAGGAATACGGGCACGCCGGAATATTTGCTCCCCGTACAATTGGCGCCGTCTGTGGGAAGCTTGACAGACAAAACCTTGTCTTCCAGGTTCATCTGATCGCCGTCCATGGTGAACAACGACGAGTTTCCGTTGTCCGCCATCGACGGAGCCACCCCGGAGTATACCCGAAGGAGAGAGGGACCTCCTGCTGTCCACCCAATGGCTGACTTGGGAACGCCCACTGGCGGACAGTCGGGAGACGCGCGGGATAAGCGCGGAAGAAGTCATGGTCATTCACGGAGTCCAGACGGTCACCGGCGGAGGAGAGACTCACACGCCAGACGTCTGGAAAATAAGTTGAGGGACCAAGACGCTGTCATCCGGCGAATGGCGGCGGAGATGGAGGATCTGAAGCGGCATGTCAAAGGGAAAGGTGAAGCTAGAGTGGGTGACCACAGTGAGCGCACCCCATCCCGCCGTTCAGGCGGTCAGAGTCAGCGACGCATTCCATCCATTTCTATTACCAGAAGTTACTAGGTTGGTGATTCCGACGTGCATGCAGAGAAGTCTAGCGCGCAAGACAGCACCTACCGGCCCTCACGTCCGGTGACGACTTCGAGGTACTCTTACTCCGCTCATTCAGAGGATTTGCGGGCAGTCTTAAAGGAGCGGGTTCGTCGGCGCGAAGCTCAGAGGATACCGGCGTTCCAGCGGCTATCCTACGGGGTTCACGCCAGCGAGGAGGTCGGAATGCCTCCACCCCGCCAAGCAGCGCCACTCCTAGTGGATTCAGATTTGGCCAGGTTGAGTGCCACCCCTTTCTCCCTGGAAATAGAAACTACACCGCTTCCGGCAGGCTTCCACCAGCCAAAGTTCGCGCTTTACGACGGGAAAACCGATCCTTACCTGCATGTGAGCCACTTCCGACAGGTTATGGCCGGACATAGGCGAAATGACGGACTTATGTGCCTGATCTTCCCGTCAAGTTTAGGTGAGCCGGGCTTGAAGTGGTTCGAGAGGTTGCCGGAAGGGAGCATACAACGATGGTATCAGTTGGCCGAAGCCTTTGTGACACGCTTCAAAACCAACACAAAAACACCAAAGGAAGTCGATCATTTACTTAGTGTCAAGATGGAACCGAGCGACACACTGAAGGCATACAACTCGAGGTATTGGGAAACCTTCAACGAGATCTTGGATTGCCCGGTCAACCTTGCAATCACGCAATACAAGCGCGGTCTCCCGCTCGGACATAGGCTGAGGGATTCGCTTACAATGAACCAGCAGACATCCATGTGGCACCTAATGCAGCGCATCAATGAGCACATCCGAGTAGAGGATGATGCGGCGACGTCGATGGCAACGAGCAAGTGGGCGACTGGGTTTTAAGGAAGGTCATGGGCAACTCACTAGTGCCGGGTGAAGGCAAGCTAGGGGCAAACTAGGAGGAGCCTTACAAGAAAACCGGGCAAGGGGGCATACAACTTAGAAGATTTGGATGGCAAAGGCGTACCCCGGCCATGGAATGCGGCCTTATGTAATTTTTTGAGGGACTTGTTTCCCACCTCGATGGCAACGAGCAAGTGGGCGACTGGGTTTTAAGGAAGGTCATGGGCAACTCACTAGTGCCGGGTGAAGGCAAGCTAGGGGCAAACTAGGAGGAGCCTTACAAGAAAACCGGGCAAGGGGGCATACAACTTAGAAGATTTGGATGGCAAAGGCGTACCCCGGCCATGGAATGCGGCCTTATGTAATTTTTTGAGGGACTTGTTTCCCCTACACTTCTGAATGCAAATACTCTTTTTGTCAATGTAATAGAAGTGAATTACTTTTGCTGAAGAGCTTTGTTGTGTCCGAAATAATAGTAGATAAGGGGCCTACTCTTCTGTTCCAGCCGAGATGTTTTACTCCGGCTGAAGAGTTGATGATTTGTTCAACTGCGAGGTTCCAGCCGAGATGTTTTACTCCGGCTGAAGAGTTGATGATTTGTTCAACTGCGAGGTTCCAGCCGAGATGTTTTACTCCAGTTGAAGAGTTGATGATTTGTTCAACTGCGAGGTTCCAGCCGAGATGTTTTACTCCGGCTGAAGAGTTGATGATTTGCTCAACTGCGAGGTTCCAGCCGAGATGTTTTACTCCGGCTGAAGAGTTGATGATTTGTTCAACTGCGAGGTTCCAGCCGAGATGTTTTACTCCGGTTGAAGAGTTGATGACTTGCTCAACTGCGAGGTTCCAGCCGAGATGATTTACTCCGGCTGAAGAGTTGATGATTTGTTCAACTGCGAGGTTCCAGCCGAGATGTTTTACTCCGGCTGAAGAGTTGATGATTTGCTCAACTGCGAGGTTCCAGCCGAGATGTTTTACTCCGGTTGAAGAGTTGATGATTTGTTCAACTGCGAGGTTCCAGCCGAGATGATTTACTCCGGCTGAAGAGTTGATGATTTGTTCAACTGCGAGGTTCCAGCCGAGACGATTTACTCCGGCTGAAGAGTTGATGATTTGCTCAACTGCGAGGTTCCAGCCGAGATGATTTACTCCGGCTGAAGAGTTGATGATTTGCTCAACTGCGAGGTTCCAGCCGAGATGATTTACTCCGGCTGACGGGTTGATGATTTGCTCAACTGCGAGGTTCCAGCCGAGATGATTTACTCCGGCTGAAGAGTTGATGATTTGTTCAACTGCGAGGTTCCAGCCGAGATGTTTTACTCCGGCTGAAGAGTTGATGATTTGCTCAACTGCGAGGTTCCAGCCGAGATGTTTTACTCCGGCTGGTGAGTTGATGATTTGCTCAACTCCGAGGGTCCAGTCGAGTTGTTCTTGTCCGCCAGGAAAGAAGTCGCGGAGCGGACCTTGCTCCCCCTCTTTGGAGTTCCTTGGCCGAGCTGATCTTGTCCGCCAAGAAAGAAGTGGCGGAGCGGACCTTGCTCGCCTTCTTTGGAGTTCCTTGGCCGAGCTGATCTTGTCCGCCAAGAAGGAAGTGGCGGAGCGGACCTAGCTCGCCTTCTTTGGAGTTCCTTGGCCGAGCTGATCTTGTCCACCAAGAAGGAAGTCGCGGAGCGGACCTAGCTCGCCGACCTTGGAAGTTCCTTGACCGAGCTGTTGTTGCTCGCCAAGAAGCAAGTCGCGGAGCGGACCTTGCTCGCTGACCTTGGAAGTTCCTTGACCGAGCTGATGTTGCTTGCCAAGAAGGAAGTCGTGGAGCGGACCTTGCTCGCTTTCTTAGTGCGGTCACCATCTTGCATATTGAGGACCGAGGAAGTATTACCCCGATCAAGATAGGTAATCCCAGTCACGCTTCAGCGGACGGAATTAAGGGGCAATTGAGAGGGAGATTAATGATATGGACTTTGTGCCAGACAGATTTGGGCCGGGCAGAGTTATGCCGGACAGATTTGGGCCGGGCAGAGTTGTGCCGGACAGATTTGGGCCGGGCAGAGTTGTGCCGGACAGATTTGGGTCGGGCAGAGTTGTGCCGGACAGATTTGGGCCGGGCAGAGTTTGGACTGAGTGTGTGCCACCCTGGACCGAACAGAAACTGCTCGGCCAGGAAGTGACCGGTCGGACCAGGATGCTCCGTCCGAGGATGGTCGCAGCCAGACAGACCGAGAGACCGGCGCCCGGAAAGGCGTGGTCAGCCGAGGTAGTTGATTGACCGGCAGGAAGGCCAACCAAAGGAGGTACCCGGGCTAGGCTTTGCCGGGATGCCGCCTAGCCCGGTCCTCCATGTGTTTGTCCGGTTAGGCGCATGGGTATGAAGCATGGCATGGCCGTGGTAGAGCAGCTCGGCTGCCGAGCTCCAGCTGTGAAGTCAGGCAGTTGAGATTAGGTGATGTTCGGCAAGGTCTATGCTGACAGATGGGATAGCAGAGCCACGTGTCAGGAGATGACTGGGAGTGGGTAAGGGACTCAGAAGGTATATAGGCATGTCTGCGCCCCCATACGCGATACACGAACACATCTGTAAGGATTTCTTACACTCAAACACTCTCTCCCTTCTCTATTCCCTCTAAGGTGTGTGCTAACTTGACCGTCGGAGGGTTTTTCCGGCCACACACCGCCGGGTAGCTCACCGTTACTTGCTCGCAGGTGATCGGACATCGACGGAGCTCGGAAGAAAGGAATACGGGCACGCCGGAATATTTGCTCCCCGTACAAACACGTATTCAACTCGGAATTGAAATACAATGCAGTTAGTATGATGCGCCTAGCCCGGTGTATGCAAGACAGATGAATGAATGCAAACTTGCAAGCATAAGTATGCTAATTGAAACATGCCCTAATCTAACCATCATAAGCTGGTAAATAAAAGGGAGAAAGACGTGGGGTTGGAAGACATACATCACACGCACGCACACTTATTACAATTGTGCCCTCGCTCGGAGGGTCCGAAAGAATAATACAGTCCGAATAAATAATTAAATATTACAAAATCCTAATTAATTAACAAATTAACTAGGAAAGCGGATAAACTAGCATGCAAGCTTATGGACCACCTCAGCTCTGTTCCGAATGATGAAAGATGCATGCTTGAGTTGCCTGGTGCGGAAATCCATCGCGATGTCCCGATTCGCCTCTGTTTGCAATTAATCCAGGAATGCTATGCAAGGCTCTGGAAGGCTGTTGATTTCTGATTTGTTGCAACAGAGAGCAAGAAAGGGGCACAACAAAGTATTTTCACATATGTATGCATGACTACTCTTCAAAGAGTGTAGTCTTTGATCCTCGTGCCACCAATCACGCATCTCGATGCTTGATGGCCGAGGAGTCGAATTACACGACTCAATGTGAAATGAATGCACATGAAAACGCAACAAGACCTAAACTCCATCATGGGTAATCCGGAGTGTTGGGGACTGGGAATTGAGACACGTTCCGTCACTCGGAGTACGAAACGTCCCTTGTTTCCCGTGCTTGGGCTAACTCCTATCCCAAACACAATGCAAATGAGATGGCATACACAATGCAACTAACATACAACCTAGCATATGCAATGCTATGAAATGGCATACACAATGCTCTAACATGCGACCTAGCATACGTAATGCTATGGACCGAAATGGCATACACAATGCACGATGGACTTACACCAACATGAGTGGACCTCAGCCACACTCACATCAGTGGCCATATAATGGAAATGAAAGAACCGAAATGCATGCACATATGCACGAATGCCAAGGACCAAACCTAAGGCGTGGAATGCCACTCTACCAATGCATGGCGAGGATGAAACATGACATGGAATAGCATAAATTACAGCTCTAAAACAGCATGAAACATGGTCCCGAAACATGCAAATATGGCACACAATGCAAGCTAGGGGGCCCGGGTACCGAAACTAGTGAAGTGCATTACACTAGAAGTACCGAACGCAATGCACCAAAGGCAAAACCAACCCCAAAAAGACCCTAGATAGGTCTGAAACAGTGGGAATTGACCTAAAATGATGACTCGGAATGCAACGAAATGAAGCTCATTTAATGGTCGGTAAATGGGGTATACAAGCCCGACTCTCAAACGCATTTAAAGAGATGAAAACATGGCAACATGGCATTCAAACAAGCTCTGGAATGTGATGAATAATAGGCTCAAAACATGAACACACCTCAGTATATGCATGGAATGGATCTCAAAACTCAAAGCTAAGCATGGACCTTGAACTACAAGCATGCAAAACTAACATCATTCAACCACAAGATCCAAAAACAGAGCTAGGGCAGTCCAAAATAAGCACATTATCAGTCTAAGGCATGGCCAAAATATGCTAGAATCAATGGCCTATAAAGCATGCAAAGAAAGCTAGTGAACCATGAGTTGTTTTACAACTATAAGAAGCATATGAGGGCTCACCCAACCAGCCAAAAACAGAAGTATTTCATGCCAAAATATGCCCAAATAACCACTGAAACTCAGTCAACACATGCAAGAATGATGAGCCCCTTTGGAAAGCCATGCGAGGGGTTGTTCTACACATACATGGTAGAAAAACAAAAGGGCAAAACCACCTCTGGAAATAAGTTATGATAGCCCTAAAACTCACCAAAAAGGCTCTGAAATGGGTCAATGAAGCATGCAATGAAAGGCCCCTTTGAAAGGCCTTGAATGAAATTGTTCTACAAATGCATCATAGACATAAAATATGGCCAAAGGGGCTCCGAAAAGAGCTAAGTTAGACCTCAAAACTCACATAATAGGGCCTGAAACAAGACTTTAAAGCATGCAAGATGGAGCCCCTTTGAAAGGCCAAAAAGGCCAACAAACAAGACAAGGAGAGAGGGGGTCACCCCCCTCTGATTTTAGGGCTCAAAGACACATCTAAGCCACTGAAAATCCACTGGATTTTAGTGGCTAAAAGGCCAAACCAAGGCCAATGCAAATGCTCTAATGCATAGCCCCAAGCATGAGGGAATGAAGCATACAAAGGGGAAGGTGACCCCAAAAAGAAAAGTGACCTTAAGTAAACATGTTTATAAGCTCAAAAGGAAACTTTTTTAAGTTTATGAAAAATCTCGAAAATGCTCACAAGTAGGGCTAAGATATGATGCAAAACAATGCTTAAAAGAGGGAAATGGTGTGTTACCCTTGAAGCTTAAGAAGATAGCAGCAAAAGGGGTCCAAACTCTGAGCTAAAACCAGATTTTGGAGCTCAAAATGATCCTCAAAGAACCTCAGCCCAATGGTAGTTGAGGTTGATCAAGGGTGCCTAGGCAAAGGAGAGGTATGTCTCCAAGTATAGCTCTTGCTATGCACACAAAGGTAAGAGAAGGAGAGAGAGGCAGAAATTTGGCTCTGGAATTTCTAGTGAGAGAGGGATTTTTTAGAGTGAGAAGCTCCTAAAACTTGCTTAGGAAGATTTTTCTTGAAAATGAGAGATATAACTCATATATAGCCATATACAAGAGTTGGTTCAAAAAAATTTGAGTTTGGAACAGCTGGAGGTTGTGGAAGACAACTGGAGGATAAATATCTGAGTTTGGAACCTGTAGACCACTTTTTTGATCAGCCAGCCACTTTTTCTGGTCGGCCAGCCACTTTTTCTGGAGAGGGTGGTCGGCCAGCCACCTTTTCGGGTCGGCCAGCTAGTTTAGAAAAATTCTGCTTTCCAAGTCCAACTTCAAATGGCCATAACTCCTTCATATGAACTCCTTTTCAGGTCATTCTTGTATCCACATTGAAACCCCGGAAGTTAGCTTTCCAATGGCACTAGCCTTGCATTAAAATTCCTCCTTTGAAAAAAGTTATTCCTGTTTTGGTGAAACCGCACAGATTCGGTCCAACCGGATTCATGCCGAACTTCTCCCAAACTAGTTTTCTTCTCTCCTTTCCTCTTTTCTTCAACTCCAAACCCCTAAACAAAGTGTTTTGAAATATTTTTCAAAGATTTCATCTCTCTTTCATTCATTTCTACTTTGTCCTTGCTCTGTTTACCGAAAAGCGCAACATTTGACAAAATGCGAGCCTCGGAACATCGTAAAAACTTTATTTCAAAAACGTTTCGAAAGAGAGGGTTTTGAGGTCTAAAATCTTTTGATCAAGATTGTTTTGGTCCAAAAAGGGGTATGAAGTTGAGATTTGACTCTCTCCTTGCCGAAGAAACTGAACCTTTCCCCTGCACACCTTTCTCCACCATGTAAACCATCAATCGCGTCCAAGTCTTAAGGGCGGTCAAAAATGGGGTGTCTACATTTACGCTGTACGAGGAAGTATTGCAGGAGGGTCTGAGGTTATCGCTCTCGCAAATAGTAGTGGACGTGCTGAACCGTTTGGAGGTGGCGGCAGGGCAGCTAATGCTCAACGCATGGAAAATATTATTAGCCTGTGCGATCGCATAGCCACGGGCGACTAGGGGAGAAGCAATGACAGTGGAGGAGTTCTTTTCATACTACAAGGCCTCTGGTCAACAAGAAACATGGGTGACCTTGCAGGTGGTGGAGGGCAGAGGGTTAGTGGCGGGTTTACCATCGTTGGTGAAAGGGTGGAGACTGAGGTGGCTCTATGTATCAGCGAATGGGGAAAGGGGGGTGCGCACAACATGGAAAGTTCCCACGAAGTCGGTGGAGCCAAGGCTGAAGGCAGAAGCTAAGAATAGAGTGAAGCGGGTGAAGAAGTGGAGGGAGAAGGAGGGTGTGAAGTGGGATGACCTTATCCGACCTTCGACCTTGTTTACCTTGAGTCTGGGGCCGCAACCGATCGAGGAGGATCCTGCACTTGAGGAGTTGGAGGCTTTGAGAAAGGTGCAGGAGGCAGAGGAGCGGAAAACTTTTGCTAAGGCGGATAAGTATAAGGAGTCGCAGTTAGGCCTTGCGCCTAAGCTGGTCATGAGGGAGTGAGTCCGGCCACGTCCCAAGCCGTTGGGAGGTAAAGATCTAACTAATTTCACGCCGCTGCCGCCCCTAGTGGTTCCGCTGAAGGTGAGGAGTAAATAGGAGGTGGATGCAGTGTTGAAGAAGAAGAAAAAAAAAGGGCAGCTGCAGGAGAGAGTGAGGGTGACCTGATTTTGAAGAAGACGAAGGAGGGGATGGCAGAAGAAGCCCCAGAAGTAGAGATGAGCGCGGTGGAGCCAGAGCAGGTGGCAGTAGGTGAGAGATTGGGACCGTAATCACTCAAGATGGGGCTTGTGCCAGAAGTGGCCCTAAGTCCTAGGGAAGGGAAAATTGGGGTGAACAAACCAGAAATTGGGGCCACGTTCAAGACTGCCATGTATCATGTGCACATGGTGGCTAGTCGATCGACAGAAGAAGGAGGGAAGCCAGGGTCGCTGCCGACCGCCTCGTTGGGGTAGTGGAGGATGCGGTCGTGTGGTCGATGGCGCGATTTACAGAGGTTGACCTTCTAAGAGGGTTTTGCCTGGCGCAAATGGAGGCGACGACCCTGGTGGCTGCCCTGCTGAATAAGGCAACGTGAGCGAAGGTGGAGGCAGAGCCGCTAAAGACCCAACTGGAAAGGGTGAAAGCGCAGTTGCAAAACCTAAGGGTTGAGATAGCGGGCTGGAAGAAAGCCGCGCGGAGTGTGTGTGCCAAGGGCTTGGAGTATGCGCAAAGGACAAAGAAGATGGAAGTACTGGCGGTGGTACAGAGCTACGTGGTAGAGCGTGTTGCCGCTGAGCTCGCTGTGGCCAAAGTAGAGTTGGAAGCAGTGCACCATAAGGCGGTATCGCTGGAGTTTGAGTTGGCGGGTGTAGCACGCGTCCGCGAAGGGGCCTCACTACTACAGTTCGGACTCGATTTGTGTCACGGTTCTTAATCTTGAACCAAAGAGTCCAAATCTGGCAAATCGTTTTGAGAAACAGATTTTTGAAAAAGTAGCGCCAAACATGGACTGCTTTGCCAGATACAGAGTCGCCACCTAAATATTTTTTAATGGGGAAATTTAGGAAACCCTGACTCGGTGCTGAAGGCCACATGTCTGTCATCACCGAAATTGTCTCGGCTCGGGAGCTTGGGTACGATCGGGGAAGGTCAGCTATGAGCACCCCCTTTCGCCCTGTCCGAAGACCGGCCTCTACTAACCGTGATATCCGTTTTTGAAAACTTTATGTGTTCTTATTCCGGTTATTAGCCTAGAATTACTATGTTATGCGCACAGCAAACAAGTATAGACTAGATTGCCTAATTTGGAAACAAGCATTGCATATCCGTTTGCTTTGAAAAGTGCTTTGGAATTTGCTACTCGCAAGTAGACTAAAACACGGATTTCAATGAGTTTTTCCAACTCAAACAATCCAACCTTCACCCACAGGCATTCAAACAGTTTATCATATAAGCATTTAGCCGTATGGCAAGCATACTGTCATGGCAACACTCACACGCATGCGGGATGCTAAAACATAAATACTTACATCGTACTCCGTGCCAAAACAGTAAACTAGTTAGCAAACATGCATGTCCTAGTCCATGTCAAGTTGACTAATGCAACACATGCAAGATGCAATTAGAGTAGGCTCGGCTAACCTAAATATGGCATGTGAAATGTAACCAATTGATTCACGTATTCAATTTTGGAATTTGAAATGCGAATGCAGTTAGTATGATGTACCGAGCCCGGTGCATGCAGGACAAATGTATGAATGCACGCATGCATTGCATAAGGTATGCTAACTTTAAAATATGCCCTAGTCTACCATCGTAAGCAGGTAAATAAAAGGGAAGAAAGAAGTGGGGATTGGAAGACATACACACACTCACCCACACTTATTACAGATTTGCCCTCGCTCGGAGGATACAAATAAATATTACAGTCCCAAATAATAAGCAAATAAAATTATTACAGAATTTCTAATTAGTTAATAGAAAGAATGCAAAAGAAAGAAGAGGATGGCCGCAGCCTCTGTCTCGGGATGCGCGAATGATGCATGCTCGGAACCCGGCTCGCCTGAAAAACCCGTACCGTGCCCCTGCCACCTCTGTTTATACTGCCCTGTCTCTCTAAAAATTGCCAAAGTTCTGGAACAGGTTCCTTACATGCTGCAGAGTACCACCGGCTGGGGGAAATTCCCACCGGCAGTGCAGAATTTCCATCGGCAGTGTTTGGATTTACCGGCCATTCAAAGATTGCCGGCCGGCACTGAATTCTGCCGGTCGGCAGAAACTTCCTACAGAAGACAGTTTTGACAGCAAACAGAGAACAGACAGTGCATGGCATGGGGTTTCAGGCATATGTGAGCATGGTCATGCTTCCCATCATGCTTTGAACTCAGGGAAGCATGACCCTCGATCCTCGAGCCATCAATGGTGCATGATAGCCCAAGGGATCAAGTTTGCCACTTGATATAAAGATGCATGCGACACACAAATGAGAGCCAAGGCCTTATCATGTCGAAGTCAAAGGCCCCGGTGACCGAGAGTTAAGGCGTGTTTCATCACTTATAGTATGAACACCCCTTAACACTCACACTTGGTTTGACACCCCAAACCAAGTAATGCAATGCATGTTATGCAAACATGGCTCAAAATGCAACATGATAACAAGATACAAGGCATACCAAGTGTCATGCAATTAGTATGGCAAGTATGCAATGCTAAGCATGCAAGATGTAAGTGTAATGCAAACATGGACCATTTGAGCAATGGAATCAACATATTACAAGACTTAATGAAACAATCATGCAAAGGACATGAGACAAGCATGCAAGAGGGCCTTAAATGGTAAAGGGGCAGACCTTCACCCACCTCAAAACAGTGGCAAAAAGTGTCCAAAAGGTGGACCAATGCTCATGCCAACAAGAAAACCAAAGGTCCTAAGGTTAAGGCACAAAAAAAAAGGTATTTCACTCCCACCAACATGACCACTCATGGCATGATTAAGACAAGTAAAAACAGAATTTTTACATGCAAAAAAGGACTCCAAAACCTCCTAATATGGCAACTTAAATGGCTCCAAAGGGATGCATGCACCAAAGTCCATATCTAGGCATAAAAGGGGACACCCTCAAGGCATGGAAGAGGTCACAAATGCAAGCATACAAGCATGATTTATGGACTGAAATGGGGTCCTAAATGATGCCAAATCATGAGGGTGATCATAGTTATGCATGCTAGAGGTCAAAATGCTCAAAGCTTACAAGCCAAAACATAAAGAGACGACATCAAACTATGCAAGCATGGCTGAAATGAAGGGCCAACAGACCTTGAACATGGTAAGACAATGCCAAAACCTTCATGAAACTAAGCCTCCACATGCAAGAATCATGGCCTAAACACAAGGTGCCTTTCTAGGCCAAAAGGAGCAATGCAAAGCAAGTACTTTAGGCATGCAAAGAGATATAAATCCGACCAAAAACAGAGATTACATATGACCTAAAAACACCTAAAAAGTTCTGAAATAAGGCAAAAATCAAGCAAGCATGCATGTTACCCTTTAAGCCAAAATGCAAAGAAATAAGACAATGAAGGGAGAAGGGTGTCCCTCCCCTATGCAAGACTTCAAACCATCTTCCTTACCACTGAAAATCAACTGGTTTTTAGTGGTGAAAAGACCAACACACTCAAGCAAACAAGGCCTCACAAGGGAAGCACAAAAGGGGCCAAATAAAGCCTAATAAGGTGAGTTTGCACTCAAACCACAAAACAACCTTAATGAAAGTTCTAAAGCATGAAAATGTAAGCCTTTTTCATGTTATGCACAAAAGCTAAATCAGCAAGCAAGATAGGTAAAAAACTATTACAAGTTTGGGGAATCTAAAGTAAGGTGCTCACCCTTGAAGATCCTTTGAAGAACAAGTGGTCCAGCCCTCTTCTTTTGATCAAAATCAGTCCAAAAACTCAAGAATCAACCCCCCCACGTCCTCAATCTCGGAGCAAGGTGTAATAGTGTGTGTATTGGTGCAAAAGTAAGGTAAAATCACACTTTTAGGCCAAGAAACAGACACAAAGGGAGAGAGGGAGGGAAATATAGAGATAGGGTGTATCTATAAGTGTAAGCTTTGGTTTTTGCCTCCAAAGTTTCTAACCTAGATCAAAGAGGAGAGCCTTCCTCTTATAGGAGTCCCTCTTGCAAAGCTTATTCAACAAGCTTGTTTAGAGGGACATCCCTCCATACACGTGTATGGAGGGAGGCAGAGTTGGTGCCAGCTATCACAGCTGGCACAAAATATCTCCATAAAGTAGATGAACAGTGGTCGGCTACCCAAAAATGCCATTTTGACAAAATTTAGTGCCGACCGGCAAAAAACATTGCTGACCGGCAACAAACAGTGCAGACCGGCAATAAAAAGTGCCGATTGAAGCAAAAATCAGCCGGTGGCCTCTAGCCACTGTCGGTGGTGTGTGGGGATGCCTCACAAGGCATTCCCTGCCCTTCCAAGGCAAAACACAAGTGTTTGGTGCGAAACCAGACACTAAACGGTCAAATTCGGAGATCTTGAGGCAAGGCGCGTAGCCGAGACCTCCGGGAACTCCAAACGAACACAAACATGGATGATCACCGAGTATTCAAACGGTGACGTCCAAGTCTTGAGGACGGTCAAAAATGGGGTGTCTACAGTTGCCCCTCTTTGACAGAACTCGAAAGTCATAACAATGACGGGAGTGAATGTCAAAGCCCAGAGACGACCCATTTTTGACAAGGCCGAAGACTTAGACAAACATGCAAGACAAACAAGGTATGCGCCCAAAGGCGGGGGCAAAATGCAAGACAGTGCACAGTGCCGGACATAACTTATGATCATGCAAAGAAAGCTGTAATGAAGCATACATGTGACAATTTTAAGCTAGCATGCACCAAACTACACTACAATGCAGAAAGGATGTAAGAGAATTATACAATTCTCGATACTTCTCACTCGGAGGATACAATACCTGTGCGGCTCGTCTGGTTGCACCAGCCTCAAATGAACCGTACATACAATATCGTGCCTGCAAAGAAAACAAACTTAACAGGCACAATATTGTTAACAACATGCATAGTAGTGTACTCGAAATGCGTGACAACGCAAAGCAAGTGGGGAGCATAACAATGCTGTGAAGGTACAGATGTGTAAATGGAGCACGCGGTCTATGCGGGCAATGAATTTGATCATAAGCATGTGGTCTACGCAGGTAATGAAGTTGAAGAATAATGCGGTCTACGCAAGCAATACATGCGGTCTACGCAGGTAATGAAATTGAACAATAATGCAATCTATGCAATCAAAACATGCGGTCTACGCAGGTAATGAAATTGAACAATAATGCGGTCTACGCAATCAAAACATGCGGTCTACGCAGGTAATGAAATTGATTACAAACATGCGATCTACGCAGGTAATGTAATTAACATGCGGTCTACGCAAGTAATGGAATTGATTACAAACATGCGGTCTACGCAGGTAATGTAATTAACATGCGGTCTACGCAAGTAATAAAATGATTACAAACATGCGGTCTACGCAGGTAATATAATTAACATGCAGTCTACGCAAGTAATGAGATGATTACAAACATGCGGTCTACGCAAGTAATATAATTAACATGCGGTCTACGCAAGTAATAAAATGATTACAAACATGCGGTCTACGCAGGTAATGTAATTAACATGCGGTCTACGCAAGTAATAAAATGATTACAAACATGCGGTCTACGCAGGTAATGTAATTAACATGCGGTCTACGCAAGTAATGAGATGTACTGTTACACAGCATAATTGAAACAATTTGTGGATCCCACAAGGCATGAAAAGGACACGGGACGGGACATTCTTCGCACGCATCGGGCATTGCTCGCAGAAGTTATGGCCTGAGGTCAACTCGAAGATCCATGTTTCAAAAGTGCGCTTCCCCGCATGGTCTCAAGTAATGAAGGTGCCAAACCATGTGGTTGACCCGGACAGAGGTGCGGAAGATGCGTTGACCGCATAGGAGAGTTTCACTGGTATCAATTCTGATACTTTGCTACCCTGCCATTCTATGCTTTACTTTCCTTTTTACTAGTAGTTTAAGCGCATTGCACTGCCTCGGGCAGGTTTTATTTTCTTCTCAAAATTATACATTTTTGCAAAACACGTGATGGGAATGAAACAACCATTTTGTTCAAAAGATGTTGCATTTGTAAACTTTCTATGCGTCGCATCGCAGGGTCTCACACCATAATGTGAACGAAATTGAACTTATTTTGAACACTGAAAAATTCGCGTCGTAATAATCAGGTAGTGAACCAACTTACAACTCGATAAGCAAAACAAAGACATGATACAACCAAACAAGTGTGAGTACAACTCGATAAACAAATCAAGAGCTCAAAGAAAGTGAAATACAACTCGATAAGCAAATGCACAATAACTTGTCAATCGGACAGGTGTGCCCTCGAGAGAATCGATCGCCGGGGAGGGATTGAAGGTGGTGAAGTTCCCCAATTCCTAGCATAAACAGCTCAGGAAACCAGGAGGAAGCCCACCGGCTAGGAGTGGAGACCACCGGCTGCAAGGAATGGCCACCGGCCATAAAATTGCTCTGTCGGCAAAATATTATGGTCGGTCGGCAAAGAGTTTGGCCGGTCGGCACTTAATGAGGGGATCGTTAGAATGTTGACACCTGTCCTCTACTCAACCTTATCTCCTACAAAAGATCCCAGCTTCGTAGTTCTTCTCACCTTCACACTAATTTGCTCAAAATGGAAGAGTTTCTTGCTCAAAATCTCACAGCTTGGATTGCTAGCTTGGATGGCTCGGAAAAAGTGAATTTTCGGGGTTTCGGCATAAATGCACTATTCACTCTAGGTCGTACCCCATTGCACCTCCCGTTTCTTCATGCCGCGGCAAGGTTTTGGAATCCGGTGACGCATGTCTTTAGCTTCGCTGGGCAAGAGATATGTCCTACCTTTGAAGATTTCCGAGCCTTAATGGAGTCCGAGCGCGACGAGGAGCTCCTGCCCCAACTTAATTTCGGCCATGCCCAATCCTTAGGGCGAATGTGTGGACTCAGTATGCGTGACGCTCGGTCTCTGATTTGTGACGGAATGCTGGATATTCCGAGTTTGGTCGATCGGTTTTCTGACGCCGGCGATCGCAACAACCATCACTGGCAAGGCTTCCGACAACACGCCCTCTGTTTGTGCATGCTATCTCATTTTCTATTTGTCTCAGGCTCCGGAGGGTCTAGCGTCAGGCTGACCGAGGTTGCCCAAGGTTTGAAGGAGGGCAAGAGCTGTATTGCCATGACTCTGGCTGAGACATTGATGGGCTTATACGCCTTTTATCGTCACGAGACGACCAGATTAGCAGGGAGTCCACTATTACTGTAGGTAATGTTTTCCACCCAATCTCATATATATGCATTGCTCACATCACTCGGCCCTCAAGCTCGGTCTTTTCTCACAAAACCCTATTCTCATTTTTCTCTCCTCGTACATCTCTCTATTCTTTATTCTCTCATTTTTTTCATCCCTTCCCAGGTATGGTTGATGGACAAGCTGTAGGTTGTGGACTCTTGCCCAGCATATTCAGCTCGCGACTACTTCTTCCCGCACCGTCTAGTCAATGCCCTGGACGAAGGATGGTGGTTTGCTTGGATGTGCCACTTGTCTGCAGACCGTATTACTTGGCGGTGCCCTTGGCTGAGCCTTCCGGCAATGAGTTACAATATGCCCCGGCAGACCGGGATTTAACTGATTGGTCTTACTCACTGTGTATTCTACTTCCCATTCCAGATTCGACGTCAATTTGGCCATGATCAGACCTGCCCGCTAGAGGGGATAGAGTATCCTGCTGCGTTCCCAGCCCGAGGCGCACAGCTTGCTTGGCAGGCCACCGCGTGGAGGATGAGAGAACTCCTGGCCCCCGCTCCTACTTTCAGTTGCACTTTGTCTGACGAGTGCTTGGATTGGCTTAATGAGGAGGCACAGGTCGGGCCCACCTTGGCATCAGAGGCTTCAACCAGCTCTAGGAGGGGGCGCAGGAGCACCTGACTTGACTATGCCCCGGATTTATTGCTTTATTAGTACTTTCCAATTTTCTTTATGAATGTAATAAAAAGCAACTTCGATTGTATGCAAGAGCAGGAGAACTCTGTTTTGAAATCAATGAAATTGAAGGTTGTGGTACTAAAAATTTTCCGCTTTGGTCCAAAAATGGTCTTAGTTGTAAAAAGATTTATTTGAACAAAGTCATCTTTATTAAAACTTTCCAAGGACATTTTCAATGTGGATCAGAACTGGACATGCCTGGAATCTGTCACTGAGATGCACAACCTCGGATCCCGGCAACTGGAAAGTTGCCCCTAGTCTGAATAGTACCGCAGCACTGCATGGCAACGGAAAGTTGCCCCTAGTCTGAAGAGCACTGCACCGGAGATCATAACCGAACTCTTGAATGCTGAACAAACAAAGATGGCCGAGACGATCAAATGGACAAAGTTGATCGGGGAAAAAGTTATGGCTGAACTCCAAGATGAAGTTGCCTACGTATCCCAAAGATGGGAATCAAGCCTTACGTAGTTCAGACTTAGGTTCGCTCGAGTATTTTCACTCTCCTTTTGCGCTCTAACTTTTGCCAAAGCCGCCCTTTGCGGGTTTTCAGCCTTGCGAGCTTAGTTTTTATATTTTCTAATTTTTTGTGCTCTAACTTTTGCCTAGGTCACCCCTTCGGGTTTTCGGCCTAGCGAGCCTCTCAAGGGTAATATTTCTTCAACTTGTCCATGTTGATCGGTTGGGAAAACTCTAGGCCATCTAAGTCCATCAGCACCACAGCTCCACCTGACCAGGTAGCCTTGATAATATAAGGACCAGTCCAATTAGGTCTGAACTTGCCCCTTGGGTCGTGGATGGGAGCTCGGTTGTCCTTGAGCACCAGATCTCCTTCCTTTAGATTCCGGGACTTAACCTTCTTGTTGAAAGCCCGGGCAATTCTACGCTGATAGCTCTGAACATGGTACAGTGCTTTCAGTCTTCTCTCATCAAAGAGCATGAGTTCTTCGAACCTGCTCTGCTGCCAATCTGCTTCGGCTATTTGACACTCAATCAACACTCGTAATGACGGAACCTCAATTTTAATAGGTAGAACGACCTCCATCCCATAAACCAATGAATACAGAGTCGCTCCGGTAGAAGTTCTAATTGAAGTCCTGTAGCCCCACAGAGCAAATGGCAACTTATCTGGCCAATCCTAGTAGGTTTCCACCATCTTCCGTAGTATATGCTTGATGTTCTTGTTGGCGGCCTTAACTGCTCCGTTCGTTTGCGGCCGGTATGTGGATGACTTATGAAAAACCACATTATATTTCTCCAACAAGTCAATTACTTCCTTCTTAAAGTGGGAACCATTATCCGAAATAATCTCGTTTGGGACTCCGTAGCGGCAGATGATGTTGTTTCTGATAAACTTTGCAACGTGCGATGCTTTCAAACCCACTTTGTAAAGTAATCTATCGCGACCAAAATGAACTCATGACCATTTGATCCCTTCGGAGTAACAGCCCCGATCACATCAATTCCCCAAACCGAAAATGGCCATGGTGAAGTCATGTTATACAGCTTTAACGGCGGGATGTTCATGCGGTTTGCATGGATCTGGCATTTGTGGCATCGCCGAACAAAATCGATACAATCCTCTTCCATTGTAGACCAGTAATAGCCCTGTCTGAGGATCTTTCTAGCTAACATTACTCCATTCATGTGTGCACCGCACTCTCCTCCATGGATGGCCTCCATCAGGCGCTTCGATTCTTTAGCTTCTACACAGAGCTTATGCATTCCCAGATGGCCCCTCTTGTACAGCTTACCCCCGCAGATGATGAACTGAACATCCATTCTTCTGATTGCCCTTTTATCCTTAGCATTTGCCCCTGGTGGATACGCCTCCTTTTCCAAGAAGTTCCAAATGTCGTAATACCAGGGGTTGTCGTCCTGAGCCTTATCTATGGCGGAAATTAACTCGTACGCTGGCGCAAACTTCTGGTCAATAATGACAGGACGCATCCGGACTCTGGACGGGATATCTATCATGGAAGATAGAGTTGCTAGTGAATCTGCGAACCTGTTGTTTTCTCTTACTAGGTGGGTGAAATTTAGCTTCTCAAATCGAGGAATTAACAAATCCAAGGTTTGGTGGTAAATTATCATCCTTTCCTCTTTGACTTTCCAGTCTCCTTTTGCTTGAGACACAACAAGGTTCGAGTCCCCAATGACGTCCAACCGTCTTGCCCCTAGTTCTAGGGCTGCTTCTAGGCCAGCAATACACGCCTCATATTCTGCTTCATTGTTCGAGACTTTGAACCGGAGCTTGAATGCTAAAGGGATACGGGAATCGTCAAGCGCTATCAGCAACACTCCTATCCCATACCTGTATTGGTTCGACGCTCCGTCAAAGTACATCGTCCAAGTTTCATCTTCGATATGCAGAATGGCTTCATCTGGGAACAGGTACTCAACCGCTTCATCCCCTTCAACCGGGTGGTCGGCAAGGAACTCCGCTACTGCTCTTCCTTTTACCGACTTGCGTGTTACATACTTCAAATCAAATTCGGAAAGCAACAGCAGCTAGCGAGCTAGCCTACCCGTAAGTGCCGATTTCTCGAAAAGATATTTGATGGGATCTAAGCGTGAAACCAGCATTACAGAGTGAGCTAACAGGTAGTGCCGCAGCTTCCTGGTAGCCCATACCAAGGCCAGACAAGTCTTCTCCAGCGGAGTGTAGCGGGTCTCGTAATCCAGCATCTTCTTGCTTAGATAGTAGATGGCCCTTTCTACCTTGTCCTCTGACTCTTGTGCGAGCATGCAGCCCATGGTAGTCTCAGTTACTGACAGGTACAATATCAACGGTCTCCCCGGCTCTGGTGGTGACAACACGGGCGGGTTCTGTAAATATTCTTTGATCTGCTCAAAAGCTGCTTGACATCGGCCGTCCCATTGGAACTTCTTTCCTTTCTTTAGGAGACCAAAAAGTGGTTCACAAGTCAAGGTTAATTTTGAGATAAACCGTCTTATGAATTGCACTTTACCTAGAAAGCCTCGCACCTCCTTTTTAGTCCTTGGTGGTGGCATTTCTAAGATGGCCTTGATTTTGGAAGGGTCGACCTCGATGCCCCTTTGTGTAATCAGAAACCCTAACATTTTCCCCGCTGTAACACCGAATGTACACTTTTGGGGATTCAACCGCAGCCGAAACCCTCTGATCCTTTGAAAAAACTTTTGTAAGGCGGTGTAGTGGCCCTCTCTTTCTTTGGACTTGACAATCATGTCATCCAGATACACCTCAACTTCCATGTGGATCATATCATGCAGTATCGTGGTTGCAGCCCGTTGATATGTGGCTCCAGCATTCTTCAGCCCAAACGGCATCACTCTGTAGCAATATGTCCCTCACGGGGTGGTGAAAGCAGTCTTCTCCCGGTCTTCGGGTGCCATCACTATCTGGTTGTATCCTGAGAAGCCATCCATGAACGAAAGCAAAGCATGCCCCGTTGTAAAATCTACCAACTCATCAATGTGCGGCAGGGGGAAGTCGTCCTTCGGACTAGCTCTATTCAAATCCCTGAAATCTACACATACTCGGATCTTGCCATCCTTCTTCGGCACTGGAACAATGTTGGCCAACCAAGTCGGGTATTCGGATACTAGCAGGAAGCCTGCATCAATTTGCTTGGTGACCTCTTCCATGATCTTAATGGCCCAATCAGGACGGATCCTTCTAAGTTTCTGCTTGATAGGTCGGGCCTCGGGGTCGAGAGGGATCCGGTGCTGTACAATCTCAGGATCGATTCCAGGCATGTCTTCGTAGGACCACGCGAAAACATCTTTGAAATCTTTTAATAAAGTGACTAAGCGCTCGCGTTCCTCCGAAGACAACGTGGACCCGATCTGGACCAGCCGCGGGTCCTTCTCAGTACCAACATTCACAGTAGTGATTTCGTCCATTAAGGGTTTAACAAATCGTTCCTGCTCTTGATCAATTAATCGTTGCAAAACCGGAGGAATTTCTTCCTCGTCGTTTTCATCAAAATTTTGAAAATCCTAATTTAAGCAATAAATCAAAGGCACAGAAAAATACTCAGAAACCACATCCAAATCATTCTCATTAAATACTTCCAAGCCGTCCGATTCTTCTGTTACAACAGACTCAAAAGAGAAAGAAAATGACGACCTAGACAGGACTGTGGCATCCGGGTTATCACCCCCAGGAATACCGGACTCAGACTCAGTCGAGCTGGAACCTGATTCCGACTCACAAGATTCGGTGGAGTCAGATTCCGGCTCACTACCTGACCCGGCGCTGCTGGACAAAAATCCTTCTTCATATTGCCAGATGAGAGAAGGTGCGATGGATGCATCCAAAATAGCTGATGATAGGCCCGCAGCCGCTTCATTCCCAATCATGCATACCGAAGAGTTATCCCCCAAGCACTTCTGTTCGATCGGAGGATCTGAAAGTAGACACGCTAGTGCTACCCCCATTTCATTTTCAGCGTCCTCAGACTGCACTTCCTCACTCTGCTCAGCCTCAGCCAATGAGTGTGTCCGCTCTTCGGCGATGTCATTCTCGGGTAGCTGGAGGTCAAAGAAAATCTCAAACCCCGATACACGCTTCCTCTCCGCGTTCAGCCACGGCTCTGGGAAGCCACAGAACGGAAAGTCCTCCCCCTCCCGGACGAAGCGTCCGTTTAGGGTACCCTGAATGGGCCGGTGCATTAAGTCAAAGGGTTTCCCCATTTGTTTTGCTCTGGCTCTTCCGGTTATCTGTTTTCCTTTCCTTATCCAGTCCTCTTTGGTGGGTAGGTAACCCAACCCAAAGGTGTGAGGGTTGTGTGGCACTTCGGCTAATGCCGCGACGCCCTTCCGGCCGCTTTTCCCCAATCTTATCCCAGGGATGTGCTGGAGTTTGTTCATGAGATAGACTGCTTAGGTACTGACATATACCCCTTCATTAGCTGCCATGATGTCCTGTACAACCCGAGCCTCAGCCAAGGTAAAACCTGATATGAAC
Organism: Camellia sinensis; assembly: GCF_055761805.1. NCBI lineage: Eukaryota > Viridiplantae > Streptophyta > Magnoliopsida > Ericales > Theaceae > Camellia > Camellia sinensis. The sequence continues at coordinate 112,278,640 of NC_138975.1, forward strand.
ACGTCTTCCATACCGTGCTCGATTTCTAGAACAGGCGTAGACACCTCCGGTGGCGGATGAATCGATGAATTTTCAAAAACAATGGTTACTCCCTTCCCATAGGGGTATTTCACCACTTGATGTAGGATAGAGGAAACCGCCTTTACCTGATGCAGCCACGGCCGCCCCAAAAACAGGTTGAACGTTGCAGGAACCTCCAAGACATGGAAATCTATCTCGTGCTGTCCCGGCCCAACCTTTGTTTGAATCTTAACTGTTCCCATTACTTCCCGGCTTGTGTTGTCGTATGCCTGAATTACCTGGGCTGTTGGCACAAAATCCGCGATTTTCAAACCGATCGCGTAAGCTGTTCTTGCCGGACAGACGTTGGTGGCGGACCCTGTGTCGACAAGCACCACGGGTATCCATTTATCTCTGTACTCCACGGAGATGTAGAGTGGCTTGTTATGGTTCGCACCCTCAGGTGGTAATTCTTTATCAGAAAAAGTCAACATCGGGGAGGCCCCTCCCGAAAAGACTAGGCCCACCAGCTGTTCGGGCGTGGTGACTATGGAAAACTTAGCTTTGTCCATGGCTGAGAGGACGGCCTGCCTATGTACCTGAAAAGCCATAAGCAGCCCCCAAATGGAGATGTCTGCTTGTATCTTCTTTAATTGTCTCAATACGGCCTCATCCTCGAGTTGCTTTTCCTTTTGCTTCTCTGCCTCCCTATCCTTTCCAGACGCCTCTGGTTGATCCAGATGTGGAGGTTTGAAATACCGTCCACTCTTAGTCATGTAATCGACCTCGCCGATATACCAGGTATCATCCGGTTGGTGATTCCCCGAATCTTCGTCGGTATGGGCCAGACACAGATCGTCATCCTCCCACCACATTCCATCTGCGATCGACAGGCACCTGTCTGGTTCCGGCATGACTGTTCCGATACTTGCAGTACCTCCTATTTCGATGCTCGCGGCATTCTCCATCTCTGTACTTGCGGCGGTCTCAACCCCCACATGGGCTTTTGCCTTCCTGATTCTCTCAGAATCTTTAAATTTTTCCCGTTTTGACTGTGCCAATGCAGTAGATTGTTCAATAATCCCTGTACTCAAAATACTCCATTCCCGAGCGAAACTCTCGACACCGGCGCTCCCTGGCGATGTACTCTGTTCTTCGACGTTCCCGGCTGTTACTGACATTCCTGCCCCTGCCGGACCTTGTTCTGACTGAAACTCTCCTACCACATCTGGCTGATCATCCAACCATCCTGTGGCCTTTGCCGATTCCTCGTAATCGAACCAGTTGACGGCTGAGTCTTCTGGATCTTGGTCACTGTAAAACTGGAACTCGGCAAGATCCTCTTCCACAGCTGTCAAATCATCCGTTTCCTGTCCTCGGCTGTCCCCTTGGATTGCACACAGCTCTCCCTCTACTGGAAACTTCACATCTGGTCTATTCTGGCCCATTGGTGAAATGTAGTCACTCAGACTATAAGCATTTCCAACATCACTCCCAGACTCCGCAGACTCTGGCTCAAAAACCCCCTTCTCCTTTGGAGTCTTCTCTCCCCTGCTCTCGATGGTCACCACCGCTGGCCTGGGTTGGGTTATGGAGACGTCCATCATACACAAATCGGTGCAATTAGGAAGGAAAACTTCTAGCTTTGGCAGGTAGGAAGATGTGATATAGATACTAGGATCGTAGGGCACGACCCCAGTATGGATGAAATTGATTCTTTTGGGTGGTGGAGCTTGGTTATGTGTGGGGAGAGGGTTTGTAGTGACATTGGGTTTCTCAGGAGGTAAAATCACCCCGTTATCAATGAGATCTTGAATCTCATGACGCAATCGAAAGCACAGGTCGGTGTCGTGACCGTGTTGTTGATGAAATGCACAATACTTGGCTGGATTGTGGGCAGCTGGGAGTCTTTCCAGTAAGGGCCGCGGCTCTAGGGGCTTCAGATGCCCTTTTCTGATCAAAACCCCCAAAGCTTTGGGCAGGGGCATATAAAGCGGAGCGAAGGTTCTGGTATTTTTGGGAAGGTATTTGGTTGTTTGTGGGTTGCTTCCGGACGCACCGGAGAATGGTGTGGCTGCCATATTTCTTGGGGAAGGGTTGGTGGTGACCATACTCACTTCAGAGGTCTTGGTAGTTGTAGTGCCACTCGGGCCTGCATTAGTGTTACGATTGAAAGTTCTGCGGGGCTGCTCCCGGTCATTATCAATCAATCCTTGCTTTAAGGCATCCTCAATTTGCACCCCCATTTCGTGTAGATCAGAAAAGGTAGGAAAGGGGAGTACAATCATCTTTTGCATTAACTTCGGCTGAAGATTGCGCACAATCATCCGAATCTAGTCCTTGTCCGTGGGCCTTAAGGTCATCATCGAAGCCTTAGCCCGCCATCTGGCTACGAATTCTGAGAAGCTCTCCTTGGGTTCTTGCCTCGTTGTCTCGAGATCCCGGGTCGTGATCTCGATTTGTGTATTGTATGAGTACTGCAGGATGAAGGCCTCAGCCATCTCGTCCCAACTTCTCTTGACGTCATCCTCCAATCTGGCATACCATGTGGCCGCTACACCCGATAGGGTCCGGCCAAATAAAGATAGCTTCTGCAGTCTAGTGAGGCCCATGGGCCTTAGGATGTCTGAAAATAATCTTAGGTGCACCATGGGGTCTCCAGACCCATCAAAACGATCAATTTGTGGCATCTTAAACCGATCTGGCAACGTCACGGCTGCGTCGGTGTATCCGTCTCCAATGTCTGGAATGGACTTCACACCTTGAGATTTCTTAAACAGCTTTTCAAGCTTGCTCATTTTTAATGCCATGGGGTCCACCTCGGACTCGAAGGGAGAATCCAATTGATTGATAGGAGTGGGTGCTTTGGATAGTTGAGGCGGGAACGGGGGCAGAGCTGGCCCCGTTGGAAGGTCGGTATCCTCTTGGACATTCTGGGCATTTGGCGTTTCTTCGGGTATCGGAACCCTTAGTGGAGGAGGGACTTGCTGTGAAGCTGACGCCCCAGTTTGCTGCTGCAATCTCACGATTAAATCCGCTTGTTCACTCACAACCGTGGCCTGCTGTTTGGCGAACTCTGCCTGCCGAACAGCATCCTGCTGCATCATTTTCATGCTGTCTTGGAGTTGGCGCACCATCTCCTCTAAGCTAGCCATACTATTCTGCTCTGGTCGAATTACTGGTATATGTTCCCTTTCTGTAGGTGAAACAGGACCCTGATCCCTACTGAACTCAGGTGGGGTAGATAAGGCCCTCTGAACTGACTGTTGAACTGATGCCCTCTGCCTAGCTGTCCTCCGTCTAGTAACCGGGGGTAGGGAGTGGTACACTGGTTGTCCGTCTACCAGATCCCCAGATCGATGGAGCCGACGACCTCTAATCCAGAGTGCTTGGGGAATATCTATCGGGTTGGAACCAATAGTGCTAAACTACCTAGCAAAAAGATAAATAAAGCAATAAATAAACAAACAATCGGACGGCACAACGGCATAAAATAAACACATACAACACACAGTTGGGCATTCATAATACACAATTGGTAAGCCGAACACACTGTTCTCCGATACTGATCACTGTTCCTCAAATTTCTGTTCCCAACATACTGAACCTGATACCCACGGACATAACTGATTCTCGAATTCTGATACCAATGCCCTTAGGCCTGATGCCCCGGACTTGCAAACTGGTATGTACGTTCCTGTAGAGATACACTCTAAAAGCACATAGCAAGTAAGAAAGAGCCAAAACACCCCTATGTTGGGGTAGGGTTTCCCTGTTCTATTTTGTCAGGAGCTAGGGTTTCACTATGCACGCAGCAGTTTCAAACAACCTAACATCGGGTGAACAACCTGTCCTAGCTTGGAATGGTCACTGTGGATCCGAACATGCACTAGGTCGAATGGTCAAAAAGGGGTGCCCCGGTAAAACCGGGGTTTGTGTTCCCATACTGTCAGAGCCCATAGCCGGTCAGCCTTATGGTCATGCCTTGACAAGACAAGCCTCCGGCAAACCGTTCAGGAATGGCAGATGGCAAACACGGTGTCCTAGGCGCACCAATGCACATGACATGCAATGCAAAGAAACACATAAGTGTAATCAAAACGGGATATCACGAGTTTGAGTCAAGCTCTCTAAAATTCCCTAGCAGAGTCGCCAGAAACTGTAGCACGCGCCCGCGAAGGGGCCCCGCTACTACAGTTCGGACTTGATTTGTGTCACGGTTCTTAATCTTGAACCAAAGAGTCCAAATCTGGCAAATCGTTTTGAGAAACAGATTTTTGAAAAAGTAGCGCCAAACATGGACTGCTTTGCCAGATACAGGGTCGCCACCTAAATATTTTTTAATGGGGGAATTTAGGAAACCCTGACTCGGTGTCGAAGGCCACATGTCCGTCATCACCAGAATTGTCTCGGCTCGGGAGCTTGGGTACGATCGGGGAAGGTCAACTATGAGCACCCCCTTTCGCCCGGTCCAAAGACCGGCCTCTACTAACCGTGATATCCGTTTTTGAAAACTTTATGTGTTCTTATTCCGGTTATTAGACTAGATTGCCTAATTTGGAAACAAGCATTACATATCCGTTTGCTTTGAAAAGTGCTTTGGAATTTGCTACTCGCAAGTAGACTAAAACACGGATTTCAATGAGTTTTTCCAACTCAAACAATCCAACCTTCACCCACAGGCATTCAAACAGTTTATCATATAAGCATTTAGCCGCATGGCAAGCATACTGTCATGGCAACACTCACGCGCATGCGGGATGCTAAAACATAAATACTTACATCGTACTTCGTACCAAAACAGTAAACTAGTTAGCAAACATGCATGTCCTAGTCCATGTCAAGTTGACTAATGCAACACATGCAAGATGCAATTAGAGTAGGCTCGGCTAACCTAAATATGGCATGTGAAATGTAACCAATTGATTCACGTATTCAATTTTGGAATTTGAAATGCGAATGCAGTTAGCATGATGTACCGAGCCCGGTGCATGCAGGACAAATGTATGAATGCACGCATGCATTGCATAAGGTATGCTAACTTTAAAATATGCCCTAGTCTACCATCGTAAGCAGGTAAATAAAAGGGAAGAAAGAAGTGGGGATTGGAAGACATACACACACTCACCCACACTTATTACAGATTTGCCCTCGCTCGGAGGATACAAACAAATATTACAGTCCCAAATAATAAGCAAATAAAATTATTACAGAATTTATAATTAGTTAATAGAAAGAATGCAAAAGAAAGAAGAGGATGGCCGCAGCCTCTGTCTCGGGATGCGCGAATGATGCATGCTCAGAACCCGGCTCACCTGAAAAACCCGTACCGTGCCCCTGCCACCTTTGTTTATACTGCCCTGTCTCTCTGAAAATTGCCAAAGTTCTGGAACAGGTTCCTTACATGCTGCAGAGTACCACCGGCTGGGGGAAATTCCCACCGGCAGTGCAGAATTTCCATCGGCAGTGTTTGGATTTACCGGCCATTCAAAGATTGCCGGCCAGCACTGAATTCTGCCGGTCGGCAGAAACTTCCTGCAGAAGACAATTTTGACAGCAAACAGAGAACAGACAGTGCATGGCATGGGGTTTCAGGCATATGTGAGCATGGTCATGCTTCCCATCATGCATTGAACTCAGGGAAGCATGACCCTCGATCCTCGAGCCATCAATGGTGCATGATAGCCCAAGGGATCAAGTTTGCCACTTGATATAAAGATGCATGCGACACACAAATGAGAGCCAAGGCCTTATCATGTCGAAGTCAAAGGCCCCGGTGACCGAGAGTTAAGGCGTGTTTCATCACTTATAGTATGAACACCCCTTAACACTCACACTTGGTTTGACACCCCAAACCAAGTAATGCAATGCATGTTATGCAAACATGGCTCAAAATGCAACATGATAACAAGATACAAGGCATACCAAGTGTCATGCAATTAGTATGGCAAGTATGCAATGCTAAACATGCAAGATGTGAGTGTAATGCAAACATGGACCATTTGAGCAATGGGATCAACATATTACAAGACTTAATGAAACAATCATGCAAAGGACATGAGACAAGCATGCAAGAGGGCCTTAAATGGTAAAGGGGCAGACCTTCACCCACCTCAAAACAGTGGCAAAAAGTGTCCAAAAGGTGGACCAATGCTCATGTCAACAAGCAAACCAAAGGTCCTAAGGTTAAGGCACAAAAAAAAAGGTATTTCACTCCCACCAACATGACCACTCATGGCATGATTAAGACAAGTAAAAACAGAATTTTTACATGCAAAAAAGGACTCCAAAACCTCCTAATATGTCAACTTAAATGGCTCCAAAGGGATGCATGCACCAAAGTCCATATCTAGGCATAAAAGGGGACACCCTCAAGGCATGGAAGAGGTCACAAATGCAAGCATACAAGCATGATTTATGGACTGAAATGGGGTCCTAAATGATGCCAAATCATGAGGGTGATCATAGTTATGCATGCTAGAGGTCAAAATGCTCAAAGCTTACAAGCCAAAACATAAAGAGACGACATCAAACTATGCAAGCATGGCTGAAATGAAGGGCCAACAGACCTTGAACATGGTAAGACAATTCCAAAACCTTCATGAAACTAAGCCTCCACATGCAAGAATCATGGCCTAAACACAAGGTGCCTTTCTAGGCCAAAAGGAGCAATGTAAAGCAAGTACTTTAGGCATGCAAAGAGATATAAATCCGACCAAAAACAGAGATTACATATGACCTAAAAACACCTAAAAAGTTCTGAAATAAGGCAAAAATCAAGCAAGCATGCATGTTACCCTTTAAGCCAAAATGCAAAGAAATAAGACAATGAAGGGAGAGGGGTGTCCCTCCCCTATGCAAGACTTCAAACCATCTTCCTTACCACTGAAAATCAACTGGTTTTTAGTGGTGAAAAGACCAACACACTCAAGCAAACAAGGCCTCACAAGGGAAGCACAAAAGGGGCCAAATAAAGCCTAATAAGGTGAGTTTGCACCCAAACCACAAAACAACCTTAATGAAAGTTCTAAAGCATGAAAATGTAAGCCTTTTTCATGTTATGCACAAAAGCTAAATCAGCAAGCAAGATAGGTAAAAAACTATTGCAAGTTTGGGGAATCTAAAGTAAAGTGCTCACCCTTGAAGATCCTTTGAAGAACAAGTGGTCCAGCCCTCTTCTTTTGATCAAAATCAGTCCAAAAACTCAAGAATCAACCCCCCCAAGTCCTCAATCTCGGAGCAAGGTGTAATAGTGTGTGTGTTGGTGCAAAAGTAAGGTAAAATCACACTTTTAGGCCAAGAAACACACACAAAGAGAGAGAGGGAGGGAAATATAGAGATAGGGTGTATCTATAAGTGTAAGCTCTGGTTTTTGCCTCCAAAGTTTCTAACCTAGATCAAAGAGGAGAGCCTTCCTCTTATAGGAGTCCCTCTTGCAAAGCTTATTCAACAAGCTTGCTTAGAGGGACATCCCTATATACACGTGTATGGAGGAAGGCAGAATTGGTGCCAGCTATCACAGCTGGCACAAAATATCTCCATAAAGTAGATGAACAGTGGTCGGCTGCCCAAAAATGCCATTTTGACAAAATTTAGTGCCGACCGGCAACAAACAGTGCCGACTGGCAATAAAAAGTGCCGATTGAAGCAAAAACCAGCCGGTGGCCTCTAGCCACTGCCGGTGGTGTGTGGGGATGCCTCACAAGGCATTCCCTGCCCCTCCAAGGCAAAACACAAGTGTTTAGTGCGAAACCAGACACTAAACGGTCAAATTCGGAGATCTTGAGGCAAGGCGCATAGCCGAGACCTCTGGGAACTCCAAACGAACACAAACATGGATGATCACCGAGTATTCAAACGGTAACGTCCAAGTCTTAAGGACGGTCAAAAATGGGGTGTCTACAGCGGGCGAGCAGAGGAAGCTAGGCGTAGTCCAAGTAGCCTGCACCACTGCCAAGGAAAGGTTGGAAAAGGCCCTCGCCAATAACGAAGATCTGCATGACCAGGTGATTAAGGGAAAAGAAGAAGCAGATGGGCGAATTAAAAATTTGGAAAAGTCATTGGCAGAAGAGAGGGCCAAAATGGCCTCTGAGAGGGCGGCGTACCCCGACTTATGCGTGGCAACTGTGGAGCAATTTATGGGGTCTGCCGAATTCCAGATGGCCATTGACACTGCGGTCGCCAGGAGCTTGGCGAAGGAGGGGGGAAGGGGGTGCTAGCCCGTCGGGAATGGCCGCTGAAGGTAGGAGCAAAGAAGAAGTGATCTAAAACTTTTAGCAGTCAGACTTCTACAAGCACGAAATGAGCCAGTATTGGAACAGCGGCTGGATGAGCTTCAAGTATAAAGTTCAAAAGATGTTCCCAGACGTGGATTTTAGTCTCGTGAAAGTAGGAGAAAATGACGTTGCTTAGACTCCCTTGGATGAGGGGGTTGAAGAGGAAGATCTCACGTCCAGCGAGGGGGATTAAGGGCTGGGCGTTCTTTTTGGTTAAATGTAATTTCTGGAAAGAAGTGTAAAAGAATTTTTGTTGTTTTGTTTTTGTTTTTGTTTTTGTTTTTTTTTTGTTTTTGGTTTGGAAGTAGATGTAATTTCTGTAATGAATTGTATAAAAGTGCAAGTTTGTCAATAAAACGACAAGTTCTGTTATAGTTGTTGTTGTTGTTATTGTTGTTGTTGTTGTTGTTTTTTTTTTTTTTTTTGTGAATTGTAAAGTTCAAGTGGTAAAAATGGATAAGTAAAATGGACAAGTAAAGTTTGTGAATGTGAAATGGTAGAGTTTAAATGGTAAATATAGACAAGTAAAATGGACAAGCAAAGTTTGTGAATGTGAAATGGTAGAGTTCAAATGGTAAAAATGGACAAGTAATCTGACTTGCATAAATGGTAAAAACTGGGCAAGCATGAACTGAGATTGAAACTAGTCTGGCTAAGACTAATTATGACTAATTGTAACTGCACACTTTGTCTGGATGAAACTAGTGTTGTCTCACCTGGTCGAGCTCTTCGATCTCAGTTTGGCTGAGCTCTTCATGCTCAGTCTGGCTGAGGTTGGGAGGGCTCAGTTAGGCTGATGCTTGGGTTAACTCGGTTTGGCTGAGCTTTTCGATCTCAGTCTGGCTGAGCTGTTCATGCTCAGTCTGGTTGAGGCTTAGAGGGCTTAGTCGGGCTGAGGCTTTGGTTAACTCAGTTTGGCTGAGCTCTTCATGCTCAATCTGGCTGAGGCTTTGGTTAACTCAGTCTAGGTGAGCTTTTCATGCTCAGTCTGGCTAAGGCTTGGAGGGCTCAGTCGGGCTGAGGCTTTGAGGGCTTAGTCGAGCTGAGTCTTTGGTTGACTCAATCTAGATGAGCTCTTCATGTTCAATCTGGTTGAGACTTGGAGGGCTCAGTCGGGCTGAGGCTTTGGTTGACTTAGTCTGGCTGAGGTCTTCATGCTTAGTCTGGCTGAGGCTTGGAAGGCTCAGTCGGGCTGAGGCTTTGGTTAACTCAGTCTGGGTGAGCTCTTCATGCTCAGTCTGGCTGAGGTTTAGAGGGCTCAGTCAGGCTGAGGGTCGGTCAAAAATTTGTAATTGAAACACAACACAGATAAATGGAGATGTGAAATTGTTGTCATTAAGGCATAATTTGTCGATGACAAATTTACATCGTGTATGGAAAGGACAAAAATGAACAAGTGCGCAGATCGGCAAAAGAGAACAGACAACAATTGAATGATAAGAAAACATGGGACGCCATTACTAGAAATAACGCTTCAAATGCTCGACATTCTATGGATGAGGGAGGTCTCTTCCTTCCATATCTTGGAGACAGTAAGTCCCCGGGCGGGGTCTGCCATTGACAATATAAGGTCCTTCCCATTTGGCTGCTAGCTTGCCCTCGGTCGGATTTTTAGTGGCAAGGGTTGCTTCGCGCAAGACTAGGTCCCCCACTGCGAACTCTAGAGGTCGAACTTTGCGGTTATATTGTGTTCTCATTTTCTGCTGATATGACGCCCGTCTGACAGCAGTTGTCTCTCGGAGCTCTTCAATCAGGTCCAAGTCAGCCCGACGCAACTCTTCGTTTAGTTCTGGATTCGAGTGCAAAACCCAAGGGGTCGGCACGCCGATTTCCACTAGGATGATTGCCTTAGTACCGTTTGTTAGGCGAAAAAGGGTCTCCTCAGTAGAGGTTCGGGCGGTCATCCGATAAGTCAGAGTACGTTCGGTAATTTTTCAACCCAGAGTCCTTTAGCGGCTTCCAACTTAGTCTTGATGATCTTCAAGAGGGAGCGATTGGTGACTTCGACTTGCCTATTAGTTTGGGGATGATCTGGGGAAGAGAAACATGGTTTAATGTGGAGCTTTACATAGAATTTCCTGAACTTGGAATTGTCGAATTGTTTGCCATTGTCTGAAACGATGGCTTAGGGGATTCCAAATCGGCACACGATCAACTGCCAGGTGAATCTAGTGGTGTTTCACTCAGTGATTGTAACGAGGGGTTCGGCTTCCACCATTTGGTGAAGTAGTCGATGGCCACGACGGCGAACTTGGTTTGGCCCCTACCAGTGGGCAAAGGACCGACTAAGTTAATGCCCCACTTGGTGAAGGGGTAGGGACTGCTGAGTGTAATCAGTTCTGTTGGTGGAGCATGGGGGATGTTAACAAAGCGTTGGCATTTGTAACACTTAAGCACAAATTCGGTGGCATCTTGATTCAAAGTAAGCCAGAAGTAGCCGGTACAGAGGATTTTATGGGCCAGAGACCTTGCACCCGAATGATTACCATAAATGCCCTCATGGACTTCCCTCATCGCATAGATCGCTTGAGCAGGGCTGAGACACCTGAGGTATGGGCGTGAGAATCCTCGCATGTACAGTAGGCCGCCGATGAGGATGTAATTGGACGACCAGGCTCTGACCTTGGCGGCTTGCTGTTTATCATCTGGCAACTCTCATTGTGACAAAACTAGAAGGATGTCTTGAGCCCATGGGATAGGTTCATTCTGGAGGAAGTGAACCTCCTGTGGGTTTGGGGAAGTAGCCGGATAGGTGAGATATTCAATGCGGACGCCATGGCTGAGGTCCGACTGGTCAACTGAGGCTAATTGAGCCATTTCATCCGCCTTGGAGTTTTCTGACCTGGGGATGTGTTTGATCTGGAAGGTAGTGAAGAAGCGGACAAGAGGAAGGGCAATGTCCCTGTATGCTCGCATCGTCTCTTCCTTTGCGTCGAACTCCCCAGTAATCCGTCCGATAGTCAATTGAGAATCACTGAATACTTGGATATGGTTTGCACCAATGTCTCTGGCTAATCGAAGACCTGCTATCAAGGCCTCATATTTGGCCTCATTATTGCTCGCGTCGAATAGGAAGCGGAGGGCACACTTGAAGTATTCACTCTCCGGGGTGGTGAAGATTAGACCGGCCCCACTGTCCTTTTTACGAAATGAACCATCAACACTGAGGGTCCAAGAGTGAGGGTCTTCTGCATTAGTGGTGAAGTGTGCTGGTGGAGAGGGCACATTTGGAGGGAGATTGGTGAATTCCAAAATAAAATCGGTGACAACCTGACTTTTGATTGTTGTTCGAGGTCGGTAGGAGATTTCAAATTGACTGAGCTTGACGGACCATTGCATAAGTCTGCTTGACGATTTTGGTTGTTGCATGACCTTTCTCAGAGGTTGATCAGTGAGAACCACTATGGAGTGGGCTTGGAAATAAGGTCGCAGGTGTCTGGATGCGATGACTAAGGCAAGGGCCATTTTTTCCAGCAGAGGGTAATTCTGTTCGACCCCCTTGAGAGCGCGGCTAATGTAGTAAACTGGACATTGTATTGAGTCATCTTCCCTGATGAAGGCAACACTGACTGCAATGCTTGACACAGCTAAGTAGAAGAAGAGGGTTTCGCCTAGCAGTGCTTGAGAGATGAGGGGAGGGTTGGCCAGACATTGCTTTAGTTGTTGAAAAGCCTCTTCGGATTCGGTGCTCCACTCGAAAGCTTGTCGGAGGACTTTGAAAAATGGAAGACACTTGTTGGTTGCCCGAGAGATAAAGCGGTTGAGGGCGGCAACTCTACCCGTGAGCCGTTGAACCTCCTTGACCATTCTGGGAGACCGCATTTTAATAAGGGCCTTAATCTTTTCGGGGTTAGCCTCAATGCCCCGTTGGCTAACCATGAAGCCCAAGAACTTTCCAGATCCTACGCTGAAGGCGCACTTCTCCAGATTCAGTTTCATCTGATATTTGCGTAAGGTTTTGAAAGTCTCTCGCAGGTCTGTCAAGTGATCAGAGGAGAGTTTACTCTTGACTAGCATGTCATCGACGTAGACTTCCATGTTCCGACCTATCTGGTGTTGAAAGGCGGCATTAACTAAGTGTTGGTAAGTTACACTGGCATTTTTCAAGCTGAACGACATAACACGATAGTGATAAGTCCCTTTGTCTATGATGAAGAAGGTGTGTTCCTGGGCGGCCGGGTGCATCAGTATTTGATTGGAGCCGAAGAAGGCATCCATGAAGCTAAGCATCTGATGTCCGACAGTTGCATCAACCAGCAGATCTATCCGGGGGAAAAGATAATTATCTTTTGGGCAGGCCCGATTGAGGTCAGAGTAATTGAAGCAGAGTCGCCATTTACCATTGTGTTTGCGGACCAAGACTACATTGGACAACCACCTGGGGTAGTCCACGTTTATGATGAACTGCGCCTTCAATAGTTCGTCCACCTCAGAGGCGATGAGGGTATTGCGTTCCGGGTGAAAAATACGTTGTTTCTGTTGGAAAGGTCGGAAGTGGGGCTCAATACTGAGGCGATGAGTGATGAAAGAGGGATCGATACCTGGCATGTTTAAGTAGATCCAGGCAAAGACATCGTTGTGCTCGGCTAAGAGAGCCATGAGATCGGCCTTGGCTTGAGAGGATAGTTGACTGCCAATCCTGGCTATCCTAACTAAGTTGGTATGATCGATGGGCACTTCGACAAGTTCTTCCACTGGTTCTCCTCTGACTAACTCTTTCTCGTCTCTAACGTCGAAACCTTCGATGATCATAGTCTCATTCATCTTGAGTTCCTTTAATGAGGCGACGTAGTATTTCCTGGCTATTGTCTGCTCGCCCCTCACGGTGCCGACCCCGAGATTGGTCGGGAATTTCATGGTTAGATGGTATGTAGAGGTAATAGCTTGGAAAGCGTTGAGAGCCGTGCGTCCGAGGATTATGTTATAAGCAAAAGGACAGTTGATGACGAGGAAGGTGAGTAGCTTTGTGGTATGTCGTGGATATTCTCCGATGGTGATGGGGAGATCGATGGAGCCTATGGAGGTCAGCCGATTGCCAGTGAAACCAACTAGCGGGGTTTGGAGAGGGGACAATTTTTCTTCTCCGACCTAGAGCTGGCGATAGGCGTTCAAGAAGATGATGTCTGAAGAGTTACTGTCGTCGACAAAGCACCCGTCTGACTTTGTAATTGGATAGGAGAGTAGAGATGACGAGGGGGTCGTTATGGGGGTAACGGATGCCTGTGCAGTCGGCCTCCGTAAAGGTGATGGGTTCAGTCCACTGCTTGGGGTGTTTGAAGGGGCGATCTAATGTCGTGACTTCTTTATCGGAGCCTTGTCTAATTTTTCTAAGTTCGGCTCGCTGGGCTGAACGGGATGGACCTCCACGTGCGAGACCGCCAGCGATGACTCTAATCTCTCCGAGCGGGGGGGTAGGATGGCTTTGTGCTCGGGGTTGTGGTGGGGGCCGATCATTATCTCGCTTAGGTTGCGCGGGTTGTTGGGGGGGTATGTTGGTGGTGGCCCCTCGGCGGGTCGGTCCTTAGGCATTGCTGGGGACCAGCTATCGTGAACCAACTGAGGCGCCCCTGGCATATCAAATCCTCGACCTGGTCTTTAAGGTTAACACATTCCTCAGTGTTGTGGCCGTGGTCCTGATAGAAACGGAAATACTTGGATTGATCTCGTCGGTTTGAGGGAGACCATGATAGCTGGGGCCATTTCAAGTTGTAATCTCGTTGGATCTGGTTCAAGACTTGTTCCATGGGGGAATTGAGGAGGTTGTATTGCTCAAACCTATCGGGTGGTCGGGGTAGGTGCCGGTCGGTCGGTCGGTATATTGGGGGGTTTGCTGTGCATATTGGGAGGATCTGATTTTGGTTTCCTTTCTTTTTTTCCTAGGGGTTGGATTTTTAGTTGTAGTGTCTTGGCGGGCTGCCAAAGAGTCTTCGGCATTCATATATTTTTGGGCTTTAGAGAGGAGGGTGGCCATGGTGGTCGAAGGGTTTTTAGAAAGGGAGAAAAGGAAATCGGATGGTCGTAAACTGACCATGAAGGCTGTGAGGATGACCTTGTCGTCATTCTTTGCCACCTGTAGGGCCTCGGTGTTGAAACAGGTAACAAAGCTACGTAGTGATTCCCCTTCCGTGTGATGGATATTAAGTAATTGAGTTGTCGGGCGCCGGTGGCGCCGAGCACCATTGAAATTGCTCAGGAAGGAATCACTTAGGTGTTAGAAAGTAGAGACAGAGTCCGGTGGGAGCTGACTAAACTAGAGTCGAGCCGACCCCTTAAGCATTACAGGGAAAGCCCGACACATGATCTCGTCAGGAAAAGCATGGAGGATCATAAGGGTCCTGTAGGTCTCCAAATGGTCAATTAGATCTATTGTGCCGTCGAATGAGTTGATCGAGGGCATTTTGAACTTGGAAGGTAGGGGTTTGTCCCTAATGGAGGCGACAAACGAAGAGTTGGCTGTTGTGGAAGATTTATTCTGTATGTTCTGCATGACTCCGTGAAGCTGGAGTTTCATAGCTCGGAGTTCCGCATCCCAAATAGGAACATTGTCACCTCTAAAATGCAGTAGGGGTTGGACACTATTAGCCTCTCTTTCATGAGCAGGTGCTTGAACTGATGGATGTGAACCCCAAGGTAGCAGGTTCATGTCTTGAGGTGGGGCTTGGAAACCTTCTAAATTTGAGATATGGGCTTGTTGGAAAGGATGGCTCGAGGTTCGTTCTCGATTGGGAGGGACATCTTGTGGTGGTGGAGGAGGTATAGGGAGGTCTCACAGGAGCAAAGCGTTGATCAAGGCTTGATTTTGCTCAACCAAGCGGTTGATGCTGTTGGTGAGTTCTGTGAAGTACTGAGGTGGGTTGTTTGGGTTGGGAGGGTCGGCTTGGGGGTTGATGACGTTGTGTTGAGAAGCCATGGATCTCGTTGTGACCATCCACCTTTATGGCTGGTGAGGAGGAATTATCGGGAATGGGTCTCCGGCAACAATGAGCACAACTGTTACCCGAAGTGGTGTTCCCACAGACGGCGCCAACTGATAATACTGCTGATCCCTGGAGGGCGAGTCGGGCTGACCCACACTTCCTACACCGTTCTCCAGTCACTAAGCTCACTGGAATACCTGCAAAAGTGTCCAACGGGGAACGGGAGTCCCCCAGCGGACCCTCCGACGACCAAGTTAGAAGAGAGAGAGATCAATGATGTGTAGAGAGATAATAAGAATAGAGAACTTAACCTTTTTGTGTCTTGGAAGCCTCTTTATATCCTTTATTCATCATTTCCTTGTCCACTTCGACCTGTCATGTTGGCCAAAAGTCTATGCTATAGCTTTCCTTGTTCATGGTGAGGCTGCACGTTCCGACGTGAAGGAGTTATCGTATTTAATGTTGTAGGAGCCTCATTAATGGCTGATATGTGGTGCAATAACTCTGCAAGATCTTTGTTTGCTGGTTATTCTTTTGACAAGTGTTTAGATGTCATTGGTTCCTAGTGCAACGTTGGGTTTTCAATGGTATTGAGCTTTAGTGCTTAATCCGTGAATTAGGCCCTAAGTGGTGGGCCAAGAGCTTCTATGGGCCCACCGATGTCAATAATAATTGATCAAGATCATTTTTGTATGGTGTGCGATCTTGAGCCACATGACCTGCAGAGAAAAGATCTGAGTCTTGCTTGGGCACCAGTGTTGTGCCGACGAAGGACTTTTGACGTTTCAGTTAATTAACTCGAGAGATATTAAAAAGAAAGATTTATGATTTATGATTTAGAGATATTAAAAATTCTATTTATACACAAAAAAAAAAATTACAAAAAAAAATTGATAATGTCATTTTTATAAATAAATTCAGGGAGATTTATTAAAAAAATTTTTTTTAAGTGTTTGTATTTTAATTAGTTCATAAGATATTATTATATTCTAATAAGTCTTATTATTTGAGCATTTGAGCTACTAAATCTTAATTTTCATATTTAACATAGTTTGTGGACATTTCTACTCTTACAAATATTTTTTGAACGGTTAATAATTTGGTGATATGAATATTCATATTTTACAATATAAATATTTACATTGTCGTGTGAATGTTCACATTGACATGTTAAGATTCACATTGATGGTGTGAACATTCACATTGATAGTGCAAACATTCATATCATGAAACATTCACACTGTAAATATGAATATTATTAAGAATATTTTGGTAATTATATCACTCATAAGATTTATTGAAATATAAAAAAAAAATAATGTAGACTATATAAAATGTAAGTACGTGAAAAAGAATTTATAAAAAAGTGTCCCATAAATTTATATCTGTAAAAATTTTATTTTAAAATAAAAAATTTACGTTAAGCCACATTATTTTATATGAAAATTTTATACTCTTATCTTTCTTGCACTGACCTTTTTTTTTTTTTTTTTGTTACAGGGAAATCCTCCCACCCGCAGGTCCAAGGCAGCGCCCCATGAGGAGATCACTAGGGTATCCTGTTGTCCGTTCCAAGTAAGAGACTATAACCTGGAAGCTTGTCCCGACCTCCCAAGGCAAGTTTCGATTAAGTCAGGACTCGCACAGCGGGGGAGCATTAAACCCACACCAAGTAACTGATTAGACATTCTTAAGGTTTAACCTCCTAACTAACAGTGATTCGCCCAGAAGATTGACCCAAAAAAAAATTAATCTCGTAACCTTGGAGCTTAAGCACTGCCCTTTTTATGGAAGGCCTCATGCGACCACTTAATAGTGGTGAGCGTTTTATACCGTGACATATAAATGATTGGGCCTCGCTACAAAGCCTTCTAACCTAGTCAATTATCTATCCATCAACAATGATAAATAATAAGCACTTAACACTAAAGCTATACATTCTTGAAAAAGAGTTGTGTACTTTTCCCATCACAAATTATAATTAAAATTAAAATAATAATTAGTATATAGTACCTCTATATTGACTTCTATATTGACTTATATAAGGATGGGCCCTAACATAAGTTTTTTAATTCATAAAATCTCTTAGAATAATATGTTTGGGTGATTAAATCTTTTTTTAAATGGCCATTTTTTCGGACGGCTTTATCCTTGAATTAAATATTCAGCGGCATAAGTGGCAGCTATTCTTCCTTTCAAACTTTAAAATATTATATCTTTTATTTTAAATATTTATATTTCAGAAATTGTAAATTTATTTTATAAAATTTATCAAACAAAATCCATACTGAACAAGATAAAGAGATTTTGTTGAAGGGATTAATAAAGGACAAGAGATGGCATGGATCAGCAATTCAAAGGACTAGTTAACAACTTTAAGATTGAGAAAAGTCCAAGAAGGAATTAATAAGGAGAGTTGTGTGTTTTTGTCCCATTATTACAAACAAAAAATTAAAAACTAAAAATAAAAAAGGTGGTGGTGATGCGAGGTTGTTGGGTTTTCATGAACAAGGACAATTGGATTGTGATATTCTTGTTTTGATTCATTTTTAACCTTTTGTTAGGGTGGACCATCTTCTGTTTTGGCTCATTATACCAATGTCAAGCCAAGGTTAACTGACCAGCCCGTGCACTTAAACAATATTTTATTATAATTATAGCCTTGATTAATAAGTTATAAATAGTAATTATAATCCTTTGGTATTCGATGGACTCATAATTTTTTGGTGAAAAAGTGAGTTTTTTTATATTTTTTATGACTTTTTGGTGAGAAAAGAGTTTTTTTTCCTTTTTTTTTTCCCTCAAATTTTTGCAAGAAATTGGAGGTTCCAAATGACATTTTCGGCTATAAAAATAAATTAATAACCCAAAAATAGCCCTAATTGATCTTGATGGCAAAATTAGTAATAACTTTTCACAAACTTAACATATGAATTTTCTTTTTTAATTCTACTAATGTCCTTATCTCTAAAAAGAGAGAAGTCCTTATTTCTTTTAGATTTATTAATTTCTTTATACTATTTACTCTTAAGCAATGATGCTACATCTCCCTAACCCTAATGATGTGGCAAACTCTTAATGACATGATTTTCCTTTCTGTTTGCCAATCAATAAAAGATTATAAATATAAAAATTATTAGATATATATCCCTCATAATGAGGAAGAAATACAATGTATCAAACTCTTTTCTATAAGGTTCAAACCCCAACCTTACATCACATTACATCACAAAGTGATGCTACACAACTACCAGGCAAAAAAAGATTATATGTCAACTTTTGATTTGTTTCAAATTTAATCTACCTCTCTTGCAATATTATTGACATTATGGATGAATTGTGATACTTAAATTGTAAGTCTAACATTTCTCCATAATAAATTTATGATTCTAAAGTATGTGTTTTCGTGTTACTTTAGGTAGCGTTTGGTAGAGTTTTATAAATGTGATTTGAGAGTATGAGTTGTATTTTGAGTTTGTGTGT
Organism: Camellia sinensis; assembly: GCF_055761805.1. Classification (NCBI taxonomy): domain Eukaryota; kingdom Viridiplantae; phylum Streptophyta; class Magnoliopsida; order Ericales; family Theaceae; genus Camellia; species Camellia sinensis. Next base: position 112,297,316 of record NC_138975.1, read on the forward strand.
TGTGGAATTATGATTTGAGTGTAGAAAATTTGTTTGGTAAAGAGTTTTGAAAATAGTTTTGAAAAGGGTTTTGATTTGAGTGGAGAATTATTGATGTGACATTTGATATGTGATATAAAAATTTACAACTCATAACTAAACATACAACTCAAAATTATTTTAAAGCACATAAAAAATTTTAAAAATTTCAGAAAATGTTTTTTTCGATTATATAAATCAATTGCAAAAAAAAAAAAAAAAAATTCACTATTCTGGTCAACCGGCCGGACGTCCAGTCAGGCAAAATTTTCAAAAAAAAACACGCTGAAATGCGCGGCTGAGACAGAGCTCTCTGCAGAGCGTTTGAAACGTGATTCCAAAATGCTAAACAAACATCATACTCAAACTATAGTGTAGAATCATGTTTTGAAATCACAACCAAACACAGCCAGTTTTTCAAAATTTAATTTTTAAAATTTTTAATTTGAGTCAATTTCAAACTAATATGCAAAATCGTTAATGAAATACATATATGACTCCTAATGTATGAGTTTTTGTCAGACCCCAAAAAAAAAATTTGTTTCACTTTGGTTATTAAAATTTTTAGTTTTGTAATTTTGGTCGCTAAACACTGTCAAAGAAGACAAAATATAACCTTACAATGTTCAAGTGTGAAATTTACAAAATTAAAATCATAAAGACTAAAGAGACACAAAATGCATACTTTAAGAACCATAGATGAATGTTTTATCTATTCTATAAATTACTTGGACCGTCATTTGTCTGGTTGATTTAACTCAGACTGAAAATTTAAGATGATATTGATAAAACTTAAATAACCAAAGTGAAATGAAACACATATTTTAAAGACAATAGCTATATGTTATATGTGTGTGTTTGTATGTGTGAAGAACCATGAGACAAAATATTACAATTGATCAATTGATCAGCAATATTACAGTTTAATTTTTCCCAAAATTTAAATTAAAGCTCATCCCTTAAGTCCAATTGTTTTTCAAACTTTGACAAGGTAGGCAATCTCAACTCAAAGAAGTTCACATAGCATTGTATTTGATTTTGAATTTTTCTTGAGAAAGGAAATATATATAGATGTATATAGACAAGAAGCTACTAAATATTTTTTACATTTTTTCAGTTTTCTTCTCCACAAATCTGGGATTCAAAGACATTACAAAGTAATCAAAAAATTTGTCAACTTGCAGCTTTTAAGGACTATCAGCAAATTAGCAATCTCTGAAATTGGTTAAGAATCAGTTACTTCTGTCATACTTGTTTCACATGAAAATCGACATTGACTTAGTTGGAAGAATGAAATCTTCTATGCATTTTTTCGTGTTCATATTAATAATCATGTATGCGTAAATAACTATCTAACAACATATTGTTCAAAACCCATTCATATTATAAATTCCACTGTCTCAATTCATGTGTTTAATTTTAAGATGAAGGTGCTTAGCTTTTACATATTTATTTTATTTATTCTGAGCTAAAGATGATTTGCTAGGTTAAGCACCTGCTTATAGTGAGATAAAATGGCAGATTAATTAATTTGTTTTCAGTTTCATATAGATGTTCATTTGGAATGAAGCATCGAAGTAGAACCATAAAAAAAATTAAATAAAAATAATAAAAAAAATAATTTTATTTTGTAAAAATATGATTGAGCTCAATCAAAATGACGTACCTAGAAATTTCAAGACACATTAGCATATTGAATTTCATGCTGCATTTTTAGTTGCTTTATTTTTGTATGAAATAGCACTTTAATATTAACTAATTAACAAGATTAATTGAAAGCCGATCGCTTGAGTTTTGCTCGTATTCTTCAATCTTTACTCTAAAAAATAAAACCTCGTATATATCAAAAATATATATATTTTTTAACAGCTATGATCAACACATGTAAATTTATTCTTTTTCACTATTCTAAATTATTGATAATGTAATTTATCCAGAACTTGGTTTAAATGCAATGACATCATAATTCACATTCAATTACAACTCCCCATCCACCTTTTTCTTTCATTATGATCAGCAACTTGTTATTTATTTATCTATTTCATTGTTAATGTAAATGTAAATTACTACTACACACTCCACCAAACCTACCTCCACCACTCACTCCTATCACCTACTACACTCCACCAAACCTACCTCCACCACTCACTCCTCACCTACTCTCCCAAAACCTCTCCTATATAATACATCCTTGTAATATACAAAATACATAACAATCTTGTAAAACATCAATAATAATATACATCTCAATTTATTTTACATGGTATCAGAGCAAGGTTAAGAAGCTAATAATTCTGCTTCACCGGCGGGCGGCAACCTCGCCTTGGCCGCCCGCCGGACCTCTACACCTGCCTTTACTCTCTCTCTGCTAGAACCCTACATATAGAAGCTCTTTCTCATGGTCTCTCTTGCTCTCAGTTCCAAATACTTGTGAACCATTAATTTTCTTCTATCTTGAGTTTTCCCTTTGGTTTCATAACCATGAAAAGGATGGACCTTTTCTGTGCATCACCAGCCTCCACAGCCATATGTTCAAGCTTGGATCAACGGTCTGTGATCCGCCATGGCACAAGGCCAATCAGCCGCCACAGCCACCATGTCAGTGGCGGTGATCGGAGAAGAGGCCTAATTCCTCCTGTCCCTTGTACTTCGCAACTACCCATTGATCCAAAACCTTCTTATCAGAACGAGTCCGACTCGTTCCCGCACTGGTTCAGTAACAGTGCTCTGAAGTTGTTCTTGAAGTCGGCTCGAGCGCCGCCGACGAAGCAGAAGAGGCTGGACCGGTTCTGGTCCATGTTGATGAAGCTGGATCCCCAATCGATCTCCGGCTGATCTAACCGCCGGAAATCCCATGTTCTGCGACCCAACGTGATGAAGTGCTCAGAACCCATGAGAGAGAAGCAATGGCTCTAAGCTTAGACAGCATGTACCACCATTGGACGAAGTTCTAACAGCAAAGACCCACCCACTCACCTTTTTCGAATCTCTCACTCACTTTTCTTTTTTTTAATCAACCCACCATCCTTTGTTTTTTTTAATCAACCTCTCTTATCTTTCCACTTTCTTTTTCTTTTTTTTATATTTATTCTACTCTTTTTTTTTTTCTTTTTTTTTTTGAAAAAAAAAAAAAAAAAAAAGTATTTTGATCATAAGATTAATACGTCAGAGAATGGTTGTTGGCCAAACACACAGTTTACCTTCTCTGGTAACACTTCCTAAGTAAAGTTTAATATTATACCCAACATGGGGATCCTAAATAAACCATCACATGGCACTACAAACAAAAGGACAAGCAATGCCTCCTAGAAAGTGCAGCTCATAGAAGCCATACTAGCACGCCGAACTGTTCTCCACCATCCACCGTCCACACTTTCTTTTTTTTTTTTTTTATCACTTTCTTTTTTTTTTTTCTAATCCCGCTCTCTTGATTCGTCCTGTTCTCCACTCCCCCTTTTATTATTTTTATTCATTATTATCTCTTCATCATCCCCATGTTCATCCACACAAAAAAAAAAAAAAAAAAAACCAAAATTCCAAATTTACACAACAACCCATATTTTATTCCTCTCAGGGATCACCCTGATCACAATTTTACCAAAAAAAAAAAAAAAAAAAAAAAAAAAAAAAAAAAAACAAACAAACAAACAAAACCACACCAAAAGAGTTGTTTTCTTTTCTGCAGACGGCCACCCACCGACCTCCCTTCTTCGCCTATTCCGCCGGTCTTTTCTTCTTGCCTCCGTCCTGGGCGGTCCTTGCCGGTGTTGTCTCCGTATTTCCCACTCCACTGGGCACGATCACTACTCCCTGCTCCTCCACTGCAGCATATGGCGGACTTCCAAATCGGAACATCACGGTGGCCTTCCGCTTCAGCTCCTTGTTTTCTGCCCTTAGCACGCTTATCTCTGCTCGCGCATCCTTATACATGCGTTGGAGCAGAGCCAGCTGGGAGTTTAATTGTTGCACCTCATTTGTCCTACTCTGCAGCCGGTGCGACAAGTTTGTGACTGCCGTCATGGACTCCACACATGCCTTCAAAGTATACTGATTAGCCTCCACATCCGTTTGCACTGCCATTTTTTGCTCCACCGACTGCATCGGAAAGTTCAACGGAGCAAACCCAGTGGTGTTTGGTTGAGGTTCACGGGACACCGCACCAGTTCTCTCTCCTGAGGACTCGTTGAGATCGGGAAAGAGAGTGAGCAGCCCACGGGAAGACGAGGCCATTTTCTGGGCAACAGAGTGTTACAGAATATCTCTCGCAACAGAGTGTTACAGACTATCTCTCTCAGCAAAACGACCTCTCTTTCTCAGCAAAACGAAGAATTTTTCAGAGGTTTCTCTCAGTTTTTCTGTCTCAGTTTCTGCCTCCTCCGCTTCGGTTTATAAAGACCATGACACAGAGGCAGCCACGCGCATCGCGTGCCTTTTGACGCCGACAACCTGGCACGCCTTTTCATGGCACGCCTTTTGATGCCTCAGGCACGCCTTTTGATGACACGCCTTTTGAGGGTGCGGGCACACCTTTTGAGGGCACGACTTTTGAGGGCTCGATATCTACATCTATGTATATCTTTTGGGCAGCCTATCTACACACTCATACAGTGTCTTCTACACCGGTCAGCTTTATCAATCCCTTTGTTTCAACCTCAAATAGGTTTCTATCTTCACACCTATTTGAGTTTGAGGGGGGGTTATACACAGTATCATGTATAAGTCGCTCATGGCGCACTCCCTAAGTCGCCCCCTTGGTGCACCACCACAACCTCTGCTACAACGGTCCGACATGACCCCATAAACTGTCTTCTACATCGGTCCGACATGACCCCATAAACTGTCCCGACATTGATTCCGGTCAGCTTTTACAACGGTCCGACATGACCCCGTAAACTGTCTTCTACATCTGACACGACCACACAGTGTCTGCTTCAACGGTCCGACATGACCCCATAAACTGTCTTCTACAACGGTCTGACACGACCACACAGTGTCTTCTACAACGGTCCGACATGACCCCGTAAACTGTCTGCTACATCGGTCCGACATGACCCCGTAAACTGTCCTGCTACATCGGTCCGACATGACCCCGTAAACTGTCTTTTACAACGGTCCGACATGACCCCGTAAACTGTCTGCTACATCGGTCCGACATGACCCCGTAAACTGTCCTGCTACAACGGTCCGACATGACCCCATAAACTGTCTTCTACAACGGTCCGACATGACCCCATAACTGTCTGCTACAACGGTCCGACATGACCCCATAAACTGTCTTCTACATCGGTCTGACACGACCACACAGTGTCTGCTACAACGGTCCGACATGACCCCATAAACTGTCTGCTACATCGGTCTGACACGACCATACCGTGTCTCCTATCCTGTTTTATTTATCAGTTTATTTTTCTGTTTTGTTACTCTCTCCAAACTCAAGTTGGCTAGTACCTATCCTCCTTGAGTTTGAGGGGGGCTGTTAATGTAAATGTAAATTACTACTACACACTCCACCAAACCTACCTCCACCACTCACTCCTATCACCTACTACACTCCACCAAACCTACCTTCACCACTCACTCCTCACCTACTCTCCCAAAACCTCTCCTATATAATACATCCTTGTAATATACAAAATACATAACAATCTTGTAAAACATCAATAATAATATACATCTCAATTTATTTTACAACTTGTAATCTCTTGATGCATATTACCATACTAATATTGGGCATGTTTAGTAAACATTCATAATTTCAAAGCAAACGCTAAAAATATTTCTTCCTCATATTTTTAATAATCAGTTTTTTTTTTTTAATAATTTACTTAAGTTTTTTGTGTTTATGTGTGTTATATATAAATAAAAACTAGTATTATACTTTTCACCTTTATAGTTTGATTCAAATTTTACTTTTATCCCTATATAGTTTCAAATTGAACAGTTTGATCCCTAAAATTTGGTTTTATTGTCTAAATTTTTGTTTTTTTTATTAATGTATACACCTTAAGTGATTGACAAGTGTCTCAAAATCGTAAATTTGAAGAGTATATGTAGTACGATGGAATGAAATGAAGTGGGAATAGAATGAGAGTAAGAATAGAATACAAGGTTGAATAAAATACAAGGTTAAACAGAATAGAATATTCATTCTCATTCCATTTTTTGGTTGCCAACATGTAATGATATAGGAATAAGATGATAATTCTCATTCTCATTTTGGTCATACCTATTAAACTCATAGAATGGAATAAATTTTTATTATTTATTTATTTTTTAACAAGCTAGTAACAAATACATTAAAATTTTATATAAATCATAATAATATTAACAATTGTGAAAGTGGTAGTGTGAATCGTAGTGGCGGTGGTGGCATTGGTAGTGGTGGTAGCAATGATAATAGGATGGTGGTAGTAGATTGTTGTGGCCTTAGTGGAGGTGATAAGGTATTGTTGTGGCCTTAGTGGAGGTGGTAAAGTGGTGTTGTGATGGTGGAGGCGGTTGTAGCGGCCAACGGTAATGGTGGTGGTAGTAGTGGCAATATCGGTAGTATAGTGGTGGTAGTATGGTGATGTGATGGTTGTGGCGGTGATTGTGGTAGTGGTGGTTGTGGTGGCAATAGGGTGGTGGTGGCGGTAGCGGTGGCGGTGGAGGTGGCGATAGGGTGGTAAAAGAATGAAATGATGGTAGTAGTTAAATAATAATATATTTTTTTTAAGTGCCAACAAAAAAAATAATAATAATAAAATTTTATGGTAATTCCATGATAGAATGGAATGGCCATTCCTCAGGTTGGACGAAGGAATAGGTATTCCCATATTTTGTTGGAATAACCATTGTAATGGAATGACTATTTCACGTAATTAAGACGTACCAAATAAAGGAAATGGAATGAAAAGCTAGAATAGACATTACATTCCAGCCCATTCTATTATACCAAACACGCTCTAACATTCAACTTGAACGGAATGACCGAACTAAAATTAGAGTTAAAGTATAAAATCAAAATGTTTAATTTAAAACTATAGAGACTAAAGTGAAATTTACGTCAAATTATAGAGATTACAAACATATTTAATCCTAAAAACAGCATCAAATACTCGAAACATAGATTTCTAAATTAAGTGCAATCCTTATAAATTGCACCAAATGGTCCATTATTTATCTATAATCGTGTGCTGGCCACTGATGAAAATTAAATTGCCAAATGGCTACCTAAGCTAACAATTCGGGGAACAAAACATTTTTATTCTTCAAATTTGCAGAGAATGGAACATTTCAAGCCGGCACGGAGGTTAGGTATTAGATTACGAGATAATTGGCATTTAGTCATATTTGTCACATACTTAAACAATTTATTTCTATGAATACTTTATTATCACTATCTCTTTCATCTAATTGAAATTTTCAACCAATATGTCATGTCCAACCTCTCTAGCTATCATCCATGATGTGTGTCATTCCTATATGAAATTGTTTAAAGGGTTACTAGGACTAATATTAAGTTTCATTATATACAATATGATTTTATTTTTGGGATTGGACCATTTGTAGATAGCTAGGATTGGATTAAACTTGTGTAAATTATTAATCTCATGACATCATTAATTATCGATTAGTTGAACCGATTGCTCAAATAATTATGAAATGATGATTTCTTAGCCAAGTTTGTTAATAAGAAACTTAAAATGATTGTATTTTTTTTATGATAAAAGTAAGTGTCATGAAAATATATAAGTATTTAAACTTTATGGGTTGAGTTTATTTCAAATTTAAATATGGACTCGGGAGTATTTTAGAGACTTGTGGGATTCATCACAGCCTACGTTTCGATAATTTGAACAATTTATTTTGGAAGGCTCTTATTGTATAAGGTTAATTTGATAATTGTAACATTTCTTAGAAAATTGATTTTTTGGCAACTTTAATTTGAAATTAAAGTGAAATCTAACCGTCGGTAGAAGTAGGTCCGAGTGGGGTTGTATTATCTTAAGTGAAAAGATTACAATACAAAAATAATGAGTCGAAATTATTAAGTTGTGAATGAGAATTGTCTCATAAAGTGGGAATCAATAAAAGTTAGGCTTAGATTTAGACTTTAGTCTTAGTTTGGATTGGGCCTAGGTTTGTACTTGTGCATGTACTAGGATTGGTCTTGGACTTAGACTTGGCCTCGTTTGGAAACGGGCTTTTTTAGTAACTTTTTGACTTTTTAGTTAAAATGTGACGTAAAAAAAACTAGTATTTTGGGATGACTTTTTGACTTTTTATGAAAAGATGTGTAAAAAATAGAGAGAAAAAGGAATCTTTGACTTTTTTGTATGGGTTGTTGGCTTTTTGATTTTTTTAGTGACTTTTTGATTTTTTTAACTAAAAAAGTCCCTTGCCAAATGAGGCCTAGACTTAATCTTGAGCTTGGGCTGGGCTGAGCTGTGTTGGGCTTAGTTGTGTATGTGTTTGAGATTGACTTGTATCGAGTTGTGACCCGACCGACACCTATATCCGTTTTGTGACCCATTTGTTTGAATTATTAAAATATCATTATATACATATTTATTTCTATATATTAAGCACATTAAATTTTTAGACTTTTATAACTCTCATCTTTTGATGATGGAGTTGAAGACTATATTAGTAGCCATGAGGTTTAAACCTTTGTAACTCTAACCCTAATGACTAGAGTTGATTGGTCTTGGTTAATGGCATTTGAAGGCCCTCATGATGATAGCCCTCATGGCTAGAGACTCCCCTACTTGTATAAACAGTGACATTTCCCCTCCAACTTAGTAGAATAATTTTGAAGAGATTTTTGGTAGAAAATAAAGATGATATTTTGACATAATAAAGTTAGAGATGATTTTTATACCAATGAATTTTTTTTTTTAAATCTTCTTTGCTAGCCCCTTCTTTGGTTCTTATTAGAGAAAGAGTACTACCATTGTTAAGTTCGCTGAAACTATTTAGAAGGTACTTCTGCTTTAGCTGGTTTCAACCGTCGTATCTTGGGAGACAGACGCCAGCATACCTCCAACACTGATCGGGAGGCAGTGAATTTGTTTTAAAGAAACTGTGGTATTACAAAGATTTCAATTTGCTTCTTCTTTTATCATTTATTCTTTAATTTTTCAGAATTTAGTTTACTTCGACGATTTCTAATATTTAATTATCCATATTAATAATTTGTTCTATTAGTAATGTAATCTAATTCATTTATGTATTTTTAGTTGTGTAGTTTATTTTGTATTTCAATATTAATTAAAAAAAATTATTTGGTCATTTCTATTTAATTTATTATATATATTTTTTCTTGTATTATTATGAAAAAATACTAACAATCTTAAAACAGATTTTTTTATAAATAGTTTTTGATAAAACAATTTAGTTTTTATTTTAATTTATTCTAGTAACTCTTGGAATTAAAATTAAGTTAATTGCCTAGAGTTATTGGATTGTTTTGAGTTATTTATTTCTAATAATTTATTCATGTAATTTATTTTATGTTAATTAGTTGTTATTGCATGAGTTATTTGATTGTTAATGCTTAAGTTGGTAGGAGTTTATAAAAATAAAATAAGAATTTTATTATGTAAGGTTATTACTAATTTATTTGATTTGATTGTTATTTGTTTTCTTTTATAGTTAATTTTCTCTACAGGTTTGTCTAAGTGTGAAAGGAAGATATATAATATAAACAAACAAAACAAATTGAAACTAATAGTTTTGAACTACTAATTGATTTTGAACAGGATTACTTAAGCATGGATTGAAATTTTGGACCTTCAAATTTTTGGACATATTTGCGAATTCAAGTATTCACTTTAATGTGAAGAATTATATCGGATTTAGTTCGTATGTTGTATTGCAAGTTTGTTAACAATTTTGATTTAATTCGATTAATTAAATACTGGAAAAATCAAAGTGTTTGATTTTATGTTTTGAGAATTTCAAGAGATTCGTCTCGTTGAGAGCTTTCCGACGATATAAAGAACGTCAAAAACGGAATCTAGATAAACCCACACGGCTACCGGAAAGTTTGGTGATTTTTCTTATCAAATGATGACATTATTTTGACTCGGAGATGATATCAGCGCAATGCAATAGCCTAGTCAGCAGCCTTGTCATTGACACGTGGTTAACTAGCCAACGACACGCCAACAAAGCTACCTTGTTATCAGAAATTTTTTCAAAAATGACATTTTGGTCCCCAAATTTTTTTGTATTTGCATTTTAACCCCTATAGTTTCCAATATCTATAAAGATTGGTAACTCGAATTGAGCTACCTCGAATGACCCGAATTTGTGTTTTTCGGTCGACCAACCAGACGACCGCTTGGACGACCGAGTGAAACACTTGTTTACTGTGGTTGTCACCTTGCCGACTGCGACTATCAGCCTTCTTGACGGATGACTGGCCAGACGACTGGTAAAATGAAATTCGAGTCATTTGGGGCAAGCTCAAATTCAAGTTACATAGCATTCACTATAAGGAAAAGCAGTTTTGGCGACTAAAAACCAAATTTTCGTCGCTGAAAGTAGCACAATTGGCGACTAAAATGGAATTAGGGCGACTAAAAGAGTTTAGTAGCCAAATGTATAGTTATTGGTGACTAAAAACAGATTTAGTCGCCGAATGTGTGGGTTTTAGCAACGAAAGTTTTTTTAGTAGCCAAAAATGACGGTTTTTGGCGACTAAAATAATTTAGTAGCCAAAAGTATAGGTTTCGGCAACTGAAAAACAGTTTGGTCGCCGATTATACGTGTTTTGGCGACTAAAAACAGTTTGGTCGCTGAAAGGGAAGCTTTTTGGCTACTAAAAAAAATTTAGTAGCTAAAAACAGGCAATTGGCGACTAAAATTCAATTTAGTAGCCAAAATGGGACGTTTTTGGCGACTAAAAACATGTTTAGTCACGAAAAATGCTACTTTCAGCAGGAACTGATTTTTTTAGCAACTAAAAAATATTTTAGTAGCCCAAAATTAAATTATTGGCAACTAAATAATATATTTAGTCGCCAAAAGTGGCTTCAATTTTTTTTTAGAAAATAATTTATTTTTTACATAAATTATATTGCATAAAAATAATTATATTTATATATATATAGTTTTATATTAATACGGGTCGATATAGTATATAAATAATATATATTGCATATATATTCATGTGATGTTGTAGTGGTATAGTGGAAGAAGTGCCTTGCTAAAGGTTTAGAAGGTGGGTAGGTTGGTGGTTCGAATCTCAAAAAAAAGTAGAAAAGTTAGTTTTTTTTTTTTTTTTTTTTTTTTTTTTTCACTGAGCAACCTTTGGCGACTAAACTATTAGTTGCCAAAAGTATTTGTTTTGGCGACTGAATAGTTTGGTCGGCGTTCCATCAACTATTGGCGACTAAAAGATTAGTCGCCAAATGTATAATTTCAAACATTGGAATTGAATATTGGTGACCAAAACTTTGGTCGCTAAAGACCTGTCTTTTTGCCGACTAAAACCTTTTTAGTCGCCAAAACCTTCTACGACCGTTTATTCGCGACAAAACCGGCGAATAAAAATTTAGTCGAGGAATGTAAAAAGGAGACTTTTGGCCACTAAAAATGGACCTTTGGCGACTAAAAATTTAATCGCCAGAGGTGATTTTTCTTGTAGTGATTGTTGTTCTAATATTTGTAATTTGGCCCCTAAACTTCTTATTATTTATAATTTGGCCTCTAAACTTCCTAGTATTTGCAGTTTGGCCTTTGGAATTTATGGAATTTGCAATTTAGCCCCTGAAAGTTTATGAAATTATGATTAGACTCCTAGAGAAGTGGAGGAGTGTGTTCTTGATTAAATAGACGATTCCAAATGCAATCATGAACTCCGTTTTTATAGATTTAGACAATTTGTAATTGTAACAATTGCATTTCCATTTGTAGTGGTTTTAATTTTTAATTTGTAATAGTTTCAACATAGTGAAAGGAAAAGATGAAGGAAAAAAGAAGTTTATAAACTTTCGGGTTTAGAGAAAGTGTTTGGGATTAATTTTATTATTCCCAAAGTGTTTTGATTTTCTGTAATAGAAACCAAATTTTAGTCTTGGCTAAAGAGTATTTTTTATTTGTATTCAGAAATGGCAACTCAAACAGATTTGGCTTCAAACCTTTGAAGTTTGAGAAAGTTTTTAGGTTTAATCTATTTGTTCCCAAAGTATTAGCAAACCAATTTCATTTTATCATGTTTGATTTTGAAAAAATATATAAAAAATATGTTTTTGAAACTATACTATCCATTTTTTAAGAGATAAACACAATAAAAAAAATTACGATTATTATATCGAATTATTATTTTTATTAGATGGATGATATAGACGAACAATCCTACAAAATGAACGATTCAGATTATCGAAATGAGACATAGATGGCATAGTGACATTTTTAGTAGCTTCGGATCCTCAAATTCTTTCAAATTTGTATTTAAACTTGAAAGAAATCCAATTCAAATTTTATTAATCAATATTCTTAGAGCACTTGTAAATATGACCTTATATAAAATTATTTCAATCACACCATCCAAGCCAATAAGATGACCTTTTTTTCTCATCTTTTTTCATAAGATGATAGACAAATTGAGCAACTCTAATTCATCAAACATTAGATCTGCTAATACTATTTTGGGGAAGAAACTACATTGATTAAAAAGAGAGAAGGAAAAAGTTAAGAGACATGGATGGCATAGACATATTATTGTAATCAATCACTTGTCAAAGCCAAATTATTTAGGATGAAGAACCAATAAATTTCAAATAATGATATTATGAATTGTTTAGTCTTTCATTTTTTTTTAATAGACCCATAAGTCTCATTTTAATATAAATTACATAAAAGGACAAACAAACACGCGCGTGTGTTACATGTTTCGGGGTAAATATAAGTTTTCAAACAATATTGAAATTACTAATGTGGGTTTTACCATAATGTTGCCAATTTGTACTATAGACTTTTGAACTCTTTCCATCTTCATGAACGAATCCCACATTGTAGACATGGAATGATTCTGAAACCACTATGACATTGTTCGATTTATTGGTGGAAACAGTGCAGCCATAAATGGGAATGAGGAATTTCTGATTTTAATTGCCAATTTCACATTCAGAATTGGGGTGCAAATACCCTACACCGTCCAAATCCTACATTATCAATCCAAATTGGTACATTGTCTTGAACATTACACAGCATATGTTCAGTCGTTGATGGAAACGTGAATTTCTGTAACGCCCTCAAAATTAACCCATTATATATCATTGACATGCATTATTTAAAGAAGACAATTTATTAATTCATTCATCAGAGTATTACTAAATAAAGCATTACATGTAACATCGAATAAAATGCCCTACAGGCTTACATCTTTCCAAGCCAACACTTGGATTCAAAAATATGAGTTCTAATCTCAATACAAGAAAAGCCCTAGGCTTGAATGTTTACATGTACTAATAAATAAAAACTATTAACTAAAGGTAGTCTTCTTCAATCCAGAAGCCAAACCCTCCCAAGCTAAGTCCTTGGAGGTAGTTTATCACCTGAACCTGAAAATGATGTTCCCATAAAGGGTGAGCCACAGCCCAGTAGAAATATACTAAACCACATATAAGCAATGAATAAAGCAATAGCATTCAACAGATGGTTAACCAAAATAATCAATTACTTCATTTTACAGTCTCATGACACTATTGCCAAAGATACGTTTTACTTTCCAATTTTATCAACATGGCTCAGAACCTAGCCAAACTTATAACAGTGAATCACATAAATCATATTAACATCCTTCCAATATCAACAAACAAATGAGACTCAAGCTCAAATCAAACACTTCATACTTCCAGATTGATACACATTTTAGTGCTGTATCAATAAAACACTTCTATATAAATAAGCACACATAAAAGTGATGCTAATGGAGTCCATCCCCTATCTCCTCCCAAACAAAATCCGGTTTAGAGGTCCATCCCCTATCTTCCCCTAAACCGTGGAGTACATCCCTTATCTCCTCCCACACACAAAACAATGTATGCAAATGCAATGCTCAATCAATACATGTATTTTCTGTATCAATGCCATAGTCAAAATTAATGACTTAACCAATGTGATTAGTTTCAGTTATTCCTAATCCACATGCCATGTCTACAACAATCACGACTATCCTCCACCGATAGCCCAAAACAGTTATTTCTAAACTGAAAATAACTATGTCAACAATTTAATAGACAAATGATTCCAATTACCCAATTACGTTATTTAACCAATGAATTCCCCAATTCCATGAATTTAACCATCTTTTCCCAATTCCATGAATTACTTATACAAATTAATTCAATAATACAACTAAGGTTTTTCCCAAAATTTACCAAAGTATCCCCAACATATCAAATTACCAAAGCTTAGAACAAAACCTATAAAATGGAGTAGGAAATCCCTACCTCGAAGAAAACAACACAAATGGTGAAGACAAAGATGAGTGCCCAAATACCAAAGTGCTCCAAACCCAAGATTGTTCAGATTAAACGGAAGCCCTCGACCCACTCTATCTTTTTAACAAAGGGCTTAGGGTAGAAATACACTCTAAGTAGATCAAACCTAAGAGAGAAGGTGTGTAGGGAGAGGGAGAAGACGGTTCTAGGGTTTTAAAATCAAAAAGGAGATGAAAAATGATCCTGAAAGTCGGATCTCGGATTTTTATACCAGTCGCCCCGCTCGAGCGTGGAAACCCCCGCTCGAGCACCACTCACAGACTCCCGCTCGAGCGGCCAAACTCCCGCTCGAGCGGCGAATGCACTCTCCCAGAAGTTTTTGCAGACAGGTCCCCGCTCGAGCGCCCAACTCCCCGCTCGAGCGTCACACACGACTTCCCGCTCGAGCGTCCAATCCCCCGCTCGAGCGGCCAACACTACACAGGACATACTGGATGGGTGTATTCCCCGCTCGAGCGTCCAAACCCCCGCTCGAGCGGACAAGCCAAAATCTGGGCAACTAGACTTGGTTCCTAAGCTCAACCAACCTGCTCCAAATCTTCCCAACACAACCCAAGACTCAAAATAAGAAAATAATGAATGACAACAACAATAATACAATGACGGAATCTACGGAACCTAAGTCCGGATACAAAAATCAAATGGGAAAAGACCGGGGTCGCTATAATTTCGTCCCCTATATACGCCGATTTAGTGTACAACATTTGGGGATATGAATACAACATTGGAGAAATGTGGGGTTGGGGTAGTGGTGGAATTCGCACGTTGGCCATCGAGTTTGGTGTTGAAGCTTGATGACAATGAAACGTGAAAGTATGTGATGTTTGATTTCTATATAATCGTATTGTGAGGATGTCATGTTAGGGTTCATTTCTTGTGAATGTTACAATGTTTTTATGTTTTCGTTGGATTTTCTACGATGGTTGTGATGACCGTGTGTACACAAAGCATTGTTGATGAGTGAGTTGTTATGGGTTCGATCTAGTGTGGTATTTTCCCCTTTTTGAATATTAGTATTAAGTTGGGGTTGCAATTTTATCTGTTATGTTGATGTTAATGTGCCACCCACCATTCCACATTATGTAAAATGTTTTAATCAGAAGGTCAACATTCACCATATTCCTATCTGTACATCATGCGTTTCAGATCGTAACATTGGGTTATTAACATCAACATAACATTTTTTACTATGCAACATGCTTCAATCAGAAGATCAACGTTTACCATATTCCCATCGGCACATCATGTGTTTCAGATCGTAACGTTGGGTTGTTAACATTAACATGACGTTATGAACATCTTGCAGCATTGGTTCAGGTTTTGAACGTCAAGCTTACATGTTTTTAAAGTTGCATTGGTAATGTCTTCTTCAATTGAACACCCATTCGTAATGTTATATTAGTGATGCCATGATAGAAGAGTTTCTTCGCCGGTGGTGTTACCAATTCCGCATGGCATTCCTTAATTGACACTCATTCGTCAGATCAAAGTTCGGGTTTTGAACATCAACATTATATGTTTTCGGTGCTGCATTGGTAATGTGTTCTTCAATTGAACACCTATTCGTAATGTTATATTAGCAATGTTATGATAGAAAAGTTTCTTCACCGGTGGTGTTACCAATTCCACTCGATGCTTTTTACTTTTTTTATTTTATTTTTTTGTAAGTGACATTGTTGGAACTGACCATGATTTTCAATGTCATCCAAAACCTGTGTATGCACTTAATGTTGTCATTCCAACAATTTCATTCCCCCTCAAAAAGACTCTTTCACACCTCACATTTCCACTCCCATCCTAAAAAATCATAAATTTGGAGAATTGGATGACAAAAGGACATTAACGTAAACTCAAATGGCATCAAATCAAATAAATACAATTTTTTAAAACAAAAAGTATTAATTGATTCATAAGAAAACTCTTAAGACTAAATGAATTAACGTTGCTTTATATGAGATTTATAGGTATCATGGTTGTTTATTGAAAATGGTTTTCCATGGAGAAGTGTAGATCAACAGTTTTGGGATAAGTTGTAAACTTTTTGAAGTCTTGAATTCGATTTTTGTTGATATCTTCTAAATTTAATTTTTTTTTTTTGATCGGCAAAAAGAAGTCTTTATTGATGAATTATAAGATCATCTCCAACGGTGAACCAAAATTGACATTAGATTCAAATTTTGATGAAAAAGGCACTTTTTTATGCTCCAACCGTTGCACCAAATGAATATCAAAATGAGAATTCAGCAAAAAAAGTATCAAATTGAGAACAAGATAGGGATTTTACCAAATCACTGTTACAGACCGTTAAAAGAGGTACACCGGTCAACCGGTTCATCAAATTATGCGACGGGTTTGATCTGTGACGGGTTTGAACTGGTTGAACTAATGGGTTTGAACTGGTCCGTGGCCTGAGCGTTGTTGATGAATCGGTCAACCAGCCGGTTAACCGGCTGGTTGACCATCCGGTCGCCCGGTCTAAGCATGGGAATGGTAGGTTTCAACTGCTTTCAACAGGTTTGGTTTGAACAGGTAGAATTTCAGATATGTTTATTTTTAGATAGCTTATTTTGTGGACTTGGAATAATTTGAAATAATTTGAAGGGTGATATAAATTTTAATTTCATTGAAAATATAATTCAAATTGTTATCTTTTATATAAATATTTAAAATTAGTCGTTTCAGTAAATTTACCGTTGGATGGACAGAGTCTTTTGACAATTTGCCGTTATTATCTCATATACATATTTTAAAAGTAGTCGTTTTAATAAATTTACCGTTGCATGAACAGAGTATTTTTAAAATTTACCGTTGATAATGTGTTCTATAAAATATATTAGTTTTGTATATCAAGATGACAGAGTATTTTATTTTGAGAAGAGCATTACATTGTACGTTGTGAATTTTGTTTTTTCTGTGATTTTTCTCCTTTGAAACTTTAATTTATATTATCTGACTAAATTATCCGATTCTGAGGTTCAGTATTGATTGTATATCATTCTAATATTTTTTACTATTTTACATATTGTATGTACTGTATTTTTTTGAAATTATGGAAGATTTTCAAATGTTTGAAGAATCACAAATGTTTCAGCACAACACTGATATTAATTTTATGTCGGAAACTTCGCAAGAACAGAACACGCAGAGCAGTGATAATCATTTCATTTCAGAAACTTCTCGTGTTTCTCGTGGTAAAGCATTTACAATTATAGAAGATGAAACTTTATGTAGATCTTGGTTAGCAGTCTCTCAAGATCCCATTACTGGTAATAGTCAGACTATGGTTATATTTTGGGAACGAGTACTTGTTAATTTTAATTCACAATTGAGTGGTGAATCAAATCGAAACCATATTTCTTTGTCTCACCGTTGGTCTGCCATTGAAAAGGCAATTAATAAATTCTGTGGTTTTCTTGGACAAATTCAACTGAGGCAACAAAGTGGAACAACAGAGGCAGACATGGTAACATTTATTTGTGTTATTAAATATCAAATTTCTTCTCTAAATGTATATTTGTTATTAAAATTGTTGTAATTTTTTTTGTAGGTCGCTGAAGCAAAGTGGATGTATCATGCAATACAGAAAAAACACTTCACATTTGATACATGTTGGGATATTTTGCGCCGAAGTTGTAAGTGGGATGAATTTCGAACACAATCCAAAAAGAGTACGCAACATGCTTATCCATGTTCTAATCCACCAACTGGAGAATCTGATGCATTTCAATCCAACCAGAATAATGTTCTGCACGAAGAACCATCTAATCCATCAACACGACCAATTGGTACTAAAGCAGCGAAAGAGAAGTTGAAGAATCAAACAACCCACGATAGTAGATTTGATGAAATGGCTGCCAACTAATCCAAATGGTTGAAGTGTTATCAACTATTTCCGCTAGAACTATTGAGCGAGATGAACAAAAGGCGATCGACCATGACCAGAAAGCTGCAGACCGTCGAAGAAGGGCCGAAGATAGGGAGGAACAACTAAAACTCCTATCTATGATGCATGAAAGAGAACAACGAAATGAAGATCATAAAATAATGTCAATGGACATGACAAATTTAAATCCAATGCAAAGGGCGTACTATGAAGATCTTCAATGACAAATTTTATTTCGAACAACTAATAGATTGTCTTGAAAGGTTCTGTATTTACTGGTTTCATCTATTGGTGTCATCTATTGGAAAAGGAAACGGAAAAACTGTGTACAATTATATGAAATGTCTCACTTGCCTTTTCCATTTATGTAAAATTAGAAATTAATTAATTTGTTCTCAGTTTTTGTTTCTTGAGATGGTTGCGTTCTATGCTTCTTTGGATACCATATTGATTACTAAAAACAAAACACACCAATTGCTAAGTAGTTATCATGAATGAAATTCTTCTTCATGGATATGTCAGATAAGGGGCTCATATTTTTATTTTTCTTCTACAATTTCCTATAACTATCTAAATGGGTGTTGTTCTTCTGTTACGCAATCAAGTCCAAGGGCTACATCTTCATATTGTTATAGATGATTATAATTCCAAGGTTTTATAATTTCACCCTTCATTCAATCTGCGTCTTATCTTCATCTCAATGAATCTCCTCTGTCTGATTTCTCAAATAAGAATATGTTGTACATGTACATACAGTATTACAGATAACTACTTACATATAAATACATCCTTTATTCTTTTCTTTGGTTACCATTACACCTTTCAAAAACTTTCATACAAATTTAAGTAATCAGAAACATTAATAACATATTACAGATTATGGTATGAGTGAAGCTCGAAAAGATGGTGCTAAAGTATTACCAAGGCAAGATCATTTTATATCACATAATATTACAAAATCAGTACATTCATAAAAGAAATTTACCTAACAAAAGGTTGTGAAAATAATACAAGACAAAACAGTGGAAACACATAATGGCACACCGATCAACAGTCATTATCTGGTTGTGGTAGAGGAGGGAAGTAGTGATGGTATATGTCATTTACGCAATGCTCAATTCTATCAATGCGATTGTTTGCCACGTCATGACGTCTTCCAATGTCCAAACGGAACTCACCAAATTGTTCAATTAATGAGTTCTGTGCAGTGGCAAATGTCTCAAACTGAGTACCCAACGAATTGACCTGATTAGCCATTTGATGTTCCCATTCAATGCGTTGATTATAACGTTGCTCTTCTATGGCCAAAAAATCAGTCCAATATTGAGGTGGTTTAGTTGATGGCATCACATTGACAGGAGGATCTTGTGGACCATCATCTGGTGGGACTTCATCCTCTGAATCTTCTGCAGCATTATCATTTCCCATTAAATTGGCGGCTGCACCAGCACGATTCACAGTATATTGCGTAATTGGTGAACGGATTTTGATCTCCATTTCATTTGCAAAATGAATCTTAAAATATTTGAAAATTTTTGTCAAGAGTGCCCCAAACAGTAATGACCGGCCCATTTCTTGATTTGCCAACACCATTTCTTTCATAATTATGTAAGACAAATCTAACTTCTGCCCAACCTCAAAACAGTATAACAAATAGGCATTAAAATATGGGACCGCATCATGATGTCCTTTTTTCGGAGTGACATTTTCTACAATCCACCGGTGGAGGATCCGAAGATAAGATTTTAAATGTCTTGCTTGTAGACTAGTTCCAGTAAATCTGTTCTGACATATAGTAGTATATACATCAGTACCATTACCGACAATATTAACTAACTCAGCCTCAGTCTGAAAATGGGTATTTTCATCACCTACCTCAACTCCAATAATGCGTGCCAAAGTAGGAACATCAAACTGTACACCCTTTCCTTTCACATATGAAAAAAGAGTAAAATTTCCATCTTCTTCATGAGTAACTCTTAGGTGAACATAAAAAAGGGATACTAGCCATGGATATACATTTTGGGGTAAATTAATTAAATTTAGCCATCCCATTGATTCAAGTTTACTAAATAGTAGTGCATCATATTGAGGTGGCAGATTGACCCTCCTCCCTGTTACAATAGGTCGGCTTGAGAAATTTTGAAAGGCTAGTTCATGACTTTCACTGAGAAATTCATCTGTAGGATATGACTGATTTTGAGGCTGCTATTGTTCGCGTCGTCAAGGGTTAGAACTTTCACCAGCTTCTGTTCTCACTCTTTTAGTTCTAGGCATGATGTGAATATCTATTGAATTTTAATAAAAATGTGCTATAATGAAGTAATTAACATAAACACTGTCTTTTAAAATGCTTACTGAAAACATGAACTTAGAATTAAAATGTAGACATGTATTTTTAATGAAGCATGGCCACTGAAAATTTAAGTAGACATGTATTTTTAATGAAGCATGGCCACTGAAAATTTAAGAACATAGTAATGTAGTATAAAGCATGCAGACTCTCTATTCAGTACATATCAAATGGTTGTAGCTCATGTTTTAATAAAACATGCACACTGAAAATTCAGTATTGTAGTTGAGGTTTTAGTAAACTACATTCATTTTATAGAACTAAAAAGTAACATCAAGTAAAAATCAAAATCTTGTTCTGTAGTTCAGGTTTTAATAAACTATATTCATTTTAAAAACATTAAAGTAACATGAAGTAAAAATCAAAATCTTGTTCTGTAGTTGAGATTTTAATAAACTAATGTCATTTAAAAAACATTAAAGTAAACTCTTGTTTTGTGGTTGAGGTTTAAATAAACTACATTCATTTTCAAAACATGAAAGTAAAAAACATTCATTTTCAAAACATGAAAGTAAATAAACTCATGTTCTGTAGTTGAGGTTTTAATAAATTACATGCATTTTCAAAACAAGAAAGTAACATCAAGTGAAACTTAAAATTCAGTTCTGTGGTGCAGGTTTTAATAAACTACATTAATTTAGAAAACATGAAAGTAACATATAGTGAAATTATGTTCCTGTCTTCTGTAAACAAGTTGAACAATTGAGTGGCATGCACACTGGAAGGGGAAAAAAAAAATTGAAAGGGCCGGTTGCCCAACCGGTTGCCCCGTGAATCACCTTGCTCTTTTAATGCTGCCTTCTTGTTCTGTTTTGATGATCCTGCCTTGTTCCTCTGTTCCTACTGATGCTGCCTTGGTGATGATGTGGATTCACACTTGAAAATGTAGAGTGTGTGGTTAGAGGGCTTCAGTGAAAACATGTGAAATGTGAATGTGGTGATGGCAATGTTGAGCTGATATAGAGGATGGTAGGTGGTTGAATTGATAGGTGGTTCATATAATGAATTGTAGGTGGTGTGATCTTCTGAATGGTAGGTGGTTCAATAGATGATTTGCCACATATAGTACAATGACTGTAGGTTAAATGTTCAATGTGGCAGAAAAGTAGGTTGAATGTTCAATGCATCAACATCAATAATTTACGGAATGGCACAAATAATTGATGCCACAAATAATGCACAAATAATGTATGGCATAAATACATTGAATAATGCACACACAATGTATGCACAAATAATGAAAATGCATTGAATTTAAAACAAATATACATACAAATACATTGAATATACATACTGAAATGCATGCAGTCAGTCCAATTATGAATATTGAAGATAAATCCTTACAAAAGCAATTATTCGAATGCACAAATAATGGCATGCATGATGAATCCCACGAGCCAGACCCTTAATGAATTGAATGCTTCATTTGATGAAAAAATTGAATGCTCAAATCCTCACTTCTTAAAAATGCCAAACCCTTAATCATCAAATCTTTTTAAAAATTCCAAACCTATTCCCAAAAGTTTGTTTCAACAAATTTGGTAAAAAGCTTTTTTTTGCCTTGATTTGATGAAAGAAATGTAAAAGTTTGATTTAATACAAGTTTGATGTAGATTGGAGGTGATTTTTACCAAATTTGTCATCAAATTTTAATTTGATAAAAGATTAAAGATTCTTAGGAAATGTGTGATTCACTGTTTAAGGATGGAAGGGAATCAATGAGTAATGTTAGGAATATAAATACAAAACACAAGACACATATGTCTCATATGAAATGTGATGTACATGATATGAGATCCACATATAAGACTCATTTCATGTAAAACATATATGTCATATTCTATATTTGATATTTGTGTTCCTAGACTTATTGGGGAATCAATAGTGAAGCAAACTTGCAACTCCAAAACAGAATTATAGAACTCCAAAACAGAATTGTCATACTGAAATAAATTATTTTGATGATTGTCATAAATTGAACAGAGAACAATTATGAATATTGAAGATTGGATCACCACAATAGCACATCTAATCACATAGCTTCTGCGTTACTTGGTTAATATAGTGCATCATAATGAAGATTACAAACAAGGACAACCTTCTATTTCTTTACTAAACAAAATTACAAAATATATCTGTGGTGAATCTAGTTTTCACCGCGAAGATGCCACATATGTTCTATTAAATCATTACGGAGGGCATGATATGCATTTTTATCCCTAATACCTAAATGACGAGACAAAAATGATTCAAAGTCATTGGTAGGAGTAGAGGAAAGTTGCACTGGTGTGTTGGTAGATGAAATTTCATAATCAAAATCAAGGTGCTCCTCCCTCTCATCTTCAACAATCATATTGTGTAATATAATACAAGTCTTCATTATGTTGGCAAGCATTTTTGGATCCCAAAAACGTACAGCACCACCTATAATTGCGAATCGAGATTGGAGGACTCCGAATGCCTGCTCTACATCTTTCCTGGCAGACTCTTGCATCATTGCAAAATGTTGTCTCTTTGCTCCTTGGGGAGAAGAAATTGTTTGAACCAGTGTTGCCCATTGCGGATATATACCATCAGCAAGATAATAACCAATATCGTAACTATGTCCATTAACAGTGTAGTGGACAGGGGGAGCCTTACCTTGGGCAAGATCAGAAAACAAAGGTGACCGGTCTAATACATTCAAGTCATTGTGTGACCCAGGCATTCCAAAAAATGCATGCCAAATCCATAAGTCATAAGAAGCTACTGCTTCAAGAATAATGGTTGGCTTTTTTTGATGGCCTACATATTGACCTTGCCATGCTTTTGGACAATTTTTCCACTCCCAATGCATGCAATCTAAACTTCCCAACATACCCGGAAACCCCCGAACCTCACCAATAGCAAGTAACCTAGCAATGTCAGTTGGTGTCGGAGATCTCAGATATTCTACTCCAAAGATTTCAATCACTGAATAACAAAATTGTTGCTAACTTTGAATCGCAGTGCTTTCCCCAATACGTATGTAATCATCAACTGCATCTGCTGCGACACCGTATGATAATATTCTCATCGCTGAAGTCATTTTTTGTAGGGCAGATAATCCAACTACATAAGCTGCATCTTGTTTTTGAATAAAATATGAATTGTGTGCTTCAATTGCATTCAAAATTTGCAAATACAAAGGACGACGCATTCGAAAACGTCTCCAAAATATTGTAGCTGAATACACTGGATTTGCAGCAAAATAATCTGCAAACAATCTGTCATGACCTTGCCTTCTATCTCTGCGTATATACTTGTGACCTACAACAGAACCCCCTATTTTCTTTGAGCTATCACTTGACTTAAGAATCTGAAGCATACTATTGGTATTCTGCTCATAAGCTGCTAAAAGTGTGATCATATATTCATCATCAGACTCCTCATCAGAGGAGGAGGAAGAAGAAGAGGATGAAAATGAAGTAAATATCATGGATTTCAAAGTATTCATTATCCTCTATTTTGTTTAAGATATAATCCTTGTGTTTAAGCTATGATCCTTGTGGAGTTGTCTGGCATATAAATAATAATGTGTTTATATGAGATTTTAGAAGAAAATAATTATTACGAGTAAACCAATGGAGGGAAAAACAAATAGGAAAAGAATTAGGAACATAAATTGTAACAACCCTCATACTGTTTACCGATTAATGACTAATTAACCGCTAATTACTGTTAACCGAGACTGATTTTAACTGATAATTGAACTGCCTAAGGTACTGAACTGACTGACTGAAAACTGGAATCGAATTGACTGAGTATATGTGTGTTAAATTGTATTCTATCTGTCTGACTGTTTGATTATCTGTTCCTGTTTGTATGTTTAAATTGCAAATTGAAGGCCTTATCGGCGGCCGAATCCAAAATTGATTAGTGTGTCTTGATCAACATAATTTATGTAATTTTATGGTGAAGTTATCTGAAAACTGATTAGGTATGATTAAATTAGATTAATGGTACCAAATTTCATGAATTGGACTTATTACCAAATTGCCACTGGAGTGGCCCACTACTTGAGCCTTTTTGATCTCCTAATACACTCAACAAAACATTTCTTCTTCCACTTCCTACACACAACCGACCTTAGAGGGAGAGAGGAGCTAGAAGAGTTGAGTTCAACTTGTTTCATTGTGAATTGGCTAGAATTGTTTGAAGAATTGAAGGTTGATTGCATATTTGAGCTCCCTTCTTGAACTACAAGACTAAAGGTAGCTCCATTGTCTTCTTATTCATGTTTTGAGTTGATTCTTGCATGGGTTAGAGCTAAGTTGAGGTCTAGAGCCACCCTATGGCTCAAATTGCTATGTTGAAGCTTAATTGTTGCATGCATGTACATATGTTGAAGTTTTGAGGTTGTAGTGCATAATTCCTCACATGCATGTCCATGTTTGGAAAGTAGTTCATGAAATCATCTTGTTATAAAAAGAATTGGCTCATTAGAGCAACAAATTGGAGCTTCAAAGTGTTTCAAATTCATGCATGTTTGCATGTTCATATTGTTCTTGGAAAATGGCTTGAAATTGGGTTTGAATTAAACACCCTTGGGCTTTGATTTCTCAAATTGAGTTTTGAATCATGTTATTCCATGTGTTTATAAGAGTTTTCCAGAAAATGAGCCCAAGAGGATCGGTTTTGAGTTGTTAACAACTTGGTTTTGAGCTTGGAGGTGCAATCTGGAATTTCCAGATTTCGCACTTCCGCTCGAGCGGGGAAAGTGCCGCTCGAACGTGGAATTCGAGCATCCAGCATCTCTGCACTGTTTTGCAGTCCGCTCGAGCGGAGGATTGGGCGCTTGAGCGGAGTCATGTCTCACGCTCGAGCAGGCGTCGAGCGGAGATTTCACCCATCCAGTACTTTTACAGTACGCTCGAGCGGGAAATTTTACGCTCGAGCGTGCACCTTTGTTGCATGTCCGCTCGAGCGGGGAAACCTGCGCTCGAGCGGGACTCTGTTTTTCTGAAAATGCTTTTAAATGTACATCTTTGCATCCTCATCCCATTCTAGGCATTCTTAGGCCTAGTTTAAGACATCTTAATGAGGATATAGATGTAGAACACACCGAGGCAAATTTAGGGATTTAATTATTACCTTTCCCATCTGTGAAACTTAGAGTGTGTTCAATCTGTTAACTGTTTAGGGTTGGCATTTCGAGGAGACGCTCTAGCCTACTGTAGCCCAGAACTCTGTGAGTAACAATTGTGTAAAGATATGTTCAACTGATTACCTTTGAATACTGAACTGAACTGTTTACTGAACTCGTATTACTGAATGAATGTATGTCCTTTATTTCTGAACTATACTGTGGCATCCTTAGCACCTACTGTTTACTGTTACTGTTACAGAGATCTCTGTCGGTTCCCTCGTGGAGCCACTACTGTTTACTGACTGACAGCCATCATTACTGTTCGGTCTTTTAAGACCTACTGTTACTGATATGCTAATGGATGTACCACATATGACTGTTTACTGTACTGAGCAACTGAAATACTGATTGAAATGAACTGTTTTCATTACTGTAAGGACATTTATTCTAAACCCCTTTACGCTTTATGTTATTCACTGGGCTTTAGCTCATTGCTCATATATATATGTAGGTGTTCAGGCACCAGACCGCAGCTAGGAGCGTCAGGGTTACTCCAGTTTTGTCAAGCCAGCCTTTGTGCCTCACTGCAAGGTTCCGAGCCTATCGTGCTGAGGCTTAGGGGTGTTTTAGAAGTCCCCCTTCTGTACTGTCTTACTGTTTTGTAATAACTGGATGAATTGTTTAGACTGACTGTTTACCGTACTGTTATCAAGGGATTAAGTCCCTGTACTGTGTGACTGTAAATTTTGTATAGACTATACTGTTTGTATATGTGAATGCATGAAATCTTTTGGCATGCAGACTGTCACAGCTCAATGGACATTATTTATTTACTGTTTTGGCTTCCGCCAGGCCCTGTACTCTGTTTTACTGTACCACTGTTCTGCAGGCCTTCGGTAATCTCGGATTACTGGTCGGTTACGGTGCTAAACCCATAGGGCCGGGTTTGGGTCGTGACAGAGTGGTATTAGAGCGATACTTAACCACGAGTTATACCGCACACACGTGTCCAAATGAGCTATAGGGTGTCCTAGAAAAGTAATTAGGGCATCTCATGAGCATGATAAGTGTGTGGTTATGTTATGACTGAATGTATATTAACGTGTTAAGACTGTTAAACAAATGACTGCTTATGTTTAAACTGTTATAACTGCTTATAGTGAAATGGACAATGCAAAATGAACCTGAATCCTCATCTACCGAGGCAAGAATGGAAAGAATGGAAAGAATGATAGAACTGATAACTGCTAGACTGGAACAACAACAGAACCAACAGCCCCCACCTCCTCCTCCTCCGGTACAGCCGGAACCTAATGTGAATGTGAATGATGGGGATATTATTGCTCTCACCCATAAATTCAGCAAGATGAAACCGCCATCCTTTCAGGGAGGATTGGAACCGCTAAAGGCTGAAGCTTGGGTGCTTGAGACAGAAAAACTATTTGAAGTGTTTCCGTGCTCAGAAGCGAATAAAGTATTGTTAGCTACCTTCACCCTTCAAGAAGAAGCTAGAAGGTGGTGGATGTTGATCCGTGACACAAATGCTGTTATGACCTGGGCTCAGTTCAAGGAGTCCTTCTTTGAAAAGTATTTCCCTCAGTGTGTCAGGGATAGGAAAGTGACTGAATTTGAACAGCTGAAGCAGGGCACAATGTCTGTTGCCGAATATGAAACCAAATTTACTGAACTTGCCCGTTATGCACCGCATATGGTGGATACTGAGTATAAGAAGGCCAGAAAATTTGAAGGTGACCTTAATGTTGCAATTCTTGACCGAATAAATGTTTTGAAACTACCGACCTTTGTGGGTGTTCTCGACCGGGCATTGATGGCCGAATCGAACATTGCAGCAGTGAAACAATCTGAAACACCAACAACTGAATGGCATGGTAAAAGGCAGGGTTTTAAATTTAAGAAAGGCAAGCACAACCCAGCCAACAAGAAACAGAATACGGGGTCAACGACTAGCCCCAGCCAAGGGAGTGGGTTCATTCCACCCTGCTCTGTATGTGGTAACAAGCATAAAGGGGTTTGTCACAAATTATCTGGAGCCTGTTACAGGTGTGGCAAGGTGGGCCACATGGTTAAAGATTGTCCTTCTGCTCCTCAGGGCACTAGCAAAGCTACAGCCAGCGGCGCAGCATCAAACGCTCCACCAAAACCGAACCCTAAAGCTACCGGGAAAGAGCCTATGAGGCAAGGCCGAGTGTTCGCACTAGTACCGGGAGATGTACAGAATACCGAGACCGTTGTGTCAGGTATTCTCACTATTTGTACACAAAATGCTTATGTACTGATTGATTCGGGGTCTACGCATTCTTATGTGTCGCATGCTTTTTTGCGTAAATTGAATAGACCCTTAGAACCTATGAACTATCTGTTAGCTGTATCATCACCCGTTGGGGGATCTATGACATGTGCTTATATGTACCCCGCATGTGAAATCATTGTTGGGGATATGCATCTGTTTATTGATTTACTACCCTTGAACATTGATCATTTTGATGTAATATTGGGGATGGATTGGTTACAAAAATATCATGCCACTATTGATTGTGTGACCAAACAAGTTGTATTCCGTCCACCTGGTTTGCCTGAATTCGTGTTTAATGGGAGTGGAGTAGTACCTCCTCCGTATTTGATTTCGTCAATGAAGGTTGTTAAATTAATTAGAAAGGGGTGTAAAGGATATCTGTGTTCTGTACTGACTGTGGCTACTGATAATAGTGTTAAAACTGATGTGAATTGTATTCCTATAGTCAGGGAATTCCCAGATGTATTTCCAGATGATCTGCCAGGGGATTTGATTGACAGGGAGATTGAATTTGCTGTTGATGTGATTCCGGGTACACAGCCGATATCGAAAGCTCCTTACAGAATGGCCCCAACTGAACTGAAAGGACTGAAAGTGCAACTGCAGGAACTGCTGGATAAGAAGTTTATCAGGCCTAGCACTTCGCCATGGGGCGCTCCTGTTTTGTTTGTCAAGAAGAAAGACGGCGCATTGAGATTGTGTATAGACTACCGTGAACTGAACAAGGTAACTGTGAAAAATAAATACCCATTGCCACGTATTGATGACTTATTTGATCAGTTACAGGGTGCTCAAGTATTTTCTAAGATTGATCTCAGATCGGGGTATCATCAACTGAAGGTTAAACCGGAAGACATTGATAAAACTGCTTTCAGAACGAGGTATGGACATTACGAATTTTTAGTTATGCCTTTTGGAGTCACGAATGCACCAGCTGCATTTATGGACCTCATGAACAGAATTTTTAAACCGTACCTTGACAATTTTATTGTTGTATTTATTGATGACATATTGATTTACTCCAAGAATATAGAAGAACATGAACATCATCTGAGACTTGCCCTACAAACCTTAAGAGAACAGAAACTGTATGGTAAACTGTCTAAATGTGAATTTTGGCTTGACCATGTTATGTTTTTGGGGCATGTTGTCAGCAAAGATGGAATTTCTGTTGATCCACAGAAAATTGAAGCTGTAGTGAACTGGCCTAGACCAACAAATGTGACTGAAGTCCGAAGCTTTTTGGGATTGGCTGGATATTACAGAAGATTTGTCAAAGATTTCTCCAAGATTGCTTTACCGTTGACCCAACTGACACAAAAGGGGACATCATTTGACTGGACTGACCAAAGAGAATCTGCCTTCCAGGAGTTGAAAACTCGATTAGTGACTGCACCGATTCTTACCTTACCTTCAGGTACGGATGGCTACACTGTATTTAGTGATGCTTCTCATAAGGGTTTGGGATGTGTTTTAATGCAGAATGGGAGAGTAATTGCCTATGCTTCCCGTCAACTGAGACCGCATGAAAAGAACTACCCGACCCATGATCTGGAACTTGCTGCAGTAGTATTTGCACTGAAAATCTGGCGTCACTATCTGTACGGGGTGACATGTGAAGTATATACCGACCACAAGAGTTTAAAATATTTCTTCACACAGAAAGAACTGAACATGAGACAGCGGAGATGGCTAGAACTGATTAAAGATTATGACCTACAGATATTATACCATCCGGGAAAAGCCAATACCGTTGCCGATGCATTGAGTCGGAAATCAATTGGAAACGTAGCATGTTTGTTTACCGGACAGAAAGAATTGCTTTATGACCTTGAAAAATCTGAAATTGAAATTATTTTGAGAGAACAAGGTGGAACCTTAGCTGCTATTTCTGCCCAACCAGCACTGATTGAAGAGATTAAAGAGAAACAGCAACTGGATGACTTCTTGAAGAAGATCATCGAGGAAAGAGAATCCAAACCGAGACTGGGATTCAAATTTGAGAATAATGTACTGAAATTTCAAGAAAGACTGTGTGTACCGAATGATATTGAACTGAAAAGAAGAGTTCTGCAAGAAGGCCACAATTCGAAATTGTCGATCCATCCGGGGAATACGAAAATGTACCAAGATCTGAAACAGAATTTCTGGTGGCCAGGAATGAAGAAAGAAATTGCTGACTTTGTGTCCAAATGTCTTCATTGCCAACAGGTCAAAGCTGAACATCAACGACCTGCCGGATTATTGCAACCCCTACCCATACCAGAGTGGAAATGGGAGCATATCACGATGGATTTCATCGTTGGGTTACCTCGCTCCAGAAAAGGTATGGATTCAATTTGGGTTATTGTGGATAGACTAACCAAATCCGCTCACTTCTTACCTGTCAAGACAATCTATAATGCGGACAAATTGGCTGTTATCTATATTGATGAAATTGTGAGACTGCATGGAGTGCCTGTGTCTATTGTTTCTGACAGGGATTCGAAGTTTACATCGAGGTTTTGGCAAAGTCTACAGACGGCATTGGGTACTGATTTGAGGCTGAGTAGTGCCTATCATCCTCAGACAGATGGCCAGTCAGAAAGAACCATCCAAACTCTGGAGGATTTACTGAGAATGTGTGTCCTTGATTTTCAGGGAAACTGGGAAAGTCATTTACCTTTTTCTGAATTCGCCTACAACAACAGCTACCATTCGAGTATTGGTATGGCGCCTTTCGAAGCATTGTATGGAAGGAAATGTAGATCTCCGATCTGCTAGGCAGAAGTTGGGGATGGGCCTTTGCTTGGGCCCGAGATTGTGTATGAAACGACTGAGAAAGTGAAACTGATACAACAGAGATTGAAAACTGCACAGAGCAGACAGAAAAGTTATGCTGATGTCAGAAGACGAGACAGAGAATATGAAGTGGGTGATCACGTTTTTGTGAAAGTGACACCAATGAAGGGCCAGACTCGTTTTGGAATCAAAGGCAAGTTAGCACCGAGATACGTCGGACCATACGAGATCATTGAGAAAATCAATCCGGTGGCATATCAAGTTGCGCTCCCTCCTGAAATGGAGCATATGCATAACGTCTTCCACATCTCTATGTTGAGAGACTACCTTCGAGATCCTTTCCATGTAATAGAGCCTACCCACGTAGTGTTGAGTGATGACTACACTTACGAGGAACGGCCCATACAGATTATAAACAGACGGATCAAGAAACTGAGGAACAAAGAGATCCCACTAGTGAAAGTTGACTGGCAGAACCACGGTGGCATGTATGCCACGTGGGAAAGGGAAGAGGACATGGCTAAAAGATATCCTGAACTGTTTCCACTGAATCCTGTTTTCTTCCAGAATGAAGGTAACTCGAGTTTAGAGGACTAAACTCTTTATAAGGAGGGGAGACTGTAACAACCCTCATACTGTTTACCGATTAATGACTGATTAACCGCTAATTACTGTTAACCGAGACTGATTTTGACTGATAATTGAACTGCCTAAGGTACTGAACTGACTGACTGAAAACTGGAATCGAATTGACTGAGTATATGTGTGTTAAATTGTATTCTATCTGTCTGACTGTTTGATTATCTGTTCCTGTTTGTATGTTTAAATTGCAAATTGAAGGCCTTATCGGCGGCCGAATCCAAAATTGATTAGTGTGTCTTGATCAACATAATTTATGTAATTTTATGGTGAAGTTATCTGAAAACTGATTAGGTATGATTAAATTAGATTAATGGTACCAAATTTCATAAATTGGACTTATTACCAAATTGCCACTGGAGTGGCCCACTACTTGAGCCTTTTTGATTTCCTAATACACTCAACAAAACATTTCTTCTTCCACTTCCTGCACACAACCGACCTTAGAGGGAGAGAGGAGCTAGAAGAGTTGAGTTCAACTTGTTTCATTGTGAATTGGCTAGAATTGTTTGAAGAATTGAAGGTTGATTGCATATTTGAGCTCCCTTCTTGAACTACAAGACTAAAGGTAGCTCCATTGTCTTCTTATTCATGTTTTGAGTTGATTCTTGCATGGGTTAGAGCTAAGTTGAGGTCTAGAGCCACCCTATGGCTCAAATTGCTATGTTGAAGCTTAATTGTTGCATGCATGTATATATGTTGAAGTTTTGAGGTTGTAGTGCATAATTCCTCACATGCATGTCCATGTTTGGAGAGTAGTTCATGAAATCATCTTGTTATAAAAAGAATTGGCTCATTAGAGCAACAAATTGGAGCTTCAAAGTGTTTCAAATTCATGCATGTTTGCATGTTCATATTGTTCTTGGAAAATGGCTTGAAATTGGGTTTGAATTAAACACCCTTGGGCTTTGATTTCTCAAATTGAGTTTTGAATCATGTTATTCCATGTGTTTATAAGAGTTTTCCAGAAAATGAGCCCAAAAGGATCAGTTTTCAGTTGTTAACAACTTGGTTTTGAGCTTGGAGGTGCAATCTGGAATTTCCAGATTTCGCACTTCCGCTCGAGCGGGGAAAGTGCCGCTCGAGCGTGGAATTCGAGCATCCAGCATCTCTGCACTGTTTTGCAGTCCGCTCGAGCGGAGGATTGGGCGCTCGAGCGGAGTCATGTCTCACGCTCGAGCGGGCGTCGAGCGGAGATTTCACCCATCCAGTACTTTTACAGTACGCTCGAGCGGGAAATTTTACGCTCGAGCGTGCACCTTTGTTGCATGTCCGCTCGAGCGGGGAAACCTGCGCTCGAGCGGGACTCTGTTTTTCTGAAAATGCTTTTAAATGTACATCTTTGCATCCTCATCCCATTCTAGGCATTCTTAGGCCTAGTTTAAGACATCTTAATGAGGATATAGATGTAGAACACACCGAGGCAAATTTAGGGATTTAATTATTACCTTTCCCATCTGTGAAACTTAGAGTGTGTTCAATCTGTTAACTGTTTAGGGTTGGCATTTCGAGGAGACGCTCTAGCCTACTGTAGCCCAGAACTCTGTGAGTAACAATTGTGTAAAGATATGTTCAACTGATTACCTTTGAATACTGAACTGAACTGTTTACTGAACTC
Organism: Camellia sinensis; assembly: GCF_055761805.1. Lineage (NCBI taxonomy): Eukaryota > Viridiplantae > Streptophyta > Magnoliopsida > Ericales > Theaceae > Camellia > Camellia sinensis. Next base: position 112,330,524 of record NC_138975.1, read on the forward strand.
GTATTACTGAATGAATGTATGTCCTTTATTTCTGAACTATACTGTGGCATCCTTAGCACCTACTGTTTACTGTTACTGTTACAGAGATCTCTGTCGGTTCCCTCGTGGAGCCACTACTGTTTACTGACTGATGGCCATCATTACTGTTCGGTCTTTTAAGACCTACTGTTACTGATATGCTAATGGATGTACCACATATGACTGTTTACTGTACTGAGCAACTGAAATACTGATTGAAATGAACTGTTTTCATTACTGTAAGGACATTCATTCTAAACCCCTTTACGCTTTATGTTATTCACTGGGCTTTAGCTCACTGCTCATATATATATGTAGGTGTTCAGGCACCAGACCGCAGCTAGGAGCGTCAGGGTTACTCCAGTTTTGTCAAGCCAGCCTTTGTGCCTCACTGCGAGGTTCCGAGCCTATCGTGCTAAGGCTTAGGGGTGTTTTAGAAGTCCCCCTTCTGTACTGTCTTACTGTTTTGTAATAACTGGATGAATTGTTTAGACTGACTGTTTACCGTACTGTTATCAAGGGATTAAGTCCCTGTACTGTGTGACTGTAAATTTTGTATAGACTGTACTGTTTGTATATGTGAATGCATGAAATCTTTTGGCATGCAGACTGTCACAGCTCAATGGACATTATTTATTTACTGTTTTGGCTTCCGCCAGGCCCTGTACTCTGTTTTACTGTACCACTGTTCTGCAGGCCTTCGGTAATCTCGGATTACTGGCCGGTTACGGTGCTAAACCCATAAGGCCGGGTTTGGGTCGTGACATAAATGGAGGGAAATCAAAAAAATAAAATAAAATAAAATAAAGATTACCGGTTGACCGGCCGGTCAACCAACTGGTCGCCCCCTACTAGTTCACATCGGTCAGTTCACGTTGGTTGGTTCAAACAGTTCAGTGGTTAGTTCAAACAGTTCAGAAAGGTTAAAAAAAAAAATTCCTCTAACCGGTCGACCATCCGGTTGTCCTGAATGAGATTTGATGAAGGTGAACCGTTGGAGCGTGAAGTATCAAATTAAGGAAATGGCCATTTTTTAACTCAGATTTGGTGAAACATTGGGTGAACCGTTGGAGATGCTCTAAGAAGAATTACATCAATAAAGAGGAGCTTGAAGCTTAAACAAGCTCCAACCTCCAAGTTGGTGAGAAACCAACGAGCAAAACCAACAGAGCAAAAAACCAGAAAATCAGCTAAGGGAAATTGCAGTCCAAAGCAAATAAGAAGTTTTTTTTTTAATTGATACTTATATTCTACGAATAAATACTGAGTGTAGCGATAAGATCATTTTACATTTCGATCAATAAAAAACAGCAAGTAGAATTAAATAGGCATCCATTGCCTCCCGCATGCAAATGGGATTGAGTGGGAATTGCAAATCAACGAGAAGAAGTGAAGTAATTGGAAAAAAGTTTTTAAAAGTTAAAATACCTTTTACATATTAGAGATCAGATTGACACAATTTAACTATTTGAGGCCAAATCGAAGCACTTTTATACATTTGGGATTAAATTGTCACAATTTAAATATTGGGGACCAAAATGACTCATGACTTGTACTTTGAGAACAAAAAATATAATTGACCCTATTTTTGTAACCAGATAACATAATCAAATACAAAGGAAAATTCTTGGCAAATATCATTTGTCAAATTGCAATTAAGAAAATGAAAAAAAAAATGCCCATTTCTTTTTTGAGAGTTGCCTTTGAATTCTTGTGCTTTTAAGTGTAGACAATAAACAAAAACAATTGAAAGTTATTATAAATAGAACTATAACATACTGAAAAATCCCTCATAAAAATATAAATACCTACCAAATTGAATATTTTTTAGAAAATTGCTAGAATTGTACATTTTGTTGTATAAAATATGAAATATTATGATTTGGATGGCAATATATATATATACATATATATATCCATGTCAATTTCTCGTATTTTATTAATATCAAAATTGTGAATAAAAAATTTCACAATTATTATATTGATCCCTTATTTGTGCCTCTATTCCAACAGCCGGGCAACTAGCTATTGAAGGGTTTCAAATTTTATTTTTTTTTAATTTTGTTTTCTTTCATTCAATTGATGGACATTACCCTAGAGCTTCAATATTAATATAATACTTATTTGACTCATAATTATAAAATATGTAGGAAAATTGATGATCACTCATTTCATTTTTCTAGAACTCACTAAAATAAAGGAACATAAATCAGTTTGTTAGGCTATAGCTGTTCATAAATAAAGTAATAAGATAAATGGTGTGATGACACCCATTTTTTTATACATATCAATAATTGCTTGAAATTATCTAACCTAAAGGTCACATGATTCTTTTTTCTTTTTCAATGCTCAAGAAACTACTAGTATAGTAGAGAAATGGTTTAAAATTTTAGATACAAATTGGGAACAAAAGATATCTAAGTAGCAATCCAAAGAACTAAAAATGAATTATGTAAACAAAAATTGTATTGACCCCATCTATAGTTGAATAAATGGAAAATAAAAATAAAAGAAAGTTTTAGATCCTACTATCTTAAACCAATTAAGTGGCAAAATTGGGCTTCAAAAACCTACGCAAATGTCAAAAGAAAAAAAGAAAAAAAATGAACTCGTGATCTCCGTCCCTCTATCTTAATGCATTTCTATTCATAAAACAATGTATAACTCTTTTTATAAAAAAAAATGGCAATATAGAAATCAATTACAGAATCGAACATAACTCACTCATATGTAATAAATTTCTTCTTTTTATGAGTCTCATACTCATGTAATAGGATTATATCTAGTTCTATGAATGGTTTCTACACAACAACTAGAAGAAATAAATAATAAAAAAAAAAATTAGACACAAAAATCTCAAAGTGTAATGTAATAATTTGAGACAGAAGATCACGTGTCTCCTAAAGTTAGAAATTTGAAAATAAATCATCTAATACGTCCAAAAAATATACAATTATCAGTTTGATGCCTTATGAAACTTAAGTCAAATCCTAAAAAATAAAAAATATGAAAATCTAGCAAATTCTAATTCAATTATCAAAATGACTAATCACGTGTGAATGCAATTGAGCCACGTATATGATAATTATTTCATTTATAACCCTAAACTACTCAACCCTAGCAATTAGCATTTTATAATAGCAAGTTAGGTAATTGCAAGTAACACATTCTTTGATTAATTCAAAAAAGTGTTGTGGAAAGATTAGTGAAGTCTTAAAGCAAATCACAAAAGAATTCAAATATGTTGACTATTGCCTAACTCAAAATCATCTTTATCCCTTAGTTCCCGGGCTTTTCAACCAACCGTTCCATGCCACGTGTAACTGTCACTTTACACGGCCACATGTTGGAATTAGAGAAACATGACCCACAATTTAGCCAGCTCAGCTTAATCTGAGCGTAAAAGTCAACCCTCGAGTTAATTAAATTAATCAGGGTTTGGTTAGAAGTTGCCAAGTGGATGAGTCAGTTAGGTTTGGATCGGGTGTGGCGGCACTGTCAATTCCTTTTTCTGCAAGCTGAGGTGGCAGATATGGACGTTGGACTATTTTAGTAAATCTGAACCGTCCGATTGTCAGGTGACCGAAATTTTTGAAATTTCAGTGTTTATCAGAGCTGACACGCGTCCATCAATATTTCTATTTTGTTTCCTGAAAAGCAAAGGTCACTTTGTGGTTGTTTGGGAAATTATTATTTTAGTAGGTTATTTTAATTTTTGATTATTTTAATAGGTTAAAATTTTTATGTTTGAAAAAATAGTTAGATTTTTTTTATAGTTTAAAAGTGATGTTTGTAAGAGAAAAAATAAAATAATTCTGATTTTGATGTGACATTTCATCTTATTAACTATATTGTTTTAGCCTATTTTATTTTTTATAAATTTTAGCCAAGAAAAGCTAAAATTCAACTCGTTAAATTGGGTGTTTGGGAGGAAGTTTGGCTAAAATAACCTATTAAAAGATAAAATAAATTAAAATAATTAATAAGATAAAATGTGATATTCAATTCATAATTATTTTACTTTTTTCTTCATAACTATCAAATTAACTAAAAAAAAAAGCCCAACCAACTTCTCAAACATAATTTTTTTAACCAAATTAAAATAATTAAAAAAATCAAATAATCAATTAAAATAGACAACTTCACTCACAAGGCCTATATATATATATATATATAAAGCATTCTGCAAGTGTGGTGCAGGCTAAGCCATCAAAGGTGATGCTTAAAGCATTCTGTAAGTGTGGTGCGCGCTAAGCCATCAAAGGTGATGCTGTAGGCCTTCGGCCCATTTATTTTCAAAGATAAAATGAAAAAGATTGGCAGTGAGGGAATTATTAGTGAGATCTCATTTATTTTGGGAGATAAAGAGAAAATTGGGATTGAGCTGGAGGTGGCGGTGGAGGTGAGACTCACTAATATTATGTTTTTTTGAGAGATGGAGAGGGGATTCATAATCTCCTCCGGATTATGATGGGCATTGAGGAGGGGATTAAGATGAATGATTGAGACTTGGTATTAGAAAATAGTCTGCCAAACAATTTTATTTTTTTTATTTTTTATATGTTGGCATTTTTTTTGAATATTAATGTTTAATTTTTTATATTTTATATTTTTGTTAAGTAAAAAGCATAACTTTTTTTGTTTTATTTGTTTTATTTTTATTTTATTTTTTATTTTTTACATGTTCAGTACTTTTTTTGAACATTAATGTTTAACGTTTTTGTATTTTTTTATTATTTTATATAAAAATAATTTAACAATCTTTACACCAACAATTATCATCAAAACAAATATAATTTTACTTAATCTCTTCATTATCAATCCCCTCACTAACAATTCCCTCATTATTAATCCTCTCACCACGAATCCTCCCATTCTACTTTTGAAAACAAACGGGTGAGGGGAATTGCTAGTGAGGGAATTAGTAAAATTATATTTATTTTGATGATAGTTGTTAGTGTGAGAATTGCTAAATTATTTTTATATAAAATAATAAAACAAATAAAATTATGATTTTTACTTAACAAAAAATATAAAATCATTATACATTAATGTTCAAAAAAAAAAAATGCCCAACATGTATAAAAGAAAAAATATTGTTGTTAACCATTTGACTGGCTGGACGTTCCGGTGGATGACCGGTAACTCACTAAGCCGACGGACTATTTTCTAATGCCACATCTTCGCCCAGACTAACAATCTGCTCGCCCAAGGCCTATCCTAATCCGGACGGACTATCAATCCGAAGGGCCACAAACAAAACAAACGTAAGCTAAGCTCATTGTTCATCCATTATAGTCCAAAGTGGACTGCTACTCTGAAAAACAAACAGGGCCTTTAGGCCACAAATATTACCAAGGTCTCAAATTTTTTAAAATTACGGTTAAAGTCTATATGATTTTATCATTCTTTAATTATAAAAAAAAAACCCACTCATTAAGAAAAAGGGCCTAAAATTATTATTTTAAATAAGTAATATTATACAAATAAATATTTTTTTACTAATTTCTTTTACTAACTGAAATAAATCTATAATAAGAGTAATGATATACAAATTAAAAAATATTACAAATATTTCGTACTCTTTGATATAGCATCTTTTTTTTTTATTATATAAATTAATGAGAAATTTGATAATTAGACAATACAATTTTTGAAGAATTTTTAGAATTAATTGAAATATTAAACTATGTGACAAAACTTGATATGAAGATTTAATTGGTAATTTCATATATCAAAATCCTAAAAATAAAAATAAAAAAAACTTTGCAATAATATTTTTATAATAACATATAAAATTGTAAAAGGTCTCTTTTTAACTTGTTGCTTTAGGCCTCAATTTGTCTTAAGCTGGTCCTGGTTTGGTGGTGGTGGTGGTGGTGGTGGTGGTTGTAGCAGTAGTAATGGTAGTAGTAATAAAATAATTGTGGTACTTATGACAACAATAATAATGGTGATAGAAGTGGTGGTGGTGCCATGATGGTGGTGGTAGTGGTGGAGGTGACATGGTTGTGGCAGTGCTGGCGATGACATGGTGGTGATGGTGGTGGTAGTGGTTATAGCAGTAGTGATAGTAGTAGTAACAAAATAATGGTGGTACTTATGGCAACAATGACAATAGTGATGAAGGTAGTGGTGGTAATGGTGGTAGCAGTAGATATTGTGGTGGTGATGGTAGTGATAGTGGTGGCGGTGGCATGATGGTGGTGGTAGTAGTAGAGGTGGTCGTGGTGGTGGCAGTAGTAACAATAGCATAATGGTGGTGGTAGTTGTAGCAGTAGCAGTAGCAGTAGCGGTGGTGGTACTGGTGGTGGTAGCAATGGCATGATGGTAATGGTAGTGATAGCGGTAGTGATGGTGATGGTGGTAATAGTGATAGTGAGTTTATAATAGTGTATATCGATACTTATGTTTAGTATTTATAAATTCAGTTAGAATTAAGTAGGTTTTATATGATTTAAAATTTTCTTAAATTTTAATTTATATTTTAAGAAGCACTTAAATTTTTAAGTGATATCAATTGTGATTATCAAACAAGCTTAATTGATTATCACTTGACACATTTAGTTTTAAGAGTTAAATTGTCACACCCCGAAAATAATTCAACATGAAACCCCAAACGAACAAACATTCTCTATGCCTTGACAATAACTCTTCCATCTTCATTCATATAATAAATGGGTTTAATACAAAAGTTCCATATGCAGTATACATTCACTAAACAAAAGGATATATGAATCTATAGCATGTGAAGTACCTATCATCAAAATAATAGAGTGCCCTTACGGGCTTACATCTTCCAAGGCAATAGCCCGGTTACACAAAAGGGGTCTTTCTAACCCATACATGTTAGCCCTTGGTTTTACAAAAAGAATTCACAACAAAAGAAGAGCCACGTGCTCTTTACCATTATTCACGCCCTCAACTTGGCAGGATCACCACGCCTTTACCTGCACCAAAACCCATAGGGGTGAGCATAAAGCCCAGTAGAGAAATACCAAACAAAGTATATTCATTTATGTTAGATGACCAAAATTGAATGCAAGTGCAAATGCGATGCAATACTTTTTCAAAATATTGTTCACGTCTTCCTTGAGAAACACCATGCATTTCATTTACAATTACAATCTCATAAATTTCCAAATTTAAACTTTTTAATCACAAGGGGCGGTAAATACGACACTGGTAATCCCTAGGCTGGTGTCTTCAAGTAAACTTTACGAGCACTACCAAACTGTCATTTTTACCGGTATTAACCGGAAGGCTCGACACCTATCCGCGAGGTTTTGTGATCTTTCACCATGGACACTCAGGCCAACTTATCAAATTCAGCTACACCCCCTAACTGGACTTACTACCGTATTTAACCCATACACAGTTCATAGTTCTCATTACAACATAATCTTTTCCAAAGAAAACGTTTTTCAACTCGTTTCAAGATGTGCATTAAAGATAATAAATTTAAATGAGAACATGATGCAATGTATAATAGTTCATAACATTCCTTTATTTCAAACATCTCTACAACAACATCAATTTACTACATTATCCATTCATTCTTCTCAATGATATTCCACAATTTACCATGCCATCAAGTCATAGCACTAACAACATCTTTCATGCTCAGTTCACAACAATTGGCCCTCTTCAATATTACATGTGATGCCTTTCAATTATCAATTCCAATATTTACAATTTTCTCAACCAAGATGCGCAACCATTTGTTATTTTACAACAATACACTTCAAATATTCAACAATAATGTTAGGATAATAGCTCTTTTCTCATATACTAAATAAACTAGCATATCACTCGTGCTATGCACTGATTGTATTTACAATTATCTATATATGTGAATTGTAATTTTTAATTTTTATTTTATTTTTTTAAATGTCTTATTTTTTTCATTTTTTATATTATATTAAAGTTTAATATTTTGATAATAATCATATTTGTTGGACTTTTAAAGGAATTAAATGTCTTTTTTTTTATTATATTATATTAAAGTTTAATATTTTGATAATAATCATATTGTGTTTACAATTATCTATATATGTGAATTGTGATTTTTAAATTTTAATTTTTTTTTAAATGTCTTCTTTTTTCCTTTTTATATTATATTAAAGTTTAATATTTTGATAATAATCATATGTGTTGGACTTTTCAAAAAATTAAATGCATTTTTTTATATTATATTATATTAAAGTTTAATATTTTGATAATAATCATATGTGTTGGACTTTTGAAGAAATTTTTTTTATGCTTGTTCTTAATGCATTAAAGTGTTATTATGAGAAATAATAATCATATGTGTTGGGACTTTTCAAGGAATTCATATGTGTTGGATTTCAAAGAATTTTTTTTTATGTTTGTTCTTAATGCATTAAAGTGTTATGATGAGGTAAGACTTGGGAGTTGGGAGAAATTAACAAATGCTAAGATTTTTTTTTTAAATCAAAAAATCAGGAAATTTAGATTGAGAGATTGAAGCTCCCACAAGGCTTGGAGTTAAAAACTCCCTTTTGCTTAATATATAGTATAGATTACCATTTATGCTAATCAATGTGGAGAAAATTTCACTCTCTAATTTAGAACAACAAGAAGCCCCTAAACATATTTTCACCTATCAAAATCCCCAACATTCTCTAGGGTTTTATGTCAAGAATCAAAATAAACTTCTTTCCCTTCTTTTGAAAGGGTTTTTCTTTCAAAATGTCACACTTACCATTACATGAGTTAAAATCTTCAAAGGGGATAGTTAAAAAGAGAGAGATATCAAAAACTCATTTTTAAAACCTAACATTTATGAGACAAGACCAAAACTTCAATATCATTAATGGAGCCTTTAAAACCAACCAAATCTAACATAAATATATATATATATATATATATAACTCATGGAGATTTCCCTACCTCAAGACCTTGATGAAGAAAGGAAGTGAAACCCTAGCTTTCAAGATGGTGTGTTCTTCAATTTCCCCTACACCAAGAGAGGTCCATGCTTGATCTTCAAGATTTAGGAGATGATGATACTCTAAGCCCAAGAAATTACAAGAAATCAAAGATTTTTGGAGGTTTGTAGAGAGTTTCTAGAGAGAATGAGGAGAAAAATGGCTTTTAGAGTGAGAAGGAAAGGTTAGAAAATGAGATATTTTCGGCCTCAAAATGATAAAAAAAAAAAAAAAAAAATAGAGTTTTCGGACTATCAGAGTGCCGCACGTGCAGAGCACCATTTCCCGCACGTGCGGCCCTCACCCTTGCACGTACGGGGCTCCTCCCGCACCTCAGTCCACACCTGTAATTTAAGCAGTGTGCTCAGCCAACAGTCCCAGAATTCCGCACGTGCGGCCCCTCTCCTGCATGTGCGGCCCAAGGCCCCCGCACGTGCGGCCCCTGGCTTCCAGCCTAGAATTTTCCGGCTTCACTCCCGGGCATTCTGGACTCGGCCGCGTACCCTCCGAAACAAGAGAGGTTTAAGTCCCTAAACAAAACGGAGGTAAAGACTATCATTTAGAGAACCAATTCCAACCGTGATTTATCGGATAAAAGCGAAAGGAGAAGGGAACGAAGAAAGAAAAGAAGGGAAGTAAAGACTCGGCTGTCACATAAATCAAGTTATCAAACATCTCCTTAGTCTTATACTGTGCTCATTTTGGAAGTGAATTTTTTAATTTTAGACTAAAATATAAGATGACAAAAATAAAAAATAATATAAAAAAAATTCAACTCATACAAAAATTTAAAGATTCAATTCTCATTTTCATGACAATGTCAAAGATTCTTTTTCATTCATGCTACTTTTGCACTTTTTTGGAAAAAAACAAAAACAAAAAGTAGTAAAAAATTTGATTTTTGAAAAATTCTCAGGTGTCTCATATTTTAGTTGAAAAATAAAAAATTCACTTCCCAAATGGACAGGTCCATTTGATAACTTGATTTTTTTTTTTTTTTTGACTAAAATAGTCAAAAAGTTCAACACACACACACACACAAATTCAGAAAAAGCTAAAAAGTCAAAAAGCCAAAAAAGTCCCAAAAAGTCTCCAAAAAAAATTCCAAATATCTCAGTAATTTACAATATTTAATAAAACTAAAACAATTTATTCCTAAACACATTAATTTTTTTTGGAGAAATTACATAAAAAATCTTAGGGTTTGACCTTTATAACAAAATAAACCTTGAATTTTTAATTTTATCAATTTAAACCCTAAACTTTTGATTGGTTTTCAATTTAAACAATTTGTCTATTTCGTTAGGTAAAATCGATGAAAAAATAATATTTTAGTCATAAAACTCAACAAAAAGGGTATTTCAGACATTTTATGTATAGATACATTGAGTTTAATGACTAAAATATTTTTTTCCCGTTGATTATACCTAAAGAAAATAAGATTTAAATTGACAAAATTAAAAACTTAGTATTTAATATGTTACAAGGCTAAAACTTTATGGTTTTTTTTTTAATAATTGTCCTAATTTTTTTTCACCTGATAAAAAAAATAAAAAGTTAAAAAACCATGAAAAAGGTCAATTCTCAAGCGATGCCAACTAAACATGATTTATGTGAGCTACAAACAAGCCAAGTCAAGTTTTTGAGTGTTTGTTCTCGATTTGTTATGAATTAGTCGAGTTTAAAAAATCAAACTCAAGCTCAACTCATCAATATTTAAGAAACTTGAGTTTGGCTCAAGTCAACTTGATTATATAAGGGAGGTGAGTTTGAAAAAAAAAATCAAACTTAATTAATTTGCATATTAAGAGAAAAAAAAAAAGAAGAGAAAATTATGAGTAAGATTTTAAAAATGATTATATCAATAATAAATTTCATCAATCAAATATGTAAGTTTACAAAACTCCAAACACAAATAGAAAAATAAAATAAATTAATAAAATGATTTGATATATTATTTATATACATATATATATATATATTATTATTATTATTATTATTATTTTTTTTTTTTTTTTTTGGTGGTCACGAGCCTTACAAGCTGAGTTTTGGCCCCCCTCTCAACTCGATTATTAAATGAGTTTAAAAATTAAATTTGAACTCAACCATTTAATAAATAAATCAAGTTTAAATGAATTTTAAACCAACTTTGCAACCCTATATGGGAGCTAAATAAAAATGGCCCAAATGAGCAAAATGAATAGAGCGTCCTTTTGATTCTCATGCAGCTCATGGGCATTGCTTCACATTAGCTAAGGGATTTTTATTTTTATTTTTTTCAAGGGTTGAATTGGTTTGGGTTGAAAAATAGAAAATATTTCAAGCTTCATTTTTCCTGATTTTTTTTTTAAATGATATTTACACTTCAGTTTAAATTTATTGCACTTTTTTTTTCTTCATAGAAAAGCATGACACTTATGAGAGAGAGAGAGAGAGAGAGAGAGAGAGAGAGAGAGAGAGAGAATACAAAGGAAATTATCTAATATCCCTAAAACACAACTCTTAAATTTATTCCAATGATGGGGATTAATATATTGCATTTTAATTGTTGATTTATTTAAGAATCAACCAAGACCTAACCTCCTCTAATATCATTATAAAAAAAATTGAGAGTTATATTTTAAGGATCTTATTAACATATGAAATACATGTATATAAATTTTATTTTTTATTTTTATAAGAAAGCATGACACTTAATACATTGCACATCAGATAATAATAAGTTGTCTAACAAAATACGTCATAATACAAGACAGATCCCCAAAGGGATGAAGAGAGCATCCAAGTATTCATAAAGGGAAGAAATGTCTACGTAGAGAGGCCAAAAAAAAAATTCACCACCAAACACCCTCACAATCCATCCATTGTCGCAACTAATAGTTGTGGTGCTATAAGTTCCATCTTTACATTACAATAAATCAATTTGGATTTGAAATAGTTGCCTAGCGTATAAAAATGTGTTTAGCAGCATCGGATCTCAATTTGGCCATGAGTCAGATCTGAGCGAAGACTTAAAAGATTTCTCGATAGTAGGTTGATGATAGAGACATGAGAAATGATACTGACTAGCATGGTGATGAACAAGAAGAAGAAGAAAAAAAAAAAATCAGATCTTGGGGATTTGTTTAGGCAAGGCTTGACAGTGTTTTCACTAATATGGCTTCGGTTTATGTTTTCTCCTCTATTATGGTGAAGCGCGTAGCTCCAAGGAAATACCACCCAAGCACAATTGCGCGAGAACTTGACAAGTTGATCAACGTGGACTTGTAGAGTTACAATATGCTACTTGGCTAGCCAATCTAAAGAAAAATAGACATAGAGAAACCATCAAAGAAGAAGTGGAGGGCACAGGAAAGTTTGTAGTGTCGTCCTTTCCCCTCTAGAGAGCAAATTTCAAAGACAAAGTAGAGACAATAATGTAGATAAAATTAGAAATGTATAACTTTATTAGATATATATACTGCTTTATTTTATAAACAATTATAGAGTGAGACTCGCATCATATATATAGACCTATGAACGTACTTGTAGATACCCCATTTTTGACCACCTGTAAAACTTAGGCACTTGGTCCAGTTCACTCAATGATGAAAACTACATTGTGTGATTCAAGTTCTCGGCGAGGGAATCCAAAGTCAAGCCGCGAAATAACCCCAAAACTTTCCTACTTGTCTCATTCTTACCTCAAAAGTTCATTTTTGACCATTGTGCCACCTTATACTGAGTTTGAAACAAGGAAGTGGGGCAGCACATTAGGGCCCGGCTATGCCCCATTGGGAGCAGACCGTCGCTATTTGGGCCCAGCCGTGCTTCAACGGTGATACACACTGTTCTGGGCGAGAGCCTGCCAGCTGTCTTTTTTTTAAGATATTTTCGACTTGTTTTGCTCAAATTCTATAAAAACGAGGTTACACCTCTGTTTTGAGGGTTAAAAAAATTCAAAAGAACATATACACACAAGATAAAGCCCCTTCTTCCTATACAAGTCACCTTTGAGCCAACCTATCTCTCTTGATCAATATCCATACACCAGACATCACCTTAGATCATAACCTTAGAGTTTTGGTTGAGGCTTGTACACCACCATTCAAGCTTGAGAGTGTGCTTGAACCAAGTTTGTGTTACAAACAAGAGCTTGCTTCTTTGAGAGGTATAAGCTTATCACCTTCTCTTTTACTTCTTGTTCTATCTCTTGTTAGCTACTTATTGTGTTTTTGTGTTGTTTTGAATCCATTTCAAGTGTCTAAGCTTGGGTTTGGATAGCTACCAAAGGGTAGAGAGAGTTAACACTCTTTCTTGCGCCTTCACCTATAGCTCAAACCCTTGTTTTACACCCTTTTCTTTGCTTTCCAAATTGATTTTCAGAGTTTAAAAGAGGCTAAAAATCATGCTTTGAGGTTTCAAAGGTAGAGGGGTTAGCCATCCCTCCTTGTTCTTGCTTACTAGCCTTATTTTCTTTACTTGTTGTTTAGCTTTTTAGGCTCTTTTCTTGAACTTTAAGCCACAATTTTTCACCTATTAGGGGCTGTTATAGGGCTATCCTAAGTTATTTAATTGGTTCAAGCTTTGATTAGTTCGTTTGTTGTATCATAAGTTCTCATATATAGTTTGTCATATGTTGTTCTCAGGCTTTTCTTTAATTGATTTCCATGTTACGAGCCTCATTTTAATAAGCAACTTACCATCCATTTCTTTCATTTGAGAATTGTTTTAATCGGTTGATGGTTATTCAAAACTTGAGCTAGAGATCTATGCTTAATGGCTTAATCTGTACGAAGGTTCATTGTCAATGGCATGGTCTCTCTTTCATGTTGAGAATCACTTCCCGTTTGACATGCTTCTCATTTAGTGGACGTAATCATCACCTTAGACAAATGGATTAAAGAATGGAAAAGACTAATGAATTTGGCTTAAAATTAGATCAACCTAAGTAAAGAAAATGAATAATGTCGCTTGGGCTTGGCCGGACGTTATGCCAAGTCTATTATGTCAAGAGTTGTCACACGTCAATCCATGGTGTTTTGACAACTCTTGAAGCGTCTTCACTTCGCCCTTTGAGCTCACTCCATAATAAAGAGGAGGAGCTGGTGTTGATTCATTGCATTCATTGATTTTTGTCCAAATCGTGGCCTAAATCATCAAGCAAGCAACTTACTCATTGATGGTTTTGGAAACGACTCCATCCTTCTCTTGAGGCTTTCCATGATAGAGAAGTGTAAGAGGGACAAATAGAGCTCAGAAAATTATGTCTACACTGTTTTCACCTCAGAGCACAAAAACAGAGTTTTGCATGAAATTAGGGCACGGCTGGCCCTATTTGGGCCTAACCGGGCTTCATTGGGAACTGGCCGGGCCCCAATGTTTGGTAAACAGAGTGTTTTGTAGAAAACATGGGGCAGTGGCTGAAAGTGAAACATGGCAAATTCTAGGAAAGGTAGACAGAGTTGCTTCTGAAAACTGTCGCATGCATGCCATCTTTGTGTTTCTTGGTTCTGTCAAATATTGTATATTAATGCTCTTATTATCATTGTAATTAAATATAATTAGCATTACTGTAATGATTATGAATGTTTATAGTTTAGTAAATTAGATAGTTTTGTTGTAATAAATTAAATAGCTAGCTTATTTCTTATTATTAGTCTTTAGCTTAGCTAATTAGTTGTTTAATCATTCATTTGGTTTTGTAATAGTAGCTTAATTCGGACATTCGGACATTCATTCAGACCCTCTTGCATGAGGGCAAAATTGTAATAACGTGTATGTTTTCCAACCCCCATTTCTTTCTCCCTTTTATTTACCGGCTTATAATGGTAGTGTAGAGCATTATGTATACTTAGGGCCTGTTTGGTAACGTTTACGTTTTCAGTTTATATTTACAAAAAATTTATAAACTGGTTTTTGTTTATTTTTAGAAAAGCATAAATTACAAACGCGTTTGGTTTAGACAAAATGTTTTAAAAAAAATTTAAATATAAAAAAGAGTGAGAAATGGCAAGTGGTGGTGGGTGGTGACGAGTGGTGGCGGCGGAAGACGATGGAGGAAAATGATGGTGGGTGGTGGTGGCGGAAGACGGTGTGTCACGACCCAAACCCGGCCCTATGGGTTTAGCACCGTAACCGGCCAGTAATCCGAGATTACCGAAGGCCTGCTGAACAGTAATACAGTAAACAGAGTACAGGGCCTGGCGGAAGCCAAAACAGTAAATAAACAATGCCCAATGAGCTGTGACAGTCTGTATGCAAAAAGACTTTTCATCCATTTATACGTAAACAGTGCGGAACAGTATGTACAATATTTACAATCATTCAGACTAGGGACTCAACCCTATACAACAGTATGGTAAACATTCAGTCTATACAAAACAGTAAGATGGTACAGAAGGGGGAATCGTAAAACACCCCTAAGCCTTAACACGATAGGCTCGGAACCTCGCAGTGAGGCACGGTAGTTGGCTTGACAAAACTGGAGTAACCTTGACGCTCCTAGCCGCGGTCTGGTACCTGTACACCTACATATATATATGAGCAGTGAGCTAAAGCCCAGTGAATAACATAATGCGTAAAGAGGTTAAGAATGAATGTCCTTACAGTATGAAAACAGTTCATTTAAACAGTATTCAGTCATTCAGTCAGTACAGTCATATGTGGTACACCCATTAGCATAACAGTACAGTATACAGTAGGTCTTAAAGACTGAACAGTAATGATGGCCATCAGTCAGTAAACAGTAGTGGTTCCACGAGGGAACCGACAGAGAATTCTGTCGTAGTAACAGTAAACAGTAGGTGCTAAGGATGCCACAATACAATTCAGAATATAGGACATACATTCATTCAGTAAGCAATGTCAGTTCAGTAAACAGTTCAGTTCAGTATTCAGAAGATAATCATTTGAACATATCGTTACACAATTGTTACTCACAGAGTTCAGGCTACAGTATGCTAGAGCGTGTCTCCCCAGTCGCCAACCCTACACAGTTAACAGATTGAACACACACTAAGCTACACAGCTGGGGAAAGATAATAACTTGGTCCCTAATGCCTCGGTGTGTTCTACATCTATATCCTCATTAAGATGTCTTAAACTAGGCCTAAGAATGCCTAGAATGGGATGAGGATGCAATGATGTACACGTAAAAGCATTTTCAGAATTTTCAGAAAAACAGAGTTTCGCTCGAGCGCAGGTTTACCCGCTCGAGCGGTCATGCAACAAAGGTACACGCTCGAGCATAATATTTCCCGCTCGAGCGTACTGTAAAAGTACTAGATGGGTGAAATCTCCGCTCGACGCCCGCTCGAGCTTGAGACATAACTCCGCTCGAGCGCCCGATCCTCCGCTCGAGCGGACTGTAAAACAGTGCAGAGAGATGCTGGATGCTCGGATTCTACGCTCGAGCGCTACTTTCCCCGCTCGAGCGTAAGTGCAAAATCTGGGAATTCCATATTGCACCTCCAAGCTCAAACTCACATTCAAATGCATTAAAACCAATCCTCTTGGGCCCATTTTCTGGAAAACATTTATAAACACATAGAATAACATGGTTCAAAGCTCGATTTGAGAAATCAAAGCCCAAGGGTGTTTAATTCAAACTCAATTTCAAACCATTTTCATGAACAAGAAGAACATGCAAACATGCATGAATTCAAATCATTTTGAAGCTCCAATTAGATGCTCTAGGGAGCCAATTGATCCAAAAACAAGTTGAAAACATGGACCATTACAAAATTATGGACATGCATGTACCATTTTGCCATGAACTCAACTCCAAATTCAACCAAGAACACATGCAAGCATGAATTATGCTCTATATCAACATGTATGAACTAAAACATGGCTTAGCTCTACAATTTAACATGGACCATGCAAGAATTAGTTCAAACACAAGAATGAGAAGATGAAATCCTTACCTAGGTTCCTTGAATGCAAGTCTAGAGGTCCAATTTAGCAATCTACACTTCAATTACCAAGCAATTCTTCAAGTTCTCAAGCTAAATCAACAAGAACAATTCTCTCTCTCTCTAACTCTCTTCTTGGTCGGTTGAGGCAACACAAAGGCTGATGAAATGTTGTTTTAATCAAATGCATTAAGTGTAATAAGGCTCATAAGGTTTGAGGTAGTGGGCCACTACAAGGCTAGTTCGGTAAATAAGTCCAACTAGGCAATTGATCAATAATTAATCTAATTTAATCATACCTAATCAGTTTCCAAATAATTATACCATGAAATCACATTAATTATGACGATCATAAAACACCAATCGGTTTCTAATTCGGCCGCCGATAAGGCCTTCAATGAGCAGTTTAAACATAAGACATGAACAGATCAAACAAACAGTCAACAGATAAAATGCAATTCGAACAGACGTATTCATTCGATTCAGTTTCAATTTCGGTCATTCAGTTCAGTACTTTTAATCAGTTCAATTATCAGTCATGATCAGTTCAGTTTAACGGTAATCGATGGTTATCGGTAATCAATCAGTCATTAATCGGTAAACAGTATGAGGGTTGTTACACGGTGGTAGAAAATGGTGGCAAGTGGTGGGTGATGGTGGCAGAAGACGGTGGTGGAAAGTGGCGGGTGGGTGGGTGGTGGTAACGGAAGACGGTAGTGGAAAGCGGTGACGGGTGGTGGATGGTGGTGGCAGGTGGGTGGATGGTGGATGGCGGGTGGTGGCGGGTGGGTGGTGGTGGCGGGTAGGTGAAGGGTGGTAGTGGTGGGTGGGTGACGGTGGCGGGTGGTGGGTGGTGGTGGTGGTGGCAGGTGAGTGGTGGGTGATGGTGGTGGTGATGTGTGGTGGCGGGTGGTGGTGAGTAAGTGGCGGGTAGCGGTGGTGGGTTATGGTGGTGGTGGTGGTGGATGGTAGGTGGTGGTGTCTGGTGTGTGGTGAGTGGTGGTGGCAGGTGGTGGTGGGGGTGGTGGCAGAAGACGGTGGTGGAAAATTGTGGTGGGTGACGGCTAGTGTTGGGTGGTAAAAAAAAAAAACTCAAAACTCAAAACGGAAACACATTTTTTGAGTTTACATTTTTTTGGCCAAATTTATAAACTGAGACCACAGATTTATAAATCAAAAATTTACCAAACAAGTTTTTATTTGAGTTTTTTAAATTTTTGTAAATATAAACTGAAAACTGAAAACGTAAGTGTTACCAAACGGCACCTTAGCGTTTTCATGTTTGCATACACTCGTATCACATGCATTTGGGTTCGGCTCATCATACTAACCAATGTCAAATTCAATTTCATTGTTGGAGTACGTGATTTACCACATGTTTTGAATCGGATCATATACCATGCTCATAGCCGAGCCTATAAAAATTGCGTAAATGTATGCGTTGCATTAGTCACATTGCATTGTTTAGGAACATGCATATTTTGTAATTATTTTTCTTTGTTTGGCTTGCCTTGGAGTACTAGGTAAGCGTTTATTGCTTTAGCATCTTGCATCGCGTGTGATTGTTTCCATATCGAGCATGATTTCCATAAGACTAAGTGCTTAATTGATATACTTGTTTGAATGTCTGTGGATGAAGGCTAATTACTAAAATTGTGACAAATTGATTAATGTACGTACAAACTCACTTTTTTCAAGTGACAAGTATCAAAAATAATTTTCAAACAAACAAAAAGTGTTCCAACTTTTGCAAATTAGTCTATACTTGTGTGCAACACATAGTAATGTTAGTCTAATAATCGGAACAAGAGCATATAATGTAAATAAGAATCACATCATGATTAGTAGAGGCGATCTTTAATCGGGCAAGTGGGATGCTCAATTCATGACATTCCCCTCTCGTACTTAAGTTCCCGAGCTGAGACACTTTGGTGTTGACAGACAAATGATATTTGGCACAAGTCACGGGTTTCTAAAATTTTCCAAAAATATTTAGGTGGCGACTCTAAAATCTGGCAATGCAGTCCATTTTTGGCATTTTTTTATTCAAATCGATTTTCTAAAAGAATTGTCAGATTTGGACTTTTTTATGTTTTCACTATTTCACAATTACACTTGTGAAATCAGATTCAGAACCACGGGAGTCCGAATTGTAGGGCTAATGGTATCCGAAAGGAGCACGAAAAGTACGCTATAGTACTTCAAATGGTTATGAAAAGACACTTAAGTGCCAGTGAGGTGATTCGAAGTTTCAAGTTCGAGTTGATGGCGTAGCATTGGCTTACTAAGATAATCTAATTCTTAAATGCCGTTGAAATGTTTGGCATCCCCTATATTATTATGCTTTTTTATCTTTTTTGAGTTACATCACCTCTTTATTATTTTTGCACATCTTTTCGTAAAAAGTCAAAAAATGCACTTATTTAGATCATTCCAAATAACTCCTAACATCTATTATGTGGCAAAAAAAGGTCTCATAGTTTATAAAATAAATCACTAAATGTCAATGTTTTATTTCTTAAGAATGCGCGGAAATGAAGTGTGTGCAATTCATGATTATTACTAAGAATTCATGACTAAGATGCTTACCAAATGCATAAAGACATACAACTTTCAAAATTAATTCTAGCAAAGTTGTCCAAGTAATTGTAACAAAGTGGTCAAGTGCTATAATAAGGAGATGAAATTAGAGGTTTATTTATTTATTGTTTTTGAACTAGGAAAAAAGGACGCTCCATGGAGGTATCTTAGCATCCATGGCCCTGATCCTAGGGTAACCGGTTACTGGTCAGATTTAACTCAACCCAAAGGAAGGGACCCACCACTAGGGCAAGAGAAGAATGCACCAACCCTTAACATAAAAGGCAGAGTCACGAGCGGAGTTGTCACAACCCAAACCCTTCCTTATAGGTTTAACGTCGTAACCGACTAGTAATCTTAGGATTACCTAAGGCCTCTGAACAAATTAGCAAAAGTAAAGAGGCTAGCGGAAGCAGTTATAAACGTACAACATCCATAGAGCTGTGTGGACATACATAAGACAAAAGATTTAAAACTTATATTTATATACAATACGTGACTTTATAATTACATTAGTCTTACATCACCACATTACAGATAAACCAAAAGTCGAGTTCAAACTTAAAACAATAAGGAAAACAAAAGTCATAACAAGGTTCACAAAACTACCACAAAACATTTCGGAACCTCTTCAGGAGGCATACTGGTTAGCTGACTCAAATAAATCTCCAACTAACCTCACTGAGCCTGGTCCCGTGCCTGATCACCAACATAATAGAATGAGCTTGGAGCCCAGTGAATAACAACAGAGTAAAGGGTTATGAATAATGTCCAAAACAGATTCAGAAACCAGAGTTCATATTAGAAACAGATTCAGATTCATATACTCATACAGATTTCATAAGCAGTTATATTTGGTACATCTATTAGCTATCAGATCAGATTAGTCATAAGACCTACATGCATAAGCGGTACCGATGACCATAAAGGTCAACATCTTTGTGCACAAATAGCCATGTATTGTTTGTTAGAATGGTTGAGGAAATTCTGTACAAGAACATAATTTTTCGTTAAACTTTGGACTATAATCTAACTAGGTCCCAAATACCGGTTATGGTGGGTATTGGTAGTTATGCGTTCTATGCCGCGTTATAATTCACTTAATATATTTGGTTGCTTAAAACCATTATAGGGTGACTAGAAAATTGAAGCCAAAGTGATCTCCATGAAAATGGTATTTTTGGTGAAATTTCTATAAAGGTTGGAATTAAGATTTGTCCCATATTGCTTTGGTAGGCAAACTTTGTGTAGATTTATAAGCCTTGGGTTTGAAACTTGGGGAGGGCCCCAAGGGGTACCCAAGTTTTATGGAAAGGTAAGGTTATGGGCAAAGTGGGCTAGACCCATTGGACCCAAAACAAACACACATGCGCGCTACCGCTGCCGCTGCCGTCCATCTGTCCAGTCAATCGAACGGGCTGGGTTGGGCTGGGCTTAAGCGCGGTTGCGTGGTGTGAGGATAGGTTAGGCTTGTCCAACGCAATGCTTATCTTTTTGGGCCAAAAACTTTTTAAATTTTATTTTTCTAAAATTAAATTCTTACTTTTTTTGGAATTTAAATTTTGAAATTATTTCTAAAATGATGTCCAGTTTTTTTCCTCCACCCAAATAGGTTTATATCTATTTAAATTCAACCTGAACAGATTCATTATCTATTTAAATTCAAACCAAATAGGTTCCTTATCTGTTCAAACAATACCAAACAGGTACCATACGTGTTCAAACAGGTTTGTTACCTGTTGGATTCAAATCTGAAAAGCAACTTGTGCACTTATAAATAGTCAGTCCCTTATTTGGATTTTACACTTAATTTTTTCCATTCTAATTCCACTATTGCTTTCTACATTTTGCTGCATTTAATTTTCCTGTGAGCAATAGTATAAACACAAAGTGTGTTCATTATGCAAACAATTTGTAGTGTTATTACTGTTTGTTGTAGATTATTTCATCCTGGGAGATAGATATCTATAATTTGTTAGCACCCGAGAGAGGACGAATCTGTCTTAAGGAGACAGTGCTCAACACTGGCCTTGATTTAAATATCTGACAAAATAATACTTCTCTCTCCTTTCTTTAATCCATTCTTTGAATACAGTGAAGATTGGTAAACAATCTTAAGACATATTCTTTTCTTTTTTTTTTTGTGTCTTCATTGTATTAATAAAATTATTGTGTTTTATTTTATTTTTATGGTTTTAGTAACTAGAAAAGTAAAATTATTTTATGTTATAACTTATTTTCTGGTTTGAGAAACTAAAAAATTAATTTGTATTTTGGTTTTGGTTTTGGTTTTTTTTGATTTTTTGTAATCAGATATTATGGCTGCTGAAAGTAGTACTCCAAATCCGATTGTTACAATGACTCTGGTTCTTACCCAAAACTATGTTCCAATGAATCATGGAGAAAAATCGGAAAAATTTAATGGCACCGAGTTTTATAGATGGTAGCAAAAAATGTTGTTCTATCTTACAACTCTAAATCTTGCCTGGTTTCTCCGTGAAGAAGCTCCAATGCTTAAAGATGATGAAAGTGATCGGCAAGTTGTTGTCGTTGTAGACGCTTGGAAACATTCTGATTTTCTATGCAGAAACTACATTCTTAATGGACTAGACAGCATGTTGTATAATGTTTACAGTCCTCTGAAAATAGCAAAAGAATTGTGGGGTTCTTTGGAGAAAAAATACAAGACAGAGGATGCCGCACAAAGAAATTTGTTACCGGTTAATTTCTGGACTTTGTTATGGTAGATTCCCAAACGGTTATTTCTGAAGTTTAAAGTTTTTAATTAATTTTACATGATATTCATGCTGAAGGTATGTTTCTTAGCGATTCTTTTCAAGTCACTGCGTTAGTGGAAAAATTACCACCGGCTTGGAAAGATTTCAAAAATTATTTAAAACATAAACGTAAAGAGATGACTATGGATGAACTTATTGTAAGACTGAGAATTGAGGAAGATAACTGTAAAGCTGAAAAGAGGAATAGTAAAAATCCCATTGAGTCTAAGGCTAATGTAGTGGAACAAGTGCCCAAACCACATAACAAAAAAAGGAAGCTTACTGGAGATGGTCCTAAACAAGGTGACAACAATAGCAATAAAAAGTTCAAAGGAAAATGCTATAACTGTGGCAAGACCGAACATCGTGCCTCTGATTGCCGCCGCCCTAAGAAAGATCACGGAAGTACAAGCAAAAAGGTCACCAATAAAGCCAATGTGACAAAAGTCGATTATATTTTTGACAGGGTAACTGACATCAATCTCTCTGCGGTGGTGTCTGAGGCTAATTTGGTTGGAAATCCCAAAAAGTGGTGGGTCGACATTGGGGCAACTCGATACGTTTGCGCGAATAAAAAGATGTTCACTACTTATGATGAGGCTGTAAATAGTGAACAACTATTCATGGGAAATTCATTTACTTCTGCTGTCGCTGGACAAGGGAAAGTTGTCTTGAAGATGACATCGAGAAAGGAACTGACCCTCAACAACGTGCTGCATGTACCAGACATCCGAAAGAATTTAGTTTCTAGTTATTTGTTAAGTAAAAATAGTTTTAGGCTTGTATTTGAGTTTGATAAATTTGTATTAACAAAGAGTGGTATGATTGTGGGTAAGAGATACATGAGTGATGGTCTCTTCAAATTAAATGTAATAGTTGTTGTACCAAAATCTACTGTGAATAAGAATAACACATCTTTTGCTTATATTCTTAAGTCAAATTTATGGCATAGTAGATTAGGACATGTGAATTTTGATGCTTTGCGTAGACAAATTAGTTTGGATTATATACCAAAGTTTGAAATTGATCCTAATCACAAATGTGAGATATGTGTAAAAGCAAAACTAACTAAGGCTCCATTTAAATCGATTGAAAAAAAAATCGAACCTCTAGAATTAATTCATACTGATGTGTATGATCTTAAATTTGTTCAAACTAGAAAAGGCAAAAAGTATTTCATAACATTTATCGATGATTGCACAAGATATTGTTGTGTATATTTACTTAGAAGTAAAGATGAAGCTTTGGAAATGTTTAAATTTTACAAAACTGAAGTTGAAAATCAACTTGATAAAACCATTAAAATGGTTAAATTTGATAAGGGTGGTGTGATAACCCTGGTTCGTGTTATGCTAATTAATCTTGATTATGATTGTGATTATGTGTTTGATATGATTTTGAGTGCCATTTATATAAATATATGTGGTTTTGAATTTCTATCTGCTCACCGTAGGAAAATCTGTTTGATTATCTGCTTTAGAATTTAAATTGAAGGCCTTATCAGCCACAGAAACCGAAATTGATTACGCCATTGTGATTAGTGTAATTTTTAGAGCCTACGGTGAAATTTAATTGAAAATTGATTTGGATCAGATTAATTAGATTAAACTGATGTAATGGTGCTCAATTAATTAGTGTTAAAGAAGTGTGATTAAGAGAGCCTATAAATAGGCTTATATACACTTAGTTCCTCTTTTTGAACTCATTTGGATGAAATCACACCTTAGAGAGAGAAAGAGAACCGAGTTTAGAGAGAAAGAAGGGCCAATCTTGAAGATCTTGCTAAGGAGCTCAAGCTTTGAGAAGCTAGGCTCAAGAATTTGCTATAATTTGGAAGAATTGAAGCTCATAGGTGAGTATTTGAGCAAAGATTTATGAATTAAGTTTGTAATATTGTGAATTCAAGGTTTGATAGTGGTCAAAAACATAAATTGAGATGAAATTAAAGAATTGGAAGCTTTTATGTACATGCACGCAAAGAATTGCTATGAATTTGCATATTTGAGCATGAATCATGTTAAACAAGGAGAATTGGGCACCAAATCTCTCATGCATGCATAATCTACATGAGTTTCATGATTATAAGTGTCGTTTGTACTAGAATTGGAGTCAAAATTGACATGCATGTTTGATTATTGGAGATATGAAGATTCTATGAAGTTTGAATGCATGGGTTTCAACCACACAAAAGAAATGTTGATTAATTTGAGAGTATGATTATAGATTTTGAATAATTGGCCTCATATTGCTTACATTTTTATGATATGTAATGTGTTTCCACATTTTTGAACCAAGAACATGAGTTTTCGGCCTTTGAATGTCGAATTTGAACTTCAAAACCAATTTTGAAAATTCTAGAATTTGGCATGTCCGCTCGAGCGGGGAAAGGGCCGCTCGAGCGTGGAATGTAGGTTCCTAGAACTTTTGCAGATATAGGCATCTGCTCGAGCAGGGAGATTCACGCTCGAGCGGGGAGCCATGTAGTTTGACTCTCAACTCGAGCGTCCGAAGTCATGCTCGAGTGTGAAAATGAAGTAACCAGTACTTTTGCAGACTAAAGGGGTCCGCTCGAGCGGCGAAAGCTGTGCTCGAGCGGGGATCCCTGTTTCAGATATTTTGAAAAGTGGTTTTATGATTTGTTATCCGTTCTCTTTCATTTCTAAGCACTCTTAGGCATGCATGGAGCATTATGAATGAGTTAAAATGATAAGAAAGGAGCTTAAGAGGAATGTATAAATTAATAACGGATTGAATCATTTGTGACCCAAATGTGTTATGTAATGTGTAGGGTCGAGCTCAAGGGCAAATCCATCGGCAGAACACTGTGATTAATATCTTAGTAAAGATATTTTCAAGTATGTTACTTTCCGAAGGCTACTTCTGTATAAGCTTCATGGATTTGTTGATTTGAAATATGAATGAGTATTCTATATGTCTAATTTTGTATAAGGCCGTTTGCCGTTGATATGTTTGATATATCTAAATTGGTCCTAAGGCCGTTGGACATGAATGATTGGGCCAAAGGCCGTTTGACATGAATGATTGGGCCAAAGGCCGTCGGATATGAACGATTGGGCCAAAGGCCGCTAGACATGAATGCAAAGATAGGCCAAAGGCCGTTTGAATATGTCATTTGATATGTTTGAATACTGTGATGGGCCAAAGGCCGTTTGAATGAAATGGATCATGATCATGAATATGGAATACACATGGATATGAATATAAACAGAATGGGCTCGAGGCCGTTTGATACGCCTGATATATTTGAGTTGGGCTCGAGGCCGTTTGATATGTTTGAATTGGACTAAAGGTTGTTTTGAATAAAGAGTTGGCTGGACCAAAGGTCGTTTCGTATAGATGGACCCGAGGTCATATTATTTTATATAAGAATTGGACCTGAGGTCGTTTTGCATGTGGATATGATGTGTTGGACCCAAGGTCGTTTTGCTTTGTTGAGATTTGTAAATTTGGTGTGAATGAGAATAGTGGTTCAAATGTGTACATCAGAAGTATGATTCATTTATGAACGAACCTCATTCATTAACCTCTTTATTTTGATATTATTCACTGGACGTTAGCTCACTCTTATTTATATGTATGTAGGTAAGCAAAGGGACGTTCAACCTCAGCCTTAGTGGAATTTAAGAAAGGAACCCGAGTTTTGTGAAGTCAGCCCAGGTGCCTCACGCAAGAGGCTTTGTTTATGATCTTTTGTATTTCTTTTGCTACTTCTATTGGTCATGATAGACCATTTATGTGTATAAGCTTTTGGCATAGCTGACTATGTGTTTGAATGATCTTAGGTATACAAGATGTTAACTACTGATATGTGGTGTGAGTTATTATTAAGGCCAAGTTTGGGATGTTCCAAAAAAGCCAAAAAGTCAAAAAGTTACTCAAAAAGTTAAAAAGTTAACACTATTCACCAAAAGTCAACAATTACGGCTGCACAACTCCCAATTCAAATTTTTCCCTACAAATCAATTTTTACAATTTTTTATTACACATTTTTCAATAAAAAGTCAAAAAGTTAACCCAAACATCCATATTTTCAACCTCAATTTTTTAGTCCAAAAAGACAAAAAGTGCACTTATTTAGTCTTCCCAAACTTGGCCTAAGTATATGTGAAATGTTTTGACATGCCATGTAAGCATAGCTCATTAGACAAAATTTTTAAGTTTGCTTCCGTTTTGGCCCCTTCACTCTGTTGCTATATGTTTGTTTTGCTTTGAGGCCGTAGGTAATCTCATGATCACTAGTCGGTTATGACCTTAATCTATAGGGGCGGGTTCGGGTCATGACAGGTGGTGAATATGATGCATCTTTAAATGAATTTTGTGCACAACATGGCATTATTTACCAAACTATAGCACTCTATTCTCCACAGCAAAATGGAATTGCTGAAAGAAAGAATATAACTCTTAAAGAAATAATGAATACCATGTTACTAAATTCAGGCTTACATCAGAACTTGTAGAGGGAAGCAATATTGTCTGCTAATTATGTTCTTAATAAAATACCCCACAAGAAAACTAATAGCACTCCTTATGAATTGTGGAAAGGTCGACCACCTTCCTACAAATACTTAAAAGTGTGGGGGTGTTTGGCAAAGGTAAAAGTTCATGTTTCGAAAAAGACTAAGATAGGACCAAAAATAGTGGACTGTGTGTTTATTGGTTATACGCATAATAGTAGTGCATATCAATTTCTGACTTATAAATCAGAAATACCTGATATACATGTAAACTCTATTATTGAATTAAGGAATGCTATGTTTTTTTAACATGTTTTTCCTTACAAGGAATGATATGAATTAAGTTCACATAAAAGAACTTATGATTGTACACAAATTTAAGAGACTAATGACAATCAAACGCAAGAGACTAGTAATGGCTTCGACTAACAAGATTTAATTGATGATGAACCAAGACGAAGTAAGAGAGCAAGAATATCAAAATCCTTTGGTCCAGATTTTATGACATACTTGTTAGAAAATGAGCCTCAAAGTTTTAAGGAAGCAATGTCAGGTCCTAAAGCACCTTTGTGGAAAGAGGCTATTAATAATGAAATTGAATTCATTATGCAAAATCATACTTGGGATTTGGTGGATCTTCCAATGGGTTCTAAACCTCTTGGTGGTTCAATAGACAAGTATAAAGTAAGACTTTTGGTAAAAGGTTACAGACAAAAAAGAAGGTCTAGACTATTTTGACACGTATTCCCCTGTAACAAGAATAACATCCATCCCCATGCTTATTGCTATAGTAGCATTGTATAATTTAAAGATACATCAAATGGATGTTAAGACAGCTTTCTTAAATTGTGATCTAAATGAAGAGATCTATATGGAGTAACTCGAAGGGGTTGTAATGCTAGGGCAAGAAAAGAAAGTTTGTTGGCTTGTAAAATCTCTTTATGGATTAAAACAAGCTCCTAAGCAATGGCATGAGAAATTTGATCATTCTATGCTAACTAATGGTTTCAAGATAAATGAATGTGACAAATGCATCTATGTTAAAAACACTGACAAAGGTTATGTCATCGTTTGTCTATATGTGGACGACAAGTTTATCATTGGAAACAGTCAAAACATGATCAAATCAACCAAGCAAATGCTGAACAAAAGATTCGATATGAAGGATATGGGGGTCGCAGATGTTATATTAGGAATGAAAATTACTAAAACATCTAATTGATATGTATTTTCTTAATCTCATTATATTGAGAAAATTTTTGGTAAATAGATCAAAGATGATATGAATGTAGAGAGAATGTCTGTAGACATCAGTTTTTATTTATCGAAAAATAAAGGTGATATAGTGTCTTAATTAAAATACTCCCAAACCATTGGAAGCCTAATGTACCTAATGAATTGCACACGTCCTGACATAGCTTATATTGTCAGTAAATTGAGTAGGTACACTAGTAACCCCGGAGAAGACCATTGGAAAGTGATCATTCAGGTTCTTAGATATCTATGATTTACCCGTGATCATGGCTTAAACTTTACTTGATATCCAGCAACACTTGAAGGCTATTGTGATGCAAATTGGATATCGGATACTAAAGATTCAAAATCTACTAGTGGATATGTCTTTTCTTTGGGAGGCACTACTGTTTCTTAGAAATCCACGAAACAAACATGCATTGCACGATCCACAATAGAATCTGAATTCATCGCTTTAGACAAAGCAGGAGAAGAAGCAAAGTGGCTTCGCCACTTCTTAGAAAACATTCCAATGTGGCCAAAACCTATGTCAGCTATTCACATTCATTATGATGGTCAATCTGCAATAGACAGGGCACAGAGTCATATGTATAATGGTAAGTTACGACATATTCGTTGTCGACATAATACCGTAAGGCAATTGCTCTCAAGTGAAATAATCTCAATAGATAATATAAAATCTAAAAAGAATATTACAGATCCGTTAACGAAAAGTTTGGCAAAAGAGCAAGTGTATAGTTCATCGAAAGAGATGAGATTAAAGTCTATTACATAAGAATCATCATAATGGCAACCCTACTTAGATGACTGGAGATCCGAAGGACTAAGTTCAAAGGGACAACTAAGTTATGTGTGGCTCACCAAAAATCACCAATGGATTAAAATTCCCTATCCATTCCTATGGTGAGAGTGATATCTGCAGCATATGTTGTATGTAGGGGATTAAGGACAAGCTTTGCTTTTAATGATTACTTATATCTTGACTTAGGAATAAAAAGTCAAGATAAGTATAAGGGATACTCTCAATAAGAATCACCTAAATGAGTGTCAAACTGGGGCCGGTTCTATGAGAATGAGAAAAGGCTAAATTCTTTAGAAGCACTTACGAACAACCAGGAGCATTCAAGGCCAAAATGAACACAACCGTGAGAACTATGATGTGTCATAAGATATTTTGTGTGAAATCTATTATCTTGGCTTACAAAAATGGCTGAACAATTCAAGGTATCACGTCCATTAGTTAGCTAGGAAGTCCAATAGGTTATCACTAGAGAAGGTTCAAGGCCGAAAGCTACCTATCTTGATGCAAGATATTTTTGATTTATACTCTCTCGACAAATTCTGCATGTTGTTGCATTTTCGTTGTCTTCAAATTCTATTTATGTGGGCGATTGTTAGAATGGTTGAGGAAATTCTGTACAAAAACAGAATTTTTCGTTAAACTTTAGACTATAATTTAACTAGGTCCCAAGTACTGGTTATAGCGGTTATTGGTGGTAACACATTCTATACCGCGTTGTGATTCACGTAATATATTTGGTTACTCAAAACCATTATCGGGTGAATGGGAAATTAAAACCAAAGTGAGCTCCATGAAAATGGTATTTTTGGTGAAATTTCGATAAAGGTTGGAATTAAGGTTTGTCCTACATTGCTTTGGTAGGCAAACTTTGTGTAGATTTATAAGCCTTGGGTTTGGAACTTCGGGAGGCCCCCAAGGGGTATCCAAGTTTTGAGGAAGGGTGAGATTATGGATAAAGTGTGCTAGACCCATTGCACCCAAAACAAACACATGCGCGTACGCCGCCGCTGCCGCCACCGTTTATCTGGTCGGTCGAGCGGGCTGGGCACGGCTGGGATTGGGCGCGGGTGCGTAGTATGAGGATGGGTTGGGCTTGTCCAGCCCAATGTTTATCTTTTCAGGCCAAAAACTTTTTGAATTTTATTTTTCTAAAATTAAATTCTTACTTTTTTGGAATTTGAATTTCGAAATTAATTCTGAAATTATGTCCAGATTTTTTTCTCCACCCAAACAGGTTTATATCTATTTAAATTCAACCCGAACAGATTTAGTATCTATTTAAATTCAAACCAAATAGGTTCCTTACCTATTCAAATAGTACCGAATAGGTACAATACCTGTTTAAACAGGTTTGTTACCTATTGGATTCAAATCTGAAAAACTACCAGTACACTTATAAATAGTCAATCCCTCATTTGGATTTTGCACTCAATTTTTTCCATTCTGATTCTGCTATTGCTCTCTGTATTTTGCTGCATTTAATTTTCCTGTGAGAAAGAGTATAAACACAAAGTGTGTTTGTTGTGCGAACAGTTTGTGGTGCTACTATTGTTTGTTATAGATCATTTCATCTAGGAAGATAGACGTCCATAATATGCTAATACCCGAGAGAGGACGAATTTGTCTTAAGGAGACAGTGTTCAACACTGGACTTGATCTAAATATCTAACAAGATAATATTTCTCTCTTCTTTCTTTAATCCATTCTTTGAATACAGTGGAGATTTGTCACGACCCAAACTCATCCCTATGGGTTTAGCACCGTAACCAACCAGTAATCCGTGATTATATACCGAAGGCCTGCTTAACAGTAAAGACAGTAATACAGAGTACAAGGGCTGGCGGAAGCCAAAACAGTAATAAAAGATGTCCAATGGGCTGTGACAGTCTGTATGCAAAAAGACTTTTCATAACATATCCACATTCGGAACAAAAGCAGTATGTACATACATCATATGCAGGCATTCAGGTTAGGGACCAAATCCCTACCATAATAGTACAGTACAAGTCTATACAGTATTACAAAACAGAGACAGAAGAGTGAACTGAGACACCCCAAAACGAGCCTAAGCTTGAACACACTTGGAACCTTGCAGTGAGGCACGTTGGTTGGCTTGACAAAAAAGGAGTTTAACCCAATGCTCCTAGCTCTGATCCGGTGCCTAGACACCTACATATATATATATATAAAAACAGTGAGCTAAAGCCCAGTGAATAACATATGCGTAAAGAGGTTAGGAATGAATGTCCTTTCAGTATGCAAAACAGTCATTTGAATAGTATATCAGTTATTCGATCATAGCAGTAATAAGGGGTACATCCAATAGCAAACAGTACAGTAGGTCTTAACAGACCGAACAGTCAGTTGATGGCCATCATATCAGTAAACAGTAGTGGTTCCAAACATGGGAACCGACAGAGATCTCTGTGACAATAGCAGTACAGTACAGTAACAGTAAATTACTATGGATGCCACG
This sequence comes from Camellia sinensis, assembly GCF_055761805.1. NCBI lineage: Eukaryota > Viridiplantae > Streptophyta > Magnoliopsida > Ericales > Theaceae > Camellia > Camellia sinensis. The sequence goes on from NC_138975.1 coordinate 112,361,752, forward strand.
AATACAGTTCGCAAATAGAACAAGCATTCATTCAGTAAGAAATATCATTTCAGAAAGTAGTATAGTTGATCATTCAAAAAATATTCATGATTGAATATATCTTTACAACATTGTTACTCACAGAGCATTGGGTTACAGATAGGCTAGTGCGCATCCTCGGATGCCAACCCTACATAGTTACAGAATGAACACACACTAAATTACACACTTGGAAAACAACAACTTAGTCCCTATCTTGACTCGGTGTGGTTCTACATCAACATCCTCCTTAAGATGCCTTAAACATGCCCTAGGAATGCCTAGGATGGAAAGAGGATGCAAAGATGCACTTAAAAACACTTTACAAAATTTGTTGAAATAGGGGTCCACGCTCGAGTGTGGCTTTCTATGCTCGAGCGGACATGCAGCTTAGGCAAAAGTACTGGATACATGCAATTCACGCTCGATGGGCGCTCGACCTCCGCTCGAGCGTGAGACACAAGTCCTCGCTCGAGTGTGCATTCCCTCGCTCGAGCAACCTGTAAACATGTAAAAAGTACTGGATACACGCATTTCACACTCGAGCGTTCATTTTCCCGCTCGAGCGGACTGCATGAACCCAGAGTGTACGCTCGACCGTGAAGTCTTACGCTCGAGCGTGGGTCCAAAATCTGGAATTTTCAGATTGAACCTCCAAGCTCAAATTCAACATTTAAAGCATCAAATTCGATTCTTTTGGGCTAATTTTCTGGAAAACACTTTAAAACTCATACTACAACATGTTTTGAAGATCAATTTGAGAAATCAAAACCCAAAGGTAGTTCAATTAAACACAAATTCAACAATAACTTCAAGAGCATGATGGACATATGACATGCAAGTGTTCAATTGAAATCAGAGCTTTAAATACTTGATCAAATGAGTCAATTCTTTCAAAAACATGATGAACTCATGAACTAAAATTAAGATATAGACATGCATGTAGCAATTTTCATGGAAAGGCCTCAAAACTCAAGAATGTGTACATGCATGCATGATTTAAGCTTCAATTCAACATTTCAAACCAATTCTAGACTCTAAACACCAAACTTCCATGAAACATGCAAGATACAACTTAAATACAAGTTCAAGAAGATGATTCTCCTACCTTAGGTCCTCAATTTCAAGATGGAAGCTCAATTATGCAATTATCCTTCAAATCTTCTAAGTTTCAAGCCAATTTGATGAACTCAAGCTCCTCTTCCAGCTCCCTAGCTCTCTCTCACGTTTTTAGTCTAGGAAATGGCTGAGGTAGTGTATCAAAATGAAATGAACTAATGGCCTAAAGATGCCCACTCAATGGCAAAAGGATAATTAACTTATACTAATGCACTTTAGCTTTATTTAATCCTATTTAATCATACCAAATCAAATTTCAATTAAACATACCATAAAATCACATAAATTCTAATTAACATGAAACACTAATCAATTTCAGATTCGACCGCCGATAAGGCCTTCAATTTACAGTTCAAACTTAAAACATGGGCAGATCAATTAACAGTCAAACAGATAGAAATGCGTTTAAACTAATACACTCAATCAATCAATTCAAAATGTTAGTCAAATCAGTTACTTAATCATGTTCAATCACAGTTTAGCAGTAATCAGTGGTATTATCAGTAAACAGTGGTGAGGGTTGTCATAAGATTGGCAAACATTATTACTCCCAGGTAAGGGCCACGTAAACATGGGCCGCGATATTGTTACCCTCGGGTGAAGGCCACATGAACATAAGCCACGGTATTGTTACCCCCAGGCAAGGGCCACGTGAACTAAGGATGTCACAATTACATTTCAGAAATATTGACATTAATTCATGATTCATAAAATAGCATTTCATAAAACAAATGTTGTCTTCTCATTCTGAAAATAATTATAATCAACATATCTTTACAAAGCTGTTCCTCACAGATAGCTCCAATAGCAGAAGAGTCAGAACAGTTGGATCAATGATATATGAAGCGTGACCCCATACAAACACATAATGGATACACATTGAAACACACTCTCGGAAAATACTTAACTCATTTCTTAACTATCTTAGTGTGTTTCTAATCCTTATCCTCATTATTGTGTCTTATTTTAGACTTATGGATGTCTAACATGCAATGAGGATGCCAAAATATGAGTTGAAACACTTAGTCAAATTTTCAAAAACAGAACAGTCCGCTCGAGCGCAACTTCAGTCGCCCGAGCGGCCTATAAAGTCTACAAAAGTACTGGTTATATGATTTTTACGCTCAACAGATGCCCGACGGTCAGTCGAGCCAAAGACTGAGTAAACAAGGTCTCCACTTGAGCGCAATTACGATCGCTCAAATGGTCTGCAAAAGTACTGGGAGCTCAAATTCTTCGCTCGAGCATAGACTCCACCGCTCGAGCGAAGAATACAAATTCTAGAATTTCCATATTTGCTTCTTAAGTTCAAAACTTGATTTCAAAGCTTCAAAACACATATTTTTGGGCCGAAACTTAATAAAACATTGAGAAACTCATAGTACATGATGAATTACAAATCATTTTGCAAAATCAAGCCCAAAAACTTCGCCTATTGTACAAAACAAAACTTGAAACCTTGAAACATAACATCTATGTATAGAATTGAAATCTCTTCTTCTCAAAATATAAATTCATGGAGTAAAAAGTGTAATAACATGAAAAATCCTTCAAGTCCTTCAATAAAAGTCTCATGCATGTGAGAATTATGTGAAATTCAAACTCAAAATGAGATGAAAATGCATGCATGCATGCATGATATGATCTTCCTTCCTATTTTATAAGCTCAATTCTTGCATTACTCAACTTAATTCTCTAGAATTCATGTCCTTGATATCATAATTATATAATCTAAGGGTTGAATTCTTACCTAGGCTTTCCAAAGTGAGCTCTAAAGGCTTAATCCTCAAGTCTCTAAGTCCAAAACCTTCAATTCTCTACAATTCTTCTTTCCTTCCTTGAATTCAACTCCTTCTAGGCTTCTTTTTCTCTCTCTCATGTTTTTAAGTTCAAGAAGAGGATGCTAGTGTCTAACACAATCTAGAGTCAATAGTACCTTATATAGGCTTAATTAGGTTGCCATAATTAGTCTGAATTAAGGATAGTTAACTAGGATTATTTTATTCTAATTAATTGAGTCCGAATCGAATTTCAATTAAACCTACCATGAAATTTTAAAAATTCTAAATAACACATATACCAAGTTGATTTCGTGATAGAATACCGACAAGGCCTACAATTCGCATAATGAAACAAAAACACAAATAGATACAAATGCAAATAACATACAACACATGCAATTAATGTAGAATTTCATCTTAATTACTTGTTAGGCATTCTTAATTAAAGATTATAAGTTAATCACGAGTCAGGATTGTTACAAGAGTACAAGGCAGTCGGTTTCAACCGTTTAAAAAAAACGGGCCGCTAATCGCACCCCCCAAGATTTGAGCCTTGCTCACTTGTGTGGAATGAAAGCAGCTTTCCACTCCACTACCACCTCCAATGGTCTTAATTCTTTTTAGTCAAAGAAATTAAAAGGGAAATGGAAACAGGAAAATTAACCCCTTTTTTACATCTTTTAGGATGGGAATAAAGAAATTGAAAATTGCATCTTGTAATGAAAAGATTCAAACACTAACATCACAAGGAATACTTCATTCACCAAACATATTTATACCTCGAAAAGAAGAAAATAAGTAACTTATTTAAATAATAGTGGGTAAATTACATTTTGCATCCATGCAATTTGCACCAAATCTTACTTTAACCTCTACACATGAAATTATGACAGTCAACCCCCTACACTTCTGGTCAAATCCTACTTTGGTTCATGTATATGAAATTGTGACAGTCAACCCCCCTGTACTTTTGGCAAAATCTCACTTTGGTCTCTACACAAGTGTCAATGTCCCATTTCTGTTACTTAATTGTTTAAATCTTTAATAGAATCTAGTTATGTGATAAGAATGTAACTATGATATTGTGATATCCCTGTCCCGTAACATGTTAATTGGTTCTTAACATGAATGTGATTATGTGTTTAACATAATTTTGTGTGCCATTATGTGAAAATATGTGGTTTTAAATTTCTATCTGTTCACCGTAGGAATATCTGTTTGATTTTCTGCTTTGGAAATTAAATTGAAGGCCTTAACGGCCACCGGAACCAAAATTGATTACGCCATTGTGATTGGCATAATTTTTAGAGTCTACGGTGAAGTTTAATTGAAAAATTAATCCGGACCAAATTAAATCGATTAAATTGATGAATTAGTGCCCAATTACTTTATTATTATTATATTGGCATTAGTGGGTTATGTTGTAAGGGCATTACACCCTCAAATTCCTTCCTTTAGTGCATTTTGGCTGATTTTTGGACTCAAAGAAGGAGAGGGTCGGCTAGAGAGAGAGAGGGAGAAGGAAATTGGGGTTTTGGTCTCAAAGCTTGGTGATCTCAAAGATTATTCAAGAATTTGCTAGTGATTGGAATAAATTGAGCCTCTAGGTAAGCAATTGACTCTTGAATTCATGAGTGTAATGTGTAATCTTATGTGTTTAAAGTTGATTAATGGTCAAGAACAAGAATTGAAATGAAATTGAGCTGACCATGTTGAATTGAGGTTCCATATTAGCATGCATGTATGTAGTTGCTTTGAATTTGCATATTTGAACACCAAATGCATGATCTATGTGAGTTTTTAGTTGAAGATCATGTTCTTGACCACCTCTTCATCATATAAGTTAAGAATGAGAAGAATATACCACATGCATGTGCAAATTATAAGGGTGTAAGTGTTGAATGCATGAAATTGTTATATTGGTAGTGAGTTTGGTGGAAAATGAGCCATGCATGTGTTTGATTCATGAAATTGAGCTCCATGGTGATGTGTTTTAGTGTTTATACCATGTTAGTACAAGAATATATGAGGTTGGAGCCATAAAATACGAGAAATGTTGGTTTGAATGTTGAAAGGGAGCTCAAGAACACATTCTGGATTTTTCAGAATTTTGAGGTCCGCTCGAGCGGGAGAACCTACGCTCGAGCGTAAATTACGTGCTCCCAGTACTTTTTGCAGACTTGGTGTCCACTCGAGCGGGATATTTCACGCTCGAGCGTGGAGCTTTGTAGACAGGCCTTTCGCTCGAGCGCCCTATTTCACGCTCGAGCTTATTTTTCATGCAACCAGTACTTTTGCAGGCCTTAAGGGTCCGCTCGAGCAGGGTATTCCACGCACGAGCGGGGACCCTGTTTTCTGAAATTTTGTTTTCGCATTCTGTGTTTCGTTTTCCGTTCTCTTTCACTTGCAAGCACTCTTAGGCATGTGTTAAACATTGTAAATGAGTTAAAGAGATAAGAATAAAGCTTAAAGAGGAAAATGTGAATTTAGAACGGATTAAATTGTTAGTGACCCTTTTGTGTTCATGGAATGTGTAGGGTCAAGCTCCCGGGCAAATCCACAAGCCGATCACTGTGAGTAATATCTGAAATATGTTATTGTCCAATTGCTTACTTCTACGTAAGTCTTGTAAAGTTCATTAATGTTGAATGGTGGACAAAGTTTGATATGACAAGTTTGAAAGGCTTAAATGCCAGTTTGAAATGAAAGTCTGAAAGGCTTAAATGCCAGTTTGATATGACAAGTTTGAAAGGCTTAAATGCCAGTTTGATATGACAAGTTTGGAAGGGCCGAAAGGCCAGTCTGATACGAAAGTTTGATAAGGCTAAAAGGCCAGTCTGATATGAACGTTCGAAAAGGCCAAAGGCCAGTTTGACATGAATGAATTGGGCCCAAGACTGTCTGATGTATAATGTTCCAATGTAGTTTCTTCATTTGATATCATTCACTAGGCTTTCGCTCACGCTCATTCATGTGTTTGTAGGTGAGCCAAGAGAGGTCCAGACCCAACCCCAGTGAAGTCTGTAGGAAATAACCGAGTTTTGGAAAGTCAGCCTATGTGTCTCACGCATGAGACTCACCTTCGCCTTTTGCCATTTTGTTCTAAGTTGTTATGTTGGCAATTTATTTGAATATGTCTGTATATAGTTTTCATGGGTTAACTTAGTTTTGGATGATCCTGTCTGTACAGAACTTTATGGTACTGTGTATCTATTGTGAGTTATTAATGTATATATGTATGGATTGTTTTAATGTGCTATGTAAGCATAGCTCTAAGGACAAAGTTTTAAATTGCTTCCGTTTGGCCCCCATTAACTCTGTTAAAATACGTTGTTTTGGTTTGAGGCCGTGGGTAATCTTATGATTACTGGCCGGTTATGTCCTTAGCCCACGGGGGTGGGTTCGGGTCATGACAGATATAATGGTAAGAAATGAAAATCATCTACATTTTTCACCAATACATACTTTATTTCAAAATTTACATCAAAATATAATTGTATTAGGCTAAAACAAAACGCAGATTGTGAACAATTAAAAAGATAAACTAGGGTTTTGCATAAATTGAAATCACGAAACTCTATTTTTCACGGTAACGCAGTTTTATGTCTATTCATCTTTCTTTCTCTTTAATTTCTTTGTTGCATTTTCTTTATTTCAAAGGCTCTATTTTTTTTCCTTTTCGTCCCAAATTTTACCATATGAACATATATATATATATATATATTATATTATATAAGTCTTATGTGCTTATCACGTAGAACAAAGTGTATTGGTAGGAAATATGGATAATTTTTCTCTCTTACCGTCATTTCGTAATCACATTTCTGTCACATAAATGGATTTTATTAAAGATGTAAAAATAAAATAACAAAAGAGAGACATTGACACTTGTGTAGAGACCAAAGTGGGATTTGAGTAAAAGTGCAGGAGGTTGACTGCCACGATTTCATGCGTAGGGACCAAAGTGGGATTTGACCAAAAGTACAGGGATTGACAGTCATGATTTCATGTGTAGGGGCCAAAGTGAAATTTAGTGCAAAGTCCATGAGTGCAAAGTGTAATTTACCCAATAATAGTCTACATATTGCCCAATGGTGATATAACTATGACAAAATAAAATTGAGAAGAAATTACAAAAAAAAAAAATTCATAGAATTTAACCCTTATAACAAAATAAATTTTGAATTTTAAATTTTATTAATTTAATTAAAGCTTAAATTAACAAAATTAAAATTCAAAATTTATTTTGTTATAAGAATTAATCTGAAGGTTTTTTTTTATTTTTTTGTAATTTTTTTTTTTAAATTAAATACTTGATCAACTTAATTTATTAGTTTTAACACTAGGTTGGCCATACAAATTGTCATCCCTGGAAAACATTTGTAAAGTTATTATCTCTATCAATAATATCACTTCAATTTCAAAGCACATTGTTCTCATATTCTCCTCCCTTTCTTTGGAGAAGTTGTTTGGTGGTCCTGGTGAATGGACAGTTATTACCCCCAAGAAAATTGTAATTGATGGAAGAAATAAAATTTATCATTTCATATTGAACGATAAATTAGTAACAAAATAGGTATATTTGATAATTGGTGAAAACATTGCCACGTATCTAGGACCGCCTAAATTTTTTTTCCTTGCTTTGGTACCTATAACTTGATTAGACTATCCCTTTTATTGTTGCATTAATTGGGTAAAGGACTTTTTATCATTTTTCCTTCATAACTCTTCCAACTTTCACTAAATATATTATTTTATCCATTTCAAAAAATATTGTCAATGTACAATCAATAGAAATAGCAATTTTCTCCTTACCCATTCAAACTCTAACCCACCTCGTGTGAGTTTTTATGTCCCCAATGAGCATGCTTGTCTCAATTATATTTATTAAATATGTTTATATAATTTAATTTTCTTAAACAAAATAAGAAGGGTAAATTACAAATACATTCTTTTAAATTTATTTAAATTATAAATTATTTTTTGTAATTTTAAAAATTACATTATGCTCCATAAATTTTTTAATTTCATAATAAATATGTCATTTTATTAATAAATCAACAAGTTAATTAACAGTAATAATATTAAAATTTTATTTTAATTAATAATTCAGATAACTTTATTATTGTATAGGTGAACAGTTAGAAATTTCACTTCTTCAATTAATTCTGTTAAATAAAAAATTTTGACAAGTAAGTATTTGTAATTTTTCAAATCATAATAAGTAATTCCTATTTTCAACAAACCTCAGAAGATGTATTTATAATTTACCTTAATAAGAATAAAACACTAAAAAATTATATTTACCATATACTTTTACTTCTTTATTTCTCATCCTGCCTACCATATTACCTCTCTTTTTCTTTTTTCTTTTTTTTCTTTTTTTTTTTATATATAAAATCGCTATTTCTAAAGTCAAAAAATTAACCAATCCCACCCTACCCCTATCCTCACTAACTCTACGGTCTAGAGTCTACGCCATCCTGCTGCCAAGATGAGAAGCTTTTCCCATATTAAGCTTAATTTCTATTTTAATTTTTAAATTAGGCCTAATTTGGACAAATTTCTCAAACTGGACTAAAGTGTTATTACAAATCGCACTTTCACTGTTTGAAATCGAAAATGTGGTGAATAGTAAAAGCGCTATTCAAAAAAACGCTTTTAATTAAGAAAGCGTCGTTGCAAATAGCGCTTTATGTGCAAAAAAATTTTCTGAATAAAACGCTGTTTGTAATAGTGATTTCTACGTATTAAATTTTTTGTGTTGAAAAAATTTAACAAACTGAGCCAAGTCGAGTTTTGTTGAGCTCAAGTTCGACTTGGTTGGTTAACATTAATAGAACTCGAACTCGGCTCAACTTGACTCGATAATTTTTTTTAATATTATTTATATTATTTAAATAAAAAAATTTAAATAAAAATTATTATTTATATATATTTATAAATAATATATTTATTATATAATTTAAATCAAGATAAACGACCCGAGCTTATGCGAGTTCGAACTCGGCTCGTTTACTAAACAAGCCTAATATTCAAGTTCAAGCTCAACTCATTTACTAAACGAACCGAGCTGAGCCGAGCTGAGCTTGTTCATGAACAGCTCAATTCATTTACAGCCCTAATAAGGACTACAAGCCTACCTCCAACCTGATCCATTACCATCCCTACATGTTAACTCTTATCGATTCATGCAGTTTGAGAATGTAAGCGAACTGAATTGAATTGAGTTGGGAAATTTACATAATAAAATTGGTGGGTTGATAATGTAGTTTAAAAATTGTCAATTATTTTACAAATTGACTCAACTTGACTATGTGTATACATAAAATTATATTGCACTTGCTCCCACACAATTTCCCCCTAACCCTAATACAATAAATCAGACGATATATAACTCTAATTTTTATTGCAGATTGTTTTCCCTAGTTTTAACTGATTTGTAAAATGATTTTTGAATAATAAATAATTTGTGGGTTTTGTGCTAAGATTTAGAGATAATAATCACTTTTTTAGTTTGAAATTGTGGAAAATTATTTTATTTTTTAAAACTTTTTGTAATTTTAATTTGCTCAAATTGTTAGTTCAAAACCAACCAAATTGAACTAATCTACGATATTTGAAGATGTGCAGTTTGGCGACGAGTTAAAAAATTCTCATTATGTTATGAATGATTTAATTGATGATACAACATTCACCACTTGCACACAAAAGTAAATCTCTGCATCTATCAGTTTCTCTAAACAATGAAAAAAAAAAAAAAAAAAAAAAAAAAAAAGAAATGTTTTCTTCCAACTAAAAAATATTTGAAAGTTCTAATGAAATTTAGATAAATCATGGCAACTGAAAAGTAAACCCTAACTATAGGGACACAAAGAGATTGGAATTATTATTATTTTATTTTATTTTATTTTATTGGGCTCAAACCATATGTAGTAAAATGTAAAATTAAATCAACTTAACCATTCAACAAATCACGTTGGCACAAGTGTATAAGAAAACCCAATAACTATAAGGAGAAAAAATATAAACATGAGACATGAGTGAAAAGAGTCAAATTGCTTACCTCTTTTATGAAAAATGATCCGAACCACCACAAGGGTGACCCTTACAACCCCCTCTGGTCTGTGATTGGCCAATATATATATTTTTTTTCTTCTCCTCCAATCACCAACCCCCACGTGTGTGTGGGGGTCCCATGTGTGTGTGAGGGTGGGGGTAGTGGGAAACGGCGGTCTCAATCACATCTCCGTCTCTTATATAGTGAAGTGATCCTCAATCACATCAACAACAAAAAAAATTTGAAGTAATTTTTGTTAAACCTTAAAGTTATTTTGAGAAGATGATTATAATTAATTTTTTGATTAAAAGCTGATTATAAACTAATTATAATTAACTTTTTGTGAGTGAGGGGAGTGGATTATAATTTGAGAAGTAGATTACAACCCGCTTCCCAAAAGACCCCTAACTCGAAGTCCCATAAAAATGGTTAATGTTTTGGTCAATGGATAGAGCAAGTACAATTTTGGTTTTTGTCATATGACATGATGTTAGGGTTTAATAAGTATTTGTTTGGCATGCACTAAAAATTACATTTTTTTGTATAGATATACTTATTTAGGTCACATTAATCAATATCTATCAACATCTCCTCTCTACTTTTTTTATCAATTTTCTTTATTTTTCTACACATTTTTTTTTATAAAAAGTAAAAAAATACACTTATTTAGAATATCCTAAATCACCCCTAAGTTAGATTACAATGAAAGAGTCGCAATTGTTTCATCGACTCAAATTCTAAATCTCTAACCCTCTCAGAGTTCCAATAGACACTACATAGACTACTAAACTCTATCCATTTAAGGGTTGGATTTGCAATCGCTTTTTAATTTATTTATTTATTTTGCTTTCTTACTTTTTTTTTTTTTTCAAAAAATTTATACGTTTGGTAATGTTAAAAAAGTTGATTTTTTGTTTGTATAAGAAAATTGAGTGAGTCCTTTGTTTGTTTGTTTGATTTATTTTTTATTTTTTCATTGTTAACTTTTTTTTTAAAAAAAAAACAAACAAACAAACAAACACATACACATACACATTTACATTTGGATTAATTAACCTTTGGTAGACTATTAAATTTCAGATATAACATGAGTCCTTTCCTCTTATTTTCCTTTTTTTGTATTTTTCAACCACGAACTTTAATTTGCCAACTTGTCATCGCAAAGAATCTGACCAAACTAATTTTTTCAACAGCATGATGTTTTATACTTTATTCCATGCACATTTTTCCTCCAAAGAAAAGCAGAAATCTAATCAATTATTGAAACTTGATCATCCCAAAAGATATGCAGTTCCCAAATAGATTAGGATGTGTATATCATGTGTCCATTGCTTCAGACAGCTTTAGGATCTTTCTAAGAAAGTATCATCAAATTCAAAAGTGTCCTAATTAAATAAAATAACTGGTACTTAAATAGTGTGTACTATATATACTTTATAATTAAAGAAAAAAATAATGTAATTTCATACTTTCTGAATCATAACTACACACATACAAAAAAAAAAAAATCATAACCAAACACTATATGAAGCATAACAACCAAACATTTTAAAATAATGTCATAATTAAAAAAAAAAATTATTATAATTAAAAAAATGATGTTACTAAATGTACATATAGTAAAGATATGTATTGTAGAATTCTCCTAATAATCATATATATATATATATATATTGTTCATAACAACATTTTGCATCATATATATCTCTTGTCACCAGGGTCCATCTAGTTAGTGGATTTTGTACTGCTACATATACATATCACAATTGCCTAACCATTGTCCCTTGCCTTGGATTTTTTTCTTTTTTTCTTTTTTTTCTTTCTTTCTTTTTGACAAAATTCAAGCCCAATTCATGCACTTTCTATTACCTTTTCAGTTAGTTTTTGGGTTTTTACTAGCTTTTTTCATTTTAGTTTTGGCAGAAGAAAAAGGCAATTTTTTTTTTTTCATAGCGGAAAACCTCCGTAATTAAATAAAAGTTTTTGACCTAGTGATTTTGTGAAATTATTTTATAGTATGAGGTTACAAGTTCAACTTTTATATAGAAAAGTTTGATATCTGTTGTATTTATTTCTCCTTTATTATGAGCGTTATATGTAATTATTTGTTCCTTCCTAAGTTTAGGCTTGGTAAGTTTTTTACTATTGTTAGATTTGTTCAGTTTGATGTAATAATTCTCGTATTTATAATTAATCTCTTTGAAAAATAAATAAATAAACTAAGAAGTTTTGGATTGTAACAATCATCTAACTGCAAACAATAGGTATGACTAAGTAGAAAGACACTAGGGATAGTCGAAACCATCAATCACCCAAACATCACAAATCAAAAATATTAGTTAACCACAAAAGATATTAATGAAAATTGAACCCAAAATGTATGAGTTTAACCAGACTTTACCTCTAACCTGTCGAATTTAAAAAACCTCCACTTAAAATTCATAAAAATGTAAAATATTGAAGCTTAACTGAAACCTGCCCATAAAAAATTAAAAGCATTTATCTTAAACATATCAACTAATAGACACAAAGCATTTATTTTCATTTTACCATTTGACATCGTAACCACTTAATATTATATCCAAATAGCATATTTATTGATACGTTTGTTAGAATTTTTAACATTATTCAGGGTTGCTTTAATAAATAAGATGTTGTCTCATACTGTAATATTTAAATTCGAGCCTTATCGTAAGTAGTACAATTTTTATTCTTGATTCTATTGATCGTCAGAAGAAAAAATAAAAATTAACATAACAATTTTGTCAAATACAATCACATGAATTCTTGTACTATCACATATAAAAGAAGTTGAGGAACCGTTCAAGATGATTCGCAGGAGACATTTCTGCGCAATTTCTTCACTTAATTTTTTGCTTTATAATAAAAGAGCTAAAATCAAATGATATTCCCTTTTATTACCCACTACTTTTCCAGGAAAGACGCTTGACTTTTGGTGCCACCATTTGTGTTTGCACGCGTCACACCCCCTACACTTGTAGCATGAATTTCTATGCAACGTTTGGTGTGAAAAATGTTGCATTCTTTATCAAGAGAAAAAGACCAAATGGTGACAAAATGGTCATTCCATTTTGCTAACTTATCAAGAAGAAAAAGCCTGATAATATTGGCATTTTAGGGCTTTTATGGAAAATGGGTTAAAAGTTACCTCCTAACTTTTAATTTATTTTTGTTCACATTATCTCTCATATTTTTTATATTTTTTTTTAAAAAAAAAATCAAAAAATTAACTTTTAACCATCTTATCAAAACATTCTTTATTTTCATAAAAGCAACTTTTAATCAGTTTCGAAAAAGCAACTTTTTTTAAAGCTAGAAACTGGTTTTATTTAACTTTAGGGGTGTTTTGGAAAGTTAGTAAAAAGTTGACTTTTGGCTTTTTACCAAGCTTTTTGGCTTTTTTGGAAGTGATTTGGAAATTTAGTAAAAAACTGACTTTTTTGATTTTTGATTTAATATTTTTTAAAAGTGTCACATCAGTCTAAAATGATCAAAATATCCTTACTTTTTAATTAAAAACACTTTTTTAAATTAATTAATTATAATGTAGCAAAGGGTAATTTGGTAAATTTTTAAGTGGCTTTTTTTTCCCTTCCCAAATGGGAATATCAGTGTTTTGGAAAGGTTGGCGTTTTGGTAAGGTGCTGAAAAACGCTGGCTTTTTGTTCACTTGCCAAAACGGCACTTAGTGTAGTTTGGCAACTAACAAAAATAGTTTAACAGTCACTAAACAAATATCTAAAAGTCAAATATTTTTTTTCTTTCATTTTACTTTTTGCATATCTTTATATGAAAAATTAAAAAGTTGTCCCAAACATATTAATTTTTTTCATTTCATATTTTAGCTAAAAAATTGAAAAGTCAATAAAAAAAAAAATGCACTTTTATACGAGTTTTACATGTTTTTTTAATATTAGCATTTCCCTTTATAAAAAAATCATGCTCTAATTTTCAATGATAAATTTGTCACGATAAAAATATTTTTAAAAAATATAATTCGACTACTTACATTTCTTACATCATATTTTAATAGAAATTAATACAAGTAAATTAAAAATAAATCAAAACTCACATACAAAAGTCAAAATGTCCCAATTATTTATCACCTTGATAAAAATTTTCAATATCACTACCAATATCAGATAATCATTTCACAAATGCAAAATATACATCTAAAAAATCTCAAAAGTTTCTCATTATCAAATGAGAGGCAAATACATTTAAAAAAAAAAAAGTCACTAAAGACTTATAAATAAATAAATCTGATTTAAAGGACTTGAATTGATAGTAATTATTCCTTTTCGAAAATGCCTTTTTTAGTGGATTTTTTTCTATTTTTATTGATTATTTGAAAAAATAGAGGTTTGTAGAGTAGAAGCCCTAAATGTCTTTTAAAAAATTAAATAAAAAATCACTAAAAAAGAAAAGCTTATTAAAGAATGAAAGTTCATTAAACACAGAGCATAAAAATATGTTTCACTATTATTAATTAAAAGGCATGGAAGGTCAAAATGGTCATTTTGCTCATCTGAATCAACGGAACTTAAGCTAATGTTTGGTAGCTACAGAAGAAGAAGAGCTTCTTCTCTGGTCTTCCATGCCTATTCTTCTACAGCTGTAATCACTAATTGAGACAAGCTACTTTTGGAAATTGAATATATCAATTTGTTGCATCAAAGGAAAAAATATTAATATGTTGAGCTATCTTAAATCCTCTCTAAACATATTATATTAATGCACCTTTGGATAATCCTGGTATACAGTTGAGACAACTGAGAAAGTAACAACACCAAATATTCAAATTCAAATTTGTCTTCAACTGTTCATGACACATCTCTCTAACTAAAATAATCCCTAAATGGTTCTTATTTTTATTTTTTATACATGACAAAAAGAAATGATTTACAAATATATAAATATATATATATATATGAGAGTGAGATTAATGATCTGGTACTGGGCCGGACAGATCTAGGCCGGACAGGTTTTCGCCGGACTGATTTGGACCGGGCAGGAGTTGGGCCAAATATATGTGGCCCAGTTTGGAAAGAAGCTGTTCGGCAAGGCAGTGCTCGGTTGGACCGAGCTGCTTGATCAGGCGATGGTGGAGCCAGTCAAGCTGAGTGACCAGCGCCCGGAAAGGCGTGGTCAGCCGAGGGAATCGTCTGATCGGCAAGAAGGCCGACCACAGGAGGTGCCCCGGGCTAGGCTTTGCCGAGATGCCGCCTAGCCCGGTCCTCCTTGGGCTAAGCCAGTGAAGTGCTTGGGTATGAAGCACAGCACGGCCGTGGATAGAGAAGCTCGGTTGCCGAGCTCCAGCTGAGAAGACAGGCAGTTGAGATTAGGTAATGTTCAGCAAGGTTTATGCTGACAGATAGGATAGCGGAGCCACGTGTCAGGAGATGACTGGGAGTGGATATGGGGCGCAGAGGGTATATAAGCATGTCTGCGCCCCCCATACGGGGACAGACGAACACTTTGTAAGGAAATTCTTACATTCAAACACTTCTCCCTCTCTTTCTCTCTATCCTAAGGTGTGTGCTAACTTGATCGTTGGAGGGTTTTTCCGGCCACACACTGCCGGGTAGCTCACCGTTATTTGCTCGCAGGTGATCGGACAGAAACGGAGCTCAGAAGAAAGGAGTACGGGCTTGCCGGAATATTTGCTCCCCGTACAATTGGCGCCGTCTGTGGGAAACTTGACAGACAAAACCTTGTCTTCCAGGTTCATCTGATCGCCGTCCATGGCGAACAACGACGAGTTTCCGTTGTCTGCCATAGACGGAGCCACCCCGGAGTTCACCCGAAGGAGAGAAGGTCCTCCCGCCATCCATCCAATGACGGACTTAGGGACGCCCACCGGAGGACAGTCAGGAGACGCGCGGGATAAGCGCGGAAGAAGTCATGGTCATTCACGAAGTCCAGACGGTCACCGGCGGAGGAGAGACTCACACGCCAGACGTCTGGAAAATAAGTTGAGGGACCAAGACGCTGTCATCCGGCGAATGGCGGCGGAGATGGAAGATCTGAAGCTGCATGTCAAAGGGAAAAGTGTAGCTGGAGTGGGAGACCACAGTGAGCGCACCCCATCCCGCCGTTCAGGCGGTCAGAGTCAACGACGTACTCAGTCCATATTTATTACCAGAAGTTACCAGGTTGATGATTCCGACGCGCATGCAGAAAAGTCTAGCGTGCAAGACAGCACCTACAAACCCTCACGCCCAGTGACGACGTCGAGGTACTCTTACTCCGCTCATTCAGAGGATTTACGGGCGGTCTTAAAGGAGCGAGCTCGCCGGCGCGAAGCTCAGAGAATACCGGCTTTCCAGCGGCTGTCCAACGGGGTTCACGCCAGCGAGGAGGTCGGAATGCCTCCACCCCGCCAAGCAGTGCCACTCTTTGAGGATACGGACTTGGCCAGGCTGAGTGCCACCCCTTTTTTCCTGGAAATAGAAACAACACCGCTTCCGGCAGGCTTCCACCAGCCTAAGTTCACGCTCTACGACGGAAAAACCGATCCTTATATGCATGTGAGCCACTTCCGACAAGTTATGGCCGGACATCGACGAAATGACGGACTTATGTGCCTAATCTTCCCGTCAAGTTTAGGTGAGCTGGGCTTAAAGTGGTTCGAGAGGTTGCCGGAAGGGAGCATACAAAGGTGGCATCAGTTGGCCGAGGCGTTTGTTACACGCTTCAAAACCAACACAAAAACACCAAAAGAGGTCGATCACTTACTAAGTGTCAAGATGGAGCCGAGCGACACACTGAAGGCATACAACTCAAGGTATTGGGAAACCTTCAACGAGATCTTGGATTGCCCGGTCAACCTCGCAATCACGCAATATAAGCGTGGTCTCCCGGTCGGCCATAGACTACGGGACTCGCTTACCATGCACCAACCGACCTCCATGGGCCAGCTCATGCAGCGGATCAATGAGCACATCCACGTAGAGGATGACGCGTCAGCATTTACCGTGAAGGCAACTCCGGTAGCAACGGACAAGAAGACAGCAGGCAAAGTGCACGCAGTTGGGCAAGAGTCCAGTCGCTCAAGCGACCGAGCAGAGGAATCAGATCATGGCTCGAATCGCAAAAACTGGGATAGAGGACGTCGGAATGACCGGGATGACTACCCCCGAGATGACGTAGCGGATGCAAACCGAAGATTGAAGGCAAGGACTGGCATCACCACGGTCTTCAAGATTCCAATTTATCGCATACTTAGTGAAATCCGAGACGAGGAGTATGTCCGGTTTCCTGCTAAGTTGGGTGATGGACAGAAGGGCTACAATCCGCGGTATCGTTGCACATTCCACCGGGAGAGAGGCCACCGGACTGAGGATTGTTTGCCTTTGAGACAACACTTAGAAGAGCTGGTCGCGGCCGGGCACCTCGACCTTTACATTGATGGCGGCGTAAAGCCGAATCAGGCTCCGGTCGATCCCAGGGGACAAGATGACCGGGACGCACCACCACAAGGGGTTATTAATGTCATCCACGGCATCATGGAACCGGAGTGTGTTTGCGAACTCCGGGGCATGATAAAAAGGCAGAGCATATGAGGGAAGTTTTGTCGGTACAACCTGTCATCAAAAGGGGGAAGACTGAAGAAAAAGACGTGATTAGTTTCACCTCAAAGGATCTAGAGCGTATCCAGACGCCGCACAACGATGCCCTAGTAGTAACATTACACGTCAAGGAATTTGATGTTAAACGGATCTTGATCGATCAGGGAAGCTCGGTCGAGATCATGTATTATGATGCGTTCAAGCAGCTCAAGCTCCGGGAGACAGACTTGGCTCCGGCAACTTCGCCACTGGTTGGATTCAACTCACAACCGGAGTGGCCCTTGGGAAAGATTATCCTGCCGGTTAAAGCGGGATCCGTGGTCAAGCAAGTGGAGTTTTGGGTGCTACAAGTGCCTTCGACGTACAACCTTATCCTGGGAAGGGGATGGCTCCACGCTATGCAAGCTGTAGCGTCGACCTACCACCAGGTGATGAGATTCCCCTCGGCTATGGGGGCAATCGAGGAGATCTGGGGGGATCAAGTCATGTCCAAACAGTGCTTCGTGGCGGTGAACGGCAGCCGGGCTGCCAAAGGCTTCGTACAAATGATAGAAGGACCGGAAGACCGAGGAGTTCTGGAGGATGTGGGCACTAAGGCAGAGGACAAAGCTGTGGAGGACCTGGTTGAGGTGCGACTCGATGTAGAGCGGCCGGATAAGTTCTTCCTGCTCGGTTCCAGCCTTACTGCCCAAGAGAGGACCGAGATGGTTGAGTTTTTGATTGCCAACATCGAAGTCTTCGCATGGTCGCCTTACGACATGCCTGGCCTCGATCCAAGTTTTATCTGCCATCACCTCAACGTCTTCCCTGGGGCAAAGCCAGTCATCCAACGAACAAAGAGATCGGCACTGCATCATGCCGAGGTAGTTGCAGAGGAGGTGAAGAACCTGCTTGAGGCACGAGCAATTCAGGAAGTGCACTACCCTCGGTGGATCTCCAACACAGTAGTGGTACCGAAGAAGAATGGAAAGTGGCGAGTTTGTGTCGACTATAAGACAGTCAACCGAGCTTGTCCCAAAGATAGCTTCCCTTTGCCGCGAATTGACCAGCTTGTGGACTTGACGGCTGGACATAATAGGCTCAGTTTCTTGGATGCCTACCGCGGCTACCATCAGATTGCCATGCATGGGCCTAACCGAGAGATTACCTCTTTCACGACTCCAAGGGGACTCTTCTGCTACCGAGTCATGCCTTTTGGTTTGAAGAACGCCGGGGCAACCTTTCAGAGAATAGTGACCAAAATGTTTGCTCCTTTACTTGGCCGAACAATGGAGGCTTACATCGATGATATGGTGGTAAAGAGCCGACGTGAGGCGAACCATTTGTCCAACTTAGCCGAGATGTTTGCCATTCTAAAGAAGCACAAGCTGCGCTTGAATGTGTCAAAGTGTGCCTTTGGCGTGGGATCCGGAAAATTTTTGGGGTTCCTAGTCATGAACCGAGGCATCGAAGCAGCATCTAAGGACGTGCAGCATCTAGCCGGGATGGCCGCCGTGCTTAATCGGTTTATAAGCCGATCATCAGATCGCTACCGCCCTTTCTTTCAAGCATTAAAGTCAAAGTTCTCGTGGGACGAAGAGTGTGACCGAGCTTTGGCCGAGCTCAAGGAATATATGTCTTCTCCGCCACTGTTGGTTACACCAGAGCCGGGTGAGGAACTCTACCTTTACCTTGCCGTCTCCCAGCACGCAGTCAGTGCGGTGCTAGTCTACACTGAAGGAATCAAGCACCTACCAATTTTCTATGTCAGTAAGACCTTGCTGCCAGCTGAGACGAGGTACTTGCCACTGGAAAAGCTTGCATTGGCATTGATGATGGCTTCAAGGAAGTTGGCGCATTATTTTCACGCCCATACCATCATCGTACTGACCGAGTTTCCCCTTAAGGCCTTGTTTGAACGGGCGGACTTTTCAGGCCGAATTCTTAAGTGGGCGGTCGAGTTGGGACAGTTTGATGTGAAGTTCCAGCCGCGCACTGCTATCAAAGCCTAGACTTTGGCAGACTTTGTCGCCGAGTTCTCACCTGGCACTCATCCGGTATGCCTGGTTGATATTACCGTGGCAGATGATGAGATGCACGCAAGACCATCCGAGATACAACCAGTTGATGGAGGTAGCGATGCGGAGTTTGCGTGCACCATTGAAGCGCCCTCAATTTGCACGGTTCTACCACCCGGTGATGCGATGACGGAGTTGAGTATCACCGACCCATCTGCTCTGTCCGGTCCTGCATCACCAAGGGGGGAAGAAATGGAACCACACAGCTCAGAACCTGCGGCCGGCATAGCACCGCAACCTAATGATTCACCTACGGACTTGAGCATTACAGACCGACTTGCTGAGTCCGGTGTCGAATCACCAAGGGGAGCTGGAGTGGAACCAATCAACACGGAACTTGAACCCAGAATACTAAGAAACCATGATCCCATTGCCCTTCGCAACTCTCAGGACCCATCAGACTGCTGGAAGCTTTTTGTGGGGGAAATGTGGAAGCTTTTTGTTGATGGAGCGTCCAACCGTCACGGTGCCGGCCTAGGTATCGTTCTTATCTCCCCGGATGGCCTAACCATTGAACATTCTATCACGCTTGGCTTCCCAGCATCTAACAACGAGGCTGAGTATGAGGCCCTTCTCGCCGGGCTTAAGAGCGCTATTCAAATGAAGGTTGCCGAGCTACTGGTGTACAGTGATTCCCAGCTTGTGGTTAACCAAGTCTCTGGGATTTACGAAGCAAAGGATGACAGAATGGCGAAGTACCAAGCTCTGGTCAGGGAACACATCAAGAAGTTTCAGGCAATCCGTGTCCAACAGATTGGCCGTGAAGAAAACAGTCGAGCTGATGAGCTGGCCGGCCTCGCTTCGATGGTAGATAGTACGTCTCCAAACCCCCTGTTAATAGACTTTCTTCCACGGCCAAGCATTGAAGACGCCGGGTAGACGGATGTTCTCTGCGCCGCGCTAGGTCCTTCCTGGATGGACCCCTTAATCTTGTTCCTCAAAGACCGGACTCTACCAACTGACAAGAAAGAAGCACACAAAGTTCGGGTGAAGTCAGAGCGGTTTTGGCTCTCTCCATCTGGTGCGTTGTATAAAAAGTCCTTCACCGGTCCTTATCTAAAATGCGTGCACCCGAGTAGTGTGGAGGCCTTCTTGTACGAAATTCACGAAGGCAGCCACATAGGAGGCAGGTCCTTGGCCTACCGAGCTATTTCACAGGGATACTGGTGGCCGTGCATGCAGGCCGACGCCCAAAAGTACGTCCGCAAGTGCAAAAAATGCCAGAAATTCGCCCATCAGATCCATCAACCTGCTAGGGAACTTCTCCCCCTCACCAGTCCTTGGCCCTTCGCCATATGGGGGCTAGATATAGTGGGGCCACTGCTTACAGCACCGGGCAACCGAAAATTCTTCATTGCGGCCACAGATTACTTCACAAAATGGGTTGAAACTGAGCTCTTGGCAACAATCAAAGAGAAAGACGTGAAGCGGTTTGTCTGGCAGAACGTGGTCACGCGGTTTGGCGTCCCCAAGATCTTGATCTCTGACAACGGCACCCAGTTTGACGGTCGCCTGTTCCGAGGATTTTGTGAAGATTTGAAGATTGAATTCTACAACTCCACTCCGGCTTACCCGCAGTCCAATGGTCAAGCCGAGGCATCGAACAAGACTATTCTAGATGGGTTGAAGAAACGGCTGGAAAAGGCAAAGAAAAAATGGGCTGAGAAGTTACCCAGCGTCCTTTGGGCATACCGAACAACCCCGCGGCGATCTACCGGGAAAACTCCATTTGCTTTGGCTTATGGCATGGAGGCGGTCATACCTTTGGAAGTTGGCATGCCCACCCTAAGAAACGAGAGTTTTGAGCCTGAACTGAACGCCGAGGCTATTGCCTTGGAGCTGAACCTAGTGGAAGAGCGTCAGGAGAAGGCCCTCATCCATGTGGCCGCCTACCAACAAGAGCTCTCAAAAAAATACAACAAGACGGTGCACCCCAGACCGTTCAAAATTGGTGATTGGGTTTTGAGGAAGGTTATGGGCAACACCCTGGTGCCAGGTGAAGGCAAACTAGGGGCAAATTGGAAAGGACCCTACAAGATCACTAGTCTGGCGGGCAAGGGGGCTTACCACTTTGTGGATCTAGAGGGAAGAGCAATACCCCGGCCATGGAATGCGGCCAACCTGAAACTGTATTATTTCTAAGATTTTGCTTTCTTTTCTTGTGCAAAGGAATTTTTTGGCTTGCACTGCATAATATAATTCTTTTTGTCAATATATAGAAGTAATTTTGCTTTAGCACTTGGACTGTTGTTTTAATGTAAAAAAACCGAGATGATTTACTCCGGTTGGAAGAGTTGGTGTTTTGTCCAACTTAGGATTCTCAACCGAGATGATTTACTCCGGTTGGAAGAGTTGGTGTTTTGTCCAACTTAGGATTCCCAACCGAGATGATTTACTCCGGTTGGAAGAGTTGGTGATTTGTTCAACTTTGTTATTACCAACCGAAATGGTTTACTCCGATTGGAAGAGTTAGTGTTTTGTCCAACTTGGGAATCCCAACCGAGATGGTTTATCCCGGTTGGAAGAGTTGGTGATTTGTTCAACTGCTATTCCCAACCGAGGTGATTTACTCCGGTTGGAAGAGTTGGTGATTTGTTCAACTTTGTTATTACCAACCGAGATGGTTATTCCGGTTTATGAAGTTGCTGTTTTGTTCTGCTTAAGTACTTCAACTGAGTTATGTATTCCGGTTAAAGAGGTGTTATTCAATCTATGATTTATACCGAGATGTTTTGCTGAAGATGGAATTGATGACGACCGTGCAAACACTTGGCAAAATTAGAGTTTTTCATTGATAGAAAGTCAATACAAAAGGTGGGGACAGAGCCCGGTTACATCAGCAACGCAGAAAGCAAACATACAAAAAGAAGAGAAACCTAAGCTAGGGGGGAGAGATCAGGGAACTCCTCATCAGCCTCCAGGTTGACCGTGGCAGTTGGCTCCTGGACACCGGTCCCAGTCTGGCCGGCCTACTCCTGTTCGGTTTGATCCTCTCCTTCAGCGTCTGCCTCACCCTCTTCTTCAAGCCCTTCCTCAGCCTCAGCTTGCAACGCGTTGAAGGTGTCATTGGCATAGAGAATGAGGTAGGTCGGTAAGAAGACAGCCGGTGGAGAGGAAAACACATCAGTGTCAGGAACCTGACCGAGCTGTTGACAGGCAGCCTTCCATCCAGCCTTGAAGTAAATGTCCTGGGTGGCAAAGACTTGTTTCTTGTAGTTTTCCTCGGCTTCGTTGAAGCCGGCGTTATTGGAATCCTCGCAGTCTTTTTTCCTGGACTTCTTAAGCTCGTCGAGCTCGGCCCGGAGCCCGTCTTTCTCTTTCTCGGCTGCTTCAAGTTGGCCGAGCAACCGGTTGTTGTTGGAATTGGCGGCTTCGAGCGATGACCTTGCTCGGCCAAGCTCGGTTTGGAGGCTTTCGACTTGGCTGGCGGTATCACTCGCCTTCTGCCGAAGTCTGTGGATGCGCTCCATGACCAAGTGCTGCTTTTGGATGGCCTGCAAAATGAGAATTTGATCAGAGAAGAAACCGTGCAAACACTTGCGAAAATTGAAGCAAAAGATTGAACTTCTTACCCTGGTCATGGACTTCACGGCGGATTTGACCAGCCGGGTGTCAGGAACGTGGTCGCTTCCAACCACGTCGCTGGGCAGCAGCAGAGCCTTTGAGAGGTTGAAGGCAAGCAAGTGCTCCTTGTTGCCTTTGACCGAAGCATTTGCCGGGATCTCTTTGCCCCGGTGCTTCAGCTGCGACCGCCATGCTAAGATGGAGCTGACCCTGTCGGCAGGTTGCTCGGTTGTCAGTTCGGCGATGAGCTCGGCAGAGGGATCTGCCCGTGGTCTTTTGCCAGCCCGGCGTGTTTCTTGGCTAGACTGCCCGGCGGCTGGAGAAGCTAAGGCGACCACGGCGGCTGTTGATTGACCGGCAGCCGGGGAGCGGGCGACAACGCTCGGTATCTCGGCCGAGGTTGCAATGAGAAGGTTTTTGATTCGGCTTCTTTTGGCCATTTCTTGTTCGTCTGTCAACCGGATTAAGGGGACGTCAGGAAGGGTAGGGTCTGGAGGTGGCAAAGGAGCACGGAGGAAGTATGTTACTCTACTCCGGCGCGGAACAGAGTACCTGTAGGTCGAGGAGTAACCGAGCAAATCGTTGCAATCTCAGTGGGAATATCGAAGCACGGTCCGAATTGCCTCTACGTTGGGAAATTGATAGTTGGCTTGCAAGGCTTGGATTGCTGCAAAAGAAACAGGAAAATCGGTTAATTACAGAATAAAGAGGTAAGCTGACCGAGCAAGTTTGAGCGGCTTACATGAGGAACCGAAGTTCTTGCTTATAAACCAGCCCGATACGTCGGCTGTTTCGTAATTGCCCGACACCCAGAAAAAATCGTCGTCGTGCAAATCTTTATCCGGGGTGCCGGTTACAATTTTTTCCTTACCCGGTCTGATTTTCAAGTAATAAGCTAGGTCGTCACCGGTGTGACCCATCGTGTATTGCCTCAATATCTCGGCTAGACCTAAGTTGGTGCCTAGCCGATTGTTCAGTTCATGAACGCCGTTGATAATTCGATAAGTGTTGGTGGACACTTGTGTGGGTGCCAGCCCGGTGCGGCGGAAGAACTCGGTGATAAGTGGGTTTAGTGGGAAACGGAGGCCTCCTTCGACAATTGACAACACGGTGAAGGGGCATTGGTCTAGTCTGCCCCAGGGTGTTGTCTCCTCTTCAGCTAGTTCGAGATGGACGTCGGCCGGGATGCCGTACTCCTCTCTGAATGCAGCTAGCGCGGCCGGAGTATCCACTAGGAAGCGGAATTTCCCCATTTGTGGCCGGACTAAGGTAGCTTGGCTAAAGTGTTTGGCACAGTGGCAATTGGTAATTGCTCAGTCTTGAGAGCCTGAGGAATGGACAATGGTCCCCTTGGACTCTGCAGGAAAAGGATGGCAAGTGTAAGTGTGAGCGCGGTCGCGCAAAATGAGCTTTTCTTTAGCTCGGTCATGAAGAGTGCCAAACCACCTCGGTTTCCTAAGCTAACTAAGGAGCTCGGTCGCCCAAGCGAACCAGATGTTAGCCCGGTTGAGCGACCAATTCCTTTTGCTATCTCGGTTTTGCTAGGATTGAGACAAACATGTTATTTGCTCGATTAGATTGGTTTTTTGGATCAAATGAAGACCAGGAGCCCGGTCCGCCCCAGTTCTTCAGTGTTCTTCAGGAAAAATGAAGAACACCGTTAACAATGGAGGGTTTGGGATGGTTTTAGGAGCCCAAGGCCTAAAAGCTACGATTTCATGCCCTAATGTGTGAAATATCAAAGAAAATGACAACAAAATGAGAAGTTTGAGGACTTACGAGCGTAGGGCAAGGTCCTCTCCTTCAAGTACGAAATCGGCGTTGGCAAGGAACAAGGGGCAGGAGCTCTGTGAAGCTTGATAGGCAAGAGATGCAGTAAGAACAGAAGGACAAAGGCAGGGGCATATGTATAGACAAAAGAGACCGCCCAAATTCAAATTCTGGCAAAACGGCAGGTTGGCTGCTCGAGAACCAATGGCAGCCCGCCACGTGTCCCCAGTTATGGCGACGTCAGAACTGAAGAGACAGGTTGAAGAGTCGAAGAGCCAACCGGGCTACTTTCAAAGAAGAGGACGTCAGCTGAGGAGTATAACCGGGCAAGTTTGCAGACAGTAATGTTAACTAGCCCGGTCCCCCTTTAGCATTTTGAAGACCGAAGAAATGTTATCCCAGTTGAAGTATAGGTAATCCCAGTCACGCTCGCGCGGACGGAATTAAGGGGCAATTGAGAGGGAGATTAATGATCTGGTACTGGGCCGGACAGATCTAGGCCGGACAGGGTTTCGCCGGACTGATTTGGACCGGGTAGGAGTTGGGCCAAGTATGTGTGGCCCAGTTTGGAAAGAAGCTACTCGGCAAGGCAGTGCTCGGTTGGACCGAGCTGCTTGATCAGGCGATGGTGGAGCCAGTCAAGCTGAGTGACCGGCGCCCGGAAAGGCGTGGTCAGCCGAGGTAATCGTCTGATCGGCAGGAAGGCCGACCACAGGAGGTGCCCCGGCCTAGGCTTTGCCGAGATGCCGCCTAGCCCGATCCTCCTTGGGCTAAGCCAGTGAAGTGCTTGGGTATGAAGCACAACACGGCCGTGGATAGAGAAGCTCGGCTGCCGAGCTCCAGCTGAGAAGACAGGCAGTTGAGATTAGGTAATGTTCAGCAAGGTTTATGCTGACAGATGGGATAGCGGAGCCACGTGTCAAGAGATGACTGGGAGTGGATATGGGGCGCAGAGGGTATATAAGCATGTCTGCGCCCCCCATACAGGGACAGACGAACACTTTGTAAGGAAATTCTTACATTCAAACACTCCTCCCTCTCTCTCTCTCTATCCTAAGGTGTGTGCTAACTTGATCGTCGGAGGGTTTTTCCGACCACACATCGCCGGGTAGCTCACCGTTATTTGCTCGCAGGTGATCGGACAGAAACGGAGCTCAGAAGAAAGAAGTACGGGCTTGCCGGAATATTTGCTCCCCGTACAATATATAAACTCATTTAAAATGATGTGATAATGATATTTTTTAAATTACGAGTCAAAATACCAAAGGTCTAAGATGTCAGAAAAGTAACACAGATAATTAGCCATAATCATATATCAAAGGTGCAAATTAAAGTAGTTATTGTGGGCCTATAATATGTATGAATCTTGACCCTTGATTCAGTATTTTGGTTAATTTTTGTGGTTATTTTTTCTGGGTGCCAACATATCGGGTCTTTTATTTTAAATGAAAAAAATCACAAAAAGTCATATCATATATACAAATCTTGTATAAAAATTTTATTTGTGCGTCATTACTCATAATGAAAAGCATATTCTCAATGCATGAGACTATTAGGATAGTGTGAATCCTGATAAGTACTGAAAACTAATTATTTAATCACTTTTGGAAAAATGCTTTTGATATTTCGCCTCCGTTTCGGAAATGGGTTGGCTTTTTGGCTTTTTGGCTTTTTTAACTATATGAGCCTGGGTTCAAAAGCTTAGTTTGGGAAGGGCTTTTGGCTTTTTGGCTTTTTTGATTTTTTTGTGAGAGAAGACTGTAATGATTATGGGGTTGGATGGGATGTTTTGTCTGTTGTGGTTCATGAACCTATTCTGTCTTTTATGGCTCATTGAGCCAAAAAAACCCAATAAGCCCACTTGCCCTAATACTATGTATTTATAGTTAAAAATGTTACATTTTTCTCTATTGTGTTGTAACTCTTATGAGATCGTAATGAAACCATAGTGTCAATAGATGTAATTTTGTTACAAGGTGAATCAGGTAAATCTTTGTATTCTTGATTTAGATACTTGCTCAATTCTTATTTGTATTTCATATGTCACTGATTTTGATTATATATCGATTCCTAATAGCAATTGTCTTGCACGTAAAATTTATCTTATCCCTACATGTAAAGAGACTATTTTTATTATTTAACTCCACAACATCTAGATGGCAATGAAGCGACCTTACTATTGCGCCAAGATCCACCCTCTTTGGCACAACATCTAGATGGCAATGAACCGACTTTCCTATTGCGCCAAGGTCCACCCTCTTTGGTTATAAATTATGAATAATAAATAATATAATTTGTAACTTACCAAATTTACATGCATGGTAAAGAGATGAGATGCATTTGGTCAAATTTTATTTTGGAAGCATAGATTTATTACAACAAAGCTAAAAAGTGGACCAAAAACAACCTTCCCAGCTTCCTTACAAACCACGTTTCTTTCTATCCAAACACACCAGTATTTAGGGGTGCTTCTCCGCTCCTCCTAATGCTTTCTTTCTTAATAAACCTCTCTCCCTCTCTCCATCTCTCAGGTGACTACTTTCCACTTCCATGGCTTCTCCTCCTCTCCTCTTTCTCTCTTCCCCTCACCATTTTTTAATCAGTTTCCCATAGCTGTTTTTCTATTAAATCCTGGTTTCTTGCCCTACCCATATCAATCTACTTTGTACTTGAATCTTAGCTAGATTTGGTTTTCTCTGCAGGGTATCAAAGGTTTTCAATTTTAGACTCTGTCTGGTCTGTACCTATTTCAAGTTTTTTATTTTTTATTTTTTTTCTTTGGCCTGGTTAAAGAAAATTCATAGTTTTCAAGAATCAGAAGTAGGGTTTTGAGTGATGGAAGACTTTTCTGGGCTTGGAAAAGAGGATGATCAGATGGAATTGCCACCGGGATTTCGATTCCACCCAACTGACGAAGAGTTGATTACACACTACTTATCCAAGAAAGTCCTTGATAGCAATTTCTCTGCTACAGCTATGGGTGAGGTGGACTTGAACAAGGTTGAGCCTTGGGATTTGCCATGTAAATTTTCTAAAACCATACTTTATTTTTCATTTTCTGTGTGTTTTCTCTTCGTAATTTGTTGAATATGCGATTCTTACTTTTTCTTCTTGTGTTTGGATGAAGGGAAAGCGAAAATGGGGGAGAAAGAGTGGTATTTTTTCTGTTTGAGAGACAAGAAATACCCAACTGGTTTGAGGACAAACAGGGCTACTGCTGCTGGATATTGGAAAGCTACCGGGAAAGATAAGGAAATTTTCCGGGGAAAATCACTGGTTGGAATGAAGAAAACCCTTGTTTTCTACAAGGGTAGAGCTCCAAAGGGAGAGAAAACCAATTGGGTCATGCATGAATACAGATTGGAGGGAAAATTCTCTCTCCAAAACCTCCCCAAAACAGCCAGGGTAATGCTTCTCCCCTGGTTTCCTCTGATTTCCTCCCCTGTTTTCCTCTGTTTTCTTCCCCTGTTTTTAGCCTTCTCTGTCTAATGATTTTTCTTGAAAATTGTTCCAGAATGAGTGGGTGATTTGTAGGGTGTTTCAAAAGACTTCTGGTGGAAAGAAGATCCATATTTCCGGGTTAGTGAGATTGAATTCAATCGGAAACGAATTGGGCCCTGTTCTGCCGCCATTGATGGACTCTTCTCCTTATGGCGACAGAACTAAACCCGCCACGTCCGAATCCGTTCACGTGTCCTGCTTCTCCAATCCAATTGACATTCAAAAAAGCCAGCAAGAGATGATGATGATTGACTACATTAACAATCCTCTGTTTGCTGCCTCATCTAATCCCTCGGATTTTTTCCCTAGACTTTCACTTCCAAATTCAGTCTATTCGGGTCCAATTCAAGGAAATCTGCAATTCCCGGGTTCAATTTCAATGCAAGACCATGCAATTCTAAGGGGTTTGATCGAAAATTATGGTCCAAACATGAAACAGAGTCTGAAAAGAGAGAAGGAGATGGTAAGTGTATCCCAAGAAACAGGTCTGAGTAATGATATGAACACCGAAATCTCGTCGGTTGTATCGAATATTCAAATGGGAAGAAGGTCATTTGAAGATCAAGGGGCACCCTCGACTTCGGTTGGACCGGCCGATCTTGATTATCTTTGGAATTATTGAGATCCATGAAACCAAAAAATAAAAAAAATAAGCAATATTAGAGAAAAAAAGAGGAATTCAGTTACTATTATTGCCTGAAAATGATTGTGTGGGGGTCTGTATAGTATTAGAGTCCGGATCTTCTGCCGCTCTTTCCTGGCATGATTATGATAAGCGAAAAGGGACATTGAAGATAGTGAATAGGGTTTTATGTATTACATCAAATTATGTTATGAATTATTGTTTTTGTTTTTGTTTTTATTTTTCTCTTTTACCTCTTGTTGTTAATGGTACTTCTTATCTATGGTGGTAAAAAATTGTAAAAAAATTTGTGAAATTATTGTTGGTTTTCAACATTCATGACATATGAGATTCAGCTGGTGGCTAGCTGATCATGTTTTGTGTTTTTGTTTTTTGTTTTTTTTTTTTTTTTTTTGTTTTTAATTTTACAGTCAGTCCTATGGATTTTAGCGCTTACATCACTTAAGAAATTTCAGTTTTTTTATTTTGTTTAAAGTTACCCTTCGTGGGGACTCAAATCCATACTTGTTTTTGGCAATTCGGTTAAAAGTCGCTTTTTAAGTTTTTTTTTACGTCAAATCTCCTCTATTTTTTTTACAATTTTTTTTTTAAAAAAAAAAGTCAAAAAATTAACTTTTAAGGTCTCATTTGGGAACAAGTTATTTTAGTGATATTTTAATTTTTTGGCTAAAATATGAAATAAAAAAAAAATTAGTATGTTTAGAATATTTTTTAGATTTTTTCGAAAAAATTTATAAAAAATAGAGAGAAAATAAAAATTTTGACTTTTTAATATAGATTATAGACTTTTTAATTTTATTTTTTTTATAATTTTTTAGCTTTCAAGCTAAAACAAGCCTATACCAAACAAGGTCTTACTTTCCATAACATGTGCATGAAAAATGAAATTCATGTTTTGGTACATGAACTCATTTAAGTGGTCACAAACCTAAGTGAGCTGGACCTTCTACTCAGAATTCAATGGTAGGTGAGTTTTTTTTTCCTTTGTACAGTTCTAATACTAATGAGAAATAATCAATTTTCTTTCTGGGAAAAATATTCCTGACCTACCGGTTTAACGTTGTCAATCATAAATTCAAAGACTTGCAATACATTGACTTACTCGATATCTATAATTTGTAGGTGATTGTAGATATCTAAAGTTTATCCTTTATCCTGCAATCAAAGATCTAGAAGGCTTTTTTCGTCATTTAAAAAAAAATCCCCCATTAGCTAGCCATATGAAGTGGATTAGATAAAGACTAAAATGATCATGAAGAAAAAATTTCCAAGTGAATGTTATCTTCTAACTCTTTGATATGGACATGTATTTAACCACTGGGATTAGTCCAGGACAAAATTTGTGTACTTTACTACTATACTAGAAAGTGACGGATTCGAAACATGGATCGACAACATAAATTTCAGAAACAAAAATGAAAAATAACTATAAATTTAGGTAAGCTATAGCTGCTAGAAGTGAGGAAAAAACCATGAAATTAATTGAATAATAAGTGTGTAACTATCATTAAGAAAATCAAAGTGTTGAAAAAGAGTTAAATAGGAGATGGACTGATAATAAAATTGTAAGTTGTTGTAGAAAATCACAATTCTCAAACTTTAATATTTGCAGGTGTTTTTAGTTAAAAAGTAAAAAATTAAATAAATAAATCAATATGTTTGGCATGTATATAAAAAAGTTGCCTTATACCAATGTAAAAAGGCTAAAGTACCCTTATATTAAGTTTTTCATACAACTAAAACAAGAGTAAAATGAGAATTTCAAGTAAAAAGTCAAACTATTACGTTACTATTTTACATTTTCTATACAACTAAAAAAGTCACACCAAAAAAAAAAAAAAAAAAAGTTGTTTGGGTGATAAATCCAATTTTAAATTTTTATTGTCCATAGGTCCAAGAGCTCCAAGAGCTCAAACACTTTGTCTATAAGGACAAAGTGATGTAAAATTACCACACTATCCATGTACGTATATTCTACCACCACCCATTTATTTCCAACCCCATTTTCCAATAACTACAAACTCACACAACACTCTCTCTTTCTCTCTCTCTCTCTTTCATATCTCTCTCTCAAATCCCTCTCAAACTTCGTCGTCCTCTGCCGCGGCGTCGCAGCACCTCTTCCACCATTATCTGTCGCAGCACCATCACAGCACTTCCTTATCTCTCTCGTCTCGTTTTTCTCTCTTCTTCAATGTTGACTCTCCTATCTTTTCTCTAATCTCCAATTTATACCTCGACAACTCAAATCTATAACTCGAGCGAGTCAACCTCACTCAAATCTAGTTGTATAGAAATCAATGGAGTCAACTATACTGTGGGAGCCATGGCTGCTACGGTGGACATCGGCCATCGCTGTCACCGTCGTCGTAGCGATGCTGATGAGCAGAGATGAGGTTGCTGAACACGCAAAACCAGAGCAATGAGAGGTATCATATCTTGCTCTACGTCGGTTCACATCTCCAAGGATGTATCTCTCTCTCTCTCTCTCTCTCTCTCTCTCTCTCTTCTAACATCTCTTTTCAGATCTCACGTCTCTTTACTCACATCTCTACTAGGGGTGGGCACGGGTCAGTTGCGGCCACGAAACCTCCAATCTGCCATCCGTCCATCAGATTGGCGGATTGGAGAAAATTAATCTGCATCCGTCCGTCAATTCGGTAGATGTAGATTGAGCAGATTGGCAGATGGATGCGAATCAGTTTGGCGGTTTAAAATTTTATATATTTTCAACATAATTCAACTTGTGCACTTCCTAAAATAAATAAAAAATAAAAAGTATTACAATCACTGCATGTCTCATCCAAAGAAAGAAAGTTTGAAACTTTAGAATATTACAATCACTGCATGCCTCATCCACATAATGTATTACAATATGTGGTTCTTAAAATATAAAAATAATTCAACCCACCAAAACCATGAACAGAGCAGTAGTAGAAATTATATGCCTCTGTATTGTTACATCTATATCTGTTTTTGAAAATAAAAATCCACCAGCATATATCATTTTATTTATTTATTATTTTTAGAGTTAGATTTAAAAACCAAAAAGTATAGATAAATAATACATTTTTTTTTTCAATTCAAAAAATATATTCAAGTTGAAAACTCTTTTTCAATAGAATATTTAAACTTTTTTCAATTGAAAATACAGACAGAATATCTAAACAAATTGAAAACACAAAGTCTTACAAATTATTAGGGGTGCTCGCAGTTTGGCGGTTCGGTTGCGGCCAATGAACCTCAAATCAGCCATTCGTCCAAAACTAAGTAGATTGGAAAAAATCAATCCGTAACCGTCCGTTCATCATCACTCATCTGTCCAAAATGCGACGGATCGGTTCGGTTTGGGCAAATCGGTATAGTCGCTGCTCACCCTAATCTCTACAGATTTATCTCTATTCTCACATCTTTGAAGATTTGGCCAACGGATTGTTTGGATTGTTGTATCTAGATTGTTGGACCTTAGATCATTTTTTTTTATCATACCCCAGATCATTGTTTGGTTGTATATATATTGTTGAAAATATGACATATGAGACCTCATGTGATGTAGATTTATATTTTCCTGTATATTTAACGATAAATCTATATGTATGTATATCTACGTATGTATTTTCATCGTTGAGGATCTAGAGGTACAAGAATCCAATGCTTTGACAGTCCATTGTGTAGATTTTCCATTGTTTTGATGATGATGATGAAACAGATTGCAATAGATTAAACAAAAAAATTTAGA
This sequence comes from Camellia sinensis, assembly GCF_055761805.1. Taxonomy (NCBI): domain Eukaryota; kingdom Viridiplantae; phylum Streptophyta; class Magnoliopsida; order Ericales; family Theaceae; genus Camellia; species Camellia sinensis. The sequence goes on from NC_138975.1 coordinate 112,394,596, forward strand.
CACATCTGTTTATATATGATTTTTGTTGATCTAGGTCAATACAAGGCAACAAAAGGAAAGAGATTTTAAGAAAGAGATTTTAAGAAAGAGAACAGGAAACTTGTACAAATTTCTCAGGTCTAGATCTTAGATTTTTGTTTTTTGTAAGTTCTTGCTATAACAGGTAGGTTGAGTTGTTGAATAGATTTTTCAGACCTAGATCTGTTCAAATTATTATTATTTTGTAGTTCTTGTTGTTTGTTGTTGAATTTGAATTTTATTTGTGTATCTGTAAGTGTGTGTATGTATGAGACAGATCTGGAAAAAAATTGATATTGATGATGATGATTGCAATAGATAAACAAAAAAGTTGACACAAATTTTCAATCTATAGAAAAAAAAAATTGAACATCATAAAATTTAGGGGGAAAATTGAATAGATAGTCAAAAAATTTGAATAGAAAGATATAATTTAAGGGAAAAATTGAGCAGATAAATAGAATTAAAGGGAAAAATTAAACAGATAAATAGAATTTATGAGAAAAATTGAACAAATAGTCAAAAAAATTGAGTAGATAGTCAACGAAAAATCAAACAAATAAAAAAGTCAAGGAGTAAAATTGGAAACAAAAAGTCTTATAGGATTTCTTACCAAACTAATTCACAAAGTATGAATTTTTCACCAACAAAAAATATTCAGTAGACCTAATACCTTGCACCCTTCTCAGATTGGATTTATCACCAATTTTATCTATAAAAAAAAAAAAATCATTCCCAAATACATTAATATTTTTCACCTCATAAAAAAGTTTAAAAAATATTATAAAAAAAAACTACTAAAAAAAACATTGTGCCAAATGAGGACCAAGCCTTACATATCACACACAAATGAATCTCTAATAAACTCTCATAAAGGGTCTTGCTCTAACAAGTGCACTTGCCATTAAAATAAAATAAAAAATAAAGCATGAGGCATTTTCTATTACCAAATTGAAAAAAAATAATAATAAAAAATCACCAATTTTAATTTTTTTAAAAACATTTTTTCATATTTTAAAATCATTTTCACTCTACTAAACAATATCCCATAACATTTGTCGTAGGAAAATAACATGTCATGTTCTTAATGTCAACCAAAAGGTCAATTTTCACATCTTTTTGGTTGTGGAAGTTGTAGCTTCCATTGCATTATTAAAAAAAAAATCATTACTTGATTTATATATTCATGAAAAAATTGTGCAAAAGTAATTTCATGAAAAGTTTCCACATGAGTAGTTCATAATTTCAAGAGAAAGTTTATCCCGTGATATCACATGGTTTTTATTTCACTTTATTTATTTTAACAGCACCAATGATATCATTGCAATGGATGGTATTAATTAATCATTCCTTTTCGCTGTGTTTGGTTAGGAGATTTGAGAAGGTATTTAAAAAGAGAAAGAGAAAATATATGTAAAACTATGTGAAATATAGATATATTTTTTTTTACATTTCACCTATTTTTTTTATTTTCTTTTCCAAATCTTTACTCAAATTCATCGACCAAACACAACATTTAGGATTTGAATTTTGTCTCCGCCTTGCATCTTTGGCTAGCAATCCCACCAATCCCTATATGGATTCAATACATACTAGAATGCTGACAACACACCACCACAGTGAAGCAACATTCAATTCCATGTAGCTCTGACCTCATTCATTCATTCATTTATCTCTCTCTCTCTCTAACTGTTCATGATGTAAGAATATTCTAATATATCTGTTGATATTTATATTATCAACTTCTCAAATTTCCCCACATGATTAATCTCTCAGAAGTGGGCAAACAAATTGAGTCCTGCACGGATGATCCTTAAAACATCATGAAAATAGGTATTTCTTTTAAATTTAATCTTTCCTTTTTTTGGATTCATTCTTCACATCATATTCGACAACAAAAATTTCAATGTGTATAAAAGTCACATTAAGATTCACACTCTTAAAATTATGTGAATTATGAATACACTCTCAATTATAATATAATATAATATTAGATTATGTGAATGGCAGTCTTATGTATGGGGATATTTTTTCTTATTACTTCACATTTTAATGGATTTTTTTTTATTTATATTCCTAAACACATTTTGTACCCATAGGGAGGCTCATTATCATTTTCCTATAATATTTATTAAGATGTGATGTGGTTTTTATTACGACAATAGGTCATAATTCTCAATTACGACACAACATGATTAAATTATAATTTCAAATATATTATGTAGTTATCGATAATAAATTTCATTAAGTACACATCTTACTAGGGATTAACCTAAATTTTTTTAGGATTTGATCAATATATTTTTGAATTTGACTTTGAGCAAAAATTCAATAGCCCAAATTAAATTTGGACTAAGTTTTAAAAAAGAAAAAATCTAGATATTTAAATCATATTCACTACATATCATATATTCATGTAACACAGTACAAAACCTACAACTTTCCTTTCTCATTCAAAAATGATAAAAGACCACCACAACTATACAACAATTTCTCAATTCTCTCTAATATTAATATAGTCTAACTTTAACAAATCAATTAGTTTAGCTAGAAAACAAAACAAATTACTAAATAACTCAAAATTGTGGGTAATTTGAGTCTAATCCAAATTTAATTTATTATACACAAGTCAAACTTAAGAAAACAAGTTTTGATTAAAGGTCGGACTTGAATAATTCTCAATACAATTCAAGTTAAGCATACGCAACTCCTCAACCAAATCAAACCTGCTTGAATTGTAACCCTACATCACACACACCCATTTTGGATGCACACTCCAAATTTTTAAGGACAAATTACAATGACCTTCCTTGAGATTTAGGAGAGAGGGGGGGGGAATATAATGAGTCCCATAAATTTAAAATAATTACATTAAAATTTTTAAAATTTTAATTCACATTATACACAACTCTCTTGTCATTAGAATATTAAATGTATATTTTACCCTATTTATTTTTACATCTTTACACAATCTACATTAATTTGGGAATATATATACTAGCAAATGACCAGTGCCTAAAGGTACTCTCAACCTTAAGGCCTCTTTTGGCAACTAGGTTAAAAGCCAGTTTATTTGCTTTTTAACTTTTTTGAATCACATTACTTCTCTACTTTTTTATACGTTCGTTTTTTAAAAACAAAAAAAAAACAAAAAGTGGACTTTTAACCTACTTTTCAAAATAAGTTTGCCAAATATAATTTGAAACATTTATCGAATATAAGGTTTTATCAAATTTAGGTTTTTTTTTTTTTTTGTCTAAATTTAGTTTTTAACTTTTGACCTAAATTAATTAATTAAAATTTCTAAAATTTAAATTGTATTGAATAGAAGTATGAACATCATTACAATATTAAATGAAAGTATAAGATTCACTTTATATAAGTGAAACAGCTCACTCAATCATTCTTTTTTCTATGTAAGATTGTGTAAAATAAAAGCTAATAATTATTTAAGTCAAAAGTTAATTAATAATTAAATCTAACCAATATATTTTGATAAAATTGTTGTTAAACCAGCGGATCAATCAAATCAAGCCTAATCTGTTAGGTCAAAAAACCAATTAACTTATACAATAATTAATTAATAATTAAATTTTAAAATTTAAACTGCAAACATGCACAATACTACTATATTAAATGAAAGCATAAGGTTCACTTTATATAAGAGCATCTCCAACGTTTACTCTATTTTTTTCATTAAATTTGAGTAAAAATTTCATCTAATATTGTGCATTTCAAACGGAGCAATTTGAGATTTCATCAAACCACTGGTCGACCGAAAAAACGACCGGAGAGATGTCCAATCGGTCAATCGGCCAGTGTAAGTTTTTGTTTCAGTTATAGGCAATTTTACAAGGAGGTGATCGACTGGGGGGCAACTGACCGGTCGTCCGATGTTCATGCATTATCTGTAAAGGTAACGACTATCTACAGTAATTTGGTAAAAGATTCCAGCATCCTCAATTTGATAAAAAAATTTGAGATATCCTCAATTTGATACAGATTTGATGTTAATGTTAGAGCACTAACTTGTATTTTTTTTTTATCAAATTTAAATTTGATGAAACAAAAGATAAAGCGTTGGAGACGCTCTAAATGAAACAATTCACTTTTTCTTTCTTTTTCTAATATAAAATTGTGTAAAATAAAATTTAACAATTATTTAGACAAAAAATTAATAAATTTAACAATTATTTAGACAAAAAAATAACATCAAATCAAACAATCTAAATCATTTAATCTTAGGCAAATTACAAACACCCCCTTGAGATTTGGTAAAAATACAGATTCTCCCCTGAGATTTGAGAAATTACATCCCATCCCCTGAGGTTTTTATTTTCATAACAAATTGTCCCTTGAGGTTTTTATTTTCATACAGATTCTCCCATAATTTTTTCTAATTTGTTATGAAAATTTGACCCTCAAGAAGTAATTTATAATTTCTCAAACCTCAAAGAAAAATCTATATTTTTTCCAAATCTCGAGAGGGTAATTATAATTTGCCCTTTAATCTTTAATTAAGACAATCCACACCGTTCTAACTAATCATATCTTTTAAACATTTTTAAAACCATCCAATTGTATTATGCCTCCGTTTGGGAAGTGAGTTGGCTTTTTGGCTTTTTAACTTTTTTGGCTATTTTAGCCTGTGCTAAAAAGTTTAGTTTGGAAAGGACTTTTTAGCTTTTTGATTTTTTTGACTTTTTGTGAAAGAAGAATGTAATGATTATGGGTTGGATATGATATTTTATTTTTTATAACTAAAATAATTTATTTTGTCTTTTGTAATTAAAATAATCAAAAAAATCTCATTTAACTCTTGCCAAACGGAACCTATATAGATAGACGTATATCTATCGGAAGACTGGCCAACAACCACAAATATAATAATTATCCTCACTCACGTGATATACAACCCAAGTAATTAGCGGTATCTTGAGAGGGTATTTGTGTCATTATAAAAGTGAGCCCAATTGTCTTAACGGGTTTTGGTTGGGGTGTGTTTGTTTGTTAGTGTTTGGGGTTGGAGGTAAAAGAGAGTTAGGCCACATTTAACGGTTGACACGTCGGCATGTGGGGCCCGGAACCCCTCGATGCTCGCGCTAATCAGACACGCAGTTCAGGTGTTGTTGATGGCGTCACAAGCGCGTGCTCGTGGTGGTGCCCCACTAACGCCGAATTTTGGCCAACCGTGTTTTGCCACGTAACGGTAAATTTAAAAAAATTATTCAATACGTTTTGTTTAAGTATTTTGAATTAAATTTTCGTATTTTTTTATTTTTAGTGAATATTTTTAAATTTTTAAATATTTTTTTTTAATTTTTAAATACACCTTACTTAGATGTATTTAAAAAGTAAAAAGTTTATGAAAAAATATTTTAAAAAACTGATAAATATATAAAAATATAAAAAAAATATATTGAATTCTTGTATTTTTTTATATTTTTGGTATTTCATTAATTTTTAAAAGATTTTTTTTATAATTTTTTTACTTTTTAGATGTATTTATGTTAGGTATGCCTAAAAAGTAAAAAAAAATCTTAAAATATTTAAAAATTTCAGTAAAAACAAAAAAATACGAAAAATAAAAAAGTAAAATTTTTTAAAAAGTGTTTTTAAAAAAATGGAACTAAGCAAGCTGAGATGTCTGGAACACAACTGGAAGTAATGTTAGGGATATCAAATTTTTTACCAAACAAATGATTAAATATCTCACATGGATATAGGGTCCACAATTTTGTAGACCTTATATCCATGTGAGATATTTGATCATTTATTTAATAGAAAATTTGAGACCTATAACATTTTCCTACAACTGGGACAATAGGTGAGGCATATTGCAAGTCAATCATAAATTTTGTGTTCTTTTATATTAGTCAATCACCTAAATAAAATTATAAATTTTATCTTCTTTACCAATTACAATCATGAGTGTCACGTGACCTTAAAAGTTTGAAAATTTATTGATTAGTTCATTCTTTGTCATTTTTTAAAATTTGAGTTTTCTAAAAATTTAGGTCGCATAAGTTTGAAATTAAGGGTTGGTTTAGGGTGTCATAAAAAATTATACTTTTTGTCTTTTTATGAAAAGATGTACAAAAAAGTAGAGAGATAATGTGATAGAAAAAAGATAAAAAGATAGATTATATAGTTCATACCAAACCAACCCTAAGATGACAATCATAAATAATTTAAAAGATGAGGAAGGGGTGTAAAGCCATTATGTACATTAGTAATGATAGAGAGCACTAGAATTAAAGTTTTAATGTCAACTTTAATGATGTGATAATAAATAAATAAATAAATAAATATAAAATTACAAGTCAAAATATCAAATTATAAGGTATGATACACCTCTAGAGGTCCCTCTAAAATTCCTTATTTAGAGGTCTGACACATTTTTGATAAAACATTTATCCAGTCAAATTTTGTTTCTTAATATTTATGATTAGTGAGATACTTTATGTAATCAACTCTATTAATGTTATGTACAGACGTTAATAAGTTTTTGTGGAGTAAGAAAATTAAATTAGATGGAATACTTATTAATTACAACATTAAAAAATTTTACAAAAATATTTCATATATATTTTTATGATTGTCTTTGAGAAAGATAAAAAAAATATTATTATTTGTATCTAGTGTATTATGAACAATACAAAAAAGTCATGGATATAATTTTTAAAATAAATTATATAATCATAAAGTAATTTCTTTTTATACAAAATTTGAGTAAAATTCAATATAATAATACCACATCATCATTGATATGTGATATCACCAACCAATAATAAGGAACAACAATGATACATCCCACTAATTTGGGAGCACTAATAGACCACTAATGAGGTGAAAATTCAAAAAAAAAAAAGAAAAAAAAAACTTAAGGCCAAAACATCACATCAGTCAGTGGGACCCATTCTCTAGAGCTCCTTTAGTGCTCCCAATTTAGAGCTCCCAAACATTTTTCAATAAGGAAACACATGGAGGATAAACCCCACATATCAAATGTAATTAACAAGCTAATAAATTTCATATTTTCATTGAGATTAATTATGTTTGTATGTCAATAATGATAGACATCACCATTACATTGAAATTTTCACAGATAATCAGTGTGTTTGGTTTTAGTTTTTTGAAAATTGTGTTTTTTATTTTTTTATATTTTTAAATTTTTAGTGAATATTTTTTTAAATTTTAAGCAATTTTTTTTTTTACTTTTTTAGATGCACCTTACTTAAATGTATCTAAATAATAAAATATTTGTGAAAAGATATTTTAAAAATTAATAACTACCTAAAAATATGAAAAACGTACAAAATTTTCATTTTTTTAAAAAATATTTTTTTGGTATTTAGTGTATTTTTTATAGATTTTTTTCATAAATATTATACTTTTTAAGTGTATTTATGTTAGGTGTGTCTAAAAAATAAAAAATTGCATAAAATATTAAAAAAGGTCATTGAAAACATTAAAATACAAAAAATAAAAACTTAGAATTTTTTGAAAACCAATACCAAACAAGCTAAATATAACTTACCGTAGTATCTTCGTTCTCAATCAAAATAACTATTATTATTCTCATAATTTTAAAAATGTCATTGACATTTCACTCTAAATAATATTTTTATAAATTTTTTTATTTAAAATATTTTCTTTATATTTATAAAAAAATAAAATAAAATCAAAATCCAAGGGGACACGTGACCCCCTAGTCCTCTATACCTCCGTCCTTGCATTTAGTGTACCAATCTTAGCTTCGAGGGTAAGATTCATGATTATGTAAATTTTAGGTTTTGTTTGCATTTATAGATAATAAATGTAGGGACGAAATTAGAAAATTTATTTAAAGGGGGCAAGGTAAATGTAGAAAAATAAATAAAGTTAATTTTTTAAAGGATAAATTATGCAAATGGTTCTTGTAGTTTATATAATATGTCAATTTGGTCTATATTGTTTCAATTTGTTCGATTTTGTCTCTTAATTTAACAAATTGTGTCATATTAGCCTAATAAATAATAGTTGTTAGGTTTAGTGGACGAAAAGTCGTCACATGCTCAAGCGATGTGTCAATTTGGTCCATATCGTTACAATTTGTTCAATTTTGATAGAAACTAAATTGACACATCGTGTTAATTATATAGACCAAATTGACACATTATTTGACTTTCCATCCACTAAACCTAACAACCGTTATTTATTGGATTAATATGACACAATTGGTTAAATTAAGGAACAAACTCGAGCAAATCAAAACAATAGAAACTAAATTAACACATCGTATAAATTACAGGGACAATTTGCATAATTTACTCTTTTTTTATAGTAAAAATTTCTTACATAAGAGTTATGAAAAAGTTCAACAAAATAAATCAATACATTTATGTAAGCTATTTCATAATATTTATCTCAACTATTTCATACAATTTTTGAGCTACATATATAATGAGGATTTTGGTGTGCTATTTTTATTAGACAGTCATTTTAAGGTATTTTATTGTTTAATATAATATATATAAATAAAAAATAATTTTTTTGATTTTTTTATAACAAAAAATAAGAAATGATGTTTACATTTCAAATCAATAAAAGTGATGGTTTTGCATAATTTGTGAAATAATTAGGTATCATAAACATTGTAAAACTACTCATGAAACAGAAGATCAATAAAAAAAATTTTGAAAACTTGAGAGGGCCATACTAAAATCATTCATAAATTTAACATTATTCCTTTTATTGATGTGATATGTATAAATGAAAGTATTTGACATTATTCATTTAAGTTGAACAACTCAAAATAAAATTTGACATTTCATAAATTTTGAATTTGAATTTGAGAATCTTGTCGAGTACGGAACATTTGAATTATTATTATAAAGAGAAATTTAAATTTTCATAATAACTAAGATACATTTTTAAATTATGTATGGTATATATGAATTACCATTAATAACTTGGACAATTCATTGTACATGCATGGTTAGATTGAGCGTTTCTTCTCTAATGCCAAATATCAAGTTGTTTTAAGTTTATTTCAAAGTTTTCAAAGAAATGCAACATTTTGGATTGCATATTAATCTTTTATATAATTAGTGATAGTACAAAAAACATTATTCTATTAATATAAAGGTTACTATTAAAGTGCATACTAGCATTTTGATGCATTGCATTATCATTTCTCTAATATAAAATGTCATTTTCGTAACCTTAAAGGGACAATATCACTCTTTGTAATAACCATTGATTGTGATAATTGTTTTAGTAATATAATGTTGTTAGCATGAATAAAATGAGTATACAGACAAATTAATTAGCCATTGTTAGTCTTCAAAACTTTTCCCCTATGTTTGGTTTTGAGTTTTCAAATATACTATTTAAGTTTTTGAATTTTTTATTTTCCATATTTTTGTGTCTTTATTTAGTGGACTTTCTTAATATTTTAATCAAATTTTTGTTACTTTTTAAATGTACCTGAACTAGGTGCACTTAAAAAGTAAAAATATTTATAAAAGAATCTTTAAGAAAATTACTAAATATAAAAAATTACCCAAAAGAAATTAGTATATCTTTGTATTTTTTTTAATTTCTCCACAAATATTTTATTTTTACGTACATCTAAAAAATAAAACAAATTTAACAAAAAAAATGAAAAAGATTACTAAAAAAATTGTATTTGATAACTTAAAACCAAACGGATTTGTCTTATCTTATTCATAGCTATTAATTTTACTTAGAACTTTTTATACCTTATGATCTTTATATGATTCGATAACCACGAGTGAAATAAGACAGAAAATAAACAAATTTTTTAGAGACAAAATGTTTAACCTATAATAAGGTATTATGAGGTTTTACATATTAATTTTCTTACAAAGGAGAGTCCTTTGTTTTCTTCAAGGCTCACAATGGAGATAAGGGCAAGAGTTGGAGACTTTGGAGTCATTCATTAGACACCCATTAAAGGAAATAGTGTGGAGAACCATACTTGCTACTTTTGTATAAAATCTCACTGAGAGTTAATGGTTTTATGTCATTGTTTTGCATTGTTCTTTAGTCCACGTGGCCCCCCACAAAATTTTCACGGGTAATGCGTGGTCAATATGTGTTCATATTATAAGATAAGATGTCATAAATCAGTTGTTTTCTTAGAGCACATATTAATTATTTTTTTCATTTCCTATTTCATTTTTTTTTTTTTATACATATTGTCATGTCTGTAAAATTAAAAGAATAAAAATGGTACATAGAGCATGACAGATGATCTTATGCTATTTTCTTCAGCTCACAAAAGAATAAAAGTAGGAAAATAAGAACGTAATATGTCGGTATTTGAATTGAGAGTTGTTTTGGTTAACAAAATTAATAATAATATTTTAATAATTAGAAAAAGATCTAAGTACAAAAAAATATATATTTTTTAATATTTATGTAGAAAAATCAAAGATATATTCAAAATTACAATAACTATATAGACATTAAGGCATTGTTTGGGAACGGACTTTTTTTTAGTGATTTTGATTTTTTTTTATTAAAATATGAGATAAAAAAATTAATATATTTGAAATGACTTTTTAATGATTTTTTGACTTTTTAATATTTGTTAACTTTTTAACTTTTTAAATAACTTTTGACTTTTAAATTAAAATAATATATTATTAAACGAGACCTAAGTTAATTAATAATACATTGAAATTGTTGGAGTAAAGCATCGTCAACAAGGGCAGAAGTGAGTGATTGGATAGTGTTTAAGAGTTTGGTTTTGTTAAATAATATGATGTATATTATTGATTGATTGATTTTCTTGTTGATGTATATTACAATTGGTGAGGGGTGCATTATATAGGAGAGATATAGGTGTAGTAGGTGAAGTGGTGGTTGGTGAGGATATATTTTAACAGCCCCCCGCAAACTCAAGGAGGATAGAAACTAACCAACTTGAGTTTGGAGAGAGGAACAAAACAAGAAAATACATAAAAATAAGAAAATACATAAAAATAAAAATAAAAAAGATAGGGGACACTGTATGGTCGTGTCAGACCGTTGGTGAAGACTCTGAAAGGTGGTGCCATAACGTGGTAGAGGACACTGGATGGGTGTGCCATAACGGTGTAGAGGACACTGGATGGTGGTGTCATAACGGTGTAGAGGACACTGTATGGGGGTGTCATAACGTGGTAGAGGACACTGTAGGCTAACCGGAATCAAATGTCGGGACAGTTTATAGGGTCATGTCGGACCGTTGTAGAAGGCTAACCGGAATCAAATGTCGGGACAGTTTATGGGGTCATGTCGGACCGTTGGTGAAAGTTGCACCCTCAAAAGGTGTGCCCAATTTTATCAAAAGGCGTGCCATCAAAAGGCGTGCCCACTTTATCAAAAGGTGTGCCGGATTCATCATGGCGAGGCACGTGAGTGCCTTGGTTGGCGTGCCCGTTTGTCTGGCGTCAAGAGGCGCGCGATGCGCGTGGCTGCCTCGGCTATAAGACGGAGGCTGAGGCGGAGGCAAAAACACCTGCGAGAGATATTCTGAGAGAGAGTTCTGAGAGAGATTGTGTAACACTCTGGTTTCTGAGAGAGTTTGCTGAGAGAGATACTGTGTAACACTCTGGTGCCCAGAAAAATGGCTATGGCTTCATCTTCGTCTTCCCGTGGACTGCTCACCCTCTTTCCCGACCTCAACGAGTCAACAAGAGAGAGAACTGGTGCGGTGGCACTGGAAACTCAACCAAGCGCCCCGGAGTTTACTCCGTTGAACTTTCCGATGCGGTCTGTGGAGCAAAGAATGGCAGTGCTGTCAGATGTGGAGGCCAATCAGTATACTCTGAAGGCATGTGTGGAAAGCATGACGGCGGTCACAAATTTGTCGAACCGGCTGCAGAGTAGGACAAATGAGGTGCAGCATGTAAATTCCCAGCTGGCTCTGCTCCAACGCATGTATAAGGATGCGCGAGCAGAGATCAGTGTGCTGAAAGCAGAAAATAAGGAGCTGAAGCGGAAGGCCACCGTGATGTTCCGATTTGGAGGTCCGCCGTATGCTGCAGTAGAGGAGCAGGGAGGAGGCAACTGGCTGGGTGGTCGAGGAAGCACGGAGGCAGTACCGTCAAGGACCGCCCAGGACGGAGGCAAGAAGAAGAGACCGGCGGCAGAGTAGATAAGAAAAAATCCCGCCTGTGGATGTGTTGTTTGTTTTTGTTTTTGTTTTTTTTTTTTTTTTTTTTTTTTTTTTATGTAAAAATGTGATCAGGGTTGATCCCTGAGATGAATAAAATATGGTTTGTTGTGCAAATTTGTAAATTGTTTTGTGTTTTTTTTTTTTTTTTTTTTTTTTTTTATGAAAAAAAAATTATGGGTTAAAATAATATATTATAACAAACATATATATATATATATAGTAAAATAAAAGAAAGTGCGCTGGATGATGGCTCCAGGGCTTTTTTTTTTTTTTTTTTTTTTTTTTTTTTTTTTTTTTGAAAAGAAGGGAATCGAAAAATAAAATAAAATAAAGAAAGAAAAAAAAAAGGGAATGGTGATGAAATGATGAAGAAAAAAAGAATAAAGGTGGGAACAGACTGTTCGATAAGTTAATGGGTCTAAAATAATATATAATAATAATAAAAATAATAAAAAGAATTGGACAAAGTGGGAGTGTGTGTGGTGGTCCTCCGTGGAGTGATGATTGAGTTGCAGAAGGCATTGGTCTTGTCGGTCTGGAGCTCTGTAGCTCCGGACGTGAACTATGGCGGTGGCGGTGGATCTGACCTTCCTCTTTACCAACCTTTCAGAGTCATTGAGAGTCCGGTGGTCTCTCTCCGGCGTCACGGCGTCCTCGGAGATCGAACAGAGCGAAGGCCGCCACTCCGCTCCGCCGTCGTCGGTCAATTTGCGGCGTTTAACGACGCTACTAGGAGTACAACTAGTCTCGCCATCTTTGGGGTAGATCAGACGCAACTGCTTCTTGAGATCCTTGTAGGTCAAGAACTTGTCTCGTCATTCAGGAAAGGTTTGATCGATTAGTTCGCAGAGATGCTTCCAGAATTTCATGTTCGTCGCGTTTGGATTCCAAAACTCGGTCTTTTCGTGCGTGGTGTCGCAGAGATGAACATATACAGATAGATGTCGTGTATTGTATTGTATGTACAGGACAAGGGTTGTTTAGAAGAGAGAGAGAGAGGGTTCAAGATGGAGGACACAAAGTAGAGGACTATCGCAACACATTTGCCAACCTAGCACTCCCTCTGTTCTCCATGGATTTGCACCTAGGACATGGTATGATCTTGTCTGGTCTCTTGTCTGTTATTGTTTGATCAGGATGATGATGATCATCAGCTTTGTTTGGATGATCATTTTGTGTTGTTTGATTTGTACTGCAATTGTTGTGCCAAATAGCTTGATGCCTTGTGCTCCTCCATGATGAACATCCGCCATGGAGAGAGAGAAAATGTTGAGAGAGAGAGCAGCGGAGTGAAGGTATGGATAGAGGTCCGGCGGGCGGCCAAGGCGAGGCTGCCGCCCGCCGGTGAAGCAGAATTACTAGCTTCTCAACCTTGCTCTGATACCATGTTAAATAATATGATGTATATTATTGATTGATTGATTTTCTTGTTGATGTATATTACAATTGGTGAGGGGTGCATTATATAGGAGAGATATAGGTGTAGTAGGTGAAGTGGTGGTTGGTGAGGATATATTTTAACAGGTTTTATGACAGATAAGTCAATTATGGAAGCTATAAATTTACTAAGCACATTAATAAATAAATAAATAAAAGCTTCTTTTTGTATATTTTTTTTTAAGATGAGGAATTTACATATGACTTTTATAGATTGAAAAATAAATATGATAGAATATTTAGAGATATAATAATATGGTGGCCGTTGAAAAAAAAAATGATATGATGAAATGGTATATTGATATGATGAAAGACATTATGAGAAGAGTTGCCACTACAATTAGATCATTTAGAAGAAAAACTATTGAATTTTAAATTACTATAGAATTGCATTGTGGAACAATTTTGAGGACATATTTATTTGCCTTAATAATTGATGAATTATTTTAAAATACATTCGGGATGAAGTCTCCTGATCTATGTTCGCAAATGATATTGTTCTATTAGATGAAATTGTAGGAAAAATATTTTTGAAAAAATCAATTTAATGCAAATAAATAATAAAATAGAATACAAGAAATTTCTTACAAAAATTTTACAAATTTAATACAGATTGTGACTAAGGCCAGTGTTTAAACACTGTGCCTTAAGACAGCATTTCACCCTCGTCTCTGGTATTTGCGATTAATGGATGTCCTACCCCCAGGATACAACGATCACCCTATACAAAAATTGCATAACTTTTTGTGCGTATAGCGAACCAATTTGTGCCATGTACTCTCTATTATATACCCAACTAGATATAATGTATGAATTCTAAAACAAACCTTAACTGTGCATCAATGCCATGTGATGGAATGGTATTTATAGAAGTACTCGTGATCTTTACAATGGTCATATCTCTTGGGTTCACACGCTTTCATATTAATAGACACCATGAAAGATTGCATCATTTCATTCAAATGGAGTCAATTCTCATTTACTTCTAAAATTTTCCAACGATCCCCCACATGAATGAAATTGACCGGACAATGCAAATGAAATGCAAACACTGACAAAGAGAGTACAAAATGGAAATATCCTGCATCTGAATAGGTAGCTTTTGGCCTTGAACCTTCCTTAGTGAAAGACTATCGAACTTACTAGGTAATCAGTAGACATGATGCATTGAACTGTTCAACCGTTTATGTAAGCCAAGACAATAGAATTGACACAAAATATCTCCTAACACATCTTGGTTCTTTCGGTTGTGCCCGTTTTGGCCTTGAAAAATTCCTGATTTTTGTTAGTGCTTTAGAGAATTCAGCCTTATCAATTCTCATAAAAGTGGCCCCTTCACACTTATATAAGTGATTCTTATTTCGAGTCTCTTAAATACTCCTCTTGAAAGATATCCCTCTAGGTTTTTCAAGATATAAGTAATCATTAAGGCCATGTTTGTTTGGGTGAACATGAGCTTGGGATTGGACTAATAGTCCAAAAAAATTATTAATCCGATGTTTGGTTAAACAATTGAAGTACGGACTAATTATTTTAAACTTGATTATTAGTTAAGATAGGATACATAATCCAATGGATTCGTAATCCTAGGACTATTAGTCATGGGAATGCTAATCCAGTCCACCCAAACAAACATGGCCTAAAAGCATAGTTTATCCTAAGTCTCCTGCATACAACACATCTTACAGATATCACTCTCACCATAGGAATAGATGGGAGAAAAACTCCCTTAGTGATTTCTGGTGAGTCATCCATAATTCGGTTGTCCTTTTAAACCTAAATTTTGAGATTTTCAGTCAGTTAGGTTGGGTTGCCATTATGGCGACTCAAAATTAATAGGTTTTAATCACATTTTCCTCGATAAACTTTCCCTCATTTGCTCTCTAGTCAAACTTTTTGTTTAGCAATCGCTATTTTCTATTTGACTTTCTTCTTTATATATCATTGAGTAGTTAGTGGATCCACTATATTATCCTTAGATAATATTTAAATATGAGAACAAATATCTTACAGTATTAAGTCTTTGAATAAATCAAGACTTACAATTACTCTATATCACTCTTATTTGTTAAATTCAAACAATAGAGATAGAGATGTTCCATATAAGAGTTAATAAAATCATTTTTGCTTCTACTCCGACTTTGTCCTATAGAAAGAATTGAGATTCTTTATGGACCTACTATCAGAATCATTACCTTAGTAAAATCCTTCAAGCACTCCCACATTTTAAGTACTCTAAGAAAAATTAATTTGTTATTAATACATCCCCACAATTCTAATATAAGTCAGAATATAACATCCATCACTTGTTGGCTATCGCATGCTTGAGTAACAAAATTCTAAATCAAATTTATGAAATACAAAACCTAGAATAATTAGAATTAATGCTTAAACAAAATCATATTCTCATAAAGATTTTTCCCAAAAACCAAACAATTCAAAACCTCATTTGATTGTATAAATTTTTACAATGCAATTAAGAAAAAATACTTATACCTCCAAATTAAGATTCAAACTCTTAATATGAATTATTATTTGCAGACAACTCTGCTTCTCTCCCCCACATTTGTAATAATATATAAATTAGCACAAAATATAACTCATTTTTAAAGACAAGTGTCACTATCACAACTAATAACTTATGTTTGATAGAATCATCGTTTATTTATTCAAAACAAATATTTGTGACAAATGATAATTAAATTATCTAACCAAGAGTGAAACTCCCACATGAGTAACTATTTACTCTTCCTTTTATGATTAATGCTTAGTGCAATAAATATCTATGTAACCCTAACATAATTGAATACTCACTAAAACATATAAACCAACTTTACTTCACAAGTGTCATAATAATTGATAACAACTTTTGTCACAATACTCGAAGTTACTTTAAAAATAACTTTCAAATTGATTATTAACAACATAATAATTGACACAAAAGATTTCTCAGTCTTCTTCCAATTAAACGACACCACTATTTAAACCATCATGTTTAAATTTCACCGATGTCAAATTTTCTGATGTCAATGATTGTCTTGATGATGCAACGATGCTACTTTCACATACATAAAATATATTATTCCACATAATAATATTTCATAACAAATTCATTAAAATAGTATCTATGTCACCGTCATTATGAAAGAAAGAGAAAGAACGAAAAAACACGTGTCAAAACATATATGCCCATGTAATTATCAACAAAATTTTGATAACCAATCTACTAACAAATTCAATTTATCATCTCTAACATCATAAATCAAGTAACAAATTATTCAATAGTTCAGTCATAAGATGACATTTATGTATACATACATGTTAAAAATATCACAAGAACGGCCAATATGTGAAACACTTAATAAGGTATCTAAATCAAAATACAAATTGAATTAAAATATAGGCACACATTTTGATAAAATATTCAAAATCTAACTTAGCAGATTCCAACAAATCTAATCGGCGTGAACACATAAAACACAATTATAATTCACAAATCCCAAAAAGCATAAAATACAAAATCTATTAAAAGAAAATGTAACAAATTCGAAAAAATAAGAAAAGCTAAATAGACAATCATTACCCATACGTCAATGCACTCTACACACAATGAATGAAAAGTTGCACATTTTCATTAAAATGATGTTAACATATAGACAGAGAAATAAAGTTAGACAATTTGTGAAATAAACCACCTCTGACAATAAATCTGTATAACCATACGTGAAACAAATAATACCAATTCAAATCAAGAAATAAAAAAATATTTTGTACAAAAACGTATCAGAAATTCTGTAGATAAAAAATAACAACAAAAACAAAATTAGATTTAGTCTAAAATAAACTGTTTAACCATAACTACGGAAATACATATAACTCGATCAATATGTATAACCCATATTAATTCATTATAATGTTCGATAAATCCAAGTGATTTGGCAGATGATAGAAAACGTAAGGCAAATAACTCATTGTAACACTCATTGTAAAAAATAGTGTAATGCAAAAGATGGACAAGTACTAGTATTTTATTGAAACACAATTTCGGGTTAAAATTATGAACGTTAATGGATTCTATTACTCATAAATAATCACAGTAAACAACAATAAGAGTTTTACTGTAAACAGGAACCACATTTTGCAAGAAATCATAGCTGTAAAAAAATTAATCTAACCAAAAAGAATTAATCTATATCACTATAGATAGAAATTTTGTCTTAAAATTGTAGGAAAATATTTTCGAAAAAATCAATTTAATACAAATAAATAATAAAATGGAACACAAGAAATTTCTTACAAAAATTTTATAAATTTAAAACAGATTGTGACCGAGACTAGTGTTTGAACACTGTGTCTTTAAAACAAAATTTCACCCTCGCCTCTGGTGCTTGCGATTAATAGATGTTCTGCCTCCGGGGTACAACGATCACCCCACATAAAAATTGCACAATTTTTTGTGCGTACAGCGAACTAATTTGTGCCATGCACTCTCAATTATATACTCGATTAGACATAATATATAAATTCTAAAACAAACCTTAACTATGCATCAATGCCATGGGATCAGATGGCATTTATAAAAGTATTCGTGACCTTTAGAATGGTCATATCTCTTGAGTTCACACTCTTTCATACGAATAGATACCTTGAAGAATTGCATCCTTTCATTCAAATGGAGTCAAATTCTCATTCGCTTCTAAAATCTTCCAATAGAAACTAACAAAAGCACTAAATTAAAAATATAAAGAGAAACCGTCGAATTAAAATAATTTAAAATTAGTAGAAATAAAATTGAATATATGGAATATTATTTTAGTAACAATAGAAGTAAAAATAATGGAAAAATGAAATTAAAAATCAAGAAATAAAAAATAGTGAATATTTTTGTTACTTAGGTTTGATTATTAAGGATGGGAAGGTGAAGATAATGTGATCCATAGGATTAAAATAAGTTGACTTAAGTAGAGAAATGCTTTTGGCATATTATGTAATCGACAAACACCAATAAAACTGAAAAGAAAATTCTATTTAATAACTATAAACAACACGAACATAAACCAAATGCAGTTGAGATAAGGATAATTAAATAAATATGTGGTAATAAGATTAGGAAAGACAATTAAGAAGTGAAAATATTTGTGAAATGATAATAGCACCATTTGAAATGAAGTTGAAAAAGAACATTCCATGATAATTTGATTGTGTACAATGAAGACTTGTTAAGATAGTAGTCAAAAAGAGTGATACGATTACCGTAAATAAAAATATTAAGAAGAAAAAAAGATTGAAATTGACATGAGATGTAGTAGAAAAATAAATTTATTTAATTTAACTCAATATATAATCTTTTGACATAATAAAAATATATATTATATGTATGCATGTATATTGGGTGCATATATATGCTGATTCCATCATTTATTTTGGTAAATCTTTGGCAGCCCCAATAGAGAGCTTCATTCATTGAACTCTGACATGTATAGCAACACTGTTGTTAGTGTTTGATTTGTAGTTTATAACCTTTACACCCAAAATGGAAAATTTAGGCAGGCTCAAAGATATGGTTGCTATAACAAAGTCATGTGAGAGAAACACATATCAACACTACTATATATTCAGAAAAGTTATTTAAATGTACAATTTACATCTCATTTCAAAATAAATTTTGAGATAATTTTTCTTAGACATCATATTTTCAAGACTAACCAAGGACAATTTAGTCACATGTTAAAATGATTGAAAAATCAATTAAAATTGTATATCATCATAGTGGTTTTCAATGGTTGTAACATATGACTATTTGATATGCTCCCACCTATATATTTCTATTCAAGTGATTTTAAAAAAAATTGAGTTCAAGGTGTTCAAATGATTTAAAATTATATATTTTTTCACAAATGATATTTTTTTTTATTAAATAACTTTTGGCTCCCTCCTAGATGAAATCCTAACTTTGCCCTTGATTAGTGTAGTGGCTAAAGCTCATATACTTTAGGGCAAATTACACTAGCAGTCCCTATAGTTTGGAGCTCATCTCACTTTAGTTCCTGACTTTTCAATTGTGACACATTTGTCCCTGAATTTTGAATCTTGTTTTAATTAAGGACAATTGAACATACCATTGCTTAATTTCAAGGGTAAAACCGTCAATTTGATAAAATATAAACTAATTTGACAAAAATAAATGTCAAAAAAATATTTTTACCCACCAAAGACAAAATTATGTAAAATTGATAAAAATTAATAAAAATCACATGATTAATTTTTAAAAATTAATTTTACATGATCTTCATCTAAATACATAATAAAAATTATTTTGGTAAAAAAAATGTCTAAAAGATTTATCAATTTTATATAATTTTATCTTTAGTAGATAGAAATAATTTTTTAAAATTCAAAAATAATTTTTTGACATTTATTTTTGTCAAATTAATTTATATTTTATCAAATTGACGAATTTGCCCTTTAAAAATCCAATAGTATCTTCAATTGTCCTAATTTGGAACAAGATTTAAAATTCAGGGTCAAATATGTCACAATTGAAAAGTCAGGGACCAAAGTGACACAAACCCCAAACTATAGAGACCTTTGGTGTAATTCACCCTATACTTTATTAAGAGGTTATGGATTCAACATCCCTTCCCCTTTCCCTCCAATGTACCAAAAAATATGTGGGTCCAATTACACTCCGCCTGTTTTCAAAAATTATGTATTTTATGACATTTGATAAGACAGAAAACGAAGTCAACAAAAAGCCATTTATTTGGATGATTTTTTTTTAAAGTAGAATACATTTTTTGAATTAAAATCTTATCAATGCCATGGTGATAACTCCACCACCCTATAGGCTACCACTATCACAAGTTATGTTACATGGACTTGGGTACGGGTGTCGGGTACCGAGTGTTAGGTGCGGGTATGTATCTAGATATTGGGCTCATTAAACCATAAATTTAAGGATATGCGGACTCGGCAAAAAAATGTCATATTTTTATACTTTGAATCAAGTATGTGAGATAAATTAATGTTTTGGAAGGCAGAAATCTTCTCCACAGGGAAAGTGAGATAAAGTTCCCCTTTCTTTACTCTGCAAAGATAAACCAATTCGTTAGTGATCACTCTCGACCAGAGATGATTGGGAGGACCCTCCGATGGTCAAATTAGAATTCTGATCGGCCATATAGTATTTTGTTAAAGAGGGAGTTTTAGTTACCTTTTTTTGTTGTGTCCACCTGCTTTTTCTTATTCCTCCTTTTATAGTATTGTTATCTTAGGTTTTGGCCGTTGGATTAACATCGTAATCTAAGGGCTTTGTCTGCTATCAGACTTTGGTCGGGCAAGTGGCCAGGTTGTCTTAATCCTTTACTGTTGGATCATCTTGTTGTGGGCGACTTATATTAGTTCAGATGCTAGCTAGTGGCCAACTTCCAAATACTTCGTCCATCTGATTAAGATCATCGGATGGTTGTGTCGTTTGGGTAGGCTGGCCCTACGTCCTTATCTCTGATAATTGTTGCCCTTACCGTTGATTAAGGATGGATCTAAGGGCTTCCCTATATTCTGCAGATCTCCTTCTAGAATGCGATTTTATTCAAGCTTCAGTCATGTGATATTATCCCCTTATCTGATGGACCTTTTGATGGTTTGGGCTTTTCCCTTGGGCCATCCTGCTTGGTTGGGCTTGGGTTTTGGCCAACGTTTTATCCTTCCACAAGTGCTATATGTATACAATACAAAAAAGACATTTATAGCAATTATATAACAATATGTATAGATAATAGTTTTATATACAATTATATAAGAAGTATTTGTTGAAAAATATCCAACACATATCTCATACACTTGTTCGAGTATCAGGTGTCCAACACAAATATTTGATTTATTTTGAAAAGTTCGTGTAACATAAATCACAAGTGCCACTTCTTGTCGCCATTGCCACTGTCACAACACCATCACTATTAAAATCACTAACATATCAGTTTTAGAACTGCAACTAAACATAGAAAACATTTTTTTGTAAAAGCCTTTTTTCCAAGCAAAAAAAATTTTCTATAAATAAACGGAGCGCAAGTATTTTTCACCAAAACAAATGATGCAAAAGTATAATTTGACCTATTCGAAATTTCTAATGTTAGAAATAAGATCTAAAAAAAATTGATATAATACCCCACTTATTACTACTTTTTTTTCCTCTCTTTCTATCCCAAGTCTTTTTCTACACTAGGCTAAGTCAATGAGAAGAGGATGGATGGAGGGTAGTCACTGTCGCAGAATGTCATAAATAAATAAAGAAAAAAATTATTTTTACAAATATGTATAACAATGATAATTTTGTTAATAAAAGTACTTTATAGATATTTAGTTCTAAAGTAAAATGTTCACATTAAACACATCATTACGTACAAAAACCCTATATAAATTTCTTGGATAGTAAGTTCAAAAACAAATATATGAAAAACTTTATGCATTTAAATTTTAATATAGTAAAGTTTGTTATTATTAATAATTGTATGCTCATGAAATCACATAATGGAGGGTGGATAGGTGTGTGAATTGGGTGGTGTTGTGCAATCAATAATGGTCAGTTAGAGCAAAAAGCACTATCAATCCCCCATCAATTTACAATGACATGTATACCATTTTTGGGTAAATATTTTCAGTACTATATATTGATATAGATGTTTTGAAATGGTGGCCATATTGAATTGATATCGCATGAACACGTGTGTACCAACAAGTCCTTGTTGCCATCAATTTTTGCTACCACTTCTCTTTTTTATCTTCTTCTGGGCAAGATTGGAATGTTAGACCTACCCACAAAGTACATACAAATTAAGTGGAATATTAACACTTTGGTCCAAAATGAATTTGAATTTAAGTTTTTGGACATGTTTCGATTTTTAACAGTGAGTTCTATCTAAGAGTTTGTATTATTTGATGTAAGAGCGAGTTATTATATTAAAATAGGGTCAAATGTAAATACTATAATTTGAGTCATGAAGGGGACTACTATTGAGAATGGAATCAAACGCAATTGATACAATTATAAGATTGAGAGGATTACGTTCAACTTGTTAAGGAAATGTTCTATAAGTTAGAATAAGAGTATCTCTAGCAATATTAGTTAAAATATGGGTAAATTACAAACACACTTCTTGAAATTTACTTAAATTATAAATTACCTTTTGTAGTTTTAGAAATTACATTATGCCCCCTAAGGTTTTTAATGTCATATCAAATAGGTTCTTTTATTAATGAATCATCAAGGTAATTAACAGTTTTTGATAATGTTAAAATTTTATTTTATTTAATAATTCAGATAATTTTATTATTGTATAGGTGAACAGTTAAAAATTTTACTTTTTCAATTAATTCTATTAAATAAAAAATTCTAATAAGGAAGTATTTGCAATTTTTCCAACCATAAGGGACAATTTTTATTTTAAACAAATCGCAATAACTGTATTTATAATTTACCCTTAAAATATCTATTCAAAATGTACCAATTCTATTTTAACTAGTCACTTTTCCTAAACACTTTTTGACAATACTCTATATACCTCTACATTACTTTACTTTAAATTATTATTTTTATTTAAATAAAAAATATGAAAATAAAGAATATGACGATGGGATGCAAGCAAGATTTAAATAACCGTGGCATTTACCGTAATAATAGTGGTTATCATAATAGTAGCGGTTACGTTGGCGCAGTTGTAAGGTGTAATGGCCGTATTATAATAGTGGCGGTAATCGAAATTGTGAATTTTTTAATTTTTTTCACAACTTTAGGAAAACATACCGATACACATGTTTTTATTTCATATTCACATTTAGTAAGGTTTAATATGTTTTTTTATTATTTTTGTTTAGTTTTAAAACATGATCCAACTTATATATGCTAATTTTTATATTAGTTATAAGTCATTATGGAGAATTTTCCTAGTGTTGGATTTATTTAATTTTCATTACTTCACTAATTATACTTATGGATAACTTTCAATTAGTTAAGACAAAATATGAAGTATGTTTAATATTAAAAATAATAATCTCATAAATATAAGTTCAAAATACAAACATAATAATGTAAAAATACATAATATTGAAATCTAAATTTTGTTCAATAACATAAGAGAAATATATATAAGTTAATATTCAAATATAATTAAGTGAAAAATTAATGAAATCTTGTATAACTAGGAGATTAGACATTCAAAATCTGTATAGATAAGATTTTTACTTAAGTTCTATCATGTAACTAGAAAATAAAAAGAGAAAATGACATTATATACAAAATGTAGAAAAAAAAATGAAAAGTAGAAGCTTAGCGGTTGTAACGGCCGTAACGGTACTGTAATGGCAATGTAATGGCCATTACGGCTTTTACGTAACAATTGCGGCAATTATAATTGTGAATTTCTATTACACCGCTATAGTGGTGGTAATTGTGGTGGTAATCATCACAACCATTATATAATGACGTTACATAATTATTGCGGTAGCTTTTTAAAACTTTGAATGCAAGGGAGATAAACTTCTTTTATACAATAACTAGTTATATTTGGCTAATCACCACAGCATTTTCATGAAATTACTGCCCATTTTAGCTAAAAAGTAAAATTACCTAATATTATTGGAGATATTGTAATAACGTCTTCAATCTTTAATTTTTTTTTATTTGATCAAATTTAAATTTCATAAAAAAAAGTGTTAAAATATTATCTCCAATTTGTTCATCAAATATTTATCAAATCAAGAGAGAACCATATGATGAAATTGAAAATTCATCAAATCCTTCATCAAACTATAATTTAATAAAAATTTAAAAAGATAAAACATTGGAAATAATTTTTTCTTATCAAATTTGATTAAAAGAGAAATTTAGGATAAGAGATGATTTTTTTTTAAAAAAAAATTATGAAAAAATTATAATAATTTATATTAAATCAAGATTTTTATTTAAATTTAAAATTAAATTAAATGAAAAAAAATTGATGAGGAACTGGAAATGCCCTGAAATACTTTTTAGTTTCGGCCGTGAGTATAATCTCCTAATCAGTTTATGAAAAAACACAAGCCCAAAGGCTGAATGAATTAGGGCTGGGCTGGCTGTGCAATACGTTCAACGATTGGATCATTACAAAACAAAAACTTGTGGTTTTGTGCAATTTACTAAAACTATGGCATTAATGTAGGTTTTATTGGAATTAAGATAAGAGTTGTTGCTAACAAGTGCTCTTAGGTATAAGTATTTTTACATATTTTTAAGGCACTTTTTATACACTTTTAATATTAAAAACTCAGTTGACTCGTACAATACACGTGTTATTTTTATTATCAAAAAATATTTAATAGTACAATGTGTATTATAAAAGAATAATTTAATTTTAATTTAAAATCAAAATCAAAATTAAAGTATGATTTTAATTATTTATTTTGATAATATTGGCTCTATCATTTTATAAAATTGTTACTTGAATACTTATATATATTAATTTTAGTTAAATTATTTGTATATTTTGATAATTTCAGTTCGATCGTATTATAAAAGTGTAATTAGCATATAATAATTTTATATGATATATATTAAATTATAAAATAGTAAAATAAATACTCATTTTGATATTAACAATAAATTAGAATAAGAATTAGTAACATAAAATTAAAAGTAATTCTAACTATTCAATTTTCTTTTATATTCATTGGAAAATAAAAATATGTAGAAATATAAATTATATAAAATTTTATTAAAAAAATTAAATATAAATATGTTGTAGTTGGATTATCATATAATGATTTTATATGATATATATATATATATATATTAAATTATAAGGTTGTAAAATAAACACTCTTAATTAAATTAAAATATCAACTATATAAAAGAAATTCAACAACAACTAAATAAGAAAGAATCACAAAACAACATCTAAACCAAAAAAAGAAAAAAATAATGAAAACATCCAAACGATAAATATATCTCAGTGTGTGAAGTGATTAATCATCTGTAATATAATATAAAAACATAAAAGAACTTACTGTTCAACAATTGAAAAAGCAACTCAATCAGTAAATCCAAACTTTAGAAATTCCTCAAGAGTATCATTGTTGTGCATGTTTTTCCTCATGTGAGTTGTGATTATATTAAAAAAAAATATAGGAAAAAAAAAGTATAATTTCATATATAGAACCATTATAAAATTTAAATGATAAATTCATAAGTATTAGGTATAGAATAATCACGAAAAAATAAGAAAAAAAAAGGGGGCAATTTAGCTTTAAAAAAAATCCTAATACCCTTGAAAGAATTAAGAAGAAAAAGTGAAACGCAAAATTGGTATTAAGTTTGTGAATTGTCTCAATTTACCAAGAAAAATATATGGAAAAGAAATATTTATCAAATAAAGTCCATATAAAATAGGTAAAGTTAGTATAATTTAAATTATGTTTGGGTTTGTGTAGAATTTTATATGTAATTAAGAAAATACATGCTAACGTGACTTTCTTAGAAAAAAATAAGTCATTATAACGTGTCACATAGACATTGAAAAAACAATACTTTTAATAATATATATATGATGCCTAGGGGTACTTGTTAGTATCTGTTTTAAGATAAATAATATGTTCGGAACACAGATATCATTCACAAAATAGGACACAGGTCATTCGGATTTCTGTGCAAATAGACTTGGGAGTGTTTTGGGAAGATCGTTAAAACATGACTTTTTGACTTTTTAACTTTTTTATGTGCAAGGAGAAATTGATTAAAAACTCTAAAGTAGTTTTTAACCAACTTTCTAAAAAATAAATTAGTGTTTTGAGCTTGGCTCATAAAATTTACAAAAGTTACAAAAAAAAAAAAGAAAAATTAAAAAAATAATAAAAAAGCAAACTGGCCTTGTGACTGGTGAGCATTCCGTCCAGTGGCTCGGCCCTTGGTTGCCTCCACCTACAATTTTTTTTTAAAAATAAAAAAATTCCGACTTCAAATCCCCTCTGTTTCATGTCAATTTTTGAACAAATAACAGGACAGCATGTCTATAATAAATAATTATAAATAATCGATAAATATTAATAATTATAATTACAATTTTTTTTATAAATTATAATAATTTTTAAAAATTATTACTGAATGCTAATTTCCCCTAAATTTTTCCGGTCATTGTAAGAAATCAGCAAAGGGAAGGGATTTGCCCGCCTCCTAATCACCACCCTACCTAAATTATATTAAATAATATATTTATATGTAATTTAATTTGTAAAGTATAATACGATTACAATAACAAACAATATATATTTGTCATCTTTAATCTTTTTAATTTTTATAACTTATCGATTGTTATTTTTCATATGTAATGTTATCTCTCTTATTTGATTTCGCCCATTCTTTTAAGTTAACAAATATATTTGTCATCTTTAATCTTTTTAATTTTTACAACTTATCAATTGTTATTTTTCATATGTAATGTTATCTCTCTTATTTGATTTCGCCCATTCTTTTAAGTTAACAAATTACTTTGACATTTTTCTTATCCCCTCCCTGCCACCTCTTCAATTTGCCTATCCTAATCAAGAGTGGGGCAAGAATGAGACACCCTAAACCCAGCCTCACTTTATTACCATCCCTTATATATATATATATATATATGTTAGCATTTGTGCCCTCAAAAACCAATTTGTTGACTTTATTGATTGATTATATAAATTGCTTGGCATTTTATATTTTGCATTTTGTATGTTATTATGGGTAATGTTATATTTAATGTTATATGTGATGTGAACATAAGGTCCCTTGGGTAACATTGTAGAAAAACATGCTAATGGTTAATGAACCAAAAGCTGGGAGTTATGATTTTTCGGTACCTTGTAGACCTAATTAATGTTCTAAGCTATTGGTGTTGATTGGGCGTCACACTACTATGGCCTACACCTGTTTTGCTGCTATATGATAGAATGATTAACTCCATCATTGAGGTAGTGACCTTAGGCAAATAGGTGGGTGTTATGCAATAAGTACATGCACTGAACATGATCGGTTTTAAGAACACCTATGGAATGATCACTGTCAGTTTAAAAGGTAGTTCTATTACAATACACTTATTTTCCTTTGACCTGAGAGACTTGTATAAATTAATTAACTATTCATTTAACTTTGACATTGTCAATCGGTGACGCCGAACCAAAGGCTATACACGGACATGTTGGGTTATGTGAGTGGTAATTGATTTATATAGATGCTTAACATGGAATCCACCATTCTCAAAGTGAGAAAGTATATTCAAGCAATTTTTCCTAATAATGTTGGACCAAAAGAAAATCGGCCTGTTACTTTTTCGTAAAAATGTTTTATATATATATAATTATAAAAATACTATTTTTGGAAAATGCTTTTAGGGTCCAATTAGAAGAAGGAAAAATTTACAATTCGGTTACATGAGTTAGGACTTTTGATAGTGATAAATTTGTCCATACCTAATAGCTCATGTGGAATATAGTTTGGTGAAAGGAAATTTGTGATTAATTGTAAGAAAGGGCCTCACTTGTAATTCTCTTCTTTTAGGGGTTTAATTGTAATGTGTTGATGGACATTATTGCAATTAGTGGAAGTTCTATATTATCTGTTTAAAAGATAATTAATGAAAAAAATGGATAAGTTGTATCCTGTATATTTAAGATAAAAGATACATCTTTTATTTTATCCTCACAACTAAAAGATAGAGATCCCTAAGGATCCCACCTACATGCAAACTCTATCATGTGTTGTGTATATATATCAGATGTATTTGATACAAAAAATTAGCCATCAGAATTTTTAAGGTCTGTAAAAAATATATACACAAAAATAAATAAAAGAGGGTGTAAGGTGAATCACTTTGGAAGCGAGACACTTGGATCGCTTGGTGAGGTATTATTAACAACTTACTTGGAGAAGGTATTTTAGATTGTGTAATCAGTGGTATTTATTTGAAAAGTGTTTTTTAAAAATA
The DNA here is from genome assembly GCF_055761805.1 of Camellia sinensis. Taxonomy (NCBI): domain Eukaryota; kingdom Viridiplantae; phylum Streptophyta; class Magnoliopsida; order Ericales; family Theaceae; genus Camellia; species Camellia sinensis. The sequence continues at coordinate 112,423,210 of NC_138975.1, forward strand.
AATTATTTTTCCGCAAACTTTCATATATATAATAATGAGTCACTCAATTTTCCATTCTTTTATCACTCAATATATAATAATAAATATTTTAATAGAAAAAATTAAGCCCCTCCTAAAATCTGAACTGGTTATGAGTAATGAAACCCAATTGTATTTTTTTTTTTTTTTGCAGTAAGAGCACATTGACAATCACACAGGCATTACATTTGTCAATTAGCTCTTATCTTTGAATGTCAGACTCAACCCAATTATATGCTTTTTGCTGTTGATTTATATATTTATATGAAAAATATCTGGTAGCTCGAATTATTGAGGCTTGAGTGGCCCGAAAAGTGTTTTATCTCCTCTCTATCAGTTTCCTCTCCTCTTCTTTCTATCTCTATCTCTATCTCTATCTCTATTTCCTTTCCTCTCCATTCAAACACTCTTGATATCTCTCTCTCTTTCTCTATCACACCATCCCAACCTCCCCCCTCTCTCTCTAGCCAGCAGAAAAGCATCCCTCTCATGCCTGAGAGAGTTCGCAAATTTTGATTTGATTTTACCGGAGAGGAAAAGCGATCTATGGCTGTGATAGGAACCACGATCTATAGCTGTGAGGAACTGATTTAGGCTTGATTTTGTCTAATTTGGATTTTGATTTTGAATTGTGTTGTGGCTGTGAGTTTGGTTTTGGATTTAGTTTTGATTTTGATTTTGGGTTTTTCTCTTGTTTAATTTTTTTGTTAAATTGTTGTTGAATATAGTTTTGAGAATTGTAATTGTAAAAACATGTGTCAATGTAATCATGATGAATCTTTTCTTCTTCTTCTTCTTCTTCTTCCTTTAATTTTTCAAATTGTCAAAAGAAAAAAAGTTTGCCGGTCGGCATTTTATTTGGCTGGCTGGTGGTTTTTTTGGCCAGCCGAATAATTTTATGGCGGGCTGTCTACGTTTTAAAATTTTTTCAATAAAAAAAAATTTTGATTTTGATTTTGAGTTTGGATTCAGAAAGAACAGAGGAAGAAGAGAAAGGAAAAAGAGAAGGAAGAGAAAGAAGAGAGGGGAAGGAAAAAGAAAGGGAAAAAAAAAAAAGAGGATGCCAAAACGATGTTGTTTTGGCACCTCAAGCCATTCAGGCTAGTGAATGTTCGAGCTACCCGGCAACTCTATATTTATATATGGAAAACATCCTTGTAGCTCGAGATTTCCTTACCCGAATTAGCCTGTACACAGGTGGAGTCTCACACCTCAACATACAAGCCATCTCATTAAGCCTCGTCAACTAGAAGTCTTCATTATTATAAATTGACCCCAAAGTCTTGAAAAATTTTCAAAAAATATAAATAGTCAATAAAAAATTAGTAATTATATGTGTTTAATTACAGCACTTAGAGCTAAAATAAAATATAGTTTAAATTATATTTTTGAATTAGAAAGCAAGTTAAATAGATTAAATTCTCTTTTGACTATTGCTTCATGACAATCTATAATAAATTGTAGCCAGAGAATTGTTAGCATTAAGAATAAAATTTCCTTAGAAAAGGCTAGTATAGATTACCAATGAAAGTTTTCAAAAGAATTAATATTAAATTAAGATCCGCAAATCCGGACCACGTTTGCAATAATACCATTCTTGGCGGAAAAAATTATTGTTCCATGATTGCCTTATGAATCAGTATATGATTATTTGGAACAGGTAAATTAGGGGACATATTTATCTGAAATATGATGTAAATTTTTGAAAAAACATTTGATGGAACAAGATCTACAAGGATGGGATGAGATGTTTGAAGAATATGATGAAAATTATAATCTTAGTAATATCATGGGTGATGAGGGGATATGGAATTTAGACAATGCAATAGATGGACAAAACCATGGGCAATTTGGCAAAACCATTGGTTGAAGATTACACCTTCATATGACTACACCACCAGGTGTCTCTTATTCATAAATAAATCAACGTGTAGCCATACTATCTACTTGTTTGTCTTCTAGTAATAATAAAATATAATATGTAAAATATTTTATATTTATAGATTAGGTTGAAGTCCAGACTTTGAAAACCACAAGGTGCTTATATAAAAACCTTCAGGGAAAGCAAAATGGAACAAAGATTACTTAGAGTATACTTGAGACTAAGAAAGAAGTATGATTCTCAGGTCTTTTTAGAGCAAACAATACTCTAGTAATCCAATAGTCTACAGGCACCCATTTCTTTGTAAACCTATGTTCAATAAATAAAAAAGGTTTTGTCATTTCCAGAAACGAGTGTGTACTGTATGTCAAGTTGTTGATTTTAGGTCTCCTACATAACCAAAGAACCAATTTTTGAAGTTACGGTCAGAGGTAAGAAATGAAATAGATTTGTGCTGAGCCTGATTTAAGAAAGAAAAGGTTGAGGCTAGCCACCTCTATAAACTGGAAGCTTGCTAACGCCAGAGCCCTATGCCGACTACGTTTAGGTAACGGTCAAAATCTTTAGATACTGTTCTTATTTTTGAAGTATAGTGGGCCTAAAATAAAAACATCTTAAAATTATAAGAAGTAATAAAGTTTTTCCTTTTTATGAGTGTTTATCATCATTTCTATATCCAATATCTGATAATCATAATCAAATACTAGTATTAATTGCAAACTGCTAACAACATCGTACATTTTTTACAAAATCTACTAAGCCCTCGTTTGGCATATGTGAAATGGGAGTTTTTGACTAAAATAGCCACAAAAAGACAGAATAGACCTTTTATCCCAATAAGACAAAATGTCATATCCAAACCATAATAATTTCATTTTTTATCTCACAAAAGTCAAAAAAGTCTATCTTAAATGAGACGTTTTAGCCACAGACTAAAATAATCAAAAAGTCAAAAAGTTAATCCACATCCCAAATGAACCCTAAGGCCTCATTTGGCAAGTGACTTTTTTAGCAAAAAAGTCAAAAAGTCACTAAAAAAATAAAAAAGCTAACAATCTATACCAAAAAGTCAAAGATTCTCTTTTCTCTCTACTTTTTACACATCTTTTCGTAAAAAGCCAAAAAGTTATCATAAACATACTATTTTTTTTAGCTCATATTTTAGTCAAATAATAAAAAAGTTATTAAATTAGTCTGTTCTCAAACGAGGCCTAGATACTGAAGCTGCTAAAAATATAAAATTTACTAGAAAAAAAAAAAACATAAAATATCTAAAGAATTGTATATTACCAACAACAATTGGATTTAGTATCCTAGGGTTTAATTTTCACATTATCGTCACATCATTGAGCCATATCATTTGGACCACTTGAACTATCCTATTCAGAAAAATGATTCAGACCTCTAAAAAAAGACCACTAATAGAGCTCTAATTTGTCTTTTTCTTTCCCTTCTTTTGTCTTTTACTTCACTATTTTTTTTTTTTTTTTTTTTTTATTGCTTGACAGCTCACTAGAGCTGTACAGTTGCACCTCTAATTAGAGGTCTGCAGCAGCGTTGATCCTATTCACACTGGCTACCTAGCATTACCCTTATATATATGGACTACAATTTTTTATCCATTACTTTGCGCTAGAAGGTCACGTTTGTTTGATTGTAGTATACTATTTTTTTATGAGATTATATTCAATACTTTTTTTGACAAAAGTCTTTTATTTTAGTACTTCAATGTTCAATCAAACATTCCCCCAATAGTATATTATCCCCATCTTATAGTAGAGGTCTTCAGTGCAGCGTTAGGGCAGTCCAAATTTATTTTCTTTACTTTTGTTTTTTAGATTTAGGTTGTATAATTTGTTTTAAAAATAAAAAATATATATTTTATTAATATTTTTATGTAAGAAACTATTTTTAATTGTCATAAAAAATTATTTTGAAATCAATATGAAATGATTTGTGTTATTTATTTTAAGGAGACTTATCGTGTGAGTTTCATTGATCAAACTTATTTATCTATAACTTTTTATTTTTTTTATTTTACCTACCAATATCTTAAAAGAGTGTTAGGGCAAAATAAACATTTTAAAACTTAGGTGGTATTTGGTTCACTAAAATAAAATGATCATTTCATTAAAAAATTCTATTACCATATTTGATTAATTAATGAATAATGCTATATGTATTAATTAATGTACTAACTAGTATACTAACAGATGATGTGACATAATTTTAAAGGTTTTGGGTATTTGTAATTTATATAATAGGTGGGGTCAATAATAATGGCATAACATTAGTTGGTACACTAGTGTATACATTAATTGGTGTATGTAGTAGCACTATCGTTAATTAATAGATTATAAATGAAAGAATAATGCTATATGTACCAATTAATGTACTAACTAATATACCAATTAATGATGTGACATAATTTAATAAATATTTGATATTTGTAATGTCATTAATGGGTGGGGTCAATAATAATATCATAACTAGTGTTGGTATACTAGTTAGTATACTAATTAATACATATAGCACCACCGTAAATGAAATCATAAATCACCTTAAATGATCATTCACTAGTCTCCTTATTCTAGTCCATTACATTAAATTTCATTCTAATAAATCAATATTAAAAGAGGGAATAGAATTTATAAGCATTTAAATTCATCGTATAATACTTATCCCTATTCAAATTAAAAAAATCACTTTATTTGGTTTTGAATTTTTAAAAATAATTTTTTAGGTTTTCAATCGTATTTTGATAATTGTAATGACTTTTTAAAAATATTTTAATCAATTTTTTTTTTAGATCCATTTAATCTTAATATATTTAAAAAGTAAAAAATTTGTAAATTGTTTTTTTTTTAAATTCATTAAATACAAAAAAAAAAAATTGAATTTTCATATTTTTTTAATATTTTTTTATTTAATGAATTTTTAATTTTTTTCCCCATAAATATTATACCTTTTAAGCATATTTAGATTAATAGTATCTAAAAAATTAAAAATTTACTAAAAATAAAAAAATACACAAAATAAAAACTAGGCTTTGTTTGGAATGGTTTTCAAACTATGATTCCACCTCTTTATTTGCGCTCGATGTTTGTTTGTGGTTTTCAAAGTTAATTCCGCACTCAGTTTTGAAAACTCTGTCAGAGATGGGAAAATTTGGCCTAACCGGACGTCCAACCGGTTGACCGGAACAGTGCAAATTTATTTATTTATTTACTTTTTTTTAACATATGTTAATTTTTATATATTCGAAAAAAATATTTTCCGAATTTTTAAATTTTTTTTATGTGGTTTAATAGAATTTTGAGTTGTATGTTTGGTTATGAGTTGTAAGTTTTTGTATCAAATATTATATGTCACATAAAAAATTCCCCACTTAATTCAAAATTCTTTTCAAAATTTTTTTACCAAATGAATTTTTCATACTTAAATCATAATTACAAATCTCACAAACTCAAAATACAATTTTTACTCTCAAATCATAGTTAAAAAATTCTGCCAAACGCAACCTCAATGTTCTCAAACCATGATTCACTTTAATTTAATGGAAAATGTCTCGTAGCTCAAATTTTGTGACTTAAAAGTGGCTCAAATGGCCAAAACGACATCGTTTTGGTCATTTTTATGTTGTTTTGTACTCAAAATGACGTCGTTTTGGCCATTCGAGCCACTTTTGAGTCACAAAATTTGAGCTATGTAGCATTGTCGTAATTTAATTTATCATTTATTTATTTATATTATTTTCTTGGGCTCGAGCCGAACGGGTAAGTCCAGGTTTTAGAATCTTTTTAGAACCCTGATTTGTTATATATTACAAAAAAAACCCGGAACTAGAACGATCGCGACCCGGGAAGACCCCCCCCCCCCGGCGGTCTCTCTCTCTCTCTCTCTCTCAAACCAGTCTGGCGACGAGGGTTTCTCCGGAGATTCCAATGGCGAAATCATCACCGGTTTTTGCGCTGAAAGCATACTGGTTTCCTCTGATTCTCTTCGCATCATCCATGTTCTATCAGCTCCTGATCCTCCCTCGTTCCTACCCTCCTTCTCACTACGATGGTCACACTCACTCACTACCGAACTTTCTTTTCTCTTTCTTTCTTCACTATCTACTTTTCGTAACAATCAATTTTTGTAATTTCAGTTTTGGGGATCAAGAGGTATAGTTCCATGGAACAAGTCACTGAAGCCTACGAGAAGTTCTCTTCCAAGTGGTAATAACGCTCTTCACTCTCTAAAATCTGATCTTTTATTATATCAAGTTTTGAATCTATATATATGCATACATAGTGAAGTGTGATACTTTTCACTCTAGCCTTTTCTGGGTATCATTTCAATTTTGTGTTATATGTACTCTTATATTCTGTTTTAACCCTTGACAGTTTTATTTGTGACTTGTGAGATACAAAATTGGTAGGTTAACTTTGTGTCTTTACCTCTAAGAAGCACGGACATGTAATTTTTTTTAAAAATACAGGATACGACAGGTTGAGACACGTTCAAAACATATATTTCTATATTTTTATTATATGTATATTTTTAATTATTTAATATATATTTTATATCAAATATTTAATTTTATCAAATTTATCAACCTTAAGCATGCTATTTTAGTAAAAAAAAATAGTACTCGGTGTGTCCTTAAGGTGTCGCTAGTGTGTCCTCAGCGTATGTCCCTTGTGTGTCCTCAGTGTGTCACAACATGTTCACAGTGTGTCCAAAGTGTCCAACTCTTTCCAACGTGTCCGGCGCGTGTCCGTGTCCGTGTCCAACACGTGTCAAACACCTATATGCAACCTCTGGAGAGGTGTTTGTGCTTCATAGTTTTACCTCATTTTTACTAATCAATTTTTTATATTGTGTTTTGTCTAATATTTTCAAGGCATACATTTCATGGAGTGGCTTTACTATGGTATACAATGGTATACAATATTGGTAGGGCTTGTTTGATTGGTTGAGTGATAGTGATAGGATTAATAATCCATTGGATTAACCATTGGATTGACTGTCCAACTCAATTAGGGCTTGTTTGATTAGGCATACTATAGCATAGGATTGGGATTTTTAATCCATAGGAGTCGCATTCCATTGTCTGGTTGCAGATTTTATTATTCGGATTAGATTCCAATGGTCATTCTATCCAACAAAATTGATGATTTTTTTTTAATCTTACAACTTGTACATATAATTGAGATTATAAATTTTTATATCTATTGCAAATAAACTTGGATAATAGGAAATTATGTATCTCAGCAATCCAGCTGGATAACTAATCCTACACTAATCCCATGGATTGTTAATATCCTCGCTATTAATCCTTGCTAACCAAACAAGAGGGGATTATTAATAATAATACCTACTTCCATATGGTATTGAATATCCCACGATTTTGTGAGATTAGAAATCCTACGTATTAGTAAGCCAGCCACCGTTTATGCCATTCAAACGTAGGAATGTGCGTGTCACCGGATTAACAATTCAATCATATGCTCACTCTAATACTAGAATCAAACAGGCCCATAATGAAATATATTTATGTAAATGGCAGTGTTATGTTTATATAATATATTTTCAATCAACTTGACATTCAAAAGGTGGACCTATGAACTCTAAATAGAGTAGAATATGAAGAAAGATAAAGTGAAAACTCTTTATTTTAAAACCTAAAAGGTGTATATATTTATTGTTAAAGAACAAGTAAAATATAATTGTGGAACCGGTTGTACTGGCTTGACCCATGTTTATTTCACTGTAATAACGAAAGAATGGTGGGGAACTGACTTGTGAGACCACACAAGCTTATTCTAATCTACCCCAGAACCTTAATATGTGAAAATCCTCCAAACAGCTTGAACACTAAATATCCATACAATCTTGTTTGGGGTCTTTACTGCAAGGGAATAAGTAAGCGAGAATCTCTCTTTTAATCTGTCAATTTGATAGAATCTGCACTTGGCCTTTCCAGCAATTGCCTGAAATAATAGAGGAAACATGAACCTCTTTGCGCATACTTGAATCATATATACTTGGAGTGGATTTTTTCAGACAATTGGAAGAAAAGAAAAGAAAACAAAAGGAGGCAACCATTTGTTAAACCATAGTGATATCTTCTTAGCAATTGAAGTGGATTTTTTTTTCCCCAATAATACTACAAACCCAAACTTAACTACCCAGAAATTACCCAAAATTATTATCTTGTGGTTGAGATTTATTCTACATACGGACCCCACACAACACAAATTCAATCACAACCACACAATCCCATTCGGGGTAAATTTGGGGAAGTTAAGGGTGGGTACCTAGAAATTTTTTTTTTTTCGGTGTGTTTGTGTGTTATAAGGGGTATTGGGTCTATCTTTTGAATTTTTTCATGTTTTTTACCCGCTTTTATTTTTTATTTGGTTGCAGAAGGGTTGTGCCCCTCACAATGTTCTCTAATATAATTTTCTTTGCTGCCAATAAAAAAATACTTCTTTCTCCAAGCCCAAGTGAGTCCTCGAGAATTTTTAAAGTTGTGATCTATACTAATTTGCCCAAATGAAAGATCCAACATAAGTAATTAAAAAAAATTCCATAAATGCTTACTAACTGAGCTTTATTTAGTTCTTCATGTTTCTTAAAATCGGAACCACAGTCCTCCTTTGGCAAACATATAGAATCTTCGGCAGTCTTGGCTATGGTAGAGGTTAGATCCGCTCCTTTCCATAGAAAGGCTCGTAAAACTTTTTCTATGGAAGTGAGAACTTTCTTTTCGAGAATAAACATACTGGACTCTATGTTACATGGACTTGGGTACGGGTGTCGGGTGCGGGTATGTATCTAGAGATCGGACTCATCAAATCATAATTTAAGGGTACGTGGACTCGGCAAAAAAATGTCATATTTTTATATTTTTAATCAAGTATGTAAGATAAAATGGTGCTATATGTAACTTGCAATGTCAAAAAGACATTTATTGAAATTATACAATAATATGTACATAAAATGATAGTGTTATTATATACAATTATATAAGAAGTATCTGTTGAAAAGTATTCGACACATATTCTATACCCTTGTCCGACACGGGTATTTGATTTATTTTAAATAGTCCATGTACTAGTATATTTGAATAGAGAATAACACTGCCTTGATCAAATATTACATGGGATCTTCTAAATTTATGAAGTATATGTGTTGGACAGTTAACACTTGCGTAAGGGTATGAGATATGTCCGATATGCCTAGTTGGAGATGCACCCAAAAAGTATGTATAAGTTGTTGAGTTTACTATAGTAATATGCATAAGATTTCTATTTTCTATATAAATACTATATTTTAGTTTTTAAATGTTATTTTATCCTTAAAATATGAAGAAAATAACATATATGAAATATAGTCGTGTCTAGGTGTCCTTGACATGAGAATTAGATGAATTTGACACTTAACACATATCCACACTCAACACCCATACCCGAGTCTATGTACATAGGTTTTGATCAATTGAAATCTGCCTGCACAAGATTATACATCAGTTCAGGACTTAACTCTAGCTATAATTCAACAATACGTCTGCAATACTCTGCCATGAACTTGGAAGAAATTAAAGCTACAAACACCATATTAGAAGACTCATCACTCTTAGCAGGATTCGGAGTTAAACCAGACAAACTCTGAAAAACAGTCAAAGCCTCTTTAAATAGACTAATAAAACTCACATCAGCCTTGCAAAAGAGCACGAGGTTAGTTATAGGTGGAAGTCGAATGAGTAATCCTTTCCTTTGCATACCTTGAGTACTTGAAGTCACTCACTGTTATCTTCTTTCTCAGGATACCTGTCAGAATTTCTATAGCCGTTTAAAACAAGTAGGGTGGCATGGGTGCCCTTGTTTAAGGCCTTTGGCACTTGGGAAATATTCCTTCAGTTCATTATCATTGCCGTTAATTAAAAAGCATGGAGAAGTAATACATGCCTTGACCCAACTGATAAACTTTTTAGGAAATCCCATCCCATCAACTGTCTGGAGCTTGGAATGCCAACTTACTGAATCATAGGCTTTTCTTAAGTCCACCTTCAAAGCACATTTCCTGCCATTAGCACTGCGATGATATTTCCTGAGAAAGTAGCACATTATCAGCAATCCTCTCCATCCTTCATAATGGGCAGTTTGACAATGTGACAGAATTGAAGGAAGAACCATTTTAAGTCTATCCGCTACAATTTTAGCAGTGCACTTATAAATGATATTATCATATTACAATAAGAGATAAGTCTATCACTTAGATTTGAAGGCTTAGGCAGCTTGCCGATCCAATTAATCACTATAGATTGAACTTCTCTCAGCAAGCACCAGAACTGAAGAAAAAAGATATCCAAGCAATCACATCATCACCTATAATGGACCAAGCTTTTTTAAAGAACATAGCATTGTATCAGCTGTTGGAGCTTTTTCATCTTTCAGTGAGAACATAGTGCTTCATCTCTGCAGGAGCAACATACCTGAGTTGCTCACATTTCCGACATCCAATAAGTTGCTTCTTGATATAGTTTTTTATGTCATCACCAGCCCCATGGTCAGCAGTAGTGGGCCCTAAAAGTTTATCAAAAAATGAGACAATGTCTTTACTTCATTTGGGTATGACTGAACCGCCCTCCTTTGTTATTCCCACATTTCTATGGCTAGCTCTTCTCTTATTTATAGCTTTAAAGTAAAAAACACTATTTTGGTCCCCTAAATTCAGCTACTGAATTATAAAGTTCTGCTTAACATACTTTCCTCAGCCCTACAGCTACTCAACTTGCTAAAATTGAGCATAGCATTCTTGTCTTCGTGAATAAGAGCTACATCATTTCCACTTCCTTTCAACTACTTTTGTGACCAGTCTTATTTCTCAACTCTTAACAATAATGACCACTATATTTAAGCTTCTTTTTTTTTTTGGGTGAATAACTATATTTAAGCTTTGAGCTGGTTATATTTCTCTCATTCAGAAGGAGAATTGACTTGTGGAAATATTTAGAAGTTAAATCTTGTAAACATCAATTTCGTTTTTGCAGGTTCTGAAGTTTGATGATGGTTAAAGTTGTGCACTTTAAAAGTTGAAGCATTAGTTTAATAATGGATGTTTATGATCACTGATTCACTACCAGTATAGAAAATAGACTAATTTGCTTAATAATTGTCATATACTCAAGGTTCTACTTTGTTTGTTTGTTTTTTTTATTTTTTTTTCTGCTGCAATATGATTGTGTTTATATCACTTTGTGTCATTATATTAGTTGACATGATTATGCATTGTTGTGAATTAACCACAGTAACTTTTCTTACTTAGTTGATGCTGATCTTTTCTAGAAAACGTTAATAAGATATGTAGGCTCCGTTTGGTAAGAGCTAAACGGGGTTTTTTTTGGCTATTTTAGCCACAAAAGACAAAATAGGCTATTTTAGCCACAAAAAACAAAATATCACATCCAACCCATAATCATTACATTCTTCTCTCACAAAAAAAGCCAAAAAAGCCAAAAAAGCCAAAAAGCCAAAAAGCCAACCCACTTCCCAAACGGAGGCGTAGCTAACTGTATATATGGTATATTTTTTTTTCTCTAATTGGTGTTATACCAAATATTTTTATATTAAACTAACAAATGCATTGATTCAGGAATTCGGGCACAGAAGTTCCTCCTATAACTGAGTTTATCAAGGTTTGTAAGTCTCCATTTGCTCTCAAGGGGATTTACAAAATCAGTTTCATGTGTATGTTTATGTATATATATGTGTGTATGTCTCGCATGGGGGGTGGGTTTTGAACATCCTGTAATATTGTTATATATTTTTATGTCATATGTGAAATATCGTTGTATTGTATATATGTTCTCCTGTTATGCTTCTCCAATTTGGCCACATTATTTATTGGAAGTTGAGAAACAAAATTTTTTCACGATGACATTATTAAAATAAATTTTCCAAGATGGATGAGTAGTAATACGGCAGAAGTATAGAACTGGAAGGTAGAGGTAGGATCAATTGGTACAGGATGACAGACTTAGATTGGCTGATCATGTGAAACAAAGGCCAATAATTGTGCCAACTAGAGAGCAATGTCTTGAAGGTGTTGCCTAATGAAGGGAACACAAAGAAAGGACCTAAAAGGACTGGAAAAAACATGTTAGTTTATTTTGATTTAACTTTGGACCCAGTCCCAGATGAAATATTCGTGAAATAAGATCCATGGAAGCATAATATTTTGTTGAGTTGAGCCATGTGATAATTTGTACAGATTCTTTGCATTGCACTTGATATTGCTTCTTGAAATTAAGAATAAATTTCCCCTTTGTTACTATTGGAATCTGTTACAACAACGAAATTATTCAAGGGGAAAGGATCTCCTTTGATAAATTTCCTTATGTTTATAAGATATCCCAATGCTTAATCAGTCAAATTATAAAAGTTCTCTTACTTATACAATCTGTGGCTTGTTTATGAGTCATTTTGAAAATTTGACCAAATTCTACATTTAAAGTTTTTTTTGGTTGCTTCTACAAAATATTTGAAAATTTTGTTTTCTGAAATATAAGGTTTTATTTATTTATTTATTATTATAATGGTGTTTGATCTATAAATCTAATGCTTTATGAAGTCTTAATTATCATGTCTACTTTCTGTCACAAAACACAGATGTGATACCATGCCCAGTTCGAAAGAGTTACTCAACGTGGAAGTTATCTCTGTTCATATGATATTTATATATTTAGAAAAGCTTACGATAGGGTGCCTAATGATGTGATATGGTGGGTGTTAGAGAAAAAGGGTGTGACCAAGGGGTTTATTGATCCGATAATGGACATATATGATGAGGTTGTAACTATAATTATATGTAGGAGAAATTAGTGACTTTCCAATTATTATAGGATTACATCAAGGGTCAACTTTGAGCCCTTATCTATTTGCCTTTGTTATGGATGAATTAACTATATATATTTAGTTAGCATGATGTCGTGTATACATTCAATATGATGTCCCATGATGTATGTTGTTTGTAGATGATATTTGTTCTAGTGGATGAAATTAAGGGAGAAATTAACACTAGAATAGAACCTTGGAAAGAAACATTCAAGTGAAAAGGATTTAAATTGGTAGAGCTAAAAATGAATATTTGGAATGCAACTTTAGTATCAATAGTAGAAGAAATAATGAAGAAGTGAAAATTAAAAATTAGCAAATTACAAAGAGCGGATATATTTTTAACCTAGGTTTGATTATTAATTAGGATGGAGAGGTTGGAGATAACGTGATCCATAAAATAAAAGTAGGTTGGCTCAAGTACAGAAGTGCTATTGACATATTATGTGATCGATAAATATTAACAAAATTGAAAGGAAAATTTCATAGAACTAGGATGTTAGTGATGATTTACAAGATAGAACGTTGGGCAACTAAAACTACATATTTATAAATAGAATTAATTCTACACGGCTTAGCCGTAAACCACCTAGTTTACGGGGCGGCCACTCAATAGAAGCTACGTCGGCCTATGTTACATAGACTTTTCAAAATAAATCAAATACCCATGTTGGACCCTTGACACTTGGACAAGGGTATGGGATATGTGTCGGATACATTTCAACGGATACTTCTTATATAATTGTATATCACACTATTAGTATATGTACATACTGTTGTATAATTGCTATAAATGTCTTTTTGACACTATAAGTTATATATAGCACTATTTTATCTTATATACTTGATTAAAAATATAAATATATAACATTTTTTTGCCGAGTCTGCGTATCCTTAAATTCCCTGTAACATAGACGTCGGCCATTGAACAGATGTCCACCACTCTGGTTTTCTCTTCTCTCTCGTTCTTTTTCTTGATGCTTTTTCTTCATTCCCTCTCTATACAATGGAACAAACCAAGCAATCAAAACGAAGAACGAAACTCCTGATCATTGGTAGTGAGGTGCTGATGAAGAAGCTGTCGATGAAGGTTGTATGGAAGTCAGATGTGACTGGAGGAATGAAAAGAGACACGCATGTTCAAGCTAGAAACCGAACTCTTGAGTTCCGATCTAGAAAAACTGATATGATTTTGGGTTTTGTCTTGAAATTATTGTAATTATTTCATGGAAGATGGAATTTATGATAAGCTCTACAAGATTTTGGGTTTTGTTTTGAAATTATTGTAATTATTTTATGGAAGATGGAATTTATGATAAGATCTACAAGATTCTGCAATTACAAACTCATGGAAAGATGGGGATTTGCATCATCATCAACTACAAAAATTTTATTTTGTTGTTTTTATTTTTATTTTTTTGCAATCCTTTGTAATTTTGATCTCCATGATATCATAACTTCTATATATTCTTGCTCATAAATTATTCTTAAGATTATATGCTCCCTCCATTAGTTGCATCAGATAAATAATATAGTCTAAACATTGTAGATTATCAGTCAAATTTATATGTGCGTATGTAGATCATATTATCAATTAGATGTTTTGAAAGAAGAACTGAGTGAGAAATCTGGGAGAGAGAAGACAAAAACCAGAGCAGAAATTGAAAATAAGTGAAAAACTAATATGGGTCTGACATGTCAACTATTGAATGGCTACCCATAAAATCCATCCATCACGGCTAAGCTGTAAGGAATTTAATCTCATTTATAAAATGAGTGTAGTTGAGATAGAGATAGTTAGAAGAACGTGTGGTAAGACTAGGAAATACACAATTAGAAACTGAATATATTTGTGACATGATTGGAGTAACACCGATTTAAGATGAGTTGAAAGAGAATATACTAAGATGGTTTGATCATGTATAATGAAGGGTGTAGATGCAATAGTAACAAATAGTGATATGATCAGCATAAATAGAAATGTTAGGGAGAGCCCTATACCTAAATTGATATGGGATGTTATAGTAAAAAATGATACGTATTTATTTAATTTAATTTAATTGAGCATATAGCCCTTGATAAAGCAGAATGACAAAAAAGAATTCATGTTGCCAACACCACTTGATTGGATTAGTTTGGTTTGGTTTGGTTTGGTTTGGTTTGTCTAGAAATTATATGGTTTTGGGGGCACCAATATCAAATCCTACTTGAGTTAACTTGAGTACTTCTAGTATTGTAATTATTTAAGTTAGGTTGTCTGATTTCCAGATTCGATATGCTTTTGAGCTGCTGACAAATCCTTTATGGAAGAGGAATTACGACATATTCGGTATTGACGAGCACATTGTGAGTTTTTAATTATCATCCTATCAATATGAAGCCTATGGTGCTTAGTTTGAACCTTTACTATTTTTCTTTGCTCAATAGACTTTACCAATAATCTTTTGATGCATGACATTGATTGTTGACTGTAGCATGTTCTTGATAGTATCAAGGAGCGACATGCTGGGGCAATTTTTTCTGAAATTGACCTTCCATTGCTGGAGTCTGCTTCCTTTGGTTAGTTGAGTTGTTCCATTCTAGACTATTTGCTTTTGTACCAAAGATTTTTATTTGGAAACATGTACTATATGTTTCTTGTTGTGGGAAATACAACTCTAATATGATGTCATCATCTTTTTCTTTTGTTTTCTTTTCCTGTTAAATCAGATCCAGGAGATCATGATTTTGAGGTCATCACCTCTGGGAACTTTCTGTCTAAGTTTGAAAATTCAAAGGCATTGCTAATTCAGGTATTCTTAATAGGTACAGTGACTTGATATATCTTGGCTATTATCAAAAGAGCAAGTACCTAGTGGACCAACGTTACATAGACTCTCTAAATAATTAACATTTTTAGTTGGACATTCACCTACCAAGCATGTAAAGTTATTCAACTTTAATTATACATAAAACTCTGTTACTACATCAATTCTGTTACATATTTTATTCAAAGCAAGTGAAGTATAACACTCAATATGACTTGAAAAATACCATATTAGCTTGTGAAATTAGAAATAGTATTAAGAAATCTATATGTAACCATGCTTGATGCCCTAGGACTTGGGAATGAGATGAATTGATGCTTAGATACATACTTGCACTTGACACTCGTACCTGAAGCTTAGAATCTATGTAACAAAGGACTGGCTGTGTTGTTTTTGTTCATTTTGTACAATTGATATTTCATGTAATATGTAACAAATATGTTAACTTGAATTTATCCCAGAAAACCAAAATCTGAAAAAGAAATAACAGTGAAAAAGAAAATCCTTGAAATTTAAACCTTTTTCTTTAATCTAGGGTTTCAATGTTAATGTCGGTGGGGATGGAAAGACTCTTCATACTGATATAAAAACATAGATACATCATTCATATGTTGGAATTTTTTTTATTAATAAGCAACAATTGAGTTTGTAGTCAAATGACGAAAATGTGTGAAATACCAGCTATACAAAGTAATCATAGAAGGCTGCTGTAAATATTATGAACTCTTGCTCTTGTCTTTGTCATTCCTGTTGTTGTTGTGGTTATTCTAATATTAGTGTCCTGGAAAGAGATCTTTTATAGGTGTTTATTGTTGTTCATCAAAACTTGGTTCAGGTATTTTCATTTGGGAGTGACCGCTCTGCACAATTTTATAATAACTGGAAGAAAATTGGTATGCATTTCTGATATTAATTGTTGCATATATTTATTGTTGATGATGTTGTTTACTTGTGTTGTATCTGTCTGCTTGCCCTATTTTTTTACTATATTTTTTCTTTTTTGATATGTTCTCTGCTTGCCTTCTTTCCTTCGTTATACTTAATGGCCCTGTTTATTTGGGGTTATAGGGAGGGGATTGGGATTGATAGTGAGGTGGGACTACTATATGGGGTGTTTGTTTTGAGAGATGGGGAGGGAACTACTAATCCCTTGGTATTAGTAAAGGCCTTGGAAGGGGGATTGGTAAGGAGGAGGTAGAGATGGTATTAGAAAAATAGTGAGGGGATTAGAAATTTTTTTATTTATTTTATTTTTTATATATTGGGAATTTTTTTTTAAATATTAATGTTTAATTTTTTATATTTTTTTATTTGTTTTATTATTTTATATAAAAATAATTCCTCACTATTAATCCCCTCACTAACAATCCCCTCTATTCTATCTTTGAAAACAAACGGGGCCAATATGTCCATGATAAAGATGTGGAGCCTATATTTGTATAAAATGAATCTCTTTTCCATATCTTGTGCTGCTCATTATAGGAAACTTAGTTCATTGAAAAAGATATGGGGTACAAAACCCAATAAAAGATTTTACTTTCAAAGTGAACAAAGCCGTTAGGCACGAGTTGTATTTAAATGAATCTTAAGTGAAATGATTTGATCACAATTTTGTGAAACAACAAACAAAAAACTTATTTTTTCTTATAGTCAAGACATGTTTCTCCGACACAAGGCTGAGTAAACCTATTTACCTAATTAGTTTATTTACTTTTGTAACAGAATAGGTCTATCTGCATGCAAAACCTGATAATTCATTGAATCTCATTCATCCTATTGCTCTTCTTGCATTCGATTATGTGGCCACCATAAGGTTTTTAGATTCGGATGTAAAGTGTTTAGACTTGGGATTTTCGGAATATGGATTAAATGATATTGTGTTCTATCATTTTAATTATTTGAAGCATTTCATTTGTGTTCACTTTATGTTGGATAAGACAAAGAAATGGGAGCAGGTATTCCAGTTCGTCCTTTGCTTATATTCTTTCCAACCTTAAAATTTTATAGTTGGACTAAAATTAACTCTGAAAGCTTCTAAACGTTCTCCATCTTCTTCAATCCATTTGTACTGACTACACCAATCCCAGCCACTGAGTCAACAGCACTCCAGGATAGCTTTCAAAATTTCGAAACCAAAAAATCACGGCAATGTAGTATTGATCCAGAAAATTACTAATATTCAAAAGCATCTGTAAACACTGATCTCATACTACTGTTCAAAGCTCTAGAAAAATTAACTTTTTAATTCCAGCCTAAATCAACCTTAACCCTTGCCCTTTCTCTTCTTATTGGCCCTCAATGGCCTCTCCCCAGGTCCTTCATTTTAGCCACTAAATTACTCTCAAATAGAATCTTTTTTGAAAATCCAGCAAGTTGTCATTTTTTGAAATTCAACAAATTTAGTTTTTTTTTTCTCATTCTACAAACCCTAGACGTTATCTTTTGTCTTTTTAGAACCCTGTACATTTAACATTGACATGAGTGCTAATCAGCCTTTTGAGAACATGGCATATGACACCCAAACAAAAAGGTGGAATATATATAACCATTAACCAATGATTTTGACATATCATATGTTGGTAGCCTTTTGATAATCATTGATGTATGTCAATAATAGTAAAAATTCTAGGGAAATGGATGTCTCAATTTTGTCGTTGCACATATCAATCAGAATATCTAATGAGACACTATATATTGTATGTCTATGGATAATTGAAATAATTGAGTTACTATGTAATGGTATATAGTTGAACCACTTGTTGCTCTTTAACCCATTTCTTTCCTTTTTTGTAACTATCTTCAAGTTGTTCAATTTTGTGGTTGGAGCTTATTTATTTTCATTCTCAATTTGTCGCTGTCATCATATTGTATTAACTCATTTTATAACGAATATTTATTCATTATATATGAAGGATTAAAGAAAGTATGTTTGATGTAGTCTGTCTAATGAGGATATTGACATGATATTCGTTGATTTTGATAATATCATAACCTTAAAATGTAGGTTGGTGGTTTAACCAAAGTTATAGCCTTGAAAGAGTGGAATGGCTAGGTAGAACTTTCATACCCACCCGAGACAAATGGCAGAAGGCTTTGTTGAGTGGGATATATTGAATTTAGTTGTGTTTGCGAAGGGGGCAGGGGGAAATCTGAGGTGGTACTTTAAATAGTGTCTCACATATCAACCAAGGAGTTGAATGCTACTAAAGTAGTGCCCTTTTATATGGATGCCCTTGTCACCATTTGTCCATGGTTCTTGTATGACATCATATCAATTATTAATGTTGAATCCGACATCCATACACATTTTTGCTAGCTATTCTACAACATATAAGAGAGAAGATATGAAAGAATTCCTTGGCATCATCCGGCTTTTTCCTTTAATTGGGAAAGAATAAACAAGTTGCTCTATTTCAATCCTAATACTATGATTTGATTTTCTAGAAGGATATAACTTGAGGATGGGAGATTATTTCATGTTATAGTGTTTGGCACAACAAACATAACATGAAATAAGGCAAGTAAAATTCTTAATAAAACTCAATGCATATCATAATTGGTCCACTTTGAAACTAGGAATTTTGAAAATTTTTAAGGTTCATGCAGAATTCCATTGCCATGGAAAACCAACCTGAATTGGCATGTCATTGTGTCTCGTTATGTGTTTATGAAAATGTCCTAGAAGGGGGTGAATACGACAGTTCTTTTGTTTTTTCTTCACTAGTCCTCAACGACCAATCTCAATTTTTCTAACCATTTGGTATGTTTAAAACTTAGAAAGTGATTCAATGTGATAGAAAAATATCTATCAAAGGTTCAAGTTTTGTTTACCTTCTCGGTTGAAGTATCCATGAATCATCTGAACAACTAGTGACTTACAATGGGCACACCAGTACCCACCTAAATTCTCCTCACAAAGACAATCTCTAGGATTTGAAGAATGTTTCTCCTAGTCTAACCTAAAACCCACTAATCTACCTATTGTCTCCTATTCAAGTATTACACTTGGATTTGATGAAGGTTTCTCCTAGGCTAGCCTACAAGCTACTAATCTACCTAATATTTCGTCCTGAAGAACAACACTACGATTCTTTCTAGGTTTCACACAAAGGGCTCACCTAAAGCCCACTACTTCAAGTCTCTAGGTTTTCACTCAAGGGCTCACCTAGAACCCACCACACTAGGTTTTACAAGGTCACCCTCAGCCTCTTCCTCAATACAGAATACAACGAGTTTCTAGGATCACCTGCAATCTTAACCACAGTCCTTAACTCACAATGGGTTTTTAGGCTCCCCCACAACCTCTTTCACAATGCACAACTCACAATGGGTAGCTTACTACCACAAACTATCAGAGTCAAACAAGGACCAACACTAAGAGTTTTCGAAGTCTTACCCCAACCTTTGCAATTTACAAAATAAATATTATGGGTGGTAAATGTACCTCAACCATACACTAGTAGGAAAAATTTATACCTTAAATTGAAGCCCAAAAGTTGTCCAACGTTTGCTTTTCAAGATTCTCAAGCTTGGGCCAGTTGTTGATAGTTAGTGTATAATGAATACTCTTTCTAAGCTCTCCTAAATCTCTCAAGATATGTTCTCTAATGTATATAGGTAATATTGGATCTCAAATCATCAAGTTCTGGGTTTAAAATGAAAGAAACTTATGTATGATGCATGAGTTCCAACAGCTAGATAATGACTAGTTTATTTTTTTCAAACTGCACCCAGTTTGGCCGGCCAAAATAGTTGATCATTCAAGTCTGTTTGATTTCTTCCACCAGCAACACAGGGCCAACTTCAAAAGATTATGAGCTCGCTCATTTTAACTCCGTTTTGGGCAAAAATTGTGCTAAAATTGAAACTCTGTAAAACTAGTTTCATTTGAAATTGGTCTTACTCAAGGATTTAAAATTTTAAACTACAACCTATGTTATGGCCAATAAAAAAAAAAAAACTAGATCCTAAGTTACGGTTTTTGGATGGCTAGGAGGTCATACTTCATTTACCAAAATGGTCACCAATCTTGACCAGGACCAGCATAAATGTCTTCTAAAGTCAAGTCTTTACCCTAGGTGGTTCTATTTAAGACATTTTGGTCTTCTTGTCACGTGGACATCCTTCTTGTTTATGACTTGAGTTCATCCTTCCTTGACTCTTTGATGCCTCTTTGGAATTGTCAAGTGCTTGAGGCTTGTATGAGTTTTCCCTTTCCAAACCCCTCTATGGATATTGGATTGCACTTCACCCTTGCTACAATATAAGTCATGAAATTGCCAAACCCTATGGTTCTAGACTTAACTGTTTCACCATGTTATAGATTGAAAGTTAGCATTGTGATTAGAAAGCATAAAATGAGATCACCATATTTAAATAAAAAAAAGGGCAAAATCCATTTTACCTCCTTGTGGTTTGGTCCAATAGCATAGCCTCTATCTTTTAAAAATAGCCAACTAACCCTCATGTGATTTTGGACTAAATTGCTCCCGTTCCTTTTTCTGTCCAAAACTAACATAAATTATACTACACGTGCATTTTGAGAGAGTTGGGAAGAAAAATAATTAATTAAAGTCAACTTTTTAAGGTAAAAAGACAAAATCGCCCCTTTCATCATCTTTTCCAAAAAAAAAAAAAACCTAAATCTAAACCTTCCATCACGTCCTCCACCGTGCCAGCCACCCCTTCTTACTCTCCCATCTCCCAGCGACCCCCACTCCCTCCCTCTTTCCCCTGACACCCTCCCCACCTTCCAAACACGACCTCCCTCCCTGTCGCCTAGCCACCGTCTCCCTCCTCTCAACCACTGCCCTGGCCCTGTACAAACTCCCCTGTCACTGCAATGCAATTGGCAGAATCTGCGATTCCTGTAAACCGAACGACAAAACTCAATCTTAACTTATTCAATAGTTCATATATATATGCACTATATATACACAGAAACTTGGGTAATATGTAATCTTGTTTCTGTGATGAAGAAATAATATGATATCGAGTTTGATTTCGGTCCCTTTTTTTGAAATCGTAATGACAAATCTCAGCATTTGTCTGAGATTCACCAACCCTCCCATGATTCTACAGGTCTTCTATTGTTAGCCATTTGTTTATTACGTTTCTTTTATTGTTTTCACTTTCAATTTTTTTTTTCAAACTCTGTTTTGCCTGCTAATGGTAATATATATATGTATATGAATATATTATTACTTAAGACGTGATTAAATTAGTAATTAGGTAGCAAATTTAGAAATTAAGTTAGAAGTTAAAAAAAATCAAGTTTCTTAATTGAGGCAAGTTTGATTTATTTATTTTTATTTTTTTACTTTTTATTCTTTCACAAATAATGAGAAGTAGAGGAAGAAAACAAGGGTATAATTGTCTTTTTATCGCTAAAGTTAACAGAGTTAGTATTGCAATTTAATCCATAACCACATGGGTGGCTTGTGGCTATTTAAAAAAGATAAGGGGTAAAGTGCTACGGGGACAATACCATAGGGAGGTAAAATGAATTTTGCCAAAAAAAAAAAAAAATTTTTTTTGGGCCATTGATTTAAAAGAATGCCAACACAGTTCTTGTCTATTTGTTTTGCTGATGCAAGTCTGGAAGCAAAAGCATATGCATTTTGTCTTTTCATTGAAAAAGGAGTTGTTCTGCTATAAGAATCTAATTAACAAATTGCTTACCTTGGCTAATATTTGTTTTCTTGTATCATTCCTTATTCTTCTCTTGTCTTTTTCCTTTTCTTGTTTGGACTGATCAACTTGGTTCTATTTCATTTTCTCGATGAAGTTTTATATTTCTAGATTCCCTTGTGATAGAAGTGGTTTTTGTTTTCGTTTCTTTGTTCAGCTTCTCTGTTGGATGGCATGGCAAATACTGGAATGGTTGAACTTGGAGAAGTTCAGCTTGCTACTTACCTTGCTGAGAAGACATTTACAAGGCAGCCTTCCTTTCAAAATGGTAAATAGTTTATCAGATTTTTTAAATTTCAATTTTAGAATAATTACCAAGAAACTGAAAAAAACTAGGACTCTCTGCCTCTATACATCTCCAAAATAGTTCATTGAACAATCTTTGGGATTTTACAGCACAAAATCGCACAAAACAGATATTGATCTCCTAAGCTATGGATCAAATATTTGCTCTCTTTCATATAATTTATACATGAGTTATATGCAATGTGAATGATTAAGCACTGCAAACTAAATTTTCAAAAAACTGCGAATGGAACCGCAAAAAGATGAGACTACATCCTGACATAAATGAACTGCACAAAGAAAAGGCCGAGTTAATTGTGCGGGCTTGGGATGTAGAAGTATTTTTAGGGCTGAATTTGGGATGGTTAGATTAGGGCCGAGGTTGGGCAGCCTTGGGATAATGCATACTGAAGAAATTTAATGTATAAAGAGAAATGATTGTATTATTGATTCATGTATTGATATCTATTACAATGATTCATGATTCCTATATATAGAAGAGGGTGAGTGTGTAGTAGGTAAGGAGTAGGTGAAGTGGAGGTGGTAGTGGTGTAGTGGGTTAGGTTTAGTGGAGTAGGTGAGGTGGTAGTGGTGTAGTGGGTTAGGTTTAGTGGAGTAGGTTTAAGTGGGTGAAGTAGGTGGAGAGTAGGTGGATTTTAACAGCCCCCCGCAAACTCAAGGGGGATAGGAACTAACCAACTTGAGTTTGGAGAGAGTAACAAAACAAGAAAATACATAAAAATAAAAGAGGATAGGAGACACTGTATGGTCGTGTCAGACCATTGGTGAAGACACTGGATGGTGGTGTCATAACGTTGTAGAGGACACTGTATGGTGGTGTCATAACGTTGTAGAGGACACTAGATGGGGATGTCATAACGGTGTAGAGGACATTGGATGGCGGTGTCAGACCGATGTAGAAGACAGTTTATGGGGTCATGTCGGACCGTTGTAGAAGACAGTTTATGGGGTCATGTCGGACCGTTGTAGCAGACAATGTTGTGACAGTTATTGTGACAGTTTACGGAGTCTTGCTGGACCCTTGTAGAAACTAACCGGAATCAATGTCGGGACAGTTTACAGAGTCTTGTCGGACCCTTGTAGAAACTAACCGGAATCTATGTCGGGACAGTTTACAGAGTCTTGTCGGACCCTTGTAGAAACTAACCGGAATCTATGTCGGGACAGTTTACAGAGTCTTGTCGGACCCATAAAGGAGCTAACCGGAATCAATGTCGGGACAGTTTACAGAGTCTTGTCGGACCCATAAACGAGCTAACCGGAATCAATGTCGGGACAGTTTACAGAGTCTTGTCGGACCCCTAAAAAGTAGCACCCTCAAAATGTGTGCCCAATCTTTCAAAAGGCGTGCCATCAAAAGGCGTGCCCAATCCATAAAAAGGCGTGCCATCAAAAGGCGTGCCAAGTTGTCGGCGAGCGCCGAGCGGCGCATGAGGCGCGTGTCTGCCTCGTCGTCATGGTCTTTATAAGCGGAGGCTAAGGCTGAGGTAGAGGCGGAGACAAAAAAACTTGCGAGAGATATTCTGAGAGAGATTTCTGAGAGAGATATTCTGTAACACTCTGTTGTCTGAGAGAGATTTCTGAGAGAGATACTCTGTAACACTCTGTGGCCCAGAAAATGGCTTCATCTTCCCGGAGTCTGCTCACTCTCTTTCCCGACCTCAACGAGTCAACAAGAGAGATAACTGGTGCGGTGGCACTGGAACCTCAACCAAGCGCCCCGGAGTTTGCTCCGTTGAACTTTCCGATGCGGTCGGTGGAGCAAAGAATGGCAGTGCAGTCGGATGTGGAGGCCAATCAGTATACTTTGAAGTCATGTGTGGAAACCATGACGGCGGTGACAAACTTGTCAAACCGGCTGCAGAGTAGGACAAATGAGGTGCAGCAGTTAAACGCCCAACTAGCTCTGCTCCAACGCATGTATAAGGATGCGCGAGCAGAGATAAGTGTGCTTAAGGCGGAAAATAAGGAGCTGAAGCGGAAGGCCACCGTGATGTTCCGATTTGGAGGGCCGCCATATGCTGCAGTGGAGGAGCAGGGAGTAGTGATCATGCCCAGTGGAGTGGGAAACACGGAGGCAGCACCGTCAAGGGCCGCCCAGGACGGAGGCAAAAAGAAAAGACCGGCGGCAGAGTAGAGAAGAAAAATCCCACTGTGGGTGTGGTGGTCTTGTTTGTGTGTGTGTGTGTGTTTTTTTTTTTTTTTTTTTTTTTTTTTTTTTGGATGTCAAATGGTGAACGGGGGAGCCCCGACATGAATAAAAGGAGTGTGGTGTGCAAGTTTGTCTTCTGCCTGGTTGTTTTTTTTTGTTGTGTTTTTTTTTTTTTTTTTTGTGGTTGTGCAAAAATTAAAAAAGAAACAAAAAAATAAAAATAATAATAATAATAATAATAATAATAATAATAATAAGAATGGTCTGTGCAATAGATGAAAAGAAACATAGAGATATAGATATAGAGATAGATTAAAAATAAGAGAAAGTGGAGTGGGGTTGATTAAATAAAAAAAGAAAAAGGAAAAGAAATGGGGAACATGTGGGTTGATTATTAGAGAGAGAGAATGAGTGGTGAACAACATGATACGGGTGTGATTAAATAAAAATAAAAATAAAAAAAAGAATGGGTTTTGTCCTTGAGTAGAGAGAAAGAGAGATCTGTGTTGTGGTGTGTGGTATCAATTATAGAGAGAGAGCCATTACCAGTATCGGCTGACCCAAAAACAAAACCCTTGTCCTTGTCTCTCTCTCTCTCTCCTCTGTGTCTGTCGCTCTGTCTTGGGGCTTTGTTGGTTTGGATTGTGAAATGCTTGGAAGGGATGCAGAAGCTGCCAAACACACCCATCACGATGCAAACTATAAGGATAACCAGTACTTCAGCTGAGAAGTCCCATGTCAATCCCCTGAGGATAACCAGTACTTCAGCTGAGAAGTCCCATGTCAATCCCCTGATGTAAACCAGCGCTAAGAAGACAGATAAGCAAAGGAGATTGTTCATGGTTGCAGCCCCATATAACTCAGAGAAAGTCAACGAGGCAGATCTCTGCCTTTTTCTGCTAGAAAAGATAATTGCTGTTACTGACTTACTGGAGGTGGTAGCCAAAGGCAGCGCAATATATGAGATGAAGAAAGATGGAATGCTTGTCGCATCGGAGAAATTATCAACAGCGTCTACCAATGGATCAGCAAATGCAGCTGCAATGACGGTTCCCAGAAGCAGCAACAACACTGCTTTGATGAAGAGTTAAAGGAGGAAAGTTCCAACTCTGACATGCAGAGCACCCATAAGAAAAGACTCACTTTCTGCGTTGAAGGAAATATCAGTGTAGGGAAGACGAGAAAGGAGATCCAGGGGAGGGCATGGAGAAGATGTCAATGCTATTGAAGAAAATTAAGGAAATTTGGGTTTGTCCGGCGGGCGGCCAAGGCGAGATTGCCGCCCGCCGGTGGAACGAAAATACTAGGTTTTTAACCTTGCTCTGATACCATGAAGAAATTTAATGTATAAAGAGAAATGATTGTATTATTGATTCATGTATTGATATCTATTATAATGATTCATGATTCCTATATATAGAAGAGGGTGAGTGTGTAGTAGGTAAGGAGTAGGTGAAGTGGAGGTGGTAGTGGTGTAGTGGGTTAGGTTTAGTGGAGTAGGTGAGGTGGTAGTGGTGTAGTGGGTTAGGTTTAGTGGAGTAGGTTTAAGTGGGTGAAGTAGGTGGAGAGTAGGTGGATTTTAACACATACATTCTTACTATAAAGTGCAAGCCTGACCAACCCAGTCGATGCCCACCCGTAGTAGAGAGTAAATCTGGATTTTATGACTGAAATGATTGTCACTTGATTTTCTCCCTAGTAAGAACTTTCTCTCACTTTGTGGAATTTAGTCATGCTTTCAATTGAATAAATTATTTTATATTTTCTTGTTGTCCATTTATATATTGTTTGATTATGCTTGTTAAAGAGTTGGGAGAACAACTATTATTGTTATAAGCACTTGACTTCTTCCCCTATTTTAACTTCATTTGTTATGCTTACAGGCTTGCCTTCACTCATTGCATTTCCCTCTGGATGTAACACTGCAAATTGTCTGATTAGGTGAGTTTCCGCCTGAGGTTTAAATTTTGAAAGCTGCCCTCATGCTGCATTGTGAGTTTAAAAGTCAACACACAATCTTATAACTTTGCACATTTCTATTTATGCCCAATGCAATCTCTCTCTCTCTCTCTCTCTCTCTCTCTCTCTCTCCATATATATGTATATTATGGGATTTGTCTTATAATTTTCTACTTGATGGAAATAAAGGAAATTTTAACATCGTTTTGATTGTTTGATGCAGGTATGAGGGAGAGCTTTCTGTTGATGCTGTTACTAATTGGTTTGCAACCACGATTCTAAGTTTGCCTCGCATTCTATACTACTCAAAGGATTCATTGGTAATAAATACACTCTTTCCTGGGTCCGTATACACATTTTGTTATGACTAAATTGTGACGTAGGATAGTTTAGGAAACTTGGATGATGCTGTCTACACTTGATTTTTTAGTAGTTTTAGGGCCAAGAAAGGTTGTGGGTTTAGAGTTCAATAAGGTTGGATGGTTCTAGTGTTTGTGACAGTAACAGATTATAATTATCTTGAATTTTGAAGTTAATTTGTGGAGAATAAGGTAGAAGGAATGAACTTTTGTTGGGAATGATTGACTAGACTTGCATTACGTTGTAATGCTGGAGTGGAATTTCATAGATTGATGCACTGAAAAAGCAATATGAAAGGAAATCATTATTTAGTTAGGAGTCTTTTATGATAATTAGCATTTGATCAATATCATGCAATATTCTCTTGAATTTAATATTTGCATAATCATGACTAAGTTCATTATTGGATGGGGACTCCAGCATTTTTTTTTTTCTTTTCTAAACCCTTTTTTTTTTGTCTCACTCATACTCTCTATTAAACTGATATAGGTTTGGGTAAGATGGGTAACAATTTGACCATGTTCTTTTCACTTAAAAAGAGAAGGTCAAAGAATTTTTTATGGCCAAATTACATTGACCACTCGTAAGGTTTGGCCATAAGGTCATAATACTCTCATTGACTCTATCATATAAAAACTACATTGTCAGACTTTGTTGGAAACACTATTAACAGATGATGTCAATTTATTCTTTAAACTTTATGAATTACAGCCCTTATTGTTTCCTCCAATTTATCACCCAAAACCTTTTTTTTTTTTCTCAACAAAATCATCGCAACCACCTCTTGCCCCAACAACACCCCCCCCCCCCCCCCAAAAAAAAAAAAAAAAAAAAAATGAAACCTGAACAAAATCATCTTTGATGATTCACTTCCACCAACAGGTCCAAGACCCATATTTCTCTAGCAGCCTCTTTCCCTCCATCTTTCATCTCTCTCTCTTTGATCTTTGATAGATCCACCATAATATGAGCCATAATGAATCCCAAGCCCTCCACCTTTGATCTAAACTACCATTCAATAAAGCATGCAATGGGCACACAACTACCTCTCTCAAATCCACCCATGGGCACCTAGTTATACCAGTTCCTATTCTTATGTACTTGCAAAATTACAAAAAGAGGGTGAATACACAAATTACCATCTCCATCTAACTCCCCGAATCAACTTCAACATCTCTGGTGAGCTAAACATTGCAATCTCTAACTTTTAAGACCCATCTGCAAGCTCTTAAACCAATTCAACCTTATATTGTCCCAACAATAGCTAAATGATTGTTACGTGTGAATCAATGGAGCAAATAGGCAAAAGAATATAAAATATTTGGGTCATGGGAGCAGTGATTTTTTAAAGGACATGCTTTGTTGGGGGACCTGGTGGCTGATTCATATTGCTTATCTGGAGTAGATTTAGATGAAAATGGTGTTGATTTGTAACATCAACAAACCTTGTCGTGCATTAGTGGCATTTTGATCAGTTTACAACAACTGTAACAATGCCCTCGTTTAAAATGTTTTTCATTGCCAAGCCTTTTTCTTATTTTGGGTCAATAATCCTTCTCGGAGCATATCTTCTATCAAGCTAGGCCTTGGGTTGTGTATGGTATCTGATAAACGATGGATGATAGGGGTTTGATTTTGGCGGTGGCAATATTTGTGGTAGTCGTCGTCTTTTTGGCTAGCAAAGTGTGTGCCCAGCATCATGGCCATTAGTAAGTTTGGCATTGATGGCGAATATTGGTGGAACTGAAGTTCTGCTAATTGTGACCCATACTTGCATTGGGTTTGTCATTGCAAAGCTTCTCTAAATCGAAGAGAAATGCCTCTCGTGTTTGGGTATTTGGAAACTTTATGGTGATTCATGGATGATTGTGTTGTGGTTGTCGATGTTAAGGTTGGGCGTGGTGCTAAAGTGGGTAGTGATTGTAGTTTGTGAAACATGCGGTTGGAATTGGGTTAGATGATGGTGTTGGTGATGAAATAGGGGTTGAATGGTCGTGGTGGTTGATGATGGTGCTAAATTGACAGAGTAGTGTTGGTTGTTTGGCGATGGTGATGGTGATGGTGATGGTAATGGTAATGGTAGAGTTGTTTGGTGACAATGGTAATGGGGTTGCTGTGTCCAATTAATGTATACATATAGACATAGAAGTGGTGGTGATAGATGATCTGGCTTAGAGTGACACATGTCATCATTTGGGCTAGTTATAACTTATATCAAGGGTAAAGTAGGCATTTCAAAATTTCAAAATATGATGTCAACGCATTTCATTTTTATCACCAATGGTCAGTTAGCAGCAGGAGGAAATCTATTACATGATTTCCCAAATAGAGGAAGTCAGTGTAATTATTAATACCATAGGGTAGCAAGTGTATTGAAGCCAAACCTTTGGGGTGGACAGCATAATTTATCTTTAACCACTGGAGTCAGGCAGTGGTGAGAACCAGTTTACATCATTAGGTTTAGGAGGTTATGGTTTGATTCTCCACTTTCCTCAAATGTACCTGGAAAAAAAAAGAAAAAGAAAAAAAAGACGAGTAATTGATCCTCCTCTTTTTTATGTATGCTGAATTTACCATGCACATGAGGCCATTAATTGGGGCGATTGCAAAAGGTTGGCAGACCAGTTTGAGAAGATCTGTTCAGCTGTGAAGGCTGCATCTCTGTGTGAATGATGGCAGACATTAAAGTTTTACCTAGTTTAGTCCTTCCAAGTTCTCAATTGTCAAGATGCATACTTGCCTGACATAAATCACTAATGACTTTTGACATTCCTTTATCATTTTGCATAGTACTTTTAACTGAAACCAGCTTGCATTGCAGATAATAATGTTTCTCTTGCTTTCATGTTTTTTAATTGCCTTTTTATTGGAACTGATATGGAATTATATATTTATTCCAGCTACAAAGTTTTGTGGGAAAAAGCAGTCATAAGGTACAAATTATTTTCAGTTCCCATATATTGCTAATCAGTCTATTTTATTTATTGTGTACTATTTTTAGTATTATTTTTCACTTTGATAATTTTGATTATAATTTATTGTCACACCAATAAAACTATTTACCGGTTACTACTTGACTAAAAATTATGATCCTGCAATCTTCTTATGGACCCTTGAAACAAATAAGAGGAAGAAATGCTATGTGTAATCATGTCTTTAGTTCTTTTATTTCTTTCCGAGAAATCCAAGTTATATATTTTATTTTAGCTAACTGTGCTACCCATCCAAATTGATACTTTACAACATGATGATACGTAAGGCATGTGTTCCTTCTTTGATGACACTGCTATGCTCATTCTTGCATTGTTTGGCTTCAATACCATGGGAAGATTCATGTTTTTTTTTATTTTGTTTTAATTTTTTTATATCTATTATCATCCTTAATTGATTTTTCAATTCTGGATAACAGGTGAAAGTCATTTTCTTCTCAGAAACAGGGGAGCGTGCAGCTCCATTTGTGCGTCAAGCTGCCCTAAGTTATTGGCCATATGCTGCTTTCGCATTTGTGCCTTGGCGAGAAGAGGAATCTTCCTTTTGGTGGAATGTGTATGTGTATTTTCTTTCTTTTCTTTTTTGGGAGAACGTATAGGAATATGTTTTTTTTTTTTTTTTTTTTTCCCTTCCCTTTTTAAAAAAAAAGAAAAAGAGAAGGAAAGATTAATATCTTAAATGTTCTTACAAGCTTCCTTCGGAATAATTTCTTGGTTTTGTGAATAATCTTGTCATTTTTTTTTTGATTGGCACCGGGGTGTACGGATCAAAGCCCAACTAATCCTCAAATAATCTTGTCATTTAACTAGCAATAAATCTTAGAATAGCATCAGAACTATTTTAAATTATTCCTTTCTTCATTGAACAGAAGCAGCTATCATTATTCTTTCTTATATTGGCTTGAAGGATTGATGATAAATGGGGAATTCTTTTTGCAGCAAAACCAGATTTTTTTGCAGTCACAACTATCTACTTTTTGTTAACTTCTACTTAGATCTGGAAAGCTGTTTTATCTTGGATAAGTGTAGTTATCAAATTTCTTTATTTATTGCAGTGGTAGGGGGTTGAAAACGTTTGTCGTCATGTTACCCATGACAATAACAAAGTCTTATGTGTGAACAAACGAAATCCTACTTATGATGGAAGAAGAATAACAAGCTCAAATTTGATAGTGAAAAAGTTTTTCTTGCCTCACATGGAAAGACTTATACAAACTTTTTCTTTCAACGACATCTTTTGAAATTTCACTCTGTTCAGATATATCCTTAAAGGGGATAACAATTTTCATCTCAGTATTATATGAAATATAAGGCATTTGAATGTGCAGGATCTTTCCCGGTAGCCCTACCCAACCCTTGTATGTATTTTGAGCCAAGTCCCATCATAAGATCTGGGGTTCTGGAAGAGGCTTGACAGTTGGATCCAATATATCTACTGGAGTCCATGCTACACAGCTTTAAAGCTGTCAGGGTCTGATTATTCATATTTCAAATCCTTTGAAAAATCTTGTGCAAACTTTTAAAATTTTCATTTCATTCTTCTATTTTGTAATCTCAATTAGGATCACAAATGTTCTGTATCATTTCATGCTTTTGTTGGCATCTCCTTAAATTTCTATGTGAAGATTTTGAAATCAACCTCCAAGCATATTTGTTTCTTCTATTTTGCTTTTGACTATTAAATTACAGAATAAGTTTTTAGCTGAAAATCAAGCGAGGAAAATTATTTTCATCAGTGTTGTTGAATACATATCATGTATTGTTATATCACTTTTGTGCATTGTGCATCATGTCTCATGTCTTATCACGTATAATAAAATACATTAACATATATGACTATAGATTGTGGGTAAGAGAAGTTATAGGTGATCAGTTGTTGACCTCTGGGAAGATGGCAAACACTTCAATGGCCTGAGATCATCGAAGGTGGAAGAGGAGAAGACCAAGGCAGGCTTAGAGAGGAAAGTGGTGGCAGTGAGAGACCTTGAATACTTTGTATATGTTGTATGATTCTTGTTGCTCTTGTTATGATTGTGGCTGCACTTATGATGCCGTTATATAGACTCCAGGAGTATTGGTGCCTAAGCAACCTCAAGACGGGTGGCGAGTTCTCCTCAACTCGACAAGAGGGTGATATTAGCCCTACTAGTTGTGTCTTACGATTCAGGTCCTTAGGAAGGTTGCATCATAGGAGTTGCAGGTGTAGGTATGATAACTTGAGAGGCGTATCATATATGCAACATGTGTAAGTGTCAGGTCAACGTCCTTTTTCTCTAAACTAGGTCAAGGTGGAACTATCACTGCAAGGAGACAGTTACACGACCTTGATGATCCAGAGGTCTTAGCTTCCAATCCACAATCCTCTAATGATCCCAAGTGAGTGCCTAGGTCTTGGTCTCAACCTAGGTAGCCAAGGGGGTGAGTGCATGGTTGAGCCAATGGCTCATCCTGAGCAGGTAAGTAAACATAGGTGAGCCAAGGGTCCAACTATGTTGCTATGGAGCTGGAGTGAGTGGGTAGAGAATATATTTCTTCTGTGTCATGAAGGGCCATGGAGAGCTCTAGGTGAGCTAGCTTTATCAAAGTGAGCTGTGGTCCTGTTTTCATACTTGGCGGTGTGCATGCCCCCGCTTTAGCTAGGCATACAACCCCAACTCATCGTGGTGCCTTAGGGGTCTGCCATGTGGATGTGTGATGGTGATGACGTGATGCCCATAGGGCTCGCCATGTGCCAAGCACGATACAGATACTCACACATAAATAAATAAATAGTACTTTCATATGATACATAAATATATTGAAAAAATGCAGTACTAAAGCATATAACCAATGACATGAAAAATAATCTCTAAAAACTTACAAATTTGACAAAAAGGTAAATATGCATTCATTAGAAACCCAAATATTCAACTCATAAGAAATTGGAAAGAAAATTCAAAATTTAATATAACAGAAGGATTAATGAGATTTGATTGCAAATATAAAAATAAAACAAGATTTTTGTTTTTCAATTGAGCCCAACTTCATGGTCGCTAGTTCGTTTGGTTCCCAATTTGCAGTCAAAGACTTTCTTTAGGACTTGGATGAGTATAGCTTAAACATACTTGTTATGAGGTATATGGTCATAGTCCAAACAAGCCTTTTGGCCCAAATCTTGGGCCTCAACCCAATTTCAAATGGTCTGTGTGTTTGAGCTCTTTGTTTCTTTCACCTGAATTAGATTAATGAAAGTTGTTCAAATTTTTTTTTAGGAAAGGGAGTATGGGAGTCATTTTTGCTTGAGGGTTTATTTGGATTTGGGTCTCCTTGGTATGGGCTTTTTTGATAATATGGTTTTGGATTGTTCAACGAGTGGGGGCAATGGCAATTGACATTGCGAAATGCTGTTAATAGGGCTAAAGGTGAAAGAGAAGGTATTGATAGCTAATCAAGAAATGCATGTTAAATTGTGATACAATATGAAATTGATACAATGAAAAACGTATCTCATGATTCAATCTACCAACATATGAATCCGCAATACATATATTTTTCATAACGATTCTGACAACACTGCTTTTCATATTTAATCTTCATGTCTTTCTGAAATTTTCTCTTTCTTTTTCTACTTTTTTGTTCCTTTTTTCTGGAAGGCCCCTATTTTTTTGTTCCTTATTAAATAGTTCAGAGAAGAATCGACTATTATTTTTTCATCTTTTTCGTCAGTTATGCATCAGGCTAATGGGTTGATTGGTTAGAAAGATTGGTTACTCTAACCAGCATACTGGACTGTACTTCTTTTTTGGGAGACTAATTTAGGTTCCCTTTCCCCTTCCAATCTTTGGTAACTTGATCGTGAAACTCCACCTTAAAAAATGTGGTGCTTCATAATTTTTTTCCAAAATAGTGTATGATCTTGATAGTGTTCATATTATCAACGACAGGTTTGGAGTGGAATCTGCACCTGCAATTGTATTTTTGAAAGAACATGGTGTTAAACCTGTTGTGTACCATGGTATGTCCCTCTTTTTTTAATTTCGTTTCATAGTCTTTCTTGGTACTCTTCGTAACATAAATAATGTGTACATAACAAGCTAAGCAGTGCACATTATCTGCAGGACCTGCCAACAATTCATGGTTTGTAGATATAATGGAACAGAATAAACATCAAGGTAATGCTGTTTGTTTGTACTTAATCAAGTTTTATAATCTAGGGCCTTGACACTATAACAAAATTTGCCCGGTCATATTACTAGTGAGTCCAACCATTGTGTAAATGGCTTGTTACAGTGATTCTAATGTGCAAGTTAACCTCATGTGATTGACAAGTGCAAACTGTTAGCTTCATGATTATTGGAGGTTGTTGCTGTCATCAGTTTTTTTATCCACTGACTAGAGTCCTTTATGTAGTTATTTTCTTCAGCAAAAGGGAAAAAAAGTCTAGATTATATTTTGATATTTTTTTTCCGGGAACTGAACTAATCATTTCTTTCTTCTTGGAACATTGGATCAGCTAATCTGACTCTGAAGTTTTTCCTCGGTACATGTTTTCCTATGTAGAAATCTTCCTTGATAATTTCCTTCACATGAATCGAATTGTACAGAACTTGTCAGGTTATGATTTTGTTTTCATTTGATAAGATGTTGTGTTGCAACCCTTTTTCTGTATTGTGTAAATTTGTGGTAGAATCTTTCGTCAAATGTGGCCATCCTTATAAAGTAACCCTTTTTCTTTAGATTATATGAGAGTATAAGCCTGCAGAGTGTCCACCATTTTTCCCACATAGTAGAATAAATGACTCAGCAATGCATCCTGCAAAGTTGCTTTTGAGGGATTGTCTTGTGTCTGCATTTGAGAGTTACTGGGAAACTGACTAGGTTGTGTTTATTGGTTCCAATGGGCTGTGCTATTATACAAATATTATTATAGATATCCTTTAGCTGATTTAGTTTACTTTTGTGATCTACTAAATGCTCATCAGTTGTTCTATGTTGAGATTATGGTTATCATGGACGAGAGATTAGACAAAGCATTCTTTGTTCCCATGAACCAAGGCATAAATACAACCTTTTTAATATATTAAACTATAAAAACACGGAGGATAAACGATAAAAAAAGGAAAGAGAAAAACACAGGATAGTCTCATCAAAATTTCCAATCTGCATTCTGACATAGAGTTGCTAAGGAGTCAGTTTTGTGTTACTTAAATCCCTTTACATATATGTAAATTCTTGGCTTTAGTCAGAATATGTTAGCCTCCTTAAATAAAATAAAAAATAATAATGCTACAATATAACATAAAAAGTTTGAAAATGAATATACTAATTGTTAAAACAATGAGAAAGTCACAGATTTGTTAGTAGAAATATCGACATTTTTGGGTTGGCTTAAAACATGTTCCCAGGGAGGGAGGGAGGACAAGTAAAAGAGGTAGAAATGTTTATGAACCTCACTGCAAATATCAGGTTTTTGATCCTCACTTGTGAATGTTTGAACCTTAAGGTTGTGCATATTGTGTTGTATTTGAAAGTAGTGGTGTTATAAAATTTTTGAGGTTGGAGCGCATGAATTAAAAAGTGGGTGATTATATTAGTGATTCCTTTAATTAATTGGAGTTTGCGATTGTTTTAGGGAATTCCTTGCTGGTTTTTTGGATGAATTAATTTTTGGTTGAGTTTGATATATATATATTTTCTATTTTTGAAAAGGTGGTAGCCTTATGCTGATAAAGATGGTTGTTATGTGCAACAAAGACTTGTAGATGCAACAATAAGTAAAAGTGATATGATCACCATAAATGAAAACGTTAGGAGGGGAAGATCTAAACTGACATGTGATGTTGTAGTAAAAAATGATTTGAGTTTATTAAATTTAATTTGTCATATAGCCATTGACAGAGCGGAATAGAACAAAAGAATTCATGTAGCCGATTCCACTCAATTGGGACACAGTGCTTGGTTTGGTTTGGTGGTTACCATTCCAATCTTAGTGGCGAAGTGGTTGAAAAAGTTGTGAAGGGACTTTCTTTGGGGTAGGTTTGGGGGATATATTTAACCACTTGGTTGATTTGATATGGTTCGCTCCCTTATTTGAGTGGGTGGTTAGGGATTTGGCATCTTGAAATCTGAATCAAGCTCTTTTGGGAAAGTGTTATGGAGTTTTGTGTGTGAGTGGGACAGATTTTGGAGAAGGTTTGTGTTGGCAAAATATGGGTGTAGGTGGGGTGATTGGATGCCTTTGGAGGTTTTTGTGCATCGGTGTGGGCCTTTTACAGGGTATTAGGAAGGTTGGGTATGTTTTCACCATCATGTGAGGTTTGTGTTTGAGAATTCAGTTTTGGTGACATCTTTGCTGTGGAGAGAAGTTGGAGCTGGCCTGTCTAGCTCGAGACAGATAACAATTGATAGAGGGGTTGTTGTTAGTGGTATGTGAGGAGGGAGTGGGATCACATCTTTTGGGACATTTGGGCCTTATTTTTATTTTTAGTCTTGTTTGACATGGTTTGGGTGTTCCCTTCAATGTTTGGGACCTTTTGCTTTCTTGGAGGGTAGCCAAAGTTGAAAAGAGAAAAAAGAGGTAACTGGCAGTTAGGACCTCCCATTTTATTTTGGAGCATCTGGAGGGAGCTTAATAGAAGAAGTTTTGATGGTGTTAAAGAGTCTTGAGACTTCATTGAATCCTTTTTTGAATTTTGTTGAGAAATTTGAATATATTGATGTATAGGAGTTGTTTTTTATTGTTTTGGTTCTTATAGCGTGAAATATGGGTGGCATCCCCTTGACAGTATATGAATCTAGTTGTGTTCTGGTGTCCTTGGACATAAAATGTTTGATGAACATGATAGTTCAGCACATGCAGGCACTTGATACCCGTTTCCGAGTGCACGTAACAGAGCTTTGAAGTTATATGAAGATATAACTATGTCTATATTTCACGTAAAAAAGCCGCTCGGATCCCTTATGACAATGAATCCTACTTTGAATCGTTTAAATGTTAGGTCGTTTCCCTCAAGTTACGCGTTGCACTTGCCTCCGGGTGTTTCGAAAAGTGAGTAAGGGGCGCTGCATCGACACCTGGGTGCGGTGAAAAATGGGCAAAGGCTCCCGCGTTTTGCTGACGAGCGCGGGTAAAGAAGCTAGTCCAAGACTATAAGTTTAGGGTAGCCACTTGGAATATAGGGACCTTAACTGGTAAGACGATGGAGTTGGTAGATGTTATGATTAGGAGGAGAGTTAGTATAGCTTGCGTGCAAGAAACTAAGTGGACGGGTGAGAAAGCTAGAGAAATTAAGGATACCGGTTTTAAACTGTATTGGCCCCGTTTGGTGTAGCTGTTAAAACAACTTATAGATTATAACTTAACAGATTATAGATTATGACTTTAATCAGAAGTTGTTAATTTGTTTGGTGTAGCTGTTGGATTATAGATTTAAGTTGCTGAGTAGTGTTTGTTAAATAAGCTGTGAAATAGCTTTTTCAATTAATTTTTATTTTTTATTATTTATTGCTAGTCTACATTTCTCATAAAAAATAATAATAATCTATAGTCCATTTGGGTCTTTTTCTATTTTTTAAAAAATAAAAAATAAAAGAAATCTAAGAGTATAACTATAAATTAACATGTCCACAACAGAAGTAGATAATCAGAAGCAAGGGGTGAG
This sequence comes from Camellia sinensis, assembly GCF_055761805.1. Classification (NCBI taxonomy): domain Eukaryota; kingdom Viridiplantae; phylum Streptophyta; class Magnoliopsida; order Ericales; family Theaceae; genus Camellia; species Camellia sinensis. The sequence continues at coordinate 112,460,903 of NC_138975.1, forward strand.
CAGTTTCTCAGAATCAGCTTTTTTGAGTTAAAATAAGCTGTTAGAATCAGAAGCTGTTTGAAATAAGTTTAACCAAATAGTCCAAAATAACTTTTTCAATGTTAAAAGCTATAAGTTAGCTTTGAAAAGTTGAAACAAACACCCCCATTATAGTGGTAAGGATAGACGCAGGAATAGTGTAGGAATCTTAATTGCCAAGGGTCTTGTGGAGAATGTAGTGGCGGTCATTAGGAAAGGGGATAGGATTATGTTAGTTAAACTAGTTATTGGAGGGAATATAATGAATGTTATCAGTGTATACGCCCGTCAAGTAGGATTAGATGATCAGACTAAGAGGGATTTTTGGGAGCAAATGGATGAGATCTTACAAGAGATACCCGTAGGAGAGAACCTGGTTATAGGTGGTGATTTTAATGGCCATGTATGCATAGATAAACTAGGCTATAAAAGGGTGCATGGTGGATACAGTTTTGGTGACAGAAATGAGGCTGGAGAGAGTATCTTAGATTTTGCGTTGGCTTCTGACTTGGTGGTGGCCAATATTATGTATAAGAAGAGGGAGGAGCATTTGATAACCTTTAAGAGAGGGTCAGTTAAGAACCAAATAGATTACTTCTTAGTGAGAAAAGTGGACTGCCTAAAATGCAATGATTGTAAGGTGATTCCTGGAGAGAGCCTGACCTCTCAACATAGGATCTTGATACTAGATTTATGTTTTAGAGGGCAATACCAAGCTAGGAAGAATGGTGGGCGTTGTAGGACGAGATGGTGGGACCTAAAAGGGGATAAATTAGAAATATTTAACAATAGAATGGAGAAGAAAGATACTTGGGACTTGGAAGATGATGCTAACACTATGTGGAACTCGATGGCCAATTGTATGAGGAGAATCTCAAAGGAAGTGCTTGGAGAGTCGAAAGGAACGGGACCCAGCTCTAGGGAAACTTGGTGGTGGAGGAAGAGGTCCAAACGGTACTTAAGGCAAAAAAAGTGTTTTAAACAGTGGCAAAAGGATAGAACTGAGGAAAACCTTAAGAGCTATAGATTGGCTAATAAGGAGGTCAAGAAAGTAGTGAGAGAGGCTAAGTTGAAAGCTTATGATGACCTATACACTAGACTAGATAGTAAGGAGGTAGAGAAGAGGGTATACAAACTTGCTAAGATACGGGAGAAGAAAACAAGAGATTTTAATCAAGTTAAGTGCATCAAGAGTGAGGATTCTACGGTATTGGTGAGGGATGAAGAGATTAAGGAAAGATAGAAAAACTATTTTGAGAAACTATTAAATGAGGAATATGGAGGTACGACAATATGAGAAGAAATAGCCAATAATACGATAAACCAAGACTATAGGTTCTATCGCAGGATTAGGAACTTTGAAGTGGAGATTGCATTTAAGAAGATGAAATCAAAAAAGGCTTTGGGACCAGATGATATCCCTATTGAAGCTTGGAAGTGTTTGGGTAAAAAGGGGGTTGCTTGGTTGACTAGGTGGTTTAGCAAAATTTTGTTGACTAGGAACATGCCAGATGAGTGGAGGAAAAGTATTTTAGTTCCAATCTATAAGAATAAAGGAGATGTCCAGAATTGCAACAATTATAGAGGAATCAAGCTAATGTGTCATATAATGAAAGTGTAGGAGAGGGTGATAGAACGTCGATTGCGAGATATAACAGATGTGTCAGAGAATCAATTTGCATTTATGCCTAGCAGGTCAACAATGGAAGCTATCTTTCTTTTGAGGAGAGTAATATAAAAGTACAGAGAAAAGAAAAGAGACATTTATATGGTGTTTATAGACCTTGAGAAAGCTTATGATAGAGTGCCCCAGGATATAATATGGTGGGTGTTGGCGAAGAAAGGGGTGACAAAAGGTTACATTGATGTGATTAGGGACATTTATGAAGGGGTGGTGACCACTATTAGATCGCCTGCTGGAGAGATAAATGAATTTCCTATCACTGTAGGGTTACATCAAGGATCTACCTTAAGTCCTTATCTTTTTTCTTTAATTATGGATGAGTTGACGAGAAATATCTAGGATGACGTGCCATGGTGTATGCTTTTTGCAGACGATGTAGTGCTAGTGGATGAGACTAGAGAAAGAGTTAATACAAAGTTGGAGATTTGGAGAAAAGTTCTTGAATCTAAAGGATTTCGGATAAGCAGAACTAAGACAGAGTACATGGAGTGTAAATTTAGTAACAATAACAATGAAAGCAGAGGAAAGGTGAAGATTGAGAACCAAGAATTGCCTAAGAGTGAACATTTTTGTTATTTAGAGTATATTATCACAACAGCAGGGGAGATTGATTCGGATGTGGCCCATAGGATTAAGGTGGGATGGTGTAAGTGGAGAAGTGCGTCTGGAGTACTGTGCGATAAATGAATACCCACTAGACTTAAAGGTAAGTTCTATAGAATGACTATTAGACCAGCGATGTTGTATGGGACGGAGTGTTGGGGGACAAAGAAACAACATATAGATAAGATGAGTGTGGCTGAGATGAGAATGCTGAGATGGATGTGTGGCAAGACTAGACAAGACAGAATTAGGAATGAGTGTTTTGGGAATGGGTAGGAGTAGCACCGATAGAAGATAAGTTGAGAGAGAATCGATTAAGATGGTTTGGTCATATTCAACGGAGACCTAGTGAAGAGATGCGGTGGTGTAACGGTAGATGAAAGTGTTAGGGGACGAGGTAGGTCTAGATTAATGTTGGTTAGCGTTGTAAATAGAGATATGGATCTACTTAATTTGACTAACGAAATGGCCTTTGATAGGGCCGCGTGGAGAAGAATGATTCATATAGCCGACCCCATTTGATGGGACTTAAGGCTTGGTTTGGTTTATGTATATCACAAACCTGATTATACATTCTAGGATTTTGTGAAACTAACTGTAATACATTGGTTTATTCTCTGTTCCTTATTTTTAGAGCTTCCACAATTGAGAAGTGTGACATCCATGGAGCTGGGTTGTGATGCCCGCGGCTATTCTCGTGCTGGAAATGAAACGGCGATTTGGTACTGTGTTATTCTAGCAGGAAGATCAAGCCCAGAACTCAACAAAATGCGTGCAGTGAGTTTGTTTGCCCTGCTTGTTATGTTAAATTAAATCCCTACTTGGTAGTTATTTCCTAGAAATGATTTAGCTACTTCGTTGGGAAAGATTCATGATGTTCATTCGAAGTTATGACACAGAAAGTATACTCATTCAAAATTTGACATTGAATATAACAGAAAGATTCATGTACGCATGCCCAAATGCTATTATATTCTTCTAGTTTACTAAACGGAGTACATTACTATGATAAAGACTGTGCGCAGGATCCAAGAAGCACTGTCCACAGTTGATAAAGATCAGCCGTCGTTGCTAGCGGCTGTTGCACTGAAGGAAAAGCGGTTGACATTTACCTGGCTTGATGGGGAAGCCCAGCAAGTAAGTGTCACCTTTTGTTTGTCTGGCATGTCAATGTTTTCCAAGTTTAGTTCTAGTTCAATTCACATTTGTAGTAGTGAATGGATTAATTAATTTGAGGGTCATGTATGTGATGCTGTATGGTACTTGGTAGGTAGCAATTTATTCTGAAATTTTAATCTCTTTGTTGAACTTAGTTGGGATCGCTATTGGTATTGGAAGATTTTTGCCAAAGTGCCAGTATCTTAATCTAAATGGTGGCCTAAGTTGGAAAAGGTGGTCAGTGATTATTGCTGTTATAAATTCTGACAGTGTTATACTGCCATAAAATGATGTGAAATTATCTACATTACAAATCATTCAATCTAATAGCAGGATAAATTCTGAAACATTAAATGCTAAAACCACATGTGACCTTTGGCCTTGAAAATGCAGGGTATCAAAAAACATCGTCACAACTTCCTTATGCGCTATACTCTCGTGCTGTAAGCAGCTGAGAATTTCTACCTGAAACTTTTGGAATAGTCCAAGAATCTGATTGCATTCATAAACCTTTTGACATCTGAATATGGTTTTTTGAGAAGATTATAGAGGTCTGTCACTGATTGAAATTTTAGGATGTAATTCTCATTTTTATGGCTGTTCTTTTCCTTTCTTTAATTTTTTTTTTTTTTCCTTTCGAAGTACTTACTAATAATCTTTCAAAATATGTGTTATTAATCTTAGAAGTTAAATGTACGATTTGAGCCACAAATCCTACAATGTCATGTTTATACAAATATATTTTGTATTTAAAAGATGTATTGAGGCTCGCTTCGAGGTGAGGCTAAGGTAGAATGCATTGAGTCTTTTTTATTTTTTGGTGAAACTCTCCAAAGACTTGCACATCATAGTTTGAGGCATGCAACTCATGGGCACCTTGTACTCCTTTTGCACATAAATATGAGGAATTGTGTTACATGGACTCTTCTATTTCCCCTACAGTACCCGTGTCCACCAGATAGGACATGGGTAAGGGTGTGGGATATGTGTCCGACACTCGTACCTAATTTAGGCACTCAAGCCCCGTTTGTTTTGTGGTGTAATAGATGGGAGGGGATTAGGATGGAGGTGGGGTTATTTAGTGTTGTGTTTGTTTGTGGAATTGGGGAGGGGATTAGGATGGAGGAGGGAATTAAGATGGAGGTTGGAAGGGGGATTGGGATAGAGGAGGTGGAGGTGGAGGTGGTATTAGAAAAATAGTGAGGGGATTAGAAATTTTTTTATTTTTTTTGTTTTTTACATATTGGGAATTTTTTTTTAAACATTAATGTTTAATTTTTTATATATTTTTATTTGTTTTATTATTTTATATGCAAATAATTTAATAATTCTTACACTCACAACTATCATCAAAACAAACACAATTTTACCTAATCGCTTCACTATCAATCCCCTTACTAACATTCCCCTCACTATTAATTCCTTCACTATGAAACCCCTCCATTCTACCTCTGAAAACAAACGGGGCCTCAGATCCTTTAATTTGTAACAATACATGAAAAAGAAGAAGAAACTCGCATTTGTTAGTAAAGTAATATTTTTAGCCGCTCACATGAATTATATATAGAAATTTCAAAATTTTCCTATATCTTATTTAATTTCTAGTATATTTTTACAGAATTTACAACATCTCATCCGAGAATATTATATAAAATATAATATATGTGCATATGACGTGTCCTAGTACTCATATTCAATTTTGGATACATGTCCCAAGATTTGAATTTATGAAGGTCTGATGCTTGGATACTCACCCGCACCTGGTACTCATACTTGAGTCCCATGTAACAGTACGTATATGGAGAGCTTGACTGGGGTTGTTGTTAAGCTTATTATAATACATAGTTTTATTTTATTTTTTTTGATGGTCTAATACATAGTTTAAATTTAAACATAAAAAATAAGAACCTCTTTTGTAACCATCATATTTCATGGAAAAAATCAAGAAAAAATATAAAGCAAAGACTCAAGTAAGAAGTTCAATAACTGAAACTAAGAATGTCAGGTTCATCTTGAAGATTTTTAGAGAAGAGAAAGTGATAGAGAATAGGTTAGACCGCATTCCCTTTTATATTGATAATACTGAGTAATTATATGAGTGCCAGAAGGCATAAATTATGGGCCAGCCCATTGCATCAATAAAGGGAAAAATAAATATAGAAAGAATACAATATAACGAATATTCTTTCCTATTCTAAGACTCTCCCTCAAGCTGGTGTGAAGATATTTCTCATGCCCAGCTTGGTGAGAATGTCATGAAATGGTTTGCTTGCTATGCCCTTGGTAAGAACATCTGCCAGTTGGTCCCCAATCTTCACAAATGGAATACATATGGTGCCACTAGTGAGTTTTTCCTTAATGAAGTGCCTATCAATCTCCACACGCTTAGTCTTGTCATGTTGAACTGGATTATGAGCTATGTTGATTGCGGCTTTGTCGTCACAATACAATCTCGTGGAATCGGTCTTATGGATCCCCAAGTCTCCCAATAATAGTCTAATCTATAGCAACTCACATACACCCTGAGCCGTAGCCTTGAATTCTGCCTCAGCACTAGATCTAGCAACCACTTTCTGTTTCTTACTTCGCCACGTGATTAGGTTGCCTCCAACAAATGTGCAATATTCAGAAGTTGATCGTTTGTCAGTAACCGATCCAGGCCAATCCGCATCAGTGAATGCCTCCACACTGAGATGTCCATGTTTTGAGAAACGGAGACCCTTTCCAGGAGAAGCCTTCAAGTGTCTCAGGATTCTCATAATTGCCTAAGTGGGAATTTCTAGGAGCATGCATAAACTGGCAAACCATGCTCATTGCAATGACAATGTCTGGACGGGAGTGGGATAAGTATATGAGCTGACCCACTAACCTCTGATATATCCCCTTGTCCACTGGATCTCTCCCTTGATCCTCACTTAGTTTCTGACCTGGTTCTAGAGGTGTATCATATGGTCTACTTCCAAGCATTCCAGTTTCCTTGAGCAAGTCAAGTACATGCTTCCTCTGGCATATGAAGATGCCATCCTTGGACCGGCCCAAAAAATACTTCAAATTGCTTAAGTCTTTGATTTCAAACTCCTTGGCTAAGTATTCCTTCAACCAAGGAATCTCCTCAACATCATCTCCTGTCAAAACAATATCATCAACATAGACAATAAGAATTGTGGTCTTACCAAGTGAGGAGTGTTTCACAAATAAGGTGTGATTAGCTTGACTTTGCTTGAACCCATATCTCAGCATAGCTTGAGCAAACCTTTCAAACCAAGTTCTAGGGGATTGCTTTATCCTATAGAGTGACTTTCAGAGCCTGCACACTTTACCTTTGGACCTAGCATCTTTAAAATCAGGAGGAATATCCATATAAACCTCTTCTTTTAGGTTTCCATGAAGGAAGGCACTCTTCACATCAAACTGATGAAGTAGCCAATTCAGATTTGCAGCAAGAGACAGTAGAATTCTTATAGAGTTCATCTTAGTAACTGGTGCAAATGTCTCTTGGTAATCTACCCCATAAGTCTGAGTAAAACCCTTAGCAACTAGTCTTGCTTTGTACCATTCTATGGAACCATCTACTTTGTGTTTTGTAGTGTACACCCACTTACATCCAACTTGATTTTTGCCTCTAGGTAACTCCACTAACTCTCAAGTGCCATTCTTGCTGAGAGCTCGCATCTCTTCCATTATGGCATGTTTCCATTCAGGAATGGTGAGAGCCTCCTAAAAACTGTAAGGCAGACTCACAGAAGAAATCTTAGACAAAAAGACTTTATATGAGGGAGACAGATTAGAATAAGAGACATGATTTGTAATAGGATGCTGAGTACATGACCCAACCCCTTTCTATTAGCAATGAGAACATCAAGATCTGAAAGCTCAGGAATGAGAGCACTAGGATCAGAATTACCTAGACTCTCAGGAGAGGGGAGTGACTCTGGACACTCATCCGAGGAAGCAGTTGGCAGGAGAGGAGGGAAAATAGGTTCTTGTATCCAGGTGACTTGTTGTCTGTCCTTGTCCCTGACATAAACTTTGCCTCCATCAACAACTGCTACGGGCTTATCATCCTCTATCTGTGCAACCACTGGCAGAGGTGGAACATGAATCTCTTTACACCAAGGCGTCTCCTAAAGGGATGACTGGGACATTGGAGAGTGGAGAAAGTAAGACTGAGACTCGAAAAAGGTGACGTCCATGAAGACAAACCATTTGCGAGTGGGAGGATCATAACACTTATAACCCTTTTGTGTGGCAGAGTAACCTAGGAAAACACACCGAAGAGACCGAGGATCCAATTTACCACAAGTAGGAGAATGATTATGGACAAAACAAACACAACCAAAGGTCTTAGGGGCAAGGCAGAACCCAGAAGAGGTGGACCCGAACAGAACTTAGAGAGGTGTTTGCTTGTGAAGGGCTTGGGTAGGAAGACAATTAATCAAATAAGTGGCAGTGAGAACTGCCTCTCCTCAATAAGATCTATGAACACGCATTTCAAAGGATAGACAACGGGCCACATCAAGGTGGTGATGATATTTCGTTTCGGCAACCTCATTTTGTTGAGGGGTATTGGTGTAGGAAGTTTGATGAATAATGCCACGAGTAAAAAAATAACTGGCAAGACTAGAGTCGAGATATTCTCCCCCATTATCAGAACGCAAAATTTTGACAACCGTCCCAAACTGAGTGCAAATCATTTTATGGAAGGTTTGAAACATAGAAAACACGTCATTTTTATCTTTCAGCAGATAGACCCAAGTGGCCCTAGAATAGTCATCGATGAAAGTAACGAATCATTTTTGACCTTTTAAAGACATAAAACGTGAGGGACCCCAAACATTAGAATGAATCAAAGTAAATGGAACTGAACTTTTATTAATAGAGGGAGCAAAAGAAGCTCGGTGTTGTTTCCCAAGTTGACAAGACTCACATTGAAAATCAGACACACTATTCTTCTCAAACCCAAAAGGAAATAAATGCTTAAGTAGTAAAAAAGAGGGATGTCCTAAACGACGATGCCACAGCCAGAGGTCTTCCTTGGTGGATGGTAACTGAACAGAGGAGTGAGCCAGCCCGTCTGTCTGGTCGAGAATGTAGAGACCATGTTCTGCTCTACCACTGCCAATCTCCTTCCTCGTGATAAGGTCCTAGAAGAGATAACGATCAGGAAAAAAACGTCACGCTACAATTCAAATCACAAGTAATACAACTCAAAGATAAAAGATTAACACTAAAATTAGGAACATGGAGAACAGGGGATAAAGGAAGGTAAGGTGTGACATGAATTAAACCCTTCCTAGATACAGACGACGTAGTACCATCAGCAATACGTACTTTTTCTTGACTTGAACAGGGGTTATATTTGGAGAATAAATGAGAGGAACCAGACATATGGTTAGAAGCACCAGAATCAATTATCCAGGGCACTGTGGTATGAAATAGCAATGCATATGGAGAGGAAGCCAAATTACCTGAGTTGGCAAAGGAAGAAGAGGGTGCACCTGTGGTAGAAGTGGAAAAGCGATGGTCTATCAAGTGGCGAAGAGCGATATCAAAATCCGAGGCAGATAACCCCGAAACATCAGCAGCCAGTGAGACAACGGGAGATGAAGGTGGTGGCTCAACCGTGTCTGAAAGATGAGCTCGAGCATTGGCCCCTCGGCCTCTAGACAGGCCAGATCTACCCTCGCAAGTACCAGGACGGTCTCTGTAACCACCAGGAGTCCCATGCAGCTTCCAACAAGTCTCTTGGGTATGTCGAGGGCGACGATAGTAGTCACAGAAAAGATTATCCTTCTCAGAAGAAAGATGAGAACCATGGGACACACGCTCGCTAGTGCGGGAAGGTGCAGAAACCAAAGCAGAACGATCAGTGGTGGTAAAAAGAAGCATCGCAGAGCGGCGACTCTCTTCATTCTGTACTAAAGCAAAGGCTTCCTAGAGAGAAGGAAATACATCCATGCTAAGGACACGGCTCCGAACAGGGTCATACTCCACATTTAGGCCTTCTAAGCACTTGAAGATCCGCTCTTGTGCCACAAACTTCAGGTAACCAGCAGAATCTGTGAGATAGACAGGCTTGTAATCATGAAGATGATCAAGCCTCTTCCATCCATTGCTAAGAAAGGTATAATACTGGAGAATAGTCATCTCACCTTGTACCGACCTTTCAATGGAGTGACGTAACTCGAAAGCTTGGGAAAAGTTCCCCTTCCGGGAGTAAGTGGTAGCCATGGCCTCCCAAATATCCTGGGCAGTGTCCATAGAGAGATAGCCCTCGCCAATCTTTGGAACCATAGAATAGATCAACCAACCCATAATAAGGGAGTTGGTGATCTCCCACTGATCATAATTCGAGTCTGTGGTGGTTGGTGCCGATATCCTGCTATCAACATACCCCATCTTCCCTTTGCTCTTGAAAAAAATAGTCAAACTTTGCGACTGCGCTAGATAGTTCTGACCATTGAATAGAGAAGTGGTGATTTTGAGGCCAGGGTTGAAGTTATCAGTCATAGTAGGAGGTATAATGGAACTCTCGCGTTGAGGTGGCTGAGAAGTAATGGATTCACTAAGGGAATCTGCCATGGATACTCTACTATTTAACTCAAAAAAAAAAAAAAAAACAAGGTCATTCACAAATCCGGAAGATAAAAGTGGAAGGAAAGACACAACTACCACTGTGACAGCATAAAGAATAATTAAGAACTCATAAATTTTTTTTTTTTTTTGTCACTGCATTTTTTTTTTTTATAGGTTAAAACAGAAAACAGAGAGTTTAAAACGTAGAACGAGCAGACCCAGAGACTGGCCGAAAGAGACAGAAGACCAGGGGACTGTCATAGAAGAGCTAGACAGCCAGAGGGACTGTCGTTGAAGGTGAAGAGCCCTGGAAGGGTGCCAACAAGATGCTTGGAGCCAAGAGGACCTGCGACACAGCCTAAAGAGCCAGGGAGGGCTCTCGACAAACCTCTAGAAGACGAGAGGGGGTCTGCCGAGACCTGGGTCGAGGGTTTTGGGAGACTTGGGTGAGTAAGAGAGGCTGGGTGCTAGGTTTCGGTGGCTCGGTGGCTGCCGGAGAAGAGAGAGGCTGCTAGAGTGGTAGAAGAGAATGGCTAGGGCCTGTTTGGCTCTGATACCATGAAGATTTTTAGAGAAGAGAAAGTGATAGGGAATAGGTTAGACGACATTCCCTTTTATATTGATAATACTGAGTAATTACAGGAGTGCCATAAGGCATAAATTATGGGCCAGCCCGTTACATCAATAAATGGAAAAATAAATATAGAAAGAATACAATATAACGAACATTCTTTCCTATTCTAACACATCTTCGATAAGGGCAAGTTTCCTATTCTGTAATGAAATGTTCAACGCCTTGAGAAAAGTATTTATACATTTATATTTAATTTTAAATAAAATTAAAATTAATGTGTACTAATTGGGCGTTGTTTTTTAATTTAATTTTAAATAATTTTTTCTCACTAAATATAAAAATTTGAAATTTGAAATGCTTATGTGTTGATGCCTTGAGACTTACGCAGTCACATTTAAAAGCTTTGGTATATACATATTTAGCCATGGCCTGTCTAGTGCAAAGCATGTACACCTCAATTGTTTTGGTGTATTAGATTATGTTCTCCATGTGAGACATGGCTAATTAAAAGTATTCATCATTCATTGTTATCCTATTTCAGTTCAAAACCAACTTTTGGAACTCAAAATTGTTTTGTTTCTTTAGTGATTTTTTTTCTTCATATTTTAGTTTTTTTTTTTAGATCCGCCAAATTAGACGCACTTAAAATCTAAAACATTTGAAAAAGAGATGAAAAAAGTTAAAGACAATTTCAGATCTTTTTACAAATATTTTATATTTTAAGTTCATCTAGATTAAGTGCATCTAAAAAGTTCAAAAAAAAAAAAAAAAAAAAAACTAAAATATGAAAAAAGCTCACTAAGGACCCCCCCCCCCCCCCCAAAAAAAAAAAAAAAAATGAAAAACAAAGAAACTCAAAAGCAATTCATAAATTAAACCAAAGAAGGTGAAAGTTTTTCATTATGATTCTGGTCATTTTAAAAACTTTGGAGGTTATCTTTCCCAAATTTTTGTACTCTTGTTGATTGATTCTGTTTCGTGGATCTAGCTATATGTACAGGGAAATGTGATTCATCTCAAAGAATGAAATACAAAGGAGTGTAGGAAGTACATAGAATGAATTTCTGTGATAGCTGTATGTACAGAGAATGTGATTCCTCTCCAGCTATAGAAATAATGCTATTATGTAGGTCAAGCTATTTAGTGTAGGAAACAGAATGTGATTCCTCTCACAGAAGGTGTTATATAGTAAAAATTGAACTAAGTTCACCAGGTTGCGTATATGAGGCATGTAGTATTATATTGCAAAGGTGAAAATTATTCATAAACTCCAATAATAATTGTGTAAGATGTCATTGCAGCAGCATTGTACATATGATTAGAGGTTGTTTGCTTCTGCTTTATTCAGTTGAAGGAATGATCTTTCCATCTCTCCGCTGTTATTCCTAGCACCATTTGTAGGGTTTTTTTTTTTTTTTAATTTGTTTTATGTAGAAGTATGTGTGCTTACTAATTATGGATTATAATATTTTAATTAATAATGATCATGATGGACTATTTTACACTGAAACATTTAACAAATGATCTTTTGCAACTGTATTAGTCACTAAATTTCTCTTCTCCAGCGATATTGTTTTTTCCACACTCAAACGGAGAACAGCTATGATACATGTGGACCTAGGAGGGATATAACAGATGTACCACAGTTAATTATTGTACGTTACAAAAGGAATGCTACAGAAGATAGTATTAAAAATGAGGAAAAAAAGCCAAAAAACATGTTGGAGGTATTTCTGAATGATGATGTGGATCCTGCATCACAACTTGTTGCGAGGTACAATGGTTCTGAAGAAAGTTCAGAGGTTTGGCCTTCTATCTGTTGTGAGATGGATTTTACTACATGTTTTAATTATTGAGATATATTTCACTCTGAATTGAGCAGTTAATGCAAATGCAACATTCTTTGTGCTTTAGTGCACCTTTTCACATTGAGTTGTTTCTTTTTTATTTGGTTGGTAGATCATCAAGTGGATCTCTCAAATAATCGAAGATGGTGACTCTAGGGAGCTCCCCTTTTTTGTAAGTTTAACATAGACAAACTTTTTTTAGAATTAAGCTTCCTTTTGGTACTTGAATGGATGCATTTGTGTATTTTGCTGAGGGGTTTAATTACCTTCACTTCATTATTGATACCTAAGAAGCACGAACATGTGACACGACATTGACACACCGACATGTAAATTTTCAAAAAATGTAGGACACGACACGTTGGGGACTTCTGCAAAATATATAATTTATTTATGTATTTATCAAATATATGTCATATATAAGGATAAATAATTATTATGTCATATATATAAATATTTAAGTATAATATATTCATTTTAGAAGTATAAAGGAGGAGAATAGGTATAAATTTATTTAATTTTTGTTGTATCATTAGATTCCAAGTTATTTATTCAAACTCGTAATATGTTTCATGTATGTTCAAGTGTTGGAAAGTGTCCGGCTATGAAGCATAGGTACTCCGAAAATATTACCATACTCATATCGGGTACTTACAGGGTATTGGTACGTGTACCGTTAGGATTGCATGCGTATCGGGTACTTGAAATATGTACCAGGTACTTTTTATACATTTTTTGGCACGTGGGTACTTTGTAGGTACATGATGGGTACATCGGGAGTACACCAAGCTATGGGACATTGGTGGTGATACATTTAATTTATTAGTGAGTTATGATTTACTTGAAATTGCAATTCTTTTACTTGAAATGTCAAAGATGAAAGATGTGCTATTCAATGATAAAGTTGATGAAAGTGAAAATTGATGTTTAAAGTTTCCAAATTTTTCTTAGTTGGCTTTTGGAATGAAATTTTGTTTTGTAATTTCTCCTATCTAATGACATTAAAATAGCATATGGACTTTGCTTTGATATTAGTATTGTTGAACTATGATTTCTCTTTTGGTTTTGTAATTTTCCTTTTAGTTTTGGTATTGAACTTTGATTGGTAGATTGAATCTCAAACAATAAACTATGAAAAATAAAAAAATTTGTTGATATACCACAGCTGTACCCCATATCCTATTTTTTTTTAGGTTTTGGCCGTATCAGCGTACCCGTACAAGTATCCATACCCGCACCCTTGATACATAGGTATCTGATGAGTGTCAGACACGGCATGTTACGTTCTTAGAAGTGTCCGTGCTTCTTGGATTGATACTCATTGAACTTTGTGGTTTTTTGAAGGATGTATACACTCTGGAGCTTAGAGTTGCATCTCTTTCATACAAGATGTTGTGTGCTCAAACCTTTTCTGTTTGTCTCATTGCAGAGAGCAAAAACTCCTGCACTTGTTCCCGAAGATGCAGATCCTATTTGGTCAGTAGGTGCCAAAAATATTCTATCCAAAGGGACAGGAATGAAACAGAGAATTGGTAGCATCATGAATGGAATCCACAATCGCCTAGGAGATCCAAGGATTGGCCCAGTCTTGCTGTTAGGAGCATTGATGTCTTTCGGTAGCATCTGGTTGCGAAGGAGCCAATCAACTCATCCAAGTCAATCAAATAATCAAACTCAATCGAGCAAAAAAGTAAGTCATGGCATATTGTGCTCCTGGGAGCATTGTTATTGTCTTTTTTTTTTTTCCAGCTATTATCTTCATCTCCAATCCAATGTGATTTCATTGATATTTTTCTGACTCATGATTAGTCCTTTCTTTTATTTCCCTTTTCTACTTTTTAGCATCAATATTTTCCTTCTAATTATTTTTTATATGTGCGATGTCTTGGCTGCATAATATTTTACTTGATTAATTTAGTAACTTCTATTAATATTCTGTTAAGACTAGTCCACCAATGTGATATATGTGGGTCTCATACATTTGTTAGGTTAGTTTAAGCATGTATTGGCGTTAGGATAGTAGAGTCCGAAATCTATAGGGAAACCCAATGTGTAGGTTTCGGTTACCTAATTTTATGGAACTAGGTTTTTTGTGGATAGACTATTATAAATAGTCATGGAGACTATGTTTTGGTGAGATTAAGAGAAGGATAAAATAGCGATGTAAGGGGTGACAAAAAATACCGTGAAGGCATTAGAGTGATCAATGGCTCAACTACTCTTGAGCATGGGGTTCTAGTAGTGATATGGGTTTTGAGCGTGTTGACTATCTCACATGTATTACCTATTTTTTATTCATAGTTGAATCTCTCTCCCATGGATGTTGGCAATTGTTGCCGAACCACAAAAATCTGTGTCTAATTGTTTTTCTCTTTGGCTTGTGCATTGTGTGCTTCCGTTCACATTGGTGGGATGTGGTATAAATCCCATTCCCAACATATTCTTCGAAGTTTCCCTTCATTTAGTTCAAATGCAGTCTCATATACCATGTGGGTAGCAGCCTTTTTTGTTTTTTTTTGTTATTTTATTTTATTTTCTTGACAGCCATGTTATTGCCTATTCATTGTTAATTTATTTCTGCTCCTAACAGATTATTGTACTGAGTGATAGCTTTGAGCATATCTCTGAATCTTCTCATTCAACAATTCACATTTTCCTGCTTTGCAATTTGTAGACTTGTCATTCTCATTGAAAAAGCAACACCCCACCCCAAACTCAGACACTAAGAAAGACACTTAAAAAAAAAAAAAAAAAAATGAAGGATTTTTATCTCTCCCTCACCACGAATCATTCTTGTATGATTGTTCCAAAGTTTTTAAAAGCAAATGCGTAACGTGAGACATATTCCCTCATGAGGAGAGAGGCGTAAGCCTCAAGGCGTTGATGCATTAGAATTTTGAATTTTATATTAAAATAGTAACAAAATATTAAAAATTAAATTTGATGTAAATACTTTTCTCCTTAACGTGTCAAAAAATTTCATTGTAGAGATGGAAGCTTGCCCTCATCAAAGGTAAATCGGCATTTTTAGCTTAAGTTATCGAGCTTTTCACTCTTAGTAGCAAAAAATTCCTTCTTGGTTGACATTTCTTACTTAGAAATGCGAATTCTCCACTCCCAAGGAAGAAACCTGTAAGAAACTCACTTCCATTGAGGAAGAAACTCACACCCATTGGGGAAGAACCTCACACTCAACTGAAATAGAACCCCTCAAATATACAAATCTCATAGAAACGAAAGAAAAACAGCTCAAATTTATTCTCGACTTTTTATTTGTACCTAGTAAATACAATTTACAGTTGACATCAATCTCCAATATTAATTCCTATTTTAATACATAATTACAACTAACCAACATAAACATCAGTGATCTTAATTTTGCTATGCATACATAACTGCCCAATTCACTGCAGTGGGACTTGGATAAGCATTTTGTACGTTAAACAATATTTGTTTTATGCATTTTTTCCCCCTCTGCTTTCTATATGTTTGCTTAATCACCATATGAAAATTTCCAGGATGATGAAGATAGACCAAATCAGAGACGCAAGAAGAGAGCGGTGTCAAACCAAGATCGTCCTCCTTCCATCACTGACACAGAACCAAACGATGCTTACCAGATGCCACTATCAGATTCTGACTCCGAGTAATAGATGGTGTTCAAATGAATCAAGGTTTGACATTAAGCAAATTAAGCACATGGGGTTCTCAAAGTAAAGATCATAGTTTTATCTCCATTGTAACAAGTAACTAGCAAATGGCTGCCCAACATATATACATTGATCATTTAGAAATTATACCATGAATTTTGGGAACCTGTTTGAATTGATAGTTTGTCCGTTTTAGTCTCAATGTGTGACTGAATCATAACTTTGGGATAATTTTTGATTTACTTGCAATTGTGTTACCTTCAGGAGCTGCTTTACCTTTCTTATTTGGAAAAGGAAGCACATATGTGATTGTATCACTAAGTTGTAAAATTTTAATGAAAAATTCTCATGAAGATTCAGGAGATATGTAATATTTTAGAAGGTTAATTCCCAGAAAAGAAAATTTTCAACAAGTTTAGATTAATATATTGTTCAAACTTAACGGAGTCTTGAGGTTAATTTCATATTCCTCCCTGAGATTTGGCAAGATGATATCTAGCCCCCAAAGGTTTCTAAGCAGGAAGGGTTGGACATGGGTGTCTCCATTGAGTCTTGTTAAAATATTAAGGTTGTGTTTGGATTAAGGAATTGAAAAGGGAAAGAGAGAAAGGTTGGGTGAAAATTTGGGAAATGTAGCTATATTTCATGCACACTTCACACCGAATTTTTCATTTTGTCTTTTCTAAATACCTACTCAAGTCTACGATTCAAACGCAGTTTAAAAAAATAAATATTCTCCTTTCATGATGTGAAACAAGGACCTCCTAATCAAGATGTTCAAACGTAACAAGTTGTTTTTACATTTGAAATTTCGATTTACTAAGTTCAATTGAGTGTTGATTTATTTGTTAGAAGAGTCATGTGGCATATGGCACTGATTGGTAATTTAAAAAAATATAAAAAAGTTGTTCAGTTCTTTTATGATACTCTCTATATACACATAGATGTATGTACATAACGTGGATATCGGATTATCAAGTCTTTATGGCTATCTAATATCTATGTATCTATTTTAATATATAAAAGGAAGGCGGTTGGTGGTGTTGACATTTTTGTCTCATATTGGGTTTTTTCAAAATATTCCTATATTTGTAGTTTTTGTAAAAATTATACAGAGAGGACAAGTCTCAAACTCAGGATCATGGATTTAATAATAAATGTTCTTACCAATTGAGCAAGGCATGTGCATTCTTTTTTATTATTATTCTTATAATATTATTTTTTTCAAGTTGTACACGTATCGCATGTGCGGACTGCTAATATATATATATATATATATATTTGTCCATCACTTATATTTATTGCTTGTAAAAAACAAGTTAATGAGCATAGGAGGAAATAAAACAAAAAAGAAAAAAACACCATACATAACCAAAGTTTCTACTTGATAGGTGAGCGTGACGCCACTTTTTATCGCACTCTTTTTAGCAACCAATACTAATTTTGCATTTTATCCCTCTAGTTTAAAAATTTTTATTTGATGTCAATAGATAGTGAAATTTCTTTCTAATCACAAACAATGAAATATGGTTTTTCATTTTGTAGCACTTAATTTTGGATTTTTAGTTTTTAATTTGAAATTTCTCTATTTATAGATAATAAAAATTTCATTGTTAAAAAATAAATCACATCTTCAATATTGCATATTCAATACCAAATCTTACTGAATGGATTTCGATGAGAGTATTCCAAAAATTACTTTAAAAAAATTAAAAGTTAGTATTTAAAAGTTTAAATAATAAAATTAGCTTTTCAGTAATTGGGTTGTGTTTGTTGCACGTGTTGCCCTCCTCACAATAAACCTTATGGGCTTGTTTGTTTTCTTATAAAAAATCTTATTATAAGGGATCTATTATAAAAAAATCTCAACTTTTATTACTCTAGTCTTGTATTAAATTTTTTTTATGGATATGAACCAATAGAGGGGTGTGATTGGGTCAGTTTGGTTTGAGTTGATATTAAATTTAGAACATATTTAAATGAATCATGCACTTGAACTAAATCAATCCAATCCAAAAAAATGAATCAATCAATAATAAATAATTAAAATAAACAAGCTTTAATATTTAAATCTAACACAAACATAAAATAAATATTGTTTAATACAAGCCAACAGTTGTGAATAGAATAGTGAAATCTAACTCAAGCTTAAATACAACTAAAATAAATCAAATCCAGTAACACAGCTAATAAAATAAAATTAGGTACCGTAAATTCCAACTCTGCCTTCCAGTATTTTCTTCTTCCACTTCCCATTTTTCTTCTTATGCTTCTCAATATCGACTGAAAATCAAAATAAATATTGAGAAATGATTAGTTGCAATCAAGTCCATTAGAATAGACCAATTAGGCAAAAACATGCCGATATAGATTGAATCTTATAATATAAATAAATATATAGATTTGGTTATCAAGTTTGTTTGATATAGATAGAACCTAAACCAAAAATTAATCCAATCCTAATTGAACACTCAAAACTAAACCAATGTATTAAAAAAAAACCAAACCAACCCAATAATTTCGGTTTTGTTTAGTTTTTTTTATTCTATGAAAATTTGTCCACCCCTAAACCAATATAAAGGCAAAAAAGCAGAGATATATATATATATATATATATATATATATGAATAAAGCTTTGGACTCCCAGTGGAGGTGCTGGGGGTTCCTTTCTATTGGTCAAAAAAACAGTTTTTTTTTTTTTTTTTTTGGTTTTCAGTCAACCCCAAGCCGATACGTGACACTGGGGGGTCACTGGGGGTCTGTAGCATTGCTATATATATATATATATATATATATCAACATATGTTATGATGAGAATTAATGAGGGGGATGTGAAAGAAATGATAAGAGACCCAACACTTGTTTCGTCTCTTGTGAAAGAAAGGATTATCCAGGCAGAATTGAGAAATTTACCGAATGTCGAGGTAGGACACATGTCGCACTTTGTAAAAATCTTCTCCTCCTTCACCATTGACCCTTCGAAGCTTGTTCTTGAAATTTTGGCTCATAGCCCTAATTGTAAATCGTTGGAGGGTAGCAACGAATCTCAGTCCCTCTGGAACCATTTCTAGTCCTGGGCAACATTCAATTTCTAAAGAAGAGAGATTGGGCATGGCTTCTTTTTCCACCTCCCACTCGTTTAAGTCGTAAAAACGATTGAGTTCTAGGGTTTTGAGTTGGGGAAACCATTAGCGGAGCAAACCATTTTGAGTTGTGGGAAACCATCAGCGGAGTCAACCAGTTTGTGTTCAATGTCAGAACTACCTAAAAAGAGATATTGTAGGTTAGGTAGCCTCTCTAATGTTGGCATAGGGTCTTCTTCAAGTTCACATCCAGACAACTTTAACTCGATGAGGCTGGGAGAGAAACCCTGGCAGTATTCTGGTAACTTGGTAATAGGTAGTTGATGAAAGCCGCTAAATCCTGATTGATCCTCTTCCAGAAAGTTGCATCTTCTAGTTGCCGAAGATTGATCAATTTACACAGATCATTCACGTCACAAGACCGTGTGTCAAACCCTCCTAATGTTTCGAAGTTGCTCAACCCATCAAATTTTTAATTTAACATCGAGATCCAACTGAATATACAAATGCCTCAATTGTTCCATTCCATGTAAGACTATTACTTCACCTGAGTTGAAGTGGCAATTTCGTAAATCCAAGGTTTGCAAGTATTTCAACTTGCAGATAGACGAATGCCACTTCGGTATCAAACATCTTCTAAAACTCAAGTACCTCAAGCTAATTAGGTCACCTATTGATTTGACGAACTTTTTATCAAAGCAAAATCCTTGAAGATCCAAATTCCTAAGCAATTTGAAGTACTTGAAATGGGAGTTCAACTCTGTCAAATACACTCCTTGATTGCAGAACAATATTGATCTTAGCTGATTAGTTGTCTCCAAGTCAGGGAGGAAAACTCTTTGGCCATCCCTATTCAAATGAATTGCAAGCCTGCGCATTTTTGGAATAGTAGTTGTTGATGTGGTGGAAAAGCAATTAGTTGGATCAGTTTCACGTTGGAGAAAAATGATTCGAAGAAAATCATTTATTTCTGCCTTTGACAAACATAGCTCTAGCATGAGATCATGAATGCGACAATAATTGATCTTTTGAGTATATGTCTCTACTTGTACTAGAACCATGCACCTCTGTGCAAGCGCACCCAAGCAACGTTTTGCCACATCCATTATTGTTTCATCCCCTACTCTATCATCATCTACAATTATACCATCAGCTATCCACAAGTGATAGTCTCTCAGCGTCTATCCTAGAATCCTCCGGAAAGTGACCTAAATATAGAAAACATGGCTTCAATTGATGAGGCAAATCTTGGTAGCTTAAAGCTAACACCTTTGATACTCCATTGTCATGTTGTATGGGGTCGTCGCTGCATTTATGCGAACGAACATTTTGGTATACCATCTCCCATTCCCTTAATGTATGCTTTGTTGCCAAAAGTCCACCAAGCACAACGATTGCTAATGGTAAACCAGCACACAGCTTTACCATTTTCCTCCCTAAGGCCTCCATATTTGTGTCAAGCACTCCAGAGTCTACAAAAACAACAAAATGCAAAATTTAAAAACAACAAAATATAGATTATTGCCTAGAGTCTATAAAACAACAAAAATGAAAATTCTAATGAATGCATGCTTGAATAAGCAATAAAAAAGAAAAATTTGATGACTTTTTTGAGACCCAAATCAAGTTTTTTTTATCATGGGGCTTTTATACATATAAAGATAGATAATTCTAA
The DNA here is from genome assembly GCF_055761805.1 of Camellia sinensis. Classification (NCBI taxonomy): domain Eukaryota; kingdom Viridiplantae; phylum Streptophyta; class Magnoliopsida; order Ericales; family Theaceae; genus Camellia; species Camellia sinensis. The sequence continues at coordinate 112,481,771 of NC_138975.1, forward strand.
AACGAGCTTGTAATGTGGATTGATTTTTAAACTTTTTTTTCCCCCCCAAAATCAAATCGGTTGGTAATTTAAATTTTATTTAAAAATTTTGAACTTTCGTAATCTCAAGTATAAAACTCAAATTATTAGTTGTAAAATTACTAATCAAACTTGCATAATTCAATTTAACAATCAAATCCATTGAATCATTCTTGTGACAAAGTTAACCAAAGGTAAGATTTAATCAATTTCAGTTTTTAAAAGTTTATTTCCCCATAAACAACTGTAACAGGGATAGTCAATAACCTTCCATTCACAAACCATATATTTGAAAAATAATCATCCATTAATTTTAAATAATTTTCTACATCAACAAGCTTTTTTGTTTCTATTTAAGGGATAGTTTTTGAGAACCCTTTTTTTCAACCAATTTTTGGGGTCCAAAAGAGCTGCTTCCTCAACTTTGCCTTAAAGTCAACACTATTTACGTTGATACTTGCATCTTCTCAATCAAAAGTTCTATATCAACAAAGAAGAATAAAAAGCTCAAATTCATGCATGCATTTGGCACAAAGAGAGTGATGTTAAGAGGGCAAGAAGTGAACTGTGGTGCCATTTGGGAATTTGCTATTTTAATTGATTTTTAATTTTTTATAAAAAAACGTATAATAAAGTAAAAAGAGTGATGTTTGTACCCCTAACCTTCCTTTCAAATTCCATTCTCCGCCCTAGTATTACAAAGTTGTCATACATGACTTGTGCCATTCAAATTTTAATGAATAATTAGTGACTAGTCTTAGAGTATTATGTGTCATTGTCTATGTGGTGTTTCAAATTAATTGCAAAGCAAAAAATTTTATGAATGGAACATGTTAACTCATCTTTGTGGGGATAGTTAGGAGACAAATGATGACTATTTAGTGTGTGTTGCAATTTCTCATTGGCCGAGAGTAGATCACGAAGAGAATATGGTACTCTGGAAGTATCTAATAATTTTTAGCTCTAGACACTCATTCACCTATCCAAACAGAGATATTTGTATGACATTTTAAAATTAAAAGGTTTAACTGTACAATTTTGTAGTTTAAGAGGATATTAATATTTAGTACTAGTTCACGAGATGTATTATAATTAACATTAAATTTTTTAGCATCCAATTATGTTGAGTTCTTTTAGATTAATAAATTACATAAAAGAAGTAGCTTTTCTTTGGGTAAACTACCAATACGTCCTAATAGTTGAACTTAATTCCCATCAAGTCGTATTGAAAATCAATACTAGTACAATCATTGCTAAAAATATTTTTTTTGTGACGATTTTTTACACATGTCACTAAAAATTAACAATTAGTGACGGTTTTTGTCACGATTTTTATAAATTGTCACTAAAACTTACAATCAGTGATTTTTTGTGTGATGAATTTTTCAAACAGTCGCTGATAGTTGAAAATTAGTGATTTTTTTGTGACGATTTTTTGAAATTGTCACTAAAACTTATAATTAGTGACATTTTTTGTGACAAAATTTACAAACTGTAGCTCAAAATTAACAATTACTGACATTTTTTAATAGAGTATGATGAAAAATGTCATTAATTATCATAACACCTATTAAACAATAAGTCCATTTAGTAGGACCTACACGTAAGTCCCCCCTTTTCTTTCTAAGTGAAATGCTTGGACCACATTTTTTTGGGGGGATGGAAATGCTATTTTATCATTAATTTATACAAAATATTTAATCAGAAAAATATGGTAGTTATATTTTTGAAATAAAGGCCACTCCAGATCGAGGAAATTCTGCTTTTGAGGCCTGTATCATTTGCTCTACTTATAATTTTTGTGATATTTAGTTATGACCTATTTTGTTGTTGGTTATGATTTGGTTATGACTTAGTTATAACTCATTATTGTGTTAATTATAAGTCATTGTGATTTTGATTATGACATTATTTTAGATATGATTTAAAATGTTTTTCGTTATACCTTGTCTGGTGTTTAGTAATGACTTTTTTTTTTTTTAATTATAATTGAAAATAATCTAAATATGACATTTTTTATAATCAAAATTACAAATGTCATAACTTGCCTATAACATGACCCATCCAATAGGTCTTGATTTAAAATAAGAAGACTTAAATATGTCACATCATATATCTGTATATATCTATCTATACTATATATATAACCAAATGTAGTGTTTTCTCAAAAGCCTCCAAAAATTTAGTCTTAAATTCTCATAATTTTAGAAAAATAAAAAAATACATGGCACCTCCCTTTACTTCTCTTTCTACTATTCAGGCCTTTTCACTCCCTCTCCTTAAATTAAAATAAAATAATAAATATTCATTTTGTATCCATATTCATCTATATCCATCACCCACAACTCCCACATCTATTCATCCATATCCACCCATAGAAATATTTGAATTTTAAAATTTCTCCCCATAGATAAACATATAAAAATTTATAAAAAAATAATTTCATGGCCTACAAATAAAGATAAAGATTAAATAATTGATTTACATAATTAAAATAAGAAATTTAGATATATATATGATTTATTAATCTATATCTATTAAAAAAAAAAAAAAACACATATATCCAAATCTTTGTTTTGATTTAATAAAACAAAACAAAAAGTTTGAATTTTCCACAGCACCATGAAGCTATTGGACAATTCTGTTCTTCTTCTTCCCCTCTAATTAACAGGCCTTACATGATGATGAATTCATTGGGTACTCTAATGGGTGATTTTGGCATTTCGACGAATGAGTTACAAGATAGAAAGGCCAAAGATTCAATAACAGACTCTCTAGAGTCACTTGATTGCTTACTTTTAGCAACCAACAGCAACACTGATACATCAGCTGGAGATGATCATGGGATCTCCATGATATTTTCACTATTTAGGCATTTTCACTCCCGTTCTTCTTCTTCCCCCCCAATTAACAAGCCTTACATGATAATGAGTTCATTGGGTACTCTAATGGGTGATTTTGGCAATTTGACGAATGGGTTACAAGATGGAAATGCCAGAGATTCAACGACAGACTCTCTAGAGTCACTTGATTGCTTGCTTTTAGCAACCAACAACGACACCGATACATCAGTTGGAGATGATCATGGGATCTCCATGATATTTCCATTATTCAGGAATTTTCACTCCCTCTTCCTGTAATAAAATATAAAATAAAAATAAAAATAAAATAATAAAATATTTATTTATATCCGTATTTACATATCCATCACCTATACCTCCTATAACTTCTACACACACATTTATTTATATCCGTATTTACATATCCATCACCTATACATATTTTAGTCAAATTCAATCATTCTCTTTCATCTATCCATTTTTATTTTCTTTTATCTACCTATCTTTTCTCAGACTAACTCATCCTCATCATTATTATATTTTGCAAGTTTGATAATCTGCGAAAATCATATTATCTTCTCCATTATTACATTTTCTAAGTTTGATGATCTGTAAAAAATTATTACAAGGTCGGTGTAATATGATTTCGTACTTTATATTTTTGTGTAAATATATTCTTTTTTCCTAATATTTTTCAATTTATCTACACATCTTTTCATCTTCTCCATTTTATGCTCCTAATATTATTTCTTATTTTATATGCATTTCTTTCATTGTTTATTATTTGTGTGTACATATTTATTTTTTCCAATATTTTTCAATTTATTTACACATCTTAATAATATTCGATTTGTTTTCTTTTTCCTAAATATTTTTCAGTTCATCCACACATCTTTTCATCTTCTCCATTTTTATACTCCTAATATTATTTCTTACTTTATATGCATTTTTCAGTGTTTATTACTTTTTTGTGTATATATTTTTTTCTCAATATTTTTTAGTTCATCTACACATCTTTTCATCTACTCCGTTACTACATTTTGCATAGTTTGGGCTTACATGCATTTTAATTTGTGGTTTGCATTTGTTCTTCAATTTAATCAAATTTGATTTATTTCTTCTCATATAATAGTGTTGATATCTTCTTCGACTTTTATAAATCCTTTTTTTTACATATCAAAAATAGTTCACCTAAATTCAAGAAAATTAGATGTCTATCACATAACTTGAATAAATTAAAATAAATCTCACTCTCAATTAAATAAATTAATAAAAAAAATATAAACCTGCAAATATGTTTTCAATGTCTATCATGTTATTTTTCTTAAAAGAATTCACAAAGTCTAAACCCACAAAATATATATCTATATATATAAATTACAAATATCCAATGTCTATCGTATTATTTAAAAAAAAAAACTCACGAATATTTGTAAATTAAAAACATATATACAAATTATAAATATCTAATGTCTATCATGTTATTTAAAAAATAAAAAAAAAAAAAATCCACGAGTCTTATTCATACAATTTACGCATGCATATCCATCACCCACAATTCACTCAATCAGATATTTATCACGTAAAATTCAATACAAATCCACAAAAAACACTACTTTGTGTTTATTTTGTAATTTTAAAAAAAAATCTTAAAGTAAATCTAAATAGAATCCTCTTTTTCCTTTGTGTCCCCCCCTATGTACAACAATAATTTGGTTATGTTATCTTTTTCTTATTTTAAAATCATTGTGTTATAATTTTTTATAGCGATCCCGGATTTATCCTTGTTATACCGTGACCCGGACATGTGTCCGTGGATGTTGGTAGTTGTTTATTATTTTGTTTACATCCTTTTTACTTCGTAATTGAGTTATAGGATGTGTTGGGCAGGTTTGTTACGGGTTGGTTGAGTTTAGAAACCAAAACTAGTTGCCCAGATTTTGGCCTGTACGCTCGAGCGGGGATTTGGGCGCTCGAGCGGGGAATACACCCGTCCAGTATTTCCTGTGCAGTGTTGGACGCTCGAGCGTGGGATTGACCGCTCGAGCGGGAGTGTTGTGTGTGACGCTCGAGCGGAGAAGTTGGAAGCTCGAGCGGAGACCTGATTCTGTAAAAGTGCTGGGAGTGTGTATCTGGCGCTCGAGCTGGAGTTTGGTCGCTCGAGCGGAAGTCTGTGAGTGACGCTCGAGCGGGGGTTTTGACGCTCGAGCGGGGAGACTTTTATATAAATTCGAGATCCGACTTTTGGATCACTTTTTCAAGATCTTTTCTCTCTCCTACTTTTCCTAAAAGCCATTTTCAGAGCTTCTCACTCTAAACCGGCCCTTCTCTCTTAGATTTGATCTAGTAAGGATCGTTTACTCACCTTTTGTCTTCACGGAAGTTGTGTTGATCGTCGAGAGCTTCCTTTTGATCTGAAAATTTCGAGATTTGGAGCGTTTTGGTTTTGGTCTTCGTCTCCTTTGGGGCTCCGAATTTGAGGTAGGGATATCCTACTCCTCTCTATGGTTTTTGTCTTTAAATTTTGGTATTTTGAGATGTTGGGGTTGGTTTGGTAATTTTGTGAAAGTTTGGGGTTTTTGTGTAAGTTTACAAAAGTTGGGGTTTTATTCATAATAAACCTAGATGCATGTTTGGCATGAAAAAAATGGAATAAGTGTTGAATCATTGATGAAAATGGGACCTAAGGGTTGAAATGTTGATTATGGGAATTAACCTAATTACATTGTTTAATTAATTGAGATAATTAATTGAGAGGAATGAAATGTTGATTTAATATCCATTTGTGCATTTATTTTCTGTTTAGAAATAACTGCTTTGGGCTATCGGTGGAGGATAGTCGTGATTGTTGTAGACAATGCATGATGATTAGGCAAACTGAAACTAATCAATGGAATGTGTCATGGAATTTGACAGTTGATAGAATACATTAACTGTATGTATTGTGTGATTGTATATAGAACCAATGTGTTTGTATACGTTATGTGTAGAGGAGGAGAAAGGGGATGTACTCCGCGGTTTAGGGGAAGATAGGGGATGTACCTCTAAACCGGATAGTGTTGGGAGAAGAAAGGGGATGAACTCCGTAGATACAGCTCATATGCTTGTCTAGAGAAGTGAAGATAGAGCTTGTATGCTTATCTTTGTGAAGTGTGGATATAGCTTATATGCATATCTGGGGATATTGTTGTTATACATATCTGTTGTGGAATGTGGATATAGCTTCTTGCTTATCTGAGAATGTGGATATTGTTGTTAAACATATCTGTTGGGAATGTGGGTAGTGCTTGTATGCCTATCTGTTAAAAAAAGGGAAAATGAAAAGTAATTTGGACTTGTAAGTCGTTTGACATAAACATGTGATTTATGTGAATGTATCAGTGTTGACCATCTATCAATTGCTAATGTTTTAGGCAATGTTCATGGTTGGTTTAGTGTATTTCTACTGGGCTGTGGCTCACCCTATATGGGAATATCATTTTCAGGTACAGGAAGCATGCCACCTCCAAGGACATAGCTTGGGAGGCTTGAGGCGGACATACTGATGTCGTTTTACTTTTTGATGTATTACATGTAAATACAAGCCAAGGGCTTAATGTGTATGAGTTAGTACTCTTTTGTTGTAACCAAGTGATAACTTGGAAAGCTGTAAGCCCGTAGGGCATTTTGCTTTTACTGTTAACATGTAATACTTTTTGTAATGAAACACTGATGAATAGAAGAATGTGGTTATTTCATATGTTAATGAATGTGTTATTTGATGGGTTTATTGTTATTATTTTGAGGGCGTTACAACTTGGTATCAGAGCGTACCGGGTTCGAATACTTTGGGTACGTGGGAAGTGATTAGTATCACAATGGGTTTGTCTCGCTTGGTAGAGACTTAGATGTAGTATCACATGCTTTGTGTTTAATTGATAACATGCTTATGTGACTATATGGGTATGGGATTTAGTTTCTAGGATGTTGATTGGATCCTTGGGTTTCTGGGAGTCTTGTTGGAAAAGCACTTGATCAATGCTATTTCTAACTGGAACTCTAGTAACGTCTCGGGACTATCATTATCCGGAAATGAAATTCGTAAGTGCTTATGTGTTTATGTGCTTATGTGGAGTGAATTACAGTTGTCCATGCATTAGGACGTGAGTGTTTAGTTTCGGCACATTTGTGAATGTGCTAATGTTCTGTGTTACCTTTATTAGGATGTCAGGACAAGGAAGAGGTGCTAGGCGTGGTAGACCTGCGAGGCAGGAAGTACCGTTACAGGGTGAGACTCCGGCAGTGCAGGAGGGAGTTGGTCAGGCCAATGTGGCTGAGCCAGTGGGTCAGCAGGCTATGGGTGCCTTGGCCGGAGAGATAGCAGGAGCGTTGGGTATTCTTAGAGCTGGGAATCAGGCCGCTGAGGCAGGGCCTTCTTTCTTGAAGAGGGAGTTCTTTCGGTCTAATCCGGATGAGTTTGTCGGGGATCCGAAGGAGCCACTGAAGGCTGATGAGTGGCTAGAGCAAATGAGTAAGACGTTCGAGATGCTTGGCATCGAGGACGGAGCACTGAAAGTGACCTTGGCATCCTTCCAACTGAAGGGAGATGCGGGTCAGTGGTGGAAGTACGAGAAGGCTCGTGTGGGTGGTACTTGGGAGGCGTTTATAAATGCTTTTCAGGAGAGGTTTTTGTCTGCAGTAGCTAGAGAGAAGCTGAGGGACCAGTTTAGCCGGCTTAATCAGCAGGGCTTGTCAGTGGCCGAGTTTGAGGCTACTTTTACCAGTCTGTCCAGGTTTGCACCTGAACTGGTGGCGTCTGAGGAACGCCGTTGCTATGAGTTTGAGCGGAAGCTGAGGCGGGGCCTCAAGTTGAGAGTTGGTGGATCATATATCCGAGAGTATAGACACCTAGTGGATGCTGCAGCTCATATGGAGCTTATGATGCAGGAGGAGGATGAGGGGCAGAGAGGCTCCAAGAGGAGTCAAGATGGTCAGGGTGATGGCAGGAGGCAGAAGGGTTTTAACCCTCAGCAGTCGCAGGGTGGTGTTGCTAGGTCGACCTTCCCAGTGCCGAGTGCAGGCTCCGGGAGAGGTGGTCAGGGGGAATTCACCTGTTACAAGTGTGGCCAGCTGGGTCACAAGGTTTCTGTTTGCCCGCAGAAGGGTGGGGGTCAGAGAGCTGCGTCTTCTTCAGCTAGACCGCAGAGTCAGAGTTCGGGAAGGGGGCAGCCCTTGTCTTGTTATCAGTGTGGACAGCTTGGGCACCTGAAGAGGTTTTGCCCACAGTTGAGTGCCACTTCGGGAGCGTCTGGTTCTAGGCAGACGCAGGGTTTTCAGCCAGCTCAGTCTGTGCAGGCCTCGAGGGCCAATCCGGGAGCTTCGTCATCCCAGTCTGTGCAGCAGTCTTTTGCTTCGAGAGGTGAGCAGGTAGACCAGGGGCCTACGGGACGCGTGTATGCTGTTACCGCGCAGGATTTAGTACCAGCTCCATCAGTAGTGAGAGGTACTTTTCTGTTTTGCAACTCGATTGCTAATGTGTTGATAGACACGGGTGCATCTCATTCTTTTGTATCTGCTGCATTTGCATCTGTTTTGGAATTGGAGTTAGCCCAGTTAGCATCTCCTATTTGTGTGGTATCGCCTTTGGGTGGTGAGTTGATCCTGAAACAGGGTGTTAGAGGATGTGATATAGAAGTCGCCGATTATAGGCTTGCTTTTCCGTTTGTTGTCATGCCCATGAGGGGTTTTGATGTTATTTTGGGTATGGACTGGTTATCGTCATACCGGGCTGTTATCGATTGCTACCGCCAGAGGGTCACATTATGTACCTTGAGCGGGGAGTGGTTCCATTTCTTGGGAGACCGGGTTGGTAGTGTTTTGCCACCGGGGTATGATTCGCGAGGGCGAAGTGAGCTTAGTGGTTTACTTGCTAGTTTTGAGAGTAGTGAGTGTTGAGTTACAGATTGTGTTGCCGAGGGTGGTTTGTGAGTATTCGGATGTTTTTCCCGAAGATCTTGTTAGTTTGCCACCTCACCGAGAGATAGAGTTCTCTATTGATTTAGTGCCCGGCACGGCGCCGATTTCTATGGCACCTTACCGTTTTGCTCCAGCAGAGTTGGTTGAGTTGAAAGTTCAGCTCCAGGAATTGCTCGATAAGGGCTTTATTCGCCCTAGTGTTTCGCCGTGGGGAGCACCGGCCCTTTTTGTTAAAAAGAAAAATGGTGCCTTGAGATTGTGTATAGACTATCGGAAGTTGAATCGGGCTACGGTTAAGAATAAGTACCCTATGCCCCGTATAGATGATTTGTTTGACCAGTTGAAGGGTTCCCGTTGTTTCTCTAAGATAGATTTGAGATCGGGTTACCACCAGTTGAGGGTCAGGGAAGAGGATATTCCGAAGACGGCATTCCGTACGCGGTATGGCCACTATGAGTTTCTGGTGATGCCATTCGGGCTTACCAATGCACCGGCAGTCTTTATGGACTTGATGAACCGGATTTTCCGGGAGTTCTTAGACCGATTTGTGGTCGTCTTTGTGGACGATATCCTTATCTATTCGCCTTCTGAGGAGGAGCACGAGGAACACTTGAGAGTGGTGCTTGAGTTGCTTAGAGCCCATAGGCTGTATGCCAAGTTTGGGAAGTGTGAGTTCTGGCTGAGGGAAGTTAAATTCTTAGGCCACGTGGTATCCGGGGAAGGGGTGTCTGTTGATACATCCAAGGTTGAGGCAGTGCAAGATTGGGCACAGCCTAAGAGTGTGTTCGAGATTCGCAGTTTTCTGGGATTAGCTGGGTATTACCGTCGGTTTGTGAAAGAGTTCTCCAGACTAGCGTCACCGTTGACTAGACTGACTCGGAAGGGAGTCAAGTTTGTGTGGAGTGAGACTTGTGAAAAGTCATTCCAAGAGCTGAAAGTTAGATTGACCACCGCTCCGGTGTTGATTATTCCGGAGAGAGGGTTGGGTTATGCGGTTTATTGTGATGCCTCACGAGAGGGTTTGGGTTGTGTGTTGATGCAAGAGGGGAAAGTAGTAGCTTATGGCTCACGTCAGTTGAAAATACACGAGAAGAATTACCCCACGCATGACCTAGAATTAGCGGCTGTGATCTTTGCCTTGAAAATCTGGAGGCACTACCTTTATGGTGAGAGGTTCGAGGTGTTCTCGGACCATAAGAGTTTGAAGTATCTGTTTACACAGAAAGACTTGAATTTGAGGCAAAGGAGATGGATGGAGTTCATCGAGGATTATGATTTTGAGTTGCATTATCATCCGGGAAAGGCCAATGTTGTGGCCGATGCCCTTAGTAGGAAGACCATTAGCGATGTAGCTTGTATAGCCATCCGGGAATGGGAGATGTTAGGAGCACTTGGTGAGTTTGATTTGCTACTGGGCGAATCTGTTGAGGCTGCGGCCTTGTTTTCTGTTGTTGCGCAGCCTACTCTTGTGATTAGAGTGTTAGAGGCACAGAGAGGTGACCTTGAGGTAGAATCCCTCCGAGAGAAGATCTCCAGTGGGACAGCTGAGAAGGGTTTGACGGCGTATCCCGACCTGAGTGTGAGATACCGAGACCGTCTGTTTGTACCGGAGTCTTGCCGAGAGGAGGTACTCCGAGAGTTTCACCATTCGCGCCTTGCGGTGCATCCGGGAGGTACTAAGATGTATCAGGACTTGGGTCGCCAGTTTTGGTGGCGGGGTATGAAGAGAGATGTGGCGGTTTTCGTATCAAAGTGCCTTACTTGCCAGCAAGTGAAGGCCGAGCATCAGAGGCCAGCGGGTTTGTTGCAACCCTTGCCTATTGCCGAGTGGAAGTGGGAGCATATCACTATGGACTTTGTTGTAGGTCTTCCGAGGACTCAGCGGGGTAGTGATGCTATTTGGGTGGTTGTAGACCGGTTGACTAAGTCGGCGCACTTTATTCCTATGCGCGTGAGAGATTCGGTAGATCATCTTGCCGACTTGTATATTCGGGACGTAGTGAGATTGCACGGGGTCCCAGTGACGATCGTCTCAGATAGAGATCCTCGTTTTACTGCTAGGTTGTGGCAGAGTTTGCAGAGTGCCTTGGGCACGAAGTTGACCTTTAGTACGGCTTATCATCCTCAGACTGATGGGCAGTCCGAGCGTACTATTCAGATCCTCGAGGATATGCTTCGGGGTTGTGTCCTGGACTTCAGTGGGACGTGGGAGAGGCACTTGCCCTTGGTAGAGTTTGCCTACAACAACAGTTTTCAGTCTAGCATCGGTATGGCACCGTTCGAGGCCTTGTATGGCCGACCGTGTAGGTCTCCAGTTTGTTGGGCCGAGGTGGGTGATGCACCTTTGTTGGGTCCGGAGTTGGTTAGGGAGACGACGGAGAAAGTTGAGCTTATCCGTAGGAGGCTTGTTACAGCCCAGAGTCGACAAAAGAGTTATGCCGACCGTAGGAGGAGGCCTTTGGCGTTTGAGGTAGGTGATCATGTCTTTCTGAAGATATCACCTAGGCGAGGCTTGATGAGGTTTGGGAAGAGTGGGAAGTTATCCCCTCGATTTATTGGTCCTTTTGAGATCCTTGAGAGGGTTGGTGAGGTTGCTTATCGGTTAGCCTTACCGCCGCAGTTGTCCGGAGTGCATGACGTGTTTCATGTGAGTATGCTTCGGAAGTATGAGCCAGATCCATCACATGTGCTGGATTGGACTGATTTAGAGGTAGATGAAGATGCCTCGTATGAGGAGAGACCGGTTCGGGTCTTGGACAGGCGGGATCAGGTCCTGCGTGGCAAGACCATTCCTTTGGTGAAAGTCTTGTGGAAACATCACGGAGTGGAGGAAGCCACTTGGGAACGTGAGTTGGAAGTCCGAGAGAAATATTCGGACTTGTTTGTTGATATGTGATCTTGTATTTAAATTTTGCATTTTGTTGAACTTAAGAGCTTTTATATATGTCTTAAGTTGTAAAACATTGAAAATGTTTTGGTTATTGGAAGTATGTTTTAGAACTTGCCTCGTATGGAAGTTGAATGTGACATTATATATGTTGAATATATTGTTGAAATTGGAAAGATAGTGCATAATGTTGATGCATGTTAAAAGTACATATGTTGTTTACATATTGTGAAAAGCCTCTTGTTAAAGGGAGGGGGTGACCGGTAATGGGTCGAATTGTTAAATGTTAAAATGTGTAACATTGTTTAAATTGGACGAAAACTTGCTTTTGAAAATTTGTGCTTAATTTCGGGGACGAAATTCTTTAAGGGGGGGAGGTTATAGCGATCCCGGATTTATCCTTGTTATACCGTGACCCGGACATGTGTCCGTGGATGTTGGTAGTTGTTTATTATTTTGTTTACATCCTTTTTACTTCGTAATTGAGTTATAGGATGTGTTGGGCAAGTTTGTTACGGGTTGGTTGAGTTTAGAAACCAAAACTAGTTGCCCAGATTTTGGCCTGTACGCTCGAGCGGGGATTTGGGCGCTCGAGCGGGGAATACACCCGTCCAGTATTTCCTATGCAGTGTTGGACGCTCGAGCGTGGGATTGACCGCTCGAGCGGGAGTGTTGTGTGTGACGCTCGAGCGGAGAAGTTGGAAGCTCGAGCGGAGACCTGATTCTGTAAAAGTGCTGGGAGTGTGTATCCGGCGCTCGAGCTGGAGTTTGGTCGCTCGAGCGGAAGTCTGTGAGTGACGCTCGAGCGGGGGTTTTGACGCTCGAGCGGGGAGACTTTTATATAAATCCGAGATCCGACTTTTGGATCACTTTTTCAAGATCTTTTCTCTCTCCTACTTTTCCTAAAAGCCATTTTCAGAGCTTCTCACTCTAAACCGGCCCTTCTCTCTTAGATTTGATCTAGTAAGGATCGTTTACTCACCTTTTGTCTTCACGGAAGTTGTGTTGATCGTCGAGAGCTTCCTTTTGATCTGAAAATTTCGAGATTTGGAGCGTTTTGGTTTTGGTCTTCGTCTCCTTTGGGGCTCCGAATTTGAGGTAGGGATATCCTACTCCTCTCTATGGTTTTTGTCTTTAAATTTTGGTATTTTGAGATGTTGGGGTTGGTTTGGTAATTTTGTGAAAGTTTGGGGTTTTTGTGTAAGTTTACAAAAGTTGGGGTTTTATTCATAATAAACCTAGATGCATGTTTGGCATGAAAAAAATGGAATAAGTGTTGAATCATTGATGAAAATGGGACCTAAGGGTTGAAATGTTGATTATGGGAATTAACCTAATTACATTGTTTAATTAATTGAGATAATTAATTGAGAGGAATGAAATGTTGATTTAATATCCATTTGTGCATTTATTTTCTGTTTAGAAATAACTGCTTTGGGCTATCGGTGGAGGATAGTCGTGATTGTTGTAGACAATGCATGATGATTAGGCAAACTGAAACTAATCAATGGAATGTGTCATGGAATTTGACAGTTGATAGAATACATTAACTGTATGTATTGTGTGATTGTATATAGAACCAATGTGTTTGTATACGTTATGTGTAGAGGAGGAGAAAGGGGATGTACTCCGCGGTTTAGGGGAAGATAGGGGATGTACCTCTAAACCGGATAGTGTTGGGAGAAGAAAGGGGATGAACTCCGTAGATACAGCTCATATGCTTGTCTAGAGAAGTGAAGATAGAGCTTGTATGCTTATCTTTGTGAAGTGTGGATATAGCTTATATGCATATCTGGGGATATTGTTGTTATACATATCTGTTGTGGAATGTGGATATAGCTTCTTGCTTATCTGAGAATGTGGATATTGTTGTTAAACATATCTGTTGGGAATGTGGGTAGTGCTTGTATGCCTATCTGTTAAAAAAAGGGAAAATGAAAAGTAATTTGGACTTGTAAGTCGTTTGACATAAACATGTGATTTATGTGAATGTATCAGTGTTGACCATCTATCAATTGCTAATGTTTTAGGCAATGTTCATGGTTGGTTTAGTGTATTTCTACTGGGCTGTGGCTCACCCTATATGGGAATATCATTTTCAGGTACAGGAAGCATGCCACCTCCAAGGACATAGCTTGGGAGGCTTGAGGCGGACATACTGATGTCGTTTTACTTTTTGATGTATTACATGTAAATACAAGCCAAGGGCTTAATGTGTATGAGTTAGTACTCTTTTGTTGTAACCAAGTGATAACTTGGAAAGCTGTAAGCCCGTAGGGCATTTTGCTTTTACTGTTAACATGTAATACTTTTTGTAATGAAACACTGATGAATAGAAGAATGTGGTTATTTCATATGTTAATGAATGTGTTATTTGATGGGTTTATTGTTATTATTTTGAGGGCGTTACATTTTTTAACAAAAAGTTACATTAGCTTCTCAATAGATGGATGTTGTATAGTAGATTTTTTTTTTTTTTTTAATATATCTACAATAAACAATGATATTTATTGAGATTTTTTACTCTTTATCTTTTGTATTCCAGGTACCATCGAGCTTGCTTATCTTATTCTTTATGTAATTGTATGTCAAATGTGTTAAATTCATTATATAGATAAATATACACACTACAAGAATTTACACAATTGCCGACCACTTTTGCCGACCAAAAATTTTTTGGTCGCAAAAAAATGACATTTGGCGACCAAATATTAATTAGTCGCGAATGATCATTATTTTTGGCGACCAAATATTATTGGTTGCAGAAGGTTATATTTTGGCGACAAAAAAATGAGTTGGTCGCAGAAAGTGGTGTACTTTTGCTGATCAACTACAAATTTGGTCGCGGAAGGTCACATATTTTTTGGCGACCAAAAATTTGGTCACCAAAAACTTATTTTCAGCAACCAAAAAAAACTAGTCGCCAAATGTTGTATTTTTAGCGACTAACATTTTAGTCCTCGTTGATTGAGATTTGGCGACTAAAAAAATTTGTCGGCGAAGGTACCTTTTTTGCGACCAATATATGATCTTTTCGTCGCCAAAAATTTGGGAGGGAAATTTGAAACGTGGAAGACATAATAAAAAAATTCGCTTGCTCTCCCTCTCCCTCTCTCTCACCGTTGCCCACAATGTATTATTTGTCTCTCTCTTTGCTCTTTGCTCTCTGTCTATTTCTCTTTGACATTCACATAAACACAAACCCTAGGCCACCATTCAAAATCACTACCACCATTCAAAATCACTACCACCAAAAATGTCTCACACCATGGTCGTGTCGCTCTATTTCCCCACTGTGAGGTCGGCGGCGAACTGGCCAAAGCAGAGAGCAAACACAAAGAAGGCGCTAACACGAAACGAAACAGGAGCAGCGGCGGAGCAGCAATGGGTTTGGCGAAGAGAGGAAGGATGTTCGGTGGTAGTGTGTCGAGCCGCCTACACTCTACCATTGCTAATGCTCTCAATCTCAGACCTTTTGCATCAGATAAACACGCTCTCTCTCTCTCTCTCTCTCTCTCTCGTTTCCCCAATTTCAAACCCTAACTATAATTTTCAACTTCTCAAATCTTTGCCTCTTCATTGTCCAACCTCACCATCTCGTTTTTCAAAAAACATTTCAATTTCGTTATTGGTATTGTGGTGAAGTTCTTATTCTCTCTCTCTCTCTCTCTCTCTCTATATATATATATATATATAGTGTGTGTGTGTGTGTGTGTGCTTGTGTGTTTGGTCTATCCTTACCAGGTACATATATAGTGTGTGCTTGTGTGTTTGGCCTCTCCTTACCAGGTATTGATGAACTCTACATCTATATATATATACACACACACAATAGAGTGTTTGTATGTATCAATGATAGTAGTCATATGGTCTCTCCTTAGTGTTTGGCATGCCTATAAGGTGTTTCTTTTTTGGTCTATGTTAAAATGTTTGGAGGAAAGAAAGAAAGAAAACCGCATTGAATATCTAATTTACGATCTCTGTCTCTTTTGGGTGGGGAAGGGGAAAAGGAAGTCATGGAATTTGATCCTGTCGGCGTTGATGTGGTTGGTTTGGGGTGAAAGGAACCAACCAAAAAATGGAACAAAAAATATGTCGAAGGCTGGAGACAAGAAAGCAAAGACTTCTGAAGTAGCAAGGGGAGCTTCTCTGGATCCTCTGGCACAGAAGCTCCAACAACAAAGGTGATGGTTTGTTTCCTGCTTGGCTTAAGAAAAAGAAGTTGCAATACATCACATTCATATAACATAGTTTAACAATATTAATTACAATATGCTGCATTCTTTCCTTAAGTAGTAAAAACAATGCTTAAAAAATTCAGATTTATATAGTTATGTCAACTATTAGGAGCAGCAGTTTGATTTTGTCTTTCCAAATCCATTGCATGGGGGACAATTTATGTAGTTATGCTCAAATAATTCATTTATGCAGTTGTGTCTTAATATTTTATTTCCTTTTTTCTTATTATTGCAATAAATCAAGGCCAAGGTTCTGATTCTGTAGTGCTTAAATGGTCTTTGTTATATATCATGAGATCCCAATCGTACATGTTTATCAAATTCAGTTTGGATTTCAAATGAAATTCTGAATTTTTTTTGGTATGATGTTGACTGCTCCGTTAAGTTTATCACATAGTGCTTCTTGCATATGAATTGTGCACTTGAAATATTAGTTTGGTAATTGTTATATTTAACAAGTACTTAAATCGGTTCTAGCAATTTAGCATCTTTGTACATCTCTTATATAAACAACATCACATGGAGCCACTTGCTGACAGATTGTGAACTCGAAATGTTCTCCTGGAATTCATTATTGGGAATTATTTTGTTTGGTTTTAGCCATTGACAATTCTTAATTGTTCTTTTATGTTAATGAGTTGCTGATAGATTGTGAACTTGAAATGTTCTCCTGGAATTCGTTATTGGGAATTATTTTGTTTGGTTTTAGCCATTGATAATTCTTAATTGTTCTTTTATGTTAATGAGTTGCGACAATGCTTACACTATTATGTAAATCATTGTTTTCTTTGTCAGTTCATGTTTCTGAACTCCATTATTTTGAGCAGTAGTGTGTTTTTGTACGTCCACATAATGTTGCCATTTTCATTTCTTCTCCATTCATTTCTGTTTTCACGAGTTTGGAAGTTGAGAAGTCTAAATTTTTCGTGGTTGGCATTATTTCTTGTGACAATGTGTCAAATGTTTTGTACCATTGCTTCTCTTATAGCAGAATTGCTGATGAGGGCGATCCTAAATCCAGTGAAGAACTATTTACAGAGAGTGGCAATGAGAAGTCCCTTGACAACTTAATTCCCAAGTCTGAAACCGACTTCTCAGAATATGCTAACCTCATTTCTCAAAAATTGCACCAATATGAGGTATCTTTAATTCCCAAGTTAGGGCCGACCCTGAATATGATATAATCTAACTGAAAAGTACATGATAGAATATCTCTAAGGTAAAAGATCATTTAAATTATATAGAGCATTCAAGAACCTTATTTTTTATTTTGTTTCTCTGAAAAGTACTTTTTAAATGGCAAGTTGGCAATCCAATGATGGCAACTGTCTTGGTTTACTATTTTTTTGTTGTTGTTGTTGTTGTTGGTTTCCTTCCATTTTTATTTTATTTTCTTTTATTATTATTTTTTTCTAGGCTCGTTTTAGCATTGATTTTACTTTTGTTGTTGTCAATTATCATTGAAAAAATTCCTTTTAGCATTGATTTTACTTTTGTTGTCATGACTGTATTGTCAATCATGGGCCTCTGAATTAGATGGAAGACTCTATGAGGTAATTCAGTTAAAGGGGATATCAAACACCCTGTGATTACTGTATTAGTTTGTTATACTATTCGAATTAAGTGGAAAGGGAATATAATGCAACAAGACTGTGTCTTGGTTTTAACAACATTGACTTCTATGATTTATGAGTGTCTTTTGCGCTTGTGCATACTTACATCTAAGCCCAACTGATGAGTTGTACAGAATACCGGGGAATGTGTAAAGCTTATGGATTTATGTTTGATCTGAAAATTTGTAATTCTGGTAATTTGACATTTGTGTAGATTTTCCCTTCAATAACTAAGTAAATTGTGCATTTGATGGCATGGCCTTCATTAAGGCTTGCCATTCGTAGGATGGATTTTTGTTTGATGGGTATCTTAACTTTACCTATTTTTTTTTATGATTTGAATTTTTTAATTTTTTAAGATTAGGGTGATGTGGGAATTCGTCAAAGCATGGGCAACTAAGCTTTTTCTTCTCTCAAGCTTCAATGGTGCCACTTATAGTCTTTTGTGCTTGTTTGAAGTTTCAATATTAGATTGACCTCTTCAAATACAAAACATGGTTAGATATGAAATATAAATAATTTTATACTTATATTTTTGACAAATTTAATTTGGGGATAGCAATTTTTGAGTATACTATACTTGATTGACAGGGAGTGCACTTGCGTGTTGTGGGAGTATGTGATAGTAAATCATTACTTGTTGCATCAGATGTGCTCACAACGGAGTTGGATGATACCTCTCTGACAGAAGTTTGCCAGGTCAAGTTGAAAGGCTCTTCTCTACTGACACTTGGTAATTCAGGTAATTTCATTTTGTTTTGTTTTTTGTTTTTTGCTTTTTCTTAATATATAATTAAAAAT
This sequence comes from Camellia sinensis, assembly GCF_055761805.1. NCBI lineage: Eukaryota > Viridiplantae > Streptophyta > Magnoliopsida > Ericales > Theaceae > Camellia > Camellia sinensis. The sequence goes on from NC_138975.1 coordinate 112,500,123, forward strand.
AAATAAATAGCAATGAGTATGGAATACTATTTTATGGCTTCTTTTATTTAGGCTTACAGAAAGAATTATTTGAAGAATAAATTTTTGTCTGATCTTTGACCTTTTCTTATATGTATATATAATTGGTGTTTTATAAATGATATATTAGCATACTAACAACAAAAAACTGAAAAGGCTCAAACTAGTGCTATTGGCTTATCAAAGCCAATCAACATGCTTACACTTCTTGTTATTGTCGGGTACTTGTGTAGGTCAATGCAAGGTATTTTCAAACCCTGAAGCTATGGGAAAAATCATCGATGTTGCAACTCTTCTGGGTAGATCTATAGGTTTGTGCACATTTGAGCTGTAATGTTGGTTCTCTTGTTGTGCGTTTGAACGTTACCAAACTTTTAGGGATGGTGTTGCATAAGGTGGTGACATAGCAGTTTATCTTCCCAGCATGTGTTCTGTTTACTATCCCATGTGAACTTAAAAAAGAAGTGCCGGCATTCAACTTTGTCTCCATATATCTTGATCTAGAGTTTGTACATCATAATTTCAGCCTCAGATCAGTCTGGAATGATTGCAAGAAATAATTGTTGCAACAGGTTTGGCATTCATTGATTGCTCTACCAGTTCTGAGCCTATTGGAGTGCTAAACCGAGTGGTAGATTTGGGTTGTTGTGTTGTGATGGCCAATAAGAAGCCTCTTACTTCTTCAATGGTAACTAATCCTTTTTATGTATTTCTTACGCACCCTAGTTTGTTAATGGATGCCTTTTGATGTTTCTGTTTGTGATAAAGGTAATGATAGTATGTGGTTGCTGTTCGATTGTTCTGCTTACCATGACAAATTGTGGGGAAAAATTTCATATAATATTTCATTTGCTTTCTGTTGTCTGAAGAAAAGTTATTTTTTGTCTGGATTGCAAGAAGATTATGATAAGTTGCTTGCATATCCACGTTGCATTCGACACGAGTCAACTGTGAGTGTGCTTTTTACTTGGTTGGTGCAGATAGAAGTGCTTTTACACCTTGGAACATAGATAACATATGAATGTGATGGTCGGAGACTATTGTTGTGCAATAGTGAGTGGACAGATGATTATGACTTGCAGATCAAAATTGAAATTTTTGCTAATCTCTTCTTTGTCTTTTAGAGCTAATATTCAAGACTGAAATTGTGATTCAGTTGATGAAATTATACTAAATTGAAATACATTGTTGCATTCTTTCACATATTACTGCAATTACGAACCAGTTAAGAGGTATAAAGTCTCTTAATGTAGGTTTAAATATTTCAGCTTGTATGCTTTTTGTTTGATGTAGACATGGGTCTGCCAATATTAGCATTCAACCAGTTATGACTTATGAATGTCTTCCATACACTGTTTGTAAGCGGTTTGTAATAAATTGGAAGTGGTTTTGGTGGTACTTGGAAGACACTGTTTGTGTAACGCCCTCAAAATAATACATTAAACCCATCAATATAGACATACATTGGTAATAAAGATAAACATTCTTCTATTCATCAAAGTAGTTCTTTACAAAAGTATTACATGTTAATCAACAAAAGTAAATGCCCTACGGGCTTACAGCTTTCCAAATTAACACTTGGTTACAACAAAAGAGTGCTAACTCATTTACACATTAAGCCCTTGGCTTGAATATACATGTAATACATCAAGAAATAAAACAACAAAAGTCCGCCTGCCTCTAGCCTCCCAAGCTACGTCCTTGGAGGTGGCATGCTACCTGTACCTGAAAATGATATTCCCATATAGGGTGAGCCACAGCCCAGTAGAAATATACTAAACCAAATATGAATAATGCCTAAAAGATTAGCAGTTGATAGACGGCCAACAGTGATACTTTCTCTTATCACACTTTACAGTTCCGTGACATACAAGTCCATATTACAGTCCATTTTCCAATTCTTTTCAATTCTCAATTTACAATCCTGGCTCAGAACCTGGCCAACAACTCATATGAGACAGCAACTCATATCAAACACTTCCTATTTCATAATAGATAAGCATACTAGCTATATCACACAACAACAGATAAGCATACAAGCTATATCATCACTTCCACAGATATGCATATGAGCACTATCGCACTTCCAATGACAAGCATATGAACTCTGTCAATATATCACTAGATAAGCATATGAGCTCTATCTACGGAGTCCATCCCCTATCTCCTCCCAACAACATCCAGTTTAGAGGTCCATCCTCTATCTTCCCCTAAACCATGGAGTACATCCCCTATCTCCTCCAACACACACAATGCATATAAACAATAATTATACACATCATCACACAACACATAAATTTAACGTGTTCTTTCAATCATCACACTCAATGACTCATTCCAGTGATTAGTTTCCGTTTGCCTAATCCTCATGCATTGTCTATAACAATCAAGACTATCCTCCACCGATAGCCCAAAGCAGTTATTTCTATATAGAAAATAAATGCAACAATGGATATATATAATCAACATTTCAACTAGGTGAGCGATAAATAATCCAACTACACCCGTTAACCCCTTCCCTTTCCAATTTCCACATTCTCAATTCAATTCCTCATTTCCAACAATTAATTATACAAATTAATCAATCAATGTAATTAGGGCATTTTCCATAATTAACATTACAACCCTTAGGTTCCATTTTCATTAATGCTCTATCATTAATTTCACTTTTTCCCTGCCAAACATGCATCTAGGCTTTATTTAGCTAAAACCCCAACCTTTGCAAATTTACACAAAAGCCCCAAATTTTCACCAAATTACCAAACCAACCCCGACATCTCAAAATACTAAAATTTAAAGACAAAGCTCATAGAAAGGAGTAGGATATCCCTACCTCAAAGTTTGAGTTCCAATGGAGATGAAGACCAAAACCAAAATGCTTCAAATTCTGAAATTTTCAGATTAAAATGTAGCCCTCGACGATCAACACAACTTTCGTAAAGACCAAAAGTGAGCAAACAACTCCTACTAGACCAAATCTAAGAGAGAAGGGCCGGTTTTAGAGTGAGAAGCTCTGAAAATGGCTTTTTGGAAAAGTAAGAGAGAGAAAAGATCTTGAAAAAGTGATCCAAAAGCCGGATCTCGGATTTATATAAAAGTCGCCCCGTTCGAGCGTCAAACTCCCCGCTCGAGCGTCACTCACAGACTCCCGCTCGAGCGTCAACAATCCCGCTCGAGCGGCGAATACACACTTCCAGAACTTTTGCAGACAGGTCTCCCGCTCGAGCTTCCAACTCCCCGCTCGAGCGGCACTCACACAATCCCGCTCGAGCGGTCAATCCCACGCTCGAGCGTCGAACACTGCACAGGAAATACTGGATGGGTGAAACTCCCGCTCGAGCGCCAAAACCCCCGCTCGAGCGGACAAGTCAAAATCTGGGCAACTAGTTTTGGTTTCTAATCTCAACCGACCTGTAACAAATCTACCCAACACATCCTATAACTCAAATACAAAGTAAGAGAGGATGTACACCAGGTAATAAACAACTACTATCATCCACGGACACATGTCCGGATCACTTGTACAGCAAGGGTAAACCCGGGATCGCTATAGTTTGTAATAAATTGGAAACCTCTTTATGGAGTCTTGTTTTTAATATAAACTCTTCTAAATAGTTTTGGCCAATTAGTTGTTTCATTTGGGAAAAACCATTTATCTTGAGTAGATCTTGCTCCCTAAACCTGCTTCTGCTTCTCCTATAACTATAAAAATTTCATTGTTTCTGTTAGTTTTTGTTTATAAAAATTGAGCTTGATAGGATTAATCATTTATAGTCTGCATAATTTCATGCTGTGATATGTAATAAAAAATAATTATTTCATGCTATGACAACTGGCAAGTTGGTGCTGGCCTCCCTGTTATAGCATCTTTAAATCGTATACTTTCATCTGGAGATCCCGTGCACCATATCATTGGGAGCTTAAGTGGTATAGCATTTATTTTTATTTTTTTATTTTTTTTTGAAATGTCTTATTTCTTCTTCATGCTTGCTTGCATATATCGAACATGCTTTGTTTTTTAAGTTGTAATTTTATCATTTTGTTTCATATCCTTGTATGTGAATAGGTACACTGGGTTATGTAATGAGCGAGGTAGAAGATGGAAAGCCATTCAGCCAAGTTGTCAAATCTTCTAAAAGCCTTGGTTACACTAAACCAGGTTTAATAATTTATGATGTTACCATTTTAATAAATCAGTTTAGCTGAATTCTAGGATTCTTCTTGGTATAGAAAAGCCATATCTAAATAATTAGTGATATGGGTCCAAATCGTCAATTATAAGGTCTTTTTTACCTTGACTGTTTGTCTATTCATGTTATTCGTTTCCATTTTTTGTTGAAAAGAAAAAGGCAAGACAATGAAAACTGTGAGCTTAATTCAAAATTCCTATGGCATTTTATTAGTATTAGATTAATGAATTTATTTGTTTCTTAAACTTTTTGACAGAAAGCATATATTCTGTAAGAATTTTGCGTTATACATTACTTTGATATCTATATATGATGCTTGGTCATTTCTTGTTTGTTTGTTTGTTTCTTGAAATTTTTGTTCTCTATTGAAGGATTTTTGCTACCATATATCTTTTTTTTGCCATTAGTTTCTAATTTGTTATAGGAAAGTGAGTGACTTCCGACCATTGTACAAATGAATGTGATTTTTTTTTTTGGAGTTTTCCCTAATTATGGTTAAGGAATTTTGTTTTCTATTATTATTTTTAAGGAAAACTCATCAGATGTATTCATTCATATCATATCTGGTAGGTAGGGTAGCAGAATGGATGAATATGCTTTCCCTTGATGTCTTGGGAAAGAGAACGGAAAGGAGGCACAAATGTGATGCCACCTTATTTATGTGAACTGCAAATTTATATTTTTTTTTGGTACACATTAATCTTTTGTGTGTGATTACTTAGATTAGGGGCCTTGATCATCAGTGCTGATTGAATGTCTGCTCAAGCTGCTCATCTACAACCCAAAGTTTAATCTAAAGCTAAGAACATCAGAATCATTCATGTTTTAATTAATCTGTGGTATTATTTGTTAAAATAAACTTTACCAACTTTATTAAAAAATCATATATAAAAGTGAACTGAATCAATGGAGCTTTGATAGTTAACTATGCCTGTATTTGTTATGGCTGTTAGCTTATTAATCATCGTGTACTGAAATTTGCAGGTACAGCAATAGGTACAGTTTTATTATATAGCGATCCCGGGTTTACCCTTGTTGAACAGTGATCCGGACATGTGTCCGTGGATGTTGGTAGTTGATTAATATCTTGTTTACTTCCTTTCTACTTTGTATATTGAGTTATAGGATGTGTTGGGCAGGTTTGTTACAGGTTGGTTGTGTTTGGGAGCCTAGTGTTGCTGCCCAGATTTTTGGACCTTCGCTCGAGCCAAGGGTTGGTCGCTCGAGCGAGAGTTGAGTTCGTGTCTGGTGGGTCGAGCCAGAGTGGCTTCGCTCGAGCGAGCGATTGCGTCTGGTTCTGGACCTGAGAGTTGCATTTCTTGGCTCGAGCGAGCTTTCTTTCGCTCGAGCGGTCTGGTTTGTTCTTCGCTCGAGCGAGGAGTCGGTCGCTCGAGCGTGCTTCTGGTTGCAGACCTGAGGGCTTGAGTTGTTGGCTCGAGCGAGCATTCTTTCGCTCGAGCGCACTTCTGAGTTTTTGGCTCGAGCGAGAACTTCTTGGCTCGAGCGAGAGTTTTCTGTGTCTGGTCGCTCGAGCGACCAAGTCTTCGCTCGAGCGAGCGTATTTTATATCAGCGGACAGTAGCGTTTTTGAACATCACTTTTTCACTTTCTTTTTCTTTCAAAACCTAGATCCGAGACACTCTCTCTCTACACTTACATTCTCTCTAAGAATTGATCTCCCTAGAGTGTGAATCTAGCCTAGGGCCTTTGTTAAAAAGATAGAGGGCGTTGAGAGCTTCGATCTAATCTGAAAAAGTGTGGGTTTGGAGCACGTTGATCTTCGAGTCTTCATCCCCTTTTTGGCTCAAACTTCGAGGTAGGGATATCCTACTCCTCTCTATGGATTTTGTTTTTAAATTTTAGTATTTTGTGATGTTGGGTTTGGTTTGGTAATTTCGTGAAAGTTTGGGGCTTTTGTGTAATTTTACAAAAGTTGGGGTTTTGTTTATAATAAACTTAGATGCATGTTTGGCATAGAGAAATGGAATAAATGTTGAATCATTGATGACAATGGGACCTAAGGGTTGAAATGTTAATTATGGGAATTGACCTAATTACATTGTTTAATTAATTGGGATAATTAATTGTGAGGAATGAGGAAAAGAAATGTTGATTGAATATCCATTTGTGCATTTATTTTCTGTTTAGAAATATCTGCCTTGGGCTATCGGTGGAGGATAGTCGTGATTGTTGTAGACAATGCATGATGATTAGGCAAACGGAAACTAATCAATGGAATGTGTCATGGAATTTGACGGTTGATAGAATACATTGAATACATTAACTGTATGTATTGAGTGATTGTATATAGAACCAATGTGTTTGTATACGTTATGTGTAGAGGAGGAGATGGGGGATGTACTGCCGCGGTTTAGGGGAAGATGGGGGATGTACCTCTAAACCGGATAGTATTGGGAGAAGATAGGGGATGAACTCCGTAGATACAGCTTATATGCTTGTCTAGAGAAGTGAAGATAGAGCTCATATGCTTATCTTTGTGAAGTGTGGATACAGCTTATATGCTTATCTGTGAACATGGGATATTGTTGTTATACATATCTGTTGAGAATGTGGATACAGCTTATATGCTTATCTATGAACATGGGATGTTGTTTTTATACATATCTGTTGAAATAATGATAGAGCTAACATGCTTATCTGTTGAAAAAGGGAAAATGAAAGGTAACTTGGACTCATAAGTTGTATGACATAAATATGTGATTTATGTGAATGTATCTGTGTTGGCCATCTATCAATTGCTAATGTTTTAGTCATTGTTCATAGTTGGTTTAGTGTATTTCTACTGGGCTGTGGCTCACCCTATATGGGAATATCATTTTCAGGTACAGGTAGCATGCCACCTCCAAGGACATAGCTTGGGAGGCTAGAAGTGGACATACTTTTGTCACCTTACTTTTTGATGTATTACATGTAAATTCAAGCCAAGGGCTTAACGTGTATGAGTTAGTACTCTTTTGTTGTAACCAAGTGTTAACTTCGAAAGCTGTAAGCCCGTAGGGCATTTTGCTTTTGTTGTTAACATGTAATACTTTTGTAATGAAACACTGATGAATAGAAGAATGTGGTTATTTCATATGTTAACGAATGTCTTATTTGATGGGTTTAATGTTATTATTTTGAGGGCGTTACATATTATGCCAGCTAGTTGTCTCAATACGATGTACATGTTCATAGGATTTAATTGATTTTTGCAAAGATACGGGTTTGCAATCCAGTGCTGCTGCCACTATCATGCTTCTCTGATAAATTTTCCAATTCTGTTTCTTTGTTAGGTGCCTTACATCACTACTGCTTTGATGGATGCAAAGCTTGGCACGGAAGGGCGCAAGGATCTTTTTGATTGGCTATCAAGGCAACTTAGTGGATTAAGCAATTTTCCTGATGCTGTAAATTTGAATTATGTATTGTTTCAATTTGTTGTGCTAGATGGATGTGACTTGTGAATGAAAACTTAGAATAGTTGTATTGTGTCGAATGTTAATGAATTATGTATTGTGTCGAATGTTAATGATTCAGTTAATTTGAATGATGCTTTAAAATTATAGGTTTATTATGGATTGAATGAATTATTAGGAATTACAGGTGTATTGTTTTCTTGCTTTGGCGACCAATTTATTAGTCGCGACAAATAAATTATTTTTTTTCGCAAAAAATGACAATTGCCGACCAAAACAGCTCTTGGTCGTGGAAACTCACTTTTGCCGACCAAAAGTTTTCGTCGTGAAAAGTAACAAATGGTGACCAAAACCTTTTTTGGTCGTGGAATGTCACAATTGACGACCAAACTTTTTGGTCGCGGAATGTCACGATTGGCGACCAAAATTTTTTGGTTGCGGAATGTCACGATTGGCGACCAAAATTTTTGGTCGTTGAATGTGATAATTGGCGACCAAACTTTTTGGTCGGGAAAATATCACTTTTCGCGACTAAAGTGTTTTGGCGACAAAATAAATTAGTCGTGGTAATTAAATATTTAGCGACCAAAAATTTAGTCGCGAAATCCAACTTTTGCCGACCAACCACAATTTTGGTCGCGAATTACTTTTGCCGACCCTCAATTGGCGACCAAAGTAGCGACCAAAAAAATTGGTCGCGGATAACTTTTGCCGACCAAAAATTGACTTTTAGTGACCAATTTTTTTGTTGCCAAAAGTGTTAATTTTTATAGTGACAGCCTCCTCTAAATTTGCGTCATAGATATCGTTTGGCCATGTAAAATGCCATAAATGAATTTCAAACTGTACTACATAAAGAGGATTTACCAGTAGAAAATATTGATGATTGGAAAATCAAAATATGTTGGGCAATGCAAAAATTAGGGAAAAAAATAAGTGAAAAATATTTGATCGGAACAATATTACCATCGAGCTAGAATAAAGTAAAGGGAACAAATTTTGAAAAATTTATATAAACACTCCTCATAAGGTAATATATCTTCTTCTCTTTTTCCTTTTTTTTTTAAGTTCATTTGTATGTAAAAAACTGATAACATTTTTTTTTTCTTCTTCTTATTTTTTTAGCAGGCACTTTCTGGGGCATTTGGACATGATGAGCAATATTTATTGAGTTTTAATTTATCAAATATAGATAGATTTAATTTATGACATTCAGTTTATTACTAGTTTTTTTAGAATATATATGTTTTAAATATTCGGTTCATTGAAAAACATCTTATTTATTGTTAATTTCATCAATTAGAAATCAAATTTATTATTTCAAGAAAAATATATCAGTTGGATGATTATAATATTTTGTAAATATTTGTTTTGAAGTATTATTGTCCTTACTTATGAAATTTGAAAAGATGATCCATATGCATTATGATTATAATTTTATGATTTAAATTAGAACTTAATGCATTATTAAAAAATTTATACATTATTAAATCAATCTTGTGCATAACACGGGTTTACCACTAGTATATATATATATATATATATATGGGGCACTTACGTGTAAGTTTTAGTAAGTGGACTTAAATATGTCACATCATTAATTATTAATTTAAAGCGACAATTTGAAAATTTTTCCACAAAAAATGTTATTAATTATAAGTTTTAGGGAAAAAAAAGTCACTAATGCACAATTTTAGTGACAGTTTGAAAAATTGGTCATAAAAAAATATCATTAATTGTAAGTTTTAGCGACAATTTATAGAAATCGTGACAAAAAAAAAGTCACTAATATTTATCAATTTTTAGCGACATGCAAAAAATTGTCACAAAAAATTATTTTTTTACAATGATTTTACTAGAACTTATTTTAATTAGACATGATTGAAATTAAGTCTAACTATTAAACTCTATTGGTAGTTTACCCTATATATATCTTCATATAAATTTTATGTTTCTATATGTTTGATAACCATAGTTGTTGGTGTCGTCTTGGGAATGCTGTTGTGACCCTTCTGTAGGACAATATAAATTTTATGTTCCTATATGTTTGATAACCATTGAGTTGTTGGTGTCGTCTTGGGAACGCTGTTGTGACCCTTCTGTAGGACAATTTCGGTCTATTTTGATTATTTAAATGATTTATATTGTAAAATTTGTCAAGTAAATCAATTATAAAAAAAATCATAATTAATTATATATTTATAACCTCATAATAATAAGATCATATTTATTTATTTTTTTAAATATATGATTTTTATAATATACTATCTATTTGTAGAAAACAACTATGGATCATGTGATTTTGAATGTCTGATTAATTTGATTTTTTTTTTTTTGTATGAGTCCTTCCCTATTCCAACTATTGAAACTTGGTGGAATTACAGCACAATGGAATAGAGAAAAAAATTACAAAAATATGAGGGTGCAAGTGATTATGTGATAGGGTGTAAGTGAAAAGGTATGGAGGTGCAAGCATGTTTGTGTAAAATTCTATTTTCTTTCTCACTGGAAAGTAATCCCTTGAAAATTTTCAATTTTATGTAGTTTTCGTAAATGAATATTTTAAATACATTTGGTACGACCCTGTGGCCAGTAGAGCTAAAGTATTTTCCATCTTTCTCAAATTTCAACCCATGGGTTAGTAATCTTTTTAGATGATAATAGATCACATAGATGATATGAAAACTAACATTGAAATAATTTAATTTGTATCAAAATATATAGTAATGTGGACTGATTAATATTACCTCTGCCATCTCTTCTTAGTAATGATTTCTTTTGAAGTAGAACCCAACTTTCCTCGTCATTTAAGCACTGGGGTTCATGGGGGATATGGTATGGATCTATCTGTAAAGGTAGTGTTTTATTACGAGTCGTTAGCAATATTTTGCTGCCCGTGATTCCATTTGGGAAGGCCGGTTTCAAGCTCTTCCAAGCCTCTATTGACCAAATATCATCCAGTGCAACTAAGCATTTTTTCCTCTGCTGGACTTCATAAAGTTGCTCAAACAACTCTTTGTTTCTCATCCTAACAACCTCTTTCTTCCTTTTTGGAACAAGTTTGATGAAGATTCCTTGCAGAATATCTCTTGTTTGGTACTGCTGAGATATGCATACCCATGCAAAACAATGAAAATGATTATGGACATCTTTGTGATGATATACTTTTTTAGCTAGAGTAGTCTTCCCCAAACCACCCATACCGCAAATAGAGACAACTTGACTAGGAGTATAGTTATCAACTTGCACCAAATGTTTCACAGCCTTGTTCAAGTCTTTCTCAAACCCAACAAAATCCTTTTCAACAACATGCTGATACGATTGCCTCAATTCTTGTTGTCAACTGCTGAATTTCTTATGCCTTCACCTATAGCAGTATTAGTTTAGTCTTTCTAATGGTCGATATTCAATAATAATGTTGTACAAATAGAATTTTCATACAAAAAACTCACATAAAATGATACTTTTTTTTTCCTTTTGTGATTCTTTCATTTTAAAGAGGAAAAAAAATACTCATGTTATGGTCCAAAAATAACAATGTCACATAATTTGTATGAATTTTATATAAAAAAAATTCTATTTTATGAATCATTTTTCACTATATAAGAAAACATCCTTTATAAAATATATAACTAAAAAGGTGGAGGTTAAAATTGTGAAATATTATTTTTATATGTTTCTATAAATTTACGGGATTTTTTGTTTATGATTTGTAGTAATATTCTTTCAGAAGGATGATGACAACAAATTTTTTTATAGTAATATAGGTCCTCCAAAATATACGGTGACAAAAATACTCTCACTATAACACTTCAGGTATCACCTATTACTTTTTTAACTCACACTACAAGAATTAACACTTTTGGCAACAAAAAAATTGGTCGCTAAAAGTCTATTTTTGGTCGGCAAAAGTTATCCGCGGCTAATTTTTTTGGTCGCTACTTTGGTCGCCAATTGAGGGTCGACAAAAGTAATTCGCGACCAAAATTTTGGTTGGTCGGCAAAAGTTGGATTTGCCGACTAAATTTTTGGTCGCTAAATATTTAATTACCGTGACTAATTCATTTTGTCGCTAAAACACTTTGGTCGCAAAAAGTGATATTTTCCCAACCAAATATCTTAGTCGCCAATTGACACATTTCGTGACCAAAAAGTTTGGTCGCCAATTATCACATTCAACGACCAAAAAGTTTGGTCGCCAATTGTGACATTCCACGACCAAAAAAATTGGTCGCCATTTGTTACTTTTTGCGACCAAAACTTTTTGTCGGCAAAAGTGAGATTCCACGACCAAGAGCTATTTTGGTCGGCAATAGATGTATTTTTTGCGACCAAAACTCTTGGTCGGCAATTGTCATTTTTTGCAAAAAAAAATTATTTTTTTGTCCCGACTAATAAATTGGTCGCCAAAAGCAGGAAAACAATACACCTGTAATTCCTAATAATTCATTCAATCCATAATAAACCTATAATTTTAAAGCATCATCCATGATGTGAATGACACAATGATTCATCACATCCCTGTAATCTTTGAAATATTTGATAGAAAACAATGCACAATTATCTATTAATAACATTTCTATTCACATTCATCACAGATCAGCTGCATGCCTGCATCACCATCTTCTTTGCCATCTTTAAAACACAAACTAGAAGTACTCAAGTGGTAAATATTGATACAATATAAAATAAACTTTCTATATATACATATGAGAAGGTACCATAGAAACATTGCAAATTCCAAATTCAAGATGTTATGCAAACACCTTGACTAAAATACAAATAGCCCAAAAAACTATCAGGCTGTGAATAAGCTAGATATGTTTCTAAGCAACTGCAACTTCCTCCTGATAAGAGTTCGTTTGTGCTTTACTACAAGATTCCAGAGTATCCCGTGCTGATTCGATGACAACCTGCCCATTGACATAGTGCTAGCGGCAGACAGGCATATAGACATTAGAACCACCAATCAGCTCAGTCTTTGTCTCATTAGTCTTCCTTAAGGTAAAAAAAACCCGCTTGCCACAGAGCTCGCACCGAGCTGTCAGTTTGGTTATGGAATCAGCAAGGGGTATTATGTCAAGCACTGAGCCAAAGGTCCTTCTGCAATAAACATTTTGATTTCACATTAAAATATATATATATATATATATTAACATGGCAAAAAAAAACAAAAAATTAATGCAGCATCAAAATTGAGTAGCAGGCAATGAACTCTGCAACAGATGTAAGGTTACCTCAAGTAATCCCCATCCAGGCCAGCAACTATAACAATTTTCCCATCACAATCAGCAGCCTTGCAGCAGAAATCATAAAGGTCATCAAAGAATTGAGCTTCATCAATGCCAATCACATCCACCTGTCAGCACATACCACAAATTAGAAGATGAAAAAATCACTGCAAATACCGAACTTAGAACATAATTCATTCAATCCATAATAAACCTATAATTTTAAAGCATCATTCAAATCAACTGAATCATTAACATCAAAGTTCTGATGTCAACAAATCGACCAGACACTCTAAACCCTTCTGTTACTAGTGGATCCGTGGTTGGTGCTATTTGATTATATAGTCCATCAAATGTATCATCATGACAGTTTGAGATTTGCAATAGCTTTGTTGTGCTAAAAAAAAAAAAAATTTAGCTGGTGTATTTTAAAAGATAATTACCTGGTGTATTTTAAAAGATATCTCAGTTAAAACCACCAAATCTGAAGCTGAGAAAGCAACTAATATCATAAATTTGAGTCTTAGGATTGGGGGATTAGCCTCGATACATCTCTGCCAAGACTGAAAGTTTGAATCTTAATCTAACCAACTTAATCACATACAACTGGAATCAGATAGAGGAACTGAAAGATCAAGCTATTTTAATCATCATCTGATAGAGATGCAAGAATTTTGGTGAAATAACTGTGCCACATCCTTTACTTTAGCTTTTACACAAGCATCTGTGTGCAGTTTTTCAAACAGGTAATTTAGCAATTTTTATTTTTAAAAGATTAAACTATCCCAATTATACTCAACAAAGATACAGGTTTGCATTTAACATATTTCTGATAGAACACAATCAAATGCATCATCCAAACATCTAAGCGACCAGTGAACAACTCGTTCTTACCTATGTATTATGCATTTTGTTGCACTTGTTGGTGTATTTACATAATCCAGTCCACATAGCCATTCATACCACCAACTTGGTCCTCAACTAGGTTTGTAAGGAGAAAGAAACCTTCTCTTGGTTGTTCACTGTGTCTTACAAGGTGACACAGCTGATAATATGCAGGATCTTCCTCCCTTAATTTCTTCAGTATCCTCATCAGCTTTCTTGGCATTTCAGTATCACGCTCACACAGATTAACCTGATTTTTAAGATTTAACCCCCCCCTCAAAAAAGGAAGAATGAATACAGCATCAGGAGAGGTCAGTTACAGCATATAAGAAAAGCAGCAGGAAAAAAAAAAGGCCTTCTAAGTATCGCTAGATGTACTTCACAAATTTGGAAGAGTCCATGTAGCATACAAAGCAACTACAGTCTATGTGGCATAAAATAACCTGAAGAAGAAGGGAATAAAACAAAGGAGAAAAAGGGAACACAATTCAAACCACTATAGTAGTATCCTAATTCATTACACCAAAGCCACATATACAGGCAAACCAAACTAATCCTATAAAGAAACAAAATCCTAAACAAATTCAACTTCATATATAAATTAAACTCCTAAATCAACTAATTTTCTTAATCTTCAATCATCTCTTTTATAATTCCTTTACGTTCCCCATCACCTAGTACACGACAAGGACACCCTATTTTTGCTTTTTTTCTTCATTTTAAAAGCACAAATATTCTGCATGTTTGACAGCCAATCTTAACTCAAGTCATAAAGCTTTTAATTTTGGCATCACCACATCAGAGGCTCTGATAAATGCAGGAAAATGAGATCCAGAATAATATCCTTTTAAATAAATCACAACTAATGAAGACATGCAGATTATAATATAAAAAATGTGCATGAAGTATATAATATTTTGAAATATTAGATATATGATGTAGATTTTGGGAATGAAAAAAAAATACCGTCGAAAAAAAATACAAAACAAAGAAGTGATGGCGCCAGTATCAGCTTGCCGATACATCTCTCCTAGATCTGCAACCACTGGTGCTGCTGCAGTATGCACTCTAATACGCCTCTCTCCAGAAGATGAAGTGTATCTGTTGATGATTAAGGAAAGTCATTTGTAATCTAGTCCACCCATAAAAGATGCCATACAATTCAACATGGTCAGGCAAATGCACATTCTGAACAAAACAGAACTCATGGAACTCCTTCTACAATCTCGAAAGTAGAGTAACTAAGAAAAGTTACATAATAAGAGATGATATCCAAGTGAAAATCAAGTAAACATAAAATTATATATGGACATAACAGTGGTCCAAGATAGGAATTCACTTCACGCTCAGTTAAAATGTTTGGCCTGAAGCATCCTGGAGCATGTCAGAGAGGTCTCTCTGAAAGACATTTGTCATGATTGTCAAAATAACCCAAACGGCAGAAAAAAGATGTCCTGTACAGATATCAAGGTTAAAAAGGACCTTATGCATTGGGTGGTCATGACCATCCTACACGAGCAAATGGCTTAGCAATAAGAAAAATTATAACCAAGTATTTCTTTAGCTTTGTGAAGGCATGAAAAATTGAAAATGAAACCAAGAAGTTTCTATAATAAGCAAATTTCCAAAAGACATCTGCCACACGCCAAGAGAAGCATGCTTGAATTTCTTATGCATCAGCTAAAGGATACAACAAAGCAACTTGGAAATACACAGTCTGAGTGGTCAATAATGTTTCTTCAAGACCCATCTGCATTGCGTAAGCTTTATCATTTAAAAATTTAAAAATTTGTCTTTTTTGATCATTTAAAAATTTCAAAATTTTATAACTTTTGATCTAGATTTTTTTTTTATTTATAAAATTTGTCTTTTTTGAATAGTTTTATCAAGATCTGTAAAACAAGATCTATGATGAATACAAAATTTCAAAAACAAAGTTGATGAAATTTTATTGACCAGAGATAGGACAGTAAAATTTCAGTTAGCCAGTTAAATTTCGATGACCAAGGCAGACTAAGTCAATGAAAATTCTAAAAATATAAATTTTATAAAAAAATGGAGATATAAATAAAAATTATTAAATTTTAAAATTTTGAAATCACTTCAACAACGTAAAAGGTCATGCGATAGAAAAACGACGTTATGAAAAAAAATTTGGATTTTTAAGATCATGTGGGCATTTTGGACTATATATGTTAAAGTTGTCATTATTATTTTAAGATTTCAAATCTCAAGAATTTTAACTAGCAAGTAAATTATTGTTATCTTTAAATTCTTACACAAACTTGTAGGGAGATGTCTTTTTAATTTCCCCTAAATTTAATTGAAAAATTAAAATATAAAATATTATTCTTTCCTATGTGTATGTATTACACTTGTTATTTATGCTTTGTTGTATTGAGGAATTTGTACATGATAATCGCTTATATACATTGTTTTGTGTGGGAGGAGATAGGGGATGTACTCCACGGTTTAGGGGAAGATAGGGGATGGACCTCTAAACCGGATTTTGTTTGGGAGGAGATAGGGGATGTACTCCACGGTTTAGGGGAAGATAGGGGATGGACCTCTAAATCGGATTTTGTTTGGGAGGAGATAGTGGATGGACTCCATTAGCACCACTATATGTGTGCTTATTGATATTGGAAGTGTTTTTACATGTTGTTGATACAGCACTAAAATGTGTATCATTTGTGAAGTATAGAAGTGTTTTTTTTTGATATTGATACAGCACTAAAATGTGTATCATTTGTGAAGTATGGAAGTGTTTTTATCTAAGATTGATACAGTACTAAAATGTGTATCTATTATGAGGTATGAAATGTTTAAAATGAGTTATTATCTCGCTTATCGCTTGGCGTATCCTTAGCTTACTGTGCATATAGCTGGTAGAGCAGAGTTTTAATTGTTATCATCAGTGTATCTAAGTATGTTATGGGTTGCGATGGTTACAGTTTTGAAAGGCCGAGCTGCCTCATTTGTGGATTATATACATGTTGATGATTTGTTATTTCCCTTTTATTTAAGGCATGCATGTATTGATATGAATGCATTGGGAACAAACCAAAATGTCATTTTGAGATTTTGGAAAGTGTGAAGGAAAAGGGGGTATTTGTGAACATATTTTCAAAAAAGGTCATTTTGTTGTAAGTACGGAAAATGGGGGAAGAGTAATGGGCTTGGTGAAATTGTTTTTTTTCTAAAACTGTTATAGTCATGAAAGTTTGGAAAATTGGGTAATAAAAAGGAAAAAAAAAGGTGAACCGCTTATAGCGTCGAATGAAATGGCTGTTTTCGAGAAAAGTTCATACTTATGTATATTTTGTATAAACTGCCACATTACTATTCTAGTATGAGAATGAATATTCATGATCATAGCTATCTGTAAGTTGTTATTGTTGGAGATCATGTTGAGATCCTTACTGGACTATATGTTCATCCCACGTTGTTGAATCTTTTTCAGGTGATAGCCAGGATGTTCTACAAGGTTGGATCTTCTTATTTGTTGGCCACGGGGCCTCTTTTGTGTTGGCGGAACGCCATTTATGTAAAAAGGGTTATACCCTTCTTCTTGACTTTTAATGATGTAAGCTCAAGGGCAATTTATTTAGTGTACTCATGTTGTATTTACTTGCATACGAATGAGAGCAATGTTATTCACTTCTACAAGTTGAATATACGAGTTTATTTCCGCATGTTATCTCTGAAATGGAATTAAGTAAATGAAATTGGTAATACTTTGAGTAATAAAAAGTGGGGCGTGACATTGGGCTTGGGCCTGGGCCATCGTTTTGAAGCCTGGCTCGGACCGGCCCATCGACCCTCTCAAGGCCCACTCAAAGCTTGGCCTGCCCAAGTCCTAGTGTTATTTTTAGTGGAAAATAATAAATTTTTGGTGGAAAAAAAAAATTTGTTTAAGCCTGCCTAAAGCTCGAGCCCAAGCCCGGGCCTGAGGCCCTGCCCACCGGCTTGCCTAAAGCCTGAATACCCCTGGGCCTAATTTTCTGGCCCATGGGCCGGCCCTACCGGACCTAATTTTTGGCGGGAGCTCGTAAGGCCCGATATGGGCCGGGCCGTGCCTGGCCAAAATTACACTCCTAGATGGGACCCAACCCAACGCGGGACAATGGGACTGGGCTCACACGTTGAGAACACGATCAGATGGGTGTCATTCAAACGTGTGAGATGTTTGTATGCGTTAATATAGAGGTGGCAACAATTCACAAAAAATAAAAGGAAAAGTTTTCAATGAAAAAATAATTTGGTTTCAATTTTTTGAAAATTTAAATTTTTTGTTTTTTTATATTTTTTTATTTTTAAAATTTTAAGAATTTTTTTATTTTAAAAAATTAATAAATATACAAAAACACAAAAAATATACTAATTTTTTTTGTATTTTTGATATTTAGTAGATTTTTTTTTACAAATATTATATTTTTTAAGTATATTTATGATAGGAATGTCTCAAAATTAAAAAAATTATTTAAAATATTAAAAAAATTTAGTAAAAATAAAAAATACGGAAAATGAAAAAATAAATTTTTTTGAAAAGTAAATTTTGGAAATGGAAACCAAACAGAGTAAATTGTATATATAAGTAAAAAAATTATAAATATTAATAATTAAACTTATAAAATTTATTTTATAAATTTATAATAACTTTATGAAATTACCGAGTAATTTTCCCAGACAAAAAAGGCAGTAAAAGACAATGAAGACTGACTTTAGGGGTGACTTTATTCTATTACTTTAATCTTAGGGTAAATTATCAGTGATTTTACTAGTTAGATTTAATTTCTATTAAATTTTATTAAAAATAAATTATATTAAAATTATCGTTAAAAATATTTTTTTGACTATTTTTTGGTATATGTCGTTAAAAATTAACAATTAGTAACCTTTTTTTATTTTTTATTTTTTTATCACGGTTTTTATGAATTATTACTAAAACTTACCATTAGTGACGTTTTTCTGTAACAAAATTTTCAAACTGTCAGTGAAAGTTGAAAATTAGCGACATTTTGTGATGATTTTTTTAATATATCGCTAAAATTTATAATTAGTAACATTTTTATGAGAAAATTTTCAAACTGTCTCTGAAAATTAATAATTAGTAACATTTTTTTAATAGTATTTGATGAAAAATGTTATTAATTTATAATAATTCAAATTATAAAATTTATTTTATAAATTTATAATAACTTTATGAAATTACCGAGTAATTTCCCCAAACAAAAAAGGCAGCAAAAGACAATGAAGACAATATATCTTTAGTGGTGACTTTATTCTATTACTCTAATTTTATTTGGTCATGTGATTATTATAAAATCTATACCAACTATCAATAGATCCTAATAGTTGGATTTAATTCTCATCAAGTCCTATTGAAAATAAGTCTTGGCAAAATTATCGTTAAAAATAATTTTTTTATGACAATTTTTTATATATATCACTAAAAATTGACAATCAGTGACTTTTTTTTGTCATGATTTTTATAAATTGTCGTTAAAAATTATAATTAGTAACTTTTTTTATGACAAATTTTTTTCATAGGACTTATTAGATAATAAATTCATTTATTAGGACCTACACGTAAGTAGCCCTTCATATAATTAAGTCAAGATTCAAGTTTTTTAAATTAATTCATTTGGTATATGACTCAATAGATGTAGATGTGATATCCATTATAATATAAGACAAATATTAACCAATGTTTTTTTATGTATTATTTAATATTGAGAATTATGTAAAATATTTTAAAAATATTTGAAAATGTTAAAAATTATATTGATTTCAATAAAAAATTTATTGTGTTCTTTAAAATTTTTGTCTTTGACTTGTGTTCTACAGACACTTGTTAGTAAGACTCATAATATAAATCTTCAATGATATTTTGGAAATTTGGCTAAAGTTAATTTTTGACTTTTAATTTATTTTGGGTCACATTATCTCTCTATTTTTACACATTTTTTTTAAAAAATATCAAAAAATTAATTTTTAAACAATTTCTCAAAACAAGCTTAAAGAAGAAAAGGCACAACCCAATTTAAATACAAAAGCTATACCCTCCTGCCAAAAAAAATTTCTTTCTTAATTAAGGCTCAATTTGGAAAGAGTTAAAAAAATTAAAAGTCAACTTTTAATTCATTTTAAATCATATTATTTCTCATATTTTTTATACATATTTTTTTAAAAAAATAAAAAAATTATTTTCTCACGTAAACATCGGAAAGACATGTTGAACGCGTTGGGTTAGGTTGGCTGGGTCAGGTCCATATGATCAACGCAATAACGCGTGAACCACTCACTTTTTTCAACACTCTACTTTTTCTTTTTCTTTTCAATTCTTCGCCTTGCATCGGGTCACCTTCATTTCACATGCACTCCACTCACTTTTTATTTTTATGGAAATAATACATCCTTAAATTTAGAATTCAAAACAAACTATATACTTGGCAATAAATAAATAAAAAATATACAAACATTATATTATAAGTAATTGTACGGGAAAGGAATAAATCTTCTCGTATAATCCTGTTGATCAAGTCTGCGCTCTTCTAAATGTCGTCGCTCTATTCCCTGAAAATACAAACATGAGCTAGCCGGCGGGTGTGTGCCGGAAACCCCTCCGATGCCTAAGTCAGCAAAATAGACAAGTAGGCAAAAAGTTATGTGTATCAAAGAACCAAAGTTGTGTTACCTCTCCGTAGGTGATGTTTGTGAGCTTTTATAGGTTTCGTGTGGCACAATCCTAGTAGGATTTCTACTCCTCCATGCAGAGTCCTCCTAGGATTCATACTCCTGAAGGATAATGCTTATCCTTCAATACCCCCCTCACTGCTTAAACCAAGTGAGATGGTTTTCTCATGGCCGAACTACCACGACCGAAGCAAGCATGCCATGCCGAGCATAGAGTAGACCGAACTATCGATAGTTTGGTCCCCTCCTTCACTGCTTTGCTTCAGCTCTTCTTGCCCAAACCGTGCTTACTATGTTGTTTGAACTGTACTAACAATTAGCTAGGTCCTACCGAGCTATCCGTGCTATGCCTGCGACTGGTCTACCTGTTGAGACCGAACTAACTTCAAAGTAACCTTAGACCGGTCTAAGCACAAAGTATCTTTAGTCCGGAATAATCTTCAACCCTCATTCAGACCGGACTAACTTAAAGGTTTTGGGCTCCTTTTACTCTGCTGCTCTTATTTTGGCCCATTAACGGCCCATTGCCCAGCTCGGCCCAATTTAATCATATAAATTACCCTATCAATTGCCGCTTAATTCCATCGGCAAAGCAGGATAGGGATTACTTGTATATCGACCAAGCTAACAGCCGGGCTAAAAAACTTTTAAGCGGTTCCAGCCAAGCTAAAAAACTTTTTTTTAGCCTTTGCAACCGAGCTAAAAAATTCTTTTAGCCTGTCCAGCCAAGCTAACTTAAACCGAGCTGCCCCTGTCCCGTCAAAACGTCTCTTCAATCACAGCAACTGAATCGTTTCTCCTTCCCATGACACGTGGCACGCCCTTATTGGCCTATTACAGCTGTCACGCCGCCCTCGTACTTTGCATAATTTGAACAGTTCCCGCCTTTTGTCCCTTCTCTTTCCACAAAACAACCCTTTGTTTCTGAATCTTTTGCGCCATTCACTCTTTCTTCTCTCCTTTTGCCTCCATTGTTCTCCATCCTTTGCAACTGTGAAGCTCGTGCTTGCTGCCATCTTCTACTTCCATTTCCTTCTCTTCACCTGGTAAGTTTTTCAAACCTGTTTTGCTTTTGTGGTCTTTACATTTGCTTTCTTTTATTCTTGGCACACTGTTTTTGTTTTTGCAAAACATATTTTCTTGCTCTACCTTGTGTTTTCTAGGAAAAACTTCATAAGAACCTCATGAACTTCATGAAGTAATCTATAAAACACTGTGTTTGATCCACAATTACCATATAACCGCACTAAAAAGTAGTTTGTAGTCAATGTCCTTCTATCAGACTTTAACTGAACTAGCACTCCATGTTGGTACCAGTAGTTTCAATAAGTCAAACCACTTCTTGATAGACCTTAGCCGAGGTAAACGAACCGAACTAAGTCCGAACGTAGCATACTGAAACCTTATCTTTCGACCGAGCTAGGTCTTTGGGGCTAAGCCAGCTTTCTAAGTTTTTAGACCGAACTCAGAAAGCTGCCCCTAGAGGCTCAACCGGTCTGACTGAGCCTTCTATTTAATCGAGATAACGAATCGCTTGCCAAGACTGAGCTATCGAACCCCCTGCTCAATCCGAGCTACTAAGCATCTTGTTGAAATCGAGACAGAACCTGTAGCATCCACATAGCCGAAGTAGGACTCTTATTCTTGCTTTTATTTTGTAGCACGGTCTAATGATCTGTGCTTAACCCCTTTGTTTTCCACTTTGCAGACTTAGGTTGCCCAGGCACTCCACTGCTCGCTCAACCGAGCTACTGAGCACAATTTTGCGACTGAACTAAATTATCCATAACTTAAAAAATAAATGGGGAAGTATAGGTTTTTGGTGGAAACCCCTGGTGGCCTGGCCGAATTCCGAAGGGATTACAACATCCCTGACGACGTCCAACTTATTCTGGTCGAACCAGATACCCTTCCATGGGGAAAACAAGGTTATGTACCTTTCACCCTCCTATCAATAATAGAAACCGGACTAAGATTCCTCGTTCAACCCTTGATTTGTGAATTCCTAAGACAAACCAGAATATGCCCAACTCAGCTTTCTACCAATTCTTACCGTATAATAATGGGAATAGCCGAACTAAACCACCGAGCCGGTCTTAAGCTCGGTCTAGCCGAAATACTCCACCAATACTCCATTGGCTCCAAAGATGACGGCTGGGTCTACTACCTTAGGATACGCCGTCGCAGAGAAAAAATAATAAAAGATACGCCGGATAAGGACTTAAACGATAATGACTTTTTCTGGGTATCTGGCAATTTTGAAGACCAGAAAGCCCAGATCCTTGGCCGAAGTATAAACTGGAATAAAGGAGAACCTGGTATAATTACTTCGGTTTTTGGCATGCTTTGCTTTATTTCGGTTACCTGCTCCTGAACCGAACTAACAGTTTGTCTTCTTTATGCAGATTCAGCCCATCTTCAATCTTTGTATAGTTACCCCAACCTGAACATACTTCGCGCCGCACTACGTTTTTCAGAAAGAAGTTGGGCCAAACTTCTTAATTTTGAGCCGACATACCATTTGTCATGACCCGAACCTGCCCCTATGGGTTAAGGACATAACCGGCCGGTAATCTTGAGATTACCTACGGCCTCAGACCAAAACAGACATAACCTGTCAGAGTAAAGGGGCCAAACGGAAGCAATAAATAAAAACTTTGTCCATAGAGCCGTGCTTATATGCACAACAAACAAACCATACACGTATACGTTAATAACCCACACCAAAATTACAGTTTCACAAAATTCATCACAGACAGGATCATCCAAACGAGTCAACCTATAACGGACTATTCACAGATATACACAAAGTCCCTTCCGGCAAGACAAAATATAATTACATAGCGAAAGGCAAGGGTAGGTCTCGAGAGTGAGACGCAAGGTTGACTTCCTCAAAACTCGGATCTTTCCTAGCAGACTTCACTGGGGCTGGGTTTGGGCTTCCCTTGGCTCACCTACAAACACATGAATGAGCGTGAGCGATAGCCCAGTGAATAATGTCAAACATGACAGTTACGTATCAACATGTAGAACAACCTGCTCCAAACGGCCTTGGGCCCAATTCATACTTCTATTTAACGAATATATATCTATCCAAATTCAAATCAAGTAGCTGTAGTTCTAAACATTCTGGCCTTCGGCCATTCACTTATGTCGAAACGGCCTTCGGCCCATTCATTTCTGTCAAAACGGCCTTTGGCCCATTCATTCATGTCAAAACGGCCTTTGGCCTACTCGTTAATGTCAAACGACCTTCGGCTCCTTCGGCCTACTCGTTCATGTCAAACGACCTTCGGCCTAATCATTCATGTCAAAACGGCCTTTGGCCTACTCGTTCATGTCAAACGACCTTCGGCCTACTCATTCATGTCAAAACGGCCTTTGGCCTACTCGTTCATGTCAAACGACCTTCGGCTCCTTCGGCCTACTCGTTCATGTCAAACGACCTTCGGCTCCTTCAGCCTACTCGTTCATGTCAAACGACCTTCGGCCTACTCATTCATGTCAAAACGGCCTTTGGCCCACTCTTTCATGTCGAAACGGCCTTCGGCCCACTCATTCACTCATATCAAAACGACCTTTGGTCCATTCATTTACATCAAAACGACCTTTGGTCCATTCATTCATTCCTGTCAGACTTTTGTCCACAATCCCAATTAACAACTCATAAAGTTTATAAGGGAATAAATGATTGGACATTGACAAGCTTTCGAATATTGATATTACTCACAGTGATCGGCTTGTGGATGCGCCCTGGAGCTTGACCCTACACATTTCATGAATACAAAAGGGTCACTAACAGTTCAATCCGTTCTTTAATTCACATATTCCTCTTTAGGCTTTATTCCTATCTCATTACCTCATTTACAACGTTTAACATATGCCTAAGAGTGCTTACAAGTGAAAGAGAACGAAAAACGAAACACAGAACGCATGAACAAAATTCCAGGAAGCAGGGTCCCCGCTCGAGCGTCAACTTAGCCGCTCGAGCGGACCCTTAAGGCCTGTAAAAGTACTGGTTGCATGAAAAATGCGCTCGAGCGTTAAATAGGGCGCTCGAGCGGAAGGCCTGTCTACAAAAATCCACGCTCGAGCGTGATATGTCCAGCTCGAGCGGACATCCAACTCTGCAAAAATGCTGGGAGCACGATTTTCCCGCTCGAGCGGCCATTACCCCGCTCGAGCGGACATCAAAATTCTGGAAAACCCAGAACTGTGTTCTTGAGCTCCAAACGGTTTTCCAGCTACATTACTTGCATGCAATGGTTCAAATCTCAATATAATCATACTAACATGGCACCAATGCAAGATTATAACATTATGAAGCTCAATTTCTTGATTTATCCATATGTATGTCCCAAAATATGTCAAACTCAACGTCAATATAACAAATTCATGCATTCAAGCTCATATCTTCTCAATTTGCACATGCATGTGATGAATTAGCCACATTCTCAACTTAAATACCACAAATGGTGATCAAAACGTGAGTTTCAACTAAAATTCTACATGAATCATGTGTTTCAAGCTCAAACATGCAAATTCAAAGTAATTTCTTACATGCATGAGTTCTAAGACTTCAAACTCAACAAGAATCAACTTATTACATGCTCTTGATCACAAACAACTCTTGAACTCACAAGATTACAAGTTCAATTCATAATTTCAAGAGTCAATGGCTTACCTAGAAGTCCAATTCTTCAATCTATGGTCCAATTTGAGTTGGACTTCAAGATTCCAAGCCCTCAAGATCAAACACAGATTTCTCTCTCTTCTCTCTCTCTAATGGCCGGCCCTCTCCTCTCCTTAGAGTGTATATCAGCCAAGTGAGAATTAGAGAGGGAGTTTAATTGAGTAGTGCTCCTATACAACAAGCCCCACTAAGTCACAATATAATAATAGAGGGTAATTGGGCACCCATTTTACCAACTTAATCAACTTAATCTGGTCCAAATCAATTTTTCAATTAAATTTCACCGTAGGCTCTAAAAATTATGCCAAACACAATGGCGTAATCAATTTCGGGTTCTGTGGCCGATAAGGCCCTCAATTTAATTTCCAAAGCAGGTTATTCAAACAGATATTCCTACGATGAACAGATACGAATTCAAAATCACATAATGGCACACAAAATCATGCTAAACACATAACCATAAACAGATTTAGGACCAATTTAGCATAATACAGAACAGGGGTATCACAGTCTTCCCCCCTTTAGGAAGTTTGGTCCTCCAAACTTAAGTTACCTTCGTCGGGAAACAAATGTGGATAGCGTAGACGCATTTCCTCCTCTTTTTCCCATGTAGCATCTGTCCCATAGTGTTCCTTCCATTCCACTTTCACCATTGGAATGGATTTGTTTCTCAATTCTTTCACTTGTCGGTCAACAATTCTTTTCGGCCATTCAGCATATTCCATATTTTCATCAATAGCAACCCGGTGATAATCAATCACATGCAACGGGTCTCGGAGGTAACCCCTCAACATTGACACATGAAACACATTGTGGATTTGCTCAAATCCCGGTGGCAAAGCAACTCTATAAGCAACTGGACCAAGCCTTTCCAAAATCTGGAACGGCCCAACGTAGCGGGGCGACAACTTGCCATTTTTCCCAAACCTGACTTGGCCTTTCATTGGAGAAACACGGATGAACACATGGTCGCCGACCTCATACTCAAGAGGTCTTCTCCGAACGTCTGCATAATTTTTCTGTCGGTCTTGAGCTGTTTTGAGCCTTTGCCGAATAGTTTTGATCTTTTCAGAGGTGTCTTGTACAATTTCAGGCCCAAGCAAAGCTCTGTCCCCGACCTCTGTCCAACAAGTAGGTGATCTACACCTCCTACCATATAAAGCCTCATATGGTGCCATATCGATGTTGGAGTGGAAGCTGTTATTATAAGCAAACTCCGCGAGCGGCAAATAGTCTTCCCAACTCCCCTGAAAATCCAAAGCACACATGCGAAGCATATCTTCCAAAGTTTGTATCGTTCATTCTGACTGGCCATCCGTCTGTGGGTGGAAGGCAGTACTGAACCTTAGTTCTGTTCCCATAGCTTCCTGCAAACTTTTCCACAATCTAGATACAAATTTCGGGTCCCTATCTGACACAATGGACACTGGAACTCCGTGTAACCGGACAATTTCGTCAACATAAATAGTAGCCAATCTGTAAGCAGTAAATGTAGTTTTGACAGGCAGAAAATGTGCAAATTTAGTCAGTCTATCAACTACAACCCAGACAGAATCCATACCTCGGGAAGTCCGAGGTAGGCCAACAACGAAATCCATAGTCACATGTTCCCACTTCCACTCGGGAATAGGGAGAGGTTGAAGTAGACCGCCTGCTTTCTGATGTTCAGCCTTAACTTGCTGACACTGAAGGCACTTGGACACATATTCTGCAATCTCTTTCTTCATTTTAGGCCACCAGTAGGTTTGTTTAAAATCCCGATACATTTTATTGTTACCCGGATGCATAGCAAATACAGATCTGTGGGTTTCATCTAAAACCCTCTTCCTTAGCTCCGGAACATCTGGGACACATATTCGGTTTCGAAATTTCAACATTCTATTCTCGACACTGAACTCTGCTTTTGGGCTCACTTCAAATTCATCAATGACCTTTCTGAGGAACTCATCTTCCTTCTGTTTCTGCTTGATTTCATCAATAATCGCCGGTTCGGCTGTAATAGCGGCTATCAATCCGCCCTGTTCACAAACCACTACCTCAATTTCAAACTTCTCAAAGTCTTGCAAAATCTCCCTTTGTTCAGTAAGCAAATAAGCCATACTCCCTGTTGATTTTCTGCTCAAGGCATCAGCCACTGTATTAGCTTTCCCGGGGTGATACTGAATTTCTAGGTCGTAATCTTTTATCATTTCTAGCCATCTTCTCTGACGCATATTCAACTATTTCTGCGTGAAGAAGTATTTTAGGCTCTTATAATCTGTGTAGACTTCACACTTTTCCCCATACAGATAATGCCGCCAGATTTTCAGAGCAAAAACCACTGCGGCCAGTTCTAGGTCATGTGTTGGGTAATTCTTCTCGTGCGGTCTCAATTGCCGATAGGCGTAAGCAATAACCTTTCCGTTCTGCATTAACACACAACCCAAACCCTTATAAGATGCATCACTGAAAATCACAAAATTTTCCATACCTGAAGGTAGTGTCAAAATCGGTGCGGTAGTCAATCTCGTCTTCAATTCGTGAAAGGCTGATTCTCTTTCACCATTCCACTCAAATGGTTGTCCTTTGCGTGTCAATTGGGTAAGAGGCACAGCTAATTTCGAAAAGTCCTTTACAAATCTCCTATAGTACCCAGCTAAGCCCATGAAACTGCGAACTTCTGTTACGTTGGTCGGTGTAGGCCAATTCACGATTGCCTCTATTTTCTGCGGGTCCACTGAAATTCCTTCCTTATTGATCACATGCCCTAAGAAAACAACCTCATCCAACCAGAACTCACATTTCTTGAATTTAGAAAATAGTTTTCTTTCTCGAAGTGTTTGTAAAACAGTCCTCAAATGATGTTCATGTTTAAGTCTATCTTTAGAGTATATCAAAATATCATCGATGAAGACAACAACAAACTCATCAAGGTAGGTTTTAAAAATTCTATTCATTAAGTCCATAAATGCTGCCGGAGCATTAGTCACTCCAAATGGCATAACAAGAAACTCAAAATGACCATACCTCGTTCTGAATGCGGTTTTCTCAACATCCTCTGCCTTGACCTTCAGCTGATGATACCCGGACCTCAAATGAATCTTGGAAAACACCTGTGATCCCTGCAACTGGTCGAATAAATCATCAATACGGGGTAGGGGGTATTTGTTCTTTACTGTTACCTTATTCAATTCCCGATAATCGATGCACAGGTGCAAAGTACCATCTTTCTTCTTTACAAACAACACTGGTGCACCCCAAGGTGAAGTGCTGGGCCGTATAAACCCTTTATCAAGAAGGTCCTGCAACTGTTCCTTTAATTCTTTCATTTTGGCGGTAGCCATCCTATAGGGAGTTTTAGAAATAGGCTGGGTGCCTGGCACAGTCTCAATAGTAAACTCTATCTCCCTGTCTACCAATTCCCCTGGTAATTCATTTGGAAACACATCTGGGAACTCTCTAACAATGGAAATATCATTCAATTCAACATTCACAGATTGTTCAGTCAATACATAACACAAATAACCCTGGCACCCCTTCCTGATCAATTTACATGCTTTCATTGCAGATATCAAATATGGTGGAGGCACTACCCCATTTCCCACAAACACAATTTCTTTCTGTTCTGGTGGTTTAAACACAACCCTCTTTGTGGCACAATATTTGGTCAACCAATCCATGCCCAATATTACATCGAAGTGTCTAAAGTTTAAGGGCAACAAATCTACATATAGGGTAGCATCCTCAATATGCATGTCACAAAACCGATATATATAGTCACATAGCACAAATTCCCCCGATGGAGCAGACACACATAACAAATATGGCAACAGTTCTAGGGGTCTTTTCAGTCTAGATGCAAATGCATATGTCACAAATGAGTGCGTTGATCCAGAATCAATTAACACAAAAGCATCCTGATTACATATTGAGATAGTACCTGAGACAACGGCATTGGCGTTCCGTGTGTCACCCGGAACAAGCGCAAAAACTCTCCCCTGTCTCACTGTGTCCCCGGTAATAGCGGATCTCACAGCATTTCCCGGCTTTGGAACCGATGCAGTTGAGCTAGCTGCCAGTTTCCCACCGTTCTGATTGCACTCTCGGGCTATGTGCCCTTGTTTCCCACACTTGAAACAGGCTCCCGATGCTCGGTAACAGACTCCACGGTGCCTTTTGCTACAAATGTTGCACATGGGAGCTGTGTCTCGGGAAGAACTTGAAGTAGTGGAGGAGCCCGTGTTTTGCTTTTTCAAAAATTTCTTCTTCGGAAAGAAGCCTTGTCTTTTGTTGCCTTTCCATTCTGTTGTTGGCTTAGCTTGTCTAGCTATGTTAGCCTCTGATATGATGGCCCGGTCAAGCACCCCGATGTAGGTCTCCAACTTCAGGACATTCACCCGCTCTAGGATGTCACTTCGGAGCCCTCCTTCAAAATGCCTTGCCTTCTTATAATCAGTATCAATTACGTGTGGTGCGAACCTGGCCAACTCGGTAAATTTGGCCTCATACTCAGCTACAGTCATGCTGTCTTGCTTGAGTTCCATGAACTCTGCCACTTTCCTGTCCCGGACACACTGCGGGAAGTACTTGTCATAGAAGATTTCCAAAAATTTCGCCCAATCCACATCTCTGTGGTTTTCCCTCATCAACATCCACCATCTTCTTGCTTCATCTTCTAGCATAAAGGTGGCTAGAAGCACTTTCTGTGTATCCGAGCACGGAAACACCTCAAACAGTTTTTCGATCCCAAGAACCCAAGCCTTAGCTTTCAAAGGATCTAGTCTGCCATGGAACTGTGGTGGTTTCATTTTCTTGAATTCCTTGGTGAGAGCTATTACCCGGTCATCATTTTGATCATCTGGCACGGGTGGTGCCGGAGGTGGAGGTGGCGGGTGTGGTTGCTGCCACTGTTGTTGCCACTCCTGTTGCTGTCTCAAAGCTTCTGCCATTTCTTGGATCAATCTTTCCATTCTGTCCAGTCTGGCAGTAGAAGATTCCTCTAACTCATCACCTCTAGTTCTCACCATCTGATTAAACTTACATTATATTTCATACAAAAGGTACACAAGTATGCATGCACTAAGAAGCACATATTTCCAGATAATTCGCAATGCAAGTAGTTCACAACTTATACATATAATTATTCATAACAAAACATTTAAGCATAGGATTAATGCTTCCAAACTCATATCTATCACGTGAATGCATCCTAGATCTCATCTAGACGCTTATTGCTCTATTTGGACAAGTGTGTGAGTTATTAACTCGTGCTCTGATACCACTCTGTCATGACCCGAACCCGCCCCTATGGGTTAAGGACATAACCGGCCGGTAATCCTGAGATTACCTACGGCCTCAGACCAAAACAGACATAACCTGTCAGAGTAAAGGGGCCAAACGGAAGCAATAAATAAAAACTTTGTCCATAGAGCCGTGCTTATATGCACAACAAACAAACCATACACGTATACGTTAATAACCCACACCAAAATTACAGTTTCACAAAATTCATCACAGACAGGATCATCCAAACGAGTCAACCTATAACGGACTATTCACAGATATACACAAAGTCCCTTCCGGCAAGACAAAATATAATTACATAGCGAAAGGCAAGGGTAGGTCTCGAGAGTGAGACGCAAGGCTTACTTCCTCAAAACTCGGATCTTTCCTAGCAGACTTCACTGGGGCTGGGTTTGGGCTTCCCTTGGCTCACCTACAAACACATGAATGAGCGTGAGCGATAGCCCAGTGAATAATGTCAAACATGACAGTTACGTATCAACATGTAGAGCAACCTGCTCCAAACGGCCTTGGGCCCAATTCATACTTCTATTTAACGAATATATATCTATCCAAATTCAAATCAAGTAACTGTAGTTCTAAACATTCTGGCCTTCGGCCATTCACTTATGTCGAAACGGCCTTCGGCCCATTCATTTCTGTCAAAACGGCCTTTGGCCCATTCATTCATGTCAAAACGGCCTTTGGCCTACTCATTCATGTCAAATGACCTTCGGCTCCTTCGGCCTACTCATTCATGTCAAACGACCTTCGGCCTACTCATTCATGTCAAAACGGCCTTTGTCCTACTCGTTCATGTCAAACGACCTTCGGCCTACTCATTCATGTCAAAACGGCCTTTGGCCTACTCGTTCATGTCAAACGACCTTCGGCTCCTTCGGCCTACTCGTTCATGTCAAACGACCTTCGGCTCCTTCAGCCTACTCGTTCATGTCAAACGACCTTCGGCCTACTCATTCATGTCAAAACGGCCTTTGGCCCACTCTTTCATGTCGAAACGGCCTTCGGCCCACTCATTCACTCATATCAAAACGACCTTTGGTCCATTCATTTACATCAAAACGACCTTTGGTCCATTCATTTATTCCTGTCAGACTTTTGTCCACAATCCCAATTAACAACTCATAAAGTTTATAAGGGAATAAATGATTGGACATTGACAAGCTTTCGAATATTGATATTACTCACAGTGATCGGCTTGTGGATGCGCCCTGGAGCTTGACCCTACACATTTCATGAATACAAAAGGGTCACTAACAGTTCAATCCGTTCTTTAATTCACATATTCCTCTTTAGGCTTTATTCCTATCTCATTACCTCATTTACAACGTTTAACATATGCCTAAGAGTGCTTACAAGTGAAAGAGAACGAAAAACGAAACACAGAACGCATGAACAAAATTCCAGGAAGCAGGGTCCCCGCTCGAGCGTCAACTTAGCCGCTCGAGCGGACCCTTAAGGCCTGCAAAAGTACTGGTTGCATGAAAAATGCGCTCGAGCGTTAAATAGGGCGCTCGAGCGGAAGGCCTGTCTACAAAAATCCACGCTCGAGCGTGATATGTCCAGCTCGAGCGGACATCCAACTCTGCAAAAATGCTGGGAGCACGATTTTCCCGCTCGAGCGGCCATTACCCCGCTCGAGCGGACATCAAAATTCTGGAAAACCCAGAACTGTGTTCTTGAGCTCCAAACGGTTTTCCAGCTACATTACTTGCATGCAATGGTTCAAATCTCAATATAATCATACTAACATGGCACCAATGCAAGATTATAACATTATGAAGATCAATTTCTTAATTTATCCATATGTATGTCCCAAAATATGTCAAACTCAACGTCAATATAACAAATTCATGCATTCAAGCTCATATCTTCTCAATTTGCACATGCATGTGATGAATTAGCCACATTCTCAACTTAAATACCACAAATGGTGATCAAAACATGAGTTTCAACTAAAATTCTACATGAATCATGTGTTTCAAGCTCAAACATGCAAATTCAAAGTAATTTCTTACATGCATGAGTTCTAAGACTTCAAACTCAACAAGAATCAACTTATTACATGCTCTTGATCACAAACAACTCTTGAACTCACAAGATTACAAGTTCAATTCATAATTTCAAGAGTCAATGGCTTACCTAGAAGTCCAATTCTTCAATCTATGGTCCAATTTGAGTTGGACTTCAAGATTCCAAGCCCTCAAGATCAAACACAGATTTCTCTCTCTTCTCTCTCTCTAATGGCCGGCCCTCTCCTCTCCTTAGAGTGTATATCAGCCAAGTGAGAATTAGAGAGGGGGTTTAATTGAGTAGTGCTCCTATACAACAAGCCCCACTAAGTCACAATATAATAATAGAGAGTAATTGGGCACCCATTTTACCAACTTAATCAACTTAATCTGGTCCAAATCAATTTTTCAATTAAATTTCACCGTAGGCTCTAAAAATTATGCCAAACACAATGGCGTAATCAATTTCGGGTTCTGTGGCCGATAAGGCCCTCAATTTAATTTCCAAAGCAGGTTATTCAAACAGATATTCCTACGATGAACAGATACGAATTCAAAATCACATAATGGCACACAAAATCATGCTAAACACATAACCATAAACAGATTTAGGACCAATTTAGCATAATACAGAACAGGGGTATCACAGTCTTCCCCCCTTTAGGAAGTTTGGTCCTCCAAACTTAAGTTACCTTCGTCGGGAAACAAATGTGGATAGCGTAGACGCATTTCCTCCTCTTTTTCCCATGTAGCATCTGTCCTATAGTGTTCCTTCCATTCCACTTTCACCATTGGAATGGATTTGTTTCTCAATTCTTTCACTTGTCGGTCAACAATTCTTTTCGGCCATTCAGCATATTCCATATTTTCATCAATAGCAACCCGGTGATAATCAATCACATGCAACGGGTCTCGGAGGTAACCCCTCAACATTGACACATGAAACACATTGTGGATTTGCTCAAATCCCGGTGGCAAAGCAACTCTATAAGCAACTGGACCAAGCCTTTCCAAAATCTGGAACGGCCCAACGTAGCGGGGCGACAACTTGCCATTTTTCCCAAACCTGACTTGGCCTTTCATTGGAGAAACACGGATGAACACATGGTCGCCGACCTCATACTCAAGAGGTCTTCTCCGAACGTCTGCATAATTTTTCTGTCGGTCTTGAGCTGTTTTGAGCCTTTGCCGAATAGTTTTGATCTTTTCAGAGGTGTCTTGTACAATTTCAGGCCCAAGCAAAGCTCTGTCCCCGACCTCTGTCCAACAAGTAGGTGATCTACACCTCCTACCATATAAAGCCTCATATGGTGCCATATCGATGTTGGAGTGGAAGCTGTTATTATAAGCAAACTCCGCGAGCGGCAAATAGTCTTCCCAACTCCCCTGAAAATCCAAAGCACACATGCGAAGCATATCTTCCAAAGTTTGTATCGTTCATTCTGACTGGCAATCCGTCTGTGGGTGGAAGGCAGTACTGAACCTTAGTTCTGTTCCCATAGCTTCCTGCAAACTTTTCCACAATCTAGATACAAATTTCGGGTCCCTATCTGACACAATGGACACTGGAACTCCGTGTAACCGGACAATTTCGTCAACATAAATAGTAGCCAATCTGTAAGCAGTAAATGTAGTTTTGACAGGCAGAAAATGTGCAAATTTAGTCAGTCTATCAACTACAACCCAGACAGAATCCATACCTCGGGAAGTCCGAGGTAGGCCAACAACAAAATCCATAGTCACATGTTCCCACTTCCACTCGGGAATAGGGAGAGGTTGAAGTAGACCGCCTGCTTTCTGATGTTCAGCCTTAACTTGCTGACACTGAAGGCACTTGGACACATATTCTGCAATCTCTTTCTTCATTTTAGGCCACCAGTAGGTTTGTTTAAAATCCCGATACATTTTATTGTTACCCGGATGCATAGCAAATACAGATCTGTGGGTTTCATCTAAAACCCTCTTCCTTAGCTCCGGAACATCTGGGACACATATTCGGTTTCG
This sequence comes from Camellia sinensis, assembly GCF_055761805.1. Lineage (NCBI taxonomy): Eukaryota > Viridiplantae > Streptophyta > Magnoliopsida > Ericales > Theaceae > Camellia > Camellia sinensis. The sequence goes on from NC_138975.1 coordinate 112,534,554, forward strand.
AAATTTCAACATTCCATTCTCGACACTGAACTCTGCTTTTGGGCTCACTTCAAATTCATCAATGACCTTTCTGAGGAACTCATCTTCCTTCTGTTTCTGCTTGATTTCATCAATAATCGCCGGTTCGGCTGTAATAGCGGCTATCAATCCGCCCTGTTCACAAACCACTACCTCAATTTCAAACTTCTCAAAGTCTTGCAAAATCTCCCTTTGTTCAGTAAGCAAATAAGCCATACTCCCTGTTGATTTTCTGCTCAAGGCATCAGCCACTGTATTAGCTTTCCCGGGGTGATACTGAATTTCTAGGTCGTAATCTTTTATCATTTCTAGCCATCTTCTCTGACGCATATTCAACTATTTCTGCGTGAAGAAGTATTTTAGGCTCTTATAATCTGTGTAGACTTCACACTTTGCCCCATACAGATAATGCCGCCAGATTTTCAGAGCAAAAACCACTGCGGCCAGTTCTAGGTCATGTGTTGGGTAATTCTTCTCGTGCGGTCTCAATTGCCGAGAGGCGTAAGCAATAACCTTTCCGTTCTACATTAACACACAACCCAAACCCTTATAAGATGCATCACTGAAAATCACAAAATTTTCCATACCTGAAGGTAGTGTCAAAATCGGTGCGGTAGTCAATCTCGTCTTCAATTCGTGAAAGGCTGATTCTCTTTCACCATTCCACTCAAATGGTTGTCCTTTGCGTGTCAATTGGGTAAGAGGCACAGCTAATTTCGAAAAGTCCTTTACAAATCTCCTATAGTACCCAGCTAAGCCCATGAAACTGCGAACTTCTGTTACGTTGGTCGGTGTAGGCCAATTCACGATTGCCTCTATTTTCTGCGGGTCCACTGAAATTCCTTCCTTATTGATCACATGCCCTAAGAAAACAACCTCATCCAACCAGAACTCACATTTCTTGAATTTAGAAAATAGTTTTCTTTCTCGAAGTGTTTGTAAAACAGTCCTCAAATGATGTTCATGTTTAAGTCTATCTTTAGAGTATATCAAAATATCATCGATGAAGACAACAACAAACTCATCAAGGTAGGTTTTAAAAATTCTATTCATTAAGTCCATAAATGCTGCCGGAGCATTAGTCACTCCAAATGGCATAACAAGAAACTCAAAATGACCATACCTCGTTCTGAATGCGGTTTTCTCAACATCCTCTGCCTTGACCTTCAGCTGATGATACCCGGACCTCAAATCAATCTTGGAAAACACCTGTGATCCCTGCAACTGGTCGAATAAATCATCAATACGGGGTAGGGGGTATTTGTTCTTTACTGTTACCTTATTCAATTCCCGATAATCGATGCACAGGCGCAAAGTACCATCTTTCTTCTTTACAAACAACACTGGTGCACCCCAAGGTGAAGTGCTGGGCCGTATAAACCCTTTATCAAGAAGGTCCTGCAACTGTTCCTTTAATTCTTTCATTTTGGCGGTAGCCATCCTATAGGGAGTTTTAGAAATAGGCTGGGTGCCTGGCACAGTCTCAATAGTAAACTCTATCTCCCTGTCTACCAATTCCCCTGGTAATTCATTTGGAAACACATCTGGGAACTCTCTAACAATGGAAATATCATTCAATTCAACATTCACAGATTGTTCAGTCAATACATAACACAAATAACCCTGGAACCCCTTCCTGATCAATTTACATGCTTTCATTGCAGATATCAAATATGGTGGAGGCACTACCCCATTTCCCACAAACACAATTTCTTTCTGTTCTGGTGGTTTAAACACAACCCTCTTTGTGGCACAATATTTGGTCAACCAATCCATGCCCAATATTACATCGAAGTGTCTAAAGTTTAAGGGCAACAAATCTACATATAGGGTAGCATCCTCAATATGCATGTCACAAAACCGATATATATAGTCACATAGCACAAATTCCCCCGATGGAGCAGACACACATAACAAATATGGCAACAGTTCTAGGGGTCTTTTCAGTCTAGATGCAAATGCATATGTCACAAATGAGTGCGTTGATCCAGAATCAATTAACACAAAAGCATCCTGATTACATATTGAGATAGTACCTGAGACAACGGCATTGGCGTTCCGTGTGTCACCCGGAGCAAGCGCAAAAACTCTCCCCTGTCTCACTGTGTCCCCGGTAATAGCGGATCTCACAGCATTTCCCGGCTTTGGAACCGATGCAGTTGAGCTAGCTGCCAGTTTCCCACCGTTCTGATTGCACTCTCGGGCTATGTGCCCTTGTTTTCCACACTTGAAACAGGCTCCCGATACTCGGTAACAGACTCCACGGTGCCTTTTGCTACAAATGTTGCACATGGGAGCTGTGTCTCGGGAAGAACTTGAAGTAGTGGAGGAGCCCGTGTTTTGCTTTTTCAAAAATTTCTTCTTCGGAAAGAAGCCTTGTCTTTTGTTGCCTTTCCATTCTGTTGTTGGCTTAGCTTGTCTAGCTATGTTAGCCTCTGATATGATGGCCCGGTCAAGCACCCCGATGTAGGTCTCCAACTTCAGGACATTCACCCGCTCTAGGATGTCACTTCGGAGCCCTCCTTCAAAATGCCTTGCCTTCTTATAATCAGTATCAATTACGTGTGGTGCGAACCTGGCCAACTCGGTAAATTTGGCCTCATACTCAGCTACAGTCATGCTGTCTTGCTTGAGTTCCATGAACTCTGCCACTTTCCTGTCCCGGACACACTGCGGGAAGTACTTGTCATAGAAGATTTCCAAAAATTTCGCCCAATCCACATCTCTGTGGTTTTCCCTCATCAACATCCACCATCTTCTCGCTTCATCTTCTAGCATAAAGGTGGCTAGAAGCACTTTCTGTGTATCCGAGCACGGAAACACCTCAAACAGTTTTTCGATCCCAAGAACCCAAGCCTTAGCTTTCAAAGGATCTAGTCTGCCATGGAACTGTGGTGGTTTCATTTTCTTGAATTCCTTGGTGAGAGCTATTACCCGGTCATCATTTTGATCATCTGGCACGGGTGGTGCCGGAGGTGGAGGTGGCGGGTGTGGTTGCTGCCACTGTTGTTGCCACTCCTGTTGCTGTCTCAAAGCTTCTGCCATTTCTTGGATCAATCTTTCCATTCTGTCCAGTCTGGCAGTAGAAGATTCCTCTAACTCATCACCTCTAGTTCTCACCATCTGATTAAACTTACATTATATTTCATACAAAAGGTACACAAGTATGCATGCACTAAGAAGCACATATTTCCAGATAATTCGCAATGCAAGTAGTTCACAACTTATACATATAATTATTCATAACAAAACATTTAAGCATAGGATTAATGCTTCCAAACTCATATCTATCACGTGAATGCATCCTAGATCTCATCTAGACGCTTATTGCTCTATTTGGACAAGTGTGTGAGTTATTAACTCGTGCTCTGATACCACTCTGTCATGACCCGAACCCGCCCCTATGGGTTAAGGACATAACCGGCCGGTAATCCTGAGATTACCTACGGCCTCAGACCAAAACAGACATAACCTGTCAGAGTAAAGGGGCCAAACGGAAGCAATAAATAAAAACTTTGTCCATAGAGCCGTGCTTATATGCACAACAAACAAACCATACACGTATACGTTAATAACCCACACCAAAATTACAGTTTCACAAAATTCATCACAGACAGGATCATCCAAACGAGTCAACCTATAACGGACTATTCACAGATATACACAAAGTCCCTGCCGGCAAGACAAAATATAATTACATAGCGAAAGGCAAGGGTAGGTCTCGAGAGTGAGACGCAAGGCTTACTTCCTCAAAACTCGGATCTTTCCTAGCAGACTTCACTGGGGCTGGGTTTGGGCTTCCCTTGGCTCACCTACAAACACATGAATGAGCGTGAGCGATAGCCCAGTGAATAATCTCAAACATGACAGTTACGTATCAACATGTAGAACAACCTGCTCCAAACGGCCTTGGGCCCAATTCGTACTTCTATTTAACGAATATATATCTATCCAAATTCAAATCAAGTAACTGTAGTTCTAAACATTCTGGCCTTCGGCCATTCACTTATGTCGAAACGGCCTTCGGTCCATTCATTTCTGTCAAAACGGCCTTTGGCCCATTCATTCATGTCAAAACGGCCTTTGGCCTACTCGTTCATGTCAAACGACCTTCGGCTCCTTCGGCCTACTCGTTCATGTCAAACGACCTTCGGCTCCTTCGGCCTACTCGTTCATGTCAAACGACCTTCGGCCTACTCATTCATGTCAAAACGGCCTTTGGCCTACTCGTTCATGTCAAATGACCTTCGGCCTACTCATTCATGTCAAAACGGCCTTTGGCCTACTCGTTCATGTCAAACGACCTTCGGCTCCTTCGGCCTACTCGTTCATGTCAAACGACTTTCGGCTTCTTCAGCCTACTCGTTCATGTCAAACGACCTTCGGCCTACTCATTCATGTCAAAACGGCCTTTGGCCCACTCTTTCATGTCGAAACGGCCTTCGGCCCACTCATTCACTCATATCAAAATGACCTTTGGTCCATTCATTTACATCAAAACGACCTTTGGTCCATTCATTCATTCCTGTCAGACTTTTGTCCACAATCCCAATTAACAACTCATAAAGTTTATAAGGGAATAAATGATTGGACATTGACAAGCTTTCGAATATTGATATTACTCACAGTGATCGGCTTGTGGATGTGCCCTGGAGCTTGACCCTACACATTTCACGAATACAAAAGGGTCACTAATAGTTCAATCCGTTCTTTAATTCACATATTCCTCTTTAGGCTTTATTCCTATCTCATTACCTCATTTACAACGTTTAACATATGCCTAAGAGTGCTTACAAGTGAAAGAGAACGAAAAACGAAACACAGAACGCATGAACAAAATTCCAGGAAGCAGGGTCCCCGCTCGAGCGTCAACTTAGCCGCTCGAGCGGACCCTTAAGGCCTGCAAAAGTACTGGTTGCATGAAAAATGCGCTCGAGCGTTAAATAGGGCGCTCGAGCAGAAGGCCTGTCTACAAAAATCCACGCTCGAGCGTGATATGTCCAGCTCGAGCGGACATCCAACTCTGCAAAAATGCTGGGAGCACGATTTTCCCGCTCGAGCGGCCATTACCCCGCTCGAGCGGACATCAAAATTCTGGAAAACCCAGAACTGTGTTCTTGAGCTCCAAACGGTTTTCCAGCTACATTACTTGCATGCAATGGTTCAAATCTCAATATAATCATACTAACATGGCACCAATGCAAGATTATAACATTATGAAGCTCAATTTCTTGATTTATCCATATGCATGTCCCAAAATATGTCAAACTCAACGTCAATATAACAAATTCATGCATTCAAGCTCATATCTTCTCAATTTGCACATGCATGTGATGAATTAGCCACATTCTCAACTTAAATACCACAAATGGTGATCAAAACGTGAGTTTCAACTAAAATTCTACATGAATCATGTGTTTCAAGCTCAAACATGCAAATTCAAAGTAATTTCTTACATGCATGAGTTCTAAGACTTCAAACTCAACAAGAATCAACTTATTACATGCTCTTGATCACAAACAACTCTTGAACTCACAAGATTACAAGTTCAATTCATAATTTCAAGAGTCAATGGCTTACCTAGAAGTCCAATTCTTCAATCTATGGTCCAATTTGAGTTGGACTTCAAGATTCCAAGCCCTCAAGATCAAACACAGATTTCTCTCTCTTCTCTCTCTCTAATGGCCGGCCCTCTCCTCTCCTTAGAGTGTATATCAGCCAAGTGAGAATTAGAGAGGGGGTTTAATTGAGTAGTGCTCCTATACAACAAGCCCCACTAAGTCACAATATAATAATAGAGAGTAATTGGGCACCCATTTTACCAACTTAATCAACTTAATCTGGTCCAAATCAATTTTTCAATTAAATTTCACCGTAGGCTCTAAAAATTAAGCCAAACACAATGGCGTAATCAATTTCGAGTTCTGTGGCCGATAAGGCCCTCAATTTAATTTCCAAAGCAGGTTATTCAAACAGATATTCCTACGATGAACAGATACGAATTCAAAATCACATAATGGCACACAAAATCATGCTAAACACATAACCATAAACAGATTTAGGACCAATTTAGCATAATACAGAACAGGGGTATCACACCATTACAGCGGTCGCCGAAAAGCCAGAGTAACAGACTTTCTGCTTGAGGACGCCCCCGAACCAGACCCAACCTTGCCACAAATTAGACTAATCCCACTGACCGCTGAAGAAGAGATGGCCAAGAGAAACAGAGTCAAGGCCCTCTTGACCGAAACCAACAGACCCAAAGTACTGCCACCAAGCCAAACGCAACAGGCTGTTGTGGCCTTTCCTTCTTAACTGCCTTCTTCATCTCGAGCGAACAGGCGTGCCCGGACTAGCCAAACCGAGCAGCGCCTTGTGGACGAAGATGAGACCATTCTTCCGCCACCAAGCCTTACACCGAGCCCTCAGCCAGAGCGATCTGACCTATCTAGCTCTTCCAAGTGGGCACCCAAGCTCACTTTCCAGAACCGAGATATCCAGGACACCGACTCGGTGCTTGCAGAGAAGGATCACGTACTGGCCTTCAATCTGGCCAAGAGTGTGTGTCTTCCAAAAGACATGGAGCACCACCACAACCAACTGAACACCGAACTGAAGTCCATCCGGTCTTCAACGAAATCAATGATTCTGGTAAGTAGGTTTTTTCGATCTTTCTAATTCTTCCAAGTTTTAGCTTGGTTAAAGGGAAACAATTCTTTTGCAGGCCATTTAGAAAAACAATATCACTCACAGGTGAGTGTTGGAGCTAAGGAAAACAATTACGCAAGCCATGGCGGAAGCTGAAGCCAAGACTGCCGAACTAAATCAATCCCAACAGAGGACGGCCGAGCTGGAGGCCGAGATAACTCGTCTAACCGGACTAGTTACCTCGGCTAATACCGACAAGCAAAGAGCGCTAACCGAGATGAAAGACAAGTATTTGCGGGAACTGGCAAAACTTGAGGGTGTTAAGGACGCCGAAATAAACCTTTTGAAGAAGAAAGCTGAAGATGCCGAGGTGAAGGGCTTTAAGGCAGGCGAAGCTGCATACATCCAGCAGTATGAAGCTGCGAAGGACTTGTTCTTCAAGTGCGGCTGGAGGGGTGCCATGGAGCAGCTCGGTTGCGGTCCCGACATCGAGGTCCACAATGCTCCTCAGTATTTTATTCCGGCCTCACTGACGGAGTATGCAGCCGATCTTCAGAAGCAATTCCTTGAAGCGTCTGACGACGACGATGAAGAGAATGAGCCAACTGACACGCCGGTTGACAATGTTCCAGCTAACCAATCAGTTTGGGCGGAGCCTACGGTAGAAGATCTGACCATTGAGCAACCTGCTGAAACTGAGCTCCAGGCCGAGACCGAGCTCCCAACTCAGACTGTGATTCCGTCTGAAACCGGACTTTGGGTTGACGTCGAGCTGGATGTCGAAATAGATGACCTTTTTAGCTGATTCTGTATTTTTTTTTCTTTTTCTTCTTTTTGCTTTGACTTGTAACCAGGCTGGGAGCCCCTCCCTTGTAATCGCCTTGAACTTGATTAATGAGAATCATCTTCTTTTTTGTTCAACTTTTATTCCGGTTTGATCTGTATGCTTGTACCTGTAAATTGTAATGATTTTTTAATGACTTCTATTGCTCTAACTGTAATCTTGGTTTACTTTCCTGATTGAGCATGCTTTCTAACTGCAACTTGAGCGAAACACAATATTTTTCAGCCGAGATACTTTATTCTAGTCTTAGCTGAGCAATCTGATTGAGCTTACTAGCCAACCACTCTTTAGCCGATATACGTACTTCGGCTGAAGAGTACCAAGAGTGGTTTAATCCAGTCAACCTTTCTTCAGCCTATACCCTTACTTTGGCTGAAGAGTAATAAGAGTAATCCAGCCAACCACTCTTTAGCCGATGTTCTTACTTCGGCTAAAGAGTACTAAGAGTTGGTTTATTCCAGCCAACCACTCTTTTAGCCGATGTCATTACTTCGGCTAAAGAGTACTAAGAGTTGGTTTAATCCAGCCAACCACTCTTTAGCCGATGTCCTTACTTCGGCTAAAGAGTATTAAGTGTTGGTTTAATCCAGCCAACCTCTAGATTGGTTTTTCCAGCCAACCTAAAGTAAAGTGTTTGGTTATTCCGACCAAACGTCCTGCAGCCTGGATCCTTATCCTGGGCTTAGGAAGGGTGTTGGTTTTTCCAGCCAACCTTTAGTTTGTATTTTCCAGCCAACCTAAAGTAAAGTGTTTGGTTATTCCGACCAAACGTCCTACAGCCTGGATCCTTATCCTCGGCTTAGGAAGGGTGTTGGTTTTTCCAGCCAACCTTTAGTTTGGTTTTTCCAGCCAACCTAAAGTAAAGTGTTTGGTTATTCCGACCAAACGTCCTGCAGCCTGGATCGTTATCCTGGGCTTAGGAAGGGTGTTGGTTTAATCCAGCCAACCTTTAGATTGATTTTTCCAGCCAACCTAAAGTAAAGTGTTTGGTTATTCCGACCAAACGTCCTGCAGCCTGGATCCTTATCCTGGGCTTAGGAATGGTGTTGGTTTAATCCAGCCAACCTTTAGATTGGTTTTTCCAGCCAACCTAAAGTGAAGTGTTTGCAATGTTCCTAACTTCACTAAAACTAACTTTTACAGAAAACAACTATGCTGAAAATAATTGACTTGTTTTATTGAGGAAAGAGAAAATTACACATGTTTTGAAAGAGGAAAGCTAAAAATAAAATAACTTGACATTGGCGGTGTTCCATGGCCTAGGGATTGCTTTGCCGTCCTTGTCTTCAAGGTGGTATGCCCCTTTGTCTACTAACCCAACCACTTTGTAAGGACCTTCCCAATTAGGCCCTAGCTTGCCATCTCCTAGCACCAGGGTGTTTCCCATCACTTTGCGCAGCACCCAATCTCCGATCTTGAATTGCCTTGGATGTACTGTTTTGTTGTATTTCTTGGATAACTCTTGTTGATATGAGGCAATGTGGACTAGTGCTCTTTCTCTTCTTTTTTCGACGAGGTCGAGCTCCAATGCTATGGCTTCTCTATTCAAGTCTGGATCAAAATATTCGCTTCGAATTGTGGGGAGGCCAACTTCCAGTGGGATTACTGCTTCCATGCCGTAGGCTAAGGAGAATGGTGTTTCTCCTGTTGATCGTCGAGGTGTGGTGCGGTAAGCCCATAAAACATGAGGAAGTTCCTCCGCCCACTTGCCTTTTTCCTTCTCTAACCTTTTCTTCAGTCCATCCAAGACAACCTTGTTTGATGCTTCTGCTTGGCCATTTTCTTGAGGATATGCTGGTGTAGAATTGTAGAACTCTATCTTGTATTCTTCACAAAAGCTTCTAAAGATTTTACCATCAAACTGGGTGCCGTTGTCTGATATGAGGGCTTTAGGTATGCCGAATCGAGTAATGATATTTTGCCAGACGAACTTCTTCACATCTTTTTCCTTGATTGATGCCAATGCTTCTGCTTCCATCCACTTTGTGAAGTAGTTTGTTGCTGCGAGAAAGAACTTCCTGTTTCCGGGCGCTGTTGGAAGTGGTCCTACTATATCCAAGCCCCACATTGCAAAGGGCCATGGGCTGGTCAATTGTAGGAGTTCTCTGGCCGGCTGATGTATTTGATGTGCGAACTTCTGACATTTCTCGCACTTCTTCACATACTTCTCTGAGTCTGCTTGCAAGTATGGCCACCAGTATCCTTGTGAAATGGCTCTGTAAGCTATTGATCTTCCCCCTTGGTGGCTTCCGCACACCCCCTCATGTATTTCGAACAAGAATGCTTCTACTTTACTGGGGTGGACACACTTTAGATAAGGTCCTGAGAAGGATTTTTTGTATAATGCCATAGATGGGGAGAGCCAAAATCGCTGCGACTTCGCTCTAATTTTGTTGGCTTCTTTCTTTTCTTCCGGTAAGACGCCATCTTTTAAGAACAGTATGATGGGATCCATCCAAGAGGGGCCTAGCTCGGTGCAACATACCTCTTCCGCTTCGGGGTCTTCAATGCTTGGTCTTGGTAAGTAGTCGATGAGCAACGGATGAGGGATGGAAGTATCTGTCATTGAAGCGAAGCCTGCTAGTTCGTCTGCTCTGCTGTTTTCCTCCCTGCCAATCTGTTCTATCCTCGCTACTTCAAATTTCTTGATCTCTATTCTGACCAATTCTTCGTACTTGGCCATCCTATCATCCTTTGCTTCGTAGTCGCCAGAAATTTGGTTTACCACCAGCTGTGAGTCGCTGTAGACCATTAGTTCGGTGGCCTTCATGTAGAATGCTGTTTTGAGTCCTGCAAGAAGTGCTTCATACTCCACTTCGTTGTTTGATGTTGGGAAGCCAAGGTTGATTGCTTGCTCCACAACCAGGCCGTCTGGTGAGATGAGGACTATGCCAAGTCCTGCACCATGCCGGTTGGATGCGCCATCCACAAAGAGCTTCCACATCTCTCCAACGAACAACTTCCAGCAAGTGGAGGGTAGATGATGTTGTGGGGTCAAGAATGTTGCTGGTGTTTTCTTCAAGGTCCATGCTTGCGGTCTGCCCCTCGCTATCTGATTGTACCAAGTCTTTATTTGTTGGTGAGTCTTGGTTCGGTGTAGCTTGGTTTGCTTATTCCTTGCTATCTTTAGTCTGGTCTGCCATGGGATCTAATTGAGTATCCTGCACTAGGGGTTACGCTATTCCGGCGTCAACTTCTGTCCCTGGTTTGGTTGTATCAGTCAGGTTGACTGGGCAGATATGATGACTTCCTGGGGTGAATTCTGCGACAAAGTTTGCCAAAGCTTGGGCCTTTATCACGGTTCTGGGTTGGAACTTGATGTCGAATTGTCCCAACTCTACTGCCCACTTTAAGATTTGCCTAGAAAAGTTTGTCCTCTCAAACAGAGCTTTTAATGGGAAAGCTGTGAGGACAACTATGGTGTGGGCATGAAAGTAGTGCGACAACTTCCTTGAGGCCATCATCAAGGCCAATGCCAGTTTTTCCAGTGGCAAATACCTTGTTTCGGCTCCCAGCAATGTCTTGCTGACATAATAGATGGGCAGATGTTGAATTCCTTCCGCACGGACCAACACTGCGCTAATTGCGTGTTGAGAGACTGCCAGGTACAGGAAGAGTTCTTCTCCAGGAATTGGGGTCACCAGCAGTGGTGGAGAAGACATATATCGCATTCTTCGTTCCACTCAAACTTGGCTTTTAGGGCATGGAAGAATGGTCGTAGTCTGTCCGACGACCGGCTTATGAACCGATTGAGCGCAGCTGCCATGCCGGTGAGATGCTGCACTTCTTTTACTGAGTTTGGTCTCTCCAAATCCTGGATTGCTTTGATTTGGGAGGGATCTGCTTCTATACCCTGGTTGGTCACAAGGAAGCCTAGGAATTTGTCAGATCCTACTCCGAATGCACACTTGGATGCATTGAGGCGTAACTTGTGCTTCTTCAGGATCTCAAACATCTCATTTAGGTCCTTGAGATGGTCATTCTCATCCTTGCTCTTGACCACCATGTCATCGATGTAAGCCTCCATTGTTCTGCCTAACAATGGTTCAAACATCTTGGTGACCATCCGTTGGAATGTTGCCCCTGCGTTCTTTAGGCCAAAGGGCATGACCTTGTAACAGTATTGTCCTCTTGGAGTTATAAAGGATGTGACCTCCTGGTCTGGTTTATGCATGGCGATTTGATGGTAGCCTCTGTATGCATCCAGAAAGCTAAGTCGGTTGTGCCCCGCCGTTAGGTCGACCAGTTGATCTATCCATGGTAGAGGAAAGCTGTCTTTCGGACATGCCTTGTTGACTGTTTTGTAGTCGACACAGACACGCCACTTGCCATTCTTCTTTGGCACCACAACTGTGTTGGAGATCCATCTTGGGTAGTGCACTTCTCTAATTGCTCCTGCCTCCAGTAGGTTTCCTACTTCTTCCGCCACTATCTCGGCATGGTGGAGTGCCGATCTACGGGTGCGTTGAATGATTGGTCTGGCGGATGGGTGGACATTGAGTTGGTGACAGATGAAGTTGGGATCAATGCTTGGCATGTCGTATGGCGTCCAGGCAAACACTTCGATATTAGAGGTTAAAAATTCCAAGACTTCTAATCTCTCAGTGCTGGACAACGATGAACCGAGCAAAAAGAACTTATTTGGGTTCTTTTCATCTATTCTTACCTGTACCAAGTCTTCCACTGCTTTCTGATTAGCTGCTTTGCCTACATCTGCGAACAGTTCATTGCTCTCAGGTTCTTCCACCGAATGAACGTATCCTTTGGCAGCGCGACTGCCATTCACCGTGACAAAGCATTGCTTGGACATAATCTGGTCTCCAAAGACCTCTTCAATTACTCCAGTTCCGTTCGGGAACCGCATTACTTGATGGTAGGATGATGCTACTGATTTCGTGGCATGGAGCCATGTTCTTCCCAAGATGATGTTGTAAGTGGAGGGGACCTTCAATACCCAGAACTCCACTTGTTTCATCACGCTTCCTGCCCTGACTGGAAGAATTATTTTGCCGACGGGCCATTCTGGCATGGAGTTGAATCCAATTAGGGGGGATACGACAGGCGCCAAGTCTTTGTCTTGTAGCTTCAATTGTTTAAATGTTTCGTAGTACATGATTTCACATGAACTACCCTGGTCAATCAGAATCCGCTTGACGTCGAAATCTTTGACTCGGAGAGTGACGACCAGGGCATCATTGTGAGGGCAATATATCCGTTCCAAGTCTTTATCCAAAAAAGACATGACATTTGTGGCCTCTGTTTTCCCCTTCTTGATGGCAGGTTGGGCACTTAGCACCTCTCTTAAGTGTTCAGCCTTTTTGATTGATCCCCTGAGCTCGCATACACGCTCAGGTTCAAAGACTCCATGTATCACATTGATAATGCCTTGAGGTGGGGCGTCGACTGGCATTCCATCAGGGTTATTGTGATCCTGGGGGGCTGGTTGCGTCCCTCCTTCAATGTATTTATCTAGGTGACCGGCTGCCACAAACTCCTCCAGATGCTGTCTTAATGGCATGCAATTTTCAGTGCGGTGCCCCTTTTCTTTGTGGAAGGTGCACCGTGATCTTTCGTCATAGTCCTTCTGAGCTTCCCCAAGCTTAGCTGGCCATCTGACAAAAGGCTCATCCCGTATTTCACTTAGAATTCGGTAGATCGATTTCTTGAAGACCGTGGTTATGGCAGTGCGGACTCTCAACCATCTTTTATCCTGGTCCTCTCCGTTGTCTCACCTGCCTCGTCCGTTTCTTCTTGGACGGTCTACCGCGTTGACCTTTGCTGAGGCCTTCTTCTCTGGTACTGTGGTCGTGCTAGATTTTGTTTTGGCACGTGCGCTATCCTCTTCTACCCTGATGTGCTGATGCACTCTTTCCATCAAGGCTTCCATGGTGAGGGGTGGTGTCATGGTGATTGAGTCCCTTAGTCTATTCCCGACTGGAAGGCCTCTTTTGTACTGTGCAATGGCGAGATTGGTGGGGCAGTCCCCAATCTGGTTGAATGTCTCCCAATAGCGACTATTGTAGGACCTTAATGTCTCTTTTTCGCCCATATCGATGGAGAGTAGCTGGTCAATCTCCACCGGGGTTTTGGTGTTTATTCTGAACCTTGTGACAAACGCCTCCGCCAATTGCGCCCAGGAGGCTATGCTGCCTTCTGGAAGTTTTTCAAACCAAGTTAAGCCTAGATCGCCAAGGCTTGATGGGAAGAGGATGCACATTAGAGCCTCGTTTTGCCGATATACCGCCATAAACTGGCGGAAGTGGCTTAGGTGAATGTAGGGGTCCGTTTTCCCCTCGTACGTAGTGAATTTGGGCTGAAGGAAGCCTGTAGGTAGGGGCGCGTTTTCAATTGCCGAAACGAACGGCGAGGTCTGCAGCCTTGCTAATGCTTTGTCCGTCGGTTCGTAGGTAGGGCGTGGTAATGGCATTCCAACCTCGACGCTTCCATGCGATCGAGGAGCCAATCGTTGAAGGGCAGAAACTCTTCGAGGGTCGCGTGCCCTGGTGTCCTCCTTCCATCATGCCTTTTCTTCCAGCATGATCCGTAAATCGGATGATCTGGGCAACTCCGTCTGTTTGGATGATATTTGGTGCGAGTGTGAGGGTCGGTAGGTACTTCCCTCTGTGTAAGACCTCAATGATTTCGTTCTCTCAGACCTGGAGTAACGAGTTCTTGAGGTTCTAGACTGAGTATCGCCTGTCTTGAGGCTTCTACTTTCTGCTTGTGATGGTGTGGAATACCTTCCACGGTCTTCTGAGCGGCGAGGGGGCGTCTTGTTTTTGCGCCCCTCTCCTATCGCCACTCCTTTTCCCTTGATCTGGTGCTTCAAGGCCTCCATGTCCGCCGCCATCTTCCTTATTAATTCGTCTTGCTCCTTCACGTGGTCCTCTAGAACTTGAGGATCAATCCTCCGTCTTTGCCTGTCAGGACTTTGTGAATGAGAGTGATGGGGGCTGTTAGTCCGCCTCTCCCTAGTATCTCTCCTGGAGTTATGTCGTTGGGGCTCCAAGTCCGCCATGGGAGGGATAGAAGGTAGTCCTTCATGCCTTGCACCCCCATCTGGTGTTTGCCCGTCGATGGCGGACTGTGGTAATTCTTCATTGTGTGCCATTGTTCCTAAAGAGGTAAAGCTTGATCAAGAGGTTTTGTCCTTTCTGTTTTTCCCACAGACGGCGCCAATTGTACGGGAAAGGAATAAACCTTCTCGTATAATCCTGTTGATCAAGTCTGCGCTCCTCTAAACGTCGTCGCTCTATTCCCTGAAAATACAAACGTGAGCTAGCTGGCGGGTGTGTGTCGGAAACCCCTCCGATGCCTAAGTCAGCAAAATAGACAAGTAGGCAAAAAGCTCTGTGTATCAAAGAACCAAAGTTGTGTTACCTCTCCATAGGTGATGTTTGTGAGCTTTTATAGGTTTCGTGTGGCACAATCCTAGTAGGACTTCTACTCCTCCATGCAGAGTCCTCCTAGGATTCATACTCCTGAAGGATAATGTTTATCCTTTAATACCCCCCTCACTGCTTAAACCAAGTGAGATGGTTTTCTCATGGCCGAACTACCACGACCGAAGCAAGCATGCCATGTTG
The DNA here is from genome assembly GCF_055761805.1 of Camellia sinensis. Taxonomy (NCBI): domain Eukaryota; kingdom Viridiplantae; phylum Streptophyta; class Magnoliopsida; order Ericales; family Theaceae; genus Camellia; species Camellia sinensis. Next base: position 112,549,653 of record NC_138975.1, read on the forward strand.
AGCACAGAGTAGACCGAACTATCAATAGTTTGGTCCCCTCCTTCATTGCTCTGCCTCAGCTCTTCCTGCCCAAACCGTGCTTACTATGTTGTTTGAACCGTGCTAACAATTAGCTAGGTCCTACCGAGCTATCCGTGCAATGCCTGCGACTGGTCTACCTTTTGAGACCAAACTAACTTCAAAGTAACCTTAGACCGGTCTAAGCACAAAGTATCTTTAGTCCAGAATAATCTTCAACCCTCATTTAGACCGGACTAACTTAAAGGTTTTGGACTCCTTTTACTCTGCTGCTCTTATTTTGGCCCATTAACGGCCCATTGCCCAGCTCGGCCCAATTTAATCATATAAATTACCCTCTCAGTAATGTTAAAATTTTTAAAAATTCTATCAAAGTTTTTACTAAATATTTCACATGGGTGTGAGACATACACAATGCGGGTCCCATGTGGGTCTCATATCCATGTAAGACATTTAGTAGAATTTTTAATAGAATTTTTGGAGTCTTTGACATTTTTGTTATATCATAGATGGGGTACAGCTCATTAAAACTCCCCTAAAATTCTATATTTAGAGTTTCCAATCTTTTTCTTTGTTTTTAAAGAGTCCACTCACTTTATGATATTATTACAATGAATAATTTAATTACTTCTTTAATATGTGTTGAGAAAGAGAAGCGGTCTATTTTGAAAAGGAGATTAAACATTAATTTTTAAATTTTTTATTGAAAAAATATATAAAAAGTAGAAAGGTGATATAATTTAAAAAAATTAAAAAATTAACTTTTAATTATGTTGTCAAAATAGACCTTAAGATTATCTTTCGCAACACATATTAAAGGAGTAATTAAATTAAGAAAAATTAGTCTAAGGTCTCTCTTCCATTTTTAGTAATGAAAAAGATCCACAATATTATTTTTTGATGTCTAAGGTTCCTAAACCCACACCCATATATCATATCAAAGAAATTTGACTCTCTCTCTATTTTTGATCTTCATTCTATCAAACCTCACTCTCTCTCTCTCTCTCTACCTTCTCTATTTCATATCTCTCTCTCTCTCTAAATCCAAACCTCAGTTCACTCCTTCAATGGCCGCCGCCACCGCCTCCACCTCCACCGCCGTGAGACTGGGTGACCGTAATCGCAACCCAAATCGACAACTCGAAAGACAAACGCTACTTGTCATCCCCTCTGCTTGCTTCTCAGAGCTCATCAGCAGCATCCCCTGAATCATCATCATCGTCTTCACTTGAAACCATTGTGTCCTCCAATCCTTTGTCAAAGCCCTTTTCTCAATCCTCTAAAGTCCCTGACAAGGGCCTCAACTACGCCCTAGCCAGCCCCAGTAGCAACCCAGGTGTTCGCTTTGTTCGCTTCATTGAGTCCTCCGTTGAAAGAATAAGTTCTATTACTCTACTCAATTGTATATATATATATATAATGCCTTGTGGAGTTGTGAAATAGGTCTTCTATTGTTTACATGAAAATTTGACTATCTAGGAAAGTTTGGAACTCTACATTTAGGGCATTGGTAGTGCAAAATGTATGAATTTGAGCAATTTATTTGCAGTAACTTTTCAAATCAATAGAAGACCTCTTTTCTCTTGGTTTCAGTCTCTGGTCTAGAATTTCTCTGGTCCAGAATTTTCTTTGGTGAACACTTTACTTTGGTTGTGTACTATTAGTATATATATTACACTTCTCATTCTTCCTTTTCTATTCAACTGATAAAGGATTTGATTGGTAAAGAATTTGAAATTTTCTTTGGTTTCAATTTTCTCTAGTACAAGCTTTTGAATTTTCTCTGGTAAAGGATTTGAATTTTCTCTGGTTTCACAGAGAAAGGATTCTATAACGATTCTGGTTTTACCTTTCTGTATTTATTATTTTCCGGACTTGGGTTTCGTGATGTTGGTGGTTGTATACCTTGTTGTCATCCTTTAATTCCGTTTGATTGAGTTTTAGGATGTTTTGGGCAGAGTTGTTACAGGTTGGTTAGGCTTTGCTTTCAATTCTTTGTTGCGCAGTTTTCAGGAGGTCCGCTTGAGCGGGTCTTCTTGCGCTCGAGTGGAGATTGCACACTCCCAGTATTTTGGTGCTCTGCAGAACTTCTGCAAGCATGTTTTTCACGCTCGAGCGGGTTTCTTTACGCTCGAGCGTTCGCGCTCGAGCGGGTACTCTGGCGCTCGAGCGGGTGGTACTTTTTTGGGTGTAAGTTCTGGGAGGAGGAAATCTACGCTCGAGCGGATGTACTTTATTCTTGTGTCTTGGCGCTCGAGCGGGTTTACTTGTGCTCGAGCGGACCTAGTTTTTTATTCTTGACGCTCGAGCGTTGTGTTTTCCGCTCGAGCGGGAATGTCATATAACAGAGGGCAGCTGGGCATTTTTTGAATCATTTTTCTACACTTCCTCTCTCTCTCTCTTACTTTTCCAAACCGCCATTTGAGAGCTTCTCTCACTAGAAACTCCCTTCTCTCTAGGGTTTGATCTAGTTAGAGTGCTTCCCTCCCCTTTGGCCTTTGTAAAAGTTGGGTTGATCGTCGAGGGCTACATTTTGATCCGAGAAACTTGTGGTTTGGAGCATTTTGGTTTTTTGCATCCTCTTCTCTTGGGTTCCGAATTTGAGGTAGGGATTCCTACTCACTACTATGGGTTTTGACCTAGATTTTTGGGCATTTTGTTAAATGGTTGATTTTGGGACTTAGGGTTTCAAAAAGTATAAATGGGGTTTTGGTCATTTTGATTCTTAAATATGTATTTTGGATTTCAAAATGGTGTTATTAATGTTGGTTGTTGATATATAGACCATTGGGTCAATATTGGGAATTGGGGTAGAAAACCCTAATTGGTTGTATAAATTAATTAGTATGATTAATTTGGGAAAATTGTGGTTATATGGAATTGAGTTGGAAATAATGAAATTGGCTCATTATATAGTAGAATAGTGGAGTTGGATTTATTAATCGCTCACTTTTGAAAACATTGATATTTTATCTGTTGAAGCTTTTATTATCTGTTTAGAAATAATTGCTTGGGCTACCGGTGGAGGGTAGTTTTGATTGTTGTAGACAGTGCATGATGATTAGGCAAACTAAAACTAATCAATTGGATTTGTCATAGAGTATGACTGTTGATAGAATACATTAACGTTATGTATTGATTGATGGTATATATGACCTATGTGTATATATGTTGTGTGTGTATGGGAGGAGATAGGGATGTACTCTACGGTTTAGGAGAAGATAGGGGATGGACCTCTAAACCGGATGTTGTTTGGGAGGAGATAGGGGATTGTAGACGCGCCCGCGGGCCTCGCTACAGTTTGGACTCGATTTGTGTCACGATTCTTAATCTTGAACCAAAGAGTCCAAATCTGGCAAATCGTTTGAGAAAACAGATTTTTGAAAAAAGTAGTGCCAAACATGGACTGCTTTGCCAGATACAGAGTCGCCACCTAAATATTTTTTAAATGGGGAAATTTAGGAAACCCTGACTCGGTGCCGAAGGCCACATGTCCGTCATCACCGGAGTTGTCTCGGCTCGGGAGCTTGGGTACGATCGGGGAAGGTCAGCTATGAGCACCCCCTTTCGCCCGGTCCGAGGACCGGCCTCTACTAACCATGATATTCTGTTTTGAAAACATTACGTGTTCTTATTCCATTTATTAGCCTAGAATTACTATGTTATGCACGCAGCAAACAAGTATAGACTAGATTGCCTAACTTGGAAGTAAACGTTGCATATCCGTTTGTTTTGAAAACATTTTGGAATTTGCTACTCGCAAGTAGGCTAAAACACGGATCTCAATGAGTCTGTCCAACTCAAACAATCCAACCTTCACCCACAGGCATTCAAAGCAGTTTTATCACATAAGCATTTAGCCGCATGGCAAGCATACTGTCATGGCAACACTCACACGCATGCTGGGTGCTAAAGCGTAAATACTTACATCGTACTCCGTGCCAAAACAAAGAACTCGTTAGCAAACATGCATGATCCAAGTCCATGTTAAGTGCCTAATGCATCGCATACAAAATGTTCCTAAAATAGGCTCGGCTATCCTAAACATGGCATGTGAGAATGCGCAACTATCACATATTCAGTTTAGAATTTGAAGTACAAATGCAGTTAGCATGATGTACCGTGCCTAATGCATGTAATACAAATGCACAGATGCACACATGCATAGCATAAGGTATGCTAAATTAAACGTGCCCTAATCTACCATCATAAGCAGGTAAATAAAAGGGAAGAAAGACGTGAGGTTGGAAGACATACACACACTCACGCACACTTATTACACAATTGCCCTCACTCGGAGGGTCTGAAATAATAATACAAATTAATTAACTACGCAAGCTAATTAAATATTACAAATTGCTTAATTAATTAACAAATTAACTAAACTAAAGAAAAACAGTAAACCGCCTCGGGGCGAGGGCCAGATGCAACACATGCTCGGGACTGGCTCGGAATCGCACTGCCATGCATAGTTCGCCTCTGTTTTCCCTGCTCTGCTCCTCTGAAAACTGCCAAAGTCTCAGGGATGCCTCCCAGGACACTGGGGGATATCATCGGCTGAGCAGAATTTCCACCGGCAGTAGCATTTAGTCACCGGCACAAAATAGATCCACCGGCCATCGATTGACTGCCGGTCGGCACTAAATACTGCCGGCCGGCAATAAATTCCTGCAGAACCTGCAACTCACAGCAGCAGAGGGCAAAATCTTGCATGGCAATGCAATTCAAGCAATTTATGCACTTATCACATTCCTTATCATGTTAATGACTCAAAGGAGGATGTGCCTTGATTCTCGGACCACCAATCACGCATTTCCATGCATGATGGCCCAAAGAACCAAGTATGCAACTTTGATTTCAAATGCAATGCAAACCAATCAAACCAAACAAGGCCCAATTCTTATCATCAAGTCAAGGAACAAGGCATGCATGCAAGATGCAATGCAACCTAAGCATGCAAGTTAAGGATGCAACATGGCATGGCAACTAACTTATGCAAGCATACAAGCAAACATGAGGCAATGCAAATGGATGGCAAGATGGACTTAAACATGAATTAGGCAGCTCTAATAAGGCCCAAAACAGTGGCCAAAATGCTAAAATGAGGGGCCAAATACACATGCACACATACACATATTGAAAGGCCAACACTTGGGCACAAGTTGAACAACCCTCAAACACATTTGAAAGGGGGAATCATGAGAAATTAGCATGCAACATAAGCATTGAAATCATGCTAAAACATGGTGCCAAACCAAGCAATGAAATTAAGCCAAACATGCAACAAATAGTCCAAGTGTTCAAAGCAAACCAATGGGGCATTGAACTACACTTAACAAGACCAAGCATGGCATGAGTTCATTGACCAAAAACAGATTTTTGGGACATTAATACAAGGCCCAAGGACCACTTAGATGGCATCTAAATGACTCCAAAACAAAGGCATGCATAGACGCCAAAACATGGAGCATTGCTACACAAGCTTCCAAAGCATTAAAGAGGCATGCAAGGAAATCAAACAAGCATGGAAATGGGACTGAAATAACATGTGGGGGGACCCCAAATCACCAAATCGATGCAAAGATGTCATGCTACACATGCACATACTCAAGGCCAACAAGCCTAAATACAAAGGAGCTATATAATGCATGCTAAAATCAACCCAAATACTTATGGACAGATCTAAAACATGTCAAAATAAGCACAAAATCTTCATAAGACTAAGCCTAAAACATGCTCCAACAAAGGCACACAACCTAAGACATGTTAAGGCATAACAAGGCATTACATGGTAACTATGCTAAGCATGCATGGAGTACCAAAACCAACTTAAAGTCATGTTATATTATGGATATATAAGCATGAAAAACAGCCTAAACATGCTCAACACACACTCAAGCATAATGCTCTCTCAAGAGGCCAAAACATGCCCTTTTCAAGGACAACAAGGAGAGGGGGTGGCCCTCTCCTTCTTGGGACTTCAAAGCATCATCTTCACCACTGAAATCCCTCAAGATTTCAGTGGTGAAGAGACCTTAACACCAAAATCCCGGAGCTAGCACAAAATGGCTTAAAATGAGGCCTTTCAAGGCCTAAGGGGGGTCAACCACCCTCAAACAACAAAACACTCTTAATAAACAATAAAGAGGGCCTAAAAACAGAACTTTTTTATGTTATACAATAAGCACAAAAACAGCTCTAAGATAGGTGGAAAATCAATGCAAAAATGGGGAATAAAGGTGTAAGTTTCTTACCCTTGATGATCCCTTCACAAATGGTGCTCCAATGGCCTCCTTTAGCTTGAATCCAACACCAAGACTTCAAAATCAGTCCCTTAGAACCTCAGTTCCAAGAGGAAGGTGAAACACTAGGTGTTTGTGTGCAATAGTAAGACACAAAACACCTAGAGCACAAATGAGAGGGAAAGAGAGATAGAAAATGTATGTAACCCAAACCCTAGAACCAGAGCTCAACAATGGCTGTTTTTGCCCTCAAAATATCTTAAGTTTCTAACCTAAGTCCTCTCTTTTTGCTCCAAGAGAGAGCCTCTCTCTATATGTCTTGTAAAGCTTACAAGACAAGCTTTACAAGAGGGAGATCCTTCCATACACGTGTATGGAGGGATGCAAAAGCAAGACAGCTGTCTAAAAATATCTGCAAAAGCAGATGTACAGCAATCGGCCGGCCAAAAATGCCATCTTGGCCAAAAGGAGTGCCAGTCGGCACTAAAAAGTGCTGACCGGCAACAAATAGTGCCGGCCGGCAATATACATTGCCGGTGGCAGCAAACACCAGCCGGTGGCCTCTAGCCACTGCCGGTGGTGGGTGGGGATGGTCTACAAGCCCTACCCTGCCTCTCAAAGGCAAGATGCAAGTGTTTGGTGCAAAACCAGACACTAAACGGTCAAGTTCGGAGATCCTGAGGCAAGGCGCGCGAGCCGAGACCTCCGGGAACTCCAAACGAACACAAACATGGATAATCACCGAGTGTTCAAACGGTGACGTCCAAGTCTTGAGGACGGTCAAAAATGGGGTGTCTACAGGGATGGACTCCACCGATACAGCTTATATGCTTGTCAGTTAACGTGTTGATACAGCTCATATGCTTATCTATGGAAGTGTTGATACGGCTCATATGCTTATCTTTGGAAGTGTTGATATAGCTAATATGCATATCTGTTGAAATGTGGATATAGCTTGTATGCTTATCTGTTGAGATGTTGATACAACTAGTATGTTTATCTATTGTAAAATGGGAAACGTTTCATATGAGTCACTGTCTCATATAAATGGTTGGTCAGGTTCTGAGCCGTTGATGTAAATTGTGAAATTGATAAGAAATGGAAACTGAAATGGAACATGAACATTGTGGTCATTAAATGGAAATGAGTTATGAATTGATTTATGGAAATTGAACATTTATCAATTGCTAATGTCTTAGTTATTGCTCATACTGTGTTTAGCATATTTCTACTAGGCGTTGGCTCACCCTATATGGGACATTATTTTCAGGTACAGGTAGTATGCCACCTCCAAGGACATAGCTTGGATGATGATGAGAGTTGAAGACTCTTTTTGTTCATTTTGTTTGTATTACATGTATATCGAGCTAAGGGCGTATTTTGTATAGAGTTAGTACTCTTCTTTTGTGTAACCAGGTGTTGACTTGGAAAGCTGTAAGTCCATAGGGCATTTGCTTTTGTTGTTAACATGTAATACAGTTGTAAGAATTACTCTGATGAATAGAAATAGTTGGTTTCTTTTATATCAATGCATGTCTACAGTGATGGGTTTTATGTATTATTTTGAGGGCGTTACAGATTCTACAGAAGCAAACAATTTTGTTTAAGAAATTTCAATTTTCTCTGGAGAGTGGGTCAGAGAAATTTGAAAGTCTAGAGAAATTTTGTTTCTTGGTTGTACTCAGTGCCATAATTTTGTGTATGATCTATCTCTGGGTTATGAAAATATTAGATGTCCTTTATGGTATAAAATCTTAATACCAGAGATCCTAAAAAAAAAACCCCATTAAATTATTCACTATAATAATGTCATAAAGTTAGTGGACTCCGATCTCGTTTGCGAATATGTTATTTTAATAATTTTAAAATTTTTTAACTGAAATATGAGATAAAAAATTAATATATTTGGAATGACTTTTTAATTTTTTACAAAAAAAAAAAAAATGAATAAAAAATAAAAAAATATTTAATTTTTTAATATAAATTATTGATATTTTAATTTTTGTAATAATTTTTTAACTTTTAAACTAAAATATTAAATTATGAAATGAGACGTTAAAAAGAAAAAGAGAAAGTACAGTGTCGGAAAAAATGAGGGCTATTGCGTTGAACATATGGATCCAACCCCACCCAACATAACCCAACGCGTTCAACATATGGTGCACCAGATTTGTGTTAGTTTTACTTTCCTTCCCATTTCAACGCAAGTACAGTGTTGGAAAATTATCGCCGGTTCCGTTTCTCATATTTAATTTTTTTTTAAAAAAAATTATAAATGCATTTTTTGATATTTATTTAAAATATAAAGTATTTTTTATAATTTTAAAAATTATATTTCATTTCTTAAAATTTTTATTTCATAACAAATAATCTCTTTTATTAATAAACTATCAAGTTAATTAATAATTTTTAATAATGATCGAAATTTATTTTAATTAATAATTTAGTTAATTTTATTATTGCACAAGAGAATAATTAAAAATTTTATTTTTCAATTAATTCTGTTAAATAAAAAATTCTAATAAAGGAGTATTTTTAATTTTTCAAATCATAAGGAGTAATTCATATTTTAAACAAATATCAATGATGTATTTATAATTTACACTTAAATTTAAATTTAAATTTGAAAATGTTTAAAGAGTTCATGGAATTATCATGATACCCGTTGCAATAATTGAAGATGGTGACTTTAGGCAGCTCCCTTTTTTATAGTTAACTTGTGAGTAAGTTTCAAAATTAAGCTTCCTTTTGGTGCTTGAATGGATGAATTTTTGTATTTTGCTGAGGGCTTTAATTACCTTCACACCATTATTCATATACCTAAAAGGCATGAATGCAGATATGTGACAGGACACTGACACATCGATATGTAAATTTTTAAAAAAAATGTAGAACATGATATAGTAGGGATGCCTGCAAAATATATAATTTATTTTTATTTATTTATTTATGATATGTTATATATAAGAATAAATAATTATTATGTCATATATATGAAAATTTAAGTCAAATATATTCATTTTTTAAGTATAAAGGAGGAGAATATGTATAAATTTACTTAATTTTTGTTTTATTATTGAATTCCAAATTATTTTATTTGAATTCATAATATATTTCATGTGTCTAAGTATTGGAAAGAGTTTGGTGAGTATCGTGTCATGTCAGTATCAAACACAACACGTTATTGTAGACACCCCATTTTTGACCGACCTTAAGACTCAGACGTCATCGATTGAGCGCTCGGTGATTGCGCATGTTGTGCTCGTTCTGAGGTTACGGAGTCTCGGCTGAGAGCCTTGCCTCCGGACTTCGGGACTCTTTTGTGCTTTGCCTCGGTTTGCGAACAAGGTTCTGTTTTCTCTTCCCGAAGGGAGGGAGAGGTCTCGTAGACCATCTCTCAGTGGCCATAGGCTACTTTTCGTGGTCGTAGACCACTGTTCCCGTTTGGAGACCAGTTTCTGATTTTCGGAGCCGTCGGCCGTGCGCCTCGGTTCGGGACTGCTTAACTTTCTCCGTTTGCTCCAATTTTTGGCACACACCTTGTTTCCTCCCTCTAGAGGAACACTAGGGCCCGAGAGACCACCTTCGTGGTCGCACGCCACTTTTGACGCTTAACAGTCAGTTTTCGGGGCACCCGATTGCGCGTTTTGGCCCCCGAACCCTCGTTTTGCATCCGTCTTGGTTCATTAGCATGGACCCTATTTTCATTGTTTGGAAGGTGGTACAAGGGTGGGAGACCACCTTTTCTCCTTGGAGACCACCTTTCTCTTCGCTGGTCGATTTTCTTGACAGGAAGCTGGTCTCCTTGGTTTTTGGGCCACATTTACTGGTTTCCCACCATACCACTTGCTTGCATTTCATGTGGAGACCACCAAATAGGGCTGCCGACCACTTGACCCTTTTGAACTGGTTGGCCGACCACCTAAAGTGGCTGGCCGACCACCTGAACTGGTCGGCCTACTCCCTCCAGTTCTGTCTCTGTGAGTTGTTGCCAGCTGTGCCAGCTGGAAGGCACAGAATGGATCCTCCATACACGTGTATGGGGGATCTTCAAACTTGGTTTTTAGCTTCTTTGAGAAGCTTGGGTCCCTTTTGGCTATAAAGGAGAGCCTCCCTCTCATTTGTAAAGGTTCAGAATTTGGTTAAGCATACACACATATATCTCCCCCTTGTCTCTATATTTTGTGTTCAAAAGTGCTAAGTTCTTGCCCCTTTGCACACTACCTCTTAGCCTAACACCTCCAACACCAACCCAAGCTTCTTGGAGGGTCTTGAGAGGTCCTAAAGAGCTGCATTTTTGGTCCATAAGCTGCTGAAGTTGCTGAGCTACAAGGGTAACATCCTATTCCCTCTTTTGAGCTTTATTTTGCTCCATCTTTTAGCCATACTTGAAAATTTTTTTGAGCTTCGGTGTAAACTGAAAAAGTCTTATTTTGAGGCCCTTAACATGTTTGTTTAAGATCATTTTCCTGTTGGGGGTCATCTACCCCCTTGCATGCTTCATTTCACCTTGTTTTGAGCCATGCATTTAGGCCTTTGTTTTGAGCTTTGTTTTCCCTTTTGACCACTGAAATCCAGCAGATTTTCAGTGGTTATTATGTGTTTTTGAGAGCCAAAATCAGAGAGGGGTGACCCTCTCTCTCCTTGTTTTGATTTCTAGCATATTTGGCCTAACAAAGGAGCCCTTATTTGCATGCTTCCAAGCCATGTTTCAGGCCATTTTTGGTGAGTTTTAGAGCCTGCATAGGCTCTGTCCAGAGCTTATTTTTTCATATTGGGTGTCCATCTTGCATGTGTAGAATAACCCTCTTCATAGCCTATCAAAGGAGCATGTCATTCTTGCATGCATTGACCATGTTTCAATGAGTTTTTGGGCTTTATTTGGCATGTCATACCCTCTGAATTTTTTTGGTTTAGCGACCTCTTGAATGCTTCATATACTTGTAGTGTAAACCCTCTTCACTAGCTTGTATTGCATACTATTTTGGTCTTTGATTCTAGCACTTTTTGGCCATGCCTTAAACTGATTTTGTACATGTTTTGGATTGCCTTAGCTCTGTTTTTATGCCTCATGGTCGAATGATGCTTGCTATGCATGGTTGTAGAGTAATACCATTGCCTAGCCTTGAGTTTTGAAGACTATTGCATGCTTATACTGAGGTGTTTTCATGTTTTGGGGCCATTGAGCATGTCATTTTAGAGCCTATACTTGTGCCATATTCCCTTGTTTTCCATTTTTTAAACATGTTTGAGAGTTGTGCACGAATACCTCATTTATGGACCATTGCACGAGCTTCATTTCTATGCATTTTAAGCCATCATTTTAGACTATTTTCCCACTGTCTTGGACCTGCATAGGGACTATTTGGGGTTGGTTGGGTCATTTGAGCATTGCTTTGTTTACCTCTAGTGTAATGCACTTCACTAGTTTCGGTTTCCGGGCCATCTAGCATGCATTATGTGAGGTGTTTACATGATTCGGGACCATCTTGCGTGTCATTTCAGAGCTGGAAAATGTGTGATTGTATGCCATATTTCATCCCTTGCCATGCTTTGGTAGAGTTGCATTTGGTGCCTTAGGTTTGGTCCCTTGCATTTGTGCATATTTGCATGTGTTTTTGTTGCCTAATTTCATCATGTTTGGCCACTGATTTGAGTGTGACTGAGGCCCATTCATTTTAGTTTAAGTCCATCTTGCATTGTGTATGCCTTGTCCATTTTGTCGCATGCTTGATCGTCGCATTGTGTATGCCTTGATTATGCCTTTGTGTATGTCCATCATCATATGTGCGTTGTGTATGCCATATAGTGTCATGTGCATTGAGTATGCCATTCGTAGTTCATAGCATTGCGTATGCTGGTTGCACCTTTGCATGTTATTCCTTGCATGTTTGCATGTCTTAGTTGCATTTCGTTTAGGATCGCATGCTAGTTGTTGCATTGTGTTTGCATACCATGCCATTCTAGTTATTGCATAGTGTTTGGACTAGGGTTTAGTCCAAACACGGGAACCGAGGGACGTTTCATACTCAAAGTGATGAAACGTGCTTCGATTCCCGGTCGCCGACACTCTTGATTACCCGTGATGGAGTTTAGGCCTTATTGTGTTCATTTGTGCATCCATTTCACATTGAGTCATGCGATTCGACTCCTCGGACATCATGCATTGAGATGCGTGATTAGTGGCACGAGGATTGAGGACTACACTCCCTAGAGCTTATGCAATGACGGAGAGAGTGGTCGTGCACACATATGTTGAAAATACTTTGCCATGCCCCTTTCTCGCTCTCTGTTGTAGCAAACCGGAAACCAGCAGCAAAAACTGGTCAGTAGCCTTCTGGAGCTTTGTACAGTGTTTTGGGACCAGTTGCAAATAGAGGCAAATCGGGGCATCGCGATGGATTTCCCGACAAGGCGACTTGAGCATGCATGCATCCCTATCATTCGGAACAGAGCTGAGGCAGTCTATTTTGTTTAATTTGCATGCTAGTTTCCTTACTTACTTAGTTAATTCATTAATTAATTAATGTTGTGTAATAATTAGTTTAATTAGCTTAGATTAGCTAGTTTATTCTATACTATTCATTCGGACCCTATGAGAGAGGGCAATGTTGTAATAAGTATACGTGTGTGTGATGTATGTCTTCCAACCCCACGTCTTTCTCCCTTTTATTTACCAGCTTATGATGGTTAGTTTTAGGGCATGTTTCAATTAGCATCTATATGTTCGCATGCTTGCATTCATTTATCTGTATTGCATGCACCGGGCTCGGCGCATCATGCTAACTGCATTGTATTTCAATTCTAAGTTGAATACATGTATCGATTGTTGCATCTCATATGCCATCTTAGAATAGCCAAGCCTATTGTAGTTGTATTTTTGCATGTGTTGCATTAGGCATTCTTAGCATAGTTAGGACTCATGCATGATTTCTAATTAGCTTCTTTCTTTGGCTCGGAGTACTCGGTAAGTGTTTATGCTTTAGCATCCTTGCATGTGTGTGAGTGACTGCCATGATAGCATGCTCACCATGAGGCTATGTGCTTATGTGATATAACTGCCTGAATGCCTGTGGGTGAAGGTTGGGTTGCTTGAATTGGAATAATTCGCCGAAACCCATGTTTTATCCTACTTGCGAGTAGCAAACTTCAATCCATTTTCAAAACAAACGGATATGCGATGCTTTGTTCCAACTTAAGCAATCTAGTCTATACTTTTATGCTGTGTGCATCACATAGTAATTCTAGGCTAATAAACCGGAATAAGAGCACATGTGTTTTCAAAAACTCGATATCATGCTTAGTAGTGGCCGATCTTTGATTGGGCGAGCGGGGGTGCTCATGAAATGACCTTCCCCAATCGTACCCAAGTTCTCGAGCCGAGGCAACTTTGGTGATGACGGACACGTGGCCTTAGGCACGAGTCAAGGTTTCCTAAATTCCCCCAAAACAAAATATTTAGGTGGCGACTCTGTATCTGGCAAAGCAGTCCATGTTTGGCATTTCTTTCTAAAAATCTATTTTTCAAAACGATTTGCCGAATTTGGACTCTTTGGTGATTTATCGGTCTCGCATTGCACTTTGCGGGATTAGATTCAGAACCGTGACATTTGAGTCCAAACTGTAGTGAGCCCAATGAACAAAACGGGATTCCCTCCCGGGACGTTCGGGGACGTCTACAGTTACCTTTTTAAAAGTGTCCATACTTCTTACATTGATACTCATTAAACTTTGTAGTTTTTTTAAAGATGTATACACTCTGAAGCTTAGAGTCGCATCTCTTTCATAGAAGATGTTGTCTGCTCAAACCTTTAATGTTTGTCCCATTGGAGAGAACAAAAAATTCTGCATTAGTTCCGGAAGATGCAGATCCTATTTGGTTAGTAGGTGCTAGAACCAGTTTATCCAAAGGGACATGAATGAAACAGAGAATTGTTAGCATCATGAATGGAATCCAAAATCACCTAGGAGATCCAAGGATTTGAAGTTTTGCTCCTGGGAGCATTGATGTCTTTTGGTAGTGAAAATATTAAAATCCACCGAGATTGTAATTTGCAATTAGGATTCAATTTTAATGACGAAGAATAATTTCTAATCAAACAATCGTAGATCTAATCCAATTAAACGAAAATTGAATTATATCTACTAACAAGCAATGACAAATCAACACAACGATATAATGTGGAAAAAAATTACAATTGGAGTACCTCCAATTGTGATTAAAAAAAAAACTACGGGTTAAAAGTCACAAACCAATCCATTAAGAAAACAAAGGAAATACACACAAAAACTCTCAATTATTTACCGAATTCATGTTCAAATTGTAAACTGAACTCAATTTGAGTAAAACATTTTATAACGAGCTTCAAGGGGTCAACGGGAAAAAGGAAAAGACTTTTACAAAGTGCGACATATGCCTTCCATCAACATTTGGTAGATTTCTAATTTCTAATTCGTTTGGGATGTGGATTAGTTTTTTGACTCTTTAACTTTTTAGCTATTTTAGCTTGGGGTTAAAAAGTCTCATTTCGAATAAGCTTTTTGGCTTTTTTAACTTTTATGAGAGAAAAAATAAAATGATTATGGTTTGGATGTGACATTTGATCTTAAATGGCTAAAATAGCCTATTTGGTCCTATATGACTATTTTAGCCCAAACAATCATCCCAAACAGGGCCTAATCCTTTCCAAGGTAATTTTAATTTTCAAAATGAGTTACTTTCTCATCTTGTTTTTGAGAGCTTTTAAATATATAAATTTCTCTATACACCTATATATAAATAATTCTTCACAATGTATTATATTTACAATGCATAGAGTAGGCGTAAAAATAAATAAATAAATAAATGGAATATTTATAATCTATCCTTGTATTTTAACAGACATACACTACAACAAAAAGTACAAATGGCGACTAAAAAAAAAATTTTCGTCTCTGAAAGTAGCACTTTCGGCGACTAAAATGGAATTAGTAGCCAAAAGTCTCAGTTTAGTCACCGATTATATGGGTTTTAGCGACTAAAAAAATTTTGGTAGCCAAAAGTCAAGGTTTTTGGCGACTAAAAACATTTAGTAGCCAAAAGTATAGGTTTTGGCGACAAAAAAATAGTTTGGTCGCCGATTATACGTGTTTTACCGACAAAAAAAAATTTCGTAGCCAAAAGTGAAGCTTTTTGGCTACTAAAAAGTATTTAGTAGCTAAAAGTCAACAATTGGCGACTAAAATTCAGTTTAGTCGCCCAAAGTGGAGGGTTTTGGCGACTAAAATTCAGTTTAGTCGCCAAAAGTGGAGGTTTTAGGCGGGAATTAATTCTTTTAGCGACAAAAAAGTAATTAGTAGCCAAAAAGTATAGAATTGGCGACTAAAAAACAGCTTTAGTTGCTAAAAGTGGTCTCCTATTTTTTTTAGTAAATAATTTATTTTTTACATAAATTATATTAAATAAAAATAATTATTTATATATATAGTTTTGTATTAATACCGGTCAATATACTATATAAATAATATATGTTGCACTTATATTCATGTGATGTTGTTGTGGCATAGTGGGGAGAGTGTGTTGGTAAAGGTTTAGAATGTGGGAGGTTGGTGGTTTGAAACTTGGGAACAGTAGTGGGTAATTTTTTTTTTCCTGAAATATGCTTTTGGCGACTAAAATGTGTGGTCGCCACTATTGGCGACGAAAAAAATAGTCGGCAAATGTATAAATAATAAAAAAAATAATTCACTATTGGCGACTGAAAGATTAGTCGCTAAATGTATAATTTTTAAAAATCTAATTGACTATTGGCGACAAAAGCTTTGGTCGCTAAAGACCTGTTTTTTGTCGACTAAAACTTTTTTAGTCGCGAATACCTCCGGCGACCATGTATTCGCGACAAAATCGGCGACTAAAATATTTAGTCGGGGAAAGTGAAAAGTCGACTTTTGGCGACTAAAAATTGTAATTGACTATTGGCGACAAAAGCTTTGGTCGCTAAAGACCTGTTTTTTGCCGATTAAAACTTTTTTAGTCGCGAATACCTCCGGCGACCATGTATTCGCCACAAAACCGGCGACTAAAATATTTAGTCGGGGAAAGTGAAAAGTCGACTTTTGGCGACTAAAAATAGACTTTTGGCGGCTAAAAATTTAGTCGCCAAAGGTGCTTTTTCTTGTAGTGATATACCCCCCATTTTGAATTTAAAAAATAAAATAAAATACAAGGGAAGTTTTAAATTGCCTTGAAAAATAATTAGTGTCTTTAATTTTAGTTTTTTAAATTCAATTTTTTGAAAATTAAATTTCTTGTTTTTCATGTTTTTAGTTTTTAGTGAATATTTTTAAAATATTAAGCATTTTTTTTATACTTTTTTAAATGCATCTTACTTAAATGTATTTAAAAAGTAAAAAATTTGTGAAAAAATATTTAAAAAATTAAAAAATACATAAATATATGAAAAATATACTGAATTTTCATATATATATATATATATAAAATTTATATTGATATTTAATGAATTTTTTAAAGATTTTTTTTCGCAAAAATTATATTTTTTAAGTGTATTTATGTTAGATGTGCCTAAAAATTAAAAAACAATTGCTTAAAATATTAAAAAATTCAGTAAAAATAAAAAAATACAGAATTCAAGAAAGTAAAATTTTCTAAAAAATGAATTTTAAAAATTGAAACTAAACAAATTGAATTATATTATAAATTTGTATTGATACTCCAACAAGGCAAAACACCAAAAATATATAAAAAATAATAATAACAGTGAATTCCTCCTCCCCCATTCCTCTCTCTCTCTCTCTGTCTCTCTCTGTGTACGTGTATGTTCAATATTTTGCATCTGTTTTATATCCTCAATGTTTTTTAATGGAAAATCAATGTCAAAAGTTTACTTTTTTTACTATGAACATGTTCAACTTTCATTTCCCCCCCCTCATCTTATTTAGAGCATCTTATTGGGTAAGAGAGCTACTATGGTGATCATCACAAGGAGGTTTATCATCACAAATGAAACTATGGCCTCGTTTGGAAAGTTAACTATTTTAATTTTTGACTATTTTAATAAGTTAAATTTTTTTTGTTTGAGAATATATTTAAAATTTTTTTGTAATTTGATGTGATGCGTGTGAGAGAAAAAATGAAATGATTATAGATTTGATATGATATTTTGTCTTATTAACTATTTTAACCTATTCTTTTAAGTTAACTTTTATAACTTATTGATTGTTATTTCTCATATGTAATATTATCTCTCTCATTTGGTTTCGCCCATTCTTTTAAGTTGCTAACAAATTACTTTAACATCTCTCTTATCTCCTCCCTGCCACCTCTTCAATTTGCCTATCCTGATCAAGAATGGGGCAGGGATGAGACGCCCTTAACCCAGCCTCACTCTATTACCATCCCTTATATGTATATAATGAGTCACTCCATTTTTCATTCTTTTATCACTTTTAAATAAGAAATATCTTTTGTCACTTTTAAATAATAAAGATTTTAATAGAGAAAGTTAAGCCCCTCCCAAAATCTGAACTAGTGAGTAATTTTTTATTATTTTTTTATTTTTTTTACAGTAAGAGCACATTGACAACCACACAGGCATTACACTTGTCAATCAGCTCTCATCTTTGAATGATTAAGAATGTCACGCTCAGCCCAATTATATGCCTTATGCTGTTGATTTATATATTTATATATATTGACTACAATTTTTTATCCATTACTTTTTGATTGTTTGATTGTAGTATACTATTTTTTATGAGATTATATTCAATGAGATTATTAATAAAACTGTGGGAGATAAAATTATACTCTGAAATAAGATAAAATAAAAATTGTATATATAATAGAATTATGGATAAGATTGTGAGGGATAAGATTATATTATGAGATAATAAATAAGATAATCAATCAAATGAGTGAGGTATTATATTTGGCTATGATAAAATAAAAAGATAAATAGCTACAAAAACACAAAATAGGTTAAAAAATCAATAAGATAAAATGTCACATCTAAAGTATAATCATTTCATTTTTTCTCTCACAAAAGTTAAAAAAATCCTTCCAAAACGAGTCTTTTTAGCCCAAACTATAGCCAACACTACAACATTTTCTTAATTTAGTAACACTCGAAAGTGCTACAAGACTATTCCTCTAGTGACATTTTTTAGTCTTGTAGTGTTTTGAACAAGTGCCATTTATACCCGTGTCACGGTAGATACTAGTGCCACGGTAGATACTTGCAAGTGCTACTATACCATCATGGATAAAAACTTTCAATGACATTTTGATGTCATGATAGATATTATTTGTGACATTATCAAGCGCTATTAACAAAAGAGTTAGTGGCACTTCAGTGACACTTGTAAATGCCATTACACCATTAGGGCTAAAAACTTTAAGTGATACTTTAATGTTATGGTAGACACTATTTGTGACGCTATCAAGTGCCATTAAAGAAGACTTGCAATCTGAAAAATGCCACGGTATGGATTTTTAATGACGCTTGTTATGCCACAATTGATATTTATAACTTCATAAATGCCACTAAATCCAATTCATTTGTGCCATTAAATAGATATAAGTGCCATTGGAACTTATTTTAGTGACACTTTGCACAGCTACTATCACTAGTACAAAATGCCACTTATATGTTCTTTTCATTGACACGTTTAAAAACTACAACTAAGCATGCATAAATGCCTGTAAAAATTGAATCGATTTTATAAACAATTGAATATTAATTGTCACATCTTATATTAATTTGACAACCATTCATCCTGTAATATTTTCATAATAATAAACAAATATTACCACCATAAGATCATCACATCAAAAACAAAAAAAATTCAAACCACAATCAATTATTTATTATTCAAATATAAATTTATTTATATTGCAATAAAAATTCCTTGCCAAAATTATAAAATATTCTATCACACTAACAAAGTTAAAGCAAAAAAAATTTAAAAGAAAATTATTCCAACCATAAGTTTTGAAAAGCCATAATGATATCCATCTTCTGGAGAGACAAATTATCAAAATAAAGTCAGTTCCCAAATTTTCAACCTTACTTGTATAAATATTCTTGGCTAGCATCCATAACTTGCGAAATCTGTATCCAAAAGATAAACATATAAATGTAATTGAAAATTAATACATCCACATGAACATTGAACAAATATCTAATATAAAATCAAAACAAAATCTAATAAAAGGAACTTTTTTAATTTTTTTTTCTTATTCATCCTTACAACAGAAAAAAAAAATAAAGAGAAAAATAATGCAAGATCTCACTGAGGCATTTAAACAAACACTAGCATGTCATTATATAAAATCACAACATAAATACAATAATAGTAAATCACATTTAACCCTTGATATTAAACGATGAAAATTAATACATCCATGGGTTAAAAGATTAGATTTTCATATTGTATCAAGTTTTATACGAAGATCATAAATGAGAGAAAAAATAGAAGTATTCTGTGTGTGAGAATGAGAAAGAGAGAAAGAATACCTAGTAAACTCAGTAGATTATAGAAGATGAAAAAACTGTAAATTTGTGGTGTAGATGTTAGATAAGAGTGGCGTGAAAGATGCATAATGAAAAACCATTGCTTCATTATTTCGCTCCCGCCTCTTTATCTCGCCAAAACTGATTTTGCTTCGCCAATTTCAGATTTGTTCGACTTGTGGATTGGGTTATCGAACTCAAACTTGTTGGATTCGTGTATTGGATTGCTTCACCAAAATCAATTTTGTCCCACAGCTACTCTAATTCATTTGGTGTAGTTTAGTGATTTTTTTCCTTTGCTTTCCTGTAAGTCTTAGTTCCTCTGTTTTTATCAAATATATATATATATATATATGGAGAATTGGTAATGAAGTGTTGAATTGGTGTACCAAAAATTAATTAATTAATTAATTTATTTTTAAATAAGTTTGTTCACATTTTAGTGTCAAAATAAATAAATATCAATTTTGGTACTTACACTCTTAATTAGATTAATTTTGATTTTTAATTTTTAATTTTGTGTCAATTTAGTCTAATTGATAATACTGTTAGTGTTTTTGACGAAAAATGATTACTGAATTGGTTAAGATTAACTTATTGAATAGAGCAACTCTATAATTTTGCCTCTAAAAGAATGACATATGCATTTTTTCATGAAAAAAATGCTAACAATTAGGGAAAATTACACTGTTAGTCCTCTATTTTTGGCTATATTGTGTTATATTATGTCATTTTAATTCCTATAATTTTAATTAAATCAATTTTGACAATAAATTTTTTATTTTGTCTCAAATTAGTAGCTTTATCATTATATAGAAAAGCCGTTTGAAATTTTATTTATTTAGTTAATTCATATAAAGTTATTGATCAATTTTATACATGTGACTAAGTACAATTGAAAAACATATTATATTGAGTTCAATTTATTTTGTGATGACCCAAAAACAAAACAAAAATAAATAAATAAATAAAATAAAATAAAAGAAAACCAAACCACTCTCCCTTCACGTGAAGGAATACAGAAAAAGAAAGAGGGAGTGGAGGTTTCATCATGAAAGGGGAGACAACAATGATAAAAGAAAAGAGGAGGTGCTGGAGCATCAAGGATCTTCTAGAGTATTTTTTTCCTAAAGTTTTCTAAAGTGATGTATTGTGTGGTTGAGATTTAATGCTGAAAAATTGATGTGACTTGTCATTAAATCTCAACCACATAACGCACCACTCTAAGAAACTTTAGGAAAAAAATATTCTAGAGGATCCTTACTTTTGCTGGAGTGGGGTCAAAAGAGTAAAGAATATTTTCTAGAGAGAGAGAGAGAGAGAGAGAGAGAGTGGGGTGGCCATGGATGCTAAAAAGGTTGCAGAGCTAAAGAACTTCGTGGAGGCCATTAGTGCAACTCTGGACAAGCTAGCTACTGATGGAGAAGTAACTGAAGTTGATGCTCAGCGATGTTGATAAGGACGGGGATGGACGTATCAGCTTGGAGGAATTCGGCTCGATCAGCTCGGCGTTCGAGTCGCCGGCTTGCGACTCGGAGCCGTGAGAGGCTTTCAATTTCTTCGACAGTGATCACGACGGTCGGATCACGGCGGAGGAGCTCCACGTGGTGTTCGCCGCAATCGGAGACGGGCAGTGCACGCTAGTAGACTGTTGTTAGTTTCTTTATATATATGTATATATGATATATATATATATATATTATATTCAAAGAAATGGGCCCACTTTGTTCATTTTGATTCTAGGAAGTTGTTGTCAAGCCCGTATAAGTCACCAATTTCGCTATTTTTGGTTGTCAAGTCCCTATAACTGGTTTGCTGCATCTTGGTGAGGTATGGTGGTGTTCTTTTGCAAATTTGGTCTTGGGTACATTTGAGCGTACTTTTGTTAGCTTGGATTTGGGGTGCTATGACTTCGTCAATTTTTATGGTTAGCTACTTAGATCAAAATGAATTGGTGTGTAGACAAAAAGAACGTTTCTTGGTTGGAGGTTAACTGAATTAGTAAAATTTAGGGTTGTTCATTGGTTAAAAGTCAAAGCATGATGACATCTGACAACAGTGAATAATTTTGTGATCAACATCAACGGACTGAAGGCTTATTTGGTGTGGAGTATGAAATCAGGTCCCAAAAAAGGCATAAAAGATGTTATCCGGTGGTGTCCTATTCAATTAGGAGTATTGAAAGCTTCTTGGCTTGAGGGAGAGATTTTTCTTACACTTTTTTATATACTTTTACATGATTATATGGAGTTTAGAGTTGCATATAAATTAATTAGAATTTTTGAAAAATTCGTGATTTATTTACTTAAAAGGGGGATTTTGAGAAAAATAAAGAGGTGATAACTAAATTGCGAAAGTGTAAACTTAGAATATGGTTGTAAGGTTATGAAAGAGCTATATTTTAAATTTGAACAAAAACGGACTTCGACTCAATTGGTTTTGAAATTTTTACCGGTTTGTGACCAAAAGAACATTTTTAAAGAAAACAATGCAATTACATTTAATTTTGGAAGTTTTTGATCAAAATGTGATGTCATAGATGAATAATGCTTGGAGAATGAGTTTGGAAAGAAAATGATATTTTCTTGGGCATTAACGATATTATTTTGCTTAATGTATCTGTTGGAATAAAATCGACATGGTTGGACCTTGCGAGGTTACCAGACATGATGTGATATGAAAACTAGTGTAGTTGTTTATATTTGATGAGATGTGGAATAGATTGTATTCATCAGAATTTTCTTGGAATTTAATTGTTTAAATATCTGTTTTGGGTTATCGGTGGAGGATAGCCATGATTGTTGTAGAAAGACATGAGACTTAGGTAAATTGAACCATATTTCTCATTTATTACATTGGCATATCAATTCATTTGATAATGATGAGCTTTGAAATTTGATTTAAAAACTTTGCATTGAGAAAGGAATATAGAAAAACAAGTTTTCATGAAATGATTTTGGGGTAAATACGGTGGTAAATCTTGAAAGGTGGTGCAGATGATAGGTGTCGAGCCTTCTAGTTAATACTGGTAAAAATGACAAATTGGTAGTACTTGTATAGTCTACTTGTAGACACCAGCCTAGGGATTGAAAGGTGGTGTGGATGATAGGTGTCGAGGCTTCCAGTTAATACTGGTAAAAATGACAATTTGGTAGTACTTGTATAGTCTACTTGCAAACACCAGCCTAGGGATTACCTGAGTTGTATTTACCACCTTGGAATTTTATTGAAATTAATGGATTAATGTGTTTTCAAATTGGCATTGTGGTAGTGCATTAGGGCCTACTTGCAGACACTCACCTAGAGATTCACAGGGCCTGTATTCATGTAACAGATATGGTTTAAAATGGAAATGGTTTTATATTTGTTGTTGCATCTCAGCATTGCATGCTTTATAAAAAGAGAGATAAACTGTTTTATCATGAGCATGGCATGAGCATACTCCTCTTTAGTCTTGTCATTGTTCATATGCTGTGTAGTATATCTCTACTGGGCTGTGGCTCACCCTATAAGGGAAATCATTTCAGGTACAGGTGCTATGCCTCCGCCAAGGCATTGACTTGGGAGGACTTGAAGCTGAAGCTTCATTTTTGTTTTTTTGTTATTTGTTGAATGTATGCCCAGGACTGTATTTGTGTTGAGTTGAAACTCCATTTTGTGTAACCGAGAATGTTCTTGGATAAATTTGTAAGCCCGTAGGGCACTTATTATCTGTTTGGCTTCTATTTCATACTTGTTGTAAAATGCATGTTTGGGATTAGAACTGGGGCATTGAGATGTGAACAACATGTATTTTGGCATTTGGGATTTAATGGAAATGAGTGCATGGATTAGTTAGCTATATATATATGTGTTTGTCTATCAGGTGGGTTTTGTTGCATTAATAGATATATCATGCCCAATTTTTGGGGCATTACATATTTGTTTATATTTATTTTGTGCGTTTTAAAAATTTTGAAAGTATATTGGCATTTTTTTTGTTTTTAAAAAAAATGCCATTAGATAGCTTGGAAAGTTTTTGACTTAGTGGCATTTCTCAAAATGCCATAAAAAGTAATTTGCACCTACTTAGTTTAGTGGCATTTTTTGAAAACGCCATTGCTACTAAAGTTTAGTGGCATCTGTTGATAAATGTCACTAAAACAATTTCTTGTGTCATTATTTTATAAAATGTCATAAAATTGATGTGACATTTCTTTATTGAAATGCCACTAGAGCCTTATATGTTTGTGGTTCTGTAACATTTTTCTAAAACGTGTCACCAACTATTATTTTTGTAGCATTTTCTAAAAAGATGCCACTAGTATAGTGTCACTAAAGTGTATTTTTGTTGTAGTGCAAAAAATTGAAAAGGCAACCCACTTCTCAAATGAAGACTTATTTTTGACTGAATGATGAATAAAAAAATAATCCAAAGAGGCTTCATTCTTCTTCTAATACCATATTACCTATGTTATTATTTAATCCCCTCATTCTCTTTTGCTATTTAATTCTCCATACCAATACTACAATTATCTGAAATTTAGTTTGCAAAACAAATACCAAATTAGATTATTAGGTGAGATTAAGGGTGGTTACGGTTCAGTTGTGGCCGGAAAACCTCTAATTCATCATCCGTCCGCCGGATGGGTGGATTGGAAAAAAATCAATCCTCATCCGTCTACAAAATTGACGGATGCGGATTGAGTGGATGAGCGGATTGGCGGATGGATGCGAATCGGTTTGGCGGTTTAAACTTTTACAAATTTTAAATATAATACAACAACTTATTAACATTTATTTTTTTTTGGATAACAATCCAACTCAACATAACCAAAGTTTATCAAGTAAATTATCAAATACCAATAATAAATATATGTAAGAAAACCATGCATTATCAAAACTATTTCATTACTTTTTTTTATTCAAAAACTATTTAATTTGATTTTTTTTTGAAATGACAAAATTAAGCCTTATATTTTTCGCACAAAAATACCAAATATCAATCTTTGCCATTTCATAAAAGGATTTCCAAATTGAAAACAAATTGACAACACAACAGGATATCTAAACTCATTTTCAATTGAAAACACAAACAGAATATCTTAAAAATTGAAAACACAAAGTTTTACAAATTACTAGGGGTGCTTGCAGTTTGGCGGTTTGGTTGCGGCCAAAAGAACCTCAAATCCGTTATCCGTCCAAAACTAGGCGGATTGGAAAAAATCAATCCGTAACCGTCCGCTCGTCATCACGCATCCGTTCAAAATACGGTGGATCAATTCGGTTCGGTCAATTTGGACGGATCGAAATATCCGTGCCCACCCCTAGGTGAGATCAACATGTCCCTCACCTTTAATCCTATCTCCCTTATCTCACAATCAAATACCGAATTAATACTTTGATGGACCCACATATTTCCTCCACATTCAATTCCTCTTTTAGTGTACTAATAGATGATATAACATAATTTTAGAAGTTTTGAGTATTTATAATTTATATAATGGGTAGAGTTAGTAATAATGTCATAAGACATATTGGTATACTAATTAATATACCAATTAGTATATGTAGCACCAACATACTATCTTTGAAAATGTATTTTATTCTAATACTTCAATCAAACATTCCCCAATAGTATACTATCCCTATCTTACAATAAAGGTCTTCAGTTCAAACGTCCTGTGCAGTGTTGGAGCAATCCAAATTTCTTTTCTTTACTTTTGTTTTTAGATTTAGGTTGTATGATTTGTTTTAAAAATTTTAAAAATATATATTTTATTAATTTTTTTTTTATGTAAGAGGCTATTTGTAATTGTCATAAAAAGTTATTTTAAAATCAATATAAAATGATTGGTGTTATTTATTTTAAAGAGACTTACCGTCACATCCATTAATCAAACTTATTTATCTATAAGTTTTATTTTTTTAATTTTACCTATCAATATCTTTAAAAAGTGTTGAGGCAAAATAAACATTTTAAAACTTAGGTGGTATTTGATTCATTAGAATGATCATTTCATTCAAAAAAATCTATTTCCATATTTGATTAATTAAAAAAATTAATAAAAAATACTGCAATCATAAATCACCTTAAATGATCATTCACTACTCTTCCTATTCTAGTCCATTAATTTCATTCTAATAAATCAATATTAAAAAAGGGTATATAATTTATAAGCATTTAAATT
This sequence comes from Camellia sinensis, assembly GCF_055761805.1. Lineage (NCBI taxonomy): Eukaryota > Viridiplantae > Streptophyta > Magnoliopsida > Ericales > Theaceae > Camellia > Camellia sinensis. Next base: position 112,575,591 of record NC_138975.1, read on the forward strand.
CACTGTATAATACTTATCCCTAATTTAAATTAAAAAAATACCTTATTTAATTTTGAGTTTTCAAAATCAAAATTTTCAATTTTCAATATGTATTTTTATACTTTTAATAATTTTTTACAATATTTTAATCAATTTTTTAATAAATTTTTTGGTCCACTCTCACTCACTCACTATCGAATTTTCTCCTCTCTTTCTCTCTCTCTACACAACAATCAATTTTTGTAATTTCAGTTTTGGGGATCAAGAGGTATGGTTCCATGGAACAAGTCACTGAAGCCTACGAGAAGTACTCATCCAAGTGGTACTAATGGTCTTCACTCTCTAAAATCTCATCTTTTAGTACATCAAATTTTGAATCTATATATATGCATGCATAGTCAAGTGTGGTACTTTGCAGCCTGGCCTTTTCTGGGTATCATTTCAATTTTGTGTTATATGTACTCTTATATTCTGTTTGAACCCTTAACAGTTTTATTTGTGACTTGTGAGATGCAAAATTGGTAGGTTAACTTTGTGTCTTTACCTCTAAGATGCACGGACACGTGACAAAACACACTATGCGGACACGTAAATTTAAAAATCATTTCAATTTTGTGTTATATGTACTCTTATATTCTGTTTTAACCCTTAACAGTTTTATTTGTGACTTGTGAGATGCAAAATTGGTAGGTTAACTTTGTGTCTTTACCTCTAAGATGCACAGACACGTGACAAAACACACTATGCGGACACGTAAATTTAAAAAAAATACAAAATACGACACGTTGGGACACGTTCAAAATATATTTTTTATTATATGTATATTTTTAAATATTTAATATGTATTTTATGTCAAATATTTAATTTTATCAATTTTATCAACCTTAGGTATGCTATTTTAGTAAAAAAAAATTAAAAATTTTAATTTAAAAAAAAAAATAGTACTCAATGTGTCCCTAATGTGTCCTTAGAGTGCCCCTAGCGTGTCCTCAACGTGTCCCTTGTGTGTCCTCAGTGTATCCCAACTTGTCTGCAGTGTGTGCAACTCTTTCCAGCATGTCCGACATGTGTCCAGCACGTGTCCGTGTCCGTGTTCGATACATGTCAAACATCGGTATGTGACCTCCGGAGAGGTGTCTGTGCTTCATAACTTTATGTCATTTTTACTAATCAATTTTTTATATTGTGTTTTGTCTAATATTTTGAAGGCGTACATTTCATGGAGTGGCTTTACTATGGAATACAATGGTATACGATACTAGTAGGGTTTTTTTGATTGGTTGGAGTAATAGTGATGGGATTAATAATCTATGGGATTAACCATTGGATTGATTGTCCAACTCAATTAGGGCTTGTTTGATTAGGCAGACTATAACATAGGATTGAGATTATTAATTTATATGACTCACATTCCATTGTTTGGTAGTGAATTTCATTATTCGGATTAGATTCCAATAGTCATACTATCCAACAAAATTGATGATTTTTTTAATCTTACTACTTATACATAAAATTGGGATTATAAATTTTTATATCTATTGCAAAATAAACTTGGATAATAGGAAATTATGTATCTCAGCAATCCAATTGGATACCTAATCCTATACTAATCCCATGGATTGTTAATACCCTCGCTATTAATCCTTACTAATCGAACAAACCCTTAGTGGATTATTAATAATAATGCTTACTTGAATTGAATATCTCATGATTTTGTGGGATTAGAAATCGTACATATTACTAAGCCGGCCACCATTTATGCCATCCAAACGTAGGAATGTGTATATCACTGGATTAACAATCCAATCCTATGCTCTAATACTAGAATCTAACAGGCCCATAATATATTTATGTAAATGGCAGTGTAATGTTTATATAATATATTCTCAGTCAACTTGATGTTCAAAAGATGGACCTATGAACTATAAATAGAGTAGAATATGAAGAAAGATAAAGTGAAAACTCTTTATTTTAAAACCTAAAAGGTGTGTATTTTGAGCTCGAATTTGGCCCGAATTCAAAACGACGTCGTTTCGTCGTTTTGATTTTTTTTTCAATAACTAGGGAGAAGAAAAATCAAAAAAGAAGAACAAAGAAGAAGAAGAAGAAGAAGAAAGAAAGAAGAGAAGAGGAGAGTAGCAGAGAGAGAGAGAGAGAGAGAGAGAGAGAGAGAGAGAGAGAATCATCAACTACCCAACACATCTTCATTAACACAGCAGAGAGAGAGGCCAAAAAAAATCATCAACCACCCAACACGTCTTCATCAACACAGCAGAGAGAGAGACAAAAAAAAAAAATGTAAAAATCCGAAACCCAACACATCATCATCAACATAGTAGAGAGAGAGACAAAAAAAAAATCATCAACCACCCAACACATCTTCATCAACACAGCAGAGAGAGACAAAAAAAAAATGTAAAAATCTGAAACCTAACACATCTTCATCAACACAGTAGAGAGGGAGACAAAAAAAATGTAAGAATCTGAAAAAAAAAAACTTCAACACATCATCCTCATACACAGATCAGAGGCGGAGATTAGAGATCGGAGACCGGGCTGCGACGATCAGAAGCGGAAGCGGAAGCGGAGGCAAAGGCGGATGCGGCGGTGATCGACCCTTTCTCTATAGCGATCCCGGTTTCAATCATTCTTTCACATTTTGCCACTTCGACTGGGCCGGTCGGGGGTCGAGGGGCATCGCCCCTCGAAGCAAAAAGGAAAAATGCATTCAAAGTTGCTTGTCCGCTCGAGCGGCCGTTTATGCGCACGAGCGGACTTCACAAATTTTGTTCCACGCTCGAGCGGGAATTTGGGCGCTCGAGCGGGGACCGTGTCTGCAAAAATACTGGGAGAGCGTATTTCATGCTCGAGCGGGAGTTTGTGTTTGACACTCGAGTGGGGGTTTCCACGCTCGAGCAGACCGTGTTATAACAGGTCGAGAAAGTGACATTTTAGATCACTTTTCTGCTTTCTCCCTCTTTCTAAAACCTTGAAATATCCAGATCTGGAGCCTCTCTCTAGAAATCATCTTCTCTCTTTGATTTCTCCAAATCCATTGGGATTTTGGCCATAGTTCCTTCGTCAAAGTCGTGTAACTTCTCGACGGCTTTGTTGTGTGCGGTGGAGATTGAGTTTCATCGTTGTTGATTTTGGGGGTTTCAACTCTTTTCTTCTTCTACACTTGAGGTAGGGATTTTCTACACTCTAGTATGGTTTTTAGCTTAGTTATTTGCTATTGTGTATAGATAATGAGATTTGGTTGTGGTTTGGACAAATATGCGATTTGGGTGTAAAATGAAAAGAGAGGTTTTTGATGTGTATGAGATAAATGATGTTTGGGGTTGAATATAAACTCTTGGTGTACCAAAATAGTTGATTTTGGGTAATTGGGTTGCTATTGGAAAAAGGGGGATTTTGCCTTAATTTGATAAAATGATTATTTTGTATAAATAATTGGAATTAACATTGAATATGTTAAATTGGATGGTTATTGATATAAATGGTGATATTTGATATGTATTATCTCACCTGTGGAAGTTTTGAATAAACTATTAAACCCGATATTGAATATATCCTGGAAATAATTGTATTGGGCTATCGGTGGAGGATAGCTATGATTGTTGTAGAAATTGCATGAGGATTAGGCGATTTAATACTAATCTATTGTTAGTGTCATTGAAGATGACTATGTTGGAAATGCATTGTATATGTATGTTTATTGGGAGGAGATAGGGGATGTGCTCCATATGTGATTATGTTTTTAAATGCATTGTATATGTATGTTTATTGGGAGGAGAAAGGGGATGTACTCCATATATGATTATGTTAATAAATACATTGCATATGTATATTTGTTTGGGAGGAGAAAGGGATGGACTCCATTTAAAGCAAGATGGCCTGAGTGTCTTGGGTGAAAGACCCGAAATCTATTATACATGGGTGCCGGTTCCCGCGAACGAAATTTTCATAAAATGGCAGGATTGAAGTGTTTATGTGTGTGCTTTGCATAATTGGAGAACCATTGAGTTGTAGTCTCATTTTGGTTGATTGTAAGATAATGAATTTAACTCATGAATTGAGCAACATATATAAGTTGCAAGATGGGATAAGATTGACCTTAGTGGCATTTGGATATGTAGACCTTGTGGATGCTTCCATATCGGTATTGTTTATATACGTGGTATTTATACCTTTGCTAAACTTCATAAATTGTGTTAGATTATTTCTTCTGGGCTGTTAGCTCACCCTATAAGGGAATACCATTTTTCAGGTGTAGATGAGATGTTTCCTCCAAGGCAATAGCGTGGATGGACTTTCGGGAAGCAAGAGCTTCTTATTTATGTACTGTTGTGTGTTTGTTGGTATTTGTAAAGCCAAGGGCTTAAGATGTGATGAGTGTTTGTGTAACCAAGCAATGACTTGGAAAGATGTAAGCCTACAGGGCATTTAATTGTTTGTTAAACAGTAAACTCTGATGTATGAAAGTATGTTGTTTCTCATATTTATTCCGCATATGAGTTATCTTTATTGTATTATTTTGGGGGCGTTACAACTTGGTATCAGAGCGTACCGGGTTTGAATACTTTGGGTACGTGGGAAGTGGTTAGTACCACAATGGGTTTGTCTTGCTTGATTGAGATGTTAGTATGTATTATATGCTTATGTGATAACATGCTTATGTGCTTATGTGGGTATGGGATTTAGTTCTTAAGATGTTGATTGGGTCTACGGGTTTGTGGAAGTCCTATTGGAAGAGCACTTGATCACTGCTATTTCTAATTGGAACTCTAGCAACGCCGTGGGACGGTCATTATCTAGGAAGGAAATTCGTATGTGTTTATGTGATTACATGCCTATATGGAGTGATTTACTGTTGTCCAATGTATTAGACCACGAGTGAGTTAAACCTGGCACGTATATAAATGTGCTAACCCTGTTGTTACCTTTATTAGGATGTCAGGATGTGGTCGTGGTGGTAATAGGCGTGGTAGGCCTAAGAGGCATGAGGTGCCTTTACCGGATGATATTCCGGCATAGGAAGAAGGGGTTGGTCAAGCCAATGTCGCCAAACTGGTTAATCAACAGGCCATGGGCGCCTTAGCCTGTGAAATGGCCGGAGCATTGAGGGAATCTATGGACATTCTCTGAGCTGAGAATCGAGTCCAGGCCTATGTAGCTGAAGCAGGGCCGTCTTTTCTAAAGAGAGAGTTCTTTCGGTCGAATTCGGATAAGTTTTTGGGTGACCCTAAGGAGCCATTGAAGGCAGATGAGTGGCTAGAATAGTTAGTGAAGACATTCGAGATGCTTGGCATCGAGGAGGATCAGTTGAAAATGACCTTGGCGTCTTTCCAGTTGAAGGGGGATGCGGGTTAGTGGTGGACGTATGCACGTGGGCGCATTGGAGGGACTTGGGAGGCTTTTGTTGATGCCTTTCAAGAAAATTTTTTGCCTCCCACTATTAGGGAGAAATTGAAGGATCAGTTCTGTCGGCTCAAACAGCTGAATACACCAGTGGCGGAGTTTGAGGGCACCTTTACTAGTTTATCCAGGTTTGCACCTGAATTAGTGGCGATTGAGCTGTTTGGAGTTTGAGAAGAAATTGAGGACCGGACTCATGCTTTGAGTGACCGGGTTTATGACTAGGGAATATGGGCGCCTTGTACAGGCTGCAGCCCATCTTGAAACTATTATGTAGGTTAAAGAGGAGAGGATGAGGGACTCCAGGAGGAGTCAGGATAGTCAAGGGGACAGTAAGAGGCAGAGGGGTTCTAACTCTCAGCAGTCCCAGGGGTTTCAGTTGAGGTCCACTTTTCCAATACCGAGTTCAGGTTCTGGGAGAGGTGGGCAGGGAGATTTTACTTGCTATAAGTGTGGTCAGTTGGGCCACAAGTCTCCAGCTTGTCCTTAGAAAGAAGGAGGACAGCGAGCAGCATCATCTTCGGCTCGTTTTCAAAGCCAGTGTCAGAGGAGAGGCCAACCGCTTACTTGTTATCAGTGCGGGCAGGCGGGGCACCTGAAGAGGTTTTGCCCACAGTCAGGTGGTACACCTGGTGCGTCTGGTTTGAGACAGACACAGAGTTACCAGTCAGCACAGGCCTCGAGGGCAAATCAGAGAGTCTCTTCAGCTCAGTCTGTGCATCAGGCTTATGCTCCGAGGGATGAGTAGGTTGAGCAGAGGCCTACCGGACGTATGTATACAGTAGTAGGGCAGGACCTTGTACCGGCTCCATCAGTAGTGAGAGGTACCTTTTTGTTTTGCAACTCGGTGGCTAATGTGTTGATTGAGACGGGTGCATCCCATTCCTTTATATCTGCTGCATTTACATCTGTTTTGGGTTTGGAGTTGGCACAATTAGCATCTCTTATTTGTGTAGAGTCACTTATTGGTGGTCAGATTGTCTTGAGACAGGGATGTCGGGATTGTGACATCGAAGTTGCTAGTCGTCGATTACCTTTTGTATTTGTGTTGATTGACATGCTTAGTTTTGATGTCATATTGGGCATGGACTGGTTATCGTCATACCGGGCTGTTATAGATTGCTACCGTCAGAAAGTTACTGTATGTACCTTGAGCAGTGATTGCTTTTATTTCTTGGGGACTGTGTGGATAAAGTCTTATCACCGGTATATGATCCGTGTGGGCAGAGTGAACTTAGTTGTCTCCTTGCTAGCTTTTTGAGTAGTGAGTGTAATGAAGTTCGGGTTAAATTGCCGAGGGTAGTTTGTGAATACTCGGATGTTTTTCCCGAGGATCTTGTCAGTTTACCATCTCACCGAGAGATCAAGTTCTCTATTGATTTAGTGCCTGGCACAACACCGGTTTCTATGGCCCCATATAGATTTGCACCCGCTGAATTGAGTGAGTTGAAGGTTCAACTCCAGGAGTTATTAGATAAGGGTTTTATTTGCCCTAGTACTTCACCTTGGGGAGCCCCAGCTCTCTTTGTTAAAAACAAAGATGGAGCATTAAGGCTTTATATTGATTACAGAAAGCTGAACCGGGTTACTATTAAGAATAAGTACCTAATGCCGCGTATAGATGATCTGTTTGATCATTTGAAGGGGTCTTGTTGTTTGTCTAAGATAGACCTAAGATCGGATTATCATCAGTTGAGGGTAAGGGAGGAGAATATCCCGAAGACGACATTCCGTACTCGGTATGGCCATTATGAGTTTCTTGTGATGCCTTTTGGGCTAACTAATGTTCCAGCCGTGTTTATGGATTTAATGAATCGGATTTTCCGTGAATTCTTAGATTGTTTTGTGGTTGTCTTTGTGGACGACATTCTGATTTATTCACCATCTGAAGAGGAACACGAGGAACATTTACGAGTAGTACTTGAGTTACTTAGAGCCCATAAGCTGTATGCTAAGTTTGGGAAATATGACTTTTGGCTGGAAGAGGTTAAATTCCTAGGGCATGTAGTGTCAAGGGAAAGGGTGATTGTAGATTCATCCAAGATAGAGGCAGTGCAAGATTGGGCACAACTTAAGAATGCTTTCGAGATTCGTAGTTTCTTGGGGTTGACTGGGTATTACTGTCGGTTAGCGAAGGATTTCTCTAGACTAGCTTCACCCTTGACTAAGTTGACTAGAAAGGAAATTAAGTTTGTGGGGAGTGAGATTTGTGAAAAGTCGTTTCAGGAGCTTAGGATTAGACTCACCAGTGCTCCAGTATTGATTATACCGGAGAGGGATTTGGGTTATTCAGTTTATTGTGATGCCTCACGAGAAGGTCTAGGTTGTATATTGATGCAAGTGGGTAAAGTGGTAGCCTATGGCTCACGACAGTTGAAAACGCATGAAAGGAATTACCCTACTCATGACCTAGAGTTAGCAGCAATGACATTTGCCTTGAAGATTTGGAGGCATTATTTGTATGGTGAGAAATTTGAAGTGTTCTCTGATCACAAGAGTCTGAAATATCTGTTTACACAGAAAGACTTAAATTTGAGGCAGATGAGGTGGATGGAATTCATAGAAGATTATGATTTTGAGTTGCATTATCATCCCGGGAAAGCCAATGTTGTGGCCGATGCTTTGAGTAGAAAGCCAGTTAGCAATGTAGCTTCTATCGCCATTTGAGAATGGGAAATATTGGGTACTCTTAATGAGTTTGACTTGCAACTGGGCGAGTCTGTTGAATTCGCAGCTTTGTTCTCAATAGTTGCGTAACCTACACTTGTGAATCGAGTGTTGGAAGCACAAAAGGGTGACCTTGAGGTGGAATCTTTTCGAGAGAAGATTTCCAATGGGAAGGTAGAAAGAGGTTTGACTGTGTATCCTGACTTGAGTGTGAGATACCGTGACTGTTTGTTTGTACCAGAGTCTTGCCAAGAGGAAGTACTTCGAGAGTTTCACTATTCGCACCTTGCGGTGCATCCGGGAGGCACGAAGATGTATCATGATCTTAGTCGCCAGTTTTGGTGGAGAGGTATGAAAAAGGATGTGGCTGTGTTTGTATCAAAATGCCTTACTTGTCAACAAGTGAAGGCCGAGCATCAGAGGCCATCGGGTTTGTTGCAACCCTTGCCTATAGCTGAGTGGAAGTAGGAGCATATCACAATGGATTTTGTTGTGGGTCTTCCAAGGACTCAACGGGGTAGTAATGCCATTTAGGTGGTCGTTGACCGATTGACTAAGTCGGCGCATTTTATTTCCATGCGCGTAAGTGACTCAGTAGATTATCTTGCCGACCTGTATATTAGGGACATAGTGAGGTTGCATGGGGTCCCTGTGACGATTGTTTCGGATAGAGATCCGTGTTTCACTGCTCGGTTGTGGCAGAGTTTGCAAAGTGCCTTGGGCACTAGATTGACTTTTAGTACTGCGTATCATCCTCAGACTGATGGGCAGTCCGAGCGTACTATTTAGATTCTTGAGGATATGCTTAGAGGCTGTGTCCTTGACTTTAAGGGTTCGTGAGAGAGACACTTACCCTTAGTGGAGTTTGCCTACAATAATAGTTTTCAATCGAGTATTGGCATGGCACCGTTTGAGGCCTTATATAGTCGACCGTGTAGATCTCCAGTGTGTTGGGCCGAGGTGGGTGATGCACCTTTGTTGGGTCCAGAGTTGGTTCGAGAAACTACGGAGAAAGTTGCACTAATCCGTAAGAGGCTAACTACGGCTCAGAGTCGCCAGAAAAGTTATGCTGATCGTAGGAGGAGATCTTTGTCATTTGAGGTGGGTGATCATGTCTTTTTGAAAATATCACCTAGACGGGGTTTGATGAGGTTTGGGAAGAGTGGGAAGTTGTCCCCTTGGTTTATTGGCCCTTTTGACATCCTTGAATGGATTGGGGAGGTTGCTTATCGTTTGGCGTTACCGCCACAGATTTCCGGGGTTCATGACGTGTTTCATATTTGTATGCATCGGAAATATGAGCCAGATCCATCGCACGTGTTGGATTGGACCGACTTAGAGGTAGATGAGGATGCCTCGTATGAGGAGAGGCCGGTGAGAGTCTTGGATAGGCAGGATCAAGTTTTGCGAGGCAAGACAATCCCCTTGGTAAAGGTATTGTGGAAACATCATGGAGTCGAGGAAGCGACTTGGGAATGTGAGTTAGAAGTTCGAGAAAAATATCCGGATTTGTTTGTTGATGCATGAGCATGTATTGAGAATAAATTTGGTTAATGAAAAGTATGAACATTGTATATGTTATAATTGTTTGGGAAGAACATGGATTCAATATAAACATTGTATATGTTTTAAGAATGTGGAATATTGTGGGTGTTGTATCACTCTTGGAAGCATTGTATATGCTGTTGGTAATCATTTTGGAAATTAGCTAGAACGTGGTTTTGAAACATGATTTGTAATTTTGGGGACGAAATTCTTTAAGGGGGGGAGGTTATAGCGATCCTGATTTCAATTATTCTTTTACGTTTTGCCACTTCGACTGGGCTGGTCGGGGGTCGAGCTGCTTGGTCAGCTCGCGGGGGTCGAGGGGGCAACGCCCTGGCGGGGTCAAGGGGCAGCCCCCCTCGAAGCAAAAAGGAAAAATGCATTCAAAGTTGCTTGTCTGCTCGAGCGGCCGTTTATGTGCTTGAGCGGACTTCACAAATTTTGTTCCACGCTCGAGCGGGAATTTGGGCGCTCGAGCGGGGACTGTGTCTGCAAAAATATTGGGAGAGCGTATTTCACCTCGAGCGCAGGGTTTCACGCTCGAGCGGGAGTCTGTGTCTGATGCTCGAGTGGGGGTTTCCACGCTCAAGCAGACCGTGTTATAACAGGTTGAGAAAGTGACATTTTAGATCACTTTTCTGCTTTCTCCCTCTCTCTAAAACTCTGAAATATCCAGATCTGGAGCCTCTCTCTCTAGAAATCATCTTCTCTCTTTGATTTCTCCAAATCCATTGGGATTTTGGCCATAGTTCCTTCATCAAAGTTGTGTAACTTCTCGAGGGCTTCGTTGTGTGCGGTGGAGATTGAGTTTCATCATAGTTGATTTTGGGGGTTTCAACTCTTTTCTTCTTTTACATTTGAGGTGGGGATTTTCTACACTCTAGTATGGTTTTTAGCTTAGTTATTTGCTATTGTGTATAGATGATGAGATTTGGTTGTGGTTTGGACAAATCTACGATTTGGGTGTAAAATGAAAAGAGGGGTTTTTGATGTGTATGAGATAAATGATGTTTGGGGTTGAATATAAACTCTTGGTGTACCAAAATAGTTGATTTTCGGTATTTGGGTTGTTATTGGAAAAAGGGGGATTTTGCCATAATTTGATAAAATGATTATTTTGTATAATTATGTTAAATTGGATGGTTATTGATATAAATGGTGATATTGGATATGTATTATCTCACCTGTGGAAGTTTTGAATAAGCTATTAAACCCGATATTGAATATATCTTGGAAATAATTGTATTGGGCTATCGGTGGAGGATAGCTATGATTGCTGTAGAAATTGCATGAGGATTAGGCGATTTAATGCTAATCTATTGTTAGTGTCATTGAAGATGACTATGTTGGAAATACATTGTATATGTATGTTTATTGGGAGGAGATAGAGGATGTACTCCATATGTGATTATGTTTTTAAATACATTGTATATGTATATTTATATTTATTGGGAGGAGATAGGATATGTACTCCATATATGATTATGTTAATAAATACATATATTTGTTTGGGAGGAGAAAGGGGATGGACTCCATTTAAAACAAGCTGGCCTGAGTGTCCTAGGTAAAAGACCCGAAATCTATTATACATGGGTGCTGGTTCTTGCGGACGAAATTTTCATAAAATGGTAGGATTGAAATGTTTATGTGTGTGTTTTGCATAATTGGAGAACCATTGAGTTGTAGTCTCATTTTGATTGATTGTAAGATAATGAATTTAACTTATGAGTTGAGTAACATATATAAGTTGGAAGATGGGATAAGATTGACCTTAGTGGCATTTGGATATGTAGACTTTGTGGATGCTTCCATATCGGTATTGTTTACATACATGGTATTTATACCTTTGCTAAACTTCATAAATTGTGTTAGATTATTTCTACTGGGCTGTTAGCTCACCCTATAAGGGAATACCATTTTTTAGGTGCAGATGAGATGCTTCCTCCAAGGCAATAGCGTGGATGGACTTTCGGGAAGCAAGAGCTTCTTATTTATGTACTGTTGTGTGTTTGTTGGTATTTGTAAAGCCAAGGGCTTAAGATGTGATGAGCGAGACTCAATTTGTGTAACCAAGCAATGACTTGGAAAGATGTAAGCTTACAGGGCATTTAATTGTTTGTTAAACAGTAAACTCTGATGTATGAAAATATGTTGTTTCTCATATTTATTCCGCATATGAGTTATCTTTATTGTATTATTTTGGGGGCGTTACACTCTCTCTCTCCATTCCCTCTTCCCCTCTCTTGTCTTTCTCTTCCTCTCTCTTCTCCCTGCTCTCTCTATTTCAGACATAAGGAGGAAAAAGAAAAGAAAAGAAAAGAAACTGGGCAGTCGGGGGATTCGAGGAAGAAAGATTCGAGTTACGAAGGATTATTCTTTATTGTTAAAGAAAAAGTAAAATATAATTGTGGAACTGTTGGGTTGGACTGGCTTGAACACTAAATATCCATACAATCTTCTTTGGGGTCTTTACTGCAAGGGAAGAAGTAAGTGAAAATCTCTTTTTTAATCTGTCAATTTGATAGAATCTACGCTTGGCCTTTCCAGCAATTGCCTGAAATAATAGAGGAAACATGAACCTCTTTGCAATACTTTTAATCAAATATAATTGGAGTGGATTTTTTCAGGCAATTGGAAGAAAAGAACAGAAAAAAAAGAGGCAATCATTTGTTAAACCATAGTGATTTCTTCTTAGCAATTGAAGTGGATTTTTTTTTCCCAATAATATTACAAACCCAAACTTAACTACCCAAAAATTATCCATAATTATTATCTTGTGGTTGAGATTTATTCTACACATGGATCTCACACCACACAAATTCAATCACAACCACACTATCCCATTCGGGGTAAATTTGGGGAAGTTAACGGTGGGTACCTAGAATTATTATTTTTTTTAGTTGTGTGTTTGTGTGCTATAAGGGGTATTGGGTCTATCTTTAGAATTTTTTCATGTTTTTTACCCTTTTTTCTTTTTTATTTGGTTACAGAAGGGTTGTGCCCCTCACTATGTTCTCTAATATAATTTTCTTTGCTACCAATAAAAAAAATACTTCTTTCTCCAAGCCCAAGTGAGTCCTCGAGAGTTTTTAAAGTTGTGATCCATACCAATTTACCCAAATCAAAGATCCAGCATTAGTAATTAAAAAAAATTCCATAAATGCCTACTAACTGAGCTTTATTTCGTTCATCATGTTTCTTAAAACCAAAACCATGGTCCTCCTTTGGCAAACACATAGAATCTTCGGCAATCTTGGCTATGGTAGAGGTGAGATCCACTCTTTTCCATAGAAAGGCTCGCAAAACTTGTTCTATGGAAGTGAGAACTTTCTTTTGGAGAATAAACATACTGGACTCTATGTTACATGGACTTGGGTATGGGTGTTGGGTGTGGGTATGTATTTAGAGGTCGGACTCATCAAACCATAAATTTAAGGGTACATGAACTTGGCAAAAAAATGTCATATTTTTATATTTTTAATCAAATATGTAAGATAAAATGGTGTTATGTAACTTACAGTGTCAAAAAGACATTTATAGCAATTATGTAACAATATGTACATATAGTAATAGTGTTATATACAATTATATAAGAAGTATTCATTGAAAAGTATCCAACACATATTCCATACCCTTGTCCGACACGGCTATTTGATTTATTTTGAAGAGTTCATGTAACATAGAGGACTAGTATATTTGAATAGAGAATAACACTGCCTAGATCAATGTTATATGGGCTCTTCTAAATTTATGAAGTATATGTGTTGTTGGACAGTTAACACTTGCGTAAGGGTATGGGATATGTTCAATATGCCTAGTTGGAGATGCACCCAAAAAGTATGTACAAGTTGTCGAGTTTATTATAGTAATATGAATAAGATTTCTATTTTCTGTAACGCCCCAAATTTCTAGCCCAAATGATAATGCAACAATCATGGCCCTCTTAAAGGAAAACCAAATATAAATTCCCATACTTGCATTACATAATAATAATAGTTCCTCATGCGATATTACATTGATTCAACAAGAAGTAAATAACCAAATAAGCACCCCCAAGGGTTTACAATCTTCCAAGCCTTAAGCCCGGTATACAAAATGGTTATTCAAACCCACACATACATAGCCCTTGGCTTACAAATAGGATCACAGCAAATGAGAACTTTAGTGCTCTCAACACACACATTTCCACGCCCTCAATTAGGCGGATTCACCACGTCTTTTCCTGCACAAAACTCCAGTAGGGTGAGCATAAAGCCCAGTAGGAAATCCTTAACAAAGTATATACATTTTATACAAGTCTCAAGAGATGAATGCACATGCCATGCCATGCCTTTTTGAAAATAAAACACATTTTCATCTTTTGAAAACCATCATGCTCAATGATGTTATGCAACTTCAACTGTTCAAAATTTATCAATTTAATTAAAGGGGGTGGTAAATACAACTCTGGTAATCCCTAGGTCGGTGTCTGGAAGTAGACTATATGAGTACTACTAATTGTCATTTTTACCGGTATTAACCGAAAGGCTCGACACCTATCTGCGCGACTTTCTGGCCTTTCACCAAGGACACTCAGGCCAACTTATACAATTTCATCTACACCACCTATCAAGACTTACCACCGTATTTACCCCAAAACCATTTCATGAAAACCCATTTCCCAACATTCTTTTCTCAATGCAAATTTCCAAAGCTTAACATAGTCCAATGAATTGAAATGCCAATGTATGCTTAATAATGCAATGCAACATTACTTCCATATTCAATTGTTCCACACAATATACCATTGTGATCAAAATTCCCAATCCTCTTTTCAACACAATTCCACAAGATGAATATATATATATATATATACTTTTATATCCAATTCATTCAAGAGAATAACGTAATTCCCACATTTCGAGCAATCTCAACAATTTAGTCAATTCAAGACTAAATCAACATTTTGACAACAATTTCCAAAATAAACAACATTTCTCATTTTTTTTTTCACAAAATTCTTCATTTATATATAAATAAACAATTTTCAAAACACCCATTTATTTTGGTATACAAAATAAATATGACAATATCTTCCAAGGATTTTTAACATCTTTCAAAGAAAAGACCCTATTTCTAGGTTTTCTCACCAAAGCCATTCATCTCCAAAATATTTAGAAGAATCTTCCAAAAATCATCTTTCTTCAATCAATATGGTTCAAAACCTTTAATTTCTATTTTAAAAGGAAAAGAAATTAAATCCTCTTTCAAAATCACTCATCTTCTTGAAATCAATAATCAATTTCTCAAAGCTAATCAAAGGATGATTTCGAAAATCATCTAGATCTTGCAAAAACATATATATAACTCTAAGAAAATCCCTACCTTAAGTTTTGAAGAAGAAATGAGATGAAACCCCCAAAATCAACGGTGTTGAAACTCGATCTTCACCGCACACAACAAAGCCCTCAAGATGATAACCAACTTTGGTGAAGAACTTAAGTCTAAATCCCAATGGATTTGGAGAAATCAAAGAGAGAAGATGACTTCTAGAGAGAGAAGCTCCCGATCAGGAATTATGGAGAGTTTTAAAGCGAGAGAGGACTAAAAAAGTGATATGAAATATCAGATTCACGAATTGATATAACATGGTCTCAAGCGTGAAATGCCTTGCTCGAGTGTCAAATACTCTAACCTAGTACTTTTGTAGACAGGTCAAACTTCTGAAACCAAACATTCTCCGCTCGAGTGCATAAACGGCCGCTCGAGCGGACAAGCAACTTCGAATGCATTTTGCATTTTTGTTTTGAGGGCGCTGCCCCACAACCCCGCCAGGGCGTTGCCCCCTGGACCCCTGCGAGATGACCGGGCAGCTCGACCCCTGCCAGGGCGCTGCCCTTGGACCCGCCAAGGGGCGTTGCCCCCTGGACCGCCACGAGTTGACCGGACAGCTCGACCCCCGACCGGCCCAGTCGAAGTGGCAAAACATGAAAGAAGGATCGAAATCGGGATTGCTAAATTTTCTATATAAACACTATATTTTAGTTTTTAAACGTCATTTTATCCTTGAAATATTAAGAAATAACATATATGAAATATAGCCGTGTCTAGGTGTCCTTGACATGATAATTATATGAATTTGACACTTATCACATATCCACACTCAACACCCGTACCTAAGTCTATGTACATAGGTTTTGATCAATTGAAATATGCCAGCACAAGATTATACATTAGTCCAGGACTTGACTCTGGCTATAATTCAGCAAGATGTTTGCAATACTTTGCCATGAACTTGGAAGAAATTAAGCTAGAAACGCCATATTAGAAGGCTCATTACTCTTAGTAGGATTCGAGGTTAAACCAGACAAACTCTGGAAAACAGTCAAAGCCTCTTTAAATAGAGTAATAAAACTCACATTAGCCTTGCAAAAGAGCATGAGGTTAGTTATAAATGGAAGTCAAATGAGTAATCCTTTCATTTGCATACCTTGAGTACTTGAAGTCACTCACTGTTATCTTCTTTCTCAGGATACCTGTCAGAATTTGTATAGCGTAAACAAACAAGTAGGGTGACATGGGTGCCCTTGTTTAAGGCCTTTGGCACTTGGGAAATATTCCTTCAGTTCATTATCATTGCCATTAATTAAAAAGCTGGGAGAAGTAATACTTGCCTTGACCCAACTGATAAACTTTTCAGGAAACCCGGTCCCATCAAGTATCTGGAGCTTGGAATGCCAACTTACTGAATCATAGGCTTTTCTTAAGTCCAACTTCGAAGCACATTTCCTGCAATTAGCACTGTAGCACTTGTATCCTTTAAAGCTTTTGCGAAGTGTATTTGAATCCTTTATTTTATTTTGGAATTATTCGGTGTTCTTGTATCTTCGTTTCGGAGGAGTACAAATCGATTTAAACATGTTGGGATTGTTTTTTCACGTTTGTTTATGTTGAAAAGTTGTTTGGGAAGTTAGAAATCTTGGTTTGGGGTCGACACCAATCTTGGTGGTGTCGACACTTTCCTTTTGTTGTTGGCCTCAAAGGTCGACATCAATCTGGGAAGGGTCGACCCTTGTCTATTGCTAAATCTGGGATTGCTTGCTGAAATTTAGTGTCGACACCTTGCCTGCTGCACACTTTGTTTTTCTACCTGAAGGGTCGACCCTAGTGTGTAATTTTCAGCTTTTTGGATCGGTTTAGGCCCTAATTTTTGGGGGTTTTTGACTTGTTCTTTTCATTTGACTTTGGGGCTATTGCTCTACTAGTGCTTCGCCACTATAAATAGGTTCCAAAACACTTTTCTCTCATTGCTTTTCCTTCTCTTTTCCTCTCAAACAGTGACTTCTCTCTTCTCTCTTTAAAACTTGACTTTTCACACTTAGATCTTTAGATCTACTCACCTAGAGCCATCTTTTCACCTTGGTCCTTTGGGAAAGGTTGTAGATCTTGTCAAGGGCTTTCTATTGATTCAAGTAGTTCGTGGTTTCATCGCCGGTGATTTTTGGGTTGTCTCCTCTTCGTTTCAAGAGATAGGGATTTCTTGCTCCTCTTTAATACTTCATCTATAGATAGTTATGTGGTAGATTTTTACTGTATAAAAGCCATGTATATTGGAGTTCTTTTTGAAAATCATATGAGAGATGTTTAGGGTTTGTTACTTGCAGGTTGGAAATCATTATATAAATTGTTGTTTGGCTTCTTTGGGGAGTAGTTTAGCATGTTGATGTTGAGAGGGAGCAAAAGATCTAATTTAATATTATAGACCTAATGGATTAAAGATGAGAGAAAGTTGTGTAATATTTTGTGTTTGAATATATGAATTGTGTAATTGTGTTAATTGATAAAATGGTGGATTAACCATGGTATTGGAATTATTCTTGATTAATCATGTTAAATTGAGTTGAGCTATGGCTTTGACATTCATGGATTTTAGTTTTCTAAAACAAAGGGAATGGAGTTTGGTTTTACAAAACAAGGAGAATGGATTTAGTTTTGTAAATTAAAGAGGATGGATTTTGGATAAAGATTTGAACATGTTAACTTGGAAAACAAAAGAGTTGGTTCATAAGAGAAAGAAACCATGGCATATTGTAAATCTAGAATTGATGCTTGGGGATGGATTTTAATGATTTTGAATATCGTTATTACCATTATTTTTGGGACTTAAGGTCAAGTGAACATCGGATTATTGTGTTATGTGTGTTTAAATATGTGTGCTTAGAGGTTTTGTCCTTGGTCATTGGTAGAGGATGATGTTGTGATATTGAATAGATTATGTGTATATAGTACACCCTTGTTATTTATATTTATTATGTGATGGTTGGGAATGTGCTTGCGCTTCAAATGAGAGGTACCATTACCTTCCAGATAGTGCTTGGAGAATTGGCTGCGCTTAGAATGAGAGGTACCAGTACCTTCTAGCTAGCGCCTGGAGAACTTGGCAGAGGTACGATTACCTTCCAGCCGGTGTCTGGAAAATTGGCATTTCGTTATGGAAATGTATATCCTTGGTTTACTGTTCTTAAGGTAGGTAGAGCAGAACTTATTTATCGTTATTGTCTCATTTTATCTGTGTATATTATGGGTTATGATGGTTATGGTTCTAAAAGGTCGAGTTGTCTCATTTATTGAGTAAATAGTTGTTGGTTGCTTGTTATTTTCCTTTTGTATTAGATGTATATATATGTATAGATATGAATGTGTTGGAAACGGACGTAAGTACTGTATTAAGATTGTGAATAATGTGAAGGACATCGAATACTTGTGAACATGTTTCAAAAAGGCAAACTAGGTGTAAGTCCGGAAAGTAGGAGAAAACGT
Source organism: Camellia sinensis (assembly GCF_055761805.1). Taxonomy (NCBI): domain Eukaryota; kingdom Viridiplantae; phylum Streptophyta; class Magnoliopsida; order Ericales; family Theaceae; genus Camellia; species Camellia sinensis. Next base: position 112,593,999 of record NC_138975.1, read on the forward strand.
AATGGGCTTTGTGAAATTGTTTTCAGAAATTTGATATTGTCATATGAATTTTGGTAAAAGGTAACAAGAAGAAAGAAAGGTGAAATGCTTATGTTGTTAAATGAAATGAATGATTTTGAAAAAAGTTCTTATATAAGTATATTTCTGTATAAACAGTCACTTATGTATATGATATGATATAAAGCATTCATGATCATAGCTATTTGTATGTTGTTATTATTTAGGATCATATTGGGATTCTTATTAGATTTTATGTTCATCCTACGTTGCTAATCTTTTTCGGGTAAATGTCGAGAAGTGTTTAAGAACGAGGATCTTCTTTATGTGTTGGCCACGGGGCCTTTTATTTATGGGCGGAATGCCATTGTTGTAAAAGGGTTAAACCCTTTCTTTTAATTTACAAATTGTAAGCCTACGTGCAATTTATTTATTTTTAACTCATGTTGCAATCACTTCATACTCGAAGGAGGGAACCTTTACTAATAGTACTCATTATTGTATTGAATTTCCGTGCATGATCTCTGAAATTGTGTTATAATAAAGGATTTGGTAATGGTATCCGTTGGCATAAAAAGTGGGGTGTGACAAGCACTGTGATGATATTTCCAGAGAAAGTAGCACATTATCAGCAATCTTCTCCATCATAATGGGCAGTTTGACAATGTGACACAATTGACGGAAGAACCATTTTAAGTCTATCTGCTACAATTTTAGCAGTGCACTTATAAATGATATTACAATAAGAGATAGGTCTATCACTTAGATTTGAAGGATTAGGCAACTTGCCAATCCAATTAATCACTATAGATTGAACTTCTCTCAGCAAGCACCAAAACTCAAGAAAAAAGATATCCAAGCAATCACATCATGTAAGAACCCGAATATAAAAATTTAGTAAATAATTAAATAATAATAATATTTCAATCTCAAATATTTTGATGGTGAATCCTAAGGTGCAAATTAAATATTTGGAGGATCTTTTAATTAATTTTAAACTTAAAATAAATTTATGGTGAAAGTCTTTAATTTAAAGGAAAGATTTATTATTTAAAAAAATAATAATAAAAAAATAATAAAATTAAGTGTCAAATTAGTAAGCATATTTTGATCTAAAAATATTTGTATTTTATTTAAATTAATGGGGACATAAAATAAATTAAAACAGAAGATAATATTTTAGGGCCTTTTGTGTAGATACATTTGTAACCCTAGGTTGCCTAATACTATTCATAGCAGCAGGAGCCACCTCGGGAGAGAGAGAAAGGTTGAGAGAAAAGAAGAAGAAAAAAGAAGGGTTGCAAACAAGGAAGAATTTTTGGGTGTGGTGGGTCTTTATCTTTCTTCTTCCTTTTGGTTTTGTTCTTTATCCTTACTCTATTATTATTTAGTTCATTGATGGAGAGGTTGTAGGTTTATGTATTTTGTATATAGATATCATATTAAGAAACTTGAGGAATTAAATTTATGTATAAAGAATGGGAGAAATTCTTAGTTTAAAAATTCTGTACAGAACCACAAACTTTAAAAATCAAGAAGCCATATCAAACGAATGAATTTTGAATTGAAATTTTTACAGAAGATTAATTACATATTGAATTGCATATCTGATTTTTTTCATAATTTTTGGGAGTCAAAATCCACGTAAATTGATGCGTTCAAATCTGTCCAGAAAACTGGTTTTAAACAGTAAGTTCGGGGGTGTTGTTCTCTTTGGGTATAAATCCGAAAATTATCAAATCAGCGTCATTAGAACCGGTTACGAGTCTAGTTTCATACGTTTTTGTCCTTGCATTGATTTCTCATGTATACTAAGAGAACCATTAATTTCTTTAAAGTGCTGCAGAAAACAACCAGTTTAGATATAATTAATTGTAGATAATTATTTTAATAAGCAAATCAAGTGAAACCATTTGAGTTTGAAACTTAGGATATATTAGTTGATATCTAGAGGGTTTTATAATTTTTCAAACAACGTGGACTGGGTTTTTAATTTTCAAAGTTAGCGAATAGATTGGGAAAACTAGTTTAAAATTCTGTTTTATTTTAAAGTTACTTTTGATTAAGTTTCGATTTGAACCCATGTCTTGGGTGAATTTTGACCTTGAAGAACATGAACTGAGGTAATATTTAAGGCTAACGGTGAGTTGGGTTGAGCCGTGTTAGTGCGCTTTAGTTTGAGGTTACTTAGTTCTTATTCTTTAGTATTTTTAAATTAGTAGTGACGTGTAGTTTTCATACTTGGTTTAGGGCAATAGTTGGACTTTCATACTCTATTCGAGGATTGTATTATTTCGTTTTCAGGTGAGTAGTTTCATGCTACATATTTTATAAATATACCCCTACCCTAAACTGTTGAAAAATTAAATTGTTGTTTCAGGATTAAACTGTTTTGACAGATTATTATATTATCAATGGAATCAAATTATTTCTGAAACATGTGTGAACTTGGCATATTGTAAACTATTTGTTTTGGTCTCATGTTTATAATGATGAACTACCATGTTTTGCGAAACTGATGTGTATTGATTATTGGGACCATCTGTGTATTTAGTCCAGGAAAATTATTCCACTGTGTGTGGTGACTCTGGCCACTAGGGAACAAATCCAGGTTGGGCCGTGATGACTCTAGTGCTCAACGATTGTAAGGAAAAGACCTAGGTTAAGCTAGGTGATCTTCAATCGGATTGTCTTAGAGAAAAGGCCCAGGTTGCCACCCTGAGGATGACTCTTAGTTCGCTATTGGATCCAACGGGGCTTATAGCCTTGAGAACTGTGTGGCATATTACTTGTTATTTTCTTGGTACCCAAAAAATTATTGGTGTTCATATTGTTATATGTTTTAAGTGAAAAATGTCATTTATCATGTTCTTGAGAGACATGAGTATTTTAACTGTTGAACTATGGAACCTTCTTTTTGAAACAGATTGTCTTTACCAAACTGTATGCCAATCTAATTTCTGTGATATATATCTTATTTTGGAATTGAACCCTGTTTTCAAAACTGTATTTACTATTCATGTTGCTACTCACTGAGTTATCAGCTGACTTAGTTGTTTATCATTTCCAGGTGTTAGAAGGACTTGGAGTGAGCTCATGGCGTAGTGAGGACTCAATTGCATGGACCTTTAGGACATTCATTATTTTGTTTTAGCTTGTTATGTTGATTTTGTGCGTACATTGTAGTTAGATTTTATTTAGAATTATTTTATTTTATGGACGATTTGTGTTCCATTTAGTATATATTTTTGGAAGTTGGTTATGGCTGGTTTTACCATTTATACTTGTGACTTGTCACTAGTGGGTTTTGATTTATTTATTTCTGGGCTATCATCACATTTATTCTTTGTGATTTTGGGTTCATGTATAGGCTTACGTGTGCCTTGGGCTAAGTCCCTGTGGGCCACGGCCGGTCATGCCCGGGTTTGGGGTGTGACACATCATCACCTATAATGGACCTAGCCATTTTAAAGAACATAACATTGTATCTATCAACTGTTGGAGCTTTTTCATCTTTAGTGAGAACATAGTGCTTCATCTCTGCAGGAGCAACATACCTGAGTAACTCACATTTATGACATTATGTAGGTTGTGTCTTGATATAGTTTTTTATGTCATCACCAGCCCCATGGTCAACAGTAGTGGTCCCTAAAAGTTTATGAAAAAATGAGACAATGTCTTTACTTCATTTGGATCAGTATGAATGAACCGCCCTCCTTTGTTATTCCCACATTTCTATGGCTAGCTCTTCTCTGATTCATAGCTTTAAAGTAAAAAAACACTATTCTGGTCCCCTAAATTCAACTACTGAATTATAAAGTTCTGCTTAACATACTTTCCTCAGCCCTATATCTACTCAACTTGCTAAAATTGAGCATAACATTCTTGTCTTCGTGAATAAGAGCTACATCATTTCCACTTCCTTTCAACTACTTTTGTGACCAGTCTTATTTCTCAACTCTTAATGATAATGATTTCTCAACTCTTAATAATAATGACCACTATATTTAAGCCTTTTTTTGGGGGGGTGAACAACTATATTTAAGCTTTGAACTGGTTGTATGTCTCTCATTCAGAAGGAGAATTGACTTGTGGAAATATTTAGAAGTTAAATCTTGTAAGCATCAATTTCGTTTTTTTGCAGGTTTTGAAGTTTGATGATGGTTAAAGTTGTGCACGTTAAAAGTTGAAGCATTAGTTTAATAATGGATGTCTATGATCACTGATTCACTACCAGTATAGAAAACAGACTAATTTGCTTAATAATTGTCATATACTCAAGGTTCTACTTTCTTTCTTTGTTTGTTTTTAATTTATTTTTCTACTGCAATATGAGTGTGTTTATATCGCTTTGTGTCATTATATAAGTTGACACGATCATGCATTGTTGTGAATTAACCGCAGTAACTTTTCTTGCTTAGTTGATGCTGATCTTTTCTAGAAGTCGTTAATAAGATATGTAGCTAACTGTATATATGGTATTTCTTTTTTCTCTAATTGGTGTTATACCAAATATTTTTATATTAAAGTAACAAATGCATTGATTCAGGAATTCGGGCACAGAAGTTCCTCCTATAACTGAGTTTATCAAGGTTTGTAAGCCTCCATTTGCTTTCAAGGCGATTTACAAAATCAGTTTCATGTGTATGTCTCGCGTGGGGGGTGGGTTTTGAACATCCTGTAATATTGTTATATATTTTTATGTCATACGTGAAATATCGTTGTATTGTATATATGTTCTCCTGTTGTTATGCTTCTCCAATTTGATCACATTATTTATTGGAAGTTGAGAAACAAATTTTTTTCACGATGACATTATTGGAATAAATTTTCCAAGATAGATGAGTAGTAATACTGCAGAAGTACAGAACTGGAAGGTAGTGGTAGGATCAATTGGTACAGGATGACAGACTTAGATTGGCTGATCATGTGAAACAAAGGCCAATAATTGTGCCAACTAGAGAGAGCAGTGTCTTTAAGGTGTTGCCCTAATGAAGGGAATACAAAGAAAGGACCTAAAAGGACTGGAAAAAGCATGTTAGTTTATTTTGATTTAATTATGGACCTTGTCCCAGATGAAATATTCATGAAATAAGATCCATGGAAGCATAATATTTTATTGATTTGAGCTATGTGATAATTTGTACAGATGCTTTGCATTGCACTTGATATTGCTTCTTGAAATTAAGAATAAATTTCCCTTTTGTTACTACTGGAATCTGTTATGACAAAGGAATTAATCAAGGGGAAAGGATCTCCTTTGATAAATTTCCTTATGGTTACAAGATATCCCAATGCTCAATCAGTCAAATTATAAAAGTTCTCTTACTTATACAATCTATGGCTTGTTTATGAGTCATTTTGAAAGTTTGACTGAATTCTACATTTAAATTTTTTTTTGGTTGCTTCTTCAAAATATTTGAAAATTTTGTTTTCTGAAATATAAGGTTTTATTTATTTATTTTTTATTATAATGGTGTTTGATCAATAAATCTAATGCTTTATGAAGTCTTAATTATCATGTCTACTTTTCTGTCACAAAACACAGATATGACACCATGCCCAGTTACAAAATTCTGCAATTACAAACTCGTGGAAGGATGGGGATTTGCATCATCATCAACTGCAAAAATTTTATTTTTTTATTTTTATTTTTATTTTTTTTGCAATCCTTTGTAAGTTTGATCTCCATGATATCATAACTTCTATATATTCTTGCTCATAAAGTATTCTTAAGATTATATGCCCCCTCTGTTGGTTGCATCAGATAAATAATATAGTCTGAACATTGTAGATTGTCAGTTAGGTTTATATGTGTGTATGTAGATCATATTATCAATGAGATGTTTTGAAAGAAGAAGAACTGAATGAGAAATTTGGAAGAGAGAAGACAAAAATCAGAGGAGAAATTCAAAATAAGTAAAAAACAAAATGGGTCTGACATGTCAACTGTGGAATGGCTACCCGTAAAGTCCATCCATCATGGCTAAGCTGTAAGGAATTTGATCTCATTTATAAAATGAGTGTAGCTGAGATAGGGATACTTAGAAGAACGTGTGGTATGACTAGGAAATACACAATTAGGCATTGAATTTATTCGTGAAATGACCGGAGTAACTTCGATTTAACATGAGTTGAAAGAGAATAGGCTAAGATGGTTTGATTATGTACAATGAAGAGTGTAGATGCAACAGTAACAAATAGTGATATGATCAGCATAAATAGAAATGTTAGGGAGAGCCCCAGACCTAAATTGATATGGGATCTTATAGTAAAAAATGATATGTATTAATTTAATTTAATTTAATTGAGCATATAGCCCTTGACAAAGCACAATGGCGAAAAAGAATTCATGTTGCCAACACCACTTGATTGGATTATGTAGACACCCCATTTTTGACCGTCCTCAAGACTTGGACGTCACCGCTTGAACACTCGGTGATCATCCATGTTCGTGTTTGTTTTGAGTTTCCGGAGGTCTTGGCTACGTGCCTTGCCTCAGGATCTCTCAACTTGCTTGTTCTGTGCTTGGTTTTACCCCAAGGACTTGTTTGTTTTTGCATCTGAGGGTAGAGAGTAGCTTGCTAGCTACCCCTGATACCCACCGGCTGTGGCTTGAGGCCACCGGCCGTGTTTTCAGGCTACCGGCCATTGGTGAAATAGTCCATTGTCCGGTCGGCACTTTATGTGGCCGGCTGTAGACACCCCATTTTTGACCGTCCTCAAGACTTGGACGTCACCGTTGGAACACTCGGTGATTATCCATGCTTGTGTTCGTTTGGAGTTCCCGGAGGTTTTGGCCCGCGCGCCTTCCCTCAGGATTCCCGAACTTGACCGTTTAGTGTCTGGTTTTGCACCAAACACTTGCATCTTGCCTTTGAGAGGCAGGGTAGGGCTTGTAGACCATCCCCACCCATCACCGGCAGTGGCTAGAGGCCACCGGCTGGTTTTTGTCTCCACCAGCAACATAGTTTGCCGGTCGGCATCTTTTATTGCCGGCCGGCACTATTTGTTGCCGACCGGCACTCCTTTTGGCCAAGATGGCATTTTTGGCCGGCCGATTGCTGTTCATCTGCTTTTGCAGATATTTTTAGACAGCTGTCTTGCTTTGGCTCTCCTCCATACACGTGTATGGAGGGATCTCCCCCTTATGAAGCTTGTCTTGTAAGCTTTACAAGACAAGAAGTGCCATAAAGGGAGAGGCCTCTCTCTTGGCTTGAGAGGTTAGACACTTAGGATATTTTGGAGAGCTTAGACAGCCATTGTTAGGGTTTTGAGTTCTAGGGTTAGGGTTTGATACACTTTCTCCCTCTCTTTTCCCTCTTGTGTGTGTTTTAGTGCACTTGTGTCTTATTATTGCACACAAACACATAGTGTTTCACCTTCCTTTAGCTCTTGAGGTTCTAAGGGACTGGTTTTGAGGTTTTGGTGTTGGATTCAAGCCAAGGAAGGCCATTGGAGCACCATTGTTGAAGAAGGCTTCAAGGGTAAGAAACTTACCCCTTTTTTACCCCATTTTTGCATTGATTTTGTACCTATCTTAGAGCTGTTTTTGTGCTTATTGTATAATACAAAAAAGTTCTGTTTTTAGTCCCTCTTTGTTGTTTATTAAGAGTGTTTTGGGGTTTGAGGATAGTTGACCCCCCTTAGGCCTTGAAAGGCCTCATTTTGAGCCATTTTGTGCTAGCTCCGGGATTTTGGTGTTGAGGTCTCTTCACCACTGAAATCTTGAGGGATTTCAGTGGTGAAGATGATGCTTTGAAGTCCCAAGAAGGAGAGGGCCACCCCCTCTCCTTGTTGTCCTTGAAAAGGGCATGTTTTGGCCTCCTGAGAGAGCATTATGCTTGAGTGTGTGTTGAGCATGTTTAGGCTGTTTTTCAAGCTTATATATCCATAATATAACATGATTTTAAGTTGGTTTTGGTACTCCATGCATGCTTAGCATAGTTGCCATGTAATGCCTTTTTATGCCTTAACATGTCTTGGGTTGTATGCCTTTGTTTCTAGCATGTTTTAGGCTTACATTTGTGAAGATTATGTGCTTATCTTGACATGTTTTAGGTCTGTCCATAAGTGTTTGGGTTGATTTTAGCATGCTTGATATAGCTCCTTTGTATTTGGGCTTGTTGGCCTTGAGTATGTGCATGTGTAGCACGACATCTTTGCATCGATTTGGTGATTTGGGGTCCCCCCACATGTTATTTTAGTCCCATTTCCATGCTTGTTTGATTGCCTTGCATGCCTCTTTAATGCTTTGGAAGCTTGTGTAGCAATGCTCCATGTTTTGGTGTTTATGCATGCCTTTCTTTTGGAGTCATTTAGATGCCATCTAAGTGGTCCTTGGGCCTTGTATTAATGTCCCAAAACTCTGTTTTTGGTCAATGAACTCATGCCATGCTTGGTCTTGTTAAGTGTAGTTCAATGCCCCATTGGTTTGCTTTGAACACTTGGACTATTTGTTGCATGTTTGGCTTAATTTCATTGCTTGGTTTGGCACCATGTTTTAGCATGATTTCAATGCTTATGTTGCATGCTAATTGCTCATGATTCCCCCTTTCAAATGTGTTTGAGAGTTGTTCAATTTGTGCCAAGTGTTGGCCTCCAATTAGGTGCATGTGTGCATGTATTTGGTCCCTCATCATAGCATTTTGGCTACTGTTTTAGGCCTTATTAGAGCTGCCTAATTCATGTTTAAGTCCACCTTAGCATTAGTTTGCATTGCTCTATGTATGCTTGTATGCTTGCATGAGCTTGTCACCTTGCCATGTTGCATCCTTAGTTTGTATGCTTAGGTTGTATTGCATCTTGCATGCATGCCTTGTTCCTTGACTTGATGATAGGAATTGGGCCTTGTTTGGTTTGATTGGTTTGCATGCATTTGAAATCAAAGTTGCATACTTGGTTCTTTGGGCCATCATGCATGGAAATGCGTGATTGGTGGTCCGAGAATCGAGGTACATGCCCCTTTGAGTCATTACCATGATAAGGGACATGGTTGGTGCATATATGCCTTGAATTGTGCTGCCATGCTTTGCCTTGTCCTCTGTTGCTGTCATTTGCAGATTCTGCAGGAACACTCTGCCGACCGGCAGTGTAATGTGCCGACCGGCAACAATTTCTCTGCCGGCAGCTTCATTTTGTGCCGATGGCCACACACCACTGCCGGTGGTAACTCCACTCAGCCGGTGGTGATCCCCTCTGTCCAAGGAAGCAGTCCTGAGGTTTTGACAGCCTCCAGAGGAGTGAAGGAAGGAAAATAGAGGCAGCCCATGCATGGTGACACGCTTCCCGAGGCGATTTACTGTTTTCCTAGATTAGTTAATTTGTTAATTAATTAATTTGTAACATTAGTTAGCTTGCGTAGTTAATTAATTTGTAATATTTATTCGGTCCCTCCGAGTGAGGGCAAATCTGTAATAAGTGTGTGTGGGTGGTGTGTATGTCTTCTAATCCCCACTTCTTTCTTCCCTTTTACTTACCTGCTTTGATGGTTAGTATTAGGGCACGTTTAATTTAGCATGCCTTATGCTATGCATGCGTGCATTCATGCATTTGTATTACATGCATTAGGCTCGGTACATCATGCTAACTGCATTTGTACTTCAATTCAAAAACTGAATATGTGATAATTGTGCATTTTCACATGATATGTTTAGGTTAGCCGAGCCTATTCTAGCAACATTTTGTATGCGATGCATCAGGCACTTAACATGGACTTAGATCATGCATGTTTGCTAACAAGTTCTTTGTTTTGGCACAGAGTACGATGTAAGTATTTTCGCTTTAGCATCTCGCATGCGTGCGAATGTTAACATGACAGTATGCTTGCCATGCGGCTAAATGCTTATGTGAGATTAAACTGTTTAAATGCCTGTGGGTGAAGGTTGGATTGTCTGAGTTGGAAAAACTCGTTGAAATCCGTATTTTAGCCTACTTGCGGGTAGCAAATTCCAAAACACTTTTTCAAAACAAACGGATATGCAATGCTTATTTCCAAATTAGGCAATCTAGTCTATACTTGTTTGCTGCGCGCATAACATAGTAATTCTAGGCTAATAATTGGAATAAGAACACATAACGTTTTCAAAACTAGATATCACGGTTAGTAGAGGCTGGTCTTCGGACCGGGCGAAAGGGGGTGCTCATAGCTGACCTTCCCCGATCGTACCCAAGCTCCCGAGCCGAGACAACTCCGGTGATGACGGACATGTGGCCTTCGGCACCGAGTCAGGGTTTCCTAAATTTCCACATTTTAAAATATTTAGGTGGCGACTCTGTATCTGGCAAAGCAGTCCATGTTTGGCACTACTTTTTCAAAAATCTGTTTTCTCAAAACGATTTGCCAGATTTGGACTCTTTGGTTCAGATTAAGAACCGCGACAAATTTGAGAGTCCTGAGCTGTAGTGCCCCCAAAATGAACAGAACGGGAGCTCGTTCCTCCAGGGAGCGTTCGGGGACGTCTACAGTTTCTGGCAACTCTGTTGGGGACGTTTAGAGAGCTTGACTCGAACTCGTGATATCCTGTTTTTGATTACACTTATGTGTTTCTTTGCATTGCATATGCATTGGTGCGCCCAGGACACCGCGTTTGCCATCTGCCATTCCTGAACGGTTTGCCGGAGGCTTGTCTTGTCAAGGCATGACCATAAGGCTGACCGGTTATGGGCTTTGACAGTATGGCAACACAAACCCCGATTTTTACGGGGGCACCCTTTTGACCATTCGACCTAGTACATATTCGAAATCCATAGTGACCATTCCAAACTAGGACAGGTTGGTTACCCGATAGGTTGTTTGAAATCGCTGTGTGCGTAGTGAAACCCTAGCTCCTGACAAAATAGGACAGGGAAACCCTACCCCAACATAGGGGTGTTTTGGTTCTCTTTACTTGCTATGTGCTTTTACAATGTGTTTCTACAGGGAAAGTGCATATTAGTTTGCAAGTTTGAGTATCATACCTGAGGACACCGGTATCAGTGTCAGTTATGAGAATCAGTTATCTGCGGGTATCGGGTTCAGTTTTGGGACAGTGATTTCTGGGAACAGTGATCAGCGGTAGGATACAGATTGTTCAACCACACCAGTGTTTGATCCGTTTTTGGACTGAAATGATGTTTGTTTCTCCTTTCAGTTCAGAGTATCCAGAGCCGGTACAGAATAGTCAGTATCCCCCTTTGCCGCGGCAGGGCTCGTAATGACGCAAAATTCAGAAGAGATTGTAGTTATGACGGCTGCATTAGAGCAGGGGACCGCCCCGCAGAGTGAGGCCAGCATCAGTATGTCACACCCACCCAGGTCGCCCGTTGTGCACCCGGTCTGGGCTCCCCAGTTATATCAGGCTCGTGAGCCCACCACCTTCGAATTGATGGGAATGATAGGTGACCTCCAGAGGACCGTGGCCGATCTAGCCTATGGAATGTCGGCTTCGCCGCCAGCAGCGCCATATGCCGGGAATTTTATACCACAGGAGCCTCCGCTACTGGGGCGGATCGTGATAGAGCTCAGCCAGCCAGAGGTGGCTTCCAGCTACAGCCGCAACATGCCAGCATCAACCCAGACCCTTGATCAGGCTGAGGCCAAAGGAAAAGACAAGGCAAAGGTAGACGCCGATCCTATTGAACAACTGCTGTTGGCAGTCGAGGCTCTGAAAGTCAGAGGGATGAACAAGCAACAAACATCTGCGATATTGACCAAAGCTGTAGATGATGCTTTCCCTGCTCCAATCAAAGGCAGTTCAAGCCAGGCAGAAAACCGGAATGGGCCCCGTCATGCCCAGACAATTCCTGTTGTTCCCAACCCTGCACCGGGAAAGGGTCAAAAAGCCAAGGCAGCGCCAGCCGACCCCTTCGCCAGCGCATCTGGCAAGAATCCTCAAACCTCAAAGTACCTGCCCCGAGGGCGCAGGGTCTTTCACGACCTCCACATGCCTTTGTCTAGGGCATTACTAATATTGGCGAAGAATGGGCATCTTAAACCTTTGGAGCCCCGGCCACTCCCGAAGAATCTCCCCGCCACGCACGATGCTACCTTGTACTGCGCGTACCACCAACAGTCCGGTCACAGTACCGATGGATGTTCCTGCCTTCGTCATGAAGTGCAGGATTTGATTGATAACAAGGTTATCCTACCACCCACCTCAGCCAAGTCCGTTACCACCCGGTTGTTGGATTTCGAGGGCTCAGATACTGCGAGTATGTAAAGTGAACCGCCTGCGGGTGACATTTGGTATATTTTGGATGAAGCGTCTGGCACGCATTTTTGAGCATCGGTGAAATCGAGTTTTGTAAATCCTGGCTTGGATATCGAGTCAGTCTTTTGTTTTGAGTCTGTCTCTTTGCCTTGAGTCGGTCTTTTTTGCTTAAGGGTCTGTCTTGTTGTATAAAGTCAGTCCCCTTTGTATATAATACCAGGTGATTCTGGGGTTGTTGTCCCGAACACCGTTTTGTTTTGTAATTATTTGTTTTTGTTTTGAGTCTGTTTCTGCCGAGGGGCCAGTTGCACCAACAAATCCAAATGAAACAGCTGCTCCTATCTCAACTTCATGCTTGCTTTCAGCATAAGTGCCAGAGAATTTGATTGGGCTGACAGTGCATCTCGCCTGCTCTCCTGCGCGCCAAACTCATTGCATTAACCTAAGTTTCTGAAAAAAAAACTTTTGAACACTGCGGTGATGAAAACAAAGAGGAAGGAATTCCTCGGGTTTTGCAAAACTTTGATCATTTCGAGAGAAAGAGAGGCGTGCTAAGCCTTTTTATGAATGAAATCATGCTTGTCGGCGTGAGTACTGGGAAGGACCCTGGCTTGATCCAGATTGGTTCCACACTATCTTCGGCGCGAGCGATTTGTCGCTTTCTTAAAAACTTTCAAAAACAAATGTTTTATGCGGCCCTGTGAAGACCTGTGTGGAATCGCTCTTGAGATTGCGCAGCCTAGTATCGCTCTCAACCTCAAGATTCGACCTGTTGTCTTGAACCTCGAACTCATTTGGAACATTCAACAGTCAACCGTCAAAAGAGGCCCGTGTGGCCAGTTTTAAAGCAACCTTCAACCAAGAGGCGCCGAAGCCAAATCAGAAGGAGTAGATCTCGTCGGAAGAAGCTCGTGGAGCAGCCATGATGGATCCTCCTGCAAAACATTGCAACAGCCGTTCTCCTAGACACAGAGAGGCTTCGACTCCAAAAAAACCATTTGGCATGGACTTGCTACACTTTTACCCTTTGAGAGGCTCGTTGGGCCGAAAACCCGGAAGGGCGGCCCAGGCAAAAGTTAGAGCAAGAGAAAAATACAAAAAAATACAAAAAATACAAAAAAGAAGCAAAAAAATACAACAACGAAAAAGAAGAAAAGAAAAGAAAAAGACAAAAAGATGCAAAAAAAAAAAAAAAAGAAGGAAAAGAAAAGAAAAAAAGAAAAAAAAGAAATGAACAAAAGAAAAGAAAAACAAAGCTCGCAAGGTCGAAAACCCGCATCGGGTGCCTTGGCAAATGTTAGAGCCTAAAAAGGAGAGGTTAAATACCCGAGTGTACCTTAACCGGAACTACGTAAGGCTTGATTCCCATATTTGGGATACGTAGGCAACTTCATCATGAAGTCCAGCCCCCAACGCTGTCATAGCGTCTCAGTCCATGCAATGGTTTTGATTTCATCCCGAGGTCCAGTCGCCAACGCTTCCAAGGTGACTGTGTCCATATATTTGTTGTGACCGTCGTCGTCATCTCTGTGTCCAAGAGTTCGACCGCCGCCAATGAAGACTGTTTGCGGACTGCTGCGGCACCATCCAAACAAGGGGCAACTTTCCGTTGCCGCAAGCCGGCGTGAGACGCCATTCAAACCAGGGGCAACTTTCCGTTGCCTCCCACCCCCCTTCAAACCCGGGGCAATTTTCCATTGCGTCCGATCCGAGGTTGCGCATCTCAAAGAGTAAGTTCCATGCTCGTTGAGCATTGACTGTTTGCAAAAATAGTTTTTGAAAATTTTTACCGAGGTTGACTATTTTCTCGAAAACTATTCCATTTTCCAAAACCGGACCATTGTCTTGGACCCAAAAAGGAAAATTTTCAGTGCTTACATGCCTGACTTACATGATTTTCAAATCAAAAATCGAACGGGTACGTCAATCCGACTCTCATTTTTGATCAAACTGTTTTAGTAGAAAGCAAAAATGAAAAGAATGGTTAAAACGATGAACTAGGGGCACAGTTGAATCAGGCGTTCTGTCTTTCCCCCGTCATCGACGTACTTGCCAGGAGAGCGCTCTACCTGCCAGAAGAAATAGCCGTGAGCTAACGGTGTTGAGCATGAACCCGTAACTTCCTATTCATCCATTAAAACACCCCGGGGAGGGATGAAAAATGAGAGAATGAAGAATAGAGAGGTGTAAGTTGAGAGAAAAGTGAGGAAAAAGGTTCTTGAGAGAAAAAAACCGAGTTTGAGCGCCAGAGTGATGAGAGAATCACAAATCAGGAAGGGTGGGAAACAATGCCTAGAGAAACTGGCTCCTCGCGGTCTGAGGTCCCCCATCTTCGCTAACGCGTCTGTGTGTCGTGTCTTTGGTTTTGTTTACCCCAACCTTTGTTTTAGGTCTTTTTTTTTTTTTTCCGAGTATGTCTCGTTGTGTTTAGGTCGTGTACCTATATTTGAGTCCTCCCCGCTGTGTTCAGTTGTAGGCTCAATATCCCGGTTTGAAAAACCCTCATTCGATTTCAAAAATCATTTACCCTCGGAATGCTGTGCCATTCTCTACATTTGAACATGTTTCGATTCCAACCGGTTCCACCTTTGAAGGCCGTCTTGTCAGATTGGGCTGTTTTGTTTAAAGTTTGATGTGTGCAGAATGAACCGAATGCTGTGTTATGGGCTGTATGCAGATTAATCCCCAGTAGAGCAAGGGCCGTGTGTCCAGAATCAGGCAGTGGGTTGCTTGGGTGTATTTTGCTGTTGGCTGTTTAGTTATCTGATTATTGCAGTGCAAGTGTTCAATTTTCAGACAACCAATCAATTTCATTTACATTGAGGTGTGACATGATGAGATGCGATGCAATGCATGAGATGTATAAATGTAAACACTTTTTCAGATAAAAAGTCCTTTTCATTTCATTATCTTTTCAAATGTACAAGTTTCGGAAACAAAAATCTGCCTGCGGCAGTACAAGGTAATCTAACTACCAAAGAAAAGAGGAAAAGTACAAGAAAGAAGAAAAATGACAAAAATCTGCATCTGTGTCGAGCACTCCGAGGGCCGTCAGTCTGTCCTGGTCCTCTTCCTGGACGAGGGTCCAGGAGCATCATCAGCGTCGTCGTCAGAGCCCGAGCTAGAACTGCCTCCGGACTCCTCCTCCGATGACTCAGACTCCGCCTCTGCCTCCACCTCTGACTCCTCCTCATCATCATCGTCCGGGACTGGAGCTCGCGAGCTACTCCCGACATGAGTACGCCCTCCCCTGGTACGGGGAAATATCCGGCCCCCCTCATCTCTTCCCCGAGCAGGAACAGAAGGTCCCGCTGGAGCACCTCCCGCCATAGGAATCTGGAAAGGAGGCTGAAAAGTACATAAAAAGGGAAATGCATTAGTATACTGTGAACAGTTTAAAGGTGCAGAATACAGCGTATGAGTACAGTAAGAAGGCCGTGAGCAGTTTATCAGTGCAGAATGCGATGTATGAGTACAGTGTGTGGATGCCGTGAGTAGTTTAAAGGTACAGAATGCAGTGTATGAGTACAGTGTGGATGCCGTGAGCAGTTTAACAGTGCAGAATGCAGTGTATGCAGTATATCAGATGCTGTGAGATCAGTGTATCAGGTGTGGTGTCATGCATCAGATTATGCAAAGCAGTGTATGAATGGTTTGAGGCCAATGTCAGAAGAACATACCGGTATGCTGTAGAGGGCTAGGAGGTCAAATGTCCGCTGAAGCATCCCCATCATCGAGGCATTCATCGCCAACGACTGACGGGTGTACTCAGAAGAAGCCTGCAAAAGTATCAGATGCATTAGTATTCTGTGGAATATCAAGTAAATTGAAATGACATGACTGTACGAAGTGCAGTGATACATACCGGAGGTAAGTCGGGGACGTCAATGAACTCGTGACCAGCCAGTGGAGGGGCGAAGGGGAGCTGGTAGGTCGTCCCACCCTGCCCCTGGAAAGTCAGTACAGCAGGCAGGGCGGGCCAGCCAGTCCCCGTCCTCCCTGAGCTCCGCCCCTGCCACGGACTCGGGCCCTCCTCGCAGCCCCTACTCCAACTCCCGCTCCGGCCCCAGCCGCCGATGCCACAGGCCTGGCCCCCTCTGCTCGACGGCCACTCAGGGGGCGCATCAGATATGTCTGCACATACTCCCAGTAGTCGCCGGTGCCTCGGAAGCCGGCCTCCTCCCAGCCGATGGTATAATCATCCAGCTGCTCGGCGGTGAGCCTCTCGGTCTCCCTTATGTCCGCGGGAGGGTGAACCGGGACTATCTGCTCAGGTAATCCCAGGGTCTGACGTAGAAAACGCTCCCCCAGGTACCAAGCCCGACAGACCGGGCCCTCTAGCAAGATCCGGAAACGCGAGGTCTCCTCCGCACCAGGGAACCGACCCCGCATCGCCGCCGGCAAGGAAGCCCACGGCCGCCAAGTGATCTGAAAGTGACAGACAGTTTGTTATCTACTGTTATTGAAATATGCAGTGAGAAAGCGAAGCTTAAATGAACCAAAAGTAAAACATACCTCCGCGGGGGTGATGGTGTCGAAGTATCGCGGAAGAAGCCGAATGTCTCCCGCGGCCGTCGGGTGCATCTCCCGTCAAAGCACTGTGAGAAGGGAACAGTCGGAGGAGGCTCTGCAACTGGCACAGGAGCGAGCCTAGGGAAGTAGGCGTAAACCCACAACTGCAAAACAAATACCAGTACATTTATCAGTTGAAGCAGAATGCACAATAAAGCAGAAAAGGCAGAGCCGTGTGTTGTGCAGTGTATTGTGCCCGGTGTACAGTGTGAGCAGTGTACAGTCAGTGTAAAGCAGAATGTATGTGTGTGCCGTGTGTACAGTATACAGCAAGAATAGAGCAGACTACAGTGTGTGCAGTATACAGAGTACAGAGAATATCGGACAGAAATAAAAAGTGGAGAAGAAGTGTACCTCCCAAGCCCGCCAGTAGCCTCTAAGCAGCTGGCCGCTGCCGCGAGAAGCCGAGCTCATGTACCCGTAGAGAGTGGACAGAGCCGCGCCGCCCCAGTCATAGTGTAAAATGTCCCGGACGTCCACCAGTGCGCTGAGAAGACAGAGAGGCACGGTGTTCGCCCAGTCGGCGAAGATCGTCGTCCCGAACAGGAACATGAGGAAGCCGCGAGCATACCTCTCCACGTCCTCCGGGGTCATCTGCACCTCCTCCAAAACGGGCTGAACCCTGAATTGTGCCTCGAACCAGGAGTATCGGACGAAACGTGGACGAGCTAGTGGTGGGGCCTCCCCTAGTAGATGGACCTGAGCGGCGGTCCACTCATCCATCGCGATGTCAAAGGGGATCGGATCACCCCCTACCCCAATGCCTGTGAGCATCGAGAAGTCATAAGGGGTCATCGTCATGTCCCCTGCTGCAGAAAAGTGAAACGAATCGGTGGTGTCCCACCATCTCTCCGCCAGAGCGGCAAGGAGAGGTCTGCAGGTAGAGAGCGTAGAGAGTCCTCGGCAGAAGGAGCCGAAACCCGCTCGATCCACGATGCGTCGGACCGCGTCAGGGAGCTCATCATACCACTCCCGTGCACCAGTATTCCCATACCCGCGAATGGTATGGGAACCCTCCTGTAAACAGAAAATAACAATTGCAAGACAACATTCAAAATGCAGTTTTGAAAAAGCAGATAAAGCATGCGTGCAAGTTTGACAGATTTTGACAAATACCGGGTGCCGGTGTGTTTACAGTCAACTACAGTGTGTGATGCGTCAACATGTTTGAAGGGTTCAAGACGGATATAGCATGCGTGCAAATTTAGCAGATTCAGATAAATACCGGGTACCGGTGTGTATGCAGTGAAATACAGTGAGTGCAGTGTGTTTGAGTGATTCAGGGCTAGTGCAGTGTGTGTGCATGTGTCAGTCTCAAGCAGATATCAGTTGTATGTATGTCTACAGTCTACAGCATATCAGTTTTCGGCAGTTAAAGAATACAACTAGCTATGACAGTTTTGTATCCTACATTGCGGAAAGTAAAGCAGAAGACAGAGAGTTACCTCGGAAGTGCCGAATGAAAGGTGGGAGGTAGGCTCACGCAGTAGTAGCTCAGGCGCCACATGCCTCTCGAAGCTCCGGAACAGACGCAGGCCGTCGGGGGGCAGGACATGGATCGCCGGTCGGTAGGTCGCCGGGTCGAACGGGCGCTCGCTCAACGGTAGGAGCTCGGCCCCGGGATCCATCACGTGGTCCGGGGGAGTCTCGCCATATCGAAAATGATGAGAAAATGGCCGGAAGAAGGAAAATTGGACCGGAATGTGAAGAGTCAACCGAAAAGTCAACTCCCGAGAGGGTCGGAAATGGCCGGGAAGGCCGGAATGTGAAAAGGCACGGAAATGAGGAGGAAAACGAGGGGAACAAACCCCGAAAAGGCGAGAACGCCAAACGAGGCACCGAAACAAAAATGTGATCGGTGGAAAATGTCCGAAACGCGAAGAAAATTGCGAATCCGACGACGAAACGGGCGTAGAACGCGAGGAAACGGGCAAAAAATGAGAGAGAAACACTCTAGAGAGAGAGAGTGAGGGATTTCGGCGGTAGAGAAGTGAGGAAATAGGGCTTGAAGCCCTATTTTATAACACCCGAAGTGAAAAGTCGAAACTGCCCCGAATCAGCAACTGTTTGCCGGTCGGCACTGTTTTGTGCCGACCGGCACTTTCTTGTGCCGATGAACTTATTTTGATGCCGGTGGACAGCCGGTGACATCCTTTCTCGGCCGGTGGGGTTCCCACAGCCTTGTTTAGGCCATATGAGAAGTTTGTGGTCTTCATAGCTCAAGAAAGTGCAAGAAAGTGCAGCTCCGACGTTCGACCGACCTCCGTTTTGACCTCGGGTCGTGTCTCCTGTGCGTGGCACTCGAATTCGTGCAAGGTGTATCCTTTCTGTATCCTTTTAAAATTCAAAAGTTGCCCCATGTGTGCTGCACGCGTTCATCACACTACTTCGGTGCATTACCCGCGCTGTCATGCGCCTCACATTCGCATTGTTGCATACTACATGCGTTGCAACATGCACCCCTTTGCATTGTCATGCACATTTCTCGTGCATTATCATTGCATTTTTATCCCATGCATTGTCATGCATTCCGAAACACGTGCGTTGTTACGCATTTAAGCCCATTTGCATTCCGTGTGGCATACGTGTCGCACTTGTATTATTTTGCATTGGCATGTGTGCTTCATTTGCATTGGCATGCGTGTCACATCTTCGCTAGTATGTGTGTCGTCATTAGCATCGGCATGCGTGCCTCATTCTTGCATTGTTCTGCACATTACATTTGTCGGTCTGGTGAGACCTTAAACACGCACGGTCTAGGAGACCTTAAATCCTCTGAAGGTGCAAATCCTTTGGTGTTTGTCGTGCCCGAACGACTTTCGGTGTTCTGGTAAAGCCACCTTCCTATGTTTGCGGTGAGTTCCTAGAAGACCAACTGGGACGGTGGAAACTAGAGTTCGAACGGCTTATGCCTAGAACGCAAAGGTTCGGGAGTTCCGAGACTAAAGTCTGGTTTAAATACCCAGGGGTTTACCCTCGGCTTGAAATCTGTATGGAAGCCCCATAGATTGAGGCAGCATGTCGGCGCCTTAGTTCTGGATACTAAACCAACCTAGTATATCGCCCTGTTGGTAAGATAGGGAAAGTTGCAATCATAGTCATTGCATCATAGTGCATTGTCATGCATTTCCATTGTAGCTTGCATTCATTGCATTTTCCCCAGTAGGTCGCATCACACTGCATTGTCATGCATTTTGTAAATATCCATTCCATTGCATATTTGTAAATATTGCATTGTAGATCGCATGCATTCATTGCATCACCTTCCATCTATGGCTTGCGCTTTTCCATGTTGAGCTTGGTCTGGTATGTGCCCTTACTTTTCACGTAAAACACAGTTCTGCATGTGTATCGCGCCGATTCCACGCTGGTATGTTGGTTGAGGGTTGCGGCACCTTTTCTGTGTTAGACATGGCTTGTATGTGTACATGCCTTTCCTAGGCAAGATCTGGTTTGGCCCGCGTGCCATATCCATTGCATTGTAGATTGCATGCATTCATTGCATCCCTTCCATCTATGGTTTACGCCTTTCCATGTTGAGCTTGGTCTGGTATGTGCCCATACGTCTCCTGTCGAAACATAGTCCAGTAGACCGTTCTATGTTAGACGTGGCTTATATACGTACATGCCCTACCTAGGCAAGATTTGGTTTGGCCCGCGTGCCATATTCATGTCCATTACATTGTAGTGTAATTTTTGCATCCGGCATTAGGATCATTGTCCTTTCTCCAGCAGGTTGTTTCCCCACATGTGTCAATTCCACCCAATACTTGTTCTTGTGTCTGTCTACAATGCTCACAGTTCAGTTGACCGTTCTGTGGTAGACAGACTTGTTACGTCCATCAATCTATTTGACATAGGTGTGGTTTCGAACCACTCGTGATTGGATCATGATTCAATTGCTTTGCATGTAGTTTGCATTGTCTTAATTACATTGCATCTTCATTTGCATTGTTTATACATTGTTTTGTATATGTTGCATATCATTTTACATCCATTCTTGCATTGTCATGCATCTTACTAACAATATTGTACCTGTTAAGTTTGTTTTCTTTTCAGGCACGATATTGTATGTACGGTTCATTTGAGGCTGGTGCAACCAGACGAGCCGCACAGGTATTGTATCCTCCGAGTGAGACGTTTTGAGAATTGCATAATTCTCTTACATCCTTTCTGCATTGTAGTGTAGTTCGGTGTGTTCTAGCTTAAAATTGTCGCATGTTTGCTTCATTACAGCTTTCTTTGCATGATCATAAGTTATGTCCGGCTCTGTGCATTGTCTTGCATTTTGCCCCTGCCTTCGAGCGCATATCTTATTTGTTTTGCATGTTTGTCTGAGTCTTCGGCCTTGTCAAAAATGGGTCGTCTCTGGGCTTTGACATTCACTCCCGTCATTGTTATGACTTTCGAGTTCTGTCAAAGAGGGGCAACTGTAGACACCCCATTTTTGATCGTCCTCAAGACTTGGACGTCACCGTTGGAACACTCGGTGATTATCCATGCTTGTGTTCGTTTGGAGTTCCCGGAGGTTTTGGCCCGCGTGCCTTGCCTCAGGATCCCCGAACTTGACCGTTTAGCGTCTGGTTTTGCACCAAACACTTGCATCTTGCCTTTGAGAGGCAGGGTAGGGCTTGTAGACCATCCCCACCCATCACCGGCAGTGGCTAGAGGCCACCGGCTGGTTTTTGTCTCCACCGGCAACATAGTTTGCCGGTCGGCATCTTTTATTGCCGGCCGGCACTATTTGTTGCCGACCGGCACTCCTTTTGGCCAAGATGGCATTTTTGGCCGGCCGATTGCTGTTCATCTGCTTTTGCAGATATTTTTAGACAGCTGTCTTGCTTTGGCTCTCCTCCATACACGTGTATGGAGGGATCTCCCCCTTATGAAGCTTGTCTTGTAAGCTTTACAAGACAAGAAGTGCCATAAAGGGAGAGGCCTCTCTCTTGGCTTGAGAGGTTAGACACTTAGGATATTTTGGAGAGCTTAGACAGCCATTGTTAGGGTTTTGAGTTCTAGGGTTAGGGTTTGATACACTTTCTCCCTCTCTTTTCCCTCTTGTGTGTGTTTTAGTGCACTTGTGTCTTATTATTGCACACAAACACATAGTGTTTCACCTTCCTTTAGCTCTTGAGGTTCTAAGGGACTGGTTTTGAGGTTTTGGTGTTGGATTCAAGCCAAGGAAGGCCATTGGAGCACCATTGTTGAAGAAGGCTTCAAGGGTAAGAAACTTACCCCTTTTTTACCCCATTTTTGCATTGATTTTCTACCTATCTTAGAGCTGTTTTTGTGCTTATTGCATAATACAAAAAAGTTCTGTTTTTAGGCCCTCTTTGTTGTTTATTAAGAGTTTTTTGGGGTTTGAGGATAGTTGACCCCCCTTAGGCCTTGAAAGGCCTCATTTTGAGCCATTTTGTGCTAGCTCCGGGATTTTGGTGTTGAGGTCTCTTCACCACTGAAATCTTGAGGGATTTCAGTGGTGAAGATGATGCTTTGAAGTGCCAAGAAGGAGAGGGCCACCCCCTCTCCTTGTTGTCCTTGAAAAGGGCATGTTTTGGCCTCTTGAGAGAGCATTATGCTTGAGTGTGTGTTGAGCATGTTTAGGCTGTTTTTCATGCTTATATATCCATAATATAACATGATTTTAAGTTGGTTTTGGTACTCCATGCATGCTTAGCATAGTTGCCATGTAATGCCTTTTTATGCCTTAACATGTCTTGGGTTGTATGCCTTTGTTTCTAGCATGTTTTAGGCTTACATTTGTGAAGATTATGTGCTTATCTTGACATGTTTTAGGTCTGTCCATAAGTGTTTGGGTTGATTTTAGCATGCTTGATATAGCTCCTTTGTATTTGGGCTTGTTGGCCTTGAGTATGTGCATGTGTAGCACGACATCTTTGCATCGATTTGGTGATTTGGGGTCCCCCCACATGTTATTTCAGTCCCATTTCCATGCTTGTTTGATTGCCTTGCATGCCTCTTTAATGCTTTGGAAGCTTGTGTAGCAATGCTCCATGTTTTGGTGTTTATGCATGCCTTTGTTTTGGAGTCATTTAGATGCCATCTAAGTGGTCCTTGGGCCTTGTATTAATGTCCCAAAACTCTGTTTTTGGTCAATGAACTCATGCCATGCTTGGTCTTGTTAAGTGTAGTTCAATGCCCCATTGGTTTGCTTTGAACACTTGGACTATTTGTTGCATGTTTGGCTTAATTTCATTGCTTGGTTTGGCACCATGTTTTAGCATGATTTCAATGCTTATGTTGCATGCTAATTGCTCATGATTCTCCCTTTCAAATGTGTTTGAGAGTTGTTCAATTTGTGCCAAGTGTTGGCCTCCAATTAGGTGCATGTGTGCATGTATTTGGTCCCTCATCATAGCATTTTGGCTACTGTTTTAGGCCTTATTAGAGCTGCCTAATTCATGTTTAAGTCCACCTTAGCATTAGTTTGCATTGCTCTATGTATGCTTGTATGCTTGCATGAGCTTGTCACCTTGCCATGTTGCATCCTTAGTTTGTATGCTTAGGTTGTATTGCATCTTGCATGCATGCCTTGTTCCTTGACTTGATGATAGGAATTGGGCCTTGTTTGGTTTGATTGGTTTGCATGCATTTGAAATCAAAGTTGCATACTTGGTTCTTTGGGCCATCATGCATGGAAATGCGTGATTGGTGGTCCGAGAATCGAGGTACATGCCCCTTTGAGTCATTACCATGATAAGGGACATGGTTGGTGCATATATGCCTTGAATTGTGCTGCCATGCTTTGCCTTGTCCTCTGTTGCTGTCATTTGCAGATTCTGCAGGAACACTCTGCCGACCGGCAGTGTAATGTGCCGACCGGCAACAATTTCTGTGCCGGCAGCTTCATTTTGTGCCGATGGCCACACACCACTGCCGGTGGTAATTCCACTCAGCCGGTGGTGATCCCCTCTGTCCAAGGAAGCAGTCCTGAGGTTTTGACAGCCTCCAGAGGAGTGAAGGAAGGAAAACAGAGGCAGCCCATGCATGGTGACATGCTTCCCGAGGAGATTTATTGTTTTCCTAGATTAGTTAATTTGTTAATTAATTAATTTGTAACATTAGTTAGCTTGCGTAGTTAATTAATTTGTAATATTTATTCGGTCCCTCCGAGTGAGGGCAAATCTGTAATAAGTGTGTGTGGGTGGTGTGTATGTCTTCCAATCCCCACTTCTTTCTTCCCTTTTACTTACCTGCTTTGATGGTTAGTATTAGGGCACGTTTAATTTAGCATGCCTTATGCTATGCATGCGTGCATTCATGCATTTGTATTACATGCATTAGGCTCGGTACATCATGCTAACTGCATT
Organism: Camellia sinensis; assembly: GCF_055761805.1. Classification (NCBI taxonomy): domain Eukaryota; kingdom Viridiplantae; phylum Streptophyta; class Magnoliopsida; order Ericales; family Theaceae; genus Camellia; species Camellia sinensis. The sequence continues at coordinate 112,618,090 of NC_138975.1, forward strand.
TGTACTTCAATTCAAAAACTGAATATGTGATAATTGTGCATTTTCACATGACATGTTTAGGATAGCCGAGCCTATTCTAGCAACATTTTGTATGCGATGCATCAGGCACTTAACATGGACTTGGATCATGCATGTTTGCTAACAAGTTCTTTGTTTTGGCACAGAGTACGATGTAAGTATTTTCGCTTTAGCATCTCGCATGCGTGTGAATGTTAACATGACAGTATGCTTGCCATGCGGCTAAATGCTTATGTGAGATTAAACTGTTTAAATGCCTGTGGGTGAAGGTTGGATTGTCTGAGTTGGAAAAACTCGTTGAAATCCGTATTTTAGCCTACTTGCGGATAGCAAATTCCAAAACACTTTTTCAAAACAAACGGATATGCAATGCTTATTTCCAAATTAGGCAATCTAGTCTATACTTGTTTGCTGCGCGCATAACATAGTAATTCTAGGCTAATAATTGGAATAAGAACACATAACGTTTTCAAAACTAGATATCACGGTTAGTAGAGGCTGGTCTTCGGACCGGGCGAAAGGGGGTGCTCATAGCTGACCTTCCCCGATCGTACCCAAGCTCCCGAGCCGAGACAACTCCGGTGATGATGGACATGTGGCCTTCGGCACCGAGTCAGGGTTTCCTAAATTTTCCCATTTTAAAATATTTAGGTGGTGACTCTGTATCTGGTAAAGCAGTCCATGTTTGGCACTACTTTTTCAAAAATCTGTTTTCTCAAAACGATTTGCCAGATTTGGACTCTTTGGTTCAGATTAAGAACCGCGACAAATTTGAGAGTCCTGAGCTGTAGTGCCCCCAAAATGAACAGAACGGGAGCTCGTTCCTCCCGGGAGCGTTCGGGGACGTCTACAGTTTCTGGCAACTCTGTTGGGGACGTTTAGAGAGCTTGACTCGAACTCGTGATATCCTGTTTTTGATTACACTTATGTGTTTCTTTGCATTGCATGTGCATTGGTGCGCCTAGGACACCGCGTTTGCCATCTGCCATTCCTGAACGGTTTGCCGGAGGCTTGTCTTGTCAAGGCATGACCATAAGGCTGACCGGTTATGGGCTTTGACAGTATGGGAACACAAACCCCAGTTTTTACGGGGGCACCCTTTTGACCGTTCGACCTAGTGCATATTCGAAATCCATAGTGACCATTCCAAACTAGGACAAGTTGCTTACCCGATAGGTTGTTTGAAATCGCTGTGTGCATAGTGAAACCCTAGCTCCTGACAAAATAGGACAGGGAAACCCTACCCCAACATAGGGGTGTTTTGGTTCTCTTTACTTGCTATGTGCTTTTACAATGTGTTTCTACAGGGAAAGTGCATATTAGTTTGCAAGTTTGAGTATCATACCTGAGGACACCGGTATCAGTGTCAGTTATGAGAATCAGTTATCTGCGGGTATCGGGTTCAGTTTTGGGACAGTGATTTCTGGGAACAGTGATCAGCGGTAGGATACAAATTGTTCAACCACACCAGTGTTTGATCCGTTTTTGGACTGAAATGATGTTTGTTTCTCCTTTCAGTTCAGAGTATCCAGAGCCGGTACAGAATAGTCAGTATCCCCCTTTGCCGCGGCAGGGCTCGTAATGACGCAAAATTCAGAAGAGATTGTAGTTATGACGGCTGCATTAGAGCAGGGGACCGCCCCGCAGAGTGAGGCCAGTATCAGTATGTCACACCCACCCAGGTCGCCCGTTGTGCACCCGGTCTGGGCTCCCCAGTTATATCAGGCTCGTGAGCCCACCACCTTCGAATTGATGGGAATGATAGGTGACCTCCAGAGGACCGTGGCCGATCTAGCCTATGGAATGTCGGCTTCGCCGCCAGCGGCGCCATATGCTGGGAATTTCATACCACAGGAGCCCCCGCTACTGGGGCGGATCGTGATAGAGCTTAGCCAGCCAGAGGTGGCTTCCAGCTACAGCCGCAACATGCCAGCATCAACCCAGACCCTTGATCAGGCTGAGGCCAAAGGAAAAGACAAGGCAAAGGTAGACGCCGATCCTATTGAACAACTGCTGTGGGCAGTCGAGGCTCTGAAAGTCAGAGGGATGAACAAGCAACAAACATCTGCGATAGTGACCAAAGCTGTAGATGATGCTTTCCCTGCTCCAATCAAAGGCAGTTCAAGCCAGGCAGAAAACCGGAATGGGCCCCGTCATGCCCAGACAATTCCTGTCGTTCCCAACCCTGCACCGGGAAAGGGTCAAAAAGCCAAGGCAGCGCCAGCCGACCCCTTCGCCAGCGCATCTGGCAAGAATCCTCAAACCTCAAAGTACCTGCCCCGAGGGCGCAGGGTCTTTCACGACCTCCACATGCCTTTGTCTAGGGCATTACTAATATTGGCGAAGAATGGGCATCTTAAACCTTTGGAGCCCCGGCCACTCCCGAAGAATCTCCCCGCCACGCACGATGCTACCTTGTACTGCGCGTACCACCAACAGTCCGGTCACAGTACCGATGGATGTTCCCGCCTTCGTCATGAAGTGCAGGATTTGATTGATAACAAGGTTATCCTACCACCCACCTCAGCCAAGTCCGTTACCACCTGGTTGTTGGATTTCGAGGGCTCAGATACTGCGAGTATGTAAAGTGAACCGCCTGCGGGCGACATTTGGTATATTTTGGATGAAGCGTCTGACACGCATTTTTGAGCATCGGTGAAACCGAGTTTTGTAAATCCTGGCTTGGATATCGAGTCAGTCTTTTGTTTTGAGCCTGTCTCTTTGCCTTGAGTCGGTCTTTTTTGCTTAAGGGTCTGTCTTGTTGTATCGAGTCAGTCCCCTTTGTATATAATACCAGGTGATTCTGGGGTTGTTGTCCCGAACACCGTTTTGTTTTGTAATTATTTGTTTTTGTTTTGAGTCTGTTTCTGCCGAGGGGCCAGTTGCACCAACAAATCCAAATGAAACAGCTGCTGCTATCTCAACTTCATGCTTGCTTTCAGCATAAGTGCCAGAGAATTTGATTGGGCTGACAGTGCATCTCGCCTGCTCTCCTGCGCGCCAAACTCATTGCATTAACCTAAGTTTCTGAAAAAAAACTTTTGAACACTGCGGTGATGAAAACAAAGAGGAAGGAATTCCTCGGGTTTTGCAAAACTTTGATCATTTTGAGAGAAAGAGAGGCGTGCTAAGCCTTTTTATGAATGAAATCATGCTTGTCGGCGTGAGTACTGGGAAGGACCCTAGCTTGATCCAGATTGGTTCCAGACTATCTTCGGCGCGAGCGATTTGTCGCTTTCTTAAAAACTTTCAAAAACAAATGTTTTACGCGGCCCTGTGAAGACCTGTGTGGAATCGCTCTTGAGATTGCGCAGCCTAGTATCGCTCTCAACCTCAAGATTCGACCTGTTGTCTTGAACCTCGAACTCATTTGGAACATTCAACAGTCAACCGTCAGAAGAGGCCCGTGTGGCCAGTTTTAAAGCAACCTTCAACCAAGAGGCGCCGAAGCCAAATCAGAAGGAGTAGATCTCACCGGAAGAAGCTCGTGGAGCAGCCATGATGGATCCTCCTGCAAAACATTGCAACAGCCGTTCTCCTAGACACAGAGAGGCTTCGACTCCAAAAAAACCATTTGGCATGGACTTGCTACACTTTTACCCTTTGAGAGGCTCGTTGGGCCGAAAACCCGGAAGGGCGGCCCAGGCAAAAGTTAGAGCAAGAGAAAAATACAAAAAAATACAAAAAATACAAAAAAGAAGCAAAAAAATACAATAACGAAAAAGAAGAAAAGAAAAGAAAAAGACAAAAAGATGCAAAAAAAAAAAAGAAGGAAAAGAAAAGAAAAAAAGAAAAAAAAGAAATGAACAAAAGAAAAGAAAAACAAAGCTCGCAAGGTCGAAAACCCGCATGGGGCGCCTTGGCAAATGTTAGAGCTTAAAAAGGAGAGGTTAAATACCCGAGTGTACCTTAACCGGAACTACGTAAGGCTTGATTCCCATATTTGGGATACGTAGGCAATTTCATCATGAAGTGCAGCCCCCAACGCTATCATAGCGTCTCAGTCCATGCAATGGTTTCGATTTCATCCCGAGGTCCAGTCGCCAACGCTTCCAAGGTGACTGTGTCCATATATTTGTTGTGACCGTCGTCGTCATCTCTGTGTCCAAGAGTTCGACCGCCGCCAATGAAGACTGTTTGCGGACTGCTGCGGCACCATCCAAACAAGGGGCAACTTTCCGTTGCCGCAAGCCGGCGTGAGACGCCATTCAAACCAGGGGCAACTTTCCGTTGCCTCCCACCCCCCTTCAAACCAGGGGCAATTTTCCATTGCCTCCGATCCGAGGTTGCGCATCTCAAAGAGTAAGTTCCATGCTCGTTGAGCATTGACTGTTTGCAAAAATAGTTTTTGAAAATTTTTACCGAGGTTGACTATTTTCTCGAAAACTATTCCATTTTCCAAAACCGGACCATTGTCTTGGACCCAAAAAGGAAAATTTTCAGTGCTTACATGCCTGACTTACATGATTTTCAAATCAAAAATCGAACGGGTACGTCAATCCAACTCTCATTTTTGATCAAACTGTTTTAGTAGAAAGCAAAAACGAAAAGAATGGTTAAAACGATGAACTAGGGGCACAGTTGAATCAGGCGTTCTGTCTTTCCCCCGTCATCGACGTACTTGCCAGGAGAGCGCTCTACCCGCCAGAAGAAATAGCCGTGAGCTAACGGTGTTGAGCATGAACCCGTAACTTCCTATTCATCCATTAAAACACCCCGGGGAGGGATGAAAAATGAGAGAATGAAGAATAGAGAGGTGTAAGTTGAGAGAAAAGTGAGGAAAAAGGTTCTTGAGAGAAAAAAACCGAGTTTGAGTGCCAGAGTGATGAGAGAATCACAAATCAGGAAGGGTGGGAAACAATGCCTAGAGAAACTGGCTCCTCGCGGTCTGAGGTCCCCCATCTTCGCTAACGCGTCTGTGTGTCGTGTCTTTGGTTTTGTTTACCCCAAACTTTGTTTTAGGTCTTTTTTTTTTTTTCCGAGTATGTCTCGTTGTGTTTAGGTCGTGTACCTATATTTGAGTCCTCCCCGCTGTGTTCAGTTGTAGGCTCAATATCCCGGTTTGAAAAACCCTCATTCGATTTCAAAAATCATTTACCCTCGGAATGCTGTGTCATTCTCTACATTTGAACATGTTTCGATTCCAACCGGTTCCACCTTTGAAGGCCGTCTTGTCAGATTGGGCTGTTTTGTTTAAAGTTTGCTGTGTGCAGAATGAACCGAATGCTGTGTTATGGGCTGTATGCAGATTAATCCCCAGTAGAGCAAGGGCCGTGTGTCCAGAATCAGGCAGTGGGTTGCTTGGGTGTATTTTGCTGTTGGCTGTTTAGTTATCTGATTATTGCAGTGCAAGTGTTCAATTTTCAGACAACCAATCAATTTCATTTACATTGAGGTGTAACATGATGAGATGCGATGCAATGCATGAGATGTATAAATGTAAACACTTTTTCAGATAAAAAGTCCTTTTCATTTCATTATCTTTTCAAATGTACAAGTTTCGGAAACAAAAATCTGCCTGCGGCAGTACAAGGTAATCTAACTACCAAAGAAAAGAGGAAAAGTACAAGAAAGAAGAAAAATGACAAAAATCTGCATCTGTGTCGAGCACTCCGAGGGCCGTCAGTCTGTCCTGGTCCTCTTCCTGGACGAGGGTCCAGGAGCATCCTCAGCGTCGTCGTCAGAGCCCGAGCTAGAACTGCCTCCGGACTCCTCCTCCGATGACTCAGACTCCGCCTCTGCCTCCGCCTCTGACTCCTCGTCATCATCATCGTCCGGGACTGGAGCTCGCGAGCTACTCCCGACATGAGTACGCCCTCCCCTGGTACGGGGAAATATCCGGCCCCCCTCATCTCTTCCCCGAGCAGGAACAGAAGGTCCCGCTGGAGCACCTCCCGCCATAGGAATCTGGAAAGGAGGCTGAAAAGTACATAAAAAGGGAAATGCATTAGTATACTGTGAACAGTTTAAAGGTGCAGAATACAGCGTATGAGTACAGTAAGAAGGCCGTGAGCAGTTTATCAGTGCAGAATGCGATGTATGAGTACAGTGTGTGGATGCCGTGAGTAGTTTAAAGGTACAAAATGCAGTGTATGAGTACAGTGTGGATGCCGTGAGCAGTTTAATAGTGCAGAATGCAGTGTATGCAGTATATCAGATGCTGTGAGATCAATGTATCAGGTGTGGTGTCATGCATCAGATTATGCAAAGCAGTGTATGAATGGTTTGAGGCCAATGTCAGAAGAACATACCGGTATGCTGTAGAGGGCTAGGAGGTCAAATGTCCGCTGAAGCATCCCCATCATCGAGGCATTCATCGCCAACGACTGACGGGTGTACTCAGAAGAAGCCTGTAAAAGTATCAGAAGCATTAGTATTCTGTGGAATATCAAGTAAATTGAAATGACATGACTGTACGAAGTGCAGTGATACATACCGGAGGTAAGTCGGGGACGTCAATGAACTCGTGACCAGCCGGTGGAGGGGCGAAGGGGAGCTGGTAGGTCATCCCACCCTGCCCCTGGAAAGTCAGTACAGCAGGCAGGGCGGGCCAGCCAGTCCCCCGTCCTCCCTAAGCTCCGCCCCTGCCACGGACTCGGGCCCTCCTCGCAGCCCCTACTCCAACTCCCGCTCCGGCCCCAGCCGCCGATGCCACAGGCCTGGCCCCCTCTGCTCGACGGCCACTCAGGGGGCGCATCAGATATGTCTGCACATACTCCCAGTAGTCGCCGGTGCCTCGGAAGCCGGCCTCCTCCCAGCCGATGGTATAATCATCCAGCTGCTCGGCGGTGAGCCTTTCGGTCTCCCTCATGTCCGCGGGAGGGTGAACCGGGACTATCTGCTCAGGTAATCCCAGTGTCTGGCGTAGAAAACGCTCCCCCAGGTACCAAGCCCGACAGACCGGGCCCTCTAGCAAGATCCGGAAACGCGAGGTCTCCTCCGCACCAGGGAACCGACCCCGCATCGCCACCGGCAAGGAAGCCCACGGCCGCCAAGTGATCTGAAAGTGACAGACAGTTTGTTATCTACTGTTATTGAAATATGCAGTGAGAAAGCGAAGCTTAAATGAACCAAAAGTAAAACATACCTCCGCGGGGGTGATGGTGTCAAAGTATCGCGGAAGAAGCCGAATGTCTCCCGCGGCCGTCAGGTGCATCTCCCGTCAAAGCACTGTGAGAAGGGAACAGTCGGAGGAGGCTCTGCAACTGGCACAGGAGCGAGCCTAGGGAAGTAGGCGTAAACCCACAACTGCAAAACAAATACCAGTACATTTATCAGTTGAAGCAGAATGCACAATAAAGTAGAAAAGGCAGAGCCGTGTGTTGTGCAGTGTATTGTGCCCGGTGTACAGTGTGAGCAGTGTACAGTCAGTGTAAAGCAGAATGTATGTGTGTGCCTTGTGTACAGTATACAGCAAGAATAGAGCAGACTACAGTGTGTGCAGTATACAGAGTACAGAGAATATCGGACAGAAATAAAAAGTGGAGAAGAAGTGTACCTCCCAAGCCCGCCAGTAGCCTCCAAGGAGCTGGCCGCTGCCGCGAGAAGCCGAGCTCATGTACCCGTAGAGAGTGGATAGAGCCGCGCCGCCCCAGTCATAGTGTAAAATGTCCCGGACGTCCACCAGTGCGCTGAGAAGACAGAGAGACACGGTGTTCGCCCGGTCGGCGAAGATCGTCGTCCCGAACAGGAACATGAGGAAGCCGCGAGCATACCTCTCCACGTCCTCCGAGGTCATCTGCACCTCCTCCAAAATGGGCTGAACCCTGAATTGTGCCTCGAACCAGGAGTATCAGACGAAACCTGGACGAGCTAGTAGTGGGGCCTCCCCTAGTAGATGGACCTGAGCGGCGGTCCACTCATCCATCGCGATGTCAAAGGGGATCGGATCACCCCCTACCCCGATGCCTGTGAGCATCGAGAAGTCATAAGGGGTCATCGTCATGTCCCCTGCTGCAGAAAAGTGAAACGAATCGGTGGTGTCCCACCATCTCTCCGCCAGAGCGGCAAGGAGAGGTCTGCAGGTAGAGAGCGTAGAGAGTCCTCGGCAGAAGGAGCCGAAACCCGCTCGATCCACGATGCGCCGGACCGCGTCAGGGAGCTCATCATACCACTCCCGTGCACCAGTATTCCCATACCCGCGAATGGTATGGGAACCCTCCTGTAAACAGAAAATAACAATTGCAAGACAACATTCAAAATGCAGTTTTGAAAAAGCAGATAAAGCATGCGTGCAAGTTTGACAGATTTTGACAAATACCGGGTGCCGGTGTGTTTACAGTCAACTACAGTGTGTGATGCGTCAACATGTTTGAAGGGTTCAAGACGGATATAGCATGCGTGCAAATTTAGCAGATTCAGATAAATACCGGGTACCGGTGTGTATGCAGTGAAATACAGTGAGTGCAGTGTGTTTGAGTGATTCAGGGCTAGTGTAGTGTGTGTGCATGTGTCAGTCTCAAGCAGATATCAGTTGTATGTATGTCTACAGTCTACAGCATATCAGTTTTCGGCAGTTAAAGAATACAACTAGCTATGACAGTTTTGTATCCTACATTGCGGAAAGTAAAGCAGAAGACAGAGAGTTACCTCGGAAGTGCCGAATGAAAGGTGGGAGGTAGGCTCACGCAGTAGTAGCTCAGGCGCCACATGCCTCTCGAAGCTCCGGAACAGACGCAGGCCGTCGGGGGGCAGGACATGGATCGCCGGTCGGTAGGTCGCCGGGTCGAACGGGCGCTCGCTCAACGGTAGGAGCTCGGCCCCGGGATCCATCTCGTGGTCCGGGGGAGTCCCGCCACGTGGAATGTCGTCTGCCATATCGAAAATGATGAGAAAATGGCCGGAAGAAGGAAAACCGGACCGGAATACGAAGAGTCAACCGAAAAGTCAACTCCCGAGAGGGTTGGAAATGGCCGGGAAGGCCGGAATGTGAAAAGGCACGGAAATGAGGAGGAAAACGAGGGGAACAAACCCCGAAAAGGCGAGAACGCCAAACGAGGCACCGAAACAAAAATGTGATCGGTGGAAAATGTCCGAAACGCGAAGAAAATCGCGAATCCGACGACGAAACGGGCGTAGAACGCGAGGAAACGGGCAAAAAATGAGAGAGAAACACTCTAGAGAGAGAGAGTGAGGGATTTCGGCGGTAGAGAAGTGAGGAAATAGGGCTTGAAGCCCTATTTTATAACACCCGAAGTGAAAAGTCGAAACTGCCCCGAATCAGCAACTGTTTGCCGGTCGGCACTGTTTTGTGCCGACCGGCACTTTCTTGTGCCGATGAACTTATTTTGATGCCGGTGGACAGCCGGTGACATCCTTTCCCGGCCGGTGGGGTTCCCACAGCCTTGTTTAGGCCATATGAGAAGTTTGTGGTCTTCATAGCTCAAGAAAGTGCAAGAAAGTGCATCTCCGACGTTCGACCGACCTCCGTTTTGACCTTGGGTCGTGTCTCCTGTGCGTGGCACTCGAATTCGTGCAAGGTGTATCCTTTCTGTATCCTTTTAAAATTCAAAAGTTGCCCCATGTGTGCTGCACGCGTTCATCACACTACTTCGGTGCATTACCCGCGCTGTCATGCGCCTCACATTCGCATTGTTGCATACTACATGTGTTGCAACACGCACCCCTTTGCATTGTCATGCACATTTCTCGTGCATTATCATTGCATTTTTATCCCATGCATTGTCATGCATTCCGAAACACGTGCGTTGTTACGCATTTAAGCCCATTTGCATTTCGTGTGGCATACGTGTCGCACTTGTATTATTTTGCATTGGCATGTGTGCTTCATTTGCATTGGCATGCGTGTCACATCTTCGCTAGTATGTGTGTCGTCATTAGCATCGGCATGCGTGCCTCATTCTTGCATTGTTCCGCACATTGCATTTGTCGGTCCGGCGAGACCTTAAACACGCACGGTCTAGGAGACCTTAAATCCTCTGAAGGTGCAAATCCTTTGGTGTTTGTCGTGCCCGAACGACTTTCGGTGTTCTGGTAAAGCCACCTTCCTATGTTTGCGGTGAGTTCCTAGAAGACCAACTGGGACGGTGGAAACTAGAGTTCGAACGGCTTATGCCTAGAACGCAAAGGTTCGGTAGTTCCGAGACTAAAGTCTGGTTTAAATACCCAGGGGTTTACCCTCGGCTTGAAATCTGTATGGAAGCCCCATAGATTGAGGCAGCATGTCGGCGCCTCAGTTCTGGATACTGAACCAACCTAGTATATCGCCCTGTTGGTAAGATAGGGAAAGTTGCAATCATAGTCATTGCATCATAGTGCATTGTCATGCATTTCCATTGTAGCTTGCATTCATTGCATTTTCCCCAGTAGGTCGCATCATACTGCATTGTCATGCATTTTGTAAATATCCATTCCATTGCATATTTGTAAATATTGCATTGTAGATCGCATGCATTCATTGCATCCCCTTCCATCTATGGCTTGCGCCTTTCCATGTTGAGCTTGGTCTAGTATGTGCCCTTACTTTTCACGTAAAACACAGTTCTGCATGTGTATCGCGCCGATTCCACGCTGGTATGTTGGTTGAGGGTTACGGCACCTTTTCTGTGTTAGACATGGCTTGTATGTGTACATGCCTTTCCTAGGCAAGATCTGGTTTGGCCCGCGTGCCATATCCATTGCATTGTAGATTGCATGCATTCATTGCATCCCTTCCATCTATGGCTTGCGCCTTTCCATGTTGAGCTTGGTCTGGTATGTGCCCATACGTCTTGTGTCGAAACATAGTCCAGTAGACCGTTCTATGTTAGACGTGGCTTGTATACGTACATGCCCTACCTAGGCAAGATTTGGTTTGGCCCGCGTGCCATATTCATGTCCATTACATTGTAGTGTAATTTTTGCATCCAACATTAGGATCATTGTCCTTTCTCCAGCGGGTTGTTTCCCCACTTATGTCAATTCCACCCAATACTTGTTCTTGTGTCTGTCTACAATGCTCACAGTTCAGTTGACCGTTCTGTGGTAGACAGACTTGTTACGTCCATCAATCTATTTGACATAGGTGTGGTTTCGAACCACTCGTGATTGGATCATGATTCAATTGCTTTGCATGTAGTTTGCATTGTCTTAATTACATTGCATCTTCATTTGCATTGTTTATACATTGTTTTGTATATGTTGCATATCATTTTACATCCATTCTTGCATTGTCATGCATCTTACTAACAATATTGTACCTGTTAAGTTTGTTTTCTTTTCAGGCACGATATTGTATGTACGGTTCATTTGAGGCTGGTGCAACCAGACGAGCCGCACAGGTATTGTATCCTCCGAGTGAGACGTTTTGAGAATTGCATAATTCTCTTACATCCTTTCTGCATTGTAGTGTAGTTCGGTGTGTGCTAGCTTAAAATTGTCGCATGTTTGCTTCATTACAGCTTTCTTTGCATGATCATAAGTTATGTCCGGCTCTGTGCATTGTCTTGCATTTTGCCCCTGCCTTCGAGCGCATATCTTATTTGTTTTGCATGTTTGTCTGAGTCTTCGGCCTTGTCAAAAATGGGTCGTCTCTGGGCTTTGACATTCACTCCCGTCATTGTTATGACTTTCGAGTTCTGTCAAAGAGGGGCAACTGTAGACACCCCATTTTTGATCGTCCTCAAGACTTGGACGTCACCGTTGGAACACTCGGTGATTATCCATGTTTGTGTTCGTTTGGAGTTCCCGGAGGTTTTGGCCCGCGCGCCTTGCCTCAGGATCCCCAAACTTGACCGTTTAGCGTCTGGTTTTGCACCAAACACTTGCATCTTGCCTTTGAGAGGCAGGGTAGGGCTTGTAGACCATCCCCACCCATCACCGGCAGTGGCTAGAGGCCACCGGCTGGTTTTTGTCTCCACCGGCAACATAGTTTGCCGGTCGGCATCTTTTATTGCCGGCCGGCACTATTTGTTGCCGACCGGCACTCCTTTTGGCCAAGATGGCATTTTTGGCCGGCCGATTGCTGTTCATCTGCTTTTGCAGATATTTTTAGACAGCTGTCTTGCTTTGGCTCTTCTCCATACACGTGTATAGAGGGATCTCCCCCTTATGAAGCTTGTCTTGTAAGCTTTACAAGACAAGAAGTGCCATAAAGGGAGAGGCCTCTCTCTTGGCTTGAGAGGTTAGACACTTAGGATATTTTGGAGAGCTTAGACAGCCATTGTTAGGGTTTTGAGTTCTAGGGTTAGGGTTTGATACACTTTCTCCCTCTCTTTTCCCTCTTGTGTGTGTTTTAGTGCACTTGTGTCTTATTATTGCACACAAACACATAGTGTTTCACCTTCCTTTAGCTCTTGAGGTTCTAAGGGACTGGTTTTGAGGTTTTGGTGTTGGATTCAAGCCAAGGAAGGCCATTGGAGCACCATTGTTGAAGAAGGCTTCAAGGGTAAGAAACTTACCCCTTTTTTACCCTATTTTTGCATTGATTTTCTACCTATCTTAGAGCTGTTTTTGTGCTTATTGCATAATACAAAAAAGTTCTGTTTTTAGGCCCTCTTTGTTGTTTATTAAGAGTGTTTTGGGGTTTGAGGATAGTTGACCCCCCTTAGGCCTTGAAAGGCCTCATTTTGAGCCATTTTGTGCTAGCTCCGGGATTTTGGTGTTGAGGTCTCTTCACCACTGAAATCTTGAGGGATTTCAGTGGTGAAGATGATGCTTTGAAGTGCCAAGAAGGAGAGGGCCACCCCCTCTCCTTGTTGTCCTTGAAAAGGGCATGTTTTGGCCTCTTGAGAGAGCATTATGCTTGAGTGTGTGTTGAGCATGTTTAGGCTGTTTTTCATGCTTATATATCCATAATATAACATGATTTTAAGTTGGTTTTGGTACTCCATGCATGCTTAGCATAGTTGCCATGTAATGCCTTTTTATGCCTTAACATGTCTTGGGTTGTATGCCTTTGTTTCTAGCATGTTTTAGGCTTACATTTGTGAAGATTATGTGCTTATCTTGACATGTTTTAGGTCTGTCCATAAGTGTTTGGGTTGATTTTAGCATGCTTGATATAGCTCCTTTGTATTTGGGCTTGTTGGCCTTGAGTATGTGCATGTGTAGCACGACATCTTTGCATCGATTTGGTGATTTGGGGTCCCCCCACATGTTATTTCAGTCCCATTTCCATGCTTGTTTGATTGCCTTGCATGCCTCTTTAATGCTTTGGAAGCTTGTGTAGCAATGCTCCATGTTTTGGTGTTTATGCATGCCTTTGTTTTGGAGTCATTTAGATGCCATCTAAGTGGTCCTTGGGCCTTGTATTAAGGTCCCAAAACTCTGTTTTTGGTCAATGAACTCATGCCATGCTTGGTCTTGTTAAGTGTAGTTCAATGCCCCATTGGTTTGCTTTGAACACTTGGACTATTTGTTGCATGTTTGGCTTAATTTCATTGCTTGGTTTGGCACCATGTTTTAGCATGATTTCAATGCTTATGTTTCATTCTAATTGCTCATGATTCCCCCTTTCAAATGTGTTTGAGAGTTGTTCAATTTGTGCCTAAGTGTTGGCCTCCAATTAGGTGCATGTGTGCATGTATTTGGTCCCTCATCATAGCATTTTGGCTACTGTTTTAGGCCTTATTAGAGCTGCCTAATTCATGTTTAAGTCCACCTTAGCATTAGTTTGCATTGCTATATGTATGCTTGTATGCTTGCATGAGTTTGTCACCTTGCCATGTTGCATCCTTAGTTTGTATGCTTAGGTTGCATTGCATCTTGCATGCATGCCTTGTTCCTTGACTTGATGATAGGAATTGGGCCTTGTTTGGTTTGATTGGTTTGCATGCATTTGAAATCAAAGTTGCATACTTGGTTCTTTGGGCCATCATGCATGGAAATGCGTGATTGGTGGTCCGAGAATCGAGGTACATGCCCCTTTGAGTCATTACCATGATAAAGGACATGGTTGGTGCATATATGCCTTGAATTGTGCTGCCATGCTTTGCCTTGTCCTCTGTTGCTGTCATTTGCAGATTCTACAGGAACACTCTGCCGACCGGCAGTGTAATGTGCCGACCGGCAACAATTTCTCTATCGGCAGCTTCATTTTGTGCCGATGGCCACACACCACTGCCGGTCCCTCCGAGTGAGGGCAAATCTGTAATAAGTGTGTGTGGGTGGTGTGTATGTCTTCCAATCCCCACTTCTTTCTTCCCTTTTACTTACCTGCTTTGATGGTTAGTATTAGGGCACGTTTAATTTAGCATGCCTTATGCTATGCATGCGTGCATTCATGCATTTGTATTACATGCATTAGGCTCGGTACATCATGCTAACTGCATTTGTACTTCAATTCAAAAACTGAATATGTGATAATTGTGCATTTTCACATGACATGTTTAGGATAGCCGAGCCTATTCTAGCAACATTTTGTATGCGATGCATTAGGCACTTAACATGGACTTGGATCATGCATGTTTGCTAACAAGTTCTTTATTTTGGCACGGAGTACGATGTAAGTATTTTCGCTTTAGCATCTCGCATGCGTGTGAATGTTAACATGACAGTATGCTTGCCATGCGGCTAAATGCTTATGTGAGATTAAACTGTTTAAATGCCTGTGGGTGAAGGTTGGATTGTCTGAGTTGGAAAAACTCGTTGAAATCCGTATTTTAGCCTACTTGCGGGTAGCAAATTCCAAAACACTTTTTCAAAACAAACGGATATGCAATGCGTATTTCCAAATTAGGCAATCTAGTCTATACTTGTTTGCTGCGTGCATAACATAGTAATTCTAGGCTAATAATTGGAATAAGAACACATAACGTTTTCAAAACTAGATATCACGGTTAGTAGAGGCTGGTCTTCGGACCGGGCGAAAGGGGGTGCTCATAGCTGACCTTCCCCGATCGTACCCAAGCTCCCGAGCTGAGACAACTCCGGTGATGACGGACATGTGGCCTTCGGCACCGAGTCAGGGTTTCCTAAATTTCCCCATTTTAAAATATTTAGGTGGCGACTCTGTATCTGGCAAAGCAGTCCATGTTTGGCACTACTT
The DNA here is from genome assembly GCF_055761805.1 of Camellia sinensis. NCBI lineage: Eukaryota > Viridiplantae > Streptophyta > Magnoliopsida > Ericales > Theaceae > Camellia > Camellia sinensis. The sequence continues at coordinate 112,633,094 of NC_138975.1, forward strand.
TTTCAAAAATCTGTTTTCTCAAAACGATTTGCCAGATTTGGACTCTTTGGTTCAGATTAAGAACCGTGACAAATTTGAGAGTCCTGAGCTGTAGTGCCCCCAAAATGAACAGAACGGGAGCTCGTTCCTCCCGGGAGCGTTCGGGGACGTCTACACCGGCCGACCACCTGTTTGGCCGATGGCCTCATTTTCTGGCCGGTACCACCTTTTTGCCTTTTTCAGGCATGGTGCATGCCAGCTGTGCCAGCTGGAATGCACAAACCCTGCCCCCGTGCACATCTGTGGCTGTTTTGACCCTTTTGCACCTTTTTGGTCTAGCTTCTTGAGGAAGCTTGGACCTTTGTCTTAGCTTCCTCAAGAAGCTTGGACACCTATCCCAGCTTCCTAAGGAAGCCTTGGCCCCTTTGCCTTGGCTTCTTTAGGAAGACTTGACCCTTTTTGAATAGCTTCCCTTGGAAGCTTAGTCTTTGCATTGTCTATATAAGAGCCCCAACCCTCTCCTTTGTTAGGTTCAGCAAAAACCAGAGAAAAATACATATATATATATATATCTGATATACACTTTCTCTCTCTATATCTCCCTCTCTCTCTTCATTTGTGTAGGTTTGAGAGCCTAAAGGTGTGTTTTCTTCTTAGTTTTGCACTAAGACACACACCATTACACCATACTTTGACTTGGGAGGTCTTGAGGGTTTATTCTTGAGGTTTTGAGCTGGTTTTGATCAGAAGAAGGTGGCTGGACTTGCCGTTCTTGAGGTATTCTTCAAGGCTAACACTTTTGCTTTAGATTCCCCAATCTTGCATTAGCTTTTGACCTATCTTGCTTACTGATTTAGACTTTGTGTATAACTAAAAAAGGTCTTGTATTTGCATGCTTATGATACTTCATTAAGGTTGTTTTGTTGTTTGGGGTCGACCTCCCCCTCTTAGGCCTTGTTTGGCTCTTTTTTTGCTCTCTTTGTTAAGCTTTGAATACTATTGTGCTTTGGTCTTCTCACCACTGAAATCCAATGGATTTTCAGTGGTGATGAAGAGGGTTTGAGGTCTTGCATAGGGGTGGGACACCCATCTCCCTTTGTCTCTCTTTTGTTTGCATTTTTGGCTCATAAGGGTAGCATGTATGCCTAGCTTTGTTTGGCTTCATTTCAGAGGTTATTTGGTGTTTATTTAGCATGTTTTGCCTCTGTCCCATGTCAGTTTGTTGACCTCTTGCATGCATAATACACTTGCCTTGTATTCCTCCATTTTGCCTAGAAATACATCTTGACTTTGGACCATCATGTTTGCGTGCTTTGGCTTAGCTTTGTGAAGTTTTTGGTCATGTTCTAACATGCTTAAGGTCTGTCTTGAGTCTTTGGAGCCATGCTTGTCATTCTTTATATAGCCTCTTTGTATTCTAACTTGTTGGCTTCGGATGTGTGAGTTGTTAGCATGCCTTATTTGGTCTATTTCAGTGATTTGGAATCATTTGTCATGCCATTTCAGTTAATGTTTTATGCCTACACGCTTGCATTGGTTACCCTTTTAATGCCTTGAAGAGTTGTAGTCTTATGCTCCATGTTTGGGCTTGTGTGCATGCCTCTTTGTTTAAGTCATTTGGGCTGCCATATCAGTGGGTTTTGGGGCATATTTTGATGCATAAAAACTCTATTTTGGGTTGCTTAGCTCATACCATGTTTGCTTGGGGTAGGTGTTGAGCAATGCTCTCTTTTGTGGCCTTGAATACCTTCTATTTTGCATCCATTCCCTAGCATATCTTGGTGTTATCTTTTGCATACTTCTCAGAGTTTAACATGAGTGTTTAATGTCCAAACATATTGCCCTTAAGTATGCTTAGAGTTATCCCCTTTCATGCTTAGGTGATAGGCCTTGGTGTGTGTATGCTTGCATGCATAAGTTGTGCCTTTTTTTGACTCTTTTGGCCACTGTTTTAGGATGGGCTGAGGCCTTCTCATTTTAGTATGAGCCCATCCTTGCACACTTTGCATGTTTGACATTTTGCATTGCATCGGTTGCATGCTTACATTGCATCATGTTCACATGTTTGCACGTTACTTAGCTAAATTGCATTATATAGTCTTGTTGTATGCTTGACATGTTCATATTGCAATAGTGTAGCCTTGCATGAGTTGCATTAATTTGCATTGTATATGGCATACATGCATTGCATCGCTTAGTTTGGGGTGTCAAACCAAGCATGAGGGGAGAGGTGTGTTCGTACCCGAAGTGACGAAACACGTCTCAACCCTCGGTTGCCAATACCCTTAATCTCAACATGATAGGGTGTTAGCACTCATTTGTTTGTTGTATGCATCTATATTAAGTTGCTCACTTGGCTTCTTAGGCCATCATGCCTCGAATTGCGTAGTTGATGGCCCGAGGGTTGAGGGCCATGCTCCCTTAAGTCCATTGCATGATAGGGAGTGTGGCCATGCTCATATTTGCTTGAAAATTCCATGCCACACACTGTTTGCCCTCTGCTGCTGTCAACTGCAGGATTCTGCAGGAAACAATGGCCGGCCAACCACCTACAGTGCCGACTGACCATCAGTGGCTGGCCGGTGGTACAACAGTTGGCCGATAATCCCATTACCATGGCCGGTGAACTTTAATTCTGGTCGGTGACATCCCAGAGCACTCAAAGGATGATTCAAAAGGGGTCTAGAGACTTTTAGAATTTTCAGAGGAGCAAGGCAGTGAAAACAGAGGCGTCAGTGCTATGGTAGCGAGTTTCCGGGCGAGACGAGTCAAGAATGCATCATTGACACATTCTGAGGCAGGGCTGCGGCCACCTTTCTTCTGCATTTAATTTGTTAATTAGTTAGGAATTCTGTAATAATTAATTTAGCGGCATTCATTTGGTTGTGTAATATTTATTCAGACCCTCCGAGTGAGGGCAATTGTGTAATAAGTGTGCGTGAGTGTATGTATGTCTACCAACCCCACGTCTTTCTTCCCTTTTATTTACTAGCTTTCGATGCTTAGTCTAGGGCATGTTTCAATTAGCATACAATATGGTAGCATGTTTGCATCCATTCATTCGTTTTGCATACACTAGGCTCGGCTCATCATTCTAACTGCATTTGTATTTCAAATCCAAATTGAATACGTGCTAATTGTAGCATTTCACATGTCATTGTAGATTAGCCGAGCCTATCTTAGCTGCATTTCGCATGTGTTGCATTAGCCATCTTAACATGAACTAGGATCATGCATGTGATTACTAACTAGTTTCCGTTTTGGCTCGGAGTACTCGGTAAGTTCTTATGCTTTAGCATCTTTGCATGCGTGTGAGTGTTGCCATGACAGCATGCTTACCATGAGGCTATTTGCTTATGTGATATAACTGCTTGAATGCCTGTGGATGGAGGTTAAATTACCTAAATTGGAATAATGCATTAAAACTAGGAGTTTTAAGCCCACTAGATGGTGGAAAAACCATGTTTTCTAAGCCCACCCGAGGGTGGCAAAACCTGCACTTTAGCCTACTTACGAGTAGCAAACCATTTTCAAAACAAGCATGCAATGTTTTGTTCCAAATTAGGCGATTTGGTCTATACTTGTTTGCTGTGCGCATAACATAGTAATTCTAGGCTAATAACCGGAATAGGAACACATAATGCTTTCAAAACAAGATATCACGGTTAGTAGAGGCCGATCTTTGATCGGGCAAGAGGGGGTGCTCATAGCTGACCTTCCCTAATTGTACCCAAGTTCTCGAGCCGAGGCAACTTTGGTGATGACGGACACGTGGCCTTAGGCAAACGAGTCAGGGTTTCCTAAATTTCTCCATTAAAAAATATTTAGGTGGCGACTCTATATCTGGCAAAGCAGTCCATGTTTGGCACTTCTTTTCTAAAAATCTATTTTCCAAAACGATTTGCCGGATTTGGACTCTTTGGTTCAGATTAAGAACCGTGACAATTTGAGAGTCCTGAACTGTAGTAAACGCAATATGAACAGAATGGGACTCATCCTCCCGGGGCGTTCGGGGACGTCTACAGATTAATTTGGTTTCATTTGGTTTGGTTTGGTTTGTCTAGAAATTATGTGGTTTTGTTGGCACCAATGTCGAATCCTACTTGAGTTAACTTGAGTACCTCCAGTATTGTAATTATTTAAGTTATATGGTCTGATTTCCAGATTCGATATGCTTTTGAGCTGCTGACAAATCCTTTATGGAAGAGGAATTATGACATATTCGGTATTGACGAGCACATTGTGAGTTTTTAACTATCATCCTATCAATATGAAGCCTATGGTGCTTAGTTTGAACCTTTACTATTTTTCTTTGCTCAATAGACTTTACTAATAATCTTTTGATTCATGATTTTGATTTGTTGACTGTAGCGTGTTCTTGATAGTATCAAGGAGTGACATGCTGGTACATTCATCGTCCTCATTTTCATTATCCTTTCTCCAAGATTTAGATCATTGGGTTAACTTTCTCTTTACTTTAGCAATGGTGAATGGAGGTTGGACCCCAATGATTAGAATGAGAAAAGTTCAAAATCAATATGGATATCGCAAGGAGGCAGTGGTGGTCACCATATTTGTGGACAACATCCCAGAGTCCATGGGTTCTAAAGGATTATTCAATCTTTTTAGAAAGTTTGGCATTGTCAAGGATGCATTCATACCAGGGAAGAGGAGAAGAGTATCAAGTTCGAGATTTGGTTTTGTCCGATATGATTATGAGGTGGCGGCAGAGATGGCAATTCAGAAGGCTTATGGTTTGTGGTGTGATAACAAGGCGTTGAAGGTTAAAGGAGCAAAGTTTCAAACACCTCATGCTATGGGTCATCAAGAGAAGAGGGTACTGAACAGGGGGAATGATGGCAGTGGTCCCAAAGGCAGCAGTGGCAGGGTAGTGGAGTTAAGCAATCGTATACAGAAGTATTACTAAGAGGAGCAAGCAAGAGTGAGAGGGTGGTGATAAGAGCTTTTCAGGAAGGTAATGGCTGGCTTTATGAAAGCTTAGTGGTGAAGTTAAGCAGCTTTTTAGTTGCTGACGATTTCAAAACAGAACTATATAATAGAGGAATGGGGGATGTGGTTGCTAGGGATAGTGGAGGAAGAATAGTAGTGCTAACTTTCAATTCTGCTCAATAGATGCAGGAAGGGAAGGAACAAATAGGTAGGTGGGGTAAGAAATGGTGTGATTCAGTTGAAGAGTGGGGGAAGAGCCAATTTGAAGAGCAAGAGAAATGTGTCTAGTTAAGTTGCTTTGGCATTCCAATCAATCTTTGGAGTGTTAGGACTTTTAGAAGCATTGGTAGTCATTGGGGCTCTGTAGTTCAATTCAAAGAAGACATTAACAATCCAATAACTTTTCAGCATAGAAAAGTTTGAGTAATTACAAGGTGCATGGAGGTCATTAATTCGGTAATTTTTCTGGAATTCAAAGGTAAATATATACCAGTAAGGGTCTGTGAAGAACTTCCAATGTGTTTATTTCCTAGTTCCAATGAAAGCTGAGGTAAGGAGATGCAACAGTTGAACTCCAAAGGAAATGATAATGTGGTGGATTAGGTGTCCAGCAATGGTGGTAAGACAAAGTATGATTACAGAGGTACTACAGCAAGGGAGAATGAGGTGGTAGGTGAAGTTGATGAGGATAGTAGGGTTCTAGAAACAGTGGTAGGTAGATTAGATGAGATATGTAGGGGATATGATGGTAAGTATACACTAACCAAAGCTATCATAGGGGTTAGCATGGGAAATGGTAATGTAGGTGCTGGGTCTAAAGAGGAGGGTATGCATCAGGAAGTCAACTCAAATCAGGTAATGATGAGTAAAATTCAAAAACTAGATGGGGCTGTTGACAATACTAAACTTGTAGGTGCTGTGAATGGGCCGGAGGGGGTAACACCCAACATAAATTTGGAAGTATTACTTGAAGGGCCCAACAGATTAAAGTTGCGGGTAGGATCAGATTTGAGTGATTGTGTGGCCCAGTCCCAGCTTAGATCATCTGTGGCCCATTTCTCCAACATATCCCATTCGAGTGTGGTCAAGAGGGCTGGGAAAAGCACAAAGAGTAAGGCAGCAGCTGCTAATAAAGTTTGTAACTCATGAGAAAAGGGTATGGAGATAAAGAGAGGCATCACTTCTGTCGGAGGCCATAACAAACAAAAAGGCATGGTTGGAAGACTTGGCTTTCAAAGAGGAGCAATATTTACAGCATCAGCAGTAGCAGCTGCAGCTGCTACTTCTCTGTCAACTTCTCAAAGTCATGTAACACAAATGAGGAAAAATATTCTGGAGGAAGTGCAAGCAACAATGAAGATTGGAAAATTGTTGGGTTTGCAATGCCAAGGTCAAGAAGATGAGATAGTCAGCAAGATAATGGAACTTGAAGAAAATGATCTACAAAGAATTGCAGGTGAGGAAGGGGCAATCAGACTTTAACTGATTGCCATTTAGGGGACTAAGGAGATAATGTAAGTTTATCATGCAGATTTTATCTTGGAATGTCAGAGGGCTGAGAAGGCCACAAAAGAGAGGCAAAATAAAGAACTTGGTGAAGGCCAGTAGTGTGGATGTTTTACTTTTACAAGAAACAAAAAGAAATTCAATGGAGGAGCACTTTGTGAGATCTTGAAGAGATGGGTTATATGATGGTGGACTCAGAAGGAAGTGCTGAGGGTTGCTGTGTATATGGAGGCCACAAGTCTTTGATCTAAAAGATTGCTGCAGCAGTAAGCATTTTATTATACTCTCAGGTACCTTGGCTTAATCTTTTGACTGTGTGATTGTTAATATATATGCTCCAAATGAGGTGTTGAAAATGAAGAAATTATGGGATTCTCTTGTGAGCTTACATCCCCATTTTCCAAACCCATGGTGTGTGGGTGGTGATTTTAATGAGATCAGAATATTGTGTGAGAGGAAAGGGTGTTCAAGAAGAGAGAGGGGGATGAAGGACTTCAATGAATTTGTGGACCAGATGAAGTTGTCTGATCTGCCTATGTTAGGCGGACAATTCACTTGGTGTAATGCATTGGATGGGGATAGGTGGAGTAGGATAGATCGATTCCTATTAGACTCCCTATGGTTGGAAAACTTTTCATTTAATCAGTGGGGCTTACCCAGAACAATTTCAGACCATTCTCCAATTTTGCTGAAGGAAGATAATAGGGATTGGGGACCTAAGCCATTTAAATTCATTAATGATTGGACTTCACATCCTATATTCTTGGCTGAAATTAAGCATATTTGGGAGGTCACACAGGTGACAGGGTGGGTAGGGTATAGATGAATGAGGAAGTTATTCTTTCTAAGGAATCATTTAAAGGTGTGGAATAGGGAGGTGTTTGGCAATATAGATACTAATCTGAAGGCAGCAGAACAAGAGCTACATGAATGGGATTTGAAGGCAAAGTCTAGGCCTTTGGATGAGTTGGAAATAACAAGAAGAAGAGAGATCAGATGTTAGGTTTGGAAGCTTAGTAGTAACAAGGAGAGGCTATGGCACCAAAAGTCTAGAATGCTGTGGGCTAGAAATGGAGACAAAAACACTAGATTTTTTCATATCATGGCAAGTAATAGGCAGAGATTGAAGATGATAGATTCTGTTATAGTGGAGGGGGTGAGCTATGAGGATCCAGCTCAGGTGAAACGAGCAGTGGTTAGCCATTTCAGAAAGCATTTCTCTAAAAATTGGATTTTCAGGGCACAAATTTCTGGACCTTTTGCTACAATTACTTCTGAGGCAACAGTGAGTTTAGAAACAGTGTTCACTGAAGAAGAGACTTGGGCAGCTATGCATGACTATGATGGGAACAAGGCCCCTGTTCCAGATGGTTTTAACTTAGTTTGCATTCAAAAATGTTGGAAAATAATGAAAGGAGATATAATGCAAATGTTGTATGAGTTTCACACCAATGGTAAGTTGGCAAGGGGTGTCAACAGTTCATGGTGCTCATTCCTAAGAAGGACAATCCCATAGGAATGGGGGAGTGTAGACCCATCAGCTTGGTCACCTCAGTGTACAAGATTTTGGCCAAAGTGCTATCTGGAAGAATAAAGAAGGTTCTTCCCCCTGTCATAAATGAAGTGCAGTCAGCTTTTGTGAGTGACAGGTATATCTTAGATGGGGTGCTAATAGAAAATGAAGTTATAGATTGGTGGAAAAAGTCTAAGAAGAAAGACATTACCCTAAAATTAGACTTTGAGAAAGCCTACAATTCAATAAATTGAGAATTCTTGTTGGCAATGATGAGAAATTTTGGATTTGGCGACAAATGGATTAGGTGGATGAAGGCTTGCATTTCTACAACTTTGGTGGCAGTTATGATTAATGGTGCACCTACAGGGGAGTTCCAGCCACAAAAAGGGCTAAGGTAAGGGGATCCTCTATCTCCATTCTTGTTCATTATTGCAGCAAAAGGACTTAATCTATTACTAGCTAGGACTAAAGTGCAGGGATTATTTAGGGGTGCTACTGTTGGTTCCAATGATGTGAGTGTGCCACATCTTCAATTTGCAGATGATACTATTATATTCTATGAAGGGGATAATGAGGATATTTTGAACATTAAAAGGGTGTTGAGGTGTTTCGAAGTGATGTCTGGGTTAAGAATTAATTATCATAAAAGTGAAGTGTGTGGTGTGGGCTTCCAAGAAGACCAATCTAAGGATTTTGCTAAGAGTTTGAATTGCTTGACTAAGAAATTACCATTCTCTTTCTTAGGTCTACCTTTAGGGGCCAATCCTAGGAAACAGAGTACATGGACCCTAATTGTGGAGAAGGTGAAGAAAAAATTGTCCTCTTGGAAGAGGAAATTACTATCTTATGCTGGGAGGTTGACTTTGATCAAATCAGTCCTTGCTAACTTGCCAATCTATTTCCTTTCTCTTTTTAGAATGCCTAAGGGTGTTGCTAAATCCTTAGTCAAGTTGCAGTCATCCTTTCCGTGGGAAGGGAATGTTAATAAAAGAAAAGTGCACTTGGTCAAATGGAAGAAGGTCACCAAAAGTAAAAGCCAAGGAGGTTTGGGCGTGAGAGATTTAGGTGAGGTGAATGAATGCTTGTTATTAAAAGTGGTGGTGGAGGTATGGTAAGGAAGATACAGCTCTATGGAAAGCTGTGGTTTGTTCAAGGTATGGTAGGAATGGAGGAGGATGGGTTCCAGATTTGAGCCTCTCAGGAGGGGTGTCCATAGTATGGCTAGACATTGTGAAACTTCTCTCAGTAAACCAACAATTGGGTTAGTTCTATGGTGACCATTTTAGAATTAAGGTTGGCAATGGAGGGAGAATCATATTCTGGCATGATACATGGTTTAACAACACAGACCTGCAGGTTGAATTTCCCAGATTATATAGTTTATACACTGAGAAAGAGGAGACCCTTCAGCAAATCAGTGCCAAGAAGAGTAACTTGGGGGTGTGGCAGCTTAGCTTTAGAAGACAGTTATTAGTTTGGGAAGCTAAGGAGCTGCAGAGATTGATCTGTATGTTGGAAACATCTACATTGGTTAGATCTGATTGTGTTGATTCTTGTTCTCGGCTAGCAAACAGTTCAGGACAGTTTTCAGTCTCTTCTGTGAGAAGATGGTGGGATGCAGCAATAGGTCCTGGCCAGGTTGTACCTAAAGGGGTATGGGTTGGTTTAGCTCCGCCAAAAGTCCAGTTCTTTTGCTGGTTGGCTTGGAGAGGCAAAGTAACGACTTTAACCTTCCTTCAAAGGATTGAGGTGCTACATGCATCAGCAAATAACATGTGTGTCTTTTGCCAAGTTAAGGTGGAATCCTTGAATCATGTGCTTTTGTTTTGTCCACCAATTTGGAAGTGTTGGTCTCAAATGGTAAGATGGAAGGATCAGGTTTGAACAATCCCTAGATCTGTTCAGGGCCTACTGCAGTGGTGTTCTGCGGGTAATAGTAAGCACTGGGTTTCTAGATTATGGGAGTTAGTTCCATCTGTCATGTTCTGGTCTGTATGGAGATTGTGAATGAATGTATTTTCAAAGGGGCATAACCTATTTTTGATGAATTTTGTGATAAAATGAAGGTACAGATTACTATGTGGGTAAAATGGAGTTTGGAGGTTGATTATTCAGTTGATGATATTGTTTTCAATTTCAATCAGATCAGGTTGTCTGCTTCGGGCCTCTGTAATTCTGCTTCAGGCCCTATGCTGCTACTGGTTTTCTGAGTTTAGCAATTGAGTCTTATGGGCTGCTTCAATGGTTGTTTCAATGATCTAGCATCGGTTGTCTGCTTCAGGACCTCTGTAATTCTGCTTCAGGCCCTCTATTGCTACTGGTTTTCTGAGTCTAGCAGTTGAGTCTTATCGGCTGCTTCAATGGTTGCTTCAATGATCTGGCTTGGGTTGGTTTTTTGCTGAATTTTGTTGGTTGGTTTGTTTATTAGAGGCATGGAAGCAGAGGTGCTGGGCTTTGGTTGGTTTTTATTCTTTTTGTATCTGCTTTGTGCTTTGGTCTTGTTGCCTTAGCTCTGTTTTGTTGGTTTCTCACCAACTAGGAGGTTAGAGCTTGATTTAGCTCCAAGCTCCTCTTTATTGATGTATCTTCTCATACATTGTATGTGCTCCATTAATAAAGTCTTCTTTTGCTGATCAAAAAAAAAAAAAAAGGAGCGACATGCTGGGACAATTTTTTCTGAAATTGACCTTCCATTGCTGGAGTCTGCTTCCTTTGGTTAGTTGAGTTGTTCCATTCTAGACTATTTGCTTTTGTACCAAGGATTTTTATTTGGAAACATGTACTATATGTTTCTTGTTGTGGGAAATACAACTCTAATATGATGTCATCATCTTTTTCTTTTGTTTTCTTTTCCTGTTAAATCAGATCCAGGAGATCATGATTTTGAGGTCATAACTCTGGGAACTTTCTGTCTAAGTTTGAAAATTCAAAGGCATTGCTAATTCAGGTATTCTTAATAGGTATAGTGACTTGATATATCTTGGCTATTATCAAAAGAGCAAGTACTTAGTGGACCAACGTTACATAGACTCTTTAAATAATTAACATTTTTAGGTGGACATTCACCTACCGAGCATGTAAAGTTATTCAACTTTAATTATACATAAAACTCCGTTACTACATCAATTCTGTTTCATATTTTATTCAAAGCAAGTGAAGTATAACACTCAATATGACTTGAAAAATACCATTTTAGCTTGTGAAATTAGAAATAGTATTAAGAAATCTATATGTAACCATGCTTGATGCCCTAGGACTTGGGAATGAGATGAATTGATGCTTAGATACATACTTGCACTCGACACTCGTACCTGAAGCTTAGAATCTATGTAACAAAGGACTGGCTGTGTTGTTTTTGCTCATTTTGTACAATTGATATTTCATTTAATGTGTAACAAATATCTTAACTTGAATTATCCCAGAAAACCAAAATCTGAAAAAGAAATAACAGTGAAAAAGAAAATCCTTAAAATTTAAACCTTTTTCTTTAATCCAGGGTTTCAATGTTAATGTTGGTGGGGATGGAAAGACTCTTCATACTGATATAAAAACTTAGATACATAATTCATATGTTGGAATTTTTTTCTAAATAAGCAAAAATTGAGTTTGTAGTCAAATGTTGAAAATGTGTGAAATACCAGCTATACGAAGTAATCATAGAAGGTAACCGTAAATATTATGAACTCTTGATCTTGTCTTTGTCATTCCTGTTGTTGTCGTGGTTATTCTAATATTTGTGTACTAGAAAGAGATCTTTTATAGGTATTTATTGTTGTTCATCAAAACTTGGTTCAGGTATTTTCATTTGGGAGTAACAGCTCTGCACAATTTTCTAATGACTGGAATAAAATTAGTATGCATTTCTGATATTAATTGTTGCATAGATATATCTATTGTTGAAGATGTTGTTTACTTGTGTTATATCTGTCTGCTTGCCCTCTTTTTTTACTATATTTTTTCTTTTTTGATATGTTCTCTGCTTGCCTTCTTTCCTTCGTTATACTTAATATGTCCATGATAAAGATGTGGAACCTGTATTTGTATAAAATGAAGCTCTTTTTCCGTATCTTGTGCTGCTCATTATAGGAAACTTAGTTCATTGAAAAAGATATGGGTACAAAGCCCAATAAAAGATTTTACTTTCAAAGTAAACAAAGCCATTAGGCACGAGTTGTACTTAAATGAATCTTAAGTGAAATGATTTGATTACAATTTTGTGAAATAACAAACAAAAAACTTATTTTTTCTCATAGTCAAGACATGTTTCTTCAACACAAGGCTGATTAAACCTATTTACCTAATTAGTTTATTTACTTTTGTAACAGAATAGGTCTATCTGCATGCAAAACCTGATAATTTATTGAATCTCATTCATCCTATTGCTCTTCTTGCATTTGATTATGTGGCTAGCATAAGGCTTTTAGATTCGGATGTAAAGTGGGAAGACTTGGGATTTTCGGAATATGGATTAAATGATATTGTATTCTATCATTTTAATTATTTGAAACATTTCATTTGTGTTCACTTTATGTTGGATAAGACAAAGAAATGGGAGCAGGTATTCTAGTTCCTCCTTTTCTTATATTCTTTCCAACCTTAAAATTTTACAGTTGGACTAAAATTAACTCTGAAAGCTTCTAAATGTTCTCCATCTTCTTCAATCCATTTGTACTGACTACACCAATCCCAGCCACTTAATCAACAGCGACTCCAGGATAGCTTTCAAAATTTCCAAACAAAAAAATCACGGCAATGTAGTATTGATCCAGAAAATTACTAATATTCAAAAGCATCTGTAAACATTGATCTCGTACTAGTGTTCAAAACTCTAGAAAAATTAACTTTTTATTTCTAGCCTAAATCAACCTTAACCCTTCCCCTTCCTTTTCTTATTGGCTTTTAATGGCCTCTCCCCAGGTCCTTCATTTTACCCACTAAATTACTCTCAAATAGAATCTTTTTTGAAAATCCAGCAAGCTGTCATTTTGTGAAATTTAACATTTTTTTTTTTTTCATTCTATAAACCCCAGAAGTTAACCTTTGTCTTTTTAGAACCTTGTACATTTAACATTGACATGAGCGCTAATCAGCCTTTTGAGAACATGGCATATGACACCCAAACAAAAAGGTGGAATATATATAACCATTAACCAATGATTTTGACATATCATATGTTGGTTGCCTTTTGATGATCATTGAAATATGTCAATAATAGTAAAAATACTAGGGAAATGGATGTCTCAATTTTTTCGTTGCACATATCAATCAGAATGTCTAATGAGACGCTATATATTGTATGTCTATGGATAATTAAGATAATTGAGTCACTATGTGATGGTATATAGTTGAACCACTTGTTGCTCTTTAACACATTTCTTTCCTTTTTTGTAACTATCTTCAAGTTGTTCAATTTTGCGGTTGGAGCTTATTTATTTTCTTTCTCAATTTGTCGCTGTCATCCTATTGTATTAACTCATTTTATAACAAATATTTATTCATTATATATGAAGGATTAAAGAAAATATGTTTGATGTAGTCTATCTAATGAGGTTATTGACATGATATTCGTTGATTTTGATAATATCATAACCTTAAAATGTAGGTTGGTGGTTTAACTAAAGTTATAGCCTTGAAAGAGTGAAATTGCTAGGTAGAACTTTCATACCCACCCGAGACAAATGGCAGAAGGCTTTGTTGAGTGGGATAAATTAAATTGAGTTGTGTTTGCGAAGAGGGCGGAGGGAAACCTGAGGTGGTACTTTAAATAGTGTCTCGCATATCAATCAAGGAGTTGAATGCTACTAAAGTAGTGCCCTTTTATATGGATGCCCTTGTCACCATTTGTCCATGGTTCTTGTATGACATCATATCAATTATTAATGTTCAATCTGGCATCCATACAGATTTTTGCTAGCTATTCTACAACATATAAGAGAGAAGATATGAAAGAATTCCTTGGTATCATTCGGCTTTTTCCTTTAATTAGGAAAGAATAAACAAGTTGCTCTATTTCCATCCTAATACTATGATTTGATTTTCTAGAAGGATATAACTTGAGGATGGGAGATTATTTCATGTTATGGTGTTTGGCATAACAAACATAACATGAAATAAGGCAAGTAAAATTCTTAATAAAACTCAATGCATATCATCGTGTCTCGTTATGTGTTTATGAAAATGTCCTAGAAGGGGGTGAATAGGACAGTTCTTTTGTTTTTTCTTCACTAGTCCTCAATGACCAATCTCAATTTTTCTAACCATTCAGTGTGTTTAAAACTTAGAAAGTGATTCAATGTGATAGAAAAATATCTATCAAAGGTTCAGGTTTTGTTTACCTTCTCGGTTGAAGTATCCATGAATCATCCAAACAACTGGTGATTTACAATGGGCATGACAGTACCCACCTAAGTTCTCCTCACAAAGACAATCTCTAGGATTTGAAGAATGTTTCTCCTAGTCTAACCTAAAACCCACTAATCTACCTATTGTCTCCTATTCAAGTATTACACTTGGATTTGATGAAGGTTTCTCCTAGGCTAACCTACAAGCTACTAATCTACCTAATATTTCATACTGAAGAACAACAATATGATTCTTTCTAGGTTTCACACAAAGGGCTCATCTAAAACCCACTACTTCAAGTCTCTCGGTTTTCATTCAAGGGCTCACCTAGAACCCACCACACTGGGTCTCACAAGGTCACCCTTGGCCTCTTCCTCAATTCAGAATTCAATGAGTTTCTAGGATCACCTGCAATCTCAACCACAGTCCTTAACTCATAATGGGTTTTTAGGCTCCCCCATAACCTCTTTCACAATGCACAACTCACAATGGGTAGCCTACTACCACAAACTATTAGAGTCAAACAAGCACCAACACTAAGAGTTTTCCAAGTCTTATCCCAACCTTTGCAATTTACAAAATAAATATCATGGGTGGTAAACGTACCTCAACCTTACACTAATAGGAAGAATTTATAACTTAAAATTGAATTCCAAAAGTTGTCCAAAGTTTGCTTTTCAAGATTCTCAAGCTTGGGCCAGTTGTTGATAGTTAGCGTATAATGAATACTCTTTCTAAGCTCTCCCAAATCTCTCAAGATATGTTCTCTAATGTATATAGGTAATATTGGATCTCAAATCATCAAGTTCTAGGTTTAAAATGAAAGAAACTTATGTAAAATGCATGAGTTCCAACGACTAGATAATGACTAGTTTATTTTTTTTCAAACTTCACCCAGTTTGGCCTGCCAAAATAGTTGATCATTCAAGTCTGTTTGATTTCTTCCACCAGCAACACAGGGCCAACTTCAAAAGATTATTAGCTCGCTCATTTTAACTCCGTTTTGGGCGAAAATTGTGCTCAAATTGAAACTTTGTAAATCTAGTTTCATTTGAAATTGGTCTTACTCAAGGATTTAAAATTTTAAACTACAACCTATGTTATGGCCAATAATAAAAAAAAAAAACTATATCCTAAGTTACGGTTTTTGGATGGCTAGGAGGTCATTCTTCATTTACCAAAATGGTCACCAATCTTGACCAGGACCAGCATAAATGTCTTCTAAAGTCAAGTCTTTACCCTAGGTGGTTCTATTTAAGACATTTTGGTCTTCTTGTCACGTGGACATCGTTCTTGTTTATGACTTGAGTTCATCCTTCCTTGACTCTTTGATGCCTTTTTGAAATTGTCAAGTGCTTGAGGCTTGTATGAGTTTTCCCTTTCCAAACCCCTCTATGGATATTGGATTGCACTTCACCCTTGCTACAATATAAGTCATGAAATTGCCAAACCCTATGGTTCTAGACTTAACTGTTTCACCATGTTACAGATTGAAAGTTAGCATTGTGATTAGAAAGCATAAAATGAGATCAACATTTTTAAATAAAAAAAAGGGCAAAATCCATTTTATCTCCTTGTGGTTTGGTCCAATAGCATAGCCTCTGTCTTTTAAAAATAGCCAACTAACCCTCATGTGATTTTGGACTAAATTGCTCCCCTTCCTTTTTCTGTCCAAAACTAATATAAATTATACTACACGTGCATTTTGAGAGAGTTGGGAAGAAAAATAATTAATTAAAGTCAACTTTTTAAGGTAAAAAGACAAAATCACCCTTTCATCATCTTTCCAAAAAAAAAAAAAACCCCCAAATCTAAACCTTCCATCATCTCCTCCACCATGCTAGCTACCCCTTCTTACTCTCCCACCTCCCAGCCACCCTCACTCCCTCCCTTTTTCCCCTGCCACCCTCCCCACCTTCCAGGTAGGACCTCCCTCCCTGCCACCCAGCCACCGTCTCCCTCATCTCAACCACTGCCCTGGTCCCTGTACAAACTCCCCTGTCACTGTAATGCAATTGGCAGAATTTGCGATTCCTGCAAACTGAACGACAAAACTCAATCTTAACTAATTAAATAGTTCATATATATATGCACTATATATATACAGAGACTTGGATAATATGCAATCTTGTTTCTGCGATGAAGAAATAATATGATAACGAGTTTGATTTCGGTCCCTTTTTTTGAAATCGTAATGACAAATCTCAGCATTTGTCTGAGATTATAACTTAAGATGTGATTAAATTAGTAATAAGGTTACAAATTTAGAAATTAAGTTAGAAGTTAAAAAAAAAATCAATTTTCTTAATTGAGGCAAGTTTGATTTATTTATTTTTATTTTTTTACTTTTTATTCTTACACAAATAATGAGAAGTAAAGGCAGAAAACAAGGGTATAATTGTCTTGTTATCGCTATAGTTAACAGAATTAGCATTACAATTTAATCCAAAACCACATGGGGGGACTTGTGGCTATTTTTAAAAGATAAGGGGTAAAGTGCTACGGGACCATACCATAGGGCGGTAAAATGAATTTTGCCAAAAAAAAAAAATAAATAAATAAAAAAATTGGGCCATTGATTTAAAAGAATGCCAACACAGTTCTTGTCTATTTGTTTTGCTGATGCAAGTATGGAAGCAAAAGCATATGCACTTTGTCTTTTGTACTCGTGAACACTGAAAAAGGAGTTGTTCTGCTATAAGAATCTAAGTAACAAATTGCTTACCTTGGCTAATATTTGTTTTCTTGTATCATTCTTCATTCTTCTCTTTTGTCTTTTTCCTTTTCTTGTTTGGACTGATCAACTTGGTTCTATCTCATTTTCTCTATGAAGTTTTATGTTTCTAGATTACCTTGTTGATAGAAGTGGTTTTTGTTTTCGTTTCTTTGTTCAGCTTCTCTGTTGGATGGCATGGCAAATACGTACTGGAATGGTTGAACTTGGAGAAGTTCAGCTTGCTATTTTCCTTACTGAGAAGACATTTACAGGGCGACCTTCCTTTCAAAATGGTAAATAGTTTATTAGATTTTTTAAATTTCAATTTTAGAATAATACCAAGAAACTAAAAAAAACTAGGAGTCTTTGCCTCTATACACCTCCAAAATAGTTCATTGAGCAATCTTTGGGATTTTACGGCACAAAATCGCACCAAACAAATATTGATCTCCTAAGCTATGTATCAAATATTTGCTCTCTTTCATATAATTTAAACATGAGTTATATGCAACATGAATGATTAAACACCGCAAACTAAATTTTCAAAAAATTGTAAATGGAACCACAAAAAGATAGGACTGCATCCTGACATAAATAAACTGCACAAAGAATATGCTGAGTTAATTGTGTGGGCTTGGGATGTAGAAGTATTTTTAGGGCTGAATTTGGGATGGTTAGATTAGGGCCGAGGTTGGGCAGGCGTAGGGATAATGCATATATTCTTACTATAAAATGCAAGCTTGACCAACATAGTCGATGCCCACCCCTGGTAGGGAGCAAATCTGGATTTTATGATTGAAATGATTGTCACTTGATTTTCTCCCTAGTAAGAATTTTCCCTCACTTTCTGGAATTTAGACATGCTATCAATTGAATAGATTATTTTATATTTTCTTGTTTTCCATTTATATATTGTTTGTTTATGCTTGTTAAAGTGTTGGGAGAACAACTATTATTGTTATAAGCACTTGACTTCTTCCCTTATTTTAACTTCATTTGATATGTTTACGGGCTTCCCTTCACTCATTGCATTTTCCTCTGGATGTAACATTGCAAATTGTCTAATTAGGTGAGTTTCCGCCTGAGGTTTAAATTTTGAAAGCTGCCCTCATGCTGCATTGTGAGTTTTAAAGTCAACACACAAGCTTATAACTTTGCATATTTCTATTTATGCCTTATGCAATCTCTCTCTCTCTCTCTCTCTCTATATATATATATATATACACACATATATTATGGAATTTGTCTTATAATTTTCTACTTGGTGGATTCTAAAGGAATTTTAACATCGTTTTGATTGTTTGATGCAGGTATGAGGGAGAGCTTTCTGTTGATGCTGTTACTAATTGGTTTACAACCACGATCTTAAGTTTGCCTCGCATTCTATACTACTCAAAGGAGTCATTGGTAATAAATACACTCTTTCCTGGATCTGTATACACATTTTGTTATGTCTAAATTGTGATGTAGGATAGTTTTGGAAACTTGGATGATGCTGTCTACATTAGATTTTTTAGTAGTTTTAGGGCCAAGAAAGGTTGTGGGTTTAGAGTTCAATAAGGTTGGATGGTTCTAGTGTTTGTGACAGTAACAGACTATAATTATCTTGAATTTTGAAGTTAATTTGTTGAAAATAAGGTAGAAGGAATGAACGTTCATTGGGAATGATTGAATAGGCTTGCATTACGTTGTAATGTTGGAGTGGAATTTCATAGATTGATGCACTGAAAAGCAATATGAAAAGAAATCATTATTTAGTTAGGAGTCTTTTCTGATAATTAGCATTTGATCAATATCATGCAATATTCTCTTGAATTTAATATATTTGCATAATCATGACTAAGTTCATTATTGGATGGGGACTCCAGCATTTTTTTTTCTTCCTTTTCTAAACCCTTTTTTTTTTTGTCTCACTCATGCTCTCTATTAAACTGATATAGGTTTGGGTAAGATGGGTAACAATTTGACCATGTTCTTTTCACTTAAAAAGAGAAGGTAAAAGAATTTTTTATGGCCAAATTACATTGACCACTCCTAAGGTTTGGCAATAATACTGTCATTGACCCTATCATATAAAAACTACATTGTCAGACTTTGTTGGAAACACTATTAATAGATAATGTCAATTTATTCTTTAAACTTTATGAATTAAAGCCCTTATTATTTCCTCCAATTTATCACCCAAAACCTTTTTTTTTTCTCAACATAATCATCACAACCATCTGTTGCACACACACCCCCCACACCCCCCCTTCAAATGAAACCTGAACAAAATCATCTTTGATGATTCACTTCCACCAATAGGTCCAAGACCCATATTTCTCTAGCAGCCTCTTTCCCTCCATCTTTCATCTCTCTCTCTTTGATCTTTGATAGATCCACCATAATATAAGCCATAATGAATCCCAAGCCCTCCACATTTGATCTAAACTACCAATCAATAAAGCATGCAATGGGCACACAACTACATCTCTCAAATCCACCTATGGGAACCTAGTTATACCAATTCCTATTCTTATGTACTTGCAAAATTAGAAAAAGAGGGTTACACAAATTACCATCTCTATCTAACTCCCTGAATCAACTGCAACATCTCTGGTGAGCTAAACATTGCAATCTCTAACTTTTAAGACCCATTTGTAAGCTCTTAAACTAATTCAACCTGTATATTCTCCCAACAATAGCTAAATGATTGTTATGTGTGAATCAATGGAGAAAATAGTTAAAAGAATATAAAATATTTGGGTCATGGGAGCAGTGATTTTTTAAAGGACATGCTTTGTTAGGGGACCTGGTGGCTGATTCATGTTGCTTATCTGAAGTAGATTTAGATGAAAATGGTGTTGATTTGTATCATCAACAAACCTTGTCTTGCATTAGTGGCATTTTGATCAAATTACAACAACTGTAACAATACCCTCGTTGAAAATGTTTTTCATTGCCAAGCTTTTTCTTATTTTGGGTCAATAATCCTTCTCGGTGCATATCTTTTATCAAGCTAGGCTTTGGGTTGTGTATGGTATCTGATAAATGATGGATGATAGGGGTTTGATTTTGGTGGTGGCGGTGGCAGTGGCGGTGGCGGTGGCAATATTTGTGGTAATCGTTGTCTTTTCGGCTAGCAAAGTGTGTGCCCACCATCATGGCCATTAGTAAGTTTGGCATTGATGGTAAATATTGGTAGAACTGAAGTTCTGCTAATTGTGACCCATACTTGCATTGGGTTTGTCATTGCAAAGCTTCTCTAAATCGAAGAGAAATGCCTCTCGTGTTCGGGTATTTGGAAACTTTATGGTGATTCATGGATGATTGTGTTATGGTTGTCGATGTTAAGGTTGAGTGTAGTGGTAAAGTAGGTAGTGATTGTAGTTTATGAAAAATGGGTTTGGAATTGGGTTAGATGATGATGTTGGTGATGAAATAGGGGTTGAATGGTCGTGGTGGTTGATGTTGGTGCTAAATCGACATAGTGGTGCTGGTTGTTTGGCGATGGCAATGGCGATGGTGATGGTGATTATAATGGTAATGCTAGAGTTTTTTGGTGACAATGGTAATGGGGTTGCCGTGTCCAATTAATGTATATATATATAGACAAAGAAGTGGTGGTGATAGATGATCTGGCTTAGAGTGACACATGTCATCGTTTGGGCTAGTTATAACTTATATCAAGGGTAATGTCATGACCCCATTCCGCCTTTAGTAGAATGGTACTGTGATGGCCAGTAATCCGAGATTACCAAAGGCCAACTTACAAAGATTCACACACAATCAGAGTATACATATGGGGCCTACATGTGTGGAAGCGATAAATTTAAATCTAATTAGTCCATAAGAACTGTGCATAGATTAAATGAAATGACATACATCTTAACAAGGTCTTACAACTTGAATACAAATAAAATAAGTACACAATACATCTTGATCAAAAGGCTTCTCAAGCCAACATATACAAAAGAAATAAACTACCAAGCCAAGAAGCATAATCTTCAAGATGCTACAAAATAGGAATCCAAAAACATCTTGCAAAACACATCTAGGAGTCACCGCCTTCTTGCTCGTCACTTACATATATATAAGGAGAGGGTGAGCTTGGTTACTCAGTGAATGATATTAGTAATAAAGGGTTAAATGAATGATATCCGAGATCTTTATCAAAACAATACATATCATAGCTTGTACAAAATCAAGGGATGAACCAAGTTCATCTATCAAGTCTGTCAAAGCTTCAAGGGATGCTTACTAGCATCAATATAATACAAGGGATGACATTCCGGACAAACCCACATGGTAAACCTTCTGTGGCAAGACAAAGGGAGATATCTCAAGCAAGGGTGCTAGTTGCATTATAGTCCCCTAGCACTAAGGACTTTCAAAACAAGGGTACTAGTTGCATTATAGTCTCCTAGCACTAAGGACTTTCCAAGAATGTCATCAAAACAAATATAATACTTGATACAAAAATCAGGGATAATCATTCATGCTTGAACAAACACTTTTCCAAAACGAAACAAGCGAGTTTTATCAAAACTTTATAACATAGCTTTATTAAAAATACCACTCACATAGTTCTTCGGGTGTGGGGATTTCAAGCAAGGATCCAAGGCCTACAAGTACATAATAAATCCCATTGAATGCACTTCAAGAAGACAAGAAGGGATGCTCAAAGATGGATATGAAATGCATTCCTAAGACAAGCTTTGCATGAGTGTAGATGATCTCGGCATTTCCTTAAAAACTCAATCCAGACAAAGCAAAACATGTGCTGGGAGTTAAAACACTGTTTCTCATCTCGGGAAATCATGCTGGGTACCAACCAGGTCTTGGCCGATGTCCCACACCTCTTAGTTGAGGTATGGTCTCAATGACCACATTGAAGGAAATGAAGTCGGGAAAAATCTGGGTTTCCCTCTTGATGAACATGAAGAATATGAAGAACAAGATCATGAAGAACATGATTGCTAAAATCATAACTTCTTTATTCAAAATCTGAGTTTTCATGAGATGAGTTCGAAAACATGGACCTGGGTACCCATACTTTAAGATCTTATGAAAACAAACACAAAAACATAGATCTTGATACAAACTTTCGGATCAAAACATGGTTTTATTACAAGAACACAAGAACATCATTTTCTCTTTCTAAAACAAGCTTTAAATCAATGCATGGCTCATGAATCATGCTAGATCATGCAATGTGATTAAATGAACATAAAGAATAACAAGAGTAGATCAAGATTCTAACCTCAAAACACGAATCAAACGGTTTAAACTCCAAGGATCAAGCTTAGAAATCTACTTCTCTCTCAAGAATTCCTCTTCCTCTCTTCCTAGAGCTTCTCTCTCTTCAAAGCCAAAGATATGACAAATGATATGTTTTCTCTACTGCCAGCAGACTTAACCCTCTGCTGGGACACGTGGCACCACCGGATTGGGTTTTCTCAAAAAGGTGACTAAATGACAAGACACGAGCATGACAAAGTGTGTATAACAAGTAAGGTGACATGGGTACTCCGGCAGGTAATGACCTCAGATCAAGACATAGGCTTTGGCAAGTAAGGTCTCAATGATCTCGGTTAGGAAGGATAACACTTGGCCTAGCTGTGCCACACCTCAGTCTAGGTCATACCAGTCCCGGAACAAGATCACTAGGTGCAAGGATCAAGGAACTAGGACGCCTAGATGATAACATCTCGGCCTAGATGAAACACATCTCGGCCTAGGTGATGCACACCTCGGCCTAGATGACGACATCTTGGCCAATATGCCAGGGCGAAGGTGGAGGTAGTGTGACCTAGGCTTAAAATGACCTCGGCTCCACACACACACCAAGCAAGAAACAAAAACATGCAAGCAACACTTAGACAAAACAAATCAAGGTTTGCAAAAATGCAAACTTAACAAAACAATTTCATGTGAATGCATGCGAGCATGACTAAGATAAAGTGAGGGTTGTTACATCCTTCCCCCTTTAAAGAAGTTTGGTCCCCAAACTTGAGTTACCTTGCCCCACAAACAACTCCGTATGTCGGATTTTCATTTCTTCTTCCATTTCCCATGTAGCATCCTTGCCATAATGCTCTTTCCATTCAACTTTCACCATCGGTATTGACTTGTTCCTCAACTGCTTCACTTGCCTATCAAGAATCCGTATCGGCTTCTCCTCGTAACCCAAATCTTCATTAATCACAATCCCGAAATGATCAATCACATGCAATGGGTCTCGAATATACTTCCTCAACATCGAAACATGAAATACATTGTGGACTTGACTTAGTTCTGGCGGCAAAACAAGTCTATAAGCAACGGGGCTAACTTTATCAAGAATTTGAAATGGTCCGATATAACAAGGTGCTAATTTACCTTTCTTCCCAAATCTTGAAACTCCTTTCATCGGCCAAATCTTCAGGAATACATGATCCCCAACTTGAAATTCTAACTCTCTTCTTCTCTGGTCGGCGTAACTTTTCTATCGACTCTGAACAGTTTTGATTCTTTGTTAGATAAGCTTAATCTTCTCGGTTGTCACTTGAACTAACTCGGTACCAATCAAAGCTTTGTCTCCTACCTCGGTCCAACATATCGATGATCTACACTTCCTTCCATACAAAGCTTTATACGGCGCCATGCCAATGCTAGCTTGATAACTGTTGTTGTAGGCAAATTCTACTAGTGGCAAATGCACTTCCCAACTTCCCTTGAAATCTAATACACATAGTCTAAGCATATCTTCTAGTGTTTGAATTGTTCTCTCTGTTTGCCCATCGGTCTGGGGATGAAAAGTTGTGCTAAACCTTAACTCAGCTCCCAAACCTCTTTGTAGACTCTGCCAAAATCTAGAAACAAACTTCGAATCTCAGTCTGAAACAATGGATATCGGCACTCCATGAAGTCTCACAATCTCGGTCATATACAATGAAGCAAGTCGATCGGCATTAAATGTAGTCTTAACAGGCAAGAAGTGTGCTGACTTAGTTAATCTATCAACTATAACCCAAATTGTATCCATACCATTTTGCGTCCTCGGCAACCCGATTACAAAATCCATGGAGATGTGTTCCCATTTCCACTCTGCAATTGACAAAGGTTGAAGAAGTCCTGCTGGCCTCTGATGCTATGCTTTCACTTGTTGGCAATATAGACATTGAGATACGAACTCGGCTATCTCACTTTTCATATTCGCCACCAAAAAGTTTGCTTCACATCTTGGTACATCTTGGTATTTCCTGGATGAATGGCAAATCTGGAACCATGAGCTTCCTGTAAAATTCTTCTTTTCAACTCGGGGACGTTGGCCACGCACAATCTTCCTTCAAACTTAAGTACTTAATTCTCAATGGTGTACCCTGACTTCGGCTTGGTGACAAATTCATGAAACACCCTTTTTAAGAATTCATCCTCCATCTGCCTGGTCTTCACTTCTTCAATAATAGTCGGCTCCACTGAAATCATTGCTAAACATGCCAAACTCCCAACTAATTTCCTGCTTAAAGCATCGGCCACCGAGTTTGCTTCACCCGGATGGTACTCGATCTGTATATCGTAGTGTTTCAATAACTCAAGCCACCTTCTCTGCCTCATATTTAATTCCTTTTGGGTGAACAAGTACTTCAAACTCTTGTGATCTGTGAAAACTTGGCAAGAAGCTCCATACAAGTAATGACGCCAAATCTTCAAAGCAAATACTATGGCTGCTAATTCTAGATCATGGGTGGGATAGTTCTTCTCATGGGGTTTCAATTGACGAGATGCATATGCTATGACTTAACCTCCTTGCATTAATACACAACCCAAACCCTTATGTGATGCATCGCTATAAATCTGAAATTCCTCATTACCTGACAGTAGTACAAGAACTGGTGCAGTAACTAACCTCGTCTTGAGTTCCTGGAAGGTTGCTTCTCTACCCTCGGTCCATTCGTATGTCACTACCTTTTGAGTCAATTGTGTCAATGGTACTGCAATCTTCAAGAAGTCTTTCACAAACTTCCTATAATAACCTGTCAAACCCAGAAAACTACGAACCTCGGACACATTAGCCGGCCTCGGCCAATTCACAACGGCTTCAACCTTGTTAGGATCAACTGAAATACCTTCTTCATTAATCACATGCCCTAAAAATGAAATGCTGGAAAGCCAAAACTCACACTTGCTAAACTTGGCATATAACTTCCTATCCCTCAAAATCTGTAAGGCAAGTCTCAGATGCTTCTCATGCTCAACTTCGCTCTTGGAATAGATCAATATATCGTCGATGAAAACAACCACAAACTCATCTAGGTACGGCTTAAAGACTCTATTCATCAAATCCATGAATGATGCAGGAGCATTATTTACTGCAAAAAGCATTACCAAAAATTCGTAATGGCCATACCTTGTCCGAAAAGCAGTCTTCTCAACATCCTCGGCTTTAACCTTGAGCTGATGGTAGCCCGACCTGAGATCAATTTTAGAAAAGAATCGTGCTCCTTGTAGTTGATCAAGCAAATCATCAATCCTCGGCAATGGTTACTTATTCTTAATGGTTACCTTGTTCAGTTCTCTGTAATCAATGCAAAGACGAAGTATACCGTCCTTTTTTCTTAACAAATAGAACTGGTGCTCCCCAAGGTGAAGTGCTCGGCCTAATAAAACCCTTATCCAATAACTCTTGTAATTGTAGTTTCAATTCCTTAAGCTCGGCTGGGGCCATTCTATAGGGTGTTTTGGAGATAGGCTGGGTTCCCAACATGACGTCAACAGTAAAGTCTACTTCTCTATCGACTAAGTGGCCAGGCAAATCATTTGGAAAGACGTCGGGGAATTCCTTAACAACTAGGATGTCGGCCAATTCAACGTTCCCACTCAGATTGCTTAGTATACTGCACAAATAACCTTGACACCCTTTTTGAATCAACTTATAGGCCTTCGTGGATGAGATCAAGTAAGGTGGAGATACTACTCCTTTACCATGAAACGTAACCTCGGCTTGGTTTGGGGGTTTCAATGTGACACTTTTGGAAACACAATTCATGGATGCATGATTTCCTATTAACCAATCCATTCCCAATATGACATCAACGTGAGTTATGTTCAACGGCATCAAATCAACTAATAACTCTACATCCTCAATCACAACAACACATGCCCTATAAATGGATGCAACAGTCATAGTTCTCCCAGATGGAGTAGACACAGATAACACATAACCAAGGGGTTCTAGTTCCCTATTCAACTTCTCGGCAAATTTAGCAGATACAAATGAATGTGTAGAACCCGAATCAATCAATATGTATGCATCTTGAGAGCAAATTTGAAGGGTGCCTGACACTACTGTCTCGGCACTCTGGGTGTCTCCTGGCACTAATGCAAAAACTCTGCCTTGTCTCGCCTGCGCCCTTCCGACGTTGTTTTTCTGCGCAGAGCCCGAAGTGTTCCCATTCTTCTTACCATCGTCAACCTTTGTCTTCGGACAGTCCTTCACACGATGGCCTATCTCGTTACATTCAAAGCAAGCTCCTGATGCCCAACAACAGACCCCAAAATGTGGCTTGCCACAACTTGCACACATCGGCTTAGTATCACCTTCTTGATTTGAGTTGCTGGAACTGCCCATATTCGCCTTCTTCTTAGCATTAAACGGTACCCGGCGATTCTCATAGTTTTGTCTCTTCCTCTGGCTCTCTGTTGAACTCTGGTATTGGTTCAAGTTAGCTTCTGTTAGGATGGCCTTGTCTAACACTCCGGCGTAAGTCGGCATGTTAAGCATGTTAACTCGATCCTGTATCGATCCACGCAACCCACTTTCAAACTTCCTAGTTTTTCTATATTCGTCATCGACCATATGAGGCGCATATCTCACCAACTCGGTAAAAGCACGGTCATATTTTGCCACTATCTTGTTGCCTTGTGTCAGAGTCTGGAACTCTATGGTCTTGCGATTTCGGACACTAAGGGGAAAATGCTTATTATAAAACAACTCTAAAAATCTGGCCCAAGTCAAGCCTGGATTGCCTTCTTGGATCATCATCCACCATCTTTGTGCATCGTCGTCCAACGTGAATGCTGCCAATGACACCTTCTGACCGTCGGTGCTGGGAAAAATCTCAAACAACTTCTTCATTTCCAAAACCCACACTTCGGCTTTCATCGGCTCTATACCCCCTTAGAATCTCAGCGGATTCATCTTCTTGAACTCTTTGATCAAAGTTATTATGCTGTCCCCATATAAAGCTGGCGGCGGAGTCACTTGTGGCACTGGAGGAGGTGGAGGCGGAGCTGCATGTCGGCCGTTTGTCTGCTCGGCCTGGGTAGAAGTAGTACTAGTGTCCTGTGGCCTAGGTTGTCGCAACTCACGGACCAAATCTTCCACGAACCTTTCTAATCTGTCTAATCTGTCCTCGGCATGATCTCGGCCAACTGGAGGTCTACCCCTTCTCATGATGCTAGGAGTATGCAAAATGCAACTTTAAAACAAAACGAACAATAGACATGTATGCAAGTACCCAATAATCATGCCGAGATGATGCATATCTTGTCAAGTAGCAAGCAACATGATGCAATCCTAACCTCATTCTAAGGGACATCCTATGCTCTTTAGGACTCAAAGTGTGTAAATAACGTACTATAAGGAACCGTGCTCTGATACCAATCTGTCAGAACCCCATTCTGCCTCTAGCAGAATGGTACCGTGATGGCCAGTAATCCGAGATTACCAAAGGCCAACTTACAAAGATTCACACACAATCAGAGTATACATATGGGGCCTACATGTGCGGAAGCGATAAATTTAAATCTAATTAGTCCATAAGAGCTGTGCATAGATTAAATGAAATGACATACATCTTAACAAGGTCTTACAACTTGAATACAAATAAAATAAGTACATAATACATCTTGATCAAAAGGCTTCTCAAGCTGACATATACAAAAGAAATAAACTACCAAGCCAAGAAGCATAATCTTCAAGATGCTACAAAATAGGAATCCAAAAACATCTTGCAAAACACATCTAGGCGTCACCGCCTTCTTGCTCGTCACCTACATATATATAAGGAGAGGGTGAGCTTGGATACTCAGTGAATGATATTAGTAATAAAGGGTTAAATGAATGATATCTGAGATCTTTATCAAAACAATACATATCATAGCTTGTACAAAATCAAGGGATGAACCAAGTTCATCTATCAAGTCTTTCAAAGCTTCAAGGGATGCTTACTAGCATTAATATAATACAAGGGATGACATTCCAGACAAAGCCACGCGGTAAACCGTCGGTGGCAAGACAAAGGGAGATATCTCAAGCAAGGGTGCTAGTTGCATTATAGTCCCCTAGCACTAAGGACTTTCAAAACAAGGGTACTAGTTGCATTATAGTCCCCTAGCACTAAGGACTTTCCAAGAATGTCACCAAAACAAATATAATACTTGATACAAAAATTAGGGATAATCATTCATGCTTGAACAAACACTTTTCCAAAACGAAACAAGCGAGTTTTATATAAACATTATAACATAGCTTTATTAAAAATACCACTCACATAGTTCTTCGGGTGTGGGGATTTCAAGCAAGGATCCAAGGCCTACAAGTACATAATAAATCCCATTGAATGCACTTCAAGAAGACAAGAAGGGATGCTCAAAGATGGATATGAAATGCATTCCTAAGACAAGCTTTGCATGAGTGTAGATGATCTCGACATTTCCTTAAAAACTCAGTCCAGACAAAGCAAAACACGTGCTGGGAGTTAAAATACTGTTTCTCATCTCGGGAAATCATGCTGGGTACCAACCAGCTCTTGGCCAAGGTCCCACACCTCTTAGCTGAGGTATGATCCCAATGACCACATTCAAGGAAATGAAGTCGGGAAAAATCTGGGCTTCCCTCTTGATGAACATGAAGAATATGAAGAACAAGATCATGAAGAACATGAATGCTAAAATCATAACTTCTTTATTCAAAATCTGAGTTTTCATGAGATGAGTTCGAAAACATGGACTTGGGTACCCATACTTGAAGATATTATGAAAATAAACACAAAAACATGGATCTTGATACAAACTTTCAGATCAAAACATGGTTTTATTACAAGAACACAAGAACATCATTTTCTCTTTCTAAAACAAGCTTTAAATCAATGCATGGCTCATGAATCATGCTAGATCATGCAATGTGAGTAAATGAACATAAAGAATAACAAGAGTAGATCAAGATTCTAACCTCAAAACACGAATCAAACGGTTTAAACTCTAAGGATCAAGCTTGGAAATCTACTTCTCTCTCAAGAATTCCTCTTCCTCTCTTCCTAGAGCTTCTCTCTCTTCAAAGCCAAAGATATGACAAATGATATGTTTTCTCTACTGCCAGCAGACTTAACCCTCTGTTGGGACACATGGCACCACCAGATTGGGTTTTCTCAAAAAGGTGACTGAATGACAAGACAAGAGCATGACAAAGTGTGTATAACAAGTAAGGTGACATGGGTACTCTGGCAGGTAATGACCTCGGATCAAGACATAGGCTTCGGCAAGTAAGGTCTCAATGATCTCGGCTAGGAAGGATAACACTTGGCCTAGCTGTGCCATACCTCGGTCTAGGTCATACCAGTCCCGGAACAAGATCGCTAGGTGCAAGGATCAAGGATCTAGGACGCCTAGATGAAACACATCTCAGCCTAGGTGACGCACACCTCGGCCTAGATGATGACATCTCAGCCAATATGCCAGGGTGAAGTTGGAGGTAGTGTGACCTAGGCTTAAAATGACCTCGGCTTCACACACACACCAAGCAAGAAACAAAAACATGCAAGCAACACTTAGACAAAACAAATCAAGGTCTGCAAAAATGCAAACTTAACAAAACAATTTCATGTGAATGCATGCGAGCATGACTAAGATAAAGTGAGGGTTGTTACAGGTAAAGTAGGCATTTCAAAATTTCAAAATATGATGTCATCATATTTCATTTTATCACCAATGGTCAGTTAACAACATGAGGAAATCTATTACATGATTTCCCAAATAGAGGAAGTCAGTGTAATTATTAATACCATAGGGTAGCAAGTGTATTGAAGCCAAACCTTTGGGGTGGATAGCATAATTTATCTTTAACCACTAGAGTTAGGCAGTGGCGAGAACCAGTTTACATCATTAGGTTTAGGAGGTTATGGTTTGATTCCCCACTTTCCTCAAATGTACCAAGAAAAAAAAAAGATGAGTAATTGATCCTTCTCTTTTTTATGTATGCTGAATTTACCATGCACACGAGGCCATTAATTGGGGCAATTGCAAAAGGTTGGTAGACCAGTTTGAGAAAATCTGTTCAATTGTAAAGGCTGCATCTCTGTGCGAATGATGGCAGACATTAGAGTTTTACCTAGTTTAGTTCTTCTAACTTCTCAATTGTCAAGATGCATGCTTGCCTGACATAAATCACTAATGACTTTTGATATTCCTTTATCATTTTGCATAGTACTTTTAACTGAAACCAGCTTGTATTGCAGTTAATAATGCTTCCCTTGCTTTCATGTTTTTTAATTGCCTTTTTGTTGGAACTGATATGGACTTATATATTTATTCCAGCTACAAAGTTTTGTGGGAAAGAGCAGTCCTCATAAGGTACAAATTACTTTCAATTCCCATATATTGTTAATCAGTATATTTTATTTACTGTGTACTATTTAGTATTATTTTTCACTTTGATAATTTTGATTATAATTTATTGTCTCACCAATAAAACTATTTAACTATTACGACTTGACCAAAAATTATGATCCTGCAATCTTCTTATGGACCCTCGAAACAAATAAGAGGAAGAAATGCTATGTGTAATCATGTCTTTAGTTCTTTTATTTCGTTCCGTGAAATCCAAGTTATATATTTTATTTTAGCTGACTGTGCTACCCATCCAAATTGATACTTTACAACATGATGATATGTAAGGCATGTGCTCCTTCTTGGATGACACTGCCATGCTCGTTCTTGCATTGTTTGGCTTCAATACCATGGGTAGAATCATGTTATTATTATTATTATTATTATTTTTATTTTAATTTTTTTATATCTATTATCATCCTTAATTGATTTTTCAATTCTGGATAACAGGTGAAAGTCATTTTCTTCTTAGAAACAGGGGAGCATGCAGCTCCATTCGTGCGTCAAGCTACCCTAAATTATTGGCCATATGCTGCTTTCGCATTTGTGCCATGGTGAGAAGAGGAATCTTCATTTTAGTGGAATGTGTATGTGTATTTTCTTTCTTTTCTTTTTTGGGAGAATGTATAGGAATGCTTTTTTTCCCCCTTTCCTTTTTAAAAAAAAGAAAAAGAAAAGGAAAGATTAATATCTTAAATGTTCTTACAAGCTTCCTTCGGAATAATTTCCTGGTTTTGTGAATAATCTTGTCATTTTTTTTTTGATTGGCACCGGGGTGTACGGATCAAAGCCCAACTAATCCCCAAATAATATTGTCATTTAACGAGCAATAAATCTTAGAATAGCATCAGAACTATTTTAAATTATTCCTTTCTTCATTGAACAGAAGCAGCTATCATTATTCTTTCTTATATTGGCTTAAAGGATTGATGATAAATGGGGAATTCTTTTTGTAGCAAAACCAGATTTTGTTGCAGTCACAACTATCTACTTTATGTTAACTTCTACTTAGATCTGGAAAGCTATTATATCTTGGATAGGTGTAGGTATCCAATTTCTTTATTTATTGCAGTGGTAGGGGGTAGAAAATGTATGTCGTCATGTTACCCATGACAATAACAAAGTGTTATGTGTGAACAAATGAAATCCTACTTATGTTATGATGGAAGAAGAATAACAAGCTCAAATTTGATAGTGAAAAAGTTTTTCTTGCCTCACATGGAAAGACTAATACAAACTTTTTCTTCAACGACATCTTTCAAAATTTCACTATGTTCAGTTATATCCTTCAAGGGGATAACAATTTTCATCTTAGTATTATATGAAATATAAGCATTTGAATGTGCAGGATGTTTCCCTGTAGCCTTACCCAACCCTTGTATGTATTTTGAGCCAAGTCCCATCATAATATCTGGGTTCTGGAAGAGGCATGACGGTTAGATCCAATATATCTACTAGAGTCCATGCTACACAGCTTTAAAGCTGTCAGGGTCTAATTATTCATATTTCAAATCCTTTGAAAATCTTGTGCAAACTTTTAAAATTTTCATTTCATTCTTCTATTTTGTAATCTCAATTAGGATCACAAATGTTCTGTATCATTTCATGCTTTTGTTGGCATCTCCTTAAATTTCTATGTGAAATTTTGAAATCAACCTCCAAGCATATTTGTTTCTTCTATTTTGCTGTTGACTATTAAATTACAAAATAAGTTTTTAGATGAAAATCAAGTGAGGAAAATTCTTTTCATCAGTGTTGTTGAATACATATCATGTATTGTTATATCACTTTTGTGCATTGTGCATCATGTCTCATGTCTTATCACGTATAATAAAATACATTAACATATATGACTATAGATTGTGGGTAAGAGAAGTTATAGGTGATCAGTTGTTGACCTCTGGGAAGATGGCAAACACTTCAATGGCCTGAGATCATCGAAGGTGGAAGAGGAGAAGACCAAGGCAGGCTTAGAGAGGAAAGGGGTGGCAGTGAGAGACCTTGAACACTTTGTATATGTTGTATGATTCTTGTTGCTTTTGTTATGACTATGGCTGCACTTATGATGCCGTTGTATAGACTCCAGAAGTATTGGAGTCTAAGCAACCTCAAGACAGTTGGTGAGTTCTCCTTAACTCGACAAGAGGGTGATATCAGCTCTATTAGCTGTGTCCTATGATTTAGGTCCTTGGAAAGGTTGCATCATAGGAGTTACAGGTGTAGGTATGATATCTTGAGAAGCGTATCATATATGCAACATGTGTAAGTGTCAGGTCAACGTCCCTTTTCTCTAAGGTAGGTCAAGGTGGAACTATCACTGCAAGGAGACAGTTACACGACCTTGATGATCCGAAGGTCTTAGCTTCCAATCCACAATCCTCTAATGATCCCAAGTGAGTGCCTAGGTCCTGCTCGCATCCTAGGCAGCCAAGGGAGTGAGTGCATGGCTGAGACAATGGCTCATCCTGAGTAGCTAAGTAAACATAGGTGAGCCAAGGGTCCAACTATGTTGCTATGGAGTTGGGGTGAGTGGGTAGAGAATATATTTCTTATGTGTCATGAAGGGCCATGGAGAGCTCTAGGTGAGCTAGCTCTATCAAAGTGAGTAGTGGTCCTGTTTTCATACTTGGTGGTGTGCATGCCTCCGCTTAAGCTAGGCATACAACCCCAACTCATCACGGTGCCTTAGGGGTCTGCCATGTGGATGTGTGATGGTGATGATGTGATGCCCGTAGGGCTCGCCATGTGCCAAGCAAGATATAGATACCCACATAGATAAATAAATAAATAGTACTTTCATATGATACATAAATTTATTGAAAAAATGAAGTACTAAAGCATATAACCAATGACATGAAAAATAATCTCTAAAAACTTACAAATTCGACAAAAAGGTAAATATGCATTCATCAGAAACCCAAATATTCGATCCATAACAAATTGGAAAGAAAATTCAAAATTTAATATAACATAAGGAATAATGAGATTTGATTGCAAATATTAAAATAAAACAAGACTTTTGTTTTTCAATTGAGCCCAACTTCATGATCGCTAGTTTGTTTGGTTCCTAGTTTGCAATCAAAGACTTTCTTTTGGACTTGGATGAGTATAGCTTAAACATACTGGTTACGAGGTATATGGTCATAGTCCAAACAAGCCTTTTGGCCCAAATCTTGGGCCTCAACCTAATTCCAAATGGTCTGTGTGTGTAAGCTCTTTGTGTTCTTTCATTTGAATTAGATTAATGGAAGTTGTTCAATTTTTTTTAGCAAAGGGAGTATGGTAGTCATTTTTGCTTGAGGGTTTATTTGGATTTGGGTCTCCTTGGTATGGGCTTTTTTGATAATATGGTTTTGGATTGTTCAACAAGTGCGGGCAATGACAATTGACATTGTGAAATGCTGTTAATAGGGCTAAAGGTGAAAGAGAAGGTATTGATAGCTAATCAAGAAATACATGTTTTAAATTGTGATACAATATGAAATTGATATGCAAAACGTATCTCATGATTCAATCTACCAACATACGAATCCGCAATACATATATTTTTCATAACGATTCTGACAACACTGCTTTTCATATTTAATCTTCATGTCTTTTTTGAAATTTTCTTTTTCTTTTTCTACTTTTTTGTTCCTTTTTTCTGGAAGGCATCTATTTTTTTGTTCCTTATTAAATGGTTCAGAGAAGAATCGACTGTTCCTTTTTCGTCTTTTTCGTCAATTATACATCAGGCTAACGGGCTTATTGGTTAGAAAGATTGGTTGCGCTAACCAGCATACTAGACTGTACTTTTTTTTTGGGAAACTAATTTAGGTTCCCTTTCCCTTTCCCTTTCCAATCTTTGGTAACTTGATCGTGAAACACCACCTTAAAAAATGTGGTGCTTCATATTTTTTTTCCAAAATAGTGTATGATCTTGATAGTGTTCATATTATCAACAACAGGTTTGGAGTGGAATCTGCACCCGTAATTGTATTTTTGAAAGAACACGGTGTCAAACCTGTTGTGTACCATGGTATGTCCCTCTTTTTTTTTTTTTTTAATTTTGTTTCATAGTCTTTCTTGGTATTCTTTGTAACATAAATAATGTGTACATAACAAGCTAAGCAGTGCACATTATCTACAGGACCTGCCAACAATTCATGGTTTATAGATATAATGGAACAGAATAACCATCAAGGTAATGTCATTTGTTTGTACTTTATCAAGTTTTATAATCTAGGGCTTTGATACTATAACAAAATTTTCCCGGTCATATTACTTGAGTGAGTGCAACCATTGTGTAAATGGCTTGTTACAGTGTTTCTATTGTGCAAGTAAACCTCATGTGATTGACAAGTGCATACTGTTAGCTTCATGATTATTTGGAGGTTGCTGCTGTCATCGGTCTTTTTATCCATTGACTAGAGTCCTTTATGTAGTTATTTTCTTCAGCAAAAGGGAAAAAAAATCTAGATTATATTTTGATATTTTTTCTGGGAACTGTACCAATCATTTCTTTCTTCTTGAAACATTGGATCAGCTAATCTGACTATGAAGTTTTTCCTCGGTACATGTTTTCCTATGTAGAAATCTTCCTTGACGATTTCCTTCACATGAATCGAATTGTACAGAACTTTTCAGGTTATGATTTTGTTTTCATTTGATAAGATGTTGTGTTGCAACCTTTTTTCTGTATTGTGTAAATTTGTGGTAGAATCTTTTGTCAAATGTGGCCATCCTTATAAAGTAACCCTTTTTCTTTAGATTTTATGAGAATATAAGCATGCAGAGTGTCCACCATTTTCCCCACATAGTAGAATAAATGACGTAGCAATGCATCCTGCAAAGTTGCTTGTGAGGGATCGTCTTGTGTCTGCATTTGAGAGTTACTGGGGAACTGACTAGGTTGTGTTTATTGGTTCCAATAGGCTGTGCTATTATACAAATATTATTATAGATATCCTTTAGCTGATTTAGTTTACTTTTGTGATCTACTAAATGCTTGTAAGTTGTTCTATGTTGAGATTATGGTTATCATGGATGAGAGATTAGACAAAGCATTCTTTGTTCCCATGAACCAAGGCATAAATATAACCTTCTTAATATATTAAACTATAAAAACACGGAGGATAAAAGATAAAAAAAGGAAAGAGCAAAACACAGGTTAGTCTCATCAAAATTTGCAATCTGCATTCTGACATAGAGTTGCCAAGGAGTCAGTTTTGTGTTGCTTAAATCCCTTTACATATATGTAAATTCTTGGCTTTAGTCAGAATATGTTGGCCTCCTTAAATAAAAGTAATAATAATAATGCTACAATATACCATAAAAAAGTTTGAAAATGAATATACTAATTGTTAAAACAATGAGAAAGTCACAGATTTGTTAGTAGAAATATCGACATTTTTGGGTTGGCTTAAAACATGTTCCTAGGGAGGGAGGGAGGACAAGTAAAAGAGGTAGAAATGTTTATGAACCTCAGTGCAAATATCAGGGTTTTTGATCCTCACTTGTGAATGTTTCAACCTTAAGGTTGTGCATATTGTGTTGTATTTGAAAGTAGTGGTGTTATAAAATTTTTGAGGTTGGAGCGCATGAATTAAAAAGTGGGTGATTATTTTAGTGATTCCTTTAATTAATTGGAATTTGGAGATTGTTTTAGGGAATTCCTTGTTGGTTTTTTGGATGAATTAATTTTTGGTTGACTTTGATATATATATATTTTCTATTTTGAAAAAAGGTGGTAACCTTACGCTGATAAAGATCGTTGTTATGTGCAACAAAGACTTGTAGATGCAACAATAAGTAAAAGTGATATGATCACCATAAATGAAAACGTTAGGAGGGAAAGATCTAAACTGACATGTGATGTTGTAGTAAAAAATGATTTGAATTTATTAAATTTAATTTGTCATATAGCCTTTGACAGAGCGGAATAGAACAAAAGAATTCATGTAGTCGACTCCACTCAATTGGGACACAATGCTTGGTTTGGTTTGGTTTGGTGGTTACCATTCCAGTCATAGTGGCAAAGTGGTTGAAAAATTTGTGAAGAGACTTTCTTTGGGGTAGGTTAGGGGGATATATTTAACCACTTGGTTGATTTGATACGGTTCACTCCCTTATTTGAGTGGGTGGTTGGGGATTTGGGGTCTTGAAATCTTTAATCAAGCTCTTTTGGGAAAGTGGTTATGGAGTTTTGTGTGTGAGTGGGACAGATTTTGGAGAAGGTTTGTGTTGGCAAAATATGGGGGTAGGTGGGGTGATTGGATGTCTTTGGAGGTTTTGTGCATGGAGTGGGCCTTTTACAGGGTATTAGGAAGGTTGGGTATGTTTTCACCATCATGTGAGGTTTGTGTTTGAGAATTCAATTTTGGCGACATCTTTGCTGTGGAGAGAAGTTGGAGCTGGCCTGTCTAGCTTGAGACAGATAACAATTGATAGAGGGGTTGTTGTTAGTGATATGTGAGGAGGGAGAGGGATCACATCTTTTGGGACATTTGGGCCTTACTTTTAGTCTTGTTTGACATGGTTTGGGTGTTCCTTTCAAATGTTTGGGACCTTTTGCTTTCTTGGTGGGTAGCCAGAGTTGAAAAGAGAAAAAAGAGGTGATTGGTAGTTAGGACCTCCCATTTTATTTTGAAGCATCTGGAGGGAGCTTAATAGAAGAAATTTTGATGGTAAGAGTCTTGAGACTTCATTGAATTATTTTTTTGAATTTTGTTGAGAACTTTGAATATATTGATGTATAGGAGTTGTTTTTTATTCTTTTGGTTCTTATAGCATAAAACATGGGTGGCATCCCTGTGAGAACCTGAATATAAAAATTAAGTACATAATTAAATAATAATAATATTACAATCTCAAATATTTTGATGGTGAATTCTAAAGTGTAAATTAAATATTTGGAGGGTCTTTTAATTAATTTTAAAGCCTAAAATAAATTTATGGTGAAAGTTTTTAATTTAAAGGCAAGATTTATTATTTAAAAAAATAAAAAAATAAAATAAAATTAAGTGTCAAATTAATAAGCATATTTTGATCTAATAATATTTGTATTTTATTTAAATTAATGGGGAGAGAAAATAAATTAAAACAAAAGAT
This sequence comes from Camellia sinensis, assembly GCF_055761805.1. Lineage (NCBI taxonomy): Eukaryota > Viridiplantae > Streptophyta > Magnoliopsida > Ericales > Theaceae > Camellia > Camellia sinensis. The sequence goes on from NC_138975.1 coordinate 112,670,821, forward strand.
AATATTTTAGGGTCTTTTTGTGTAGATACATAATGTAACCCTAGGTTGCCTAATACAATATAGTAGCAGCAGGCAGGTAGCCACGAGAGAGAGAGAGGTTGAGAGAGAAGGGAAAAAAAAAAAAAGGTTGCAAACAAGGAAGGATTTTTGGGTGTGTGGTAGGTCATTATCTTTCTTCTTTCTTCTTCCTTTTGTTTTTATTCTTTATCCGTACTCTATTATTATTTAGTTCATTGATGGAGAGGTTGTAGGTTTATGTATTTTGTACATAGATATCCTGTTAAGAAACCTGAGGAATTAAATTTATGTATAAAGAATGGGAGAAATTCTTAGTTTAAAAATTCTGTACAGAATCACAAACTTTAAAAATCGAGGAACCATATCAAACGAAAGAATTTTGAACTGAAATTTTTACAGTAGATTAATTACATACTAAATTGCATATCTGAATTTTTTTCATAATTTTTGAGAGTCAAAATCCATATAAACTAATGCGTTCAAATCTGTCCAGAAAACTGATTTAAAATAGTAAGTTCGGAAGCATCGTTCTCTTTGGGTATAGATCCGAAAATTATCAAATTAGTGTTATTAGAACTGGTTACGAGTCTAGTTTTGTAAATTTTTGGCCTTGCATTGATTTCTCATGTATACTAAGAGAATCATTAATTTCTTTAAAGTGCTACAGAAAACAACCTATTTAGATATAATTAATTGTAGATAATTATTTTGATAAGAAAATCAAGTAAAACCAATAGGGTTTGAAACTTAGGATATATTAGTTGATATCTAGAGGGTTTTGGAATTTTTCGAACGGCGTGGAGTGGGTTTTGTAATTTTCAAAGTTAGCGAACAGATTGGGAAAGCTTGTTTAAAACTCTGTTTTATCTTAAAGTTACTTTTAGTTAAGTTTTGGTCGGAACCCATGTCTTGGGTAATTTTAGACCTTGAAGAACATGAACTTAGGTATTATTTAAGAGTAACGGTGAGTTGGGTTGAGCCGTGTTAGTGCGCTTTAGTTTGAGGTTACTTAGTTCCTATTCTTTAGTATTTTTAAATTATAGTGACGTGTAGTTTTCATACTTGGTTCAGGGCACTAGTTGGACTTTTCTACTCTATTCGAGGATTACATTATTCCGTTTCCAGGTGAGCAGTTTCATGCTACATATTTTTATAAATTTTCCCCTACCCTGAACTGTTTGAAAATTAAATTGTTGTTTCAGGACTAAACTATTTTGATAAATTATTATATTATCAATGGAATCAAATTATTTCTGAAACATGTGTGAACTTGGAACTACTGTAAACTATTTGTTTTAGTCTCATGTTTATAATGGTGAATTACCATGATTTGTGAAATTGATGTGTATTGATTATTGGGACCATCTGTATATTTTAGTCCAGGGAAATTATTCCACTGTCTGAGGTGACTCTGGCCACTAAGGAACAGATCCGGGCTGGGCCGTGATGACTCTAGTGCTCAACGATTGTAAGGAAATGACCTAGGTTAGGCTAGGTGACTTTCAATCAGATCGTCTTCGAGAAAAAGCTCGGGTTGCCACCCTGAGGATGACTCTTAGTTCGGTATTGGATCCAACGGGCTTATAGCCTTGAGATCTGTGTGGCATGTTACTTGTTATTTCTTGGTACCTAGAAAATTTATTGGTGTTCATGTTGTAATCTGTTTTAAGTGGAAAATGTCATTTATCATGTTCTTGAGAGACATGAGTATTTTAACTGTTGAACTATGGAACCTTCTTTTTGAAACAGACTATCTTTACCAAACTATATGCCAATCTAGTTTATGTGATATATATCTTATTTTGGAATTGAACCCTATTTTCAAAACTGTATTTTACTATCCATGTTGCTACTCACTGAGCTATTAGCTGACTTAGTTGTTTATCATTTCTAGGTGTTAGAAGGACTTAGTGCGGACTCATGGCGTAGCGGGGACTCAATTGCATGGACCTCTAGGACATTCATTGATTTTGTTTTATCTTGTTATGCCGGGTTTTGTGCATACATTGTGGTTGAATTTTTATTTAGAATTATTTTATTTTGTGGGCGATTTATGTTCCATTTAGTATATATTTTTGGAAGTTGGTTATGGTTGGTTTTATCATTTATACTTGTGACTTGTCTTTGTATTGGGTTTTGATTTATTTATTTATGGGTTATCATCACATTTATTCTTTGTGATTTTGGGTTCATGTTTAGGCTTACGCGTGCCTTGGGCTGAGTCCCTGTGGGCCACGGCAGGTCATGCCCAGATTTGGGGTGTGACAATCCCCTTGACAGTATATGAATCTAGTTGTGTTCTGGTGTCCTTGGACATAAAAGGTTTGATGAACTTGATAGTTTAGCATATGCAGGCACCTGAAACCCATTTCCGAGTGCACGCAACATAGCTTTGAAGTTATATGAAGATATAACTATGTCTATATTCCTATGCCTATAATACATACCTATTGGGATAAATTTACATATACATGTATAACACAAACCTGATTATACATTCTAAGATTTTGTGAAACTAACTGTAATACATTGGTTTATTCTTCGTTCCTTATTTTTAGAGCTTCCATAATTGAGAAGTGTGACGTCCATGAAGTTGGGTTGTGATGCCCGTGGCTATTCTCATGCTGGAAATGAAACGGCGATTTAGTACTATGTTATTCTAGCAGGAAGATCAAGCCCAGAACTCAACAAAATGCGTGCAGTGAGTTTGTTTTCCCTGCTTGTTATGTTAAATTTAATCCCTACTTGATAATTATTTCCTAGAAATGATTTAGCTACATCATTGGGAAATCATTGTCTAGTGATGCCGGCTGATTTTTCTGAACTTTGTAAACATTTTCATATATTAATATGGACAACTACCTAAGAAAGAATAGAAAAGGTAACTTAAGGAAAATAGTAGAGAAAGTGGTTAGAAAGAAAACACAGAATGCGAAAGAACTTTATTTGTTGAATCTTGGCAAAGATCCTGATGTTCGTACGAAGTTATGACACAGAAAGTGTACTCATTCAAAATTTGACATTGAATATAACAGAAAGATTCATGTATGCATGCCCAAATGCTATTATATTCTTCTAGTTTACTAAATGGAGTACATTACTATGATAAAGACTGTGTGCAGGATCCAAGGAGCACTGTCCACAGTTGATAAAGATCAACCGTCGTTGCTAGCGTCTGTTGGATTGAAGGAAAAGCGGTTGACATTTACCTGGCTTGATGGGGAAGCCCATATAGCGATCTCGGGTTTGTCCCCTTTATGTGCAGTGTTCCGGTCTTAGGCTCTGTGGAGTTGGTGGTTGTATGTCCTGTTGTCATCTTTTAAATCCCGTATGTCTGAGTTTTAGGATGTGTTGCGTATGTTTTGAACAGGCTGGTTGAGCCTTAGTCCCTTTCCCTTATTGCCCAGAGTGTTGGTGGTACGCTCAAGCTGGTACCTTTGCGCTCGAGCGGAGGTGGATTTTTTTGGTTTTACGCTCGAGCGGACCATATCACGCTCGAGCGGAGTTTTCACACTTCCAGTATCAGTGCCTCTGCAAAACTTCTGCAGATGTGTTTTTCACGCTCGAGCGGGTTTCCTTACGCTCGAGCGGATCACGCTCGAGCGGGTCTGTTGGAGCTCGAGCGGGGTGTTCATTGTCTACGAAAGTTCTGAGAGGGGGGTAATCTACGCTCGAGCGAACTGGTTTTCGCGCTCGAGCGGATACATTTTTGTTCTTGTGTCTTGGCGCTCGAGCGGGCCTTATTGCGCTCGAGCGGGTCCAGTTTTTGTGCTTGACGCTCGAGCGCTCGATTCTCCGCTCGAGCGGATCATGCGTATATCAGTTGGCAGCTGGGCATTCTTGCATCACTTTTCAACATCCTTTCTCTCTCTTACTTTTCCGAAAAAGCCATTCAAGAGCTTCTCTCACTAAAACTCAACTTCTCTCTTAGGATTGATCTAGTTAGATTGTTCTCCTACCCTTTGGCCTTTACAGAAGTTGTGTTGATCGTCGAGGGCTACGTTTTGATCCGAGCATATTGAGTTTTGGAGCACTTTGGGTTTCGTCATCTTCTCTCTTTGAGCTCCGAATTTGAGGTAGGGATATCCTACTCCATCTTATGAGCTTTGTCTTTGAATTTTGGCATTATGATATGTTTGGGGTTGTTGGGTAATTTTGAGAAAGTTTGGGTCTTTGTGTAATTTTTACAAAAGTTGGGGTTTCATTTATTATTACTTATATGCATGTTGGGCATAGAGAAATGAGATAAATGTTGGATTGTTGATGGGAATGAAACCTCAGGGTTGTTTTGTTTATTATGGGAAATGCCCTAATTGCATTGTTAAATTAATTTGTGAAATAAATGTGAGAAATGAGAAATGGAATTGAAAATGTGGGAATTGGGGATGTATGGGATTAAAGGGTGTGGTTGGATTATTCATCACTCACTAAATTGAAATGTCAATATTTTACCTATTTGGCGCATTTAATTTCTGTTTAGAAATAACTGCTTTGGGCTATCGGTGGAGGATAGTCGTGATTGTTGTAGACAATGCATGATGATTAGGCAAACTTAAACTAATCGATTAAGTGTGCCATTGAATATAGCGATTGGAATGATACATTAACTTTATGTATTGATTGATTGTATATGATAACTGTTTATATACATTGTTTGTGTGGGAGGAGAAAGGGGCTGTACTCCACGGTTTATTGGAAGAAAGGGGCTGGACCTCTAAACCGGACGGTTTATTGGAAGAAAGGGGCTGGACCTCTAAACCGGAAGGTTTATTGGAAGAAAGGGGCTGGACCTCTAAACCGGAAGTTGTGTTATGTAGATACAGCTTATATGCTTATCTATTGAAGTGCAGATACATCTCATATGCTTATCTGATGAAGTGCAGATACAGCTAATATGCTTATTTATTGATGTATTGGTACAGCTTATATGGTTATCTGTTGATGTATTGATATAGCTAGTATGCTTATCTATTGCGAAATGTAAATGCTTAATATGAGTGTCTGTCTCATATCGGTTGTTTGACCAGGTTCTGAGTCATAGTTATGAATTGAGAATTGGATAAGAAACGGAAGGTGAAACTGTAACACGGTATAAATTGGGATATAAGTGTGGACCACCCATTGAACGCTGTTATCTTAGTCATTGTTTATAGTTGGTTTAGTGTATTTCTACTGGGCTGTGGCTCACCCTATATGGGACATCATTTTCAGGTACAGGAAGCATGCCACTTCCAAGGGGGTAGTTTGGGAGGTAAGAGGCAGACTGACTGCTTTTGTTGTTTTGCTTTCTTTGATGTATTATATGTAAATTCAAGCCAAGGGCTTGAGATGTATTGAGTTAGTACTCTTCTCTTTTTGTAACCAAGTGTTAACTTGGAAAGCTGTAAGCCCGTAGGGCATTTGTTGTTAGTAGTAATGTAATATTTATGTAAAAGCTACTCTGATTAATAGAAAGATATTTATTTCTCGTACATCATTGCATGTCTAAAGTGATGGGTTTTATGTATTATTCTGAGGGCGTGACAACTTGGTATCAGAGCGTACCGGGTTCGAATACTTGGGTAGTGGGAAGTGATTAGTATCACAATGGGTTTGTCTCGCTTGTTAGAGACTTAGATGTAATGTTATGTGCCTATGTGACAACATGTTTTTTGTGACTGTGTGGGTATGGAATATAGTTTCTTGGATGTTGATTGGATCCTTGGGTTTCTGGAAGTCCTGTTGGAAAGGCACCTGATCAATGCTATTTCTAACCGGAACGCTAGTAACGCCTCGGGACTATCATTATCCGGAAATGAAATTCGTAAGTGTTTAGTTGTTTATGTGCTTATGTGGAATGAATTACAGCTGTCCATCATGTTAGGACGCTAGTATTATAGTTTCGGCACCTTTGCTGTTGTGCTAATACCTTTGTTACTTTTACTAGGATGACTAGACGAGGGAGTTGTGATTTCCCTCCTTCCGCACGGGAAGAGTTGCGGAAACTGTTTGTGGAATTACGCCAAGGTACTACTCCTTTGGTGCAATTTGAGGCATGGTTTGCTAACCTGTCAAGGTTTGTCCCGGAATTGGTGGAGACGGAGGAACTGCGTTGTTCAGAGTTTGAGGGTAGGTTGTGCAATAGTATTCGGGAAAGGATTGCTGGGTCTTGGCATAGGAGCTATAGTGTGCTTGTCGGGGCTGCGGCCCATGTGGAGGCAGCAGTGCAAGCTATGGGCCAGAATAGGGAAGAGACCATGGTTGGGAATGTTGGTTGGAGTAGGGAGGAGGCCACCTCGGTAACTCCTACGGCTTATAGGTATTCTAGGCCCAGTAAGAGGTGGAGGCGAAAGTGTGTTCAGTCCCAAGCTTTGTCCTTTTCTTCGTATGGGGTTTCAGACTCTTCTATTGGGAGGTCCAGAGAGGTTCGGGTTTCAGGCCAGTCTCAGAGTAGGGGATCTACTAGCTGTTTCAGATGTGGTCAGTTAGGCCACAAGTCTTCGGTGTGTCCCCAGAAGAAGAGAGCAGGGTTGGCAGTTCTACCAGTAGTTGCACCACCAGAATCATCTAGCCAGCTAGGTTTTGGATCGATTGAATGTTCAGTGGAGAAATAGTTGTTGGGGCCTTCATCAGCTCAGACTTTGAACCAGTCTCGTGCTTGGGAGTCGTTTACTTGTTGGGTGTGTAATCAGCCAGGTCATATCAGGCGTTTTTGTACTCAGCCAGGAGCTTCTTTGGAAGCCTCGCAGCCTAGTCGGGTCCAACCTTATTTGACTGGACAGGAGCAATACCGTTTTGGGGGCCGGTCATGCCAGAGCTCGAGGCCCTTTGGTGAGTCGAGTTCCCAAGTCCCAATTGGGGAAATTTGCAGTTGTTCCAGGTGTGGCCAGTTGGGGCACACCAGTAGTTCTTGTCCGTGTCTTGTAAGCTCGTAGGTTATCTTATGTTTGGGGATGACCAACTTTGGCGGTCCAGTGAGGGACGGTAGTGGTGGTAATACCAAGGGGATGGTTTTGTTTTGACTAATCCATTTTGTAATTAGTGAATTATCGTTTTGTAATCATTGGGTTCTGTTGAGTAACCAATGTGTTTTGGGAATGTTGGAACATCTAAAAATGTTTGCTTATCTATATAAATATGCTTTGTTTGTTAACTTCCTTGGATTGGGTGGATTGGAGCATGTAGTAGCTCTAAAGTTTTATTAATACAATAAGTTGTTGTAAGACCATAAAAATTTCTGGTAATAATGCATTTAGATGCATGTGATTTGGTTTGGGAAAAATTAAGAGATGCGTATCCTGATCAGGACTATTGTGGGGCTATTTTGGGGCTTGAATAGTTGTACTCGCTGGGTATCCAGAACTTCATGGGTGCTACCCATTTGACCTTATGTTTGTGGTAGAGAATTTGGTCTCTTGTCGGGAGAACTCCTCAAGAAGATGTGAAGTGTGTGATTAATACTAGGTGTAGTATGTATTTAACATGATGCTTTGCAGAGTCATAGTGCATAATTTTGTTGGGACGAGACTTATCCCTTCATGATACGTAATGTCGCCAAATTTGCATCTGTATCGACTGGTGATTTGATTAGAGAGAGTGTAAGACTCTATATAGGATAGTGGTTATTGGCATCGGGAGTGGTGTGTGGTGAGCAGTTGGTGTTTTATCCCGAGCGGTAGTGTAATGGGTGTTTCTTGAGTTCCCAGACTCCTTTTTGATGGTAGAATACGATAGGTTTGTACCTTAATACCGGGTAGGTCAAGTGATGCTAATGACAGGATTGGTTGGGTGTATAACCCATGGTTTGGGTGTGAACCGTGAGTAGAGTCACCGTGGTTTGGTCTTTGCGAAGAAAGATTTGGGATGATAATGAGAAGGTTGAGGATTTTTACTCCTCTAGAAATTTAGAATGGTGAATCTGTGAAAGCCTTATCGGCGGTAGGCGACGATGTCGGGGTTTGGTTCATGGTGGTTGTCTAGCGGTAGCATTGGCTAGTGGTTTGGCACGGAGGCTGGGCCTCTTGATGATACTCTCAGGATAAGTGACAACTAAGATGCGGAGTAAAGAGTGGACCCTATGGGTCATGAAGGGACTCGATATGGGAGTAAGATAGCTTGCAAAATAAGGAGGTTTTGCTTAGTGCAGTACGTGTTAGTGTGTGTGGTTCGTAGGTTGTTATTAGATGATGTGTATAAGGGGATCAGTCCTAGAAAATCCCAGGTGAATACCTTGATAAGGCAATGGTGTGGTTTCTTATTGAAGTCGAGAGGTTGGATATTTGGTTAAGTCAGGTCACTTCGACATAAGTGTCCGTCGTCCAGTTTGGATAGTGGTAACTCAAGCGAGGTAGTAGAGTTGTGAAAAGTGAGCAAGGCACCTTGTTAGAGTCGTTTTGACCTGTTTGGCCCTTGTTTGTGCGTGCAAGGCACGGGGGTGTACAATGTTATCATTTGTGTCATTATGTTATTAAAAATCTTAAGTGTTTAGGAGCCCTTTTTATGGAAATTCTGTTTTTGGGTATTGTGTCATCACTGTGAATATGGCGGGTTTTGTGGAATGGCTGTGTTAAGATTCACTCAGGGGTCATTGAGTACTCTTCGTAAACTTAAATGATTTTTGAATCGAAACGTGAGTTTTGCTACCCTTATTTTCGGGAAAAATAATTTGAGAGAAATCTTTGAGTTCGGCTGTGGCCAGTTGTAAATGACGTGTTTAGTGATAGCCTTACGAACCTGAATATTTTACGGGAAGTTAGACTTGACCTAGCCTGAGTTGCTGGTTTTATGCTGTGTGATTTTGGCGAGACCTTGAAGTAGTAGGGTAGTATTGTGCCGTAATGTTGTTCCCTACCCGTGCTTCGTCTTATATACGTGTTTCGTGAGAGTTGACTGGAAGCCTTGTGTACAAACATTTCCGTGTTTCCTTTATTGGGATATTAAGTACCAAATACTGGTTTGATTGTTGTGAGTAGTCGAGATGTGGTGGATGTCTCAGAACACTGTAGTGATTGAATATGTCTTACTATCATCATTGTTATCGAGTCTGGCTAGGCCGGACTTTTCCATTCGTAAGATATCATGAAAACGTAATGGGGGTTGAGGAAACCACTTGGGTGAATGAATTTCAGGTCCGCGAAAAAAAAAAAACAAAAAAACAAAAAAAAAAATCGGAACTATCTATGGATGTTGAGCATATACCGTATTTCTGTTGTGTTGTTAAAATCTAAGAGCATTAGACATGTCTTAAGTTGTGAAACATTGCATATGTTTTAGTTTATGGAAATATTTCGAAACTTACCCTGAGATGGAAGTTTAATGTAATATTGCCCGTGTAGAATGTATTGAGGAACTGGAAATATATCATGAACTTTAATTGTGTTATGAAATTGTGAATCATGTGTATTGGAAGTTTTTAGATTTGAAAGGAATGCATGTTATAGCATATATTGTAAATGGTCCCTTGAATAGGGATGAGGTGACCAGTAATGGGTCAGGTTGTTAAATATTAAATTGTAGTATTGTTGAGAAATTGATTTAACTTAAACGTTATGAGACATTTCAATGAGAGGTATTTGGCAAGTGAATTGTGGATGGTCATGTGTTATGTATGACGCCGTGTTTATGAAAAATGTTTGCAAAACTTTTAAGTTTCGCATGGAAAATGCAAAGTTTGTTTTGGAACGCTAACATTGAAAATTTGAGTTTTCTTGGAGAAGTACCTCATGAACAAGAAAATAAATTCCTTTATATTTGTACAAAAGATTTGCATTGGTTGTTTAATTTGAAATTTTGATTGTTGAGTAGTGATTTAGCTGGGAGCACTAGTCGGGTGTTTTGGTGATTTATCTCGGGAAGAGTTTAGTTTGGTTGAGGTCTTTTGTGCCGGAGTGTTGTCTTTGGAACGTGTTTCCTTAGTTAGTCCTTTCTTTTGTGAGAGTTAACTACAAATTTGTTGAGAGAATAGTTTTTCCCCAAATGCTCGGTGGTTGAGTGTTTTGTGGTCGGTTGACCTTGTAATTGTGTTGTTTTCTTAATTTCGGGGGCAAAATTCTTTAAGGGGGGAAGGTTATAGCGATCTCGGGTTTGTCCCCTTTATGTGCAGTGTTCCGGTCTTAGGCTCCGTGGAGTTGGTGGTTGTATGTCCTGTTGTCATCCTTTAAATCCCGTATGTTTGAGTTTCAGGATGTGTTGGGCATGTTTTGAACAGGCTGGTTGAGCCTTAGTCCCTTTCCCTTGTAGCCCAGAGTGTTGGTGGTACGCTCGAGCGGGTACCTTTGCGCTCGAGCGGAGGTGGATTTTTTTGGTTTTATGCTCGAGTGGACCATGTCACGCTCGAGCGGAGTTTTCACACTTCCAGTATCAGTGCCTCTGCAAAACTTCTGCAGATGTGTTTTTCACGCTCGAGCGGGTTTCCTTACGCTCGAGCGGATCACGCTCGAGCGGGTCTGTTGGAGCTCGAGCGGGGTGTTCATTGTCTACGAAAGTTCTGAGAGGGGGGTAATCTACGCTCGAGCGAACTGGTTTTCGCGCTCGAGCGGATACATTTTTGTTCTTGTGTCTTGGCGCTCGAGCGGGCCTTATTGCGCTCGAGCGGGTCCAGTTTTTGTGCTTGACGCTCGAGCGCTCGATTCTCCGCTCGAGCGGATCATGCGTATATCAGTTGGCAGCTGGGCATTCTTGCATCACTTTTCAACATCCTTTCTCTCTCTTACTTTTCCGAAAAAGCCATTCAAGAGCTTCTCTCACTAAAACTCAACTTCTCTCTTAGGATTGATCTAGTTAGATTGTTCTCCTACCCTTTGGCCTTTACAGAAGTTGTGTTGATCGTCGAGGGCTACGTTTTGATCCGAGCATATTGAGTTTTGGAGCACTTTGGGTTTCGTCATCTTCTCTCTTTGAGCTCCGAATTTGAGGTAGGGATATCCTACTCCATCTTATGAGCTTTGTCTTTGAATTTTGGCATTATGATATGTTTGGGGTTGTTGGGTAATTTTGAGAAAGTTTGGGTCTTTGTGTAATTTTTACAAAAGTTGGGGTTTCATTTATTATTACTTATATGCATGTTGGGCATAGAGAAATGAGATAAATGTTGGATTGTTGATGGGAATGAAACCTCAGGGTTGTTTTGTTTATTATGGGAAATGCCCTAATTGCATTGTTAAATTAATTTGTGAAATAAATGTGAGAAATGAGAAATGGAATTGAAAATGTGGGAATTGGGGATGTATGGGATTAAAGGGTGTGGTTGGATTATTCATCACTCACTAAATTGAAATGTCAATATTTTACCTATTTGGCGCATTTAATTTCTGTTTAGAAATAACTGCTTTGGGCTATCGGTGGAGGATAGTCGTGATTGTTGTAGACAATGCATGATGATTAGGCAAACTTAAACTAATCGATTAAGTGTGCCATTGAATATAGCGATTGGAATGATACATTAACTTTATGTATTGATTGATTGTATATGATAACTGTTTATATACATTGTTTGTGTGGGAGGAGAAAGGGGCTGTACTCCACGGTTTATTGGAAGAAAGGGGCTGGACCTCTAAACCGGACGGTTTATTGGAAGAAAGGGGCTGGACCTCTAAACCGGAAGGTTTATTGGAAGAAAGGGGCTGGACCTCTAAACCGGAAGTTGTGTTATGTAGATACAGCTTATATGCTTATCTATTGAAGTGCAGATACATCTCATATGCTTATCTGATGAAGTGCAGATACAGCTAATATGCTTATTTATTGATGTATTGGTACAGCTTGTATGGTTATCTATTGATGTATTGATATAGCTAGTATGCTTATCTATTGCGAAATGTAAATGCTTAATATGAGTGTCTGTCTCATATCGGTTGTTTGACCAGGTTCTGAGTCATAGTTATGAATTGAGAATTAGATAAGAAACGGAAGGTGAAACTGTAACACGGTATAAATTGGGATATAAGTGTGGACCACCCATTGAACGCTTTTATCTTAGTCATTGTTTATAGTTGGTTTAGTGTATTTCTACTGGGCTGTGGCTCACCCTATATGGGACATCATTTTCAGGTACAGGAAGCATGCCACTTCCAAGGGGGTAGTTTGGGAGGCAAGAGGCAGACTGACTGCTTTTGTTGTTTTGCTTTCTTTGATGTATTATATGTAAATTCAAGCCAAGGGCTTAAGATGTATTGAGTTAGTACTCTTCTCTTTTTGTAACCAAGTGTTAACTTGGAAAGCTGTAAGCTCGTAGGGCATTTGTTGTTAGTAGTAATGTAATATTTATGTAAAAGCTACTCTAATTAATAGAAAGATATTTATTTCTCGTACATCATTGCATGTCTAAAGTGATGGGTTTTATGTATTATTCTGAGGGCGTGACAGCCCAACAAGTAAGTGTCACCTTTTGTTTGTCTGGCATTTCAATCTTTTCCAAGTTTAGTTGTAGTTGAATTCACATTTGTAGTAGTGAATGGATTAATTAATTTGAGGGTCATGTATGTGATGCTGTATGGTACTTGGTAGGTAGCAATTCATTCTAAAATTTTAATCTCTTTGTTGAACTTAGTTGGGATCATTATTGGCATTGGAAGATTTTTGCCGAAGTGCCAGTAACTTAATCCAAATGGTGGCCTAAGTTGGAAAAGGTGGCCAGTGATTATTGCGTTATAAGTTCTGACAGTGTTATACTGCCATAAAATGATGTGAAATTATCTACATTACAAATCATTCAATCTAATAGCAGGATAAATTCTGAAACATTAAATGCTAAAATCACATGTGACCTTTGGCCTTGAAAATGCAGGGTATCAAAAAACATCGTCACAACTTCCTTACGCGCATTACTCTCGTGCAGTAAGCAGCTGAGAATTTCTACCTGAAACTTTTGGAAATGTCCAAGAATCTGATTGCTTTTTGACATATGAATATGGTTTTTTGTGAAGATTATAGGGGCTTGTCACTGATTGAAATTTTAGGATGTAATTCTCATTTTTATGGCTGTTCTTTTCCTTTCTTTAAATGTTTTTTTTTTCTTTTCCCAAGTACTTACTAATAATCTTTCAAAATATGTGTTATTAATCTCAGAAAGTTAATGTAGGATTTGAGCCTCAAATCCTACAACATGTCATGTTTACACTAATATATTGTGTATTTAAAAGATGTATTAAGGCTCGCTTCGAGGCGAGGCTAAGGTAAAATGCATTGAATTTTTTTTTTCTTTTTCCGGTGAAACTCTCCAAAGACTTACACATCACAGTTTGAGGCGTGCAACTCATGCGCACCTTGTACTCCTTTTGCACATAAATATGAGGAGTTGTGTTACATAGACTTTTCTATTTCCCCCACAGTACTCATGTCCACCGGATATGACATGGATAAGGGTGTGGGATATGTGTCCGACACTCGTACCTAATTTAGGCACTCAAATCCTTTAATTTGTGACAATACATGAAGAAAAAAAAACTCACATTTGTTAGTAAAGTAATATTTTTAGCCTCTCACATGAATTAGATATCAAAATTTCAAAATTTTCCAGTATCTTATTTAATTTCTAGTATATTTTTACACAATTTACAACATCTCATCAGAGAATATTATATAAAATATAATATATATGTGCATATGATGTGTCCCAGTACTCATATCCAATTTTGGATACGTGTTCCAAAATTTAAATTTATGAAGGTCTGACGCTTGGATACTCACCTGCACCCGATACTCATACCTGAGTCCCATGTAACAGTACGTATATGGAGGGCTTGACTTGGGTTGTTGTTAAGCTCATTATAGTACCTAGTTTCTTTTTTTTTTTTTTTTTTTTTTTTTTTTTTTTTTTGTATGGTCTAATACCTAGTTTAAATTTATAGATAAAAAATAAGAACCTCTTTTGTAACCATCATATTCCATGGAAAAAACCAAGAAAAAATATAAAGCAAAGACTCAAGTAAGAAGTTCAATAACTGAAACTAAGAATGTCGAGTTCATCTTCGATGAGGGCAAGTTTCCTATTCTGTAATGAAATGTTCAACGTGTTGAGAAAAGTATTTATACATTTATATTTAATTTTAAATAAAATTAAAATTAATGTGTACTAATTGGGCGTTGTTTTTTTATTTAAGTTTAAATAATTTTTTCTCACTAAATATAAAAATTTGAAATTTGAAATGCTTATGTGTTGAGGCCTTGAGACCTACACATTGACATTTAAAAGCTTTGGTATATACATATTTAGCCATGGCTTGTCTAGTACAAAGCATGTACACCTCAATTGTTTGGTGTATTAGATTATGTTCTCCATGTGAGACATGGCCAATTAAAAGTATTCATCATTCGTTGTTATCATATTTCAGTTCAAAACCAACTTTTGGAACTCAAAATTGTATTGTTTTTTGTCTTTAGTGATTTTTTTCTTCATGTTTTAGTTTTCATTTTTTATTTTTTTTAGATCTGCCTAATTAGATGCACTTAAAATCTAAAATATATGAAAAAGATATGAAAAAAGTTAAAGACAATTTCAGATCTTTTTATGAATATTTTATATTTTAAGTCCATCTAGATTAGGCACATCTAAAAAGGAAAAAAAAAAAAAAAAAAAAAAAAAAAACAAAAATAAAAATATGAAAAACGTTCACTAAGGACCCTCCCTTCCCCCCTCTCAAAAAAAAAAAAATTTGGAAAACAAAAAAACTCAAAAGCAATTCATAAATTAAACCAAAGAAGGTGAAAGTTTTTCATTATGATTCTTGGTCATTTTAAAAACTTTGGAGGTTATCTTTCACAAAATTTTTGTACTCTTGTTGATTGATTCTGTTTCGTGGATCTAGCTATATGTACAGGGAAATGTGATTCATCTCAAAGAATGAAATACAAAGGAGTGTAGGAAGTACATAGAATGAATTTCTGCGATCAAGCCATATGTACAATGAATGTGATTCCTCTCCAGCTATACAAATAATGCTATTTTGTAGGTCAAGCTATTTAGTGTAGGAAACAGAATGTGATTCCTCTCACAAAAGGTGTTATATAATAAAAATTGAACTAAGTTCACCAGGTTGCGTATATGAGGCATGTAGTATTATATTGCAAAGGTGAAAATTATTCATAAACTCCAATAGTAATTGTGTAAGATGCCATTGTAGTAGCATTGTACATATGATTAGAGGTTGTTTGCTTCTACTTTATTCAGTTGAAGGAATGATATTTCTATCTCTCCACTGTTATTTCTAGCACCATTTGTAGGTTTTTTTTATTTTATTATTTTTATGTATCAGTATGTGTGCTTACTAATTATGGATTATAATATTTTAATTAATAATGATCATGATGGACTATTCTACGCTGGAACATTTAACAAATGATCTTTTGCAACTGTATTAGTCACTAAATTTCTCTTCTTCTCTAGCGATATTGTTTTTTCCACACTCAAACGGAGAACAACTATGAAACATGTGGACCTAGAAGGGATAAAACAGATGTACCACAATTAATTATTGTACGTTACAAAAGGAATGTTACAGAAGATAGTATTAAAATTGAGGGAAAAAAAGCCAAAAAACATGTTGGAGGCATTTCTGAATGAGGAGGTGGATCCTGCATCAGAACTTGTTGCGACGTACAATGGTTCCGAAGAAAGTTCAGGGGTTTGGCCTTCTATCTATTGTGAGATGGCTTTTACTACATGTTTTAATTATTGACATATATTTCACTCTGAATTGAGTAGTTAATGCAAATGCCACATTCTTTGTGATTTAGTGCACCTTTTAACGTTGAGTTGTTTCGATTTTATTTGGTTGGCAGATCATTAGGTGGATCTCTCAAATAATCGAAGATGGTGACTCTAGGGAGCTCCCCTTTTTGTAAGTTAACATAGACAAACTTTTTTTAGAATTAAGCTTCCTTTTGGTGCTTGAATGGATGAATTTGTGTATTTTGCTGAGGGGTTTAATTACCTTCACTCCATTATTGATACCTAAGAAGCACAAACATGTGACACGATATTGACACACCGACATGTAAATTTTCAAAAAATGTAAGACACAACACTTTGGGGACTTCTACAAAATACATAATTTATTTATGTATTTATCAAATATATGTCATATATAAGGATAAATAATTATTATGTCATACATATAAATATTTAAGTATAATATATTCATTTTTGAAGTATAAAGGAGGAGAATAGGTATAAATTTATTTAATTTTTGTTGTATCATTGGATTCCAAGTTATTTATTCAAACTCGTAATATGTTTCATGTATGTCTAAGTGTTGGAAAGTGTCTGGCTATGAAGCACAGGTACTCCGAAAATATTGCCATACTCATGTCGGGTACTTACAGGGTATTGGTACACGTACCGTTAGGGTTGCATGCGTATTGGGTATTTGAAATACGTACCAGGTACTTTTTATACATTTTTTGGCAGGTGGGTACTTTGTAGGTACATGATAGGTACCTCAGGAGTATACCAAGCTATGGGACATTGGTGGTGATACATTTAATTTATTAGAGAGTTATGATTTGCTTGAAATTGCAAATCTTTTACTTGATGTTTCAAAGATAAAAGATGTACTATTCAATGATAAAGTTGATGGAAGTGAAAATTGATGTTTAAAGTTTCCAAATTTTTCTTAGTTTACTTTTGGAATGAAACTTTGTTTTGTAATTTCTCCTATTTAATGGCATTAAAATAGCATATGGACTTTTCTTTGATATTGGTATTGTTGAACTGTGATTTCTCTTTTGGTTTTGCAATTTTCCATTTAGTTTTGGTATTGAACTTTGATTGGTAGGTTGAATCTCAAACAACAAACTATGAAAAGTAAAAAATTTGTTGATGTACCACAAGCGTACCCCATATCCTATTTTTTTTTAGGTTTTGGCTATATCAGCGTACCTGTACAAATATCCATACCTGCACCCATGCTACATACGTATCCGATGTGTTGGACACGACATGTTTTGTTCTTAGAAGCGTCCGTGCTTCTTAGATTGATACTCTGCAGCTTAGAGTTGCGTCTCTTTCATACAAGATGTTGCCTACTCAAACCTTTTCTGTTTGTCTCATCGCAGAGAGCAAATACTCCTGCACTTGTTCCCGAAGATGCAGATCCTATTTAGTTTTGGTATTGGTAGCATCATGAATGGAATCAACGATCGCCTGGGAGATTCAAGGATTGGCCCAGTCTTGCTCTTGGGAGCATTGATGTCTTTTGGTAGCATCTGGTTGTGAAGGAGCCAATCAACTCATCCAAGTCAATCAAATAATCAAACTCAACCGAGCAAAAAAGTAAGTCATGGCATATTGTGCTCCTGAGAGCATTGTTATTGTTTTTTTTCCCCAGCTATTATCTTCATCTCCAATCCAATGTGATTTCATTGATATTCTTCAGACTCATGATTAGTCCTTTCTTTTATTTCCCTTTTCTACTTTTTAGCATCATTTATTTTCCTTCTAATTATTTTTTATATGTGCGATGTCTTGGCTGCATAATATTTTACTTGATTAATCTAGTAACTTCTATTAATATTCTGTTAGCATTAGTCCACCCATGTGATATATGTGGGTCCCATACATTTGTTAGGTTAGTTTAAGCATGTATTTGGGTTAGGATAGTAGAGTCCGGAATCTATTGGGAAACCCAATGTGTAGGTTTCGGTTACATAATTTTATGGAACTAGGTTGACAAAAAATACCGTGAAGGCACTAGAGTGATCAATGGCTCAACTACTCTTGAGCATGGGGTTCTAGTAGTGATATGGGTTTTGAGCGTGTTGACCATCTCACATGTATTATCTATTTTTTATTCATAGTTGAATCTCTCTCCCATGGATGTTGGCAATTGGTGCCGAACCACAAAAATCTGTGTCTAATTGTTTTTCTCTTGGGTGTGTGCATTGTGTGCTTCCGTTCACATTGGTGGGATATGGTATAAATCCCATTCCCAACATATTCTTTAAAGTTTCCATTCATTTAGTTCAAATGCAGTCACATATGCCATGTGGGTAGCAGCCTTTTTTGTTTTTTTTGTTATTTTATTTTCTTGACGACCATGTTATTGCCTATTCATTGTCAATTTATTTCTGCCCCTAACATTTTATTGTACTAAATGATAGCTTTGAGCATATCTCTAGATCATCTCATTGAACAATTCACATTTTCCAGCTTTGCAATTTGAAGACTTGTCATTCTCATTGAAAAAGCAACACCCCGCCCCAAACTCACAAACACTCTCATCATAAATCATTCTTGTATGATTGTTCCAAAGTTTTTAAAAGCAAATGCATAACGTGAGACATTTTTTCCCTCGTGAGGAGAGTGGCGTAAGCCTCAAGGCCTTGATGCATTAGGATGTTGAATTTTATATTAAAATACAAAAAAAATATTAAAAATTAAATTTGATGTAAATACTTTTCTTCTTAATGCGTCAAAAATTTTCATTATAGAGATGGAAGCTTGCCCTCATCAACGGTAAATCGGCATTTTTAGCTTAAGTTATCGAGCTTTTTCACTATTAGTAGCAAAAAATTCCTTCTTGGTTGACATTTCTTACTTAGAAATGCAAATTCTCCACTCCTAAGGAAGAAACCAGTAAGAAACTCACTTCCATTGAGGAAGAAACTCACACCATTGGGGAAGAACCTCACACTCAACTGAAATAGAACCTCTCAACAATACAAATCTTATAGAAACGAAAGAAAAACAACTCAAATTTATTCTCGACTTTTTATTTGTACTTAGTAAAAACAATTTTCCGTTGACATCAATCTCCAATAATAATTCCTATTTTAACACATAATTACAACTAACAAACATAAGCGCAAGTGAACTTAATTTTGCTATGCATACATAACTGCCCAATTCACTGCAGTGGGACCTGGATAAGCATTTTGTACGTTAAACAATATTTGTTTTATGCATTTTTTTTCCCTCTGCTTTCTACATGTTTGCTCAATCACCATATGAAAATTTCTAGGATGATGAAGATAGACCAAATTAGAGACATAAGAAGAGAGAGGTGTCAAACCAAGATCGTCCTCCTTCCATTACACAGAACCAAAAGATTCTTACCAGATGCCACTATCAGATTCCGACTTCGAGTAATAGATGGTGTTCAAAGCAATCAAGGTTTGACATTAAGCAAATTAAGCACATGGGGTTCTCAAAGTAAAGATGAAAGTTTCATCTCCATTGTGATTATATTGATTTGCTCACAGGTGTAACAAGTAACTAGCAAATGGCTGCCCAACATATATACATTGATCATTTAGAAATTATACCATGAATTTTGGGAACCTGTTTGAATTGATAGTTTGTCCGTTTTAGTCTCAATGTGTGACTGAATCATAACTTTGGGATAATTTTTGATTTACTTGCAATTGTGTTACCTTCAGGAGCTGCTTTACCTTTCTTATTTGGAAAATGAAGCACATATGTGATTGTATCACTAAGTTGTAAAATTTTAGTGAAAAATTATCATGAAGATTGAGGAGATATGTAATATTTTAGAAGGTTAATTCCCATAAAAGAAAATTTTCAACAAGTTTAGTTTAATTTATTGTTCAAACTTAATGGAGTCTTGAGGTTAATTCATATTCCTCCCTGAAATTTGGCAAGATGATATCTAGCCCCCAAAGGTTTCTAAGTAGGAAGGTTTAGACATGGGTGTCTCCATTGAGTCTTGTTAAAATATTAAGGTTGTGTTTGGATCATGGAATTGAAAAGGGAAAGAGAGAAAGGTAGGTGAAAATATGGGAAATGTAGCTATATTTCATGTACATTTTACCGAATTTTTCATTTTGTCTTTTCTAAATACCTACTCAAGTGTACGATTCAAACATAGTTTAAAAAAATAAATATTCTCCTTTCATGATGTGAAACAAGGACCTCCTAATCAAGATGTTCACACGTAACAAATTGTTTTTACATTTGAAATTTTGATTTACTAAATTTGATTGAGTGTTGATTTATCTATTAGAAGGGTTATGTGGCATATACATTGCATGTGCACTGATTGGTAATTCAAAAAAATATAAAAAATTTGTTCAGTTCTTTTATGATAGTCTTTCTCTATATACACATAGATGTATGTACATAACAATGTGGATATCGGATTTTTATCAAGTTTTTATGGCTATCTAATATCTATCTATCTATTTTAATATATGAAAGGAAGGCTGTTGGTGGTGTTGACATTTTTGTCTCATATTTTGAGTTTTTTTTAAAATACTCCTATATTTGTAGTTTTTGTAAAAATTATACAAAGAGGAGGGCAAGTCTCAAACTCATGACCACATATTTAATAATAAATATTCTTACCACTTGAGCAACGCATGTACATTCTTTTTTATTATTATTCTTATAATATTATTTTTTTCAAGTGGTGCATGCATCGCGTGTGCGGACTGCTAATATATGTATATGGATGTATTTTCGTCCATCACTTACATTTATTGCTCATAAAAAACAAATTAATGAGCATAGGAGGAAATAAAACAAAAAAAGAAAAAACACCATACATAACAAAAGTTTCTACTTGATAGGTGAGCGTAATGCCTCTTTTTATCGCAATCTTTTTAGCAACAAATGCTAATTTTGCATTTTATCCCTCTAGTTTAAAATTTTCTATTTGACGTCAATAGATAGTGAAATTTTTTTCTAATCTAAAAACAATGAAATATGCTTTTTCATTTTGTAGAACTTAACTTTGGATTTTTAGCTTTTAATTTGAAATTTCTCTATTTATAGATAATAAAAATTTCATTGTTCGAAAATACATGACATCTTCTTCAATGTTGCATATTCAGTACGAACTCTTACTGAATAGATTTCGATGAGAGTATTCCAAAAATTACTTTAAAAAAAATAAAAATTTAAATTAAAAGTTAGTATTTAAAAGTTTAAATAATAAAATTAGCTATTCAGTAATTGGATTGTGTTTGTTGCACGTGTTGTCCTCACAATAAAACTTATGGGCTCGTTTGTTTTCTTATAAAAAATCTTATTATAAGGGATCTATTATAAAAAAAATCTCAACTTTTATTACTCTGGTCTTGTATTAAATTTATTTTTTTATGAATATGAACCAATAGAGGGGTGTGATTGGATCAATTTGGTTTGAGTTGATATTAAATTTAGAACATAATTAAATAAATCATGCACTTGAACGAAATCAATCCAATCCAAAAAAATGAATCAATCAATAATAAATAATTAAAATAAACAAGTCTTTAATATTTAAATCTGACACAAACATAAAATAAATATTGTTTAATACAAGCCAACAGTCGTGAATAGAATAGTGAAATCCAACTCAAGCTTAAATACAACCAAAATAAATCAAAACCAGTAACACAACTAATTAAATAAAATTAAGAACTGTAAATTCCAACTCTACCTTCCAGTATTTTCTTCTTCCACTTCCCATTCTTTTTCTTATGCTTCTCAATATCAACTGAAAATCAAAATAAATAGTGAGAAATGATTAGTTGTAATCAAGTCCATTAGAATAGACCAATTAGGCAAAAACATGCCGATATAGATTGTATCTTATAATATAAATAAATATATAGATTTTGTCACGCCCTCAAAATAACACATTAAACCCATCAATATAGACATGCATTGGTAATAAAGATAAACATTCTTCTATTCATCAGAGTAGTTCTTTACAAAATTATTACATGTTAATCAACAAAAGCAAATGCCCTACGGGCTTACAGCTTTCCAAGTTAACACTTGGTTACAACAAAAGAGTGCTAACTCATTTACACATTAAGCCCTTGGCTTGAATATACATGTAATACATCAAGAAATAAAACAACAAAAGTCCGCCTGCCTCTAGCCTGCCAAGCTACGTCCTTGGAGGTGGCATGCTACCTGTACCTGAAAATGATATTCCCATATAGGGTGAGCCACAGCCCAGTAGAAATACACTAAACCAAATATGAGCAATGACTAAAAGATTAGCAGTTGATAGATGGCCAACACAGATACTTTCCCTTATCACACTATACGGTTTCATGACATACAAGTCCATATTACAGTCTATTTTCCAATTCCTTTCAATTCTCAATTTACAACCATGGCTCAGAACCTGGCCAACAACTCATATGAGACAGTAACTCATATCAAACACTTCCCATTTCATAATAGATAAGCATACTAGCTATATCACACAACAACAGATAAGCATACAAGCTATATCATCACTTCCACAGATATGCATATGAGCACTATCACACTTCCAATGACAAGCATATGAGCTCTGTCAATACATCACTAGATAAGCATATGAGCTCTATCTACGGAGTCCATCCCCTATCTCCTCCCAACAACATCCGGTTTAGAGGTCCATCCCCTATCTTCCCCTAAACCGTGGAGTACATCCCCTATCTCCTCCAACATAACACACCTAAGGGTTGTAATGTTAATTATGGAAAATGCCCTAATTACATTGGTTAATTAATTTGTAAAATTAATTGTGAGAAACGAGGAATTGAATTGGAAATGTTGAGATTGGGAATACATGGGATTAAAGGGTGTAGTTGGATTTTATGTCACTCACCTAGTTGGAAATGTCGATTTTATATCCATTTATTGCATTTATTTTCTGTATAGAAATAATTGCTTTGGGCTATCGGTGGAGGATAGTCTTGGTTGTTGTAGACAATGCATGATGATTAGGCAAACTAAAACTAATCACCGGAATGTGTCTTTGAGTATGACGGTTGAATGAATACATTAAATGTTATGTATTGGTTGATGATGTGTATAATTATTGTTTATATGCATTGTGTTGTGTTGGAGGAGATAGGGGATGTACTCCACGGTTTAGGGAAAGATAGGAGATGGACCTCTAAACCGGATGTTGTTGGGAGGAGATAGGGGATGGACTCCGTAGATAGAGCTCATATGCTTATCTAGTGATGTATTAACAGAGCTCATATGCTTGTCATTGGAAGTGTGATAGTGCTCATATGCATATCTGTGGAAGTGATGATATAGCTTGTATGTTTATCTGTTGTTGTGTGATATAGCTAGTATGCTTATCTATTATGAAATGGGAAGTGTTTGATATGAGTTACTGTCTCATATGAGTTGTTGGCCAGGTTCTGAGCCATGGTTGTAATTTGAGAATTGAAAGGAATTGGAAAATGGACTGTAATATGGACTTGTATGTCATGAAACCGTATAGTGTGATAAGGGAAAGTATCTGTGTTGGCCATCTATCAACTGCTAATCTTTTAGTCATTGTTCATGTTTGATTTAGTGTATTTCTATTGGGCTGTGGCTCACCCTATATGGGAATATCATTTTCAGGTACAGGTAGCATGCCACCTCCAAGGACGTAGCTTGGGAGGCTAGAGGCAGGCGGACTTTTGTTGTTTTATTTCTTGATGTATTACATGTATATTCAAGCCAAGGGCTTAATGTGTAAATGAGTTAGCACTCTTTTGTTGTAACCAAGTGTTAACTTGGAAAGCTGTAAGCCCGTAGGGCATTTGCTTTTGTTGATTAACATGTAATAATTTTGTAAAGAACTACTCTGATGAATAGAAGAATGTTTATCTTTATTACCAATGCATGTCTATATTGATGGGTTTAATGTGTTATTTTGAGGGCGTGACAGATTTTGTTATCAGGTTTGTTTGATATAGATATAGAACCTAAACCAAAAATTAATCCAATCCTATTGAATTATAGAATTGAAGACTCAAAACTAAACCAATGTATTAAAAAAGAAAACCAAACCAACCCAATAATTTCGGTTTGGTTTAGTTTTTTTGATTCTATGATAATTTGTCCACCCCTAAACCAATATAAAGGCAAAAAAGCAGAGATATATATATATATATATATATATATATATCAACAAATTTTATGATGAGAATTAATGCGGGGGATGCGAAAGAAATGATAAGAGACCCAACAGTTGTTTCATCTCTTGTGAATGAAAGGATTATCCAGGCAGAATTAAGAAATTTACCGAATGTCAAGGTAGGACAGATGTCGCACTTTGTAAAAATCTTCTCATTCTTCACCATTGACCCTTCAAAGCTTGTTCTTGAAATTTTGGCTCATACCCCTAATTGTAAATAGTTGGAGGGTAGCAATGAATCTCAGTCCCTCTGGAACCATTTCTAGTCCTCGGCAATATTCAATTTCTAAGAAAGAGAGATTGGGCATGGCTCCTTTTTCCACCTCCCACTCTTTTAAGTGCTGCAAGGCAAAGAGAGATAAGGTTTTGAGTTGGGGGAAACCATTAGCGGAGCAAACCATTTTGTCCCCCACAGAGGCATTACTTAAAAAGAGATATTGTAGGTTAGGTAGCCTCTCCAATGTTGGCAAATGGTCTTCTTTAAGTTTACATTCCCACAATGATAACTTGATGAGGTTGGGAGAGAAACCCTGGCAGTACTCTGGTAACTCGGGAATAATTCCATGAATACGCAATCTGTAAAGATGGTGACACCCTATCAGTTGTTTGACAAGAGTCAACTCTTCTTTTTCTTTTTTTGCAAAATTCAACTGATAAGGATGTTTGTCCAAGGTGGTCGGCACCGATGCTTGGGTAGTTGATGAAAGCCGCTAAGTCCTGATTGTCCATCTTCCAGAAAATTGCATTTTCTAGTTGCCAAAGATTGATTAATTTACACAGATCATTGACGTCACAAGACCCTGTGTTAAACCCTCCTAATGTTTCGAGGTTGCTCGATTGTAAAATTTCATATTGTAAAATTTCAAATTTGAATTTAACATTGAGATTGAGATTCAACTGAATATACAAATGCCTCAATTGTTCCATTCCATGTATGACTATTACTTCACCTGAGTTGAACTCGCACAATTGTAAATCCAAGGTTTGCAAGTGTTTCAACTGGCAGATAAACGAATGCCATTTCGGTATCGAACATCTTCTAAAACTCAAGTACGTCAAGCTAATTAGGTTGCCTATTGATTTGACTGACTTTTCATCAAATTTAAATGTTTCAAAATCCAAATTCCTAAGCAATTTCAAGTACTTCAAATGGGAGTTCAACTCTATTGAAGACTTATCATGGACACTCCTTGAATTGCAGAACAATATGGATCTTAGATGTTTAGTTGTCTCCAATTCAGGGAGGACAACTCTTTTGACATCCCTATTCAAATGAATTGCAAGTTTGCATATTTTAGGAGCAGTAGTTGTTGATGTTGTGGTGGAAAAGCAATTAGCTAGATCAGTTTCGCGTTGGAGATGAATGATCCTAAGAAAATCATTCATTTTTGCCTTTGATAGACACAGCTCCAACATAAGGTCATGAATGCTGCAATAATTGATCCTTTGAGTATACTTGTCTACTTTTACTTGAACCATGCACCTATGTGCAAGCGCACCCAAGTAACGCTTTGCCACATCCATTATTGTTTCATCTCCCACTCTATCATCATCTACAATTATACCGTCACCTATCCACAAGTGATATAGTCTTTCAGCATCTATCCTATAATCCTCTAGAAAGTGACCAAAATACAGAAAACATGGCTTCAATTGATAAGGCAAGTCATGGTAGCTTAAAGCTAACACTGTTGATACTCCATTGTCATGTTGTATGGGGTCGTCACTCCATTTATGTGAACGAACATTTTGGTATACAACCTCCCATTCCCTTAATGTATGCTTTGTTGACAAAAGTCCACCAAGCACAATGATTGCTAACGGTAAACTAGCACACAACTTTATCATTTTCCTCCCTATTGCCTCCATATTTGTGTCAAGCACTCTAGAGTCTACAAAAATAACAAAATGCAAAATTTAAAAACAGCAAAAAATAAATTATTGCCTAGAGTTTATAAAACAACAAAAATGAAAATTCTAATGAATGCATGCGTGAATAAGCAATAAAAAAATGAAAATTTACCAACTTTTTCGGCACCCAAATCAAGTTTTTTAACGTGGGCCTTTTATGCATACATAGATAGATAATTCTAAAGCGAGCTTGTAATATGGATTGATTTTATTTATTTATTTATTTATTTTTGCAAAATCAAATCAGTTGGTAATTTAAGTTCTATTTAAAATTTTTGAACTTTCATATTCTCGAGTATAAAACTCAAATTAGTAGTTGTAAAATTACTAATCAAACTTGCATAATTCAATTTAAAAATCAAATCCATTGAATTATTCTTGTGACAAAGTTGACCAAAGGTAAGGTTTAATCTATTTCAATTTTAAAAAGTTTGTTTCTTCTGCAAAATCAAATCGGTTGGTAGTTTAAATTTTATTTAAAATTTTTGAACTTTTGTATTCTTGAGTATAAAACTCAAATTAGTAGTTGTAAAATTACTAGTCAAACTTTCATAATTCAATTTAACAATCAAATCCATTGAATTATTCTTGTGACAAAGTTGACCAAAGGTAAGATTTAATCAATTTCAATTTTAAAAAGTTTATTTCTTCAGAAACAATTGTAACGGGGATAATCAATAACATTCTATACACAAACCATATATTTGGAAGATAATCATCCGTTAATTTTATATAATTTACTACATCAACAAGCTTTTTTGTTTCTATTCAAGGGATAGTTTTTTTTTCAACCAATTGGTGGGGTCCAAAACAGCCACGTCCTCAACTCTGCCTCAAAGTTAGCACTGTTTACATTGATACTTGCATCTTTTCAATCGAAAGTTCTATGTCAACAAAGAAGAAGAAAAAGCTCAAACTCATGCATGCATTTGGTACAAAAAGAGTGATGTTAAGGAGCCAAGAAGTGAACTGTGGCCCCGTTTGAGAATTTGTTATTTTAATTAATTTTTAATTTGTTATAAAAAGACGAATAAAAAAAAAAAAAAAAGAGTGATGTATGTACCCCTAACCTTCCTTTTAGATTCCATTCTTCAAGCTAGTATTACAAAGTTATCATACATGAATCAATAATTAGTGACTAGTCTTTGAGTATTATGTATCATTATCAATACAGTGGTGCTACATGCACCAATTAGTATACTAATTAGTGTACTAACTAGTGTACTAATTAGTGTTATGCCATTATTATTGACCCCACCTATTAATTAAATTACAAGTATCCAAAACCTTTAAAATTATGTCACATCATCTGTTAGTACACTAATTGATACACATAGTATTATTCTTATCAATATGGTGTTTCATATTAATTGCATAGCAATAACTTTTATGAATGGAACATATTAACTCATCTTTGTGGGGGGTAGTTAACAGACAAATGAAGCCTATTTAGTTTTTATTGTGGTTTCTCATTGACGGAGAGTAGATCATGTAGATAACATTTGAAAGTACCTAATAATTCTAAACAGAGATATTTGTATGATATTTTAAAATTAAAAGGTTTAACTATACAATTTTTTAGTTCAAGAGGATATTAATATTCAATACTAGTTCACGAGATGTTATTATAATTAACACTAGATTTTTTAGCATCCAAGTTCTTTTAGATTAATAAAGGGCAAATTACCTACACCTCCATTGAGTTTAGCTAAATTACAGATTCCCCCTGAGGTTTCAGAAATTACATCTCACCCTTCGAGGTTTAAACTCCTAAACCGATTCGTATCCATCTATCAATCTGTATCTGTCAATCTGTCAGATGGATGCGAATTGATTTTTTCCAATCCCCTAATCTAGCAGATGAATGACAAATTGGAGATTTTCTAACTGCAACTGAACCGTGAATACCCTATAAAATATTGAGTTGCCAAATGAAACATTTAAAAAAAAAAAAAGTACAGCGTGAGTGGTTCACGCGTTATTGCATTTAGGGGTGTAATTTCGGTCCATGGCCCGCGGCCCGCGGGCAGCTTGAAGCCCGCCCGCGGCCTGAGGTGGGCCCGGCCCGTTTAGGCCCGTTTAGGCCCAAGCCCAACCCGAGGCCTTGGGCCAGGGACAGGGCCATTATTTTGAAGCTCGGTCTGGCCCATGGGCCCGGCCCATTGGCCCGCTCAAGGCTTGCCCAAAAGCTCGACTCGAGGCCCAGCCCGTCCGGCCCACCCAATGCCCAGTGTTATTTTTAATGGAAAATAATAAAATTTTGGTGGAAAAAATAAAAAAAATTTGAAAAATTTGTTTAGGCCCACCCAAAGCCCGAGCCCAGGGGCTCGGCCCGAGGCCTGGCCCATTGGCCCGCCAAAGCCCGAATACCCCTGGGACTAGGCCTAGTTTTCTGGCTCGTGGGCCGTCCAGCCCGATTTTTTTGCAGGAGCATGCAAGGCCCGACATGGACCCGACTCAAGCCCGGATAGGCCGGGCTGGGCCAAAATTACACCCGTAATTGCGTTGAACATATAAACCCGACCCCCCAACCTAACCCAACGCCTTCAACTTATGGTGCACCAAAAAAATATTTGCATTAGTTTTATCTTCCTTCCCATTTCAATGCTAGTACAGTGTTGGAAAATTATCGTGGGTTCCGTTTCTCTCATATTTAAATTTAAGAAATATTATAAATGCATATTTTCAAATTTATTTAAAATATAAAATATTTTTTGTGATTTTAAAAATTGCATTTTGTTTCTTAAATTTTTTTATTTTATAACAAATGATCTATTTTATTAATAAATTATCAAATCAGTTAACAGTTTTTAATGATAATCAAAATTTATTTCAATTAATAATTCAGCTAATTTTATTATTGTATAGGAAAATAATTAAGAATTTTATTTTTTCAATTAACTATGTTAAATAAAAAATTATAATAAGGGAGTATTTTTAATTTTTCAAATCATAAAGGTGTGATTCATATTTTAAGTAAATCTCAATGATGTATTTACAATTTACACTTAAATTTAAATTTGAAAAAATTTAAAAAGTTCATGGGATTATCATGATACCCATTGCGATAATTGAAAATGGTGACTCTAGGGAGCTTCCTTTTTTTATAGTTAACATAGACGAACTTGTGAGTATGTTTCAGAATTAAGCTTTCTTTTGGTGCTTGAATGGATGAATTTGTGTATTTTTCTGAAAGGTTTAATTACCTTCACGCCTTTATTCATATACCCAAAAGGCATGAATACCAAGACGTGACAGGACACTGATGCACCGACATATAAATTTTTTTTAAAAAAAGAACATGACACAGTATGGACACCTGCAAAATATATAATATATTTATTTATTTATTTATTTATAATATGCCATATATAAGAATAAATAACTATTTTGTCATATATGTGAATATTTAAATGAAATATATTCATTTTTTAAGTATAAAGGAGGAGAATATGTATAAATTTACTTGATTTTTGTTTTATCATTGGATTCCAAGCTATTTTATTCGAGCTTATAATATATTTCATGTGTATTGGAAATAGTCTGGTGAGTATCATGTCATGTCGATGTCGGACACGATACGTTACCCTTTTAGAAGTGTCCACACTTCTTAGATGTTACCTTTTTAGAAGTGTCCACACTTCTTAGATTGATACTCATAGTTTTTAAAGGATGCATATACACTCTGGAGCTTAGAGTTGCATCTCTTTCATAGGAGATGTTGTCTACTCAAACTTTTTCTGTTTATCTCATTGTAGAAAACAAAAAATCCTACACTAGTTCCTGAAGATGCAGATCCTATTTGGTCAGTAGGTGCTGGAACCATTTTATCCAAAGGGACAGGAATGAAACAGAGAATTGGTAGCATCATGAATGTAATCCAAAATTGCCTGGGAGATCCAAGGATTGGAAGTCTTGCTCCCGGGAGCATTGATGTCTTTTGGTAGTGAAAATCTTAAAATCCTCCGAGATTGTAATTTGCAATTAGGATTCAATTTTAATGATGAACAATAATTCCTAATCAAACAATCATTGATCTAATCCAATTAAACGAAAATGGAATTATATCTACTAACAAACCATGACAAATCAACACAATGATATAACATGAAAAAAAATCCACAATTGGAGCACCTCCAATTGTGATTAAAAAAAATCACGAGTTAAAAGTCACAAACCAATCCACTAAGAAAACAACGGAAATACACACGAAAACCCTCAATTACCTAGCGAATTCATGCTCAAACTGAACCAAACTCAATTTGAGTAAAACATTTTATAACAATCTTCAAGGGGTCGAAGGGAAGTGTACGAGAGAGAGAGAGAGAGAGAGAGATAGAGAGAGAGAGAGAGAGTATGTTCTGTATATTTTGGAATGTGCATGAGGTGTTATGTTCCCCTACTCATCATTTTTGTATAAAATTAAGGATCAGTGGATTCCATGCACAACCTTTGATTATCAAATAAGTTTTAATAGAAAGTGAACTACAATAAAGACCAAATCCAACAGTCAGAACTCTATATAACAGAAAGTGGACTACCAAAAAAAAAAAAAAAAAAAAAACTACTTATCAAACCAATGTCTAAAAGGGTGAAGCATCATTGAGTCAATTATGCTCTAAAAACCATGCCTCAATCAAGCCAAAGTCTCACACAGATAAATACACAATGCTTACTTTGATTTGATGGCTAATAATCCAAGAGAGCCCAACTTTGAGTGCCAAGTTCTATCGATTCTTCCTCCCTTAAGACAAGATAATGTGGTATCCATTCCTGTACCATCAATAGCATAACAAAGTTAGCCGGTCTGAGCAACATGAACAACACAAGATAAAGCTTAACACATGGTTAGCAGATTTGCGGAGCAAAAGACAAGAATTAAAATAGCATACATTGATTTAAATGCTGCACTGATAGCTCCAACAGGTGTGCTAAAGGTAACATCCTGAAATAGGCTAGCCATCTTACCACGCGGAAACCATCCCAAGTCTCCACCCTTCTTCCCTGATGGACACTCTGAATATTCTGCCGCTAGCTGGAAGAAAAAGACCGAAAAGCAGCACAAATATTCCCGAGACAATATCTTGGTCAAAATTTCTCTTTAGGAGATCGTACAAAGAACACCTGAACCATTTTCTTACACTCCTTTTGTTTCGACGAAAAACATTTTCCAACGAAAAACAATTTGCATCCTTAAAACTAATGTACTAATGGTTGTATTAGTGGTGGTAAGGAGGTGGCAGCAGGGTGACGGTGGTGGTGGCAAGAGCGGGGGTGGTGATGTGGAGGAGGTTGTGGTGGTGGTAGTGGTGGCGGCAGTGTGGTGGTGGTGTTACCGGTGGTAGTGCGGTGGGATTGGGAAGACTTTAGTTTGGAAAATGTTTTGCACTTTTTAAAAGTGCAACCATTTTCCGCCCAAATAGGTTTTGTACCACAGGACATTTTTTGTCGACTTTCATTTTCCATTGTATCAAATGCCAAAAAATAAGAAAAACATTTTCTCACCCAGACATATGGACCGTTAGATAACTTTCAACATGTTGTGTTCATGCAATTTGTTTCCAATGACCAAGGTTTTGTAATGTAGTACCTCAAAACTGTTATAATAATCATTAAGTTGAAGAGATCATGATTATTTAGCACATTTTAGAAGGCTTGAAAGCAATTAAGTAGCTAAGTGAAAATGATGAACCCATTAAGTACGTAAATAAAAACCAACTAAATAAAATTGAATCAGGTTCACCATCAAGATCATAAATCATTACAAAAATATGAAAGAGTAAAAAATGATCCCCTCCAAGTTCAAAACCAGAAATTGATATTGACACAACCTTGACCAACAAGTGTAAAAGCTTTAAACTAAATGTGTTAAAAAATAATGAGAAAATGTATAATGTAATGGGGAAATCACCTTTGCAAACTCAGCAGGTGGAACCTTGTCTCCATTACTAAGCCAGCCATCTTTACTAGCTTCTTGTATGCATCATTAATCTTCCCTTGCTTCTCACATAAGACATGACTTGCTAAAAACAAAATCCAAAACCCTGAGTCAAATCAGGAGACTCAACATACTAGATAAATTGCAGTTAAAACAACATAGAAGCTCCTGAAAAACAAATTAAGGGGAAGAAACAACCTTTGACATATGTGCAGATGCCAAGCCCATTTGTCTTTGCACCTTTTTCTTTACCTTGTGAAGCAGTATCATCACTTCCTACTGCTGCTTGTTTTCCCTTTCCCTTTCCTCTTGACTCCTATGGCTTTGAGTCCTTACACATGACTTTTAACCTTATATATAAAACCACAATATGAAGACCTTAATGAACAAGGAGTGAGCACTGGAAGAGCTTAAAATCACACACCACAAAACAACAATTGATTAAAGGCAAGTAAATTAAGATAACCATTATCTCATACATAACAGATATGTATAACATATAGTACGATTTGCTTGAGCTCATTCCTAAGAAATATATTATTTTTGGGCTATGTTCGGATTTGCTTGAGCTAGCTCTCTCCCTCTCTCCATGAATTTCTACAAATCCATAACCCTAGCTCAAACACTATATGGTTATCTATATGTATGTACATATTGTATGTGTTTTTTTTTTTTTTTTTGTCTGTGTGTGTATGTTCCCAAATGCATCTACTAATTCTTAGCATTTTAGATTTAAATCCTTAGATTTGAATCCACATCCAAACTCAAATCCATTGTGAGAATATTAGGTTTTTTATATATATGGTAGTATATATTTTTTTTGTATATTTTAGGGAATGTTAGGGATTGAGTAATTATTCTAGCTTCCTTTTCAATCTTAGGGTCAGTTTGTTATATAAACCGATGTACTCTTGTATTAGAAACACAATTGAATTTACAAAAGTCATTCGGAAATCTTACATGGTATCAGAGCTATGTTCAAAACCCTAGCAGCCATTGTCAATTCTTCTCTGGTTCAATTTTCTAGATTCGTGTGACCCATCTGAGTTCAAATTGCAATCCACCGATTGTGGTTCTTTTGTTGGTCTGGTTTGAGATTGGGTTTGGCTTGTTTGGTTATCTGTTTGAGTCGACCCATTTGGTCATCTAAGTCGACCCATCTGTTTGAGTCGACTCAACTATTGCGATCGACTCGTCTGTTTCATTCGATTGACCCATTTGGTCATCTGATTCGCGATGCAGATTCGTAGGTGGTCATTACTGCACCGTAACCCTCTCTGGTTCGTGGATCACGATTGTGTGTGAGGGCTTCATTTGGTTCGTTAGGTCCTGCAATCGGTGTTTCTCTCTCTCGCTTTGATTCACTATCGTCTCTCTGGCTCAAGTTCACATCGCAAAGATTGTCTCTTTGAAGTGGGTTTGAATCTTTGACCCATATGAGGTATTATCATTTGGTTCCTTATCTGAGGTGTTATTCACATGGTAATTTAGTGCTTATTGTTCTTTGACCCCAGCGGATATCCCTATTTGCTTATTGGCTCTCCTTTGTTTGGATCTTTTATATTGTTCTTACTAGTTCATTACAATGATGGATAATAAGGTGACTAGGCCCAAAAATATGCTACCGGCTTCAGATGAGTGTGCTTACTGCCATCAGAGAAGCCATTGGAAGTATTATTGTCCCAAGAAGGGACTTCTGCCTGCCTCGTCTTCTCAATAGTCTCAGACTCAGTTCCATGCTCATTCTCAGAGTACTCTTCGGCCTCCCACCACTTATAGTTATAGCGATCCTGGTTTTCCCTTCCTTTGTTTATTGTATTTCGAACTTGGTTCCGTGGTTATGTTGTTGTCTCATTCTCATTTTCATCCTTTACTCTTTGTATTTGAGTCTTGGGTTGTGTTGGGCAAGTTTGGAATAGGTTGGTTGTGTTTAGAAACCAAAAGTTGATGCCCAGATTTTGGCCTTCACGCTCGAGTGGGGCCTTTGTTGTTGCTTATCCGCTCGAGCGGGCATTTTGATGCTCGAGCATGAATATTCATCTCCCTGTATTTTCTCTGCAGGTCATCGTACGCTCGAGCGGGCCCTTTCGATTTTGTTCCTCTGCTCGAGCGGGGACCATGGTCTGCAAAACTTCTGAAAGTGTGCAATCGACGCTCGAGCGGCGCTTTTCATGCTCGAGCGTGAGTCTGTGTCTGACGCTCGAGCGGGGAGTTCCACGCTCGAGCGGGGCGACTTTTATATCAATCCGAAAAGTGATATTTTGGATCACTTTTTGACTTTCTTTCTCTCTTCTACTTTTTCAAAACCTTCATTGGAGAGCAACTCACTCTAAAACTCCAACTTCTCTCTAGGGTTTGATTTAGTAGGAGTGATCTTCTATCCTTGGGCCTTTGTAAAAAGTGTGGAGCTTGTTGAGGGCTATATTTTGATCCGAAAATATTGGGGTTTGGACCACTTTCAAATTTCTTCATCTTCTCCTTTGAGCTCCGAATTTGAGGTAGGGATAACTACTCATTTTTATGGTCTTTGACATAAACTACTGGTCATTTTGATGAATTGTTGAAGTTGGGTAATTTTGGGTGTTAGGGTTTCAAAATGAATAAAGAGGGGTTTGGTTATTTTGACTCATAAATGTGCATCTTGGGTCTTAAAATGATGGTATTGATGCTGTTGGTGATATATGGGACCTTTGGGTCATTGTAGAGAAAAAGTGGGAGAAAGCCCTAAATTATTGTATGAACTAGTTTATATAATTAATTTGGAAATGTTATGGAAATATGGAATTGAGTTGGAAATAATGAAATTGGCTCATTATATGAGGGAATGGTGGAGTTGGATTTATTAATCGCACACTTATGAAATTGTTGTCAAATTATCTATTGATGCATTTATTATCTGTTTAGAAATAAATTATTTTGAGCTATTGGTGGAGGATAGTCTTGATTGTTGTAGACAATGCATGATGATTAGGCGAATTAAAACTAATCAATTGATTATGTCATCGAATATGACGGTTGGAATAATACATCAAATTTATGTATTGACTACTCATGTATATGATATGTGTTTATATACATTGTGTTGTGTGGGAGGAGATAGGGGATGCACTCCATGGTTTAGGGGAAGATAGGGGATGGACTCCTAAACCGGATTTTGTTTGGGAGGAGACAGGGGATGAACTCCATTAATACAGCAAATCTGTGTATCATTTATGAAGTATGGAAGTGTTTTGATGTGGTATTGATATAGCAAGTATGTGTATCTATTGTGAATTATAGAATTGTTTTGATATGAGTTATAGTTTCATTAAATTATTGGCCAGGTTCTGAGCTTTATTCGTAAATTGAGAACTGGATAAGTAATGGAAAATGGAATGAAACATGGACGTATTTGTCATGGGACTGGGTTGTTTGCATGTTGGGTTATGTGGGTTAAACATTTATCAAATGCTAATGTTTTAGTTATTGCTCATATTATGTTTAGTATATCTCTACTGGGCGTTGGCTCACCCTATATGGGACATCATTTTCAGGTGTAGGTGATATGCCACCTCGAAGGTCATTGCTTGGGAGGCTTCGAGGCAGAAGACCCTTTTTGTGATTATTTTGTGCATTTCATGTATATCAAGCCAAGGGCTTATTTTGTGTAAAGAGTTAGAACTCTATTTTTGTTGAACCCAAGTGTTGACTTGGAAAGTTGTAAGCCTTTAGGGCATTTACTTTTGTTGTCAACATGTAATTTCTTTTGCAAGAATAGTCTGATGAATGGGAATATATTTATTTCTCTTATGTTTATGGACATCGCGAATGTATGCTTTGTGGGTTTATTTTAAGGGCGTTACAACTTGGTATCAGAGCGTACCGGATTTGAATACTTTAGGTGCGTGGGAAGTGGTTAGTACCACAATGGGTTTGTCTCGCTTGTTAGAGACTTATGTGTGACATTATGTGTTTGTTCGATAACATGTTTATGTGACTATTTGGCTATGGGATTTAGTTTCTAGGATGTTGATTGGATCCTTGGGTTTCTGTGAGTCTTGTTGGAAAAGCACTTGATCAATGCTGTTTCTAACCGGAACTCTAGTAACGCCTCGGGACTATCATTATCCAGAAATGAAATTCGTAGGTGCTTATGTGATTATGTGCTTACGTGGAATGAATTACAGTTGTCTAATGTATTAGGACGCGAGTGTTATAGCTTCGACACATTTGTGAATGTGCTAATGTCTTCGTTACCTTTATTAGGATGTCAGGACGAGGATAAGGTGGTAGGCGTGATAGGCGTGCTAGGCAGGAGATCCCTGTACCGGATGAGATTCCGATGCAGTAGGAGGGGGTTGGTCAGGCCAATGTGGCCAAGCCAGTAGGTCAGCAGGCCATGGGCGCCTTAGCCCGCGAGATAGCAGGAGCTTTGAGGGAATCCATGGGCATTCTCAGAGCTGAGAATCAAGTCCCAACCCAGGTTGTTGATGCAGGGCCTTCTTTTCTAAAGAGGGAGTTTTTCCGGTCAAATCTAGATGAGGTTGTCGGTGATCCGAAAGAGCCACTTAAGGTTGATGAGTGGTTGGAACAAATGACTAAGACGTTTGAGATGTTTTGCATCGAAGACGGGGCATTGAAGGTGACCTTGGCATCTTTCCAGCTTAAGGGGGATGCGGGTCAGTGGTGAAAGTTCATGAGGGGTTGTATTGGTGGCACATGGGAGGCCTTTATAGATGCTTTCCGGGAGAAGTTCTTATCTCCAGCTGCCAGGGAGAAGCTGAGGGACCAGTTTTGTCAGCTTAAGCAGCTGAGTTCTTCAGTGGCCGAGTTTGAGGCCACATTTACTAGTTTATCCAGGTTTGCACCTGAGCTTGTGGTGTTTGAAGAACGCCGTTGTCTGGAATTTGAGAAGAAGTTAAGGCACGGGCTCAAGATGAGAGTTGGGGGGTCTATGACCCGGGAGCATGGGCGCCTTGTGGATGCTGCGGCCCATATGGAGATTATGATGCAGGAGGAGGAGGAGAGGATGAGGGGCTCCAAGAGGAGTAAGGATGGCCAGGGAGATGGTAGGAGGCAGATGGGCTCTAACCCTCAGCAGTCCCAGGGTGCATTTGCTAGATCGACCTTTCCAATGCCGAGTGCAGGCTCGGGGAGAGGTAGTCAGGGAAAAATTACATGTTACAAGTGTGGTCAGCTAGGCCACAAGTCTCCAGCTTGCCCGCGGAGGGTAGGAGGTCAGAGAGCAGCTTCATCTTCGGCTCGACCTCAGAGCTAGAGTCAGGTCAGAGGCCAGCCGCTCTCTTGTTACCAGTGTGGTTAGTCGGGGCACCTGATGAGGTTTTTCCTGTAGTTGAGTGCCACATCGGGTGCTTCTAGTTCTAGGCAGACGCAGAGTTTTCAACCAGCACAGTCAGTACAGGCCTCGAGGGCCAATCAGGGGGCTTCATCGTCTCAGTCTGTGCAGCAGTCTTTTGCTCATAGGGGTGAGCAGGTAGATCAGGGGCCTACAGGGCGTGTGTATGCTGTTACCGCGCAGGATCTAGTACCGGCTCCATCTGTTATAAGAGGTACCTTTTCGTTTTGCAACTCGGTTGCCAATGTATTGATTGATACGGGTGCATCTCATTCCTTTATATCTGCCGCATTTGCATCTATTTTGGGGCTAGAGTTGGCACAGTTAGCATCTCCTATTTGTGTAGTATCACCTGTTGGGGGTGAATTGATTTTGAAATAGGGGTGTCAGGGCTGTGATATAGAGGTCGCCGACCGCCGGCTTCCATTTTCTTTTGTAGTTATGACTATGCCGGGTTTTGATGTGATTTGGATATAGAATGGCTATCGTCATACCGGGCTGTTATTGATTGTTACCGCCAGTGGGTCACAGTATGTACCTTGAGCGGGGATTGTTTCCATTTCTTGGGAGATTGGGTTGGTAGTGGGTTGCCAGCGATGTATGATCCGCGAGGGCGGAGTGAGCTTAGTGGTCTTCTCGCTAGCTTTATGAGTAATGAGTGTGATGAGATCCAGATTAGGTTGCCGAGAGTGGTTTGCGAGTATTTGGATGTTTTTCCCGAGGACCTTGTTAGTTTACCACCTCATCGAGAGATTGAGTTCTCTATTGACTTAGTGCCTGGCACGGCACCGATTTCCATGGCACCTTATCGTTTTGCCCCAGCCGAGTTGACTGAGTTGAAGATTCAACTCCAGGAGTTGCTAGATAAGGGTTTTTTCCGCCTTAGTGTTTCGCCGTGGGGAGCACCGGCCCTCTTTGCTAAAAAGAAAAATGGTGCCTTGAGACTGTATCGATTACCGGAAGTTGAATCGGGCAACGGTTAAGAATAAGTACCGTATGCCTCGTATTGACGATTTGTTTGACCAGTTAAAGGGGTCCCGTTGTTTTTGTAAGATAGATTTGAGATCAGGTTACCGCCAGTTGAGGGTCAGGGAGGAGGATATTCCGAAGACGGCATTCCGTACGCGGTATGGCCACTATGAGTTTCTGGTGATGCCATTTGGGCTCACCAATGCACCAGCAGTATTTATGGATTTGATGAACCGGATCTTCCCAGAATTCTTAGATCGTTTTGTAGTCGTTTTCGTAGACGACATTCTGATTTATTCACCGTCTGAGGAGGAGCACAAGGAACACTTGAGAGTGGTGCTTGAGTTGCTTAGAGCTCATAAGCTGTATACCAAGTTTGGGAAGTGTGAGTTCTGGCTAAGAGAGGTCAAATTCTTAGGCCACGTGGTTTCCGGGGAAGGGGTGTTTGTTGATACATCCAAGATTGAGGCAATGCAAGATTGGGCACAGCCTAAGAGTGTTTTTGGGATCCACAGTTTTCTGGGATTAGCTGGGCATTACCGCCGATTTGTGAAGGATTTCTCCAAACTAGTTTCGCCGTTGACTAGATTGACGCGGAAAGGGGTCAAATTCGTATGGAGTGAGACTTGTAAAAAGTCGTTCCAAGAGTTGAAAGTTAGATTGACCACCGCTCCGGTTTTGATTATTCCAGAGAGAGGGTTGGGTTGTGCGGTTTATTGTGATGCCTCATGAGAGGGTTTGGGTTTTGTGATGATGCAAGAGGGGAAAGTGGTAGCCTATGGCTCGCAGTAGTTGAAAATACACGAGAGGAATTACCCTATGCATGACCTAGAATTAGCAGCAGTGATCTTTGCCTTGAAGATTTGGAGGCATTATCTGTATGGTGAGAGGTTTGAGGTCTTCTCAGACCATAAGAGTTTGAAGTACCTATTTACACAGAGGGACTTGAATTTGAGGCAGAGGAGGTGGATGGAGTTCATCGAGGACTATGATTTTGAGTTGCACTATCACCCGGGAAAGGCCAATATTGTGGCCGATGCCCTTAGTAGGAAATCCATTAGTGATGTTACTTGTATAGCCATCCGGGAGTGGGAGATGTTAAGTGCACTTGGCGAGTTTGATTTGCTTCTGGGCGAATCCGTTGAGGCTACGGCCTTGTTTTCTGTTGTTGCGCAACCTACACTTGTGACTCGAGTGTTAGAGGCGCAGAGAGGTGACCTTGAGGTAGAATCCCTCCGAGAGAAGATCTCCAATGGGAAGGTTGAAAAGGGTTTGGCTGTGTATCCCAAGCTGAGTGTGAGATACCGAGACCGTTTGTTTGTGTCGGAGTCTTGCCGAGAGGAGGTACTCCGAGAGTTTCACCATTTACGTCTTACAGTGCATCCAGGAGGCACTAAGATGTATCGTGATTTGGGTCGCCCGTTTTGGCGGCGAGGTATGGAGAAAGATGTGGCAGTGTTTGTGTCTAAGTGCCTTACTTGTCAGCAAGTGAAGGCCGAGCATCAAAGGCCAGCGGGTTTGTTTCAACCCTTGCCTATTGCTGAATGGAAGTGGGAGCATGTCACTATGGACTTTGTTGTAGGTCTTCCGAGGACTCAGCGGGGTAGTGATGCTATTTGGGTGGTTGTAGACCGGTTGACTAAGTCGGCGCACTTTATCCTTATGCGCATGAAGGATTCGATAGATCATCTTGCCGACTTGTATATTCGGGATATAGTGAGGTTGCACAGGGTCCCAGCGTCGATCGTCTCAGATAGAGATCCACGTTTTACTGCTAGGTTGTGGCAGAGTTTGCAGAGTGCCTTGGGCACTAGATTAACCTTTAGCACGGCTTATCATCCTCAGACTGACGGGTAGTCCGAGCGTACTATTTAGATCCTTGAGGATATGCTTCGAGGTTGTGTTCTTGACTTTAGTGGGTCGTGGGAAAGGCACTTGCCCTTGGTGGAGTTTGCCTACAATAACAGTTTCCAGTCAAGCATCGGTATGGCACTGTTTGAGGCCTTGTATGGCCGACTGTGTAGGTCTCTGGTATGTTGGGCTGAGGTGGGTGATGCACCTTTGTTGGGCCCGGATTTGGTAAGGGAAACGACGGAGAAAGTTGAGCTTATTCGTAGGAGGTTTGTTACAGCCCGAGTCACCAAAAGAGTTATGCCGACTGTAGGAGGAGGCCTTTGGCATTTGAGGCGGGTGATCATGTTTTTCTGAAAATATCACCTAGGCGGGGTTTGATAAGGTTTGGGAAGAGTGGGAAGTTGTCCCCTCGGTTTATCGGTCCCTTTGAGATCCTTGAGAGGATTG
Organism: Camellia sinensis; assembly: GCF_055761805.1. Lineage (NCBI taxonomy): Eukaryota > Viridiplantae > Streptophyta > Magnoliopsida > Ericales > Theaceae > Camellia > Camellia sinensis. The sequence goes on from NC_138975.1 coordinate 112,711,133, forward strand.
GGGAGGTTGCTTAACATTTAGCTTTACCGCCACAATTGTCCGGGGTGCATGATGTGTTTCATGTTAGTATGCTTCAGAAGTACGAGCCGGATCCATCACATGTATTGGATTGGACCGACTTTGAGGTTGATGAGGATGCCTCGTATGAGGAGAGACCGGTTCGGGTCTTGGATATGCGGGATCAAGTCTTGCGAGGCAAGACCATTCCCTTAGTGAAAGTTTTGTGGAAGCATCACGGAGTGGAAGAAGCCACTTGGGAATGTGAGTTGGATGTCCGTGAGAAATATCCAGACTTGTTTGTTAATGTGTAATCATGTATCGGTAATTTGGTAATATTGATGAACTTTAAGAGCATTGAATATGTCTTAGGTTGTAAAACATTGTAAATGTTTCGGTTTATGGAAGTTTGTTTTAACATTGCATATGTTAATTCTGTTTTAGAAATGCAAATATAATATTGGCATTGAATATGGTTTGAGATGCACGTTGATAATGCATGTTGGAGATTATGTTGTACCTTGCCTCTGGGATAGAGATGGGATGACCGGTGATGGGTCAGGTTATGGAATGTTGGTTGTCCCTTTACTGTTTAGTTATATTCCGGACTCGGTTCCGTGGAATTGGTAGTTGTATCTATCTTGTTGTCGTCCTTTAAATCCATTTGTTTGACTTTTAGCATGCGTTGGGCTTGGTTGTTACAGGTTGGTAGAGCTTTGCCTCCCATTGTTGTTGCCCAGCTTTTGAGTGGTCCGCTCGAGCGGGTCATTTTGCGCTCAAGCGGGGTTTACACCCTTCCAGTATTTCGAGTCCCTGCAAAACTTCTGCAAGTGTGTTTTCTACGCTCGAGCGGGTTTCTTACGCTCGAGCGGGTTGCGCTTGAGCGGGCTTGTTGGCGCTCGAGCGGGTAGTACCTCGTTGGTGAAAGTTCTGGGAGATGAAAATCTACGCTCGAGCGGACTGGTTTTCGTGCTCGAACGGATGTACTTTATTCTTGTGTCTTGGTGCTCGAGCAGACTTTCTTGCGCTCGAGCAGACCTAGTTTTTTGTTCTTGATGCTCGAGCGTTGTGTTTTCCGCTCGAGCGGAAATGTCGTATAACGGAGGGCAGCTGGGCATTTTTGAACCATTTTCTACACTCCCACTCTCTCTCTTACTTTCCCAAAAACGTTTTTGAGAGCCTCTCTCTCTAGAAACTCCCTTCTCTCTAGGGTTTGATCTAGTTAGAGTGCTTCCCTCCCCTTTGGCCATTGTAAAAGTTAGGTTGATCGTCGAGGGCTACATTTTGATCCGGGAAACTTGTGATTTGGAGCAACTTCATTTTCGTCATCTTCTTCGTTGGGTGTCATCATTTGAGGTAGGGATTCCTACTCACTCCTATGGTCTTTGACATAGATTTTTGGTTGTTTTGATAAAGTGTTGAAGTTGGGTAATTTTGGGACTTAGAGTTTCAAATGTTAAAAGAGGGTTTTGTTATTTTGATTCTAAAATGTGTATTGTGGGTTTCAAAATAATGATATTGTTGTTGGTTGTTGATATATTGACCATTGGGTCAATATTGGGAAATGGGGTAGAAAACCCTAATCGGTTGTATAAATTAATTGGTATGATTAATTTGGGAAGATTGTGGTTTTATAGAATTGAGTTGGAAATAATGAAATTGGCTCATTATATTGTAGAATAGTGGAGTTGGATTTATTAATCGCGCACTCTTGAAAACATTGATATTTTATCTGTTGGAGCTTTTATTATCTGTTTAGAAATAATTGCTTGGGCTACCGGTGGAGGGTAGTTTTGATTGTTGTAAACAATGCATGACGATTAGGCAAACTAAAACTAATCAATTGGATATGTCATAGAGTATGACGGTTGATAGAATACATTAACGTTATGTATTGATTGATTGTGTATATGACCGATGTGTATATATGTTGCGTGTGTGTGTGGGAGGAGATAGGGGATGTACTCCACAGTTTAGGAAAAGATAGGGGTTGGACCTCTAAACCGGATGTTGTTTGGGAGGAGATAGGGGATGGACTCCACTGATACAACTCATATGCTTGTCAGTTAACGTGTTGATACAGCTAATATGCTTATCTATGGAAGTGTCGATACAACTCATATGCTTATCTTTGGAAGTGTTGATATAGCTAATATGCATATCTGTTGAAATGTGGATACAGCTTGTATGCTTATCTGTTGAGATGTTGATGTAACTAGTATGTTTATCTATTGTAAAATGGGAAACGTTTAATATGAGTCATTGTCTCATACAAGTGGTTGGCCAGGTTCTGAGCCGTTGATGCAAATTGTGAAATTGATAAGAAATGGAAAATGAAATGAAACATGAACACAGTGGTTATGAATTGGTTTATGAAAATTGAACATTTATCAATTGCTAATGTCTTAGTCATTGCTCATACTGTGTTTAGCATATTTCTACTGGGCGTTGGCTCACCCTAGATGGGACATTATTTTCAGGTATAGGTAGTATGCCACCTCCAAGGACATAGCTTGGATGATGATGAGAGTTGAAGACTCTTTTTGTTTATTTTGTTTGTATTACATGTATATCAAGCCAAGGGCTTATTTTGTATAGAGTTAGTACTCTTCTTTTGTGTAACAAGGTGTTGACTTGGAAAGCTGTAAGCCCATAGGGCATTTGCTTTTGTTGTTAAAATGTAATACTGTTGTAAGAACTACTCTAATAAATAGAAATGGTTGGTTTCTTTTATATCAATGCATGTTTAAAGTGATGGGTTTTATGTATTATTTTGAGGGCGTTACAACTTGGTATCAAAGCATACCGGGCTCGAATACTTTGGGTACGTGGGAAGTGATTAGGATCACAATGGGTTTGTCTCATTTGATAGAGACTTAGATGTAGTGTTATGTGCTTATATGCTAACATGTTTATGTGACTATGTGGGTATGGAATGTAGTTTCTAGGATGTTGATTGGATCCTTGGGTTTCTAGGAGTCTTGTTGGAAAAGCACTTGATCAATGTTGTTTCTAACCGGAACTCTATTAGCGCCTCGGGATTATCATTATCCGGAAATGAAATTCGTAATTGCTTATGTGATTATGTGCTTATGTGGAGTGAATTACAGTTGTTTATGAATTAGGACGTGAGTGTTATAGCTTCGGCACATTTGTGAATGTGCTAATGGCCTTGGTTACCTTTATTAGGATGTCAGGACGAGGGCGTGGTAGGCGTGGCAGGCGTGGTAGGCAGGAGATGCCTTTACCGGATGACATTCCGGCACAACAGGAGGGAGTTGGTCAGGCCAATGTGGCTGAGCCAGTGGGTTAGCAAGCTATGAGTGCCTGGGCCCGAGAGATAGTAGGAGCTTTGGGTATTCTCAGAGCTGGGAGTCAGGAACAGGCCCACGCAGCTGAGGCAGGGCCTTCCTTCTTGAGGAGGGAATTCTTCCGGTCCAATCCGGACGAGTTTGTTGGGGATCCGAAAGAGCCACTTAAGGTTGACGAGTGGTTGGAATAGATGGAGAAGACGTTCGAGATGCTTGGCATCGAGGACGGGGCTCTAAAGGTGACCTTGGCATCCTTCCAACTAAAGGGAGATGCGGGTCAATGGTGGAAGTCAGAGAAGGGCAGTGTTGGTGGTGCATGGGAGGCTTTTGTGAATACCTTCCAGGAGAAGTTTTTATCTGCAGCTGCTAGGGAGAAGCTGAGGGAGCGGTTTTGCCAGCTTAAACAGCAGAGCTTGTCAGTGGCCGAGTTTGAGGCTACTTTTACTAGTCTGTCCAGGTTTGCACCTGAACTTGTGGCGTCCAAGGAACGCCGTTGTTTTGAGTTTGAGCGGAAGTTGAGGCATGGACTCAAGTTGAGAGTTTGAGGGTCCTTTATCCGAGAGTACAGACGTTTAGCTGATGCTGCAGCTCATATGGAGATTATGATGCAGGAGGAGGATGAAGGGCAGAGAGGCTCCAAGAGGAGCCAAGATGGTCAGGGTGACGGCAAGAGATAGAGGGGTTCTAACCCTCAGCAATCTTAGGGTGGTTTGGCTAGATCGACCTTTCCAGTGCCCAGTGCGGGCTCTGGGAGAGGTAGTCAGGGAGGCTTGACTTGTTTTGCGTGTGGCCAGCTGGGTCACAAGTCTTCGGTTTGCCCGCAGAAGGGAGGGGGTCAGCGAGCTACTTCTTCTTCAGCTAGACCTCAGGGCCAGAGTCAGGGCAGGGGCCAGCCTTTGTCTTGCTATCAGTGTGGTCAGCCTGGGCACCTGAAGAGGTATTGCCCACAGTTGAGTGCCACTTCAGGAGCGTCTAGTTCTAGGCAGACGCAGAGTTATCAGCCAGCTCAGTCTGTGCAGGCCTCGAGGGCCAATCCGGGAGCTTCGTCATCCCAGTTAGTGCAGCAGTCTTTTGCTCCTAGAGGTGAGCAGGTAGATCAGGGGCCTACAGGGCGCGTGTATGCTGTTACCGCGCAGGACCTAGTACCGGCTCCATCAGTAGTGAGTGGTACCTTTCTGTTTTGCAACTCGGTTGCTAGTGTATTGATTGATACGGGTATATCTTATTCTTTTGTATCTGCTACATTCGCATATGTGTTGGAGTTGGAGTTGGCACAGTTAGCATCTCCTATTTGTGTTGTATCACCTGTTGGGGGTGAATTGATTTTGAAACACGGATGTAGAGGTTGTGATATAGAGGTCGCCGACCATAGGCTTCCTTTTCCTTTTGTTGTCATGCCCATGAAGGGTTTTGATGTTATTTTGGGTATGGACTGGCTATCATCATACCGGGCTGTTATTGATTGCTACCGCCAGAGGGTCACAGTTTGTACCTTGAGCAGGGAGTGTTTCCATTTCTTGGGGGATCGGGTTGGTAGTGTGTTGCCACCGATGTATGATCCGCGAGGGCGGAATAAGCTTAGTGGTCTACTTGCTAGCTTTATGAGTGGTGAGTGTGATGAGACCCAGATTGTATTACCGAGGGTGATTTGTGAGTATTCGAATGTTTTTCCCGAGGATCTCGTTAGTTTGCTACCTCACCGAGAGATAGAATTCTCTATTGATTTAGTGCCCGGCACAGCGTCGATTTCTATGGCACCTTATCATTTTGCCCTAGCCAAGTTGAGTGAGTTGAAGATTCAGCTCCAGGAATTGCTAGATAAGGGTTTTGTTCGCCTTAGTGTTTCACCGTGGGGAGCACCGGCCCTCTTTGTTAAAAAGAAAGATGGTGCCTTGAGATTGTGTATCGACTACCGAAAGTTGAATCGGGCTACGGTTAAGAATACGTACCCTATAACCCGTATAGATGATTTGTTTGACCAGTTGAAGGGCTCCTGTTGTTTCTCTAAGATAGACTTGAGATCGGGTTACCACCAGTTGAGGGTCAGGGAGGAGGACATTCCTAAGACGGCATTCCGTATGCGGTATGGCCATTATGAGTTTCTGGTAATGCCATTCGGGCTTACCAATGCACCAGCAGTCTTTATGGACTTGATGAACCGGATCTTCCGGGAATTCTTAGATCGATTTGTGGTCGTTTTCGTGGACGACATTCTTATCTATTCATCTTCTGAGGAGGAGCACGAGGAACACTTGAGAGTGGTGCTTGAATTGCTTAGAGCCCATAGGCTGAATGCCAAGTTTGGGAAGTGTGAGTTCTGGCTAGGAGAGGTCAAATTCTTAGGCCATGTGGTATCCGGGGAAGGGGTGTCTGTTGATACATTCAAGGTAGAGGCAGTGCAAGATTGGGCACAGCCTAAGAGTGTGTTTGAGATCCGAAGTTTTCTAGGATTAGCTGGGTATTACCGTCGGTTTGTGAAAGATTTCTCCAGGCTAGCTTCGCCGTTGACTAGATTGACGTGGAAAGGGGTCAAGTTTACGTGGAGTGAGACTTGCGAAAAGTCGTTCCAGGAGTTGAAAGTTAGATTGACCACCGCTCCGGTTTTGATTATTCCGGAGAGAGGGTTGGGTTATGTGGTTTATTGTGATGCCTCACGAGAGGGTTTGGGTTGTGTGTTGATGCAAGAAGGAAAAGTGGTAGCTTATGGCTCACATCAGTTAAAAATACACGAGAAGAATTACCCTACACACAACCTAGAGTTAGCAGCAGTGATCTTCGCCTTGAAGATTTGGAGGCACTACCTTTATGGTGAGAGGTTCGAGGTGTTCTCGGACCACAAGAGTTTGAGGTATCTATTTACACAGAGAGACTTGAATTTTAGGCAGAGGAGATGGATGGAGTTCATTGAGGACTACGATTTTGAGTTGCATTATCACCCGGGAAAGGCCAATGTTGTGGCCGATGCCCTTAGTAGGAAACCCATTAATGATGTAGCTTGTATAGCCATCCGGGAATGGGAGATGTTGGGTGTACTTGGTGAGTTTGATTTGCTTCTGGGCGAATCTGTTAAGGCTGCGGCCTTGTTTTCTGTTGTTGCGCACCCTACACTTGTGACACGAGTGTTAGAGGCACAGAGAGGTGACCTTGAGGTAGAATTCCTCCTAGAGAAAATCTCCAGTGGGAAGGTTGAGAAGGGTTTGGCAGTGTATCATGACTAGAGTGTGAGATACCGAGACCGTTTGTTTGTGCCGGAGTCTTGCCGAGAGGAAGTACTCCGAGAGTTCCATCATTCACGCCTTGCGGTGCATCCGGGAGGCACTAAGATGTATCGAGATTTGGGTCGCCCGTTTTGGTGGCGGGGTATGAAGAGAGATGTGGTTTTTTTCGTATCGAAGTGCCTTACTTGCCAGCAAGTGAAGGCCGAGCATCAGAGGCCAGCGGGTTGGCAGCAACCCTTGCCTATTGCCGAGTGGAAGTGGGAGCATGTCACTATGGACTTCATTGTAGGTCTTCTGAGGACTCAGCGGGGTAGTGATGCCATTTGGGTGGTTGTAGACCGGTTGACTAAGTCGGCACACTTCATTCCTATGCGCGTGAGAGATTTAGTAGATCATCTCGCCGACTTGTATGTTCGGGACATAGTGAGATTGCATGGGGTCCCAGTGACGATCGTCTCAGATAGAGATCCTCGTTTTACTAATAGGTTGTGGCAGAGTTTGCAGAGTGCCTTGGGCACTAAGTTGACCTTTAGTATGGCTTATCATCTTCAGACTGACAGGCAGTCCGAGCGTACTATTCAGATCCTTGAGGATATGCTTTGAGGTTGTGTCCTTGACTTTAGTGGGACGTGAGAGAGGCACTTGCCCTTGGTGGAGTTTGCCTACAACAACAGTTTTCAGTCTAGCATCGGTATGGCACTGTTTGAAGCCTTGTATGGCCGACTGTGTAGGTCTCTAGTGTGTTGGGCCAAGGTGGGTGATGCACCTTTGTTAGGTCCGGAGTTGGTTAGGGAGACGACGGAGAAAGTTGAGCTTATCCGTAGGAGGCTTGTTACAGCCCAGAGTCGCCAAAAGAGTTATGCCAACCGTAGAAGGAGGCCTTTGGCGTTTGAGGTAGGTGATCATGTCTTCTTGAAAATATCACCTAGGCGAGGTTTGATGAGGTTTGGGAAGAGTGGGAAGTTATCCCCTCGGTTTATCGGTCCTTTTGAGATCCTTGAGAGGATTGGGGAGGTTGCTTATCGTTTAGCCTTACCACCGCAGTTGTCCGGAGTGCATGACGTGTTTCATGTGAGTATGCTTCGAAAGTATGAGCCGGATCCATCCCATGTGTTAGATTGGACCGACTTAGAGGTAGATGAGGATGCCTCGTATGAAGAGAGACTGGTTCGGGTCTTGGATAGGCGGGATCAAGTCCTGCGTCGCAAGACCATTCCTTCGGTAAAGGTTTTGTGGAAACATCATGGAGTGGAGGAAGCCACTTGGGAACGTGAGTTAGAAGTCTGTGAGAAATATCCGGACTTGTTTGTTGATGTGTAACCATGCATTGGTAATTTTGTAATATCGTTGAAATTTAAGAGCATTATATATGTCTTAAGTTGTAAAACATTGTGAATGTTTTGGTTAATGGAAATTTGTTATAACATTGAATATGTTCAATGTATTGTAGAAATGGAGATATATCATGAATATTGAATATGATATGAAATTGTGAAACATGTGTGCAGAAATTATTGAATTTCGGGAAAAGCATGTTATTGATACATATTGAGATATGTGGTGAATTGCCTCTTGAATAGAGATGGAAAGACTGGTAATGGGTCAAGTTGTTAAATTTCGCATTGTAACAATGTTGGGAATTGAGAAAATCTTGTTTTTGAAAAACTTGTATTTAATTTCGGGGACGAAATTCTTTAAGGGGGGGAGGTTATAGCAATCCTGGTTGTCCCTTTACTGTTTAGTTGTATTCCAGACTCGGTTTCGTGGAATTGGTAGTTGTATCTATCTTGTTGTCGTCCTTTAAATCCATTTGTATGAGTTTTAGCATGTGTTGGGCTTGGTTGTTACAGGTTGGTAGAGCTTTGCCTCCCATTGTTGTTGCCCAGTTTTTGAGTGGTCCGCTCGAGCGGGTCATTTTGCGCTCGAGCGGGGTTTACACCCTTCCAGCATTTCAAGTCCCTGCAAAACTTGTACAGGTGTGTTTTCTACGCTCAAGCGGGTTTCTTACGCTCGAGCGGGTTGTGCTCGAGCGGGCTTGTTGGCGCTCGAGCGGGTAGTACCTCGTTGGTGAAAGTTCTGGGAGAAGAAAATCTATGCTCGAGCGGACTGGTTTTTGCGCTTGAGCGGATGTACTTTATTCTTGTGTCTTGGCGCTCGAGCGGACTTTCTTGCGCTCGAGCAGACCTAGTTTTTTGTTCTTGACGCTCAAGCGTTATGTTTTCCGCTTGAGCGGAAATGTCATATAACAGAGGGCAGCTGGGCATTTTTGAACCATTTTCTACACTCCCACTCTCTCTCTTACTTTCCCAAAAACGTTTTTGAGAGCCTCTCTTTCTAGAAACTCCCTTCTCTCTAGGGTTTGATCTAGTTAGAGTGCTTCCCTCCCCTTTGGCCTTTGTAAAAGTTAGGTTGATCGTCGAGGGCTACATTTTGATCCGGGAAACTTGTGATTTGGAGCAACTTCGTTTTCGTCATCTTCTTCGTTGGGTGTCATCATTTGAGGTAGGGATTCCTACCCACTCCTATGGTCTTTGACATAGATTTTTGGTTCTTTTGATAAAGTGTTGAAGTTGGGTAATTTTGGGACTTAGTGTTTCAAATGTTAAAAGAGGGTTTTGTTATTTTGATTCTAAAATGTGTATTGTGGGTTTCAAAATAATGATATTGTTGTTGGTTGTTGATATATAGACCATTGGGTCAATATTGGGAAATTGGGTAAAAAACCCTAATCGGTTGTATAAATTAATTGGTATGATTAATTTGGAAAGATTGTGGTTTTATGGAATTGAGTTGGAAATAATGAAATTGGCTCATTATATAGTAGAATAGTGGAGTTGGATTTATTAATCGCTCACTCTTGAAAACATTGATATTTTATCTGTTGGAGCTTTTATTTTCTGTTTAGAAATAATTGCTTGGGCTACCGGTGGAGGGTAGTTTTGATTGTTGTAGACAATCCATGATGATTAGGCAAACTAAAACTAATCAATTGGATATGTCATAGAGTATGACGGTTGATAGAATACATTAACGTTATGTATTGATTGATTGTGTATGTGACCTATGTATATATATGTTGCGTGTGTGTGTGGAAGGAGATAGGGGATATACTCCACGGTTTAGGGAAAGATAGGCGATGGACCTCTAAACCGGATGTCGTTTGGGAGGAGATAGAGGATGGACTCCACTGATACAGCTCATATGCTTGTCAGTTAACGTGTTGATACAGCTAATATGCTTATCTATGGAAGTGTTGATACAACTCATTTGCTTATCTTTGGAAGTGTTGATATAGCTAATATGCATATCTGTTGAAATGTGGATACAGCTTGTATGCTTATCTGTTGAGATGTTGATACAACTAGTATGTTTATCTATTGTAAAATGGGAAACGTTTAATATGAGTCATTGTCTCATACAAGTGGTTGGCCAGGTTCTGAGCCGTTGATGCAAATTGTGAAATTGATAAGAAATGGAAAATGAAATGAAACATGAACACAGTGGTTATGAATTGGTTTATGGAAATTGAACATTTATCAATTGCTAATGTCTTAGTCATTGCTCATACTGTGTTTAGCATATTTCTACTGGGCGTTGGCTCACCCTATATGGGACATTATTTTCAGGTACAGGTAGTATGCCACCTCCAAGGACATAGCTTGGATGATGATGAGAGTTGAAGACTCTTTTTGTTTATTTTGTTTGTATTACATGTATATCAAGCCAAGGGCTTATTTTGTATAGAGTTAGTACTCTTGTTTTGTGTAACCAGGTGTTGACTTGGAAAGCTGTAAGCCCATAGGGCATTTGCTTTTGTTGTTAACATGTAATACTGTTGTAAGAACTACTCTGATAAATAGAAATGGTCGGTTTCTTTTATATCAATGCATGTTTAAAGTGATGGGTTTTATGTATTATGTTGAGGGCGTTACAAGAATTGAGGAAAACTTGTTTTTGAAAACTTGTATCTAATTTCGGGGACGAAATTCCTTAAGGGGGGAGGTTATAGCGATCCCGGTTTTCCCTTCCTTTGTTTATTGTATTCCGGACTTGGTTCCGTGGTTATGTTGTTGTCTTATTCTCATTTTCATCCTTCACTCTTTGTATTAGAGTCTTGGGTTGTGTTGGGAAAGTTTGGAACCGGTTGGTTGTTTTTAGAAACTAAAAGTTGATGCCCAGATTTTGGCCTTCATGCTCGAGCAGGGCTTTTGACGCTTGAACGGGCCCTTTGTTGTTGCTTATCTGCTCGGGCGGGCGTTTTGACGCTCGAGCGTGAATATTCATCTCCCAGTATTTTCTCTGCAGGTCATCGTACGCTCGAGCGGGCCTTTTCGATTTTGTTCCTCCGCTCGAGCGGGGAGTATGACGCTCGAGCGGGGACCATGGTCTGCAAAACTTCTGGAAGTGTGCAATTGATGCTCGAACGGCGCTTTTTATGCTCGAGCGTGAGTCTGTGTCTGACGCTCGAGCGGGTAGTTCCACGCTCGAGCGGGGCGACTTTTATATTAGTCCGAAAAGTGACATTTTGGATCCCTTTTTGACTTTCTTTCTCTATCCAACTTTTTCGAAACCTCCATTGGAGAGCACCTCACTCTAGAACTCTAACTTCTCTCTAGGGTTTGATCTAGTAGGAGTGATCTTCTATGCTTAGGCCTTTGTAAAAAGTGTGGAGCTTGTTGAGGGCTACATTTTGATCAGAAAATATTGGGGTTTGAAGCACTTTCAAATTTCTTCATCTTCTCCTTTGAGCTCCGAATTTGAGGTAGGGATAACTACTCATTTTTATGGTCTTTGACATAAACTATTGGTCTTCTTGATGAAATGTTGAAGTTGGGTAATTTTGGGTGTTAGGGTTTCAAAATGAATAAAGAGGGGTTTGGTTATTTTGACTTATAAATGTGTATCTTGGGTCTTAAAATGATGGTATTGATGTTGTTGGTGATATATGGGACCTTTGGGTTATTGTAGAGAAAAAGGGGGAGAAAGACCTAAATTGTTGTATGAACTAATTTATATAATTAATTTGGGAATGTTATGGAGATATGGAATTGAGTTGGAAATAATGAAATTGGCTCATTATAAGAGGGAATGGTGGAGTTGGATTTATTAATCGCTCACTTATGAAACTGTTGTCAAATTATCTGTTGATGCATTTATTATCTGTTTAGAAATAAATTGCTATGAGATATTGGTGGATGATAGTCTTGATTGTTGTAGACAATGCATAATGATTAGGCGAATTAAAACTAATCAATTGATTATGTCATCAAATATGACGGTTGGAATAATACATCAAATTTATGTATTGACTACTCATGTATATGATATGTGTTTATATACATTGTGTTGTGTGGGAGGAGATAGGGGATGCACTCCATGGTTTAGGGAAAGATAGGGGATGGACTCCTAAACCGGATTTTGTTTGGAAGGAGACAGGGGATGAACTCCATTGATACAGCAAATCTGTGTATCATTTATGAAGTATGGAAGTGTTTTGATGTGGTATTGATATAGTAAGTATGTGTATCTATTGTGAATTATAGAAGTGTTTTGATATGAGTTATAGTCTCATTAAATTATTGGCCAGGTGATGAGCCTTATTCATATATTGAGAACTGGATAAGTAATGGAAAATGGAATGAAACATGGACATATTTGTCATGGGACTGGGTTGTTTGCATGTTGGGTTATGCGAGTTAAACATTTATCAAATGCTAATGTTTTAGTTATTGCTCATATTATGTTTAGCATATCTCTACTGGGCGTTGGCTCACCCTATATGGGACATCATTTTCAGGTGCAGGTGATATGTCACCTCGAAGGTCATAGCTTGGGAGGCTTAGAGGAGGAAGACCCTTTTTGTGATTATTTTGTGCATTTCATGTATATCAAGCCAAGGGCTTATTTTGTGTAAAGAGTTAGAACTCTATTTTTGTTGAACCCAAGTATTGACTTGGAAATTTGTAAGCCTTTAGGGTATTTACTTTTGTTGTCAACATGTAATTTCTTTTGCAAGAAAACTTTGATGAATGGGAATATATTTATTTCTCTTATGTTTATGGACGTCACAAATGTATGATTTGTGGGTTTATTTTGAGGGCGTTACAACTTATACTGCTCCTATTTTGGCTTTTGATCTTGACTTGGCTTCCTTTAGTGCTCAGATTGGTCAGCTTCAACATATACTGTCTACCTCTCAGCCATCCTTATCTGCCTCCGATGTTTCCTCTATTTATTCAGGTTTGCTTGGGTCTTCTTTAGGTATCTCTTCGTCGCTTTTGGATTTTTTACTCTGGTTTTTCTCATCATATGACTCCTCATCTCTCTTTGCTTCAAAATTATACTCCCTCTCCCTTTCCTTTTACTGTTAATGTTACTAATTGCTCTGGTATCTTTGTTATATCTGTTGGGTCATCATCTGCTATGTCTGTTGTCTCTATTCTATCTGTCTTATATGTTCCTCAATTATCTGTCAGTTTATTATCTATCAGTCAGCTTAGCACCTTTGGTTTTGATGTTGTCTTTTGTTCTTCTATCTGTTCTATGTAGGATCGGATGTCGAAGCAGCAAATTGGGACTGACCATAGAGTTGGAGACGTCTATGTGGTGGAGAACCTGTATCTACCGACGACTACGTCTCCGTTGTCTTTTCTTCTTTTCAGTTAGATTCTTTGTCAAGTCCTTTCTATTTGTGGCATTCCAGATTAGAGCATTTGTCTGCTAACCGCTTATGATCTTTAATTCAGTTAGGTATATTAGGTAAAATTTCTAGTAGTGAACATGGTTCGAATTGGTCCGGATGGGGGTAAAACCAAACCCAATCCGTTATCTACGTTTCTTGAAAAATCGGAACCAATCCAATCCTTTAAATTGTGGAACCAATCCGAACCAATCTATTTAAACAAGGATCGAATCAGCTTAGGGCCATGAATTCACATAATTAAGTAACAAAAAAAATATAGAACATTTTAATTTCATAAAACACATGAACATGACATCATATTAGTTCCACAATAGCAATGTGTCTTTCCACAATAACGACATATTGTTCTAGAATTTAAACAACTATAAGAAAACTGGTTCCATCATAAGTATTTAGACCATTACAAATTAAAACTAAAAACTAACAAACAAAAACAATAAAAGAAGATACTATGCGGATTTAGGTTTTATATGGAATAAGAGAAGATACTATGTGGGAGGGTGTATAATATAAATATAGGCTATTTGTATACAGTTCGGATTGATTTCAATCCGGAATCGAACCACGGATTCAAAAAACGAATCCAAGCCTACCGGATTGGACTGGATCAGATCGGATTACGGATTTTACAGATTCCTTACTTAGCCCTAAAAGTTCTCCTACTCAACTTACCGAGTGACAGGAGTGTAAACTTGCCAAAATGACAGCCTTACCTTTCCGTAAAAGTACTTTTATATTTAATACACCGTTTTCTTTAGTTTATATTCATGTTTGGGGTCCTTCTCCTATTCTCACTAAAGGGGGGTTTTGCATACTATGTTTCATTTGTTAATGACTACACCCATTACACTTGGATTTACCTTATGACTCATAAGTCTGACTTCTACCAGATATACCGTACTTTTCAGTCTACGGTCACTACACAGTTTGGGTCTACCATTAAATTGTTACAGTTTGACTTGGGTGGAGAATATCTTCAAACTGAGTTCTATGAATATTGGGCCAATTTGGGTACTATTCGCCAAGCTTCTTGTATTGATACACCTTTCTAAAATGGTCAAACTGAGCGTAAACACAGTCATCTCCTTGAGACAGTTAGGTTTCTCCTTCTCTCTGCCTCTCGTTTTGAGGTAAAGCAGTTCTTATTGCTGCTTTTCTTCTCAACCGTATGCCTACTCTCCTTCTCTTTGGTCTGTCTCCTTATGAGACTCTGTTTTCTCAACTTCCCAATTACTCACTCCTTCATGCGTCTGGGTTTGCTTGTTTTGTCCTTTTACCCTGTAAAGAAATTTTTTAATTTCTAGTGCAATCTTAGGAAAATAGATAACAAACTAAAAGAAAAAATAGGACACGAAATATGTAAGTGGCTGAGCCAGAAAGGTAACAAAAATAAGTATAAGAACAGATTATGCAAAACAAAAAAAAAAAAAAAAATGAGAGCATTTGATAACAAACAATAGAACAATGAAATTTTTTACAATTGAGCTGGCTAAGAAATTAACACTTTTGAGATAATTTATTATCTTAGATTTCTAATAATGGGGAAAAGTGAAAATTGAAAACCAAGAGATACTTAAGACTGAACAATTTCATTATCTAGATTCAATTATTAATAAGGATGGAGAGATTGGAGATGATGTGGCCATAAACTAAAGTAGGTTGGTTAGAGTGGAGGAATACTTTTGACATATTATGTGATCAACATATACCAACATAATTGAAATAAAAAAAATTATAGAATAGTTATAAGGTCAGCAATGCATCATGAGACAAACGTTAAGAAACTAAGAAATAACAAGTAAGTAAAATGAATGTAACTAAGATGAGAATGTTGGAGGTGGATGTGTGGTAAGACCATGAAAGGTAGAATCAAAAATAAATTTGTTTGTGAAATGGTAAAAGTAGCACCAATTGAACATAAGTTGAGAGGGAACAAATTATAATGGTTTTGTCATGTATAATCAAGACCGATAGAGGCAACAGCGAGGATGTTTGATAGGATCATGGTTCATGGAAACACTAGGGAGGAGGGAAAGACCTACTTTGACATAGGATAGTGTACTAAATAAGGATAACAATTTACTTAATATAAGCGAGCATATGGCCCTTGATAGAGTATAACAGAGAAAAATGATTCAGGTAGGTCACCTAATGTCAGGGCACTGAAGTCCAATCACTACCAAGATTTCCAATACAGTATCTGAATTTTCAGCAATCAAATAACACCTAGTCTCAAATATTGTAATCATAAGTAAATGCTAGAAGAAAATATCCCAGTTCATAAGAAACATTACTAGCAATTATAGCAATATGAGGAATCCTACCTTCATAAAAACACATCTCTGTGTGAACGTTGTCACTTTTATTTTTTTGTTTTTTTTTTTTGTTTTTTTAAAAAAGAATGCCCTTCATATCTAATAATTGCCACATTCAATAACTACTAAATGGTTATTTTCAATCATCAAACTGCCCAAAATTGCAAAATGATTTACTTCATTCATCTGTCCAAAAACTTAAATTTAAAATTATAATCGCATAGCATTTGCACCTACCACTAGTATATATGTATATATACATCTAGCCCCCAAATTACAAGTTATTCCGGTATCCAGAAATGCCCAATTCCCAAACATTTGGTCACTTTGGACAGTTCACTTCATTCCATGAATTAGCATAGGAAAAACATAGCCAACAAGTTATCCAATTTAACAAAATACACAAACAATGACAAGTTTTCTCATAGAAAAAACATATGATGCAAATCAAATCACAGCAAGGAAATGGAAATGGAAGAAAAAGGGTAGATATAGACACCCCATTTTTGACCGTCCTCAAGACTTGGACGTCACCGTTTGAACACCCGGTGATCATCCTTGTTTATGTTCGTCTCGAGTTCCCGGAGGTCTCGGATGCACGCCTTTAGGATCCCTCGACTCGACTGTTTTGTGTTTGGTTTTGCACCAACCACTTGTGTTTTGCCTTGAAGGGGCAGAGAATGGCTTGTGGGCCATCCCCACACATCACCGGCCATGGCTTGAGGCCACCGGCTGTGTTTTGCTTCCATCGGCCAAATGTTTGGCCGGCCGGCACTATAGATGACCGGCCGGCTATCTTTTTTTTGGTCAATTGTATTTTTGGACGGCCGATTACTGTGCATCTGCTTTTGTAGATATTTTTGTGCAGCTGGCATACACTTTCACCCCCTCCATACACGTGTATGGAGGGATTGCCCTCTTGTTAGCTTCTTTTGGAAGCTTTACAAGACCATTTGGTCTACAAAAGAGAGGCTCTTCTCTCTCGTTTAGGGTTAGACAAGTTAGGCATTATTTTTCAGCGCTTTGAGTTCTAGGGTTAGGGTTTGTATATATCCTATCTCTATATCTCTCTTTCTTGGTGTATTTGTGTGTGTTTTAGGCCTTAGTATTGCACACAAACACCCACTACTACACCATTCTCTTGGAACTGAGGTTCTAGAGGGTTGTTTTTGAAGTTTTGAAGCTGGTTTGGACCTAAGGAGACTGCTGGTCCACCATATGTGAAGAGGGTCTACAAGGGTAAGAAACTTGTCCCTTTTCTCTCATTTTTGCATAGCTTATTTACCTATCTTGCATCTGTTTTTGAGCTTAGTGTATAACATATAAAAGTTGTGTTTTTACTTGCTCTAAGTAGTTGCTTAAGGGTGTTTCAAGCTTTGGGGTTGTTTGACCCCTCTTAAGCCTTGAAAGGCTCCATTTTATGCCATTTTGGTTGAGCTCCGGGACCATTGTGTTTGGGCCTCCTCACCACTGAAATCTTGAGGGATTTCAGAGGTGAGGATGGTGCCTTGAGGTCCCAAGAAGGAGAGGGCCACCCCCTCTCCTTGTTGTCCTTGAAAAGGGCCATTTTTAGCCTCTTGAGGGAGCATATAGTTTGAGTATGTATTGACCATGCCTTGGCTGATTTTTAGGCTCATTATGTCATAACATAGCATTGTTGTGTGTTGGTTTTGGTACACCATGCTTGTCTAGCATACATGCCTTGTAATGCCATGATTTGCCTCAATACATGCATAACATTTAGACTACCATGCTTTTGTGTTTTGGCCAAGCTTTGTGAAGCTTATATGCATATTTTGATGTGCTAAGGGACTGTTTTAAGTCATTTGAGTCATCCATGCCTTGCTTTGTATAGCTACCATGTAATCCCTCTTGTATGTCTTAAGCTTTGGCCCTTCTAGCATGCCATCCTTGCTTTGTTTCAGTGGTTTGGAACCACTTGACATGTTATTTTAGACCTCATGATGTGCCCATATGCTTGCATTTGATCCCCCTTATATGTGTTTAAAGGTTGTTGCCTTATGCCCCTTGTTTAGGCCTTGGAGTATGCTTGCATTTTTAGACCACTTAGATGCCATCTAAGTACATCCTTAGCTTTGTTTAGGTCTACATTAGACCTATTTTAAGTCCCTTTGGCCTTGTGAGGCTTGGTTGACCTAGCCTTGGTTTACCTCCCCTTTGGCTTGCCTTAAGTCTTGGACCATTGTTGCATGTTTGGCTTGCCTTATTTACTTGGTTTGGCACCTTTATAACATGTTTTTCAGAGCTTTATGTGCATGCCATTGATCCATGTTTTGTCACTTTTAAGTGTGCTTAAAGGTTGCATGTTTGATGCTTGAGTGTTGGCCTATTAGCATGTGCATGTGTGTGTGTGTGTGTGTGTTGGCCCTCATTTCCATAACATTGGCTACTGTTTTGGACCTAGTTTAGGGCTGTCCAATCAGTGTAAGTCCCTTCCTTGCATGCCATTCAAATGTCATTACATTATTCCATGGTTGCATGCTTTGGTTGCATGTGTTGCATGCTTAAAAATCACTTGCATTGGGTATGCATCCTCTTGGTCAAGTTGTTAGCATATTTGTATGACTTGCAAGTTTGCATGGTTGAGTTGCACATTGCATACTTGATTAGCTTACATGGATTGCATGCCCAGTGAGCATTGTGCATTGCGTCTCCATGTTATACACTTAGGTTCACATGCTTAGGTTGCATTGTACTAGCATGCATGCTTGGCCTCTTGAATTGCTTGTGATAGAGGTTGAGTTCAATTTGTTTGTTTATGTGCATTGCATGACATTTGAAATAAAAACGCACAACTTGGTCTCTTGGGCCACCACGCATTGAAATGCGCGATTGGTGGTTCGAGAACCAAGGGCCGTATCCCTTTGAGTCACAAACATGACAAGGGATGTGTCGGTGCACACATTCGCTTGAATTGCATTGTCATGCAAAGCTTTGCCCTCTGCTGCTGTCAAACAGGTCCTGCGGGAATTTTCGGCTGATCGACTACACAGAGTGCCGACCGACCATCCATCGGTGGCCGATGGATTCATCTTTAGCCGATGACCACCAAATCAAAACCGGTGATGATCCCCTTTGGACGGTGGCATTCCCCAACATCCAGTGAGAACATCCTGAGACTTTGGCAGTTTTCAGAGGAGTATAGTAGGGAAAACAGAGGCAGCTTGCGCCTGGCAGTGGACTTCCGAGCAAGACCGAGCATGCATTGCATTGGGCTCTTTTCCCGAGGCCGTTTATCGCTTTCTTAGATTAGTTGATTTGCTTAACTAATTTAGTTGGTCTGTAATAATTAATTAGCTAGGATAGCTGGTTTGTTATTCGGACTGTATTATTCTTTCGGACCCTCCGAGCGAAGGCAATTGTGTAATAAGTGTGGGTGCGTGTATGCATGTCTTCCAACCCCTACTTCTTTCTCCCTTTTACTTACCTGCTTTGATGGTTAGTATTAGGGCATGTTTACTTTAGCATATCTTATGCTATGCATGCGTGCATCATTCATCAGTATTACATGCACCGGGCTCGGCACATCATGCTAACTGCATCGTATTGCAAATCTAACTTGAATACATGCTACTTGCCGCACTTTACATGCCATTTCAGGATTAGCCGAGCCTATCCTAATTGCATTCTGTATGCGTTGCATTAGCCACTTTAACATGGACTTGGATCATGCATGGTTTGCTAACATGTTCTTGTTTTTGGCACGGAGTACTAGGTAAGCTTTTATGCTTTAGCATCTTGCAGGAGTGTGAGTGTTTGCCATGACAGCATGCTTACCATGTGGCTAGATGCTTATGTGTTATAAACTGCCTGAATGCCTGTGGGTGAAGGTTGGATTGTTTGTGTTGGAACAACTCGTCGAAATCCGTATTTTAGCCTACTTGCGAGTAGCAAACCTCAAAACGTTTTTCGAAACAAACAGATATGCAATGCTTTGTTCCAAATTAGACGATCTAGTCTATACTTGTTTGCTGTGCTCATAACATAGTAATTCTAGGCTAATAAATGGAATAAGAACACATAACGTTTTCAAAAACGGATATCACGGTTAGTAGAGGCCGATCTTCGGATCGGGCGAGAGGGGGTGCTCATAGCTGACCTTCCCCAATCGTACCCTAGCTCCCCAGCCGAGGCAACTTTGGTGATGACGGACACGTGGCCTTTGGCACCGAGTCAGGGTTTCCTAAATTCCCCCTTAAAAAATATTTAGGTGGCGACTCTGTATCTGGCAAAGCAGTCCATGTTTGGCACTTCTTTTCTAAAAATCTGTTTTCTCAAAATGATTTGCTGGATTTGGACTCTTTGGTTCAGATTAAGAACCGTGACACAAATTGAGTCCGAACTGTAGCACGAAGGCCTCACGCGGGCGCGTCTACAGTTTCTGGCGACTCCGCTGGGGATTTAGAGAGCTTGACTCGAACTCGTGGTATCCTGTTTTGATTTCATTTATGTGTCTCTTTGCATTGCATGTGCATTGGTGCGCTTAAGACACCGTGTTTGCCATCTGCCATTCCTGAACGGTTTGTCAGAGGCTTGACTTTGTCAAAGCATGCCATAAGGCTGACCGGTTGTGGGCTCTAACAGTATGGGAACACAAACCCTGGTTTTACCGGGGCACCCTTTTCGACCATTCGACCTAGTGCATATCGAAATCCGTAGTGACCATTCCAAATTAGGACAGGTTGCTTACCCGATGTTAGGTTGTTTAAAAACTGCTGCGTGCATAGTGAAACCCTAGCTCCTGACAAAATAGGACAGGGAAACCCTACCCCCTCCATAGGGGTGTTTTGACTCTCTTTACTTGCTATGTGTTTTTAGAGTGTATCTATGCAGGGGAACATACATATCAGTTTACAAGTTTGAGTATCAGACCTGAGGGCATCAGTGTCAGTTTATGTGAATCAGTTATATCTGTGGGTATCTGATTCAGTATTTTGGGGGCAATGATTTCGGGCAAAAGTGATCAGTAGTAGAGTACAGTTATTCAGCTATACTAGCGTCTGTTCTGATTGGTCCGAAATGTTGCATGTTTTCTCTTTCAATTCAGAGAGTTGATACAGAATAGCTAGTGTTCCTCCTTGCTGAGACAAGACAGATATCTGATTCGTCAGTCGCCATTCAGCACACCGAACTTATCATGACGCAGAATTCAGAGGAGATTGTGGTTATGACGGCTGCATCAGATCAAGGAATCACTCTGCAAAGCGAGACCAATGTCGATGTACCGCATCCACCCAGGTCGCCTGTCGCGCACCCGGTTTGGACCCCCCAGTTGTATTAGGCTCGTGAGCCCACCACGTTTGAATTGATGGGAATGATAGGCGACCTCTAGAGATCCGTGGCCGATCTAGCCTATGGAATGTCGGCTTCGCCACCAGCGGCACCGTATGTCGAGAATTTCATACCACAGGAGCCCCCGCTACTGGAGCGGATTGTGATCGAGCTCAGCCAACCAGAGGTTGCCTCCGGCTACAGCAACGACGTGTCAGCAATAATCGGGCTTCGCTCTGATGTAGTAACCCAAAACCCCGATCAGGCTGAGGCCAGGGGTAAGGACAAGATGAAGGCAGACACTGATCCCATTGAACAACTGCTGCGGGCAGTCGAGGCTTTGAAAGCCGGGGGGATGAACAAGCAACAGATATCCGCAGTTGTGGCAAAAACTGTGGAGGATGCTTTCCCTACTCCACCTGAGGGTAGTTCAAGTCAGTCAGAAAATCGGGATAGGCCCCATCATACCAGAACAGTTCCTCCTATTCCCAACCCTGCACCTGGGAAAGATCAGAAAACCAAGGCAGTGCCCGCCAACCCTTTTGCTAGTGCGTCTAGTAAGAATACTCAGACTTCAAAGTACCTGCCCTGAGGGCGCAGGATCTTTCATGCTCTCTACATGCCTCTGTCTAAGGCACTTCAGATTCTTGCGGAAAGGGGGCACCTCAAGCCCCTTGAACCCCGGCCTCTCCCGAAGAATCTCCCTCTCACACATGATGCTGCTTTGTACTGCGCGTACCACTAACAGACCGGTCACGCCACCGACAATTGTTTTTGCCTTTGCCATGAAGTGCAGGATCTGATCGATAAAGAGGTCATTCTTCCACCTACCTCAGCGAAGTCTGTCACCACCGAGCAGTTGGACTTTGAGGATACTGCGAGTATGTGATCAGGGGTTGGAGCACCTGCGGGCGGCGCTCAGTGTATTTCAGATGTGGCATCTGGCACGCACTTTTTGAGCATTTGTAAATGCAGTTTTGTAGCTTCTGGCTTCGGTTTTGAGTCAGTTCTCTGTTTTGTTTTTGAGTCTGCCTCTTTGCTTTGAGTCAGTCTTTTTGTTTTTGGGTCTGTCTTGTGGTACTGAGTCAGTCCCGTTGTATAGGATGTCAGGTGATTCTAGGGTTGTTGCCTCGAACACTGTTTTGGTTTTGTAAATACCCTTTTGTTTTGAGTCTGTCTCTGTTGTGGAGCCAGTTACAATCAGGGAATTTGAATGAAGCAGCTGAGGCTATCATGTTTCCATGTTTATTGCTAATTTGAGCTAGTTGTGCCAAAGGATTTGAATCGAATGGCCGTGCATTCCACCTGCTCTCTTGTGCCCTGAAAATCATTGCATTGACCTATGTTTTTCAAAACCTCTTTAACACTGCGGTGAAAACGAAAAGGAAGGAATTCCTCGAGTTTTGCAAAACTTTGATCAATTTGAGAAAAAGAGAGGCATGCTAAGCCTTTAATGAATGAAACCATGCTTGTTAGCGTGAGTACTGAGAAGGACCCTGGCTTGATCCAGATTGGTTCCACACTATCTTCGGCGCGAGCGATTTGTCGCTTTCTTAAAAACTTTCAAAAACAAATGTTTTGCGCGGCCCTGTGAAGACCTGTGTGGAATCGCTCTTGAGATTGTGCAGCCTAGGATCGCTCTCAGCCTCAAGATTCAACCCGTTCGTTTTCGAACCTTGAACCCATTCAGAACGTTCAACGGTCAACCGCCACGTAAGGTCTGTGTGGCCAGATTAGAAGCAGCCCTTGAACAAGAGGCACCAAAATCAGATCAAGAAGATCAGATCTCACCGGAAGAAGCGTGTGAAGCAACCGTGATGGATCCTTCTGCAAATCAACGCAACAGCCATTCTCCTGGATTCAGATGATTTCGGGATGTCAAAACCATTTGGCATGGACTTGTTACACTTTTACCCTTTGAGAGGCTCGCTGGGTCGAAAACTCGGAAGGACGACCCAGGCAAAAGTTAGAGCAAGAGAAAAATACAAAAAAAAGGAAAAGAAAAAAAAAGAAGAAGAAAAAAAAAAGAAAAAATATATATACAAAAAAAATCAAAAATTGAAAAAAAGAAAAAAGAAGCTCACATGGTCGAAAACCCGCAACGGGCGCCTTGGCAAAAGTTAGAGCGCAAAAGGAGAGGTTAAATACCCGAGTGTACCATAACCGAAACTACGTAAGGCTTGATTCCCATGTTTGGGATACGTAGGCAACTTCATCCTGACGTCCAGCCCCCAACGCTTTCATAGGGCCTCAGTCCATGTAATGGTTTTGATTATTCTTGCCCTCCCCGAATCCGATAGTTTGGTTGTGACAACCAGATACATAGGCAACTTCGTCCAGAAGTCTAGCCCCAAACACCTTCAAAGTGACTGTGTCCGTATATTGGTTTTGACCATCTTTGTCTTCTCTGTATCCGAGAAAGTTCGGTCGTGATCATCACTAGTGAGGACTGTTTACAATATGCTGCGGCATCATCCAGACAAGGGGCAACTTTCCATTGCCATGAGTCGCCGTTCAAACCAGGGGCAACTTTCCGTTGCCGTGCAGCGTCCTTCAAACAAGGGGCAATTTTCCATTGCCTCTGATCCGAGGTTGTGCATCTCGAGAGTGAGTTCCGCGCTCGTTGGGCGGCGGCCATTTGCCAAAAAAAATAGTTTTTGAGAATTTTTACTGAGGTTGATCATTTTCTCGAAAATTATTTCATTTTCCAAAACTGGACCATTTTCTTGGACCCAAAAAGGAGAATTTTCAGTGCTCATAGCCTGACTTGCATGATTTTCAAATCAAAAATCAAACAAGTGTGTTAATCTAACTCTCATATTGATCAAAATTGTTTTAGTAGAAAACCAAAACAAAAAATGGTCATAATGATGAACTAGGGGCACAGTTGAGTCGGGCTTCCTGTTTTTCCCCCATCGCCAACATACTTGCCAAGCAGGGCACAACTCGAGCTGTTATTAAAAGGGCTGAAAGCTCTCTCAAGCTCCGAGCAACGAGTTATCGAACCAAGTGCGAAGCACGAATATGAAGGGATCAAGGTACTCCGTTCCCTTACCTGGGGCATCAACCAAGCGCCACCGGAAGAAACAGCCGTGAGCTAACCATGTTGGGCATGAACCCACAACTTCCCATTCATCCATTAAACACCCCCGGGGAGGGATAAAAAATAAGAGAATAAAGAATAGAGAGGTGTAAGTTGAGAAAAAGAGTGAGCAAAAAGGGGTTTTGAGAGAAAAACCGAGCTTGAGTGCCAGAGTGATGTGAGAATCACAAATGAGGAAAGGGTGGGAAACAATACCCAGAGAAACTGGCTTCTCGTGATCTAAGGTCCCCCGTCTCCGTTGATGCGTCTGTATGTCGTGTCTTCTGTTTTGTTTACCTCAACCTTTGTTTTGAGTCTTTTCCGAGTGTGTCTCGTTGTGTTTAGGTTGTTTACCCTTTTGTCTTTGCTGTTGAGTCTTTTTCGCTGAGTTCAGTTGTAGGCTCAATACCCCGGTTTGAAGAAACCATCTTCAATTTCAAAAATTAATCGTTTTGTGCTCAGAATGCTGTGCCATTCTCCATATTTGTGCAAAAACACGATTTGATTCTTTCATACAATTGCAGGGTCCACCCCCGATAAGTGTGAACAGGAAAACCTGGGCCTCTTTGAAGCTTCTGGGTTTCAGATCGCATCTAAGTGTGTTTCAACTTCAGTAGATTCAACTTTCATGGTCCGTCTTGTCAGATTTGGGCTATTTGTTCAGGATCCGCTATGTGCAAAATGAATCAAGCGCTGTGTTATGAGCTGTATGCAGATTAATCCCTAGTAGAGTATGAGCCGAGTGTTCAGAATGTGCAGTGGTTGGTATGGTTTGCTTTTGCTGTTGACTGGTTCGTTATCTGATTATTACAATGCAAGTGTTCAATTTTCAAACAACAGATCAATTTCATTTCGTTTGAGATGTAACATGGTGCAGTGCGATGCCATATATGAAATGTACAAATGCAACACTTTTCAGAGAAAAAGTTTGTTTCATTTCATCATCTTTTTTAAGTACATGGTTTTGGAAATAAAAATCTGCCTGCGGCAGTACAAGGTACTCTAGTTACCAGCAAAAGGTACAAAAGCAAAAGAAAAAGAAAAGAAAAGAAAAACCGCAAAAGTCTGGATCAATGACAAAAGGTCGTGGGCCTAGGGGTCCGTCCTCGTCCTCTTCCTGGACGAAGGTCCAGGAGCATCATCAGCGCTGTCATCTGAGTCCGAGTCCGAGCCGCCTCTGGTCTCCGACGACGACGACGAC
Source organism: Camellia sinensis (assembly GCF_055761805.1). Taxonomy (NCBI): domain Eukaryota; kingdom Viridiplantae; phylum Streptophyta; class Magnoliopsida; order Ericales; family Theaceae; genus Camellia; species Camellia sinensis. The sequence continues at coordinate 112,736,252 of NC_138975.1, forward strand.
TCTGCCTCCGCCTCAAACTCGTCATCGCCTGGAACTGGCGCCCGCGAGCTACTCCCGACATGGGTGCGTCCCGCCTTGGTGCGGGGGTATACTCTCCCATCTCCTCTGGTAAGAACAGAAGGTCCAGCTGGGGCACCTCCTATGGCAGGGATCTGGAAGGGATGCTGAAAAGTACAAAAAAAGTGAATGCATCAGAATACTGTGAATAGAATATCAGTGCAGAATGCAGTATATGAGTACAGTGTGTGAATACTGTGAACAGAGTGTCAATGCAGAATGCAGTGTATGAGTACAGTGTGTGAATACCATGAGCAGTTTATCAGTACAGAATACAATGCATCGGATGCTGTGAGGGTAGTATGTCAGGTGTCGTTTTGTGTGTCAGAGTATGTGAAACAGTTTATGTATGGCTCGAGACCGTGGTCAGGAGGACATACCGGAATGCTATAAATAGATAGAAGGTCGAGGCTTTGCTGGAGCATCCTCATCACTGAAGCGGTCAGCTCCAAGGACTGGCGAGTGTACTCAGAAGAGGCCTGCAAAAGTGTTAAGAAGCATCAATATTCTGCGGAATATCAAATCAAATGAAATGAACTAACTATGCAGAATGCAATATGTAGTAGTACATACCGGAGGCAGGTCGTAGAAACTGACCAACTCGTGATCAGGCGGAGGGGGAGCAATAGGGATCTGATAGGTCGCCCCGCCACGCCCTCTGCATGTCATCGCCATGGGCAGAGCAGGCCAACCAGCCCCCCGCCCTCTCTGAACTCCACTCCTGCTGCGGGCCCGAGCCTTCCTCGATGCTCCTACCCTACCCCCTGCTCCTGCCCTAGCTACCGGCACCGCGGGTCTCTCTCTCTCAGCTCGACGGCCAGCGCTCAAAGGTCGCATAATGTAGGTCTGGATGTACTCTCTGTAGTCGCCCTCGCCCCTAAAGCCCTCCGCATCCCAGCCGATCGTGTAATCGGCCATCTCCTGGGCAGTGAACCTCTCAGTGTCTCTCATGTGGATAGGAGGCGGACCCGGAACTATTTGCTCTGGCAAGCCCAGGGTCTGGCGTAGGAAACGCTCACCCAAGTACCAAGCCCGACAGACCGGGCCCTCCAACAGGATCCGGAAACGTGCAGTCTCCTCTGCCCCGGCAAACCGATCTCGAACCATCGCAGGCAATGGAGCCCAAGGCTGCCAAGTGGTCTATAAATGACATGTAGTTTGTTATCTACTGATATTGACAATATAATGTAAAGCGAAGCTTAAATATACCGCAAGTAAAACATACCTCTGCGGGGGTAATAGTGTCAAAGTAGCGGTGGAAAAAGATGAATGTCTCCCGCGGCCTCTGCACACACCTCACGTCAAAGCGACGCGAAAATGGGACAACGAGAGGGGTCTTTACATCTGGCACTGGGGCGAGTCTCGAAAAGTAGGCATAGACCCAAAACTGCTGAGCAAAAACCAGAAGGGTTATCAGATAAAGCAGAACACAGAATAAAGCAGAAATTGCAGGACCGTGTACTGTGCAGTGTGTTGAGCAGAGTGTACAGTGTGAGCAGCGTACAGTCAGTGTAAAACAGGGTATATGTGTGTGCTGTGTGTGCAGTATACAATCAGCATGAAACAAAAAGTACAGTGTGTGCAGTGTACAGAGTATAGAAATATAAAGCAGAAAAAGAAAGATGTACCTCCCAAGCGCGCCAATAGCCTCCGAGCAACTGCCCACTGCGACGGGAAGCTGAGCTCATGTACCCATAGAGAGTGGCCAGAATGGCGCCGCCCCAGTCGTAGTGCAGGATCTGCCTGACATCCACCAGTGTACTAAGTAGGCAGAAAGGCACAGTGTTCGCCCGGTCGGTGAAAATGGTAGTCCCAAACAGAAACACGAGAAAGCCGCGTGCATATCTCTCCACAGCCTCCTGAGTCATTGGAGCCTCCTCGGTCAAAACTGGCTGGACCCTAAACTGGACCTCGAACCAGGAATATCGAACGAAGCCGGGGCGCGCAAGAGGCGGCACCTCGCCGAGCAGATGGATCTGAGCAGCTGTCCACTCATCCATATCAGTATCAAAGGGGATCGGATCACCCCCTACCTCGATGCCTGTGAGCATCGAGAAATCGTAGGGAGTCATCGTCATGTCTTCCATGGCAGAAAGGTGGAACGAGTCGGTGGTGTCCCACCACCTCTCTGCTAGAGCGGTAAGGAGAGGCCTGCTCGTCGTCAGCCTAGAAAGCCCTCTGCAAAATGTGCCGAAGCCGGCCTGGTCCACGATGTGGCGAGCCGCGTCGGGTAACTCTGCATACCAATCCCGAGCGGCAATATTCCCATACCCCCAGATGGTATGGGAATCTCCCTATTTTCAAGCAGACAATGGCGAAGAAACGCTAAAGTACAGTTTTGAAAAGCATTCAGATTTGGTAGTGAACTATAACATGTGATGTGTCAGTGTGTTTGCATGGTTTGTTGTAGATACAACATGTGGGCACATTTTCCAGATTCAAACAGATATCGGGTGTCGGTGTGCTCGTAGTGAACTACAGTGACTGATGTGTCAGTATATTGAGTAGTTCAGGGCGAATGCAGTATGTGTGCACGTGTTCAAATTCAAACAGATAACAGTTGCAAGTGTGTTCACGGTCGACTACGGTGTACAGTGCCTCAGTGCATTTGGGTTAAGCAGTTAAAGAGCATAATCAGTTATGGCAGCTAAGTGTTCTATGTTGCGGAAAGTAAAGCAGAGGGAAGAATGTTACCTCGGAAGCGCCGAAGGACAAATGAGATGTAGGCTCGCGTAAGAGAAGCTCTGGAGGCACGCCCCTCTTGAAGCTCCTGAACTGACGAAGTCCGTCGGGAGGAAGCACGTGAATCGCCGGCCGGTAGGTCGCCGAGTCGAACGGGCGGACGCTCAAGGGGAGGAGCTCGGCCCCGGGGTCCATCTCGTGATCCGGGGAAGCCCCGCCCTGTGGGATATCATCCGCCATGTCAATGGTCGTGAGAAAATGGCCGAAAAAGTGAAAAACCGGCTGGAATGTGAAAGGTCAACGAAAAGTCAACCCCCGAGAGGGCAGAAAATGGCCGGAAAAGCCGGGAAGTGAAAAAGGTATAGGAATCGAGAGGAAAACAAGGGGAACAAACCCCAAAAAGTGGAAATGGCAAAGGAAGCACCGAAACAAAGAAATGTTCGGTTCAAAATGTTCGAAACGCGAAGAACTTCGCGAATCCAACGACGAAACGGGTGCAAAAACACGAGAAAAACGAGGAACGAAGGAAGAAAAATGTCCTAGAGAGAGGGAGGAAGCATTTTTGGCTAGAGAGAAATGAGAAAAATAGGGTTTGAAACCCTATTTTAAAAGACCCGAGGTGAAAAGTCAAAACTGCCCCAATTCAGGCATTTTTGGCCGGTCGGCTATATTTTTTGCCGACTAGCCAAATATTTGGCCGGTGATGTATTTTGATGGCCGATGAACAGCCGGTGACTCCCCCTTCCGGCCGGTGAGCCTCCTACAACCTTGTTTGGGTCAGATCTGTAGTTTGGGGCCTTCATTGCTCAAGATAGTACATGAAAAGGCATTTTCGAAGCTCAATCGGCCTCCGTTTTGGCCTCAGACCGTGTCTTCTGTGCGTGGCACTCGAATATGTGTGAGGAGTATCCTTTTTGTATCCTTTTGTCCCTTACAAGATGTGAAATTTGCCTTACTTGCATTGCATTACGACGCTTTGTCGTGAACGCGCGCTGGTTATGTGTTATCTAATTCGCATTGTTGCGCACATATCTTGTAAGTATCATACGCATGTCAATCGCACTGTCTTGTGCATTTCAAATCAATTGCATTGTTCTGTGCACTCGCGTTGTCTAACGTATCGCGCTGTTTTGCGCATCCCATTGCATTTTGCATGCATTCCATCGCGCTATCTTGCGCATCGCACTGTCATGTGCACTCGCGTTGTCTAACGCATCGTGCTGTTTTGCGCATCTCATTGCATTTTGCATGCATTCCATCGCGCTATCTTGCGCATCGCACTGTCTTGTGCACTCGCATTGTCTAAACGCATCGCGCTGTTTTGCGCATCCCATTGCATTTTGCATGCATTCCATCGTGCTATCTTGCGCATCGTACTGTCTTGTGCACTCGCGTTGTCTAACACATCACGCTGTTTTGTGCATCTCATTGCATTTTGCATGCATTCCATCGCGCTATCTTACGCATCACACTGTCTTGTGTACTCGCATTGTCTAACGCATTGCGCTGTTTTGCGCATCCTATTGCATTTTACATGCATTCAATCGCACTGTTTTGCGCATCTCATTGCATTTTGCATGCATTCCATCGCGCTATCTTGCACATCGCACTGTCTTGTGCACTCGTGCTGTCTAAACGCATCGCGTTGTTTTGCGCATCTTATTGCATTTTGCATGCATTTAATCGCGCTGTTTTGCGCATCTCATTGCATTTTGCATGCATTCAATCGCGCTATTTTGCGCATCACACTGTCCTGTACACACCACGGTCTAGGAGACCTTAAATCCTCAGAAGGTGCAAGACCTTTAGTGCATTGATGTGCACAGTCCATTTACATTGTCATGTATCTCAATAACCGCGCGTTGCCGCGCATTTAAAATTCATGTATTATCATGCGTCCTACGCCGCGCGCTGTCGCGCATTTCAAAAAAGCAACATGCATCATTCGCATTTCATTGTAAATAGTGCATATGTCGTGCATACCACTGTAAATCATGCATATGTCATGCATCTTACTGTAGATATTGCATTTACGCCCATCCATTGCATATTTGTAAGTAGTGCATTATAGCTTGCCTGCATTCACTACATCACTTCCATCTAGGGTTTGCGCCTTTCCTTGTTGAGCTTGGTCTGGTATGTGCTCATACTTTTCACGTTTATACACTCATAGTTCTGTATGACCGTTCTATGTTAGACGTGACTTGTTCGTGTCCATGCCTTTCCTAGGCAAGATATGGCTTGGCCGTAGGCCTTAATCCACTATATCCATTCCATTGCATACTTATATATTGCATTGTAGCTTGCATGCATTCACCGCATCACTTCCATCTAGGGCTTGCGCCTTTCCATGTTGAGCTTGGTCTGGTATGTACCCATACTTTTTACGTCTATACACTCATAGTTCTGTATGACCGTTCTATGTTAACGTGGTTTGTGTGTGTCCATACCTTTCCTCGGCAAGATTTGGTTTGGCTGTTTGCCATATCCATTATATATATTACATTGTAGTGTAATTTTTGCATCCAGCATTAGGATCATTAGTCTTTCTTCAGCGGGTCATTTCCCTACCTATGTCATCCCATCCAATTACCTGTTCTTGTGTCCGTCTACATCACTCATAGTTCTGCATGTGTACGCGCCTATTCCACGTTGGTATGTTGGTTTGAGGGTTGCGGCACCTTTTCTATGGTAGACGGACTTGTTACTTCCATCAATCTATTTGATATTTGTGTGGTTTTGAACCACTCATGATTTGATTATGATTCAATTGCATTGCATTTTCATCTGCATTACTATACATAGTTTTGTATATCGCATATCATTTTGCATTCATTTTGCATATTGCTAATGATATCTGTACCTGTTAAGTTTGCTTTCTTTCAGGCGCGATATTGTATGTACGGTTCATTTGAGGCTGGTGCAACCAGACGAACCGCACAGGTATTGTATTCTCCGAGTGAGACGTAACGAGAATTACATAATTCTCTTACATCCTTTCTGCATAGTAGTGTAGTTTGGTGTATGCTAGCTTAAAACTGTTGCATGTTATGCTTCGTTACAGTTTTTTTTGCATGATCATAAGTTATGTTCGGCTTTGTGCATTGTCTTGCATTTTGCCCCTACCTTCGGGCGCATATCTTGTCTGTCTTGCATGTTTGTCTAAGTCTTCGGCCTTGTCAAAAATGGGTCGTCTTTGGGCTTTGACATTCACTCCCGTCATTGTTATGACTTTCGAGTTCTGTCAAAGAGGGGCAACTGTAGACACCCCATTTTTGACCGTCCTCAAGACCTGGACGTCACCGCTTGAACACCCGGTGATCATCCTTGTTTGTGTTCGTCTTGAGTTCCCGGAGGTCTCGGATGCGCGCTTTGCCTCAGGATCCCTCGACTCGACTGTTTTGTGTTTGGTTTTGCACCAAACACTTGTGTTTTGCCTTGGAGGGGCAGAGAATGGCTTGTGGGCCATCCCCACACATCACCGGCCATGGCTTGAGGCCATCGGCTGTGTTTTGCTTCCACCGGCCAAATGTTTGGCCGATTGGCACTATAGATGGCCGGCCGGCTATCTTTTTTTTGGTCAATTATATTTTTGGCTGGCCGATTACTGTGCATCTGCTTTTGCAGATATTTTTGTGCAGCTGGCATACACTTTCACCCCCTCCATACACGTGTATGGCGGGATTGCCCTCTTGTTAGCTTCCTTTGGAAGCTTTACAAGACCATTTCATCTACAAAAGAGAGGCTCTTCTCTCTTGTTTAAGGGTTAGACAAGTTAGGCATTATTTTTCAGAGCTTTGAGTTCTAGGGTTAGGGTTTGTATATATCCTATCTCTATATCTCTCTTTCTTGGTGTATTTGTGTGTGTTTTAGGCCTTAGTATTGCACACAAACACCCACTACTACACCATTCTCTTGGAACTGAGGTTCTAGAGGGTTGTTTTTGAAGTTTTGAAGCTGGTTTGGACCTAAGGAGACTGCTGGTCCACCATTTGTGAAGAGGGTCTACAAGGGTAAGAAACTTGTCCCTTTTCTCCCATTTTTGCATAGCTATTTACCTATCTTGCATCTGTTTTTGAGCTTAGTGTATAACATATAAAAGTTGTGTTTTTACTTTCTCTAAGTAGTTGCTTAAGGGTGTTTCAAGCTTTAGGGTTGTTTGACCCCTCTTAAGCCTTGAAAGGCTCCATTTTGTGCCATTTTGGTTGAGCTCCGGGACCATTGTGTTTGGGCCTCCTCACCACTGAAATCTTGAGGGATTTCAGAGGTGAGGATGGTGCCTTGAGGTCCCAAGAAGAAGAGGGCCACCCCCTCTCCTTGTTGTCCTTGAAAAGGGCCATTTTTAGCCTCTTGAGGGAGCATATAGTTTGAGTATGTATTGACCATGCCTTGGCTAATTTTCAGGCTCATTATGTCATAACATAGCATTGTTGTATGTTGGTTTTGGTACACCATGCTTGTCTAGCATACATACATTGTAATGCTATGATTTGCCTCAATACATGCATAGCATTTAGACTACCATGCTTTTGTGTTTTGGCCAAGCTTTGTGAAGCTTAGATGCATATTTTGATGTGCTAAGGGACTGTTTTAAGTCATTTGAGTCATCCATGCCTTGCTTTGTATAGCTACCATGTAATCCCTCTTGTATGCCTTAAGCTTTGGCCCTTCTAGCATGCCATCCTTGCTTTGTTTCAGTGGTTTGGAACCACTTGACATGTTATTTTAGACCTCATGATGTGCCCATATGCTTGCATTTGATCCCCCTTCAATGTGTTTAAAGGTTGTTGCCTTATGCCCTTTGTTTAGGCCTTGGAGTAGGCTTGCATTTTTAGACCACTTAGATGCCATCTAAGTACATCCTTAGCTTTGTTTAGGTCTGCATTAGACCTATTTTAAGTCCCTTTGGCCTTGTGAGGCTTGGTTGACCTAGCCTTGGTTTACCTCCTCTTTGGCTTGCCTTAAGTCTTGGACCATTGTTGCATGTTTGGCTTGCCTTATTTACTTGGTTTGGCACCTTTATAACATGTTTTTCAGAGCTTTATGTGCATGCCATTGATCCATGTTTTGTCACTTTTAAGTGTGCTTAAAGGTTGCATGTTTGATGCTTGAGTGTTGGCCCATTACATGTGCATGTGTGTGTGTGTGTGTGTTGGCCCTCATTTCCATAGCATTGGCTACTGTTTTGGACCTAGTTTAGGGCTGTCCAATCAGTGTAAGTCCCTTCCTTGCATGCCATTCAAATGTCATTACATTATTCCATGGTTGCATGCTTTGGTTGCATGTGTTGCATGCTTAAAAATCACTTGCATTGGGTATGCATCCTCTTGGTCAAGTTGTTAGCATATTTGTATGACTTGCATGCTTGCATGGTTGAGTTGCACATTGCATACTTGATTAGCTTGCATGGATTGCATGCCCAGTGAGCATTGTGCATTGCGTCTCCATGTTACACACTTAGGTTCACATGCTTAGGTTGCATTGTACTAGCATACATGCTTGGCCTCTTGAATTGCTTGTGATAGAGGTTGAGTTCAATTTGTTTGTTTATGTGCAATGCATGACATTTGAAATGAAAACGCACAACTTGGTCTCTTGGGCCACCACGCATTGAAATGCGCGATTGGTGATCCGAGAACTAAGGGCCGTATCCCTTTGAGTCACAAACATGACAAGGGATATGTCGTTGCACACATTCGCTTGAATTGCATTGCCATGCAAAGCTTTACCCTCTGCTGCTGTCAAACAGGTCCTGCAGGAATTTTCGGCCGATCGACTACACAGAGTGCCAACCGGCCATCCATCGGTGGCCGATGGATTCATCTTTAGCCGATGACCACCAAATCACAGCCGGTGATGATCCCCTTTGGCCGGTGGCATTCCCCAGCTTCCAGTGAGAACATCCTGAGACTTTGGCAATTTTCAAAGGACTATAGTAGGGAAAACAGAGGCAGCTTGTGCATGGCAGTGGACTTCCGAGCAAGACCGAGCATGCATTGCATTGGGCTCTTTTCCCGAGGTCGTTTATCGCTTTCTTAGATTAGTTGATTTGCTTAACTAATTTAGTTGGTCTGTAATAATTAATTAGCTAGGATAGTTGGTTTGTTATTCGGACTGTATTATTCTTTCGGACCCTCCGAGCGAAGGCAATTGTGTAATAAGTGTGGGTGCGTGTATGCATGTCTTCCAACCCCCACTTCTTTCTGCCTTTTACTTACCTGCTTTGATGGTTACTATTAGGGCATGTTTACTTTAGCATATCTTATGCTATGCATGCGTGCATCATTCATCAGTATTACATGCACCGGGCTCGGCACATCATGCTAACTGCATCGTATTGCAAATCTAACTTGAATACATGCTACTTGCTGCACTTTACATGCCATTTCAGGATTAGCCGAGCCTATCCTAATTGCATTCTGTATGCGTTGCATTAGCCACTTTAACATGGACTTGGATCATGCATGGTTTGCTAACATGTTCTTGTTTTTGGCACGGAGTACTAGGTAAGCTTTTATGCTTTAGCATCTTGCAGGAGTGTGAGTGTTTGCCATGACAGCATGCTTACCATGTGGCTAGATGCTTATGTGTTATAAACTGCCTGAATGCCTGTGGGTGAAGGTTGGATTGTTTGTGTTGGAACAACTCGTCGAAATCCGTATTTTAGCCTACTTGCGAGTAGCAAACCTCAAAACGTTTTTCGAAACAAACAGATATGCAATGCTTTGTTCCAAATTAGACGATCTAGTCTATACTTGTTTGCTGTGCTCATAACATAGTAATTCTAGGCTAATAAATGGAATAAGAACACATAACGTTTTCAAAAACGGATATCACGGTTAGTAGAGGCCGATCTTCGGATCGGGCGAGAGGGGGTGCTCATAGCTGACCTTCCCCAATCGTACCCTAGCTCCCCAGCCGAGGCAACTTTGGTGATGACGGACACGTGGCCTTTGGCACCGAGTCAGGGTTTCCTAAATTCCCCCTTAAAAAATATTTAGGTGGCGACTCTGTATCTGGCAAAGCAGTCCATGTTTGGCACTTCTTTTCTAAAAATCTGTTTTCTCAAAACGATTTGCCGGATTTGGACCTTTGGTTCAGATTAAGAACCGTGACACAAATTGAGTCCGAACTGTAGCACGAAGGCCTCACGCGGGCGCGCCTACAGTAGAATTCAGAACCATTGATGAGATCAGTGAGCTAGGTCTTTACATTTTGATTTGATTTTACGGTTATGGCAAGAACACTAACACCACAGCCACATGAGAGCTATGTCGTCCACCAAGAACTTGATTAATCTTCCTCTATTCAAAGCTCAAATTGCAGATTTGCCCTTCATCTCTTATTCTTATGTCCTTCATTCACACTGTAGTATGGTTTACCAACGCATATATTTTAGGGTTTATAAATTATGGGGACATTAGTATTGATTTCTTTTTTTATTACCAAGATAAGTATATATATTGGTGAAAAGTCCACTATTATCATATGTTATTTGATTTTATTAGTTAGTTGATTTTTTACTTTTTTAAATTTGGTTATAAAACAACATGAGTTTGAAAAATTGTCGAAAAATCACTGGTGACCACCTGATGGTTTGCGATTTATGGAAATGAGTGAACACAAAGACGAATAGATAAGTAATATAAGACTATAAATAAATGACATTTGGACAGATAATTAAACAGACAGGTGATATAGACATAAATAAGTAATATTTAGATAAGTAAGTTTTAAACAAATAAATATCCCTTTAAAAATATTAATGTTCTTTTAATTCAAAAAGATTTAAATTGGAACCTATTGATCTAAAAGTTTAAAAAATGGAGCTCTCGTATGCTTCTAATAATAAATTGTATATAAAGTTTTTAAAAATGCCATTTTTTAAGCACTAATAAAAATTCAAATTTTAACAATAGCATATTATAATAATATAACTGTCACATCAATTAACAAAAACAATTATAAGTAAATATTTGGTAAGTTTAAATCAATAATTTTTTTATTTATTTTTATAGAATTTTTAAAAATTATAAACAAAACTTGTTTTGTTTTGGTTTTAAAAAGTTATAAATACTTTACAAAATTTACTAAACACACAAAAAAAAAATAGTTTCATTTATTTATTTTAATTTTTTTTTCTTTTCCTCCTACTTTTTTTTTTTTCAACGACCAACTATTATTTATCTCTACGGGCTACATTATTAATAAACTTCACTGTTAATCACTTCCAGCCATTATCTCCTAATAATCACATTTGGCCACCAACTCTGGTTGAAAATCACCTTTAGCTATCACTTTAGGCGACCAACCAGCCATCACTTTTTTACTATCGACAATCACTTTCGCTCACTATTTTTGTAGCCAACAACTACCTCCAGTTACCAACAACCACCTCTTATGGCCAACAACTACTTCTAGCTATCATTTTTAATTGTCAACAACCTCCTCTTGTAATCATCTATTTTCACATGTTTTCAAAATATATTATTAAAAATCTTGTATACCAAATATATTTTTATTTTCGTTTTCAATCAAAATTAATACAAATATATTTAATATTTTTTATAAACTAAAAAAAATAAATTATAAATATTATCAAACAGCACCATACATTACTCAAATAAAAATTTTCAATGGAGTCTATAATTTAAGCGTGTCCATTCAATTACAGAGTCATGTAATTATTTTAGAGAAATATTACAAACTCGAGAAGTTATTGGTTGGTTTTGGGACATCGTCACATGGTGCTCTAATGGTGTTGTGATTGGTGAAGGAAGCGGAGTTCACGAATTTGTGTTGGGTAATTGAAGAATCTGGGAGATATGGTAAATTATGATTGGTGTGGGGTATGGCAATGTGGCGTCCCAAGACTAATTAATAATTTTCCACAAACTCACCCATAATGATGTAACAAGAAAGCTAGGCATTATATAATTGGGTATGTGACAAATTAAAAGTTAGCACTTATCATGTCATTTCATTGTGAATCAAATTTTAAAAACCTTTTTAAGAGTCTTAAACATTTTTTATAACTTTATTCTATTTTCTATTACTATATTCATTAATAAATAGAGAGATAACATTTGATGTTTATAAAAAAAGCTCACATTAGGCAATCTTTAGCTTTTCCCCAAAATTTTATTCAAATTTATAAATTTGAGTCACACAATAGTCTTGAAAATTTTAGTTAAACATTGGAGTCTCTTTGATTTAAAGCAAAAATTTGAGTAAAATTTTATTTGGTATAAATCGAGTCCATGAGTGAAGGATATTTAAAAAATATGTATTTAAATATAAGTTTAATATAAATTTAAGTAAATGAAAATGTTCCTTTTCCACAGAATAAAAAATAAAATAAAATTTTGGCAAATTAAAAATATACCTTTTGTTTATTAAAAGTATAGATTATTCCATCACATTCGGGAAATTACATCCAATCTCCTGAGATTTTCAATCATATAACAAATGACATTTTTCGTTTATCAACCTTTATTTTATTTATTTATTTATTTATTTTTTGAACATGAAAAAATGATATTCTGAAGTGTCATCACGGCATCCATGGACCTAGGCCCCGAGATAATCGGTTGCCCACCTGATTTGGCTCAACCCATAGGAAGGAACCCAAACACCAATGGAGCTCAACCATACACTACTGACAAGCCCAGGTTTCGATCGAAATACAGTGAGAGGTCTCCGAAAAAAGCCACCTACAAAGCAATCATTTTTTGCTCCTCCAGGATTCGAACCTGGTTAACACCTATGGAGAGGGATGCATTCTCCACTAGGCCACCACCCTCGGTGGCTCGTTAATCAACCTTTAACTAACAAAATCTATGATATAAGCAACAATTTTTTATTTTAAATACTTATACTAACTTTTATGAAGTTAAAAATTTTATTTTATTTTATATTTGTCCTACTCTACCTTCATTATTCCTCATTTTTTCTCAATTAGTAACACTATTCTCTCCCACTCTCAATTAACACTATTACAATTATTGTCTATAAATATTTGATGTGTCGCGGAGAGAGTTGAAGACTATCATAATGGCATAAAGAGAATGATTTGGTGAATTGGGGATTGAAATGAAAACAGTATAATAATTTTCATTTTGCTACTAGAGGATATTTGGGTAATGAGAAATGCTAGATATTCACCATAATTTATCCACAATAATGTAGCAATAGAGTTAGGTTCAATATAGTTAAGTGTGTGGCAAATCAAAAGTTTACACTTATCATGCCATATCATTGTGACTTAAATTAAGGGACTTTTTTAGGGATCACAAATATTTTTTGTTGAGTAATTTTGTTTTTTTTTTTTTATGTTAGGTCAGTTGAATTGAAGGATAAATTCTCACAATACGACATTTGTATTTCCAGAATATAAAGAGAGAATTTGTATTTTTGGCAAATCTCTGGAGAAATATTCGTAATTTATGGAAACTGAGGTCATAAATCAAATTTTAGAACTTTTGGAATAATTTGACCATATTATTCTTATCTATCTATCTATATGTTATTGTCAACATCACTTATTTATTAAATATAAATCTATCTGTTTATATATTTGTTCACGTGTCATCGTCATATTTGTTTATATGTCACTTATATATTCAACTGATTTGTCTATTTGTCCATCTAATCTATCTATATGTCCAAATTACCACCACCAACAGTTGCCCGTCATCAACTTTACGGCGACTTTTCGATGACTTTTTTTGACCATTTTCCAGCGGCAATCTGACGATCTAGCAGCAATAAGATACAAATAGAAAAAATATCTTTCAAAACAATAATTTATCACTAAATAATTTCATTGTTATATTATTATTATTATTCAGGGGCTGAAATTTTGGTCATGGGTAGAGACTACAGAGACAGAAAACAAAAGCACCAAACTTTCTCTCATTACCTAACCGTTAACGCCTCACCTACCAATTCTTGTGAGAATGGCAACAACTTCGTGGAGTTCGCCAACTCTTGTCCCGTCCCAGATTAGTGGGTTTGGTGGAGGTCTTAGGCAATCTCGTTCTCATCTCAATTCTCTCACCTTTACAAGGTACTATATTGGGTTTTTCACATTTTGATGATATCTTGATGCTACTTTGGATTTTGATTCCTACTTTTTATATATATGCATATATATATATATATATATATGTGTGTGTGTGTGTGTGTGTGTGTATTCATATGGATACTAGTCCTATGGAGTTTTGAAGATTGAAAAACCATATTGATTATGTCTTTATTTTCAAAACCCAGTAGAGAAACCAAATGGGTTCTTTTGACCTTGCGTTGAATTGCTTGGATTATTCAGCTGATTAATTACAGTATGTAATAGTGTATTAGGTAATAATCAATGATGGTGCACTGCATTTTTGGGGATTGATGAATTGTAATTTATCATTGAGCAAAATCCACTCTACCCCTTATGATTTCACCTTGGAACACTTTACCCCTACATAAATTGAACCAAAATAACTATTTTATTGGAAATTGCAAAAAGACTATAACTTACTCTCTCACTACTATCAAAATGTCTTACTCCCTAGTCCCCATGGTAACTCCCAGCCAAAATCATGGTTTTATTAAGATCCAACAATCCCACTGCATCATATGATATACACATTTGATCTTGGGTTTGAATTGTGTTGGTGAAAATACCAGAAAAAATTATATTTTATTGATAAATAATGCAAAAAAAAAATAAGATACAAATAGATCAGGCTGAGGCACAGATATCTTGTCTTCATTAAGGAGATCAATCCCACTGCGGTAGGAAGAACCCATATACCGATGCAGCAATCACAAAACTATGACTTGTCCCCTCCAGGATACAACAGCCTGTAGGCTCGCCTTTTTCTCGCCCCTGCCTTTCGGAAAGGGTTTGAAAAGAAGGCCTCACAGTTCGGACTCTCGTGGTTCTAAATCTAGTCTTACAAGTGCAGTGTGAAATTGATAAACACCAAAGAGTCCAAATCCGGCAAATCATTTTGAAAAATCGATTTTCAATCAAATAATGCCAAAATTGGACTACTTTGTCAGATTACAGAGTCGTTACCTAAATATTTTTCTTTTGGGAAATTTAGGAAACCCTGACTCATGCCAAAGGCCACGTGTCCGTCATTACCAAAGTTATCTCAGCTCGGGAACTTAGGTACGACGGGGGAAGGTCATGAAATGAGCACCCCCGCTCGCCCAATCAAAAGATGGATCTCTACTAATCATGATATGTTCTTTTATAAACCTTAGGTGTTCTTTTTCCGATTATTAGCTAACTTTACTATGTGGCACACACAAGCAAGTATAGACTAAAATTGCAAAAATTGGAACAAATAAAGTCATGTTTGTTTTCGAAAATGGTTTGAAGTTGCCACCCTCAAGTGGGCTTAAAAATGCGGATTTGCCACCTCAGATGGGCTTAAAACTCATATTCATTGAATTGTTCCAATTCAAACAACAAAGCCTTCATCCACAGGCATTCATGTAGTTAAGTAAGTAAGCACATAACCACATAGAAAGCATGCGAATCATAGCAATATGACAATCACACTCATGCAAGTACGCTAAAGCATAAAACTTACCTAGTACTCCAAGTCAAAACAAAAACTAGTTAGAAATATGCATGATCCTAACTATACAAGATGCCTAATGCAACACATGCAATAATGCAATTAATAGACTCGGCTACTAATATGGCATTTGCAACACTTTGATAGCATGTTTTGAAACACGTATTCCAAGAAATATTGAAATAACGATGCAGTTTGAATGATGCGCCAAGCCTCAGTGCATGCAAGACAAATGAATTATGCAAACATGCAGGCATAAGGTATGCTAATCGAAAATGTCCCTAATCTAACCATCGAAAGCAGGTAAGTAAAAAGGAGAAAGACGTGGGGTTGGAAGACATGCACACACGCACGCACACTTATTACAATATTATGCCCTCGCGAATGAGGATCCGACCGAATAAATAAGCTAACTAGCTACGCTAATTAAGCTAACTATTACAACACAAAACTAATTAACTATTCTAAGCTAATTAATTACAACAAATCAGAATTGAATAACTAGCTATGCTAAGCTAATTAAGGCAATTAAACTAATTAACTATCTAAGCTAATTAAATAATTACAACACTAGAATGAATGAATTAGCTACTACTAACTAATTTAAACAAAGCAAGTAAATGGCCTCGAGGGCGAGGGACGCATGCATGCTCGGTTGGTTTCCTCCCGAAAATCCACCGCCTTACCATCGCATGCCTCTGTTTGCACTTGCTTGAACACCAACAGTGCTGCCAACTTCCAGAACATCTCTACTCTAACTCAGGAACACACTTTTGAAAAAATTTTATTTCTGGCCGGTCGGCTACCAATGGTCGCTGTTGGCTACCATTGGTGGCCGATCGGTTACTATTGGTGGCCGGTCGGCCACCCCTTCCCTGAACTTCTCTTTTTTGCTGCAACAGAGAGCAAACAGAGGCAAAATAGTGTATTCTCAAGGAGTGTATGTACTGTTACTCTCCTTATCATCGCACAAGCTCAAAGGAGTGTAGCTCTTGGCTCTCAAGCCATCAACCAAGCAATTTTCATGCATGATGGCCAAAGAACCAAGCTTGTACAAGCTTAATGAGTGCAAAACAAGACTCGACAAAACCACAACCCTATCATGGATGATCAAGGGTGATGGTGACAAAGAAAAGTGGCACGTTTCATCACTTTGAGTATGAAACGTCCCATTTTTCTTGTGTTTGAATTAACGTCCAATTCGAACACATACAATGCAAAACAAGAGATGCTTTATCTTGCTTCTTTTACTTACTCATTTTTATTTACTCATTTTAGCTTACCAATCCATTCTTTAATTGATTAGTCCACAAGTACCTTGAGCATAAAAGAGGACTCATGCTGTTGGTAATGAACTCCCAAAGGAGTTAAACCATTAGGCATGAGGTTCCCAATTCCACACTCAAGCTAACAAGGGGTTCAAAGCCACTTTCAAAACAAATGAAAGAGTGAAGAATAGTGGGAGATTAAAGAGATTTCAGTGCTGAAATGGAGTGCAACATGACACTAAAACATGCAAGCAACTCATGCAATTCATGTTTTAAAAGCCTAAAACATTAAGCTAGTGAAGGAGATTGCACTATAACCACACAATACAAGCCTCAATTGAATTGACCAGCCCAAACAGAGCTAAAACAGGTCAAAACAGAGGCAAAAACATGCTGAGATTAAGGTACAAAATGCTAGAAAATAATGCTCGCATGTTAAGCTATCTAGGCTTGCAAACAAGGCATAAGGAGGGGAGGCTACCCTCTCTAATTTTGGACTTGAAAACCATGTTTTTACCACTGAAATAACTCTAAATTTCAGTGGTTTAAAGGGCCAAAAAGTTTGATGTTAATATACTAAAAGATGGTACAAAAGCTTACACAATCAAGCAATAAGAAGGGTAGGCTACCCCTTTACACAAAATGATCTCAAACCATCACTTTTAGGTCTCAAAAATAGAGTTTTTTTCAGTTGAAAACTAGGCAAAAAACAGTGTAAAAAGATGGCAAAACAAGTGTTCAAAGCAAAGCCCACAAGGTAAGTCTTATATCTCTTGAAGCATAGCACAAAACAGCCACAATTTTAGGCTCAAACCTCCTTCCAAAAGCTCAAACTAGGCTCCAAGGGACCTCAGCTCCAAGGTAGTCAAGTTTGGTTAAGAGTTTGTGTGCAAAGGTGTAGAGAAAACTAACTACAAAGCACAAAACAAGAAGAGAGAGAGAGAGAGAGAGAGAGAGAGAGAGAGAGAGAGAAAATTTTGATCCAAAATGTCTAACCTCTCAAAATGGGGGAGGACACCCCCTATATATAGAAAATCAAGATTAATGCTTGAATTCATCTTACCATACATGTGTATGGAGATGCACTTCAATGAACAACAGCTGGCACAGCTGGCAAACAAATATCTAAAAAAGGAGAAAAATGGTCGCCGGCCATCAGTGTGGCCGACCGGGCACCACTAATGGCCGGCAGGCACAAGCCATGGCCGATGGATTGTGGGGATGGCTGAGAGGCCACCCTATCCTCCAGACTTGAAACAACAAGCTCTTGGTCCACAACCAAGCACAAAACAAACAAGTTTAGAGGCTCAAAGGCAATGCACTCGCCCGAGAACTTCAGGCACTCAAAACGAACACAAGCATGCAAAACCATCGAGTGTTCAAACGATGACGTCCAAGTCTTGAAGACGGTTAAAAATGGAGTGTCTACAGTTGCCCCTCTTTGATAGAACTCGGAAGTCATGAAATGACGGAAGTGAATGTCAAAATCCAGAGACGACTCATTTTTGACAAGACCGAAGACTTGGACAAACAAGCAAGCAAAACAAAGAATGGTTGCGCCCGCAGGCTGCCTACGTATCCCTTTGCAAGGAATCAAACCAGCGTAGTTCTGGGGCAAGATGCAAATGATATGCACGATGCAACAACATAACTTATGATCATGCAATAAGGGCTGTAATGAAACATCTATATGTAAATGTTATGCAAAGAAATGCTACAGCAAACCCATACATAAGCAAGTAAACATGAACCAAATCACATTTCATACAGAAAAGATGTAAGAAAATTATGCAATCTTAACTGCGCCTCACACAGGAAAGGTGAAGAACAACACAACACTCAGGCGCACCCGAGGTGTGAAACAAGATCCCAATGCGTGACACACACAAGGAGAGAAATGGTGTGAATCCAGGGACATACCCTAATATTCCGAACCAAAGAGAACGGTGATAAATATTGAAACATGTCCAAATATTTGTAACTAAAACAAAGGGCGGTATAAGCATCGGAACCCGTCCGAATGCTTTTAACCAAAGCGCCCTAACACATAGCACACGAGAGGAGAAGAGGATGGTGTAAACATCAGGCGGACCCGAATGTTTCTAACCGAAAACATCTTAATGCGTCACACGCGGGAGGAGAAAGGGAGTGGTATAAACACCGGAGGGTAGTATAAACATCGAAGCACATCCCAATGTTTCTAACCAAAACAGGGTGGTATAAACATCAGAATACGGTCCAAACGCTTCTAACTGGGGGGGTGGTATAAACATCGGGAACACGTCCCAATGTTTCTAACCAACAGGGTGGTATAAGCATAAGAACACGTTCCAAATGCTTCTAACCGAGGGAACTGGGGGGTGTGGTGTAAACACCATGCGTACACAAGTGTTTCTAACCAGCAAGGTGTGGTGTAAACACCGGGCGTACCCGAGTGTTTCTAACCAAAGCAAGGTGTTCAAGGGACAGGAATAATCTTACCTGGAGCTCCTCTAAATGAACTGTACATATAATATCGTTTGGTTGCACCAGCTTTAAATGAACCGTACATACAATATTGTGCCTGCACAAGAAAGACTTGACAGGTACAATACAATAAGAATGCATGTTCTATGCAAAACGAATAACCGCGACATAATGTTAGAGGCATGTTTCATGCACAACATGAAAGGAACAAAATCGAAACATATTCTATGCGGCGCGAGCGAGAGCATGTTCTATGCAATAGACAGAGTAATACATATTCTATGTGATAGTAGCAAATGCATGGTTGATGCAATAGGTACAAACATTTTCTATGCGAATGTAAGGACATGTACAAGGAAATACAACGCAACATGCATATTCAATGCAAACATGAGAGCATGTACAATGCAATACAACACAACATGCATATTCAACGCAAACATGAGAGCATGTACAATGCAATACAACACAACATGCATATTCCATGGAAACATGCGAGCATGTACAATTCAATACAACACAACATGCATATTCCATGCAAACATGAGGATGCATATTCTATGCAACGATACAAAATGCATGTTCCATGCAACAACAAAGGCATGCACGTTCTATGCAATGATAAAGTGTGTTTGATGAAGACGACTCAATCGCAACTTCCGATTTACCTCTCAGAAGAGTTGCAATGTGTTTAAAAAAAGGATACACCTCGTCCATGTTGAGTAGTGATGAGCCATGCCCCAAAGACATAGTTCAGGGTTTCTGCAGAGACACTTTGAGCCTTAAAAGTGAGCCTTCCTTGCAGTTTCTCAAGAACCAAGGGCACAGAACAGTAGTAAAACACACAGAGAGAGCACTGGAGGCATACCGGCCACCAGGGAAGGTAATCGGCCACCCATCGGCCACCAAAAACAGTTGTCGGCCACCAATGGTGGCTATTGGCCACTAGTGGTGGCCGATCGGCCACCGATGGTAGATTCGGGGCAAAATGGCCATTTCACCTCGGGCGCTTAAGTATGGGGTTCCAAACCCTATTTCCTTACTTCTCCATTGCCGAAAATCATACTCTTCTCTCTCTAGACCATTTTCCTCCTTCGATCCGAGCATTATACGCGTTTTCCAACGCCCCACGGACATTTTCTGCGCTAAACCCTCGTAGTTTACTCCATTTTGAACTGATTGAAAACCAATTTTGGTGCTTCTTTCTTTATTTCCACCACTTGAGGCTTGTTTCCCTCGAGTTACTCTTGAGTTTGGCGCCCTTTCCCAGGCTTTGACTTTTTCTGTCATTTTCCCTCTTGGAGTTGACTTTCGTTGACTCTTGGCATTCTTCATCCGTTTTTCCCCATTTCTGACCGCTTTCTCATTTTCCCTCGAGATGGCAGACGATATTCCACACGACAAAGCTTCTCCAGAGATGGAGGTGGATTCGGAGTTTGAGCTACTGCCACTTAGCGTTTGACCTTTTGACCCAGCGGCGTATCATCCTGAGATACACATGCTACCTCCCGATAACATTCGTCAGTTCAAGGGGTTTGCACGTGGCGCACCAGAGGACCTCTTACTGCGTGAGCCAGAGTCACATTTATCTCATGGCGCCTTTGAGGTATACACTGCATTCTTGCATTTTCTCAATGTACCTTGCATTGCTTGCCCAATCACACTTTTCCACTGTATTACTTACATTACATTTTATTTACTTGTCTTGATCACAGGGGGATTCACACGCCATCAGAGGATACGAGACCACATCGGCGAGGGAGTGGTACATGAAGCTCCCCGACGATGTTCGCCACATCATCGACGAGGCCAGCTTCAACTCATTCTGCATGGGGCACTCACGCCTCATAGCGAGCTGGCCTTTACTGGGTGCCTTGGTAGAGAGGTGGTGGGATACCACCAATTCTTTTCACTTCTCAACCACAAGGGAGATGTTGATGACTCCCTTTGACTTCTCTATGCTCACCGGCATAGAGGTGGAGGGTCATCCGATTCCTTACGATACTGATATGGATGAGCGGGAGGCTACTCAGATTTATCCACTGGGGACTCGCTCACCTATCTCCCGATCAGAGATGGTTCAATACTCCTGGTTTGCAGACCACTACAGAGGGATGGCACCAGTGACTTGAGAAGGGACCGAGCAGTATGCCTAAGGTTTCCTGATGTTCCTGTTTGGCACTACCCTATTCGCCGACTGGGCAAACACCATCGGGCTATACCTCATGAGTCCCCTAGTGGATCTATCTCGTGTTCGACTCTACGATTGGGGCAGCGTTGGCCTGGCCACCTTATACGGGTACATGAGCTTGACCTCCTGCCAGAGCAGACATCTGATAGGAGGCTACTGGAGGGCCTGGGAGGTATACTTTACTTCTCTATTTTACATTTCCTGTTGTACTTTCTGCTTAGCGTTCTCTGTACATCGCATACGCTATATACTGTACACACACAATCTGCTTTCTATTTTGCATACTCTGTACACTGCACACATTGCACATTGCATTTTCTGGACATGGCACACATATTCTCCTTTCTGCATTACTTGTACTTATTTGTTGTATACTCACTGTTGCCCTTTTGCTTTCTGCAGCTATGGGTGTACGCCTACTTTTCGAGACTTGCCCCAGAGCTAGAGGTAGAGATGCCACCTGTTGTGCCATACTCTCACTGGTATGACAAGAGATGCCAACGGAGGTCCCGGGAGTCCTTCCCCTTCTTCTATCGATAGTTTGATAATGTGACCGTAGTTGAGGTTACTCAAGCTTCTCTGTTTATTTTCATTTTCCTTCGATTCTGACTTATGTGCAATATCTGATGATAGCTAACAATCTACACATTCTCTATTTACAAATCACTTGGCAGCCCTGGGTGACAATGCCTGAGGGAGTCAGGGATCAGTTCGCTGGTGCCCGAGAGGCTTTCCGCTTTTGGCTTTTGCTCGAGGGCTCGATTTGTCAGGCGTGGTTCTTAGGGGAGCTATTCTTGTGCCAGACCATCGGCTTGCTCGAGCCAGTAGTTCTGATACCGCCTCCGATATATATGAGAGCCACAGAGAAATACACCATATAGGAGATGATTGACTTCACTAGAGGTTGGGACGCCAACTTCTTTCGAGTCAGGGGTGATTACACAACCTTCATCCAGACATACCTCATGCCACCTCTAACTGGCGCCCGTGGAGGTGAGAGAGCGAGGGCTCCGACTACATGAGAGAGAGGTAGAGGGACCGGGGCGACCAGGGCCCAGGGCAGGAGAGGTTCTGGGCCGAGACAGAGGACTAGGTGGCCAGAGCTGCCTACCACACTCACCTACTGGAGACATACCAGGGAGGCTTGCCAGATCCCATTGAGTCCACACCAACCGGGCATAAGCTTATCGGGGTTCAAGGCCCGACTCCAGTATGTACCATACTTTACATTTTGCATATTTACTTCACTTTAATTATGCTTTATAGAACACTAATCCTCTCACTGCACTTGCAGGCACCCATAGAGTACACCAGGCAGGCTTTTGAGCTAGTGGCTTCCTTGACGGAGATGGTGCAGAGGAGCATGAACCTGCTCAGCCTCTACAAGATTTCAGTAATTTCCTTCAATTCACACTTCATGCCATGAAACTTCCTGTCGATACATCAGCAAACATAATCTGTTCCACACTACACTGTCCTGACATACTGTACACAAACACTGCACTCAAACACTGCATTTGATATACACCACAACTGATATATTTGACAAACTGCCATTTTCATATCCCAGCCACATCGAACATTCCGGCGGGAGCTGCAGCAGGACCATCAGCACCTCCTCTGACAGCCGAGAGAGAGAGATGGGAGGCTCCAACTCACAACCGAGGCAAAGCTAGGGGCACCCGTGACGAGAGTGGCCCTTCAAAGCCTGTTCCAGATGATGATGATGATGAGATGAGTGAGGACGAGGAGGCGGCGAGCCCACAGTCAAAGTCATCTGAGGACGGAGAGGGCGACGCCGGCTTAGATTCTGAGGATAGAGATGATGCTGAGGCTGGTTCGGCAGTTAGCTCAGATACGGGGGCCTCTGACAGTGGCGCCGATGGAGATAGCTCTAAGTCCATGCCTAGGAAGAGGACGAAGAGGGCCTCTCGATCCTGAGGTGGATGGCACTGATCTCTTGATGTTTTTGCTTAGTCTCTTTTTGCTTTTTTATTTTAGCTAGTAGTGTTAGCACAGTGTATAGTTTTATTTTCTTAAAAACTTGTACTCTTTTGTAAAAAGAAACCATGATTGGAATGAAAATCAATTTTTTTGATGAAACATGTTGTGTTTTACATTCTGAGCATTGCATTGCACCATTTTACACAAAAACGGAATTTGATGAAAATTGAATATTCTACATTGTATTGGCAACTTCTTGATCAGGTAACGAACTGACCAACACATAACAAACAGAGTAAAACAACTCAAGGAGCAACTAATCCAACAACTCAATAAACAATGCAACAACTCGATAAGCAAAACAACATTAATACAACCTGATAAGCAACAACAAAATAACTCGATAAACAAAGAGAAACAAAATAAAAAGTGACTCAACAAAACTCTTAAAACAAGGCGGCAAAATGCACCAAGAGTAGAACAACACACAGGTTCTCGATACTCCCAACACATAGGAAAGCCATAGGAATTATGTCGACTAGACGCAGAGGTTGTCAGCCACTAGAATTGGCCGATCGGCTACAAAAGTTGCCGGTCGGCCACCAACACTGGGCGGTTGGCCACTAGTGCAAGGAACCTCCAGATTGCTGCCACCTGTCTTCCACTCAGCACCTTATCTTCTGCAAAAGTTGGGACTTCGTAGTTTCTTCATTCCAACTCTATTTTTGCCACAAATGGAGCCATTCTTCACCGAAAAACTCTCAAAATTGGATTGCGACTATTGGCTTGACACACTGTGCCTTCTACTTTCCATTTCGATTCAGGCTTCAGTTCGGACATGACCAGACTTGCCCAGAAGAAGAGGTAAAGTACCCGGCTTCATTTTTTATCCGAGGTTCACAACTAGCTCGATATCGCACTGCATGGAGGACAAGAGAACTTCTGGCTCCCGCTCCCAATTTCAGTTATGCCCTTTCTAGCGAATACATATCTTAGCTTGAAGATAAGGCACAAACTGGGCCTACTTTAGCATCTGAAGCTTCCACAAGCTCTGGGAGGGGACGCAGGAACACCTAAGTTTATTGCTTTGATCTAACTTTCAAGTTTTCCTTTTGAATGTAATAAAAAGCAACTTTGATTTGTATCAAGAGGTAGAGAATTCTGTATTGAAATCAATGAAATTGAAGGTTGTGGGCACGGAAAGGTTTCCTTTTGGTCCAAAAATGATCTAAGTTGTAAAAGATTAATTTGAACAAAATTAACTTTTATTAAAACTTTTCAAAACCATTTTTGATAAGGATCACAACCGGAGACACCCGGAATCTATCCTTGAGATGTACAACCTCAAATCTAGCAAATAGAAAGTTGCCCTTTGTCTGAATAGCACTGCACTGTACTATAACCAGCTCTCATGGTGAAGACCACAACCGAACTCTTGGATACATAAAAGACAAAGATGGCCAGAACAATCTCATGGACATGACAATTGAGTTTGAAGTATTTACGGCTGGACTTCAGAATGAAGTTGCCTACGTATCCTGAAGATGGAAATCAAGCCTTACGTAGTTCGGTTCGGGTTCACTCGGGTATTAACGCTCTGCTTTTGCACTCTAACTTTTGCCACGGCGGCCCTTTCTGGGTTTTCAACCTTGCGAGCTCAGTTTTTCTTATTTCAAATTTTTTGTGCTCTAACTTTTGCCTAGGTTGCCCTTTCGGGTTTTTGGCCTAGCGAGCTCTCAAGGGTAGTATTTCTTCAACTTGTCCATGTTAATTGGTTGGGAGAATTTGAGACCATCTAGGTCCATAAGAATGACAGCTCCACCCGACCAGATTGATTTGATGATGTAAGGACCAGTCTAATTGGGTCTGAACTTGCCCCTAGGGTCATGGATGGGAGCTTGGTTGTCTTTGAGAACCAAATCCCCTTCTTTCAGATTCCTGGACTTAACTTTCTTATTAAAAGCCCTAGCAATTCTACATTGATAACCTTGGATGTGGTACAGTGTTTTCAGCCTCTTCTCGTCGAACCGCATTAGTTCCTCGAACCTGTTTTGCTGCCGATCCACTTCTGCTATCTGGCACTCGGCCATAACTCGTAGCGATGGAACCTCAACTTCAATCGGTAGAACAGCTTCCATCCCATAAATCAGAGAATGCGGAGTTGCCACAGTAGATGTCCGAATTGAAGTCCTGTAGCCCCAGAGAGCAAATGGCAACTTGTCTTGCCAATCCTTGTAGGTTTCCACCATCTTCTGTGGAATGTGCTTGATGTTCTTGTTGGCGGCCTCAACAGCTCCGTTGGTTTGTGGCTGATATGTGGATGACTTGTGAAAAGTCACATTGTATTTCTCCAACAAGTCGATCACTTCTTTCTTGAAGTGGGAACCATTGTCTAAAATGATCTCATTCGGGACCCCATAACGACAGATGACATTATTCCTGATGAACTTGGCTACGTGGGACGCTTTCAGCACTACATATGATTGGGCCTCGACCCACTTTGTAAAATAGTCTATTGCCACCAGGATATACTCATGCCCATTTGACCCTTTCAGTGTAACTGCCCTAATAACATCAATTCCCTATACTGAGAATGGCCATGGTGAAGTCATGTTGTACAGCTTCGACGGCGGGATATTCATGCGATTTGCATGAATTTGGCATTTGTGGCATCACCGAACAAAATCAATACAATCCTCCTCCATGATTGACCAGTAATAACCCTGCCTGAGAATCTTCCGAGCTAGCATTACCCCGCTTATATGTGAACTTCATTCTCCTCCATGGATGGCCTCCATTAAGCGTTTCGACTCTTCTGCATCGACGCACAATTTATGCATTCCTAGATGGCCTCGTTTGTACAATTTATCCCCGCAGATGATAAACTGAGTGACCATTAGCCGTATTACCCTTTTATCTTTGGCATTTGCCCCTAGTGGATAAGCTTCCTTTTCCAAGAAGTTCTAGATGTCATGATACCAGGGGTTTTGATCTTGTACTTCATCTATCACGGAAATTAACTCATAGGCCGGCACATACCTCTGTTCAATAATGATCGGATGCATCCGGACTCCCAAAGGGATGTCTATCATGGAAGATAGAGTTGATAAAGCATCAGCGAACCTATTGCTCTCTCTTAACAGATGCGTGAAGGTTAGCTTCTCAAACTTGGGAATCAGAACGTCCAGGGTTTGGTGATAGATTTTCATCATTTCTTCCTTAACCTTCCAGTCTCTTTTTGCTTGAGACACAACTAGGTTCGAGTCCCCAATGACGTCCAACCGTTTTGCCCCTAGTTCCAGGGCGGCTTCCAGTCCAGCGATACATGCTTCATATTCTACTTCGTTATTAGATACCTTGAATCGGAGTTTGAAAGCTAAAGATATGTGGGAATTGTCGGGTGCTATCAGCAACACCCCTACCCCATAATCGTACTGATTAGATGCTCCGTCAAAGTACATGGTCCAAATCTCTTCCTTGACCTGCAGAATGGCCTCATCTAGGAACAAATACTCTACTGCTTCATCCCCCTCCACTGGGTGATTGGCTAGGAACTCAGCTATCGCTCTCCCCTTCACAGACTTGCAAGTCATATATTTCAAATCAAATTCGAAGAGAAGAAGCAACCAACGGGCTAGCCTACCTGTAAGCGCTGGTTTCTCGAAGAGATATTTGATGGGATCTAATCTCGAAACCAGAATTACGGAGTGAGCTAACAGGTAGTGCCTCAACTTCCTGGTAGCCCATACCAAGGCCAAGCAAGCCTTCTCCAGCGGGGTGTAATGGGTCTCATATTCTAGTATCTTCTTGCTCAGGTAATAGATGGCTCTCTCCACTCTATCCTCAGATTCCCGCGCAAGCATGCAGTCCATAGTCGTGTTGGTTATTGACAGATACAAAATCAATGGCTTCCCCGGCTCTGGCGGTGACAACACTGGTGGGTTTTGAAGGTACTCTTTGATCTGCTCAAAAGCAACCTGGCATCGGTCATCCCTTTGGAATTTCTTTCCTTTCTTCAGGAGACCAAATAGTGGTTCACAAGTCAAGGTTAATTTTTCAATAAACTGTCTTATGAATTGCACTTTACCTAGAAAGCCTCGCACCTCTTTTTCAGTCCTTGGTGGTGGCATTTCTAGGATGGCCTTGATTTTGAAGGGATCAACCTCAATGCCCCTATGTGTAATCAAGAACCCCAGCATCTTCCCTGCTGTGACACCGAAAGTGCAC
Organism: Camellia sinensis; assembly: GCF_055761805.1. Classification (NCBI taxonomy): domain Eukaryota; kingdom Viridiplantae; phylum Streptophyta; class Magnoliopsida; order Ericales; family Theaceae; genus Camellia; species Camellia sinensis. The sequence goes on from NC_138975.1 coordinate 112,763,668, forward strand.
TTCTGTGGATTCAATCGCAACCGATATTCTCTAATCCGTTGGAAAAATTTCTTCAAGGTGGTGTAATGGCCCTCTCTGTGCTTGGACTTGACAATCATGCCATCCATGATCATATCATGCAAGATCATGGTTACAGCCCGTTGATAAGTAGCCCCAGCATTTTTCAGACCGAACGGCATGACCCTATAGCAGTAGGTTCCCCACGGCATGGTGAATGTAGTCTTCTCCCTATCCTCAAGTGCCATCAAGATCTGGTTGTACCCCGAAAACCCATCCATAAAGGAGAGCAATGCATGGCCTGCGGTGAAGTCCACCAATTCGTCGATGTGCAGTAGAGGAAAACCGTTCTTCAAACTGGCTTTGTTCAGATCTCTGAAATCCACACACACCCGAATTCTGCCATCTTTCTTCGGCACCGGAACAATGTTGGCCAACCAAGTAGGATACTCAGATACTAGCAAGAATCCTGCATCTATCTGCTTGGTGACCTCTTCCTTGATTTTCAAAGCCCAATCCGGGCGTATTCTTCGAAGCTTCTGCTTAATGAGTTGGGCCTCAGGGTCAAGAGGAATCCGGCGCTGTACAATCTCAAGATCGATTCCAGGCATGTCTTTGTAGGACCACGCGAAAACATCTTTGAAATTTTTTAATAAAGCGACTAAGCACTCGTATTCCTCCGAAGACAACGTGGACCTGATATGGACCAAACGCGGATCCTTCTTAGTGCCTACATTATTTTAAATGATTTCATCAACCAGGGGTTTTACAAATCTCTCCTCCTCTCGATCAATCAAATATTTCAAAACCAGAGGAATTCCTTTCTCATCGTTTTTATCAAAATTTTAAAAGTAATGATCAGGCAATATACAAGTGGCACAGAAAAGTACTCAGAAATAGCAGTGATACCATTCTCATTAAAAGCTTCCAGCTCATCCAATTCCTCGGTTGCAACCGACTCAAAAGAAAAGGAAAAAGACGACCTGGACAAAACAATGGCATCCGGGTTATCAACCCTAGGAATACCAGACTCCGACTCAGAAAAATTGGAATCTGATTCCGACTCTACAGACTCTGTGGAATCAGATTCCAGTTCACTACCTGATTTAGAACTGCTGGACAAAAAGCCCTCCTCGAACTGTCAAACGAGGGAGGGTGCGATAGATGCATCCAGAATACCACTGGAAGGGTCCATAGTTGATTGATCTCCAATCATGGAAACGGTGAAGTTATCTCCCAAGTTCTCCGATTTGATCTGAGGATTTGAAAGGAGACAAGCCAACGCTGCTCCTATCTCATGTTCATTGTCATCGGACTCTTCCTCTGTACTTTGTTCAGCCTCAGCTGGTAGGTCATTTTGTTCTTCTACAACTTCATCTCCTTGTAGCTGTAGGTCGAAGAAGATCTCAAAGCCGAGCAAACGCCGCTTTTCAGAGTTCAACCATGGCTCAAGAAAGCCGCAAAATGGAAAATTTTCCCCCTCCCAGAAAAAACAGTCGTTCAGGGTTCCTTGAATGGGTCTATGCACCAGCTCATAGTGTTTCCCGCTTTGCTTAGCTTTGGCTCTTCCTGCCATTTTCTTACCCAGTCCTCTTTGGTAGGCGTGTAACCTAAACCAAAGGTATGAAGGTTATGTGGCACTTTGGCCAATGCAGCAACGCCCTTCCAGCTGCTCCTTCCCAATCCCATTTCGGGTACATGCTGTAGCTTATTCATGAGGTAGACTGATTGAGCACTGACGTTCAATCCCTCATCAATAGCCAGGATATCTTGCACCACCCGGGCCTCAGCTAAGGTGAACCCAGACATGAAAACATCTTCATCGCCGTGTACAATTTCCAATACAGGTGTGGTGACTTTCGGTGGAGGATGTATAGAAGAATTCCCAAAAACAATAGCTACCCCTTTCCCATGAGGGTACATTAACATCTGATGCAGAGTGGAAGAGAAAGCATTCACTTGGTGCAGCCACGGTCGTCTAAGGAGTAAGTTAAAAGTGGTCGGAACATCCAAGACGTGAAACTCAATCTCCTGTTGCGCCGGGCCAACCTGCGTTCTCATCCGGGTTGTCCCCATCACTTCCCGGCTTGTATTGTCATAAGCCCGAATCACCTGGGCCGTTGGTACAAAGTCTGCTGGCTTCAAGTCAATAGCATAGGTCGTGCGCAATGGGCACACATTAATTGCAGACCTGGTATCAACCAAGATGACTGCTATCCACTTCTTTTTACATTCAACAGAGATGTATAGTGGTTTGTTATGCTCAGAGCCCTCAAGTGGCAATTCCTTATCTGTAAAGGTCAAAGTCGGTGAAGCCCCTCCCGGGAAGACCAATCCCACTAATTGCTCGGGGTCGTGTCGATAGAGAGCTTAGCCTTATCCATTGCTGATAGGACAGCTTGTCTGTGCACCTGTGAAGCCATGAGCAATCCCCAAATGGATATGTCTGCTTGAATCTTCTTCAGCTGCTTCAGCACAACTTCTTCTTCTAGCAGTTTCTCCTTCTGTTTTTCGACCTCGTTATTTTTCCTTGATGCTTCTAGTTGGTCCAGATGTGGAGGCTTAAAGTACCTTCCGCTCCTGGTCATGTGATCTACTTTTTTAGAATACCAAGTATCGTTTGGCAGATTCTGTCCCCAATCTTCATCCGTGTGGGCAAGATGTAAATCATCATCTTCCCACCACATTCCTCCAGCAACCGACAAGCAATTGTCCGGTTCTGTTGAAAATATTCTCACATTCGCATCACGGTCAATCCCCACAGGGCCTTTGGCTTTTCTAGCCTTTTAATCATTCTCAATTCTTTTATGCTCAAACCACTTCAGCGCGGCCTCCTGTTCTGTATCGGCCGTACTAACGCTACTCAATTCTTGAGCAAAATTCTTAATACTGGTGCTCTCTGACAACTTTCTCTTGTCATCGACCGTTCCGGCCGTTGCAGCAATTCCCATTTCTAGCTGTTTCTGCTTTGGTTGAGACCCTTCATCAACATCCGGTTCTTCACTGAGCCATCTCGTATTATCCGTTGATCCGTTCATTTCAAACCGGCCAATCTATATACTCCCCAAATCTTGTTCATCGAAGAACTACAGATTATTGATGTTTGCCTCGAGCTCGACTAAGTCATGTAGTCCCTGGCTTGGTCCGTCCTCCCGGACTACATTAACCTCTATTCCCGTCGGCAATTCTACCCCTAGTCTAGCCTGACTGGTTGGTACAATGTAGCGGCACGAGTTGTATTCCTCTCCAGTTAAGCTCATGGAGCCCTCAGGCATGCCTTCTTCTACCACAGCCACCACCACAGGTTCGGGTTAGGATATGGATGTGCTTATCATGCACAAATCTGTGCTTTCCGGGATGAACAGCGCCAACTTAGATAGGTGGGAGGGGGTGATGTATATACTGGGGTCGTAAGGGACGACCAGTGTTTGGATAAGGTTTATTTGCCTGGTGAAGGGTTTTGGTTATGTGGTGGGAGAGGATTTGTAGTGACGTTAGGCTTTTGAGGAGGCGCTATCACTTTGTTATCAATGAGATCTTGAATCTCATGACGTAATCTGAAGCATAGGTCGGTATCATGACTATGTTGTTGGTGGAAGGCGCAGTATTTGGTGGGGTTGTGTGTAGGAGGGAGGGGATTAGGCAATGAGCGCAACTCTAGGGGTTTCAGATGCCCTTTTTTGATCAGGACCCTCAAGGCCGCAGATAGAGACATGTAGAGCGGGGTGAAAACCCTCTTGCCACGGGGTTGGTGCTTTGCAGGTTTTGAGGTGGTTTCGGATGTACCAGCAAAGGGAGTGGCTATTTTTGGTGTGGTGGTGACCATACCAACATTAAAGGTTCTTGCAACTGCATTACTACTCATAGCCGCATTGGAACTTCGTGTAAAAGCCCTCTTGGGTTGCTCTTTCTCATGTTCTATCAGACCCTGTTTCATCGCATCCTCTATCTGCACCCATATTTCATGGAGGTTAGCCAATGTAGGCAGAGGTAAGACTATCATCTTCTGTAGCAGCCTCGGTTGCAGATTACGGACGACCATTCTGATCTGGTCCTTTTTAGCTAGCTAGGTGGTCATCATGGAGGCCTTAGCCCTCTACTGAGTGACGAAGTCAGAGAAGCCCTCCTTCGGCTCTTGGCGAGTTGCTTCGAGATCACAAGTTGTGACCTCAATTTGAGTGTTATACGAATATTGGGCAATAAAGGCCTCAGCCATTTCTTCTTAGCTTCTCTTCACGAAATCTTCCAACTTAGCATACCAAATGGCCGCAATACCTGACAAGGTCCAGCCGAAGAGGGGTAACTTCTACAGTCTAGTTAGGCCCATCGGCCGTAGAATATCTGAAAATAGCTACAAATGGACCATAGGATCACCCGAGCCATCAAAGTGGTCTATATGTGGCATTTAAACCTGTCTGGCAGTGTCACCACGACATCAGTATTGTCATCCTCTATATCTGGGATCGAATTGACACCTTGAGCCCGTTTAAAAAGCTTCTCAAGCTTGCTTACTTTTAGCGCAGTAGGGTTGACCTCAAACTCAAACGGTGCCTCATTTGGTTAAATCGGTGCTTTGGAAGTCTGGGGTGGAATCGAATCCACTGGGATGTCTGCATTTTCCTAGACATTGGCTGTGGGAGCAGGAGCTCTAGGTACTGGAATGTTTGCAAGGGGTGGATAGGATGCAGAAGCTGTGGCTTGTTGCGGCTATTGTTGCTGTAGCCTAGCAATCAACTCAGCCTGCTGCGCTGTAATTTCCGCTTGGTGGGCAGCATCCAACTGCATATTCTCAATAGTCTGTTGAAGTTGGCGCATCATATCCTCCAAGTTGTCTAAGGGGTGCTGATCTATCAAAACTGGTGTGTACTCTCTTTCTGAAGTTGAAGAAGATAACTGGGTTCGACTTAACACAGGTGAAGTAGTCAATAACTACGGAATTGGCGACTGCTGAACCAGTGAGCCATGCTGTCACGACCCAAACCCGCCCCTATGGGTTTAGCACCGTAACCGGCCAGTAATCCGTGATTACCGAAGGCCTACTTAACAGTAAAGACAATAATACAGAGTACAGGGGCTGGCGGAAGCCGAAACAATAAATAAAAGATGTCCAATGAGCTGTGATAGACTGCGGGCAAAAATAGAGCTAATCCGACGCTCCTAGTTCTAGTCCGATGCCTGGACACCTACATATAAATATAAACAGGGAGCGAAAGCCCAGTGAATAACAACTGCGTAAGGGTTAAGAACGGATGTCCTTACAGTAGTTAAAATGGTCATTTACATCGATAGATCAGTTATCCAACCAGTGGTTTATTTTTCATGTCGTATCAGTCATTTAGAAATCATAGCGATCGTACGTGGTACATTCAATTGCGGAACAGTACAGTAGGTCTTGATAGACCGGTCAGTCCGTTGATGATGACCATCAGAACAATAGATAGTAGTAGTTCCAAACATTGGAACTGAAAGAGATTTTTGTAACCATAGCAGTGGCAGTAACAGTGGCAGTGCAGTAGCAGTAACAGTAACAGTACAGTAGCAGTAACAGTAACGCTACAATAACAGTAACCGTGATGGTACAATAGCAGTAACAGTAACGGTATAATAGCAGTAATAGTAACAGTACATTAGCAGTAGCAGTAATGGTACATTAGCAGTAACAGTAACAGTACAATAGCAGTGACAGTAACAGTACAGTAGCAGTAACAGTAACAGTGCAATAACAATAATAGTAACGGTACAATAGCAGTGACAGTAATGGTAGGTCACTACGGGAGCTACAAGTATAGTTTATACAATAGGACAAGCGTCCGCTCGGTAAGCAATATCACTTCAGGAAGCCGTTTAGTCGATCGTTCATGAAATAATTATAAATGAACTTATCTTTATAACAATGTTACTCACAGAGTTCTGGGCTAGAGATAAGCTATTAAGCGTCCTCGGATGCCAACCCTATATAGTCACAAAACGAACACACACTAAATTATTCACTCGGGTTTGATAACTTAACCCCTAACTTGACTTGGTGTGGTTCTACATCAATATCCTCATTAAGATGCCTTAAACTAGGCCTAGGAATGCCTAGGATGGAATGAGGATGCAAAGTGTAGACGTGCCCGCGGAGGGGGGCCTTATGCTACTACAGTTCGGACTCGCGATTTTTGTTGTCGCGGTTCTTAATCTGAACCAAAGAGTCCAAATCTGGCAAATCGTTTTGAGAAACAGATTTTTGAAAAAGTAGTGCCAAACATGGACTGCTTTGCCAGATACAGAGTCGCCACCTAAATATTTTTGAAATGGGGAAATTTAGGAAACCCTGACTCGGTGCCGAAGGCCACATGTCCGTCATCACCGGAGTTGTCTCGGCTCGGGAGCTTGGGTACGATCGGGGAAGGTCAGCTATGAGCACCCCCTTTTGCCCGGTCCGAAGACCGGCCTCTACTGACCATGATATCCGATTTTGAAAACGTTACGTGTTCTTATTCCATTTATTAGCCTAGAATTACTATGTTATGCGCGCAGCAAACAAGTATAGACTAGATTGCCTAATTTGGAAATAAGCATTGCATATCTGTTTGTTTTGGAAAATGTTTTGGATTTGCTACTCGCAAGTAGGCTAAAAATGCGGATTTCAACGAGTTTTTCCAACTCAAACAATCCAACCTTCACCCACAGGCATTCAAACAGTTTATCTCACATAAGCATTTAGCCGCATGGCAAGCATACTGTTATGTTAACATTCACACGCATGCGAGATGCTAAAGCGAAAATACTTACATCGTACTCCGTGCCAAAACAATAAACTAGTTAGCAAACATGCGTGTCCTAGTTCATGTTAAATTGCTTAATGCAACACATACAGGATGCAATTAGATAGGCTTGGCTAACCTAAGCATGGCGTATGAAATGCGATCAACTATCACATATTCAATTTTTGAATTGAAGTACAAATGCAGTTAGCGTGATGTACCGAGCCTAATGCATGCAATACAAATGCATGGATGCACACATGCATAGTATAAGGTATGTTGAATTAAACGTGCCCTAATCTACCATCATAAGCAGGTAAATAAAAGGGAAGAAAGAAGTGGGGATTGGAAGACATACACACCACCCACACACACTTATTACAGATTTGCCCTCGCTCGGAGGGGCCAAATAAATATTACAAATTAATTAACTACGCAAGCTAATTAAATATTACAAATTGCCTAATCAACTAAGCAAAATAACTTAAGCTAAGAAAACAGGAAAATCGCCTCGAGAAGCGCGCCGCCATGCATGAGCTGCCTCTGTTTTCCTTCCTTCACTCCTCTGGAGGTTGCCAAAACCTCAGGACCGCATCCCTGGACAATGGGAGACATCACCGGCTGAGTGGAATTACCACCGGCAGTGGTATGTGGCCACCGGCACAAAATGGAGCTATCGGCAGAGAAAGTATTGCCAGTCGGCACCTTGCACTGCCGGCCGGCAGAGTGTTCCTGCAGAATCTGCAAATGACAGCAACAGAGGGCAAGGCAAAGCATGTCAGCACAATTCAAGGCATATATGCACCAACCATGTCCCTTATCATGATGATGACTCAAAGGGGCATGTGCCTCGATTCTCGGACCACCAATCACGCATCTCCATGCATCATGGCCCAAAGAACCAAGTATGCAACTTTGATTTCAAATGCATGCAAACCAAATCAAACCAAAGAAGGCCCAATTCCTATCACTAAGTCAAGGAACAAAGCATGCATGCAAAATGCAATGCAACATAGGCATGCAACCTAAGGATGCAACATGGCATGGCAACAAACTTATGCAAGCATGCAAACAAACATGAGGCAATACTAACCAATGCAAAGGTGGTCTTAAACATGATTTGGGCAGCTCTAATAGGGCCCAAAACAGTAGCCAAAATGCCCAAAAAAGGGGGCCAAACACATATGCACACATGCACATAATTGAGGGCCAACACTTAAGCACAAATTAGACAACCCTCAAACACATTTGAAAGGGGGTAAACATGGACACATAGCATGCAACATAAGCATTAAAAATCATGTCATAAAATGATGCCAAATCATGTTAAACAAGACAAGCAAATGCATGCAAGCATGGTCCAAGTACTTGAGGCAAGTCATGAAGCTTTGAAGCACATTTATCACAACAAACATGGCATGCATTAAGCAACCAAAAACAGGTTTTTAGCATGTTAAAACAAGGCTAATGGACTACTTAGATGGCATCTAAGTGGCTCAAATTTAGAGGCATGCACAAGTGCCAAAACAAGGAGCATTGCTACACAAGCTTATGAGGCATTAAAGATGCATGCAAGGCAATCAAGCAAGCATGAAAATGGGACTGGAATATCATGTAGGGTGGTCCCAAATCACCAAAACAATGCAAAGATGCCATGCTATACATTCATATGCTCAAGGCCAACAAGCCCAAATACAAAGGAGCTATACCAAGCATGCCAAAATCAACCCAAACACTTATGGACAGACCTAAAACATGTCAAGATAAGCCCAAAATTTTCACAAATGTAAGCCTAAAACATGCTAGAAACAAAGGCACACAACCTAAAACATGTTAAGGCATAACAAGGCATTACATGGCAACTATGCTAAGCATGCATGGAGTACCAAAACCAAGTAAAACAGAGGCATAACATGACATATTAAGCATAAAAAGCAGCCAAGCCATGGTCAATACACACTCTATCATGATGCTCCCTCAAGAGGCCAAAACATGCCCTTTTCAAGGACAACAAGGAGAGGGGGTGGCCCTCTCCTTCTTGGGACTTCAAGGCATCACCTTCACCACTGAAATCCCTCCAGATTTCAGTGGTGAAGAGACCCCAACACCAAAATCCCGGAGCTAGCACAAAAAGGCTCAAAATGAGGCCTTTCAAGGCCTAAGAGGGGTCAAACACCTCCAAACCAAAAAACACTCTTAATAAACAATAAAGAGGGCCTAAAAACAGAACTTTTTTGTGTTATACAATAAGCACAAAAATGAATTTAAGACAGGTAGAAATAAGGTGCAAAAATGGGGAATAAAGGGGTGAGATTCTTACCCTTGAAGCCTTCTTCAACAATGATGCTCCAATGGCCTTCCTTGGCTTGAATCCAACACCAAAACTTCAAAATCAGTCCCTTAGAACCTCAGTTCCAAGAGGAAGGTGAAACACTAGGTGCTTGTGTGCAATAGTATGGACTAAAACACACAAAAGAGCACCAAAGAGAGGGAAAGAGAGATAGGATGTGTATCTAACCCTAACCCTAGAACTCAAACCCTAACAATGGCTTTCTAAGCTCTCAAAATATCTTAAGTGTCTAACCTCTCAAGCCAAGAGACAAGCCTCTCTCTATATAGAAGCTTTTGTCTTGTAAAGCATACAAGACAAGCTTCCAAGAGAGAGATCCCTCCATACACGTGTATGGAGGGGAGCAAAAAGCAAGACAGCTGTCTTAAAATATCTGCAAAAGCAGATGCACAGTAGTCGGCCGGCCAAAAATGCCATCTTGGCAAAAAAAAGTGCCGGCCGGCACTAAAAAGTGCTGACGGCAACAAATATTGCCGGTGGCAGCAAAAACCAGCCGGTGGCCTCTAGCAACTACCGGTGGTGGGTGGGGATGGTCTATAAGCCCTACCCTGCCTCTCAAAGGCAAAACACAAGTGTTTGGTGTAAAACCAGACACCAAACAGTCAAGTTCAGAGATCCTGAGGCAAGGCGCGCGAGCCGAGACCTCCGGGAACTCCAAACGAACACAAACATGGATAATCACCGAGTGTTCAGACGGTGACGTCCAAGTCTTGAGGACGGTCAAAAATGGGGTGTCTACTGTTGCCCCTCTTTGACAGAACTCGAAAGTCATAACAATGACGGGAGTGAATGTCAAAGCCCAGAGACGACCCATTTTTGACAAGGCCGAAGATTTAGACAAACATACAAGGCAATCAAGGTATGCGCCCGAAGGCAGGGGCAAAATGCAAGACAATGCACGAAGCCGAGCATAACTTATGATCATGCAAAGAAAGCTGTAACGAAGCATACATGCGACAGTTTTAAGCTAGCATACACCAAACTACACTACAATGCAGAGAGGATGTAAGAGAATTATGCAATTCTCAATACGTCTCACTCGGGAGATGTAATACCTATGCGGCTCGTCTGGTTGCACCAGCTTCAAGTGAACCGTACATACAATATCGTGCCTGAAAAGAAAACAAACTTAACAGGTACAATATCATTAGCAACATGCATAGTAGTATACTCGAAATGCGTGACAGTGCAAAGCAAGTGGGGAGCATAACAATGCTGCGGAAATACAAACATGTAAGTGGAGCATGCGGTCTACGCTGGTAACGAAATTGATCATAAGCATGCGGTCTACGCAGGTAATGAAATCAACAAATTATGCGGTCCACGCAAGCAATACATGCGGTCTACGCAAGCAATGAAATTAATATGGGGTCTACCCAAACGAAACATGCGGTCTACGCAGGTAATGATATAACGCGGTCTACGCAATCAAAACATGCGGTCTACGCAGGAAATGAAATTAACATGCGGTCTACGCAATCAAAACATGCGGTCTACGTAGGTAATGAAATTAATATGCGGTCTACGCAATCAAAACATGCGGTCTACGCAAGTAATGAAATTAAGAAACATGCGGTCTACGCAATCAAAACATGCGGTCTATGCAGGTAATGAAATTAAGAAACATGCGGTCTACGCAAGTAATGAAATTAAGAAACATGCAGTCTTATGCAATCAAAACATGCGGTCTACGCAAGTAATGAAATTAAGAAACATGCGGTCTACGCAATCAAAACATGCGGTCTACGCAGGTAATGAAATTAATATGCGGTCTACGCAATCAAAACATGCGGTCTACGCAGGTAATGAAAATAACAAACATGCGGTCTACGCAAGTAATGAAATTAATAAAGATGCGGTCTACGCAAGGAAAGGAATTGAACAATTATGCGGTCTACGCAAGCAATACATGCGGTCTACGCAGGTAAAGAAATTGAACAATAAATATGGGGTCTACGCAAGCAATACATGCGGTCTACACAGGTAAAGAAATTGAACAATAAATATGCGGTCTACGCAAGGAAAGGAATTGAACAATTATGCGGTCTACGCAAGCAATACATGCGGTCTACGCAGGTAAAGAAATTGAACAATAAATATGCGGTCTACGCAAGGAAAGGAATTGAACAATTATGCGGTCTACGCAAGCAATACATGCGGTCTACGCAGGTAAAGAAATTGAACAATAAATATGTGGTCTACGCAAGGAAAGGAATTGAACAATTATGCGGTCTACGCAAGCAATACATGTGGTCTACGCAGGTAAAGAAATTGAACAATAAATATGCGGTCTACGCAAGGAAAGGAATTGAACAATTATGCGGTCTACGCAAGCAATACATGCGGTCTACGCAGGTAAAGAAATTGAACAATAAATATGCGGTCTACGCAAGCAATACATGCGGTCTACGCAAGTAAAGAATTGATTACAAACATGCGGTCTACGCAGGTAATGTAATTAACATGTGGTCTACGCAAGTAAAGAAATGATTACAAACATGCGGTCTACGCAGGTAATGTAATTAACATGCGCAAAACCGCGCAACGGAATGCAGTGCACAAAACATCGTGACGGTTTGAAATGCACAAAATAGTGCACAGGTTTGAAATGCACAAAACAGTGCGACGGTTTGAAATGCACAAAACAGTGCGATGGTTTGAAATGCACAAAACAGTGCGACGGTTTGAAATGTAAAAAACAGTGCGATGGTATGCGATACGCATGGGGCAACTTTTAGATCTTGCAAAAGTCAAAGGCACACGAAAAGGATACACCTTGCATGAATTGAAGTGCCACGCACGGAAGCCGCAGTCCGAGGTCAAAACGGAGGCCGGTTGAGCATCGGAGATGCTCTTTCTTGCACTTTCTTGAGCTATGAAGACCAAAAACTTCTCATATGGCCTGAACAAGGTTGTTGGAACACCACCGGCCGGAAGGGGAGGCCATCGGCTGTCCACCGGCTGAAAAATAAATCCACCGGCACAAAATACTGCTGGCCGGCACAAAATATTGCCGACCGGCAAAAAGTTGCTGATTCGGGGCAGTTTCGACTTTTCACTTCGGGTGTTTTAAAATAGGGCTTCAAACCCTATTTTCTCACTTCCCCACCGCCGAAATCCTTCACACTCTCTCTCTAGAGCGTATCCCTCTCATTTTTCGCCCGTTTCTTCGCGTTCTACGCCCATTTCGTCGTCGGATTTGCGATTTTCTTCGCGTTTCGGACATTTTCAACCGATCACATTTTTGTTTCGGTGCCTCGTTTGGCGTTCCCATCTTTTCGGGGTTTGTTCCCCTTGCTTTCCTCTTCATTCCCGTGCTTTTTCACATTCCGGCCTTCCCGGCCATTTTCGACCCTCTCGGGAGTTGACTTTTCGGTTGACTCTTCGCATTCCGGTCCGGTTTTCCTTCCTCCGGCCATTTTCTCATTGCTCTTGACATGGCGGACGACATTCCACGTGGCGGGACTCCCCCGGACCACGAGATGGATCCCGGGGTCGAGCTCCTACCGTTGAGCGAGCGCCCGTTCGACCCAACGACCTACCGACCGGTGATCCATGCTCTGCCCCCCGACGGCCTGCGTCAGTTCCGGAGCTTCGAGAGGCATGTGGCACCTGAGCTACTACTGCGCGAGCCTACCTCCCACCTTTCATTCGGCACTTCTGAGGTAACTTTTTTTCTTCTGCTTTACTTTCCGCAATGCAGGATACAAAACTACCGTAGTTAGCTGTACCCTTTAATTGCTTGAATTTGATGTACCGTAGATTGTAGTTGACTGTAAACATACATACAACTGATATCTGCTTGAGACTGACACATGCACACACACTACACTAGCCCTGAATCACTCAAACACACTGCACTCACTGTATTTCGCTGCATACACACCGGTACCCAGTATTTGTCTGAATCTGTTAAATTTGCACGCAATGCTATATCTGTTCTGAAACACCCAAACACGCTGACACATCACACATTGTAGTTCACTGTAAGCACACCAGCACCCGGTATTTGCCTGAATCTGACAAACTTGCACACATGCTTCATCTGCTTTTTCAAAACTGCATTTTCAATGTTGTTTTGCAATTGTTATTTTCTGTCTACAGGAGGGTTCCCATACCATTCGCGGGTATGGGAATACTGGTGCTCGGGAGTGGTACGATGAGCTCCCTGATGCAGTCCGACGCATCGTGGATCGAGCGGGTTTCGGCGCCTTCTGCTGAGGACTCTCTAGGCTCTCCACTTGCAGGCCTCTCCTTGCCGCTTTGGCGGAGAGGTGGTGGGACACCACGGATTCTTTTCACTTTTCCGCCGCAGGGGACATGACGATGACCCCTTATGACTTCTCGATGCTCACAGGCATCGGGGTAGGGGGTGATCCGATCCCTTTTGACATCGCGATGGATGAGTGGACCGCCGCTCAGGTCCATCTACTGGGGGAGGTCCCACCTCTTGCTCGTCCAGGCTTCGTTCGATACTCCTGGTTCGAGGTACAGTTTCGGGTCCAGCCGGTGTTGGAGGAGGAGGCGCAGATGACCCAGGAGGACGTGGAGAGGTATGCTCGCGGCTTCCTCATGTTCCTGTTCGGGACTACTATCTTCGCCGACCGGGCGAACACCGTGCCTCTCTGTCTTCTCAGCGCACTGGTGGACGTCCGGGACATTTTGCATTATGACTGGGGTGACGCCGCTCTGGCCACCCTCTATGGATACATGAGCTCGGCTTCTCGCGGCAGCGGCCGGCTACTCGGAGGCTACTGGTGGGCTTGGGAGGTACATTTCTTCTCCGCTTTTCATTTCTGTCCGATATTCTGTACTCTGTACACTGCACACACTATAGTCTGTTTCATACTCGCTGTATACTGTACACACGGCACACACATATATTCTGCTTCACACTGACTGTACACTGCTCACACGGTACACTGCACACAATACACTGTACAACACACGGCTCTGCCATTTCTGCTTTATTCTGTATTCTGCTTTATCTGATAGTCATACTGACGTCTGTTTTGCAGTTGTGGGTTTACGCCTACTTTCCTAGGCTTGCCCCCATACCTGTCGCGGAGACCCCTCTGGTTGTCCCCTTCTCACGGCGCTTTGACGGGAGATGCACCCGGCAGCTGCGAGAGACTTTCGGCTTTTTCCGCCGATACTTCGACACCATTACCTCGACCGAGGTATGTTTTACTTGCAGTTCATTTAAGCTTCGCTTTCCCACTGCATATTTCGATAACAGTAGATAACAAACTGTCTGTCATTTTCAGATCACTTGGCGGCCGTGGGCTCCGTTGCCAGCTGTGACTCGAGATCGGTTCGCCGGTGCCGATGAGACCTAACGTTTCCGGATCTTGCTAGAGGGCCCGGTCTGTCGGGCTTGGTACCTGGGGGAGCGTTTCCTACGCCAGACCCTGGGGTTACCTGAGCAGATAGTCCCGGTTCCCCCTCCTGCGGATATGAGGGAGACCGAGAGGCTCACCAGCGAGCAGATGGACGACTACACCATTGGCTGGGAGGAGGCCGGCTTTAGAGGTACCGGAGACTATCAGGAGTACGTGCGGACGTACCTGATGCCACCTCTGAGCGGCCGTCGAGCAGAGGGGGCCAGGCCTGTGGCATCGGCGGCTGGGGCTAGAGCGGGAGTTGGAGTAGGGGCTGCGAGGAGGGCCCGAGTCCGTGGCAGGGGCGGAGCTCAGGGAGGACGAGGAGCTGGCTGGCCTGCCCTGCCCGCTGCATTGACTTTCCAGGGGCAGGGTGGGTCGACCTATCAGATCCCCTTCGCCCCTCCACCGGCTGGTCACGAGCTCATCGGCGTTCCCGATTTACCTCCGGTACGTATTACTGCATTTTTGTATAGTCATTTCATTTCAGTTTATTTGATATTCCACAGAATATTAATGCATCTCACACTTTTGCAGGCTTCTTCTGAGTACACCCGTCAGTCGTTGGCGATGAATGCCTCAATGATGGGGATGCTTCAGCGGACATTTGACCTCCTAGCCCTCTACAGCATACCGGTATGTCCTTCTGACACTGGCCTCAAACCATTCATACACTGCTGCACATAATCTGATGCACGGCACAACACCTGATACACTGATCTCACTGTATCTGATACACTGCATACACTGCATTCTGCACCGTACTCTGCGATGATAAACTGCTCACAGCATTCATATACTGTACTCATACACTACATTCTGCACTGATAGACTGCTCACGGCATTCATATACTGTACTCATACACTGCATTCTGCACTGATAGACTGCTCACGGCATTCACACACTGTACTCTACATTGCATTTTGCACTGATAAACTGTCTACAGTATACTGATGCATTTCCCTTTTATGTACTTTTTCAGCCTCCTTTCCAGATTCCTATGGCAGGAGGTGCTCCAGCTGGACCTTCCGTCCCTGCCCGAGGGAGAGATGAGGAGGGCCGAGTATTCCCCCGCTCCAAGGCGGGGCGCATTCATGTCGGGAGCAGCTCGCGAGCTCCAGTCCCGGATGATGATGACGACGAGGAGTCAGAGGCGGAGGCAGAGGCGGAGTCCGAGTCATCGGAGGAGGAGACCGGAGGCGGTTCTAGCTCGGGCTCTGACGACGATGCTGATGATGCTCCTGGACCCTCGTCCAGGAAGAGGATCAGGACAGACTGATGCCCCTTGGAGTGCTCGATACAGATGCGGATTTTTGTTATTTTTCTTCTTTCTTGTACTTTTCTTTGGTAGTTAGATTACCTTGTACTGCCGTAGGCAGATTTTGTTTTCTTCGAAACTTTGTACCTAAGAAAGATTATGAAATGAACAGATTTTTGCTTAAAAAGTGTTACATTTACATATCTCATGTATTGCATCGCATTCCATCATGTTACACCTCAATGTAAATGAAATTGGTTGGTTGTCTGAAAATTGAACACTTGCACTGTAATAATCAGATAACTAAACAGCCGACAGCAAAATAACCCAAGCAGCCCACTACCTGATTCCGGATACACAGCCCTTGCTCTATTGGGGATTAATCTGCATACAGTCCATAACACAGCATTCGGTTCATTCTGCGCATAACACACCCCGAACAAACAGCCTAATCTGACAAGACAGAGCTCAAAGATGGAACCAGTTGGAGTCGAAACACGTTCAAATGTAGAGAATGGCACAGCATTCCGAGTGTAAATGATTTTTGAAATCGAATGAGAGTTTTTCAAACCGGGATATCGAGCCTACAACTGAACACAGCGGGGAGGACTCATTTATAGGTACACGACCTAACACAACGAGACACGCTCGAAAAAGACCTAAAACAAAGGTTGAGATATACAAAACATAAGACACGACATACAGACGCGTTAGCGAAGGTGGGGGACCTCGGACCACGAGGAGCCAGTTTCGATCTGGGTATTGTTTCCCACCCTTTCTGATTTGTGATTCTCACATCACTCGGCTCTCGAACTCGAATTTTTTTTTTTTTTTTCTCAAAACCCTTTTCCTCACTTTTCTCTCAACTTATACCTCTCTATTCTTCATTCTCTCATTTTTTCATCCCTCCCCAAGGTGATTAATGGATAAATAGAAAGGTGTGGGTTCATGCTCAACACCGTTAGCTCACGGCTATTTCTTCTAGCGGGTAGAGCGCTCTTCTGGCAAGTACGTCGATGACGGGGGAAAAACAGAACGCCTGGCTCAACTGTGCCCCTAGTTTATCATTTTAACCATTCTTTGTTTTTGCTTTCTACTAAAACAGTTTTGATCAAAATGAGAGTCGGATTAACGTACTTGTTCGATTTTTGATTTGAAAAGTATGCGAGTCAGGCTGCAAGCACTGAAAATTTTCCTTTTTGGGTCCAAGACAATGGTCCAGTTTTGGAAAATGGGATAGTTTTCGAGAAAATAGCCAACCTCAGTAAAAATTTTCAAAAACTATTTTTCAAACAGTCAATGCTTAACGAGCATGGAACTTACTCTTTGAGACGCGCAACCTTGGATCGGAGGCAATGGAAAATTGCCCCTGGTTTGAAGGGGGGAGAGGCAACGGAAAGTTGCCCCTGGTTTGAATGGCGTCTCACGCCGGCTCGCGGCAACGGAAAGTTGCCCCTTGTTTGGATGGTGCCGCAGCAGTCTGCAAACAGTCTTCATTGGTGGTGGTCGAGCTCTTGGACACAACAATGACGAAGACGGTCACAACAAATATATGGACACAGTCGCCTTTGGAAGCGTTGGCGACTAGACTTGGGGATGAAATCGAGACCATTGCATGGACTGAGATGCTATGAAAGCGTTGGGGGCTGGACATCATGATGAAGTTGCCTACGTATCCCAAACATGGGAATCAAGCCTCACGTAGTTCCGGTTAAGGCACACTCGGGTATTTTAACCTTCACTTTTTTTAGGCTCTCACTTTTGCCAAGGCGCCCAATGCGGGTTTTCGACCTTGCGAGCTTCTTTTCATTTTCTTTTGTTCATTTCTTTTTTGCATTTTTATTTTTCTTTCCTTTTCTTCTTTTGTATTTTTCTTTTTCTTTTTCTTTTCTTTTTTGTATTATTTTTTTGCTTTTGTATTTTTCTTTTGCTCTAACTTTTGCCTGGGTCGCCCTTCTGGGTTTTCGGCCCAGCGAGCCTCTCAAAGGGTAAAAGTGTAGCAAGTCCATGCCAAATGGTTCCTGAAATCGAAGCTTCTCTGTATCTAAGAGAACGGCTGTTGCAATGATTTGCGGAAGAATCCATCCCGGTTACTCCGCGAGCTTCTTCCGGCGAGATCTACTCCTTCTGATTCGGCTCCGGCGCCTCTTGGTTTAAGGCTACTTCAAAACTGGCCACACGGGCCTTTTCTGACAGTCGGCCGTTGAATGTTCCGAATGAGTTCGAGGTTCAAGACAACAGGTCGAATCTTGAGGCTGAGAGCGATCCTAGGCTGCGCAATCTCAAGACCGATTCCACACAGGTCTTCACAGGGCCGCGTAAAACATTCGTTTTTGAAAGTTTTTAAGAAAGCGACAAATCGCTCGCGCCGAAGATAGTGTGGAACCAATCTGGATTAAGCCAGGATCCTTCTCAGTACTCACGCTGACAAGCATGATTTCATTCATAAAAAGGCTTAGCACGCCTCTCTTTCTCTCGAAATGATCAAAATTTTGCAAAAACCCGAGGAATTCCTTCCTCTTCGTTTTCATCACCGCAATGTCCAAAAGGTTTTTTTTTTTTTTTTGTTTTTTTATAAAAAACTTAGGTTAATGCAATGAGTTGGGCGCGCAGGAGAGCAAGCGAGATGTACTGTCAGCCCAATCAAATTCTCTGGCACTTATGCTGAAAGCAAGCATGAAGTTGAGATAGCAACAGCTGTTTCATTCGGATTTGTTGGTGCAACTGGCCCCTCGGCAGAAACAGACTCAAAACAAAAACAGATAATTACAAAACAAAACGGTGTTCGAGGCAGCAACCCCAAAATCACCTGGTATTATATACAAAGGGGACTGACTCGATACAACAAGACAGACCCTTAAGCAAAAAAAGACTGACTCAAGACAAAGAGACAGACTCAAAACAAAAGACTGACTCGATACCCAAGCCAGGATTTACAAAACTCGGTTTCACCGATACTCCAAAATGCGTGCCAGACGCTACATCCAAAATATACCAAATGTCGCCCGCAGGCGGTTCACTTTACATACACGCAGTATCTGAGCCCTCGAAATCCAACAACTGGGTGGTAACGGACTTGGCTGAGGTGGGTGGGAGAATGACCTTGTTGTCGATCAAATCTTGCACTTCATGACGAAGGCGGGAACAACCATCGGTACTGTGACCGGACTGTTGGTGGTACGCGCAGTACAAGGTAGCATCATGCGTGGCGGGGAGATTCTTCGGGAGTGGCCGAGGCTCCAAAGGTTTAAGATGCCCATTCTTCGCCAATATTAGTAGTGCCCTAGACAAAGGCATGTGGAGGTCGTGAAAGACCCTGCGCCCTCGGGGCAGGTACTTTGAAGTTTGAGGATTCTTGCCAGATGCGCTAGCGAAAGGGTCGGCTGGCACTGGCTTGGCTTTTTGACCCTTTCCCGGTGCAGGGTTGGGAACGACAGCAATTGTCTGGGCATGACGGGGCCCATCCCAATTTTCTACCTGGCTTGAACTGCCTTTGATTGGAGTGGGGAAAGCATCATCCACAGCTTTGATCACGATCGTAGATGCTTGTTGCTTGTTCATCCCTCTGACTTTCAGAGCCTCGACTGCCCACAGCAGTTGTTCAATAGGATCGGCGTCTACCTTTGCCTTATCTTTTCTTCTGGCGTCAGCCTGATCAAGGGTCTGGGTCGGCGCTGGCATGTCGCGGCTGTAGCTAGAAGCCACCTCTGGCTGGCTGAGTTCTATCACAATCCACCCCAGTAGCGGGGGCTCCTGTGGTATGAAATTCCCGGCATATGGTGCCGCTGGCGGTGAAGCCGACATTCCATAGGCCAGATCGGCCACGGACCTCTGGAGGTCACCTATCATTCCCATCAATTCAAAGGTGGTGGGCTCACGAGCCTAGTATAACTGGGGAGCCCAAACCGGGTGCACAACGGGCGACCTGGGTGGATGCGACATATTGATACTGGCCTCACTCTGCGGAGCGGTTCCCTGCTCCAATGCAGCCGTCATAACCACAATTTCTTCTGAATTTTGTGCCGCCATAAATCCTGCCTCAGCAAAGGGGAGACACCGGCTATTATGTATCAACTCTGCGACTCTCTGAACCCTTGAAAGGAAAAACAGACAGCATTTCAGCCCAAACTGATCAAAGACGGGTGTAGCCAAACAACTGTACCCTACTGCTAATCACTGTTCCCAGAAAATCACTGTTCCCGAAAACTGAACCCTGATACCCGCGGATAACTGATTCTCATAACTGATACTGATACTGGTGCCCTCAGGTCTGATACTCAAACTTGCAAACTGACATGTACTTTTCCTCTAGAAATACATTCTAAAAGCACATAGCAAGTAAAGAGAACAAAAACACCCCTATGTTGGGGTAGGGTTTCCCTGTCCTATTTTGCTAGGAGCTAGGGTTTTGCTACGCACACAGCGGTTCTCAAACAACCTAACATCGGGTAAGCAACCTGTCCTAACTTGGAATGGTCACTACGGGTCCGAATATGCACTAGGTCGAATGGTCGAAAAGGGTGCCTCGGTAAAAACCAGGGTTTGTGTTCCCATACTGTCAGAGCCCATAGCCAGTCAGCCTTATGGTCGTGCCTTGACAAGACAAGCCTCCGGCAAACCGTTCAGGAATGGCAGATGGCAAACACAGTGTTCCTAGGCGCACCAATGCACATGCAATGCAAAGAAACACATAAATGAAATCAAAATAGGATATCACGAGTTCGAGTTAAGCTCTCTAAAGTCCCCAGTAGAGTCGCCAGAAACTGTAGACGCGCCCGCAGAGGGGGGCCTTATGCTACTACAGTTCGGACTCGCGATTTTTGTTGTCGCGATTCTTAATCTAAACCAAAGAGTCCAAATCTGGCAAATCGTTTTGAGAAACAGATTTTTGAAAAAGTAGTGCCAAACATGGACTGCTTTGCCAGATACAGAGTCGCCACCTAAATATTTTTGAAATGGGGAAATTTAGGAAACCCTGACTCGGTGCAGAAGGCCACATGTCCGTCATCACCGGAGTTGTCTCGGCTCGGGAGCTTGGGTACGATCGGGGAAGGTCAGCTATGAGCACCCCCTTTTGCCCGGTCCGAAGACCGGCCTCTACTGACCATGATATCCGATTTTGAAAACGTTACGTGTTCTTATTCCATTTATTAGCCTAGAATTACTATGTTATGCGCGCAGCAAACAAGTATAGACTAAATTGCCTAATTTGGAAATAAGCATTGCATATCCGTTTGTTTTGGAAAATGTTTTGGATTTGCTACTCGCAAGTAGGCTAAAAATGCGGATTTCAACGAGTGTTTCCAACTCAAACAATCCAACCTTCACCCACAGGCATTCAAACAGTTTATCTCACATAAGCATTTAGCCGCATGGCAAGCATACTGTTATGTTAACATTCACACGCATGCGAGATGCTAAAGCGAAAATACTTACATCGTACTCCGTGCCAAAACAATAAACTAGTTAGCAAACATGCGCGTCCTAGTTCATGTTAAATTGCTTAATGCAACACATACAGGATGCAATTAGATAGGCTCGGCTAACCTAAGCATGGCGTATGAAATGCGATCAACTATCACATATTCAATTTTTGAATTGAAGTACAAATGCAGTTAGCGTGATGTACCAAGCCTAATGCATGCAATACAAATGCATGGATGCACACATGCATAGCATAAGGTATGTTGAATTAAACGTGCCCTAATCTACCATCATAAGCAGGTAAATAAAAGGGAAGAAAGAAGTGGGGATTGGAAGACATACACACCACCCACACACACTTATTACAGATTTTCCCTCGCTCGGAGGGGCCAAATAAATATTACAAATTAATTAACTACGCAAGCTAATTAAATATTACAAATTGCCTAATCAACTAAGCAAAATAACTTAAGCTAAGAAAACAGGAAAATCGCCTCGAGAAACGCGCCGCCATGCATGAGCTGCCTCTGTTTTCCTTCCTTCACTCCTCTGGAGGTTGCCAAAACCTCAGGACCGCATCCCTGGACAATGGGAGACATCACCGGCTGAGTGGAATTACCACCGGCAGTGGTATGTGGCCACCGGCACAAAATGGAGCTATCGGCAGAGAAAGTATTGCCGGTCGGCACCTTGCACTGCCGGCCGGCAGAGTGTTCCTGCAGAATCTGCAAATGACAGCAACAGAGGGCAAGGCAAAGCATGTCAGCACAATTCAAGGCATATATGCACCAACCATGTCCCTTATCATGATGATGACTCAAAGGGGCATGTGCCTCGATTCTCGGACCACCAATCACGCATCTCCATGCATCATGGCCCAAAGAACCAAGTATGCAACTTTGATTTCAAATGCATGCAAACCAAATCAAACCAAAGAAGGCCCAATTCCTATCACTAAGTCAAGGAACAAAGCATGCATGCAAAATGCAATGCAACCTAGGCATGCAACCTAAGGATGCAACATGGCATGGCAACAAACTTATGCAAGCATGCAAACAAACATGAGGCAATACTAACCAATGCAAAGGTGGTCTTAAACATGATTTGGGCAGCTCTAATAGGGCCCCAAACAGTAGCCAAAATGCCCAAAAAAGGGGGCCAAACACATATGCACACATGCACATAATTGAGGGCCAACACTTAAGCACAAATTAGACAACCCTCAAACACATTTGAAAAGGGGTAAACATGGACACATAGCATGCAACATAAGCATTAAAAATCATGTCATAAAATGATGCCAAATCATGTTAAACAAGACAAGCAAATGCATGCAAGCATGGTCCAAGTACTTGAGGCAAGTCATGAAGCTTTGAAGCACATTTATCACAACAAACATGGCATGCATTAAGCAACTAAAAACAGGTTTTTAGCATGTTAAAACAAGGCTAATGGACTACTTAGATGGCATCTAAGTGGCTCAAATTTAGAGGCATGCACAAGTGCCAAAACAAGGAGCATTGCTACACAAGCTTATGAGGCATTAAAGATGCATGCAAGGCAATCAAGCAAGCATGAAAATGGGACCGGAATATCATGTAGGGTGGTCCCAAATCACCAAAACAATGCAAAGATGCCATGCTATACATTCATATGCTCAAGGCCAACAAGCCCAAATACAAAGGAGCTATACCAAGCATGCCAAAATCAACCCAAACACTTATGGACAGACCTAAAACATGTCAAGATAAGCACAAAATCTTCACAAATGTAAGCCTAAAACATGCTAGAAACAAAGGCACACAACCTAAAACATGTTTAGGCATAACAAGGCATTACATGGCAACTATGCTAAGCATGCATGGAGTACCAAAACCAAGTAAAAACAGAGGCATAACATGACATATTAAGCATAAAAAGCAGCCAAGCCATGGTCAATACACACTCTATCATGATGCTCCCTCAAGAGGCCAAAACATGCCCTTTTCAAGGACAACAAGGAGAGGGGGTGGCCCTCTCCTTCTTGGGACTTCAAGGCATCACCTTCACCACTGAAATCCCTCAAGATTTCAGTGGTGAAGAGACCCCAACACCAAAATCCTGGAGCTAGCACAAAAAGGCTCAAAATGAGGCCTTTCAAGGCCTAAGAGGGGTCAAACACCTCCAAACCAAAAAACACTCTTAATAAACAATAAAGAGGGCCTAAAAACAGAACTTTTTTGTGTTATACAATAAGCACAAAAATGAATTTAAGACAGGTAGAAATAAGGTGCAAAAATGGGGAATAAAGGGGTGAGATTCTTACCCTTGAAGCCTTCTTCAACAATGATGCTCCAATGGCCTTCCTTGGCTTGAATCCAACACCAAAACTTCAAAATCAGTCCCTTAGAACCTCAGTTCCAAGAGGAAGGTGAAACACTAGGTGCTTGTGTGCAATAGTATGGACTAAAACACACACAAGAGCACCAAAGAGAGGGAAAGAGAGATAGGATGTGTATCTAACCCTAACCCTAGAACTCAAACCCTAACAATGGCTTTCTAAGCTCTCAAAATATCTTAAGTGTCTAACCTCTCAAGCCAAGAGACAAGCCTCTCTCTATATAGAAGCTTTTGTCTTGTAAAGCTTACAAGACAAGCTTCCAAGAGAGAGATCCCTCCATACACGTGTATGGAGGGGAGCAAAAAGCAAGACAGCTGTCTTAAAATATCTGCAAAAGCAAATGCACAGTAGTCGGCCGGCCAAAAATGCCATCTTGGCAAAAAAAAAGTTCCGGCCGACACTAAAAAGTGCTGACCGGCAACAAATATTGCCGGCCGGCAATATACATTGCCGGTGGCAGCAAAAACCAGCCGGTGGCCTCTAGCCACTGCCGGTGGTGGGTGGGGATGGTCTACAAGCCCTACCCTGCCTCTCAAAGGCAAAACACAAGTGTTTGGTGTAAAACCAGACACCGAACAGTCAAGTTCGGAGATCCTGAGGTAAGGCGCGCGAACCGAGACCTCCGGGAACTCCAAACGAACACAAACATGGATAATCACCGAGTGTTCAGACGGTGACGTCCAAGTCTTGAGGACGGTCAAAAATGGGGTGTCTACACAAAGATGCACTTTTAAAAATTTTCAGAACTTTCGGAAAATAGAGGTCCCGCTCGAGCGTGGGTTTCTCAGCTCGAGCGGTCATGCAAACAAAAGGATACGCTCGATTGTAAACTTTCCCGCTCGAGCGTACTGCAAAAGTACTGGATATGTGAAAATCACGCTCGATTGGGCGCTCGATAACCGCTTGAGCGTGTGACACAAGTCCTCACTCGAGCGTCCAATACCCCGCTCGAGCGGACTGTAAAACAGTGTAATGTGCTGGGTGCACAAATTTCACGCTCGACCGCCAGTCACTCCGCTCGAGCATGAGTCCAAAATCTGGAGTTTCCAGATTTGAACCTCAAGCTCAAAAACAAGTTTCAATGTACTAAATTCGAACCTTTTAGGCTAATTTTCTAGAAAACACTTCAAAACCCATAGTATAACATGTTTCAAAGGTCAATTTGAGAAATCAAAGCCCAAAGGTAGTTCAATTAAATCCAATTTCAAACCAATTTTCATGAACATAACTCAAACATGACATGCATGAGTTTAAACCAATTCAAAGCTTCAATTACATGCTCTAATGAGCTAATTTCCTCAAAAACAAGATGAAAACATGGACTATAACAATAATATGAACATGCATGTACCAAATTCCATGTAATCAACCTCAAAATGCAACAATGGAGACATGCATGCATGATATATGCTACAATTCAACATGCTAGGTCCAATTCGAGACTCAACTCTTCAATATAACATGAATGTAACATGAACCATGCAAGAACTATCTCAAATACACAATCAAGAAGGTAATTACCCTACCTTAAGTCTCAAACTCCAAGTCTAGAAGCTTAATTTTGCAATTATCTTCCAAATCCCCTAAGCCTCCAAGCAAATTCAAGATGAAAACAAGGTTTTCTCCTCTTCCTCTCTCTCTACTCGGCTAAGGACCCAAGAAGGCTGATGAAATGTTTTGTTTGAATGTATTGAGGCTCAAATATGTTTTGTATAAAGTGGCCACTAGGTGGTAGTTTGGTGATTAAGGCCAACTTTTATAATTTATCAACATTTGATTTAATTTAATCATACCCAATCACATTTCAATTAAATATACTATAAAATCACATTAATCCCAATTAACAAAACACATTAATCGATTTCAGATTCGGCCACCAATAGGGCCTTCAAATCGCAGTTTAAAACATAAAACATGGACAAATGATCTAACAGTCAACTGATAGAAATGCACTTAGGCTAATATACTCAATCAATCGGTCAGTTAACATGCTTAATCATAGATTAGCACTAATCAATGGTGAGGGTTGTCACAGTCTCCCCTCCTTACAACGAGTCTGGTCCTCCAAACTCGAATTACCTTTATCTGGAAGAAAATTGAATCCAGAGGGAACAGTTCAGGATATCTCTTGATTATATCATCTTCCCTTTTCCCAGTGGCATACATGCCACCATGGTTTTGCCAATTTATTACTTAATTTCTGAATTATGTGGAAATGTATTCACATATTAATGGCCTTAGTTTCAAATCGATGTCCTGGGACCAATCAATTTCAGTTATTTCGAAATAGGGGGGGACACATCGGACTCAGAACAGATGCGTACTAGGGTCGTATTCATATTCAAGTCATGAGTGGTACTTCCTTCAGTGTAACATATCGTGTTGGTCAAGCATATCGAGTTCTATAAGGGAACCTCTGGTACTGGGAACACATCTCATACATTGGCCACGGTATTATTTCCCCCGGGCGAGGGCTTGCACCCCGGTATTGTTTCCCCCCGAGTGAGGGCCTCATGACCAAGCCACAGTTTTATGTCCCCTGGGCGAGGGCCTCTGTTAAGGATACCACAATCATGTTTCAAGAAAATTGGACAATCGTTCATTCATTGACTTGATAAATTGTCACATGGTAGCTTAGGGCGAAACTTTTAACTTTTTCAAATCATTACGATAGCTGGCTGAAATTTTTATGTTTCTAAGGGTCCGTTAGAAATATACACTTGTCACTCAACTGGGATTGACTTCCTTGTTACTCCCTACAAAACCCTCCTTCCGGCTAACACTGGAGTTTAATTGTCTTTACAATGAATTAGGCTATCATAGTTAGGGTTTTGATAGCCAAGTAATGAATCCTAACGTTATCAATCATTTATGTATGAGCATTACAGTGTCAGGACAACATGAATATCACATTTTTTGTTTCAACATTACCAGAAGGCTCAATAACGATATGATTTCAGTAAATTAAGTTACACTTACTCGGGCACTGAATAGGAAAATTTTCATTAGCTTATCATTAGCTTAACTCATCTAGTCTTTCAAGGTCTTTTGGGATGTTTACTAACATCCACTTAATACGAAGGGCAGTATTCTTGACAGAGCAAAGGAATAACCGTCTCGGAATCGTAGCACACCCGTTCATGACCGTCGATGGCCGAGAAAACTGTCGGTGGTAAAACATAATCCACCGGTACAAGACCGTCGGTGGTACCATCCGTACAGGACCGTCGATGGCAAAACATAATCCACCCGTACAAGACCGTCGATGGTACCATCTGTACAAGATCGTCGATGGTAAAACATAATCCACCCGTACAAGACCGTCAGTAGTACCATCCGTACAAGACCATCGAGGGTAAAACATAATCCACCCGTACAAGACCGTCGGTGGTAGAGATCTCTCAAACATGATGCTACATGGGCTTAAAGTCCCCTAGCATGGGAGGACTTTTCAAGAATGTCGTCAAAACAAGATAATACTTGATACAAAAACTAGGAATAATCATTCATGCTTGATCAAATACTTTTCCAAAACGAAGCAAAACTTCATCAAAACTTTATAACATAGCTTTACTAAAAACACCACTCACTTATACTCTGGTTGAATGAATTGGAACATACCTTAGGTTTCGGGCAATCTCTCACTTGATGTCCTATTTCTCCGCATCTGAAACATGCCCCCGTGAGTCGATAACATAGTTGTTTATGACGTCTGAGGCATATTGAGCATGTCGGGGCAAGCTTACTCCTTTTACGACCCTGGTTAGGATTGCTCATCTCTCCTATTGCAACACCCCCAATTATATTCTTTGATCCCTTTATTGACTTCACACTTAGCTTCTTCCTTTGATCTTGTATTTTCTCATGACACGTTTGCATAGCCTTCACCACATTCTCAACCACTTCGTCTACCCTGTCTAGGCACTTTGATAAGGATTCAACCTCCACTTCCTTCACACCTTTCACCATCCTTTCCTAATGACAGAAGAGAAGGGTTAAACACAGGAAGATGGTTGGCATCACTAGGGTTAACTGACTTAGATTAAAACACAAAGCACATATCACACACAAGTAAACATACACATATAAGCGTATAAGGACACTGGTGGGGTAACCTATTCATTCCCATGGGATTTACCAAGAATTTCCAATTCGAAGCAACTTGGCCAAACGTGATTCCAATCGGACTTCAAGGTCATTCAGCAAGGCATGAAACTCTACGGTTTCACATAAGGGGTTCTCGTCAAATGTACCATTTTACAAATCAAGTAACTTTTCTCATTCCCAATTACTATAAGCCTACATACTACACTGATCATGAAATTCCTTAATTTTCCAAATATTCTCATAGTCCAATTTAACAGATATCTCATCTAGCTTCTATGACTTTCGTCAAGGTTCTCATTCTGCATGATACTATGTTTCCACAAATCAGCATACTTATTCTCACCAAAGTACTAGTCGAGTATTCTGGTTTCCTCATAACAGTAGAAATTTCGGGAATTTCCCCATAATTCTTAGCTTTCAACCTCATAGCTGAACTGGTCCAACACATTCCAGTTTCCTTATAATCATCAAAATCCACAATAGGTCTTACTTCTTACTTCAATATTTAAACTTACAACACAAGCGTATATACACGTATTTTTGCATGCATAACTCTTTACTTATGATATGCACGAAGCTTAAATCAGTTGTAGACATTCTAATGCTCAATGGACACGTGCGTGAGATATTAACTCGTGCTCTGATACCACTTTGTCACGACCCAAACCTGCCTCTGTGGGTTTAGCACCGTAACCGGCCAGTAATCCGTGATTACCGAAGGCCTGCTTAACAGTAAAGACAATAATACAGAGTACAGGGGCTGGCGGAAGCCGAAACATTAAATAAAAGATGTTTAATGAGCTGTGACAGACTGCTGGCAAAAAGAGAGCTAATCCGACGCTCCTAGTTCTGGTCCAATGCTTGGACACCTACATATAAATATAAACAGTGAGCGAAAGCCCAGTGAATAACAACAGTGTAAGGGTTAAGAACGGTTGTCCTTACAGTAGTTAAAAGGGTCATTTATATCGATAGATCAGTTATCCAATCAGTGGTTCATTTTTCATGTCGTATCAGTCATTTAGAAATCATAGCGGTCGTACGTGGTACATTTAATTGCGGAACAGTACAGTAGGTCTTGATAGACCGGTCAGTCCGTTGATGATGACCATCAGAACAATAGATAGTAGTAGTTCCAAACATTGAAACTGACAGAGATTTCTATAACCGCAGCAGTGGCAGTAACAGTGACAGTGCAGTAGCAGTAATAGTAACAGTACAGTAGCAGTAACAGTAACGGTACAATAACAGTAACCGTGATGGTACAATAGCATTAACAGTAACGGTACAATAGCAGTAACAGTAACAGTACAATAGCAGTAGCAGTAATGGTACATTAGCAGTAACAGTAATGGTACATTAGCAGTGACAGTAACAGTACAGTAACAGTGCAATAACAGTAATAATAACGGTACAATAGTAGTGACAGTAATGGTAGGTCACTACGGGAGCTACAAGTATAGTTCATATAATAGGACAAGCGTCCGCTCGGTAAGCAATATCACTTCAGGAAGAAGTTCAGTCGATCGTTCATGAAATGATTATAAATGAACTTATCTTTACAACAATGTTACTCACAGAGTTCTGGGCTAGAGATAAGCTATTGAGCGTCCTCGGATGCCAACCCTATATAGTCACAGAACGAACACACACTAAGTTATTCACTCGGGTTTGATAACTTAACCCCTAACTTGACTTGGTGTGGTTCTACATCAATATCCTCATTAAGATGCCTTAAACTAGGCCTAGGATGGAATGAGGATGCAAAGATGCACTTTTAAAAACATTTTCAGAACTTTCAGAAAACAGAGGTCCCGCTCGAGCGGTCATGCAAACAAAAGGATACACTCGATCGTAAACTTTCCTGTTCGAGCGTACTGCAAAAGTACTGGATGTGTGAAAATCACACTCGATTGGGCGCTCGATACCCACTCGAGCGTGTGACACAAGTCCTCACTCGAGCATCCAATACCCTGCTCGAGCGGACTGTAAAACAGTGTAAGTGCTGGATGCACAAATTTCACGCTCGACCGCTAGTCACTCCGCTCGAGCGTGAGTCCAAAATCTGGAATTTTCATATTTGAACCTCAAGCTTAAAAACAAGTTTCAATGTACTAAATTCTATCCTTTTGGGCTAATTTTCAAGAAAACACTTCAAAACCCATAGTATAACATGTTTCAAAGGTCAATTTGAGAAATCAAAGCCCAAAGGTAGTTCAATTAAATCCAATTTCAAACCAATTTTCATGAACATAACTCAAACATGACATGCATGAGTTTAAACCAATTCAGAGCTTCAATTACATGCTCTAATGAGCTAATTTCCTCAAAAACAAGATGAAAACATGGACTATAACAATAATATGAACATGCATGTACCAAATTCCATGTAATCAACCTCAAAATGCAACAATGGAGACATGCATGCATGATATATGCTACAATTCAACATGCTAGGTCCAATTCAAGACTCAACTCTTCAATATAACATGAATATAACATGAACCATGCAAGAACTATCTCAAATACACAATCAAGAAGGTAATTACCCTACCTTAAGTCTCAAACTCCAAGTCTAGAAGCTCAATTTTGCAATTATCTTCCAAATCCCCTAAGCCTCCAAGCAAATTCAAGATGAAAACAAGGTTTTCTCCTCTTCCTCTCTCTCTAGTCGGCTAAGGACCCAAGAAAGCTGATGAAATGTTTTGTTTGAATGTATTGAGGCTCAAATATGTTTTGTATAAAGTGGCCACTAGGTGGTAGTTTGGTGATTAAGGCCAACTTCTATAATTTATCAACATTTGATCTAATTTAATCATACCCAATCACATTTCAAATAAATATACTATAAAATCACATTAATTCCAATTAACGAAACACATTAATCGATTTCAGATTCGGCCGCCAATAGGGCCTTCAAATCGCAGTTTAAAACATAAAACATGGACAGATGATCTAACAATCAACATATAAAAATGCACTTAGGCTAATACACTCAATCAATCGGTCAGTTAACATGCCTAATCATAGATTAGCACTAATCAATGGTGAGGGTTGTCACACATGCCTAACTCTCCTACATTTGGTAACCGAGGGTAGCGAAGCAAACACTGGTTGTCCTTCAATAAGATCCTCAGATCAGTAAATCCGCCTTACTCGAGTCCAGAGTGCTCAGGGGGGTAACTGCCCCATCTGACGCAATTGTGAAACACTACCTTGCAAAAGGAAAAATAAAGCGAAAGAAACAAAAAAAATCAGAAAATGCACAGCACTTCGGCTCAAACAAAGACAACATACAGTTGAAATCTTAAGCTGGACGACTGTACTCAAACACTGATTTTTGCCCCAAATTTACTGCCTCAAAACAGATACCCTCAAATTGATACCCAGACTTGCAACGGACACATACATTCCTGCAGAGTTACACTTTAAAAGCACATATCAAACAAGTGAGAGCCAAAACACCCCTATGATGGGGTAGGGTTACCCTGTCCTAATCTCGTCAGGAGCTAGGGATTCACTAAGCAAACAAGCGGTTTCATACAATCTTACATTCGGCTGAGCAACCTGTCCTAGTTTGGAACAGTCTCTATGGCTTCCGATATGCAACTAGGCCGATTGGTCAAAAAGGGTACCTCAGCAAGACTACCTAATATACTTCTTACACCTAACACTGAGAAGTGAAAGGAGGATCAAACGGTATAGCGATAGTCCAGATCCAAGGCTTGTATTCCCATCGTGGCAGAGCCCGCAACCGGTCAGTCTTATGACACGCTTTTCCAAGTGAGCCTCTATCAAACCGCTCAGGAATAGCAGATGGCAAACACTATGACTTAAGCGCATCGATGCAACTGCAATGCAAAGAAACACATAAATATAATAAAACAACATATCATGAGTTCAAGTCACGTTCTCTAAATCCCGAGCAGAGTCGCCAGAAACTATGGGCTCGCCTTTTTCTCGCCCTCACCTTTCGGAAAGGGTTTGAAAAGAAAGCCTCACAGTTCAGACTCTTGTGGTTCTGAATCTAGTCTCACAAGTGCAATATGAAACTGATAAACACCAAAGAGTCCAAATCCGACAAATCGTCTTGAAAAATCGATTTTCAATCAAATAATGCCAAAATTGGACTGCTTTGCCAGATTACAGAGTCGCTACCTAAATATTTTTTTTTTTGAAAAATTTAGGAAACCCTGACTCGTGCCAAAGGCCATGTGTCCGTCATCACTAAAGTTGCCTCAGCTCAGGAACTTAGGTACGAGGGGGGAAGGTCATGAAATGAGCACCCCCGCTCGTCCGATCAAAAGATCGGCCTCTACTAATCATAATATGTTCTTTTATAAACCTTATGTGTTCTTATTCTGATTATTAGCTAACTTTACTATGTGGCGCACACAAGCAAGTATAGACTAAAATTGCAAGAATTGGAACAAATCAAGTCATGTTTGTTTTTGAAAATGGTTAGAAGTTGCCACCCTCAAGTGGGCTTAAAAATGTAGATTTTCCATCTCAAGTGGGCTTAAAACAGGATTTGCCACAACAAAGGGGGCTTAAAACTCACATTCATTGAATTGTTCCAATTCAAACAATAAAGCCTTCATCCACAGGCATTCATGCAGTTAAGCAAGTAAGCACATAGCCTCATGGCAAGCATGCGAATCAAGACAATATGACAATCACACTCATGCAAGTATGCTAAAACATAAAACTTACCTAGTACTCTAAGCCAAAACAAAAACTAGTTAGAAATATGCATGATCCTAACTATACAAGATGCCTAATGCAACACATGCAATAATGCAATTAATAGGCTCAGCTACTAATATGGCATTTGCAACACTTTGATAGCATGCTTTGAAACACGTATTCAAAGAAGTATTGAAATAATGATGCAGTTTGAATGATGCGCCAAGCCTCAGTGCATGCAAGACAAATGAATTATGCAAACATGCAAGCATAAGGTATGCTAATCGAAAATGTCCCTAATCTAACCATTGAAAGCAGATAAGTAAAAGGGAGAAAGACGTGGGGTTGGATGACATGCACATACGCATGCACACTTATTACAACATTATGCCCTCAGGAAGGAGGATCCGACTGAATAAATAAGCTACCTAGCTACGCTAATTAAGCTAACTATTACAACACAAAACTAATTAACTATTCTAAGCTAATTAATTACAACAAATCAGAATTGAATAAGTAGCTATGCTAAGCTAATTAAGGAAATTAAACTAATTAACCATCTAAGCTAATTAAGTAATTACAACACAAGAATGAATGAATTAGCTACTACTAACTAATTTAAACAAAGCAAGTAAATGGCCTCAAGGGCGAGGGACGCATGCATGCTCGGTTGGTTTCCTCTTGAAAATCCACTGCCTTGCCATCGGATGCCTCTGTTTGCACTCGTTTGAACACCAACAGTGCTGCCAACTTCCAAAACATCTCTGCTCTAACTCAGGAACACACTTGTGCAAAATTTCATTTCTGGCCGGTCGGCTACCAATGGTGGCTGTCGGCTACCATTGGTGGCCGGTTGGCTACTGCTGGTGGCTGGTCGGCCACCCTTTCCTTGAACTTCTCTTTTTTGCTGCAACAGAGAGTAAACAGAGGCAAAGTAGTGTATTCTCAAGGAGTGTATGTACTGTTACTCTTATTATCATCGCACAAGGTCAAAGGAGTGTAGCTCTTGGCTCTCAAGCCATCAACCAAGCAATTTTCATGTATGATGGCCAAAGAACCAAGCTTGTACAAGCTTAATGATTGCAAAACAAAACTCGACAAAACCACAACCCTATCATGCATGATCAAGGGTGATGATGACAAAGAAAGGTGGCACGTTTCATCACTTTGAGTATGAAACGTCCCATTTTTCTCGTGTTCAAATTAACATCCGATTCAAACACATGCAATGCAACACAAGAGATGCTTTATCTTGCTTCTTTTACTTACTCATTTTATTTACTCATTTTAGCTTACCAATCCATTCTTTAATTAATTAGTCCAAAAGGTGAGTATCCTCTAATAGAAAGAGGGCTTAAACCACAAGTACCTTGAGCATAAAAGAGGACTCATGCTATTGGTAATGAACTCCCAAAGGAATTAAACCATTAGGCATGAGGGTCTCAATTCCACACTCAAGCCAACAAGGGGTTCAAAACCACTTTCAAAACAAATGAAAGAGTGAAGAATAGTGGGAGATTACAGAGATTTCAGTGCTGAAATGGAGTGCAACATGACACTAAAACATGCAAGCAACTCATGCAATTCATGTTTTAAAAGCCTAAAACATTAAGCTAGAGAATGAGATTGCACTATAACCACACAATACAAGCCTCAACTGAATTGACCAACCCAAAATAGAGCCAAAACAGGTCAAAACAGTGGCAAAAACATGCTGAGATTAAGGTACAAAATACTAGAAAATCATGCTCACATGTTAAGCTCTCTAGGCTTGCAAACAAGGCACAAGGAGGGGAGGCTACCCCCTCCAATTTTGGACTTCAAAACCAAGTTTTTACCACTAAAATAACTCTGAATTTCATTGGTTTAAAGGGCCAAAAAATTTTATGTGAATATGCTGAAAGATGGTACAAAAGCTTACACAATCAAGCAACAAGAAGGGTGGACTACCCCTTTACACAAAATGACATCAAACCATCACTTGTAGGTCTAAAAAATAGAGTTTTTTTCAGTTGAAAACTAGGCCAAAAACTGTATAAAAAGATGGCAAAACAAGTGTTCAAAGCAAAGCCCGCACGGTAAGTCTTATACCTCTTGAAGCACAGCACAAAACAACCACAATTTCAAGCTCAAACCTCCTTCCAAAAGCTCAAACTAGGCTCCAAGGGACCTTAGCTCCAAGGTAGTCAAGTTTGGTTAAGAGTTAGTGTGCAAAGGTGTAGAGAAAACTAACTACAAAGCACAAAACAAGAAGAGAGAGAGAGAGAATTTTGATTCAAAATGTCTAACCTCTCAAAATAGGAGAGGACACCCCCTATATATAGAAAATCAAGATTAAGGCTTGAATTCATCCTACCATACACGTATATGGAGATGCACTTCAGTGAACAACACCTGGCACAACTGGCAAACAAATATCTGAAAAAGGAGAAACATGGCCGCCGGCCATCACTAGTGGCCGACCGGCCATCAGTGTGGCCGGCAGGCACAAGCCATGGCCGATGGACTGTGGGCATGGCCAACAGGCCACCCTATCCTCCAGACTTGAAACAACAAGCTCTTGGTCCATAACCAAGCACAAAACAGACAAGTTTAGAGGCTCAAAGGCAAGGCGCTCAGTCGAGAACTTCAGGCACTCAAAACGAACACAAGCATGCAAAACCATCAAGTGTTCAAACGATGACGTCCAAGTCTTGAGGACGGTCAAAAATGGGGAGTCTACACAGCCCGACCACTTGTCATGGTTCAAGCCAACTCTGCACAAGATGGTAAACCCAAAGCTCCACCAAGAAAATCACCCTTCTTTACTAGTAATCTCTCTTGTATAAACAATAGTTGGTGTGTTGGTGTAGAAAAGAGTAAATGTGAGGAACTATTTGTAGGCCACTAGGACTTTACAAAATACACCAAAAAATAATAATGACCATGAACCTAGAGAAACGGGAGAGTCTCTAAAAAATTAACTCACCACCAAGTTCATGAACTCCAATTAATCTTCATTCATGAACAAGACAAAAGGTCACCAAAACAATGAATCTCCATTCATGAACAAGATAAAAGAAGATTTATGAACAAAATATATATATATATAAATAAAAGATATTAAAATGGTCTAACAATCCCCCACTCATTTTAATATCAACAAGGACAAGAGAGATTACCAAACAAAGATAGACTAGTATGCATCATGAAGGTGTGCTCTGCATTGAACTTTCATTAGTGAAACAGCAACCTTTACTCTAGAGTCAGTAGTGGTCTCAGACTTGAACTATGACTGCTTAGGGGAAATAAAGTATTACTGCTCACACATAATAATCCAGGTGTTGACATGAGCTTTAATAGCCAGCACATTACGGCCTTGTGCTTATCCCAGTTTTCATGAGCATATTTGAGAATAAGCCTAGTTCTCATGGAAAGTGGCCTCAGTTTCATGCTCACATAGGTGAAATTTGTCAATGATGTTCCTGTTATTGACATACCTCACTCAACAAGAGCTACAGAATTTCATTAAGAGCATAAAAACTCAACCCCCCAACATTACATGACAATTGCACTTACATTAGAGGGATGGACAGCAAAAATATTAAGGAGTGCATTTTTTACAACCACCATATGATTCATTCTTCCCATTGAACCCAGTTACAGGATCTATGGTCCCCAGGTTGGGTATCCTCATACATGGTTTATGATTTTATAGGCTTCAAAACCATCCCCCTCGATGTATTTCAGACCCTATCTCTCGCCAAGGCCTTGGTTAACGGATCTGCAAGAGTATCATAAGATTTTACATAATTCACAATTGTAATGCCATTACTCAAATAGGATCTTACATTTCTGTGTTTCCTTCGAATAGGTCTGCATTTACCATTATAAAAATGATTATTCACTCTACCAATAGCAGCAGTGCTATCACAACGAATTAACACAGGAGGAATTAGTTTTTCCCAAAAAGGGATTTCATGTAACAAATCTCTCAACCAATTCATTTCCTCACATGCTAAAGCTAACACTATAAGTTCAGCTTCCATAGTAGAATTAGCAATTATAGTTTATTTTATAGACTTCTAACATATAGCACCACCACCCAAGGTAAAAATAAAACCCGAGGTAAAGAGAGAATCATCTGACAAAGTGTTCCAATCGGCATCACTATATCCCTCAAGTACTGCAGGATACTTGTTATAAAAAAATCCATAATTTTTGGTGCCAGATAAATATCTCATAATTCTTCCCATGGCTAGCCAATGATCTCGACTTGGCTTGCTAGTAAACCTACTAAGTACTCCAACAGCATATGCAATATCAGGTCTAGTACAGTCAGTAGCATATCTCAAATTACCAATCATGCTAGCATATTCCTTTTGATAAATCACTTCTTTTTCATTTGTTACGACAGATAAATGTATACTTTCATCAAAAGGAGTAGCAACATGTTTACAGGCTAGAAAGTTATATTTTTTAAAATTTTCTCAACATAATGCCATTGATCAAGAAAAATACCATCATTAGTCTTGGTAATTTTAATTCCCAAAATAAAATTGGCTTCACCAAAATCTTTCATATCAAAGTGGCTATTAAGCATATTTTTAGTCTCATTTATAATATGAAAATTAGAGCCAAAGATAAGTAGATCATCCACATATAGGCTAATAATCACATATGCATTCTCACAAGTTTTATAATATATGCACTTATCACATTCATTAGTCTTATAGCCATTCTCAAGCATGCATAAATCAAATTTCCCATGCCGCTGTTTAAGAGCTTGTTTTAAACTATAAAGGGATTTAATTAGCTTACACACATTGCTTTCTTGGCCAAGCTCCACAAAGCCTTTGGGTTGGTCCGTGTAAATCTCCTCATCTAGATCTCCATTTAAAAATATTGTTTTCACATCTATTTGATGAATTTTTAAATCATGAATTGCAGCCACTGCTATGAACAGTCTAATAGATGTAACTCTAGTAACCGGAGAAAAAGTATCAAAGAAATCAAGATCAACATGTTGCTTAAAACCTTTAGCGACAAGTTTCGCTTTATATTTATCTATAGTTCCATCCGGTTTAAGTTTTTTACGAAGGACCCATTTACACCCAATAGTTTTACAACCTGGATGCAAATCTACTAGCTTCTATGTTTTATTTGAAAGTAGTGAATCTATCTCATCATTTACAGCCTCTCTCCAAAAAATAGTATCAGGTGAGGATAAAACTTCTTGCACCGTAAGAGGAATTTCTTCCACATTGTAAAGATAATAGTCATGGCCAAAATCTTTTTTAACTCTAACTCATTTACTCCTCCTTGGTTAGATTTGAGAATTTTCTTGTTCTTGAAAAACTTAAGATGGAGTAGAAGAGCTAAGCACGAATAAAGTATTTTTAGAAACTATTTGACCCCCCACTATTTCTAGATTTGAAAGGAAATTTATTTTCATGAAAAATAGTATCACCTGATTCAAAAATAATATTATTTTCCATATCAAAAAATGTATAAGTTGTACTATGCAACACATACCCAAGAAAAGCACAAATGGTAGCTCGTTCACCCAATTTAGGTTGTTTAAGATCTGCAAGCCTCACAAAAGCTAAACAACCCCAAACCCTCAAATAACTTAGATTTGGTTTATGCCCCCGTCACAACTCATAAGGTACAATTTTAGTTTTTTTGTCTGGCACTTCATTTATTACATGGCAAGCTGTCAAAATTGCCTCGTGTAGACACCCCATTTTTGACCATCCTCAAGACTTGGACGACACTATTTGAACACTCGGTGATCATCCATGTTGTTTTCGTCTTGAGTTCCCGGAGGTCTCGGCCACGCGCCTTGCCTCAGGATCTCTCGACTCGACTGTTTTGTGTTTGGTTTTGCACCAAACACTTGTGTTTTGCTTTTGAGGGGCAGAGAGTGGCTTGTGGGCCACCCTCACACCTCACCGGCCATGGCTTGAGGCCACCGGCCATTGTTTTGTTGCCATCGGCCATATGTTTGGTCGGTCGGCACTCTTTGTGGTCGGTCAACCATGTATTTTTCCATTTTGTTAATTTTGGCTGGCCGACCACTATGCATCTACTTTTGCAGATATTTTTATGCCAGCTGTGCTAGCTGGCATACACGTGTATGGAGGGATTTCACTCTTGCTTAGCTTGTCTTGTAAGCTTTGCAAGAGTGATCCTCTATAAGAGGAGGGCTTCTCCTCCCTCCTCAAGGGTTAGAGGGTTGAGTTCCAGAGGTCTGTATTAGGGTTAGCCAGAGTGTATCTATTCTATCTCTATATCTCCATCTCTTTGTGTATAAGTGTGTGTTTGTCCTTACTTTTGTGCACAAACACCTAGTTTTACACCTTACCTTGGTTGTTGAGGAGCCATTAGGTTGTTCTTGATGTTTTGAGTGGGTTTTGAGCTAAGGAAAGCAGCTGGAGTGCTGCTCTTGAAGGGATCTACAAGGGTAAGAACTTTACCTTTAAATACCCCATTTTTGCATAGTCTTTTTTCCTACCTTGCATCTATTTTTGAGCTTAGTGTATAACATATAAAAGTCTTGTTTTTACTTGTTTAAAATAGTTGTTTAAGGTTGCTTTGAGCTTTGGGATTGTTTGACCCCTCTTAGGCCTTGTTTGGCCCCCATTTTGTGCTATTTTGGTGAGCTCCGGGACCACCTTGTTTGGGCCTCCTCACCACGAAAATCTTAAGGGATTTCAGTGGTGGGGATGATGCTTTAAGGTCCTAAGAAGGAGAGGGCCATCCCCTCTCCTTGTTGCCTTCAAAAAGTGCCATTTTAGCCTCATGTGTGAGCACCATTTTTAAGTTCATGTTGGCCATGTCTTAAGTGTTATTTGTGCTTATTTGTTATGATATAGCACTATTTTTAGTTGGTTTAGACACACCATGCATGCTTAGCATACTTGTCTTGTAATGCCATGAATTTGCCTTAACTTGCTTCGTGCTTTGAGCCTTGTTATAGCATGATTTTAGCCAAAATTTGTGAAGGTTTTATGCATGAATTAGTACACTTTAGCTCTGTTTTTAATTGCTTTTGCCATGCTTGACCTGCTTTATATAGCCACCTTGCATTTTCGCTTGCTAGCCTTGGGTGTATGAGTGTTTAGCATGCATTGCTTAGCTTGTTTCAGTGGTTTGGCACCACTTATAGCATCATTTCAGTCCCCATGGTATGCTTGTATGCTTGCATTTGATGCTCCCTTAATGCTTTAAAAGGTTGTAGTCTTGTGCTCCAAGTTTGGCATCTTTTGTATGCTTCCATGCGTAGGCCACTTAGATTTTATCTAGGCGTGTCCTTAGCTTTGTTTAGGTCTGCCTTGGGACTACTTTAAGTCCTCTTAGCCTTGTGAGGCTTGGTTGGTATGGTCATGGTTTACGCCCCTTGGCTTACCTTGAGTTTCGAACATCGTTGCATGCTTAGTTTGTCTTGTTTACTTGGTTTGGCAGCCTTTATAACATGATTTCAGAGCTTAGTATGCAAGCCATTAGTCCATGATTGTCCTCCCTTTTAGTGTGCTTAAAAGTTGCCTTTTGATGCTTAGGAATTGGATCATGTATGCATACATGCTTGTATGTGCATTTGGCCCCATTTCTATAGCCTTTGGCCACTGTTTGGGCTTAGTAGAGAGCTGTCCACCTTGGTATGAGTCCATTGTTCACGTGTTGTTGCATGCTCGCCTTGTGTGTTGTTGAATACTTGGCCTACCGTATGTGTTGCATGCTTGAATCGTAGTGCATCTGGCATGCATTCTCATCTTTGTTTTGATTGCTTAACATGCCACATGTTTTGCATATTTGCATGTTGGCATTGCATCTTGCATGCTTAATTAGCTTGCATACTTGTTATATGCTTTCCATGCTTGCCACATGTTCATGTTGCCTACTTAGTTTCCACGCCTAGGGTGCATTGCATAGAACATGCGTGCCGTGCCTCTTGAAATCAAGTGATAGAGGTTGGGCCTTTATGTGCTTATTTGGTTTGCATTTCATTTGACATGAAAGTGCACAACGTGGTTTCTTGGGCCATCACGCACTGAAATGCGTGATTGGTGGTCCGAGAATCGAGTAATATCCCCTTTTGAGTCATAAACATGATAAGGGGTGTATTGGTGCACACATTTGCTTGAAATGCATTGCCATGCCTTGTTTTGCCCTCTGCTGCTGTCAAAACAGGTTCTGCCCTCTGCTGCTGTCAAAACAGGTTCTACAGGAAGCTTTGGCCGGTCAAATACATCAAGTGTCGATCGACCAATTATTGATGGCCGATAACTCCATCGATAGTCGATGACCACTTCTATTTGGCTGGTGACCATTCCTCATGTTCGGTGGCATTCCCCAGTGTTTATAAGGTATACCTTGGGAATTGTGCCATTTTTAGAATAGTAGAGCAGGGAAAATAGAGGTAGCTTGTGCATGGCATTGGATTTCCAGGCAAAGCCAATCCGAGCACGCGTGCATCCCTTTTCCCGAGGCCTTTTAATGCTTTGCTTAGCTTAATTGATTTTTTAATTAATTAGGTGTTCTGTAAATTATTTAATTAGCTTGTAGGTTAATTAAAGTGTATTATTCTTTTGGTCCCTCCGAGCGAGGGCAAATTTGTAATAAGTGTGGGTGCGTGTGTGCATGTCTTCCAACCCCCACTTCTTTCTCCCTTTTACTTACCTGCTTTGATGGTTAGTATTAGGGCATGTTTAATTTAGCATACCTTATGCTATGCATGTGTGCATCATTCATCAGTCTTACATGCACCGGGCTCGGCGCATCATGCTAACCGCATAGTATTTTAATTCCAAACTTGAATACGTGCATCGAGTTGTCGCATTTCACATGTCATCCTTAGATTAGCCGAGCCTGTTCTAATGACATTCAGTATGCGATGCATTAGCCATTTGTTAACTTGAACTAGGATCATGCATGATTACTAACTAGTTCATTGCTTTGGCACGGAGTACAATGTAAATATTTACGTTTTAGCATCTCGCATGAGTGTGAATGTTAACATGATAGCATGCTTACCATGTGGCTATGTGCTTATGTGATATTACTGCCTGAATGCCTATGGGTGAAGGTTGGATTGTTTGAGTTGGAACAACTCATTGAAATCCGTGTTTTAGCCTACTCATGACTAGAAGATTTCAAATCGTTTCCAAACAAACGGATATGCGATGCTTTGTTCCAAATTAGGCGATCTAGTCTATACTTTTGTGTTGTGCGCATCACATAGTAAATCTAGGCTAATAACCGGAATAAGAATGCATAATGTTTTCAAAACAAAATATCATGGTTAGTAGAGGCCGATCTTCGGATCGGGCGAAAAGGGGTGCTCATAGCTGACCTTTCCCAATCGTACCCAAGTTCCCGAGCCAAGGCAACTTTGGTGATGACGGACACGTGGCCTTAGGTAAATGAGTCAGGGTTTCCTAAATTCCTCCAAAATAAAATATTTAGGTGGCGACTCTGTATCTGGCAAAGCAGTCCATGTTTGGCACTTCTTTACAAAAATCTGTTTTCCAAAACGATTTGCCGGATTTGGACTTTTTGGTTCAGATTAAGAACCGTGACAATTTGAGTTCGAACTGTAGTAAGCCCAAATGAACAAATCAAGATTTCCCTCCTGGGACGTTCGGGGACGTCTACAGTTTCTGGTGACTCTGCTGGGGACTTAGAGAGCTTGACTTGAACTTGTGATATCTTGTTTTGATTTCACTTGTGTGTTTCTTTGCATTGCATATGCATTGGTGCGCCTAGGACACCGTGTTTGCCGTCTGCTATTCCTGAGCGGTTAGCCTGAGGCTGCGTGCCATAAGGTTGACCGGTTACGGGCTCTACCACGATGGGAACACAAACCCCGGTTGTCACCGGGGCACCCTTTTCGACCATTCGACCTAGTGCATATCGGAATCTGTAGTGACTATTCCAAACTGGGACAGGTTGCTTACCCGATTTTAGGTTGTTTGAAACCGCTGCGTGCATAGTGGAACCCTAGCTCCTAACAAAATAGGACAGGGAAACCCTACCCCAACATAGGGGTGTTTTGGTTCTCATTTACTTGCTATGTGCTTTTAGAGTGTATCTCTACAGGAACGCACATGTCAGTTTGCAAGTTTAGTACCAGGCCTGAGGGCATCAGTATCAGTGTTTTGGGGAATCGGTTATATCTGCGGGTATCAGATTCAGTTTTTTAGGACAGTGATTTTGGGGAACAGAGATCAGTAGTAGAGTACAGTTATACAGTTATGTCTGAGTCTGTTCCGTTTGGGCTGAAATGCTGCGTATTTTCTCTTTTAGTTCAAAGATTTAGTATAGAATAACCAGTGTTCTCCCTTACTGAGGCAAGACAGATATCTAATCCATCAATCAACCAGTTGTGTCAGTCACCGTTCAAGTTCAGCGGACTTATGATGACACAAAATTCGGAGGAGATTGTGGTTATGGAAGCCGCGTTGGACTGAGGAACCGTCTTGCGGGATGAGCCCAATGTCAAAATACCACATCCATCCAGGTCGCCTGTCGCGTGCCCGATCTAGGAGCCCCAGTTTCAAACTCGTGAGCCCACCACGTTTGAATTGATGGAAATGATCGGCGACCTCCAGAGATCTGTGGCTGATCTGGCCTATGGAATGTCGACTTTACCACCAGCTGCACCATATGCCGAGAATTTCATACCACAAGAGCCCCCGCTACTGGGACGAATTGTGATCGAGCTCAGCCAGCCTGAGGCTGTCCCAAGCTATGGCAATGACATGTCAACAACAACCGGGTTCCGCTCTAATATAGCAACCTAAACCCTCGATCAGGCTGAGGCTAGAGGTAAGAATAAAGTGGGAACAGATGTTGATCCCGTTGAACAACTGCTGTGGGCAGTCGAGGCTTTGAAAGTCGGGGGAATGAATAAGCAGCAAGTATTCGCAGTCATGACTAAAGCTGTAGATGATGCTTTCCCCACTCTAGCCGAGGGCAGTTCAAGCCAGGCAGAAAATCGGGATAGGTCCCGTCATGCCAGAACAGTTCCTTTCGCTCCCAACCCTGCACCAGGAAAAGATTAGAAAGCCAAGGCAGTGCCTGCCGACCCTTTCGCTAGTGCGTCTAGCAAGAACCCTCAGACTTCGAAGTACCTGCCTCGAGGGCGTAGAGTCTTT
Source organism: Camellia sinensis (assembly GCF_055761805.1). Lineage (NCBI taxonomy): Eukaryota > Viridiplantae > Streptophyta > Magnoliopsida > Ericales > Theaceae > Camellia > Camellia sinensis. The sequence goes on from NC_138975.1 coordinate 112,807,139, forward strand.
CACGCCCTCTACATGCCTTTGTCTAGGTCATTTCAAATTTTGGCTAAAAAGGGGGATCTTAAACCCCTCAAATCTCGACCTCTCCCGAAGAACCTCCCTCTTACACATGATGTTGCCTTGTACTGTGCATACCACCAGCAAACCGGTCACAGCACCGACGGTTGTTTTCGCCTTCGCCATGAAGTGCAAGATTTGATCGACAATGAGGTCATCCTCCCACCTACCTCAGCAAAGTCTGTCACCACTGAGTTGTTGGACTTCGAGGATACTGCAAGTATGTGATCAGGGGTTGGACCACCTATGGGCAGCGCTCGGTGTATTTCAGATGTGGCATTTGGCACGCACTGTCGGGAGCATTTGTGAATGCAGTTTTGTAATTTATGGCTTGGGTGTTGAGTCAGTTCTTTGTTTTGTTTTGGGTCTGTCTCATTGTCTTGAGTCAGTCTTTTTGCTTAAGGGTCTGTCTTGTTGTGTCGAGTCAGTCCCACTGTATAGAAATCAGGTGATTCCAGGGTTGTTGCCTCGGATATCATTATTTTGTTTTGTAATTATCCTTTTGCTTTCTTTTGAGTCTATCTCTGCTGTGGAGCCAGTTGCAACCAGGAAATCTAAATGAAACGGCTGCGGCTATCATGTTTCCGTGCTTATTGCTACTTTGAGCTAGTTGTGCTAGAGCATTTGAATGAAACGGTGGAGCATCTCACTTACTCTTCTGCACCTCGAATTCATTACATTGACCTAAGTTTTTTCAAAACTTTTTTAACACTGTGGTGATGAAAACGAAGAGGAAGGAATTCCTCGGGATTTGCAAAACTTTGATCATTTGAGAGAAAGAGAGGCGTGCTAAGCCCTTAATGATTGAAATCGTGTTTGTTAACGTGAGTACTGAGAAGGACCCTAGCTTGATCCAGATTGGTTCTGCACTATCTTCAGCGCAAGTGATTTGTCGCTTTCTTAAAAACTTTCAAAAACAAAATGTTTTGCGCAGTCCTGCGAAGACCTGTGTGGAATCGCTCTTGAGATTGTGCAGCTTAGGATCGCTCTTAGCCTCAAGACTTGAGCCCTTGCTTTCAAACCTTGGACCTTAGTTCAGAATGTTCAACGGTCAATTACAACATGAGGCCTGCGTGGCCAAATTTGAAGCAACCCTCGAACAAGAGGCCAAGAAAGTCAGATCAAGAAGATCAGACCTCATCAGAAGAAGCTTGCAAAGCTAAATCAGAAGCGCCCCTCGAACTAGGGGCAAAAATGTCCGATGTCCTCGAAGAGTCGAAGATAGATCTTTCTGTAAATCAATACAACAGCCACTCTCCTGAATACGGATGGCTTAAAAACCCTAAAACCATTTGGCATGGACTTGTTACACTTTTACCCTTTAAGAGGCTCGCTGGGCCGAAAACCCGGAAGGGCGACCCAGGCAAAAGTTAGAGCAAGAGAAAAGTACAAAAAAGAAGGAAAAGAAAAAAAAAAACGGGAAAAGAAAGAAAAATGCAAAAGAAAGAAAAGATGAAAAAAGAAAAAGGAATGAAAAGATACAAAAAAGAATGGAAAAGAAAAGAAAAACAAAGCTCGCAAGGTTGAAAACCCAGAAGGGCGGCCTTGGCAAAAGTTAGAGCGTAAAAAAGTGAAGGTTAATACACGAGTGTACCTTACCCCGAACTACGTAAGGCTTGATTCCCATGTTTGGGATACGTAGGAAACTTCATCCTGAAGTCCAACTGTAGACACCCCATTTTTGACCGTCCTCAAGACTTGGACGTCACCGTTTGAACACTCGGTAATCATCCATGTTTGTCTTCGTCTTGAGTTGCCAGAGGTCTCAGCTACGCGCCTTACCTCAGGATCTCTCGACTCGACTGTTTTGTGTTTGGTTTTGCACCAAACACTTGTGTTTTGCCTTTGAAGGGCAGGGAGTGACTTGTGGGCCATCCCCACACCTCACCGACCATAGATTGATGCCACCGGCCAGTGTTTTATTGCCATCGGCCATATATTTGGCCGGTCGGCACTCTTTGTGGACGGTCGACCATGTATTTGGCCATTTTGGCATTTTTGGCTAGCCGACCACTGTGCATCTGCTTTTGCAGATATTTTCACGCCAGCTGTGCTAGCTGGCATACACTTTGCACCCCCTCCATACACGTGTATAGAGGGATTCGACTCTTACTTAGCTTGTTTTGTAAGCTTTGCAAGAATGAAGCTCTATAAAGAGGAGGCTTCTCCCCCCTCCTCTAGGGTTACACAAAAAAAAGGCTGAGGGGAACTCTGGTTCTAGGGTTAGCATAGTGTATCTATTCTATCTCTATTTCTCCATCTCTTTTGCTCTAAGTGTGTGTTTGTCCTTAGTTTTGCACTAGGACACCTACCATTACACCTTACCTTGATTGTTGAGGCATTAGGGGGCTGTCCTTGAAGTTCTTGAGCTAGTTTGGAGCTAAGAAAGTTGCTGGAGTGATCCTTGTGAAGAAGGTCTTCAAGGGTAAGATTCTTGCCCTTTTTACCCCATTTTTGCATAGTCTTTTTGCCTACCTTGCTTGTTGTTTCAAGCTTAGTGTATAACATATAAAAGTCTTGTTTTTACTTGCTTAAAATATTTGTTTAAGGTTGCTTTGAGCTTTGGGGTTGTTTGACCCCTCTTAGGCCTTGTTAGGCCCTATTTTTGTGCCATTTTGGTGAGCTCCGGGACCATCTTGTTTGGGCCTCCTCACCACTGAAATATTGAGGGATTTCAGTGGTAAGGATGGTGTCTTAAGGTCCTAAGAAGGAGAGGGCCCCTCTCCTTGTTGCCTTCAAAAAGTGTCATTTTAGCCTCATGTGTGAGGACCATTTTTAAGTTCATGTTGACCATGTCTTAAGTGTTATTTGTGCTTACTTTGCCATAATATAGCACTATTTTTACTTGGTTTAGACACACCATGGTTGCCTTGCGTGCATGTCTTGTAATGCCATGATTTGCCTTAACATGTGCATAGCATTTACACTACCATGCTCATGTGTTTTGGCCTAGCTTTGTGAAGCTTTTATGCTTGTTTTAGTGTGCTTAAGGTCTGTTTTTAGTCATTCGGTTTGTCCATGCTTCGCTTTGTATAGCTACCATGTAATCCCTCTTGTATGCCTTGAGCATTGACCCCTCTAGCATGCCATCCTTGCTTTGTTTCAGTGGTTTGGAACAACTTGCCACGCCATTTCAATCCTACTGGTGTGCTTGTATGCTTACATTTGATGCCCCTTTAATGTGTTAAAAGGTTGTTGTCTTACGCCCCATGTTTGGCCCCTTTTGTATGCTTACCTGTTTAGACCATTTAGATGCCATCTAAGTGTGTCTTTGGTCTTGTTTAGACCTGCATTGGGGCTGTTTGGAGTCCCCTTGGCCTTTGAGGCTTGGTTGGCATGGCCGTGGTTTGAGCCCTTTGGTTGGTCTCAAGCTTTGGGCTTGTTAGCATGCTTTGATTGCTTGGTTTAGATTGGTTTGGCACCATCCACATGTGTTTTTCAGAGCTTAATATGCACGCCATGTGCTCATGATGTTCCTCTTTTAAGTGTGCTTAAGAGTTGTCTCTATATGCTCAAGTGTTGGACCTTGTATGCATACATGCTTGTATGTGCATTTGGCCCCATTTCTTTAGCATTAGCCACTGTTTTGGGCTTGTTTGAGGGCTGCCTAAATTAGTTTAAGACCATCCTTCGCATGTGTTGCATGCTTGCCTTATATGTTGTTGCATATTTGGCCTTGTTCCATGCTTATTACATTACACATTTGCATGCTTAGGTTGTAATGCATTTGGCATGCATTGTAATTAACATGCTGTCCATGTTGTATCTTGCATGCTTGCATGGTTAAGATTATACTTTGCATGTTTGATAGCTTGTTTACTTGCCCACATGCTCATGTTGCATACTAGCTCACATGCCTAGGTTGCAACGCATGAGCATGCATGCCTTGCCTCTTGATCAAGTGATAGAGGTTGGGCCGCTTGTTTGTTTTGGCGTGCATTGCATTTGAAATTAAAATGCACAACTCGGCCTCTTTGCCCATTACGCATTGAAATGCGTGATTGGTGGTTCGAGGGTCGAGTACCAAACTCCTTTGAGTCATAAACATGATAAGGAGTGTGGTTGGTGCAAACATTGCTTGAAATGCATTGCCATGCCATGTTTTTCCCTCTGCTGTTGTCAAAACAGGTTTCTGCAAGAAGATTTGGCCGGTCGACCACATACAGTGCCGATCGACCAATGATGGATGGCCGATAGCTCCATGGATGGTCGATTACCACCCTGCCATGGCCGGTGATGATTCCTCATGGCCGGTAGCATTCCCCAGTGTTCATAAAGTGCTCCCTGGGACTTTTGAAATTTTCAGAGGAGTAGAGCAGGGAAAACAAAGGCAGCTTGTGCATGGCATTGGATTTCCAGGCGAAGCCAATCCGAGCACGTGTGCATCCCTCTTCCCGAGGCCTTTTAATGCTTTCCTTAATTTAATTGATTTGTTAAATAATTAGGTGGTCTGTAAATTATTTAATTAGCTTGCAGGTTAATTAAATTGTATTATTCTTTTTGTCCCTCCGAGCGAGGGCGAATTTGTAATAAGTGTGGGTGCGTGTGTGCATGTCTCCCAACCTTCACTTTTTTCTCCCTTTTAGTTACCTGCTTTGATGGTTAGTATTAGGGCATATTTAAATTAGCATACCTTATGCTATGCATGCGTGCATTCATTCATCAGTATTGCATGCACCGGGCTCGGCGCATCATGCTAACTGCATAGTATTTCAAATCTAACTTGAATACATGTTACTTGTTGCATTCCACATGCCATCCTAGGATTAGCCGAGCCTATTCTAGTTACGTTTTGTATGCGATGCATTAGCCACTTAACATGGACTTGGATCATGCATTTGATTGCTAACATGTTCTTTGTTTTGGCTCGAAGTACGCTGTAAGTATTTATGCTTTAGCATCTCGCATGAGTGTGAATGTTAACATGACAACATGCTTACCATGTGGCTATGTGCTTATGTGATATAACTACCTGAATGCCTGTGGGTGAAGGTTGGATTGCTCAAGTTGGAACAACTCGTTGAAATCCGTATTTTATCCTACTTGTGAGTAGCAAATGTCAAACCATTTTTCGAACAAATGGATATGCAATGTTTTGTTCCAAATTAGGCGATCTAGTCTATACTTTTGTGTTGTGCGCATCACATAGTAAGATTAGGCTAATAACCGGTTTAAGAACACATAACGTTTTCAAAACTAGATATCATGGTTAGTAGAGGCCGATCTTCGGATCGGGCGAGCAGGGGTGCTCATAGCTGACATTCCCCAATTGTACCCAAGTTCCCGAGCCAAGGCTACTTTGGTGATGACGGACACGTGGCCTTAGGCAAACGAGTCAGGGTTTCCTAAATTTCTCCAAAATAAATATTTAGGTGGCGACTCTGTATCTGGCAAAGCAGTCCATGTTTGGCACTTCTTTTCTGAAAATTTGTTTTCTCAAAACGATTTGCCAGATTTGGACTCTTTGGTTCAGATTTAGAACCGTGACAATTTGAGAGTCTGAACTGTAGTGAGCCCAAACGAACAGAACAGGACCCGAGGCGTTCGGGGACGTCTACAGCCCCACGCACTTTCAAAGTGACTGTGCCCATATATTGGTTTTGACCATCTGGTCTTCTCTGTTTCTGAGAGTCCAGTTGCAATTATCACTAATGAGGATTGACTACAGTATGCTGCGGCGTTATCCAGACAAGGGGCAACTTTCCGTTTCCATGAGTCACCATCCAAACCAGGGGCAACTTTCCGTTACCGTGCTGTGCCCTTTGGGACAAGGGGCAATTTTCCATCGCCTCCGATCCGAGGTTATGCATCTCGAGAGTAAGTTCCGTGCTCATTGAGCCGTGACCATCTGCGAAAATAGTTTTTGAGAATTTTATTACTGAGGTTGACTATTTTCTCGAAAATTATTCCATCTTTTCCAAAACTGGACCATTTTCTTGGACCCAAAAAAGGAAAATTTTCAGTGCTCATAGCCTGACTTGCATGATTTTAAATTAGAAAATCGAACAAATATGTTAATCTAACTCTCATTTCGGTCAAAATTGTTTTAATAGAAAACCAAAACAAAAAATGGTCAAAATGATGAACTAGAGGCACAGTTGAATCAGGCTCCCTGTCTTTCACCCATCGCCAGCATACTTGCCAAAAAGGGCACAACTGAAGCTGTCATTAAAGGGCTGAAAGCTCTCTTAACCTCCGAGCAACGAGGTATCGAGCCAAGTGCGAAGCACGAACCGGAATGGATCAAGATACTCCACTCCCTTATCAAAAACATCGACGAGACGTCACCAAAGGAAATAGCCGCAAGCTAATAGTGTTGGGCATGAACCCACAACCTCTTGTTTATCCATCAACCACCCTGGGGAGGGACGAAAAATGAGAGGTTGAAGAATAGAGAGGTGTGCAATGAGAGAAAAGTGAGCAAAAGGGTTTTGAGAGAAAAATCGAGCCTGAGGGCCGAGTGATGTGAGAATCACAAATGAGAAGAGGGTGGGAGATAATACTCGAAGAAACTGGCTCCTCGTAATCTAAGAGGCCTCTCGTATCTGCAACACGTCTGTGTGTCGTGTCTTTTGTTTTGTTTACCTTAACTCTTGTTTTGGGTCTGTTCCGAGCGTGTCTCGTTATGTTTAGGTTGTTTACCTTTTGTTTTTCGTTATTGAGTCTTTTTCACTGTGTTCAGTCATAGGCTCAATACCTGGTTGAAAACACTTTTCTCAAATCGTTTTATGCTCAAAGTGCTGTGCCATTCTCCACATTTCTGCAAAACAAATTTGTTTCTTTTGTAAAAACTATAGGGGTTTGGCCCTCCGGTCAATTGAAAACAGTGAACTTCCCGTCTCTTCAAGAGTCAATTGTTTGTTCAGAATGGGCCGTGTCCAGGTAAACAAAATACTATGTCACGAGCTATGAGTTCAGAATGAACCGTTTGTATGAGCTGTGTGGATCCGCTATGTGCAAAATAAACCGAGCGTTGTGTTATGGGCTGTATGTTCAGAATGAGCAGTAGGTTGTGCAAGTTGTTTTGTCGATTGCTGGTTTGTTACCTGATTATTACAATACAAGTGTTTGATTTTCAGAAAAAAGATCAATCTCATTTACATTGTTGTGTAATATGATGTGATGCAATGCGATGCGATGTATGAAATACACAAATGCAACACTTTTTCAGACAAAAAGCTTGTTTCATTTTATCATCTTTTCAAGTACAAAGCTTCGAAGAAAATAAAACATGTCTGCGGCAGTACAAGGTACTCAAGCTACCAGCAAAAAGAAAAAATAAAACAAAAAGAAGAAAAGCAGCAAAAATCTGGATCAGCATCGATCATCTCAGGCCTGAGGGTCTGTCATCGTTTTCTTCCTGGACGAAGGTCTAGGAGCATCGTCATCGGCTCCGCCATCTGAGCCCGAGTCTAAGCCATCTCCAGTCTCCTCCTCAGATGACTCTGCCTCCGCCTCTGCCTCAGACTCATCATCATCGGGAACTGGTGCCCCAGAGCTACTCCCAACAAGAGTGCGCCCTACTTTGGTGCAAGGGAATACTATGCCACCTCGGCCTCCTCCTCAAGCGGGAACGGAAGGCCCAGCTGGAGCACCTCCTGTGGCCGACATCTGGAATGGAGGCTGAAAAGTACAAATGGCAAATGCATCAGTGTGCTACGCAAAGCAGGGTACGAATGCCGAATACAGTGTGTGAGTACAGTGTATGACTGTTGTGAGCAATGTATCAGTACAAAGTGCAGTGTGTGAGTACAGTGTATGAATACCGTGAGCAGTATATGAATACAGAATGTAGTAACTGAGTGCAGTGTATGAATGCCGTGAGTAATGCTGTGAACAGTCTGTGGGATACAGTGTATCGTATGCTGTAAGGGCCGTATATCAAGTACTGTGTTGATGGTGCGATGCATCAGATTATGCAAAGTTTGAGATGATGGTCGAAAGAACGTACCGGGATACTGTAAATGGCCAGCAGGTCGAAGCTCCGCTGTAGCATCCCCATCATGGAGGCATTCAACTCCAGGGACTGGCGCGTATACTCAGATGAAGCCTACAAAAGTGTTAGAAGTATCAGTATTCTGCGGAATATCAAAGAGAAATGAAGTGAAATGACTGTATAAAATGCAGTAGTACATACCGGAGGCAAGTCGTAGAAACCGACTAGCTCATGATCAACCGGAGGGGGAGCAAAGGGGATCTGATACATCTCCCGACTCTGCCCTCTGTATGTCATCATCGTGGGCAACGCCGGTCATCCAACTCCCCGCCCTCTCTAAGGCCCACTCCTACCACAGGCCCGAGCCATCCTAGGTGCTCCTGCCCCTGCTCCAACTGTCGCTCCAGCCGCTGACGCCGCTGGCCTCTCTCTCTCAGCTCGACGGCCACTGCTGAGAGGCCGCATGATGTAGGTCTGGATGTACTCTACGTAGTCGCGCTCGCCCCTGAGGCCCTCCGCCTCCCATCCGATCGTGTAATCGGCCATCTCATATGGAGGGTATCTCTCTGTCTGCCTCATGTTGATGGGTGGTGGACCCGGAGCTATCTATTCTAGTAAACCTAAGGTCTAACACAGGAAGCGCTCGCCCAGGTGCCAAGCCTGACAGACCGGGCCCTCCAACAGAATCCTGAACCTGGCAGTCTCCTCAGCACCAATATACAGCTCCCGAACTGCGGCTGGCAACGGAGCCCAAGGCTGCCAGGTGATCTGTAAATGACACACAATTGGTTATCTACTCTTATCGAAAGGATAATGCAAAGCGAAGGTTGGAATAAACTCTAAAGTTGAACATACCTCTGCGATGGTGATGGTGTCGAAATAGCGGCAGAAGAATATGAAAGACTCCCGGGGTCTCCACACGCATCTCACATCAAACTGACGGGAGAATGGAACGCCGAAGGGAGTCTCCTCGTCTGGCACTGGGGCAAGCCTCGGGAAGTAGGCATAGACCCACAACTGCAGAGCAAATATCAGTATACTTATCAGATAAAGTAAACTGCAGAATAAAGAAGAAATCGCGGAACCGTGTATTGTGCAGTGAATTGTGCAGGGTGTACAGTGTGTGCAGTATACAGTCAGTGTAAAGCAGATTGCATATTTGCAGTGTGTGCAGTATACAGTCAGTGTAATGCAGATTGCATGTTTGCAGTGTGTGCAGTATACAGTCAGTGTAAAGCAAATTATATGTGTGCCGTGTGTATAGTATATAACCAGCGTGAGGCAGACCGCAGTGTGTGCCATGTACAGAATACAGATAATGTAGAGCAGAAATGTAAAACAGAGAAAGAGAACGTACCTCCCAAGCCCGCCAGTAGCCTCCGAGCAACTGTCTGCCGAGGCAAGAGGATGAACTTATATAGCCATACAGGGTGGCTAAGCCGGCGCCACCCTAGTCATAAAGGCGGATCCGTGTGACGACCACCAAAGCGCTCAGCAAACAGAGAGGCACGGTATTCGCCCGGTCGGCGAAGAGGGTCATCCCCAGCAAGAACATGAGGAAGCCGCGTGCATACTGCTCCGCCTCCTCTTGAGTCATCGGTACCTCCTCAGCTAAAGCTGGCTAAATTTGGAAGTGGTCCTCGAACCATGAGTATCTGACGAAGCCTGGACGAGCAAGAGGCAGTAGGTCACCTAGCAAGTACATCTGAGCGGCCTCCCACTCGTCCATGTCTGTATCGAAGGGGATCGGATCACCCCCTACCCCGATGCCGGTGAACATCGAGAAGTCGAAAGGAGTCATCGTCATGTCTCCCGTGGCGAAAAAGTGGAAGGAATCGGTGGTGTCCCATCACCTCTCCACCAAAGTGGCAAGGAAAGGCCTGCTCGCAGTAAGGCGCGATAATCCCCTACAGAATGTGCCAAAGCCGGCTTGATCAACAATATGGCGAACCGCGTCCGGTAGCTCCATATACCATCCGCGGGCCATGACATTCCCATACCCTCGAAAGGCATGGGAATCCCCCTGTGGTCAAAACAAACAGTTGCAAAGCAATATTCAATATACAGTTTTGAGGAGCATTCAGAATTGGTAACAATACAGCGTGTGTGCACGTTTTCAGATTCAAACAGATATCGGGTGCCGGTGTGCTTGAGGTGAACTACAGCATATGATGTATCAGTGTGTTCAAGTGGTTCAATACAAATACAGCGTGTGCACATTTTCAGATTCCAACAGATATCGAGTGCCGGTGTGCTCGAAGTGAACTACAGCATATGATGCGTCAGTGTTTTCGAGGTGGTTCAGGGCAGATACGGTGTGTGTGCACATGTTTAGATTCAAACAGACATTGGGTGCAGGTGGACTCATAGATGAACTACAGTGTGTAATATATCGATGTATCCGGGCTAAGCAGTTAAATAACAGAATCAACTATCGCAGTTATGTTCTACATTGCGAAAAATAAAACAGAGGAAAGGCTGTACCTCAGAAGCGCCGTAAGACAGATGTGACTCTGGCTCGCGTAGAAGAAGCTCTCGTGGCATGCCCCTATCAAAAGTCCTGAACTGGCGAAGACCGTCAGGGGGTAGCACGTGAATCACCGGCTTGTAGGTCGCCGGGTCGAACGGTCGGACACTAAGAGGCAAGAGCTCGGCCTCGGGGTCCATCTCCTACTCCGGAGGAGTCCCGCCTCGTGGAATATCATCCGCCATGCTGAGAAGGGTATGAAAACGGCCAGAAGAGTGAAAACCGGGCAAGAATATGAAAAGTCAACCGAAAAGTCAACCCCGGGAGGGCGAAAAATGGTCGAAAAAGCACGAAGACCAAGGAAAACTTGGGGGAAATAAACCCCAAGTGGTGGAAATCGAGAAAAGTACACCGAAATGGACATTTTTTCAGTTCAAAGTATTCGAAACGTGAAGGAGTTTGTGAATCGAACGACGAAACGGGCTCTAAAACGTGACAAAAGCGTGGATCGAAGGTTGAAAAAGCACCTAGAGGGAGAGGGGAAGAAATTTCGAGCAAGAAGAAGTGAACAAAATAAGGTTTAAACCCCTATTTTAAAAGGCCCGTGCCAAAATGTCCAAACTGCCCCGATTCAGGCAGATTTGGCCGGTCGGCCAAATATTTGGCTGATATACTTTTTGGTGGCTGATGGATGGCCGGTGACCTCCTCCGATGGCCGGTGAACCTCCTACACCTTTGTTTGGGTCTTTGATGTGATTTGGGGCCTCCGTTGCTCAACACAGTGCAAGAGAATGCATTTCTGAAGCTCAACCGAACTCCGTTTTGACCCCGGACCGTGTTTTTTGTGCGTAGCACTCGAATACGTGCGCGGCGTATCCTTTTTGTATCCTTTTGTCTCCTGAGAGATTCGAAAGTTGCCCCACGTGCATACGTTACAACGCTTTGTCATAAACGCGAGTTGAGTTATACGTCATTCCACTTGCATTGTCATGCGCATGCCATACTTGCATTAGTATGCATCTTCTTTATGTCGCATTGTCATGTGCACTTCACATGCATTGTCATGCATTTCGAGCGACTCGTGTCGTCACACATTCGAGTTCACATGCATTGTCATGCATTTCGAGAGACTCGTGTCGTCACACATTCAAGTTCACATGCATTGTCATGCATTTCAAGAGACGTGCATTGTCGCGCATTCAAGGTCATGTGCATTGTCATGCCTTTCAAAAGACGCGCGTTGTCGTGCATTCAAGATCACATATATCATCATGCACTTTTCATGCATTTAAAAAAAAAGAGCAAAAAAAATACATATATATACATGCATCATCATGCACTTTTCATACATTTTCAAAAAACACAAAACAAAAAAAAAACTTTGCATAGGTCATGCATCATTATATATGTTGCATATGTCATGTATCGTTGTATATATTGCATATGTCATGCATCATTGTATATATTGCATATGTCATGCATTATTGTATATATTGCATTGTCATGCATCATTGTAAATAGTGCATATGTCATGCATCCCTTGTATATAGTGCATATTGCATGCATTCACTATAAATATTGTATTTACATACATTCCATTGCATATTGTAAATATTGCATTGTAGCTTGCATGCATTCATTGCATCACCTCCATCCACGGCTTGCGCCTTTCTATGTTGAGCTTGGTCTGGTATGTGTCCATATTTTTCACGTCGAAGCACAGTTATGATATTATGTGTACGCGCCTATTCCACTGCTAGTATTGTGGTTTGAGGGTGACAGCACCGTTTCTGTGTTAGACGCGGTTTGTATGTGTCCATGCCTTTCCTAGGCAAGATACGGTTTGGCCGTAGGCCTTATCCATTGTATATATTACATTGTAGTGTAATTTGTTGCGTCCAGCATTTAGGATCATGGTCTTTCCTCAGCAGAGCATGCCTCACTTATGTTATTCCACCCAATTACTTGTTCTTGTGTCCGTTTACATTACTCATAGTTCTGCATGTGTACGCGCCTATTCCACTGCTGGTATTGTGGTTTAAGGGTTGCGGCACCTTTTCTATGGTAGACGGACTTTGTATCTCCATCATCCTTATGACATTTGTGTGGTTTTGAACCGCTTATGGTTTGATTATGTTTCAAACGCATTGCATATCATTTGCATATCATCGCACTATTTTATGCACCTTGCTCACATTTCGCATGCATTTCAATTGCGCTATTTTGCGCATCGCGCTATCTTGCGCACCTCATTCGCACTTGTTAGTGCATTGCGTTGTCACGCAGCTTTCGATTGCATTGTTGTGCATGTTACTAACAATATCATACCTGTTAAGTTTCTCTCTTTTACAGGCGCGGTATTGCATGTACGGTTCATTTGAAGCTGGTGCAACCAGACGAACCAGACAGGTATTGCATTCTCCGCGTGAAACGTAGCGAGAATTACATAATTCTCTTACATCGTTTCTGCATTGTAGTGCAGTTGGATTTATGTTAGATTGCTTAAACTGTTGCATTTATTGTATGTATATGCTTCGTTACAGCTTTCTTTGCATGATCATGAGTTATGTTCGGCTTCTTGCATTGTCAGTTGCATTTTTGCCCCTGCCTTTGGGCGCATATCTTTATTGTCTTGTATGCTTCGTCTAAGTCTTCAACCTTGTCAAAAATGGGTCGTCTCTAGGCTTTGACACTCACTCCCGTCATTGTTATGACATTCGAGTTCTGTCAAAGAGGGGCAACTGTAGACACCCCATTTTTGACCGTCCTCAAGGCTTGGACGTCACTATTTGAACACTCGGTGGTCATCCATGTTTGTGTTCATCTTGAGTTCCCGGAGGTCTCGGCCACGCGCCTTGCCTCGGGATCTCTCGACTTGACTGTTTTGTGTTTGGTTTTGCACCAAACACTTGTGTTTTGCTTTTGAGGGGCAAAGAGTGGCTTGTGGGCCACCCCCACACCTCACCGGCCATCGCTTGAGGCCACTAGCCATTGTTTTGTTGCCATCGGCCATATGTTTGGTCGGTCGGCACTCTTTGTGGTCGGTCGACCATGTATTTTGCCATTTTGTTATTTTTGGCTGGCTGAGCACTGTGCATCTGCTTTTGCAGATATTTTTATGCCAGTTGTGCTAGCTGGCATACACCTTGCACCCCCTCCATACACATGTATGGAGGGATTTCACTCTTGCTTAGCTTGTCTTGTAAGCTTTGCAAGAGTGATCCTCTATAAGAGGAGGGCTTCTCCTCCCTCCTCAAGGGTTAGAGGGTTAAGTTCCAGAGGTCTATATTAGGGTTAGCCATAGTGTATCTATTCTATCTCTATATCTCCCTCTCTTTGTGTATAAGTGTGTGTTTGTCCTTACTTTTGTGCACAAACACCTAGTTTTACACCCTACCTTGGTTGCTGAGGAGCCATCAGGTTGTTCTTGAAGTTTTGAGCTGGTTTTGAGCTAAGGAAAGCAGCTGGAGTGCTGTTCTTGAAGGGGTCTACAAGGGTAAGAACTTTACCTTTAAATACTCCATTTTTGCATAGTCTTTTTGCCTACCTTGCATCTGTTTCTGAGCTTAGTGTATAACATATAAAAGTCTTGTTTTTACTTGCTTAAAATAGTTGTTTAAGGTTGCTTTGAGCTTTGGGGTTGTTTGGCCCCTCTTAGGCCTTGTTTGGCCCCCATTTTGTGCTATTTTGGTGAGCTCTGAGACCACCTTGTTGGGCCTCCTCACCACTAAAATCTTAAGGGATTTTAGTGGTGGGGATGGTGCTTTAAGGTCCTAAGAAGGAGAGAGCCATCCCCTCTCCTTGTTGCCTTCAAAAAGTGCCATTTTAGCCTCATGTGTGAGCACCATTTTTAAGTTCATGTTGGCCATGTCTTAAGTGTTATTTGTGCTTATTTTGTTATGATATAGCACTATTTTTAGTTGGTTTAGACACACCATGCATGCTTAACATACTTGTCTTGTAATGCCATGAATTTGCCTTAACATGCTTTGTGCTTTGAGCCTTGATATAGCATGATTTTGGCCAAACTTTGTGAAGCTTTTATGCATGATTTAGTACGCTTTAGCTCTGTTTTTAATTGCTTTGGCCATGCTTGACCTGCTTTGTATAGCCACCTTACATTTTGGCTTGCTAGCCTCGGGTGTGTGAGTGTTTAGCATGCATTGCTTAGCTTGTTTCAGTGGTTTAGCACCACTTATAGCATCATTTCAGTCCCCATGGTATGCTTGTATGCTTGCATTTGATGCTCCCTTAATGCTTTAAAAGGTTGTAGTCTTGTGCTCCAAGTTTGGCCTCTTTTGTATGCTTCCATGCGTAGGCCACTTAGATGCTATCTAGGCGTGTCCTTAGCTTTGTTTAGGTCTGCCTTGGGACTACTTTAAGTCCTCTTAGCCTTGTGAGGCTTGGTTGGTATGGCCATGGTTTAAGCCCCTTAGCTTACCTTGAGTTTCGGACATCGTTGCATGCTTAGTTTGTCTTGTTTACTTGGTTTGGAACCCTTTATAACATGATTTCAGAGCTTAGTATGCATGCCATTAGTCCATGATTGTCCTCCCTTTAGTGTGCTTAAAAGTTGCCTTTTGATGCTTAGAAATTGGATCATGTATGCATACATGCTTGTATGTGCATTTGGCCTCATTTCCATAGCCTTTGGCCACTGTTTGGGCTTAGTAGAGAGCTGTCCACCTTGGTATGAGTCCATTGTTCGCGTGTTGTTGCATGCTCGCCTTGTGTGTTGTTGAATACTTGGCCTACTGCATGTGTTGCATGCTTGAATCATAATGCATCTGGCATGCATTCTCATCTTTGTTTTGATTGCTTAACATGCCACATGTTTTGCATATTTGCATGTTGGCATTTCATCTTGCATGCTTAATTAGCTTGCATACTTGTTATATGCTTTCCATGCTTGCCACATGTTCATGTTGCCTACTTAGTTTCCACGCCTAGGGTGCATTGCATTGAACATGCGTTCCTTGCCTCTTGAAATCAAGTGATAGAGGTTGGGCCTTTATGTGCTTATTTGGTTTGCCTTTCATTTGACATGAAAGTGCACAACTTGGTTTCTTGGGCCATCACGCACTGAAATGCGTGATTGGTGGTTCGAGAATCGAGTAATATCCCCCTTTGAGTCATAAACATGATAAGGGGTGTATTGGTGCACACATTTGCTTGAAATGCATTGCCATGCCTTGTTTTGCCCTCTGCTGCTGTCAAAACAGGTTCTGTAGGAAGCTTTGGCCGGTCAACTACATCAAGTGCCAATCGACCAATTATTGATGGCCGATAACTCCATACATAGTCGATGACCAATTCTATTTGCCCGGTGACCATTCCTCATGGCCGGTGGCATTCCCCAGTATTCATAAGGTATACCTTGGGAATTGTGCCATTTTCAGAGGAGCAGAGCAGGGAAAACAGAAGCAGCTTGTGCATGGCATTGGATTTCCGGGCGAAGCCAATCCGAGCACATGTGCATCCCTCTTCCCGAGGCCTTTTAATGCTTTCCTTAGCTTAATTGATTTGTTAATTAATTAGGTGGTCTGTAAATTATTTAATTAGCTTGTAGGTTAATTAAAGTGTATTATTCTTTTGGTCCCTCCAAGCAAGGGCGAATTTGTAATAAGTGTGGATGCATGTGTGTATGTTTTCTAACCGCCACTTCTTTCTCCCTTTTACTTACCTGCTTTGATGGTTAGTATTAGGGCATGTTTAATTTAGCATACCTTATGCTATGCATGCGTGCATCATTCATCAGTCTTACATGCACCGGGCTCGGCGCATTATGCTAACCGCATAGTATTTCAATTCCAAACTTGAATACGTGCATCGAGTTGTCGCATTTCACATGTCATCCTTAGATTAGCCGAGCCTGTTCTAATGACATTCAGTATGCGATGCATTAGCCATTTGTTAACTTGAACTAGGATCATGCATGATTACTAACTAGTTCATTGCTTTGGCACGAAGTACGATGTAAGTATTTATGCTTTAGCATCTCGCATGAGTGTGAATGTTAACATGACAGCATGCTTACTATGTGGCTATGTGATTATGTGATATTACTACCTGAATGCCTGTGGGTGAAGGTTGGATTGTTTGAGTTGGAACAACTCATTGAAATCCGTGTTTTAGCCTACTCGTGACTAGCAGATTTCAAATCATTTCCAAACCAACGGATATGCAATACTTTGTTCCAAATTAGGCGATCTAGTCTATACTTTTTGTGCTGTGCGCATCACATAGTAAATCTAGGCTAATAACCGGAATAAGAATGCATAATGTTTTCAAAACAAGATATCATGGTTAGTAGAGGCCGATCTTCGGATCGGGCGAGCGGGGGTGATCATAGCTAACCTTCCCCAATCGTACCCAAGTTCCCGAGCCAAGGCAACTTTGGTGATGACGGACACGTGGCCTTAGGTAAATGAGTCAGGGTTTCCTAAATTCCTCCAAAATAAAATATTTAGGTGGCGACTCTGTATCTGGCAAAGCAGTCCATGTTTGGCACTTCTTTACAAAAATCTGTTTTCCAAAACGATTTGCCAAATTTGGACTCTTTGGTTCAGATTAAAAACCATCACAATTTGAGTTCGAACTGTAGTAAGCCCAAATGAAGAAATCGGGATTTCCCTCCCGGGACGTTCGGGGACGTCTACAGTTTCTGGTGACTCTGCTGGGGACTTAGAGAGCTTGACTCGAACTTGTGATATCTTGTTTTGATTTCACTTGTGTGTTTCTTTGCATTGCATGTGCATTGGTGCGCCTAGGACATCGTGTTTTCCGTCTGCTATTCCTGAGCGGTTAGCATGAGGCTGCGTGCCATAAGGTTGACCGGTTACGGGCTCTGCCATGATGGGAACACAAACCCCGGTTGTCACCGGGGCACCCTTTTCGACCATTCGACCTAGTGCATATCGGAATCTGTAGTGACTATTCCAAACTGGGACTGGTTGCTTACCCGATTTTAGGTTGTTTGAAACCGCTGCGTGCATAGTGGAACCCTAGCTCCTAACAAAATAGGACAGGGAAACCCTACCCCAACATAGGGGTGTTTTGGTTCTCATTTACTTGCTATGTGCTTTTAGAGTGTATCTCTACAGGAATGCACATGTCAGTTTACAAGTTTAGTACCAGGCCTGAGGGCATCAGTATTAGTGTTTTGGGGAATCGGTTATATCTGCGGGTTTCAGATTCAATTTTTTGGGGCAGTGATTTTGGGGAACAGTGATCAGTAGTAGAGTACAGTTATTCAGCTATGTCTGTGTCTATTCCGTTTGGGCTGAAATACTGTGTATTTTCTCTTTCTGTTCAGAGATTTAGTACAGAATAACCAGTGTTCACCCTTACTGAGGCAAGACAGATATCTGATCCATCAATCAACCAGTTGCGTCAGTCACCGTTCAAGTTCAGCGGACTTATGATGACACAAAATTCGGAGGAGATTGTGGTTATGGCAGCCATGTTGGACCGAGGAACCATCTTGCGGGATGAGCCCAATGTCGAAATACCACATCCGCCCAGCTGTTTCAAGCTCGAGAGCCCTCCACGTTTGAATTGATGGAAATGATCGGCGACCTCCAGAGATCTGTGGCCGATCTAGCCTATGGAATGTCGGCTTCGCCACCAGCTGCGCCATATGCCGGGAATTTCATACCACAAGAGCCCCCATTACTGGGACGAATTGTGATCGAGCTCAGCCAGCCTGAGGCTGTCCCAAGCTATGGCAATGACATGTCAACAACGACCGGGTTCTGCTCTGATATAGCAACCCAAACCCTCAATCAGGTTGAGGCTAGAGGTAAGAATAAAGTGGGAACAGATGTTGATCCCGTTGAACAACTGCTGTGGGCAGTCGAGGCTTTGAAAGTCGGGGGGATGAATAAGTAGCAAGTATTTGTAGTCATGTCTAAAGCTATGGATGATGCTTTCCCCACTCCAGCCAAGGGCAGTTCAAGCTAGGCGGAAAATCGGGATAGGCCCCGTCATGCCAGAACAGTTCCTTCCACTCCTAACCCTGCACCGGGAAAAGATTAGAAAGCCAAGGCAGTGCTTGTCGTCCCTTTCGCTAGTGCGTCTAGCAAGAACCCTCAGACTTCGAAGTACGTGTCTCGAGGGCGTAGAGTCTTTCACGCCCTCTACATGCCTTTGTCTAGGGCATTTCAAATTTTGGCTAAAAAGGGGGATCTTAAACCCCTCGAACCTCGACCTCTCCCGAAGAATCTCCCTCCTACACATGATGCGGCCTTGTACTGCGCATACCACCAGCAAACCGGTCACAGCACCGACGGTTGTTTCTGTCTTCGCCATGAAGTGCAAGATTTGATCGACAATGAGGTCATCCTCCCACCTACCTCAGCAAAGTCTGTCACCACTGAGTTGTTGGACTTCGAGGATACTACAAGTATGTGATCAAGGGTTGGACCACCTGCGGGCGGCGCTCGGTGTATTTCGGATGTGGCGTTTGGCACGCACTGTCGGGAGCATTTGTGAATGCAATTTTGTAATTTCTGGCTTGGGTGTTGAGTTAGTTCTTTGTTTTGTTTTGGGTCTGTCTCATTGTCTTGAGTCAGTCTTTTTGCTTAAGGGTCTGTCTTGTTGTGTCGAGTCAGTCCCACTGTATAGAAATCAGGTGATTCCAGGGTTGTTGCCTCGGATATCATTATTTTGTTTTGTAATTATCCTTTAGCTTTCTTTTGAGTCTGTCTCTGCTGTGGAGCCAGTTGCAACCAGGAAATCTGAATGAAACGGCTGCGGCTATCATGTTTCTGTGCTTATTGCTACTTTGAGCTAGTTGTGCCAGAGCATTTGAATGAAACGGCGGAGCATCTCACTTACTCTTCTGCACCTCGAATTCATTACATTGACCTAAGTATTTTCAAAACTTTTTTAACACTGTGGTGATGAAAACGAAGAGGAAGGAATTCCTTGGGATTTGCAAAACTTTGATCATTTGAGAGAAAGAGAGGCGTGCTAAGCCCTTAATGATTGAAATCATGTTTGTTAACGTGAGTACTGAGAAGGACCCTAGCTTGATCCAGATTGGTTCCGCACTATCTTCAGCGTGAGTGATTTGTCACTTTCTTAAAAACTTTCAAAAACAAAATGTTTTGCGCAGTCCTGCGAAGACCTGTGTGGAATCGCTCTTGAGATTGTGCAGCTTAGGATCGCTCTCAGCCTCAAGACTTGAGCCCTTGCTTTCAAACCTTGGACCTTAGTTCAGAATGTTCAACGGTCAACTACAACATGAGGCCTGCGTGGCCAAATTTGAAGCAACCCTTGAACAAGAGGCCAAGAAAGTCAGATCAAGAAGATCAGACCTCATCAGAAGAAGCTTGCAAAGCTAAATCAGAAGCGCCCCCCGAACTAGGGGCAAAAATGTCCGATGTGCTCGAAGAGTCGAAGATAGATCTTTCTGTAAATCAATACAACAGCCACTCTCCTGAATACGGATGGCTTAAAAACCCTAAAACCATTTGGCATGGACTTGTTACACTTTTACCCTTTGAGAAGCTCGCTGGGCCGAAAACCCAGAAGGGCGACCCAGGAAAAAGTTAGAGCAAGAGAAAAGTACAAAAAAGAAGGAAAAGAAAAAAAAACGGGAAAAGAAAGAAAAATGCAAAAGAAAGAAAAGATGAAAAAAGAAAAAGGAATGAAAAGATACAAAAAAGAATGGAAAAGAAAAGAAAAACAAAGCTCGCAAGGTTGAAAACCCAGAAGGGTGGCCTTGGCAAAAGTTAGAGCGTAAAAAAGTGAAGGTTAATACACGAGTGTACCTTACCCCGAACTACGTAAGGCTTGATTCCCATGCTTGGGATACGTAGGCAACTTTATCCTGAAGTCCAACTGTAGACACCCCATTTTTGACCGTCCTCAAGACTTGGACGTCACCGTTTGAACACTCGGTGATCATCCATGTTTGTGTTCGTCTTGAGTTCCCGGAGGTCTCGGCTACGCGCCTTACCTCAGGATCTCTCGACTTGACTGTTTTGTGTTTGGTTTTGCACCAAACACTTGTGTTTTGCCTTTGAGGGGCAGGGAGTGACTTGTGGGCCATCCCCACACCTCACCGGCCATAGATTGATGCCACCGGCCAGTGTTTTATTGCCATCGGCCATAGATTTGGCCGGTCGACACTCTTTGTGGTCGGTCGACCATGTATTTGGCCATTTTGGCATTTTTGGCTGGCCGACCACTGTGCATCTGCTTTTGCAGATATTTTCACGCCAGCTGTGCTAGCTGGCATACACTTTGCACCCCCTCCATACACGTGTATGGAGGGATTTGACTCTTACTTAGCTTGTTTTGAAAGCTTTGCAAGAGTGAAGCTCTATAAAGAGGAGGCTTCTCCCCCCTCCTCTAGGGTTACACAAAAAAAAGGCTGAGGGGAACTCTGGTTCTAGGGTTAGCGTAGTGTATCTATTCTATCTCTATTTCTCCCTCTCTTTTGCTCTAAGTGTGTGTTTGTCCTTAGTTTTGCACTAGGACACTTACCATTACACCTTACCTTGATTGCTGAGGCATTAGGGGGCAGTCCTTGAAGTTCTTGAGCTGGTTTGGAGCTAAGAAAGCTATTGGAGTGATCCTTGTGAAGAAGGTCTTCAAGGGTAAGATTCTTGCCCTTTTTACCCCATTTTTGCATAGTCTTTTTGCCTACCTTGCTTGCTATTTCAAGCTTAGTGTATAACATATAAAAGTCTTTTTCTTACTTGCTTAAAAAATTTCTTTAAGGTTGCTTTGAGCTTTGGGGTTGTTTGACCCCTCTTAGGCTTTGTTAGGCCCTATTTTTGTGCTATTTTGGTGAGCTCCGGGACCATCTTGTTTGGGCCTCCTCACCACTGAAATCTTGAGAGATTTCAGTGGTAAAGATGGTGTCTTAAGGTCCTAAGAAGGAGAGGGACATCCCCTCTCCTTGTTGCCTTCAAAAAGTGTCATTTTAGCCTCATGTGTGAGCACCATTTTTAAGTTCATGTTGACCATGTCTTAAATGTTATTTGTGTTTACTTTGCCATGATATAGCACTGTTTTTACGTGGTTTAGACACACCATGCTTGCCTTCCATACATGTCTTGTAATGCCATGATTTGCCTTAACATGTACATAGCATTTAGACTACCATGCTCATGTGTTTTGGCCTAGCTTTGTGAAGCTTTTATGCTTGTTTTAGTGTGCTTGAGGTCTATTTTTAGTCATTCGGGTCGTCCATGCTTCGCTTTGTATAGCTACCATGTAATCCCTCTTGTATGCCTTGAGCATTGACCCCTCTAGCATGCCATCCTTGCTTTGTTTTAGTGGTTTGGAACCACTTGCCATGCCATTTCAGTCATACTGGTGTGCTTGTATGCTTACATTTGATGCCCCTTTAATGTGTTAAAAGGTTGTTGTCTTGCGCCCCTATGTTTGGCCCCTTTTGTATGCTTACCTGTTTAGACCATTTAGATGCCATCTAAGTGTGTCTTTGGTCTTGTTTAGACCTACATTGGGGCTGTTTGGAGTCCCCTTGGCCCTTTCAGGCTTGGTTGGCATGGCCATGGTTTGAGCCCTTTGGTTGGTCTCAAGCTTTGGGCTTGTTAGCATGCTTTGATTGCTTGGTTTAGATTGGTTTGGCACCATCCACATGTGTTTTTCAGAGCTTAATATGCATGCTATGTGCTCATGATGTTCCTCTTTTAAGTGTGCTTAAGAGTTGTCTCTATATGCTTAAGTGTTGGACCTTGTATTCATGCATGCTTGTATGTGCATTTGGCCCCATTTCTTTAGCATTGGCCACTGTTTTGGGTTTGTTTGAGGGCTGCCTAAATTAGTTTAAGACCATCCTTCGCATGTGTTGCATGCTTGCCTTATATGTTGTTGCATATTTGGCCTTGTTCCATGCTTATTACATTACACATTTGCATGCTTAGGTTGTAATGCATTTGGCATGCATTGTACTTAACATTCTGTCCATGTTGCATCTTGCATGCTTGCATGGTTAAGATTATACTTTGCATGTTTGCTAGCTTGTATACTTGCCCACATGCTCATGTTGCATACCAGCTCACATGCCTAGGTTGCATCGCATGAGCATGCATGCCTTGCCTCTTGATCAAGTGATAGAGGTTGGGCCGCTTGTTTGTTTTGGCGTGCATTGCATTTGAAATCAAAATGCACAACTCGGCCTCTTTGGCCATTACGCATTGAAATGCACGATTGGTGGTTCGAGGGTCGAGTACCAAACTCCTTTGAGTCATAAACATGATAAGGAGTGTGGTTGATGCAAACATTGCTTGAAATGCATTGCCATGCCATGTTTTGCCCTCTGCTGCAGTCAAAACAGGTTTCTGCAGGAAGATTTGGCCGGTCGACCACATACAGTGCCGATCGACCAATGATGGATGGCCGATAGCTCCATGGATGGTCGATTACCACCCTTCCATGGCCGGTGATGATTCCTCATGGCCGGTAGCATTCCCCAGTGTTCATAAAGTGCTCCCTGGGACTTTTGAAATTTTCAGAGGAGTAGAGCAGGGAAAACAGAGGCAGCTTGTGCATGGCATTGGATTTCCAGGCGAAGCCAATCCGAGCATGTGTGCATCCCTCTTCCCGAGGCCTTTTAATGCTTTCCTTAATTTAATTGATTTGTTAAATAATTAGGTGGTCTGTAAATTATTTAATTAGCTTGCAGGTTAATTAAATTGTATTATTCTTTTGGTCCCTCCGAGCGAGGGCGAATTTGTAATAAGTGTGGGTGCGTGTGTGCATGTCTCCCAACCTCCACTTCTTTCTCCCTTTTACTTACCTGCTTTGATGGTTAGTATTAGGGCATATTTAAATTAGCATACCTTATGCTATGCATGCGTGCATTCATTCATCAGTATTGCATGCACCGGGATCGGCGCATCATGCTAACTGCATAGTATTTCAAATCTAACTTGAATACATGTTACTTGTTGCATTCCACATGCCATCCTAGGATTAGCCGAGCCTATTCTAGTTACGTTTTGTTTGCGATGCATTAGCCACTTAACATGGACTTGGATCATGCATTTGATTGCTAACATGTTCTTTGTTTTGGCTCGAAGTATGCTGTAAGTATTTATGCTTTATCATTTCGCATGAGTGTGAATGTTAACATGACCGCATGCTTACCATGTGGCTATGTGCTTATGTGATATAACTGCCTGAATACCTGTGGGTGAAGGTTGGATTGCTCAAGTTGGAACAACTCGTTGAAATCCGTATTTTAGCCTACTTGCGAGTAGCAAATGTCAAACCATTTTCCGAACAAATGGATATGCAATGTTTTGTTCCAAATTAGGCGATCTAGTCTATACTTTTGTGTTGTGCGCATCACATAGTAAGATTAGGCTAATAACAGGTTTAAGAACACATAACGTTTTCAAAACTAGATATCATGGTTAGTAGAGGCCGATCTTCGGATCGGGCGAGCGGGGGTGATCATAGCTAACCTTCCCCAATCGTACCCAAGTTCCCGAGCCGAGGCAACTTTGGTGATGATGGACACGTGGCCTTAGGCAAACGAGTCAGGGTTTCTTAAATTTCTCTAAAATAAATATTTAGGTGGCGACTCTGTATCTGGCAAAGCAGTCCATGTTTGGCATTTCTTTTCTAAAAATCTGTTTTCTCAAAACGATTTGCCAGATTTGGACTCTTTGGTTCAGATTTAGAACCGTGACAATTTGAGAGTCCGAACTGTAGTGAGCCCAAACGAACAGAACGAGACTCATCCTCCCGAGGCGCTCAGGGACGTCTACAGCCCCACGCACTTTCAAAGTGACTGTGTCCATATATTGGTTTTGACCATCTTGTCTTCTCTGTATCCGAGAGTCCGGTTGCAATCATCACTAATGAGGATTGACTACAGTATGTTGCGGCGTTATCCAGACAAGGGGCAACTTTCCGTTGCCATGAGTCACCATCCAAACCAGGGGCAACTTTCTATTGCCGTGCTTTGCCCTTTGGGAGAAGGGGCCATTTTTCATTGCCTCTGATCCGAGGTTATGCATCTCGAGAGTAAGTTTCATGCTCGTTGAGCAGTGATCGTCTGCGAAAATAGTTTTTGAGAATTTTATTACTGAGGTTGACTATTTTTCTCGAAAATTATTCCATCTTTTCCAAAACTGGACTATTTTTTTGGACCCAAAAAAGAAAAATTTTCAGTGCTCATAGCCTGACTTGCATGATTTTAAATCAGAAAATCGAACAAATATGTTAATCTAACTCTCATTTCGGTCAAAATTGTTTTAATAGAAAACCAAAACAAAAAATGGTCAAAATGATGAACTAGAGGCACAATTGAATCAGGCTCCCTGTCTTTCTCCCATCGCCAGCATACTTGCCAAAAAGGGCACAACTGAAACTGTCATTAAAGGGCTGAAAGCTCTCTTAACCTCTGAGCAACGAGGTATCGAGCCAAGTGCGAAGCACGAACCGGAATGGATCAAGATACTCCACTCCCTTATCAAGAACATCGATGAGACGTCACTGAAGGAAATAGCCGCAAGCTAATAGTGTTGAGCATGAACCCACAACCTCTTGTTTATCCATCAACCACCCTGGGGAGGGACGAAAAATGAGAGGTTGAAGAATAGAGAGGTGTGCAATGAGAGAAAAGTGAGCAAAAGGGTTTTGAGAGAAAAATTGAGCCTGAGGGCCGAGTGATGTGAGAATCACAAATGAGAAGAGGGTGGGAGATAGTACCCGAAGAAACTGGCTCCTCATAATCTAAGAGGCCTCTCGTATCGGCAACACGTCTGTGTGTCGTGTCTTTTGTTTTGTTTACCTTAACTCTTGTTTTGGGTCTGCTCCGAGCGTGTCTCGTTGTGTTTAGGTTGTTTACCTTTTGTTTTTCGTTATTGAGTCTTTTTTACTGTGTTCAGTCATAGGCTCAATACCTTGTTGAAAACCTTTTTCTCAAATCGTTTTGTGCTCAAAGTGCTGTGCCATTCTCCATATTTCTGCAAAACAAATTTGTTTCTTTTGTAAAAACTACAGGGGTTCGACCCTCCGGAATAGTGAACTTCCCGTCTCTTCAAGAGTCAATTGTTTGTTCAGAATGGGCCGTGTGCAGGTAAATAGAATACTATGTCATGAGCTATGAGTTCAGAATGAACCGTTTGTATGAGCTGTGTGGATCCGCTATGTGCAAAATAAACCGAGTGCTGTGTTATGGGCTGTATGTTTAGAATGAGCAGTAGGTTGTGCAAATTGTTTTGTCAATAGCTGGTTCGTTACCTAATTATTATAATATAATAGTTTGATTTTCAGACAAAAGATCAATCTCATTTACATTGTTGTGTAATATGATGCGATGCAATGCGATGCGATGTTTGAAATACACAAATGCAACACTTTTTCAGACAAAAAGCTTGTTTCATTTCATCATCTTTTCAAGTACAAAGCTTCGAAGAAAATAAAACCTGCCTGCAGCAGTACAAGGTACTCAAGCTACCAGCAAAAAGAAAAAGTAAAACAAAAAGAAAAAAAGCAGCAAAAATCTGGATCAGCATCGATCATCTCAGGCCTGAGGGTCTGTCCTCGTCCTCTTCCTGGACGAAGGTCCAGGAGCATCGTCATCGGCTCCACCATCTGAGCCCGAGTCTGAGTCATCTCCAGTCTCCTCCTCAGATGACTCTGCCTCCGCCTCTGCCTCAGACTCATCATCATCGGGAACTGGTGCCCGAGAGCTACTCCCAACATGAGTGCGCCCCACTTTGGTGCGGGAGAATACTGTGCCACCTCGCCCTCCTCCTCGAGCGGGAACGGAAGACCCAGCTAGAGCACCTCCTACGGCCGACATCTGGAATGGAGGCTGAAAAGTACAAATGGCAAATGCATCAGTATGCTACACAAAGTAGGGTATGAATGCCGAATACAGTGTGTGAGTACAGCGTATGACTGTTGTTAGCAATGTATCAGTACAAAGTGCAATGTGTGAGTACAGTGTATGAATACCGTGAGCAGTATATGAATACAGAATGCAGTAACAGAGTGCAGTGTATGAATGCCGTGAGTAATGCTGTGAACAGTCTGTGGGATACAGTGTATCGAATGCCGTGAGGGTCGTATATCAAGTACTGTGTTGATGGTGCGATGTATCAGATTATGCAAAGTTTGAGATGATGGTCGAAAGAACGTACCGGGATATTGTAAATGGCCAGCAGCTCGAAGCTCTACTGTAGCATCCCCATCATGGAGGCGTTCAACTCCAGGGACTGACGCGTATACTCAGATGAAGCCTACAAAAGTGTTAGAAGTATCAGTATTCTGCGGAATATCAAAGAGAAATGAAGTGAAATGACTGTATAAAATACAGTAGTACATACCGGAGGTAAGTCTTAGAAACCGACTAGCTCATGATCAGTTGGAGGGGGAGCAAAGGGGATCTGATACATCTCCCGACTCTGCCCTCTGTATGTCATCATCCTGGGCAACGCCGGCCATCCAATTCCCCGCCCTCTCCGAGGCCCACTCCTAGCACAGGCCCGAGCCATCCTAGGTGCTCCTGCCCCTGCTCCTGCTCTCGCTCCAGCCGCTGGCGCCGCAGGCCTCTCTCTCTCAGCTCGACGGCCACTGCTCAGAGGCCGCATGATGTAGACGTACTCTGCGTAGTCGCCCTCGCCCCTGAAGCCCTCCGCCTCCCATCCGATTATGTAATCGGCCATCTCATATGGGGGGTATCTCTCTGTCTGCCTCATGTCGATGGGAGGTGGACCCAGAGCTATCTACTCTAGTAAACCTACGGTCTGACGCAGGAAGTGCTCGCCCAGGTACCAAGCCCGACAGACCGGGCCCTCAAGCAGAATCTTGAACCTGGCAGTCTCCTCAGCACCAACATACCGCTCCCGAACTGCGGCTGGTAACGGAGCCCAAGGCTGCCAGGTGATATATAAATGACACACAATTGGTTATCTACGGTTATCGAAAGGATAATAGAAAGCGAAGGTTGGAATAAACTCTAAATTTGAACATACCTCTGTGGCGGCGATGGTGTCGAAATAGCGGCGGGAGAATATAAAAGACTCCTGGGGTCTCCGCACGCATCTCACGTCAATGCGACGGGAGAATGGAACGCCGAAGGGGGTCTCCTCGTCCGGCACTAGAGCAAGCCTCGGGAAGTAGGCATAGACCCACAACTGCAGAGCAAATATCAGTATGCTTATCAGATAAAGCAGAATGCAGAATAAAGCAGAAATCGCGGAACCGTGTATTGTGCAGTGAATTGTGCAGGATGTACAGTGTGTGCAGTATACAGTCAATGTAAAGCAGATTGCATGTTTGCAGTGTGTGCAGTATACAGTCAGTGTAACGCAGATTGCATGTTTGCAGTGTGTGCAGTATACAGTCAGTGTAAAGCAGATTATATGTGTGCCGTGTGTACGGTATATAACCAGCGTGAGGCAGACCGCAGTGTGTGCCATGTACAGAATACAGATAATGTAGAGCAAAAATGTAAAACAGAGAAAGAGAACGTACCTCCCAAGCTTGCCAGTAGCCTCCGAGCAACTGTCCACTGAGGCGAAAGAATGAACTTATATAGCCGTACAGGGTGGCCAAGCCGGCGCCACCCCAACCCCAGTCATAAAGGCGGATCCGTGTGACGTCCACCAAAGCGCTTAGCAAACAGAGAGGCACGGTATTCGCCCGGTTGACGAAGAGGGTCGTCCCCAGCAAGAACGTGAGGAAGCTGCATGCATGCCGCTCCGCCTCCTCTTGAGCCATCGGTGCCTCCTCAGCTAAAGCTGGCTGAATCCAGAAGTGGTCCTCGAACCACGATTATTTGACGAAGCCTGGACGAGCAAGAGGCAGTAGGTCGCCTAGCAAGTACATCTGAGCGGCCTCCCACTCGTCCATGTCTGTATCAAAGGGGATCGGATCACCCCCTACCCCGATGCCGGTGAGCATCGAGAAATCGAAAGGAGTCATCGTCATGTCTCCCATGGAAGAAAAGTGGAAGGAATCGGTGGTGTCTCATCACCTCTCCACCAGAGTGGTAAGCAAAGGCCTGCTCGCAGTAAGGCGCAACAATCCCTTGTAGAAAGTGCCAAAGCCGGCCTGATCAACAATATAGCG
The DNA here is from genome assembly GCF_055761805.1 of Camellia sinensis. Lineage (NCBI taxonomy): Eukaryota > Viridiplantae > Streptophyta > Magnoliopsida > Ericales > Theaceae > Camellia > Camellia sinensis. The sequence continues at coordinate 112,835,668 of NC_138975.1, forward strand.
AGCCGTGTCTGGTTGCTCCATATACCATCCACGGGCCATGACATTCCCATACCCTCGGAAGGCATGGGAATCCCCCTGTGGTCAAAACAAACAGTTGCAAAGCAATATTCAATATACAGTTTTGAAGAGCATTCAGAATTGGTAACAATACAGCGTATGTGCACATTTTCAGATTCAAACAGATATCAGGTGCCGGTGTGCTCGAGGTGAACTACAGCATATGATGTATCAGTGTGTTCAAGAGGTTCAATACAAATACAGCGTGTGTGCACGTTTTCAGATTCAAACAGATATCGGGTACCGGTGTGCTCGAAGTGAACTACAGTATATGATGCGTCAGTGTTTTTGAGGTGGTTCAGGGCAGATACAGTGTGTGTGCACGTGGTCAGATTCAAACAGACATCGGGTGCAGGTGGGCTCACAGATGAACTACAGTGTGTAATATATCGGTGTATCTGGGCTAAGCAGTTAAATAACAGAATCAACTATCGTAGTTATGTTCTACATTACAGAAAATAAAACAGAGGGAAGGCTGTACCTCAGAAGTGCCGTAAGACAGATGTGACTCTATCTCGCGCAGAAGAAGCTCTCGTGGCATGCCCCTATCAAAAGTCCTGAACTAGCGAAGACCGTTAGGGGGTAGCACGTGAATCGCCGGCCTGTAGGTCGTCAGGTCGAACGGTCGGACACTAAGAGGCAAGAGCTCTGCCTCGGGGTCCATCTCCTGCTCCGGAGGAGTCCCGCCTCGTGGAATATCATCCGTCATGCCGAGAAGGGTATGAAAACGGCCGGAAGAGTGAAAACCGGGCAAGAATATGAAAAGTCAACCGAAAAGTCAACCCCAGGAGGGTGAAAAATGGCCGAAAAAGCCGGGGCATGGAAAAGACACGAAGACCAAGGAAAACTTGGGGGAAACAAACCCCAAGTGGTGGAAATCGAGAAAAGTACACCGAAACGGAGATTTGTTCGGTTCAAAGTATTCGAAATGCGAAGGAGTTCGCGAATAGAACGACGAAATGGGCTCTAAAACGCGACAAAAGCGTGGATCGAAGGTTGAAAAAACACCTAGAGGGAGAGGGGAAGAAATTTCGAGCAAGAGGAAGTGAACAAAATAAAGTTTAAACCCCTTTTTTAAAAGACCCGTGCCAAAATGTCCAAACTGCCCCGATTCAGGCAGATTTGGCCGGTCGGCCACACTGTTGGCCGGTCGGCCAAATATTTGGCCGATATACTTTTTTGGTGGCCGATGGATGGCCGGTGACCTCCTTCGATGGCCGGTGAACCTCCTATACCTTTGTTTGGGTCTTTGATGTGATTTGGGGCCTCCATTGCTCAACACAGTGCAAGAGAGTGCATTTCTGAAGCTCAACCGGACTCCGTTTTGACCCCGGACCGTGTTTTTTGTGCATAGCACTCGAATACGTGCGTGGCGTATCCTTTTTGTATCCTTTTGTCTCCTGAGAGATTCGAAAGTTTCCCCACGTGCATACATTACAATGCTTGTCGTAAACGCGCGTTGAGTTATACGTCATTCCACTCGCATTGTCATGCGCATGCCATACTTGTATTAGTATGCATCTTCTTTATGTCGCATTGTCATGCGCACTTCACATGCATTGTCATGCATTTCGAGCGACTCGTGTCGTCATACATTCAAGTTCACATGCATTGTCATGCATTTCAAGAGACGCGCATTGTCGCGCATTCAAGGTCATGTGCATTGTCATGCCTTTCAAAATACGCGCGTTGTCGTGCATTCAAGATCACATACATCATCATGCACTTTTCATGCATTTCAAAAAAAAGAGAGAAAAAAATATATATATATATATACATGCATCATCATGCACTTTTCATACATTTTCAAAAAAAACAAAACAAAAAAAAAACTTTGCATATGTCATGCATCATTGTATATATTGCATATGTCATGCATCGTTGTATATATTGCATATGTCATGCATCGTTGTATATATTGCATATGTCATCCATCATTGTATATATTGCATTGTCATGCATCATTGTAAATAGTGCATATGTCATGCATCCCTTGTATATAGTGCATATTGCGTGCATCCACTGTAATTATTGCATTTACATACATTCCATTGCATTTTGTAAATATTGCATTGTAGCTTGCATGCATTCGTTGCATCACCTCCATCCATGGCTTGCGCCTTTCCATGTTGAGCTTGGTCTACTATGTGCCCATATTTTTCACGTCGAAGCATAGTTATGATATTATGTGCATGCGCATATTCCACTGCTAGTATTGTGGTTTGAGAGTGACAGCACAGGCCTATTCAGTTGCATTTTTGCCCCTGCCTTTGGGCGCTTATCTTTATTGTCTTGTATGCTTTGTCTAAGTCTTCAACCTTGTCAAAAATGGGTCGTCTCTGGGCTTTGACACTCACTCCCGTCATTGTTATGACTTTCAAGTTCTGTCAAAGAGGGGCAACTGTAGACACTCCCTTTTTGACCGTCCTTAAGGCTTGGACGTCACTATTTGAACACTCGGTGATCATCCATGTTTGTGTTCGTCTTGAGTTCCTGGAGGTCTCGGCCACACGCCTTGCCTCAGGATCTCTCGACTCGACTGTTTTGTGTTTGGTTTTGCACCAAACACTTGTGTTTTGCTTTTGAGGGGCAAAGAGTTGCTTGTGGGCCACCCCCACACCTCACCGGCCATCACTTGAGGCCACTGGCCATTGTTTTGTTGCCATCGGCCATATGTTTGGTCGGTCGGCACTCTTTATGGTCGGTCGACCATGTATTTTTTCATTTTGATATTTTTGGCTGGCCGACCACTGTGCATCTGCTTTTGCAGATATTTTTATGCCAGTTGTGCTAGCTGGCATACACATTGCACCCCCTCCATACACGTGTATGGAGGGATTTCACTCTTGCTTAGCTTGTCATGTAAGCTTTGCAAGAGTGATCCTCTATAAGAGGAGGGCTTCTCCTCCCTCCTCAAGGGTTAGAGGGTTGAGTTCCAGAGGTCTATATTAGGGTTAGCCATAGTGTATCTATTCTATCTCTATATCTCCCTCTCTTTGTGTATAAGTGTGTGTTTGTCCTTACTTTTGTGCACAAACACCTAGTTTTACACCTTACCTTGGTTGCTGAGGAGCCCTTAGGTTGTTCTTGAAGTTTTGAGCGAGTTTTAAGCTAGGGAAAGCAGCTGGAGTGCTGTTTTTGAAGGGGTCTACAAGGGTAAGAACTTTACCTTTAAATACCCCATTTTTGCATATTCTTTTTGCCTACCTTGCATCTATTTTTGAGCTTAGTGTATAACATATAAAAGTCTTGTTTTTACTTGCTTAAAATAGGTCTTTAAGGTTGCTTTGAACTTTGGGGTTGTTTGACCCCTCTTAGGCCTTGTTTGGCCCCCATTTTGTGCTATTTTGGTGAGCTCCGGGACCACCTTGTTTGGGCCTCCTCACCACTGAAATCTTAAGGGTTTCAGTGGTGGGGATGGTGCTTTAAGGCCCTAAGAAGGAGAGAGCCATCCCCTCTCCTTGTTGCCTTCAAAAAGTGCCATTTTAGCCTCATGTGTGAGCACCATTTTTAAGTTCATGTTGGCCATGTCTTAAGTGTTATTTGTGCTTATTTTGTTATGATATAGCACTGTTTTTAGTTGGTTTAGACACACCATGCATGCTTAGCATACTTGTCTTGTAATGGCATGAATTTGCCTTAACATGCTTTGTGCTTTGAGCCTTGTTATAGCATGATTTTGGCCAAGCTTTGTGAAGCTTTTATGCATGATTTAGTACACTTTAGCTCTATTTTTAATTGCTTTGGCCATGCTTGACCTGCTTTGTATAGCCACCTTGCATTTTGGCTTGCTAGCCTCGGGTGTGTGAGTGTTTAGCATGCATTGCTTAGCTTGTTTCAGTGGTTTGGCACCACTTATAGCATCATTTCAGTCCCCATGGTATGCTTGTATGCTTGCATTTGATGCTCCCTTAATGCTTTAAAAGGTTGTAGTCTTGTGCTCCAAGTTTGGCCTCTTTTGTATGCTTCCATGCGTAGGCCACTTAGATGCTATCTAGGCGTGTCCTTAGCTTTGTTTAGGTCTGCCTTGGGACTACTTTAAGTCCTCTTAGCCTTGTGAGGCTTGGTTGGTATGGCCATGGTTTAAGCCCCTTGGCTTACCTTGAGTTTCAGACATCGTTGCATGCTTAGTTTGTCTTGTTTACTTGGTTTGGAACCCTTTATAACATGATTTCAGAGCTTAGTATGCATGCCATTAGTCCATGATTGTCCTCCCTTTTAGTGTGCTTAAAAGTTGCCTTTTGATGCTTAGGAATTGGATCATGTATGCATACATGCTTGTATGTGCATTTGGCCCCATTTCCATAGCCTTTGGCCATTGTTTGGGCTTAGTAGAGAGCTGTCCACCTTAGTATGAGTCCATTGTTCGCGTGTTGTTACATGCTCGCCTTGTGTGTTGTTGAATACTTGGCCTACCGCATGTGTTGCATGCTTGAATCATAGTGCATCTGGCATGCATTCTCATCTTTGTTTTGATTACTTAACATGCCACATGTTTTGCATATTTGCATGTTGGCATTGCATCTTGCATGCTCAATTAGCTTGCATACTTGTTATATGCTTTCCATGCTTGCCACATGTTCACGTTGCCTACTTAGTTTCCACGCCTAGGGTGCATTGCATTGAACATGCGTTCCTTGCCTCTTGAAATCAAGTGATAGAGGTTGGGCCTTTATAAGCTTATTTGGCTTGCATTTCATTTGACATGAAAGTGTACAACTTGGTTTCTTGGGCCATCACGCATTGAAATGCGCGATTGGTGGTCCGACAATCGAGTAATATCCCCCTTTGAGTCATAAACATGATAAGTGGTGGATTGGTGCACACATTTGCTTGAAATGCATTGCCATGCCTTGTTTTTCCCTCTGCTGCTGTCAAAATAGGTTCTGTAGGAAGCTTTGGCCGGTCGACTACATCAAGTGTCGATCGACCAATTATTGATGGCCGATAACTCCATAGATGGTCGATGACCACTTCTATTTGGCCGGTGACCATTCCTCATGGCCGGTGGCATTCCCCAGTGTTCATAAGGTATACCTTGGGAATTATGTCATTTTTAGAGGAGTAGAGCAGGGAAAACAAAGGCAGCTTGTGCATGGCATTGGATTTCCGAGCGAAGCCAATCCGAGCACACGTGCATCCCTCTTCCCGAGGCCTATTAATGCTTTCCTTAGCTTAATTGATTTGTTAATTAATTAGGTGGTCTGTAAATTATTTAATTAGCTTGTAGGTTAATTAAAGTGTATTATTCTTTTGGTCCCTCCGAGCGAGGGCGAATTTGTAGTAAGTGTGGGTGCGTGTGTGCATGTCTTCCAACCCCCATTTCTTTCTCCCTTTTACTTACCTGCTTTGATGGTTAGTATTAGGGCATGTTTAATTTAGCATACCTTATGCTATGCATGCGTGCATCATTCATCAGTCTTGCATGCACCGGGCTCAGCGCATCATGCTAACCGCATAGTATTTCAATTCCAAACTTGAATACGTGCATCGAGTTGTCGCATTTCACATGTCATCCTTAGATTAGTCGAGCCTGTTCTAATGGCATTCAGTATGCGATGCATTAGCCATTTGTTAACTTGAACTAGGATCATGCATGATTACTAACCAGTTCATTGCTTTGGCATGGAGTACAATGTAAGTATTTATGCTTTAGCATCTCGCATGAGTGTGAATGTTAACATGACAGCATGCTTACCATGTGGCTATGTGCTTATGTGATATTACTTCCTGAATGCCTGTGGGTGAAGGTTGGATTGTTTGAGTTGGAACAACTCATTGAAATCCGTGTTTTAGCCCACTCGTGACTAGCATATTTCAAATCATTTCCAAACAAACGGATATGCGATGCTTTGTTCCAAATTAGGCGATCTAGTCTATACTTTTGTGCTGTGCACATCACATAGTAAATCTAGGCTAATAACCGGAATAAGAACGCATATTGTTTTCAAAACAAGAAATCATGGTTAGTAGAGGCCGATCTTCGGATCGGGCGAGAGGGGGTGCTCATAGCTGACCTTCCCCAATCGTACCCAAGTTCTCGAGCCGAGGCAACTTTGGTGATGACGGACACGTGGCCTTAGGCAAACGAGTCAGGGTTTCCTAAATTCCCCCAAAATAAAATATTTAGGTTGCGACTCTGTATCTGGCAAAGCAGTCCATGTTTGGCACTTCTTTACAAAAATCTGTTTTCCAAAACGATTTGCCGGATTTGGACTCTTTGGTTCATATTAAGAACCGTGACAATTTGAGTACGAACTGTAGTAAGCCCAAATGAACAAATCGGGATTTCCCTTCCGGGACGTTCGAGGACGTCTGCACCTCGCCCCAAAGATTTGAGAGAGCACCTGAATCAATATGCATAGCATTCATCAAGTCCATTAACGTTCTATTTTTTTTTTCAACTACGCTATTAGATAAAGGTGAATATGGTAGAGTAGTCTCATGAATAATTCGCAATGACTGAACAAAAGAGTTGAATCCAAGAGATTCATACTCCCGACCTCTATCACTTCTAATTCTCTTAATCTTTTTACCAAATTGATTTTCCACTTCAAGAATGAATTCTTTAAATTTCTCAAAAGCATCGCTTTTATTTTTTAATAAATATACGTTTGTGTATTTTGAAAAATCATCAATAAAAGTGATAAAATATCAGTTACCACCCTAGTTAAAATTCCTTCAAACTCACATAAATCAATATGAAATAATGCTAGCATTTCGGTATATTTTTCAACACTTTATGAGGCCTCTTGGTAATTTTTGCTTTACTGCAAACTTCACATTTCTCAAAAAATTTTGTCACTTTAGGAATTAATCCTAAACTACTCATGATTCCCACATATTTACTATTAATATGACACAAACGAGCATGCCAAAAATTAATAGAAGACAAAGTGTAAGTGATGTCATAGTAATAATCATAAAATTAATCAGCAAAGAAATTTAAGAGATAAAAATGACATTTATACTCATCTGTATTGTAGGAAGCCACTTTTGCTTCATGTGCCTCGTAGTCTTCATCATTCATCTCCCCGGTTGGGATTTTGTTTGGGTTCTTCTCGGTAACAACATATGCAACTTTCAAAAGGTTGAGGTAAAAATGAACTTTTCCTTTCCACCTCTTAAAATGAACTCCCTTGAACTTGAAAGGCTTGTTGAGATCTCCAATTCCATTATTAGTTTTTTCTGGTACTTGTTCCATGGTTGATCTCCTTAAAATTGTTAGTGAACATACCAGAAAATTTATATGTTATTGATAAATAATGCAAAGAAAATGAGATACAAATAAATCAAGCTGAGGCACGGATATCTCATTTTCTTTAAGGAGATCAAGCCCACTGCGGTAGGAAGAACCCAAACACCGATGCAGCAGTCACAAAACTATAACTTTCCTCTCCAGGATACAACAACCTGACCACTTGTCGTATGGTTGAAGCCAACTCTGCACAAGATGGTAAACCCAAAGCTCCACCAAGAAAAACACCATTCTTTGCTAGTAATCTCTTTTGTATAAACAATAGTTGGTGTGTTAGTGTAGAAAAGAATAGATGTGAGGAACTATTTATAGGCCACTAGGACTTTACAAAATACACCAAAAAATAATAATGACCATGAACCTAGAGAAAATGGAGAGTCTCCAAAAAATTAACTCACCACAAAGTTCATGAACTCCAATTAATCTCCATTCATGAACAAGACAAAAGGTCATCAAATCAATGAATCTCCATTCATGAACAAGATGAGATTCATGAACAATATAAAAGAAGATTCATCAAAAAAATATATATAAATAAATAAATAAAAGATATTAAAATTACCCAACAAATTGCAGCCCACTGTAACAACCAGCCTGAATCATGGTTTTAAGATCCAGTAATCCCATTACATCACATGATATACACATTTGATTTTGATTTGAAATTTCCCTTTTAATTTTGAAATTCAAACCCAAAGAAATTATGTATATATGTGATATGTATGTATATACGCGTATATGTGGGTCGTGTGTATGTATATTGTTTACTTTGAAATTCAAATAGCTTGAAGAGATTAGTTGAAAAAAGAAAAAAGAAGATGAAGACGACTCAAGTGCAGCGATCTACACTTTGTTTTGTTTTGTTGATTTTTTTTCCTTAAAAAATAAAAAAAGAAGAAGAAAATACTTCTTTGGTTCAGGCTCACCTCCATTTTGTTTGAACTTGCTTAGGTATGTTTCTATAATTAGTGATTTTGAGACAATTTTTGCAATGAATGTTGTAAATAAATGAAAGTTATTTGCAAACCCGAGTAATGCTGGAGGGTAGGTGGCGGCATGCTAGAGAGGTGCGGGATGGTGGCAAAGAGGTGGGAGAGGTGGCGGGGATGATGGTGAGAGAGAGTGGGTGAGTTCGGGTTGGGGTTAGGGTTTTCAAATGGGAAAGAAGAAAATGAAATGGAAAATTTGTCTTTTTACACTAAAATTTGAATTTTGACTATTTGTTTTTCATGCCAACTCTTAAAATAGGGTAGTGTGACATAATTTCTGTCAATTTGGACAAAATTAGTAATGATAGGAAGGTAAAGTGCAAGATGAGTCAAAATCACATGAGGGCACTTTTGCATATATATAGATTTAAATGTCGATAAAATTCCCTAAGCCAAAATCATAATTAGGATTTAACCCTTATCATTTTTCCTTAGCAAAACCCAAAATGTAGAATTGATGTACTGAATTTAGGAAATTTCAAGTGGAAAGCTTTGTGCTTGAAAGAGCCAAGTTCGTGGAGTGTGTTAACCTCTTACTCATTTAACATGTTTGTTTCAAATTGATGAGTGGCATTTTTTAGTTTTGTTCATTAAATGTTTTTTTTTTTTTTTTTTTTTTTGGGGGGGGGGGGGAGGGGGGGATAAATAACGGAGAATCAACTTTTGTTCATTAAATGTTTGTTAATATACTATAGTAAACTATACTTCAATCTAATAGCTGGTTGGGCCATGATTTTCCTCAAGATCTAGACAAGCATTGCCACGGGGCTTGATCCACGTAAAAGAGTTGCATAACCCAATACCATCATACTTATGTGCATTATTAACCACTCTAATTGAATTTTACTTAAAGTCATCAACAAATTAAAAACACAGAGGATAAACGATAAATAAAAGGAAAGAGCAAAACATAGGATAGTCTCATCAAAATTTCCAATCCCCATTCTGACATAGGGTTCCCAAGGAGTCTGTTTTGTGTTGCTTAAATCCCTTTACATGTATGTAAATTCTTGGCTTTAGTCAGAAATATGTTAGCTTCCTTAAATAAAAAAATAATAATTGTTAGATTTTTGTAATTGGCAATCATATTTGACAAAACTCCTTTTAGTTGTAATTTTATTCGCTTTTTTGTTTCAGTGAGGCTATGAGTGTTTAGATGCAAATTCAACCCGAGTTATGCCTATGCAAATGAGTCTGAGATCTTAATCCTTTCATGTTTGCCACTTCTCTAACTAAGTATAGGGATCGAGCAGCCAGCCTATATGTTTCGTACCGCCTTTAGTCACACTGCTCGAGCGGTGAAAAGTGCGCTCGAGCAGTCTGCGTGATCCTGTTTTCTAGAAAGTGCATTGTTCACTGTTTCTAGGTCGGAGTCGTCCAGATTTTCAGAGAGGAACAAGACACAAAGTGTTTTATATTGGAGGGTGTTTTCTGAGTATTTCCTTGATGATTTAAGAGTGGTCAATGGATCCATGAACATCATATCAACATCATCAAAGGTTTGTTTGTTTTCGTTTATTCACAAAAGAGAGAGTTGTTCTTCGATGGATTCCGTGGAACTTGGGCTTGAAGCTTCGGTGGATTTCGGAGTGGTTCATCGTCGTAGATTTGACATCGGCGTTGTGGATCCAACGTTGGGCAAGACAATTCTGAGGTGAAGACGGTGATAGAAGAGGCACATAGGGGTCGGTTCAATTCGGGTGTGGATTCGCTAAGTAATTGAGGGTACACTTGTGTAATTCCTTTTTGTCTTCTTAGTGGATTGTTTTATGGCTTTAGCTTATGATTTTTTTATCACAATTGGAGGTGCTCTAATTATGGTTTTTTCACATTAAATCGTTGTGTTGATTTGCCTTTGATTGTTTGATTGGAATTGTCATTCGTTATTTAAAATTGAAACATAATCACAAATCAATATCTCAGAAATTTTTAGATTTTTCAATAATAATGCTACAATGTACCATAAAAAAGTTTGAAAATGAATATACTAGTTGTTAAAACAACGAGAAAGTCACAGATTTGTTAGTAGAAATCTCGACATTTTTGGGTTGGCTTAAAACATGTTCCCGTGGAGGGAGGGAGCACAAGTAAAAAAGGTAAAAATGTTTATGAACCTCAGTGCAAATATTGGGGTTTTTGATCCCCACTTGTGAATGTTTGGACCTTAACGTTATGCATATTGTGTTGTATTTGAAAGTAGTGGTGTTATAAAAATTTTGAGGTTAGAGTGCATGAATTAAAAGTGGATGATTGTTTTAGTGATTCCTTTAATTAATTGGAGTTTGGCGATTGTTTTAGGGAATTCCTTGTTGGTCTTTCGGATGAACTAATTTTAGGTTAAGTGTGATATATATATATATATATATATATATATATATTCTATTTTTAAAAAGGTGGTAGCCTTACACTAATAAAGATGGTTGTTATGTGCAACAAAGACTTGTACATGCAACAGTAAATAAAAGTGATATGATCACCATAAATGAAAACGTTAGAAGGGGAAGATTTAAACTGACATGTGATGTTGTAGTAAAAAATGATTTGAATTTATTAAATTTAATTTTTCATATAGCCTTTGACAAAGCAGAACAGAACAAAAGAATTCATGTAGCCAACTCCACTCAATTAGGACACAATGCTTAGTTTGGTTTGGTGGTTACCATTCCAGTCTTAGTAGCTAAGTGGTTGAAAAAGTTGTGAAGGGACTTTCTTTAGGGTGGGTTGGGGGATATATTTAACCACTTGGTTGATTTGATACAGTTCACTCCCTTATTTGAGTGGGTGGTTAGGGATTTGGCATCTTAAAATCTTCAATCAAGCTCTTTTGGGAAAGTGGTTTTGGAGTTTTCTGTGTGAGCGAGACAGATTTTGGAGAAGGTTTGTGTTGGCAAAATATGGGTGTATGTGGGGTGATTGGATGTCTTTTGAGGTTTTTGCGCATCGGTATGGGCTTTTTACAGGGTATTAGGAAGGTTGGGTATGTTTTTCACCATCATCTGAGGTTTGTGTTTGAGAATTTAGTTTTGGTGATATCTTTGCTGTGGTGAGATGTTAGAGCTGGCTTGTCTAGCTCGAGGCAGATATCAATTGATAGAGGGGTTGTTGTTAGTGATATGTGAGTAGGGAGAGGGATCACATCTTTTAGGACATTTAGGCCTTATTTTTAGTCTTGTTTGATGTGGGTAGGGTCTTCCCTTCAAATGTTTGGGACCTTTTGCTTTCTTGGAGGGTAACCAGAGTTAAAAAGCGAAAAAAGAGGTGATTGGCAGCTAGGACCTCCCATTTTATTTTGGAGCATCTGGAGGGAGCTTAATAGAAGTTTTGATGGTGTTAAGAGTCTTAAGACTTCCATTTTTGTTTTAAAGAGTAGAATTCTAACCATCTTTTACAATTGGATCTCGAGGGGTGTTGAGTCTTCATTGAATCCTTTTTTGAATTTTGTTGAGAATTTTGAATATATTGATGTATAGGAGTTTTTTTTTTTTTTTTTTTTTATTTGGTTCTTATAGTGTAAAACATGGGTGGCATCCCCTTGACAGTATATGAATCTAGTTGTGTTCTGGTGTCCTTGGACATAAAAGGTTTGATGAACTTGATAGTTTAGCACATGCAGGCACCTGATACCCGTTTCTAAGTGCATGTAATATAGCTTTGAAGTTATATGAAGATATAACTATGTCTATATCCTATGCCTATAATACATACCTATTGGGATATATTTACATATACATGTATAACACAAACCTGATTATACATTCTAAGATTTTGTGAAACTAACTGTAATACATTGGTTTATTCTCCGTTCCTTATTTTTAGAGCTTCCACAATTTGATGACGACATTAATCAATCACACAGCTCAATTGCGTTAAAACCCGGTCTAAACTAAAGTAATATCATCCACAAAATTATGTACGAAGAACAAATAGTAATATCATCTCTATCTCTCTCACAGTTAAACATATCTTGATTTGGATTTTTGTTCAATCCAATTAGTGTTCTGTAAAAAATAGGGGTGCCCAAGAACCCAAATGTTCTCTCCCTTGAAACATTAAAAACAGAGTACTCTAGAACCAAAATGATAAAAACAGAGAAAGAAACAAAATAAAATCTGTTTTGAAGCTGAAATTATTAGTTGTAGCAATGAGCTTAGTCCGACTAAAGTTCCTTCACGATGGTTTGGGTACCACCATATCACGGCAATCAATTTCATCATCAGCACTTTGATTTCCTCCCAATTTCTTTATCAAATTTTTCTTCGAAATATTCTACCCAGACAACAATGGAATAGTAGTAAACCTTCTCATCGATTTCATCTTTATGGTGTCAATGAAACTTTTCCACTGCAAACCACCTTGACTCTCCCCAAACAGAGTTCTGTAAACCACCGATCTCTTTGACACCGACGATTCACAACTGCTGATACTACTATTATCAGAGAAAATGTCAACTTACAAAATCGAAAATAAGAAATACTCACCTTCAACAATCCAATGAAAGGTCTTCAATGGAGGGTTGAGGTGGTAGGTCTTCACTGTGTGGAACCGAAATAGGGGTCAATAGTTGGTCTACAATTTTGAAGAAGTGTGTAGAAAGAAGGTTGAGGTAATTTGTGTACAAGATATGAGTTAAGGGTATAATTGGACATTTGGTGTGTGGAATGAGAAAAATAACTAATAATCAAATTATTAAATGTGTATATTGAGAAATGATGTGCACAAAGATAAATAGCTGTGTGGAAATAAAATTTCTCCCTTTCAAAGCTTTGAAAGTCGGTGGAAAAATTATTAGGCCTGGTTTAACATCTAATTACAAAAATAATCATTATTTTTTATTAAAAACTTTATTAAAAAAAAAAGAAAGTCAACAAAAAAAAGCTTAAAACATCAATGTCAATCCCAAACACCTTTGGAATTTTATTTATATATATATTTTTTAAATTAATTTTTCAGAAAGAAAAAAAAAAGGACTGAAAAACTAAAAATAAAAATAAAAAATCACCAAAAACAAGCATCCAAACTGATACTTTACAACATGATGATATATAAGGCATGTGTTCCTTCTTTAACGACACCGCCATGTTCATTCTTGCACTGTTTGGCTTCAATGCCATGGGTAGATTCATGTTTTATTTATTTATTTATTTTTATATCTATTAACAGTTAGAAATGGTTTGAAAATTGGTTTGGGAAAAAACAAATTTTTTCCCAACTTTGGTCTAATTTTTAGGTGAGACCTATACGCCAAAGTTGGCGGATCTAAGTGGTAACGCGTTCTATGTCATGTTGTTGGTTGCTCAAAACCATTTTGGGTGAATGGGAAATTGATGCCAAAATGGGCTCTATGAAAATTGTGTGCTTGGTAAAATTTCCTTAAAGGTTTGAGTTAAGGCTTGTCCCACATTGGTTTGGTGGGCAAACTTTTGTGGGTTTATAAAGCTTGGTTTTGCAACTTGGGGAGGGCCCCAAGGGGTACCCAAGTTTTGTGGAAGGGTGAGGTTATGGGCAAAGTGGACTAGACACATTGGACCCAAAACAAACACATGCGTGCCGCCGTCGCCGTTCGTCCGATCGGGCTAGGCTTAGGCGCGAGTGCGTGGTGAGGTTGGGTTGGGCTTGTCCAACCCAATACTTTTCTTTTTGGGCCAAAAACATTTGAATTTTTTTTTTATTTTTTGGAAAAATAAAATCTGTCCAATTTTGTTTTGAAATTTCAGTTGGAGAAAAATTCAAATTTGGCTTGAACCTCTTCAAAATTTCTATACAGGTTCCATATCTGTCCGTATAGATTCAATTTGTTTAGAAATTAAACCAAATAGATTCAGTATCTGTTCAAAACTCAAACCCAAACAGTTCTTTATCTGTTCAAACAGTGCCGAACAAGTATGGTACCTGTTCAAACAGATCTGCTACCTGTTGGATTCAAACCGAACAACCACTATTCCATCTATAAATAGGCAGTCCCTCATTTGGATTTTGGATTCAGAAATTTCGTTGTTGCCTCTACTACTACTCTTTGCATTTTGCTGCATTATTTTCCTGTGAAAAAGAATGTAAACACAAAATGTGTTCGTTGTGCGAATAGTTTGTAGTGTTGCTACTATTCATTGTTGATCATTTTATCCTAGGAGATAGACGTCCACAATCTGAAAGCATCGTGGAGAGGACGAATCTGTTTTAAGGACACAGTGTTAAACAGTGGACTTGATCAAATTTTGTTCGAGAAAAATAATAAAGTAAGTGCTTTAATTACTTTTCTATTTTATTATTTTTTTTCTTTTTCAGATTCTGATTTTGTTTTTGTAACAAAATAAGAATTTGTTTTTATTTATTTATTTTTATATACTATTTTGATTTTTGTAATCAAATAGTCTCTCTCCTCTCTTTAATCCATTCTTCGAATACAGTGAAGATTGTCCAACAATCTTAAGACAGATCATTTTTTGGTGTCTTCATTATATTTATTTTCTGTGCTTTCACAAAGTGATATTCTGGTTGGAAAATACAAATAGCAGTCATGTACTGTTTGATAAATAATAGTAGTATACTGTTTATTTTCTTTGATAAATAGTAGTAATATACTGTTTGTTATTAGCAATTTTAGAATATTAATTTGTATAGTAGTATTACAAAAAATTATTGTGTAGTATTTTATTTTTTTGGTTTTAGTAACTAGAAAATTAATTTATATTTTGGTTTTTTCTGATTTTTGTAATCAGATATTATGGCTACTGCAACTAAAAGTGATACTCCAAATGTTACAACGACTTCAGCCCTATCCAAAACCATGTTCAAGTTCCAATAAATCATGGAGAAAAACCAGAAAAATTTAATGGCACCGAGTTTAAGAGAAGGCAGCAGAAAATGTTATTCTATCTTAAAACTTTGAATCTTGCCCAATTTCTCTATGAAGAGGCTTCAGTACTTAAAGATGATGAAAGTGATTAGAAAGTAGTTGCCGCTGTAGACGCCTGGAAGCATTCTGATTTTCTGTGCAGAAACTACATCCTCAACAGCCTAGACAACATGCTGTATAATGTTTACAGCTCTCTGAAAACAGCAAAAGAATTATTGGATTCTTTGGAGAAAAAATACAAGACAGAGGATGCTGGCACAAAGAAATTTGTTGTCAGTAAATTTCTAGACTTTGTTATGGTAGACTCCCAAATGGTAATTTCTCAAGTTCAAAGTTTTTAATTAATTTTGCATGATATTCATGCTGAGGGTATGTTTTTTAGCGAGTTTTTCCAAGTCGCTGCATTAGTGGAAAAATTACCACCGGCTTGGAAAGATTTCAAAAATTATTTAAAACATAAACGCAAAGACATGACCATGGATGAATTGATTGTAAGACTAAGAATTGAGAAAGATAACCATAAGGCTAAAAGAGGAATGATAAAAATCCCATTGAGTCTAAGGCTAATGTGGTTGAATAAGTGCCCAAATCACATAACAAAAAGAGGAAGTTTACTGGAGATGGTCCTAAACAAGGCAACAACAATGGCAATAAAAAGTTTAAAGGTAAATGCTATTATTATGGCAAGACTGGACATCATGCCTGAAACGCCCTCAAAATAATAACATTAAACCCATCAAATAAGACATTCATTAACATATGAAATAACCACATTCTTCTATTCATCAGTGTTTCATTACAAAAGTATTACATGTTAACAATAAAAGCAAAATGCCCTACGGGCTTACAGCTTTCCAAGTTAACACTTGGTTACAACAAAAGAGTACTAACTCATACACGTTAAGCCCTTGGCTTGAATTTACATGTAATACATCAAAAAGTAAAGCGACAAAAGTATGTCCGCCTCTAGCCTCCCAAGCTATGTCCTTGGAGGTGGCATGCTACCTGTACCTGAAAATGATGTTCCCATATAGGGTGAGCCACAGCCCAGTAGAAATACACTAAACCAACCATGAACAATGACTAAAGATTAGCAATTGATAGATGGCCAACACTGATACATTCACATAAATCACATATTTATGCCATAGGACTTATGAGTCCAAGTTACCTTTCATTTTCCCTTTTTCAACAGACAAGTATAAAAACTATATCCCACGTTCACAGATAAGCAAATAAGCTGTATCCACATTCTCAACAGATATGTATAACAACAATATCCCATATTCACAGATAAGCATATAAGCTATATCCACACTTCACAAAGATAAGCATATGAGCTCTATCTTCACTTCTCTAGACAAGCATATGAGCTGTATCTACGGAGTTCATCCCCTATCTTCTCCCAACACTATCCGGTTTAGAGGTACATCCCCCATCTTCCCCTAAACCGCGGAGTACATCCCCCATCTCCTCCTCTACACATAACGTATACAAACACATTGGTTCTATATACAATCACTCAATACATACAGTTAATGTATTCTATCAACCGTCAAATTCCATGACACATTCCATTGATTAGTTTCCGTTTGCCTAATCATCATGCATTGTCTACAACAATCACGACTATCCTCCACCGATAGCCCAAAGCAGATATTTCTACACAGAAAATAAATGCACAAATGGATATTCAATCAACATTTCATTTCCTCATCCCTCACAATTAATTATCCCAATTAATTAGACAATGTAATTAGGTCAATTCCCATAATTAACATTTCAACCCTTAGGTCCCATTTTTATCAATGATTCAACATTTATTCCATTTCTCTATGCCAAACATGCATCTAGGTTTATTATGAATAAAACCCCAACTTTTGTAAAATAACACAAAAGCCCCAAACTTTCACGAAATTACCAAACCAACCCCAACATCTCAAAATACTAAAATTTAAAGACAAAATCCATAGAGAGGAGTAGGATATCCCTACCTCGAAGTTTGAGCCAAAAAGGAGGTGAAGACTCGAAGATCAACGTGCTCCAAACCCACACTTTTTCAGATTAAATCGAAGCTCTCAACGCCCTCTATCTTTTTAACAAAGGCTCTAGGCTAGATTCACACTCTAGGGAGATCAATTCTTAGAGAGAATGTAAGCGTAGAGAGAGAGAGTCTCGGATCTAGGTTTTGAAAGAAAAAGAGAGTGAAAAAGTGATGTTGAAAAACGCTACTGTCCGCTGATATAAAACACGCTCGCTCAAGCGAAGACTTGGTCGCTCGAGCGACCAGACACAGAAAATTCTCGCTCGAGCCAAGAAGTTCTCGCTCGAGCCAAAAACTCAGAAGTGCGCTCGACCGAAAGAACGCTCGCTCGAGCCAACAACTCAAACCCTCAGGTCTGCAACCAGAAGCACGCTCGAGCGACCGACTTCTCGCTCGAGCAAAGAACAAACCAGACCACTCGAGCGAAGAAAAACTCGCTCGAGCCAAGAAATGCAACTCTCAGGTCCAGAACCAGACGCAATCGCTCGCTCGAGCGAAGCTACTCTGGCTCGACCCACCAGACACGAACTCAACTCTCGCTCGAGCGACCAACCCTTGGCTCGAGCGAAGGTCCAAAAATCTGGGCAGCAACACTAGGCTCCCAAACACAACCAACCTGTAACAAACCTGCCCAACACATCCTATAACTCAATATACAAAGTAAAAAGGATGCAAACAAGATAATAAACAACTACCAACATCCACGGACACATGTCCGGATCACTGTACAACAAGGGTAAACCCGGGATCGCTATAACCTCCCCCCCTTAAAGAATTTCGTCCCCGAAATTAAGCACAAGTTTTCAAAAACAGGTTTTCCCCCATTTTAGACAATGTTACAATTTTAACATTCAACAATTCGACCCATTACCGGTCATTCCATCCCTTTAACAAGAGGCATTTCACAATATGTAAACAACATATGTACTTTCAACATGCATCAACATTATGCATTATC
This sequence comes from Camellia sinensis, assembly GCF_055761805.1. NCBI lineage: Eukaryota > Viridiplantae > Streptophyta > Magnoliopsida > Ericales > Theaceae > Camellia > Camellia sinensis. The sequence continues at coordinate 112,853,827 of NC_138975.1, forward strand.
TTTCCAATTTCAACAATATAGTCAACACATATAGTGTTACATTCAACTTCCATATGAGGCAAGTTCCAAAACATACTTCCAATAAACCAAAACATTTTCAATGTTTCACAACTTAAGACATATATAAAAGCTCTTAAGTTCAACAATAGTTCAAAATTTAAATACAAGATTACATGTCAACAAACAAGTCCGGGTATTTCTCGCAGACTTCCAACTCACGTTCCCAAGTGCCCTCCTCCACTCCGTGATGTTTCCACAAGACTTTCACCAAAGGAATGGTCTTGCCACGCAGGACCTGATCCCGCCTATCCAAGACCCGAACCGGTCTCTCCTCATACGAGGCATCCTCATCTACCTCTAAATTGGTCCAATCCAACACATGTGATGGATCTGGCTCATACTTTCGAAGCATACTCACATGAAACACGTCATGCACTCCGGACAACTGCGGCGGTAAGGCTAACCGATAAGCAACCTCGCCAATCCTCTCAAGGATCTCAAAAGGACCAATAAACCGAAGGGATAACTTCTCACTCTTCCCAAACCTCATCAAGCCTCGCCTAGGTGATATCTTCAGAAAGACATGATCACCTACCTCAAACGCCAAAGGCCTTCTCCTACGGTCAGCATAAGATTTCTGACGATTCTGGGCTGTAACAAGCCTCCTACGGATAAGCTCAACTTTCTCCATCGTCTCCCTAACCAACTCTGGACCCAACAAAGGTGCATCACCCACCTCGGCCCAACAAACTGGAGACCTACACGGTCGGCCAAACAAGGCCTCAAACGGTGCCATACCGATGCTAGACTGAAAACTGTTGTTATAGGCAAACTCTACCAAGGGTAAGTGCCTCTCCCACGTCCCACTGAAGTCCAGGACACAACCCCGAAGCATATCCTCGAGGATCTGAATAGTACGCTCGGACTGCCCGTCAGTCTGAGGATGATAAGCCGTACTAAAAGTCAACTTAGTGCCCAAGGCACTCTGCAAGCTCTGCCACAACCTAGCAGTAAAACGAGGATCTCTATCTGAGACGATCGTCACTGTGACCCCGTGCAATCTCACTACGTCCCGAATATACAAGTCGGCAAGATAATCCACCGAATCTCTCACGCGCATAGGAATAAAGTGCGCTGACTTAGTCAACCGGTCTACAACCACCCAAATAGCATCACTACCCCGCTGAGTCCTCGGAAGACCTACAATGAAGTCCATAGTGACATGCTCTCACTTCCACTCGGCAATAGGCAAGGGTTGCAACAAACCCGCTGGCCTCTGATGCTCGGCCTTCACTTGCTGGCAAGTAAGGCACTTCGATACGAAAACAGCCACATCTCTCTTCATACCCCGCCACCAAAACTGGAGACTCAAATCCTGATACATCTTAGTACCTCCCGGATGCACCGCAAGGCGCGAATGATGAAACTCTCGGAGTACCTCCTCTCGGCAAGACTCCGGTGCAAACAAACGGTCTCGGTATCTCACACTCAGGTCGGGATACACCGTCAAACCCTTCTCAACTTTCCCACTGGAGATCTTCTCTCGGATGGATTCTACCTCAAGGTCACCTCTCTGTGCTTCTAACACTCGTGTCACAAGTGTAGGCTGCGCAACAACAGAAAACAAGGCCGCAGTCTCAACAGATTCGCCCAGTAGCAAATCAAACTCACCAAGTGCACCCAACATCTCCCATTTCCGGATGGCTATACTAGCTACATCACTAATGGATTTCCTACTAAGGGCATCGGCCACAACATTGGCCTTTCCCGGATGATAATGCAACTCAAAATCATAATTCTCGATGAACTCCATCCATCTCCTCTGCCTCAAATTCAAGTCTCTCTGTGTAAACAGATACTTCAAACTCTTGTGGTCCGAGAACACCTCGAACTTCTCACCATAAAGGTAGTGCCTCCAGATTTTCAAGGCAAAGATCACAGCTGCTAACTCTAGGTCGTGTGTGGGGTAATTCTTCTCGTGTATTTTCAACTGACGTGAGCCATAAGCTACCACTTTCCCCTCCTGCATCAACACACAACCCAAACCCTCTCGTGAGGCATCACAATAAACCGCATAACCCAACCCTCTCTCCGGAATAATCAACACCGGAGCGGTGGTCAATCTAACTTTCAGCTCTTGGAACGACTTTTCACAAGTCTCACTCCACACAAACTTGACTCCCTTCCGAGTCAGTCTAGTCAACGGTGACGCTAACCTGGAGAAATCTTTCACAAACCGACGGTAATACCCAGCTAATCCCAGAAAACTGCGGATCTCAAACACACTCTTAGGCTGTGCCCAATCTTGCACTGCCTCAACCTTGGATGTATCAACAGACACCCCTTCTCCGGATACCACGTGGCCTAAGAAGTTGACTTCCCTCGGCCAGAACTCACACTTCCCAAACTTGGCATACAGCCTATGGGCTCTAAGTAACTCAAGCACCACTCTCAAGTGTTCCTCGTGCTCCTCCTCAGAAGGTGAATAGATAAGAATGTCGTCCACAAAAATGACTAAAAACCAATCCAAGAATTCCCGGAAGATCCGGTTCATCAAGTCCATAAAGACTGCCGGTGCATTGGTAAGCCCGAATGGCATCACCAGAAACTCATAATGGCCATACCGCGTACGGAATGCCGTCTTAGGAACATCCTCCTCCCTGACCTTCAACTGGTGGTAACCCGATCTCAAGTCTATCTTAGAGAAACAACGGGAACCCTTCAACTGGTCAAACAAATCATCTATACGGGGCATAGGGTACTTATTCTTAACCGTAGCCCGATTCAACTTCCGGTAATCAATACACAATCTCAAGGCACCATCTTTCTTTTTAGCAAAGAGGGTCGGTGCTCCCCACGGTGAAACACTAGGGCGAACAAAGCCCTTATCTAGCAATTCCTGGAGCTGAACTTTCAACTCAACCAACTCTGCTGGAGCAAAACGGTAAGGTGCCATAGAAATCGGCGCAGTGCCGGGCACTAGATCAATAGAGAACTCTATCTCTCGGTGAGGTGGCAAACTAGCAAGATCTTCGGGAAAGGCATCCGAATACTCACAAACCACCCTCGGCAATACAAGCTGGGTCTCATCACACTCACCACTCTCAAAGCTAGCAAGTAGACCACTAAGCTCACTTCGCCCTCGCGAATCATACCCCGGTGGCAAAACACTACCAACTCGGTCTCCCAAGAAATGGAACCACTCCCCGCTCAAGGTACATAACGTGACCCTCTGGCGGTAGCAATCGATAACAGCCCGGTATGACGATAGCCAGTCCATACCCAAAATAACATCAAAACCCTTCATGGGCATAACAACAAAGGGAAAAGGAAGCCTATAGTCGGTGACCTCTATATCACATCCTCTAACACCCTGTTTCAGGATCAACTCACCACCCAAAGGTGATACCACACAAATAGGAGATGCTAACTATGCTAACTCCAATTCCAAAACAGATGCAAATGCAGCAGATACAAAAGAATGAGATGCACCCGTGTCTATCAACACACTAGCAACCGAGTTGCAAAACAGAAAAGTACCTCTCACTACCGATGGAGCCGGTACTAAATCCTGCGCGGTAACAGCGTACGCGCGCCCCGTAGGCCCCTGGTCTACCTGCTCACCTCTAGGAGCAAAAGACTGCTGCACAGACTGGGATGACGAAGCTCCCGGATTGGCCCTCGAGGCCTGCACAGACTGAGCTGGCTGAAAACTCTGCGTCTGCCTAGAACCAGACGCTCCCGAGGTGGCACTCAACTGTGGGCAAAACCTCTTCAGGTGCCCAGGCTGCCCACACTGATAACAAGACAAGGGCTGCCCCCTGCCCAAACTCTGACTCTGCGGTCTAGCTGAAGAAGAAGCAGCTCTCTGACCCCCACCCTTCTGCGGGCAAACAGAAACCTTGTGACCCAGCTGGCCACACTTGTAACAAACAAACTCCCCCTGATTGCCTCTCCCCGAGCCTGCACTCGGCACTGGAAAGGTCGATCTAGAAACTGCTCCCTGAGACTGCTGAGGGTTATAACCCCTCTGCTTCCTGCCATCACCCTGACCATCCTGGCCCCTCTTGGAACCCCTCTGTTCTTCCTCCTCTTCCTGCATCATAATTTCCACATGAGCAGCTGCATCTACCAGGTGTCTATACTCTCGGATATAAGACCCACCAACTCTCAACTTGAGGCCCCGCCTCAACTTCTGCTCAAACTCATAGCAACGGCGTTCCTCGGACGCCACCAGTTCCGGTGCAAACCTGGACAGACTAGTAAAAGTAGCCTCAAACTCGGCCACTGACAAGCCCTGCTGTTTAAGCCCGCTGAACTGGTCCCTCAGCTTCTCCCTAGCTGCTGCAGACAAAAACCTCTCCTTAAAAGCATTCACAAACGCCTCCCAAGTACCACCAACACGAGCCTTCTCGTACTTCCACCATTGACCCGCATCTCCCTTCAGTTGGAAGGATGCCAAGGTCACTTTCAATGCTCCGTCCTCGATGCCAAGCATCTCGAACGTCTTACTCATTTGCTCTAGCCACTCGTCAGCTTTCAGTGGCTCCTTCAGATCCCCGATAAACTCATCTGGATTAGACCGGAAAAACTCCCTCCTCAAGAAAGAAGGCCCTGCCTCACCTGCCTGATTCCCAGCTCTAAGAATACCCAAAGCTCCTGCTATCTCTCTGGCCAAGGCACCCATAGCCTGCTGACCTGCTGGCTCGGCCACATTGGCCTGACCAACTCCCTCCTGCACTGCCGGAATCTCACCCGGTAACGGTACTTCCTGCCTCGCAGGTCTACCACGCCTAGCACCTCTTCCTCGTCCTGACATCCTAATAAAGGTAACACAGAACATTAGCACATTCATAAATGTGCCGAAACTAAACACTCACGTCCTAAAGCATGGACAACTGTAATTCACTCCACATAAGCACATAAACACATAAGCACTTACGAATTTCATTTCCGGATAATGATAGTCCCGAGGCATTACTAGAGTTCCGGTTAGAAACAGCATTGATCAAGTGCTTTTCCAACAAGACTCCCAGAAACCCAAGGATCTAATCAACATCCTAGAAATCAAATCCCATACCCACATAGTCACATAAGCATGTTATCAGTCAAACACATAGCATATGATACTACATCTAAGTCTCTGTCAAGAGAGACAAACCCATTGTGATACTAATCACTTCTCACGTACCCAAAGTATTCGAACCCGGTACGCTCTGATACCAAGTTGAAACGCCCTCAAAATAATAACATTAAACCCATCAAATAAGACATTCATTAACATAAGAAATAATCACATTCTTCTATTCATCAGTGTTTCATTACAAAAGTATTACATGTTAACAATAAAAGCAAAATGCCCTACGGGCTTACAGCTTTCCAAGTTAACACTTGGTTACAACAAAAGAGTACTAACTCATACACGTTAAGCCCTTGGCTTGAATTTACATGTAATACATCAAAAAGTAAAGCGACAAAAGTATGTCCGCCTCTAGCCTCCCAAGCTATGTCCTTGGAGGTGGCATGCTACTTGTACCTGAAAATGATGTTCCCATATAGGGTGAGCCACAGCCCAGTAGAAATACACTAAACCAACCGTGAACAATGACTAAAGATTAGCAATTGATAGATGGCCAACACTGATACATTCACATAAATCACATATTTATGCCATAGGACTTATGAGTCCAAGTTACCTTTCATTTTCCCTTTTTCAACAGACAAGTATAAAAACTATATCCCACGTTCACAGATAAGCAAATAAGCTGTATCCACATTCTCAACAGATATGTATAACAACAATATCCCATATTCACAGATAAGCATATAAGCTATATCCACACTTCACAAAGATAAGCATATGAGCTCTATCTTCACTTCTCTAGACAAGCATATGAGTTGTATCTACGGAGTTCATCCCCTATCTTCTCCCAACACTATCCGGTTTAGAGGTACATCCCCCATCTTCCCCTAAACCGCGGAGTACATCCCCCATCTCCTCCTCTACACATAACGTATACAAACACATTGGTTCTATATACAATCACTCAATACATACAATTAATGTATTCTGTCAACCGTCAAATTCCATGACACATTCCATTGATTAGTTTCCGTTTGCCTAATCATCATGCATTGTCTACAACAATCACAACTATCCTCCACCGATAGCCCAAAGCAGATATTTCTAAACAGAAAATAAATGCACAAATGGATATTCAATCAACATTTCATTTCCTCATCCCTCACAATTAATTATCCCAATTAATTAGACAATGTAATTAGGTCAATTCTCATAATTAACATTTCAACCCTTAGGTCCCATTTTTATCAATGATTCAACATTTATTCCATTTCTCTATGCCAAACATGCATCTAGGTTTATTATGAATAAAACCCCAACTTTTGTAAAATAACACAAAAGCCCCAAACTTTCACGAAATTACCAAACCAACCCCAACATCTCAAAATACTAAAATTTAAAGACAAAATCCATAGAGAGGAGTAGGATATCCCTGCCTCGAAGTTTAAGCCAAAAAGGAGGTGAAGACTCGAAGATCAACGTGCTCCAAACCCACACTTTTTCAGATTAAATCGAAGCTCTCAACGCCCTCTATCTTTTTAACAAAGGCTCTAGGCTAGATTCACACTCTAGGGAGATCAATTCTTAGAGAGAATGTAAGTGTAGAGAGAGAGAGTCTCGGATCTAGGTTTTGAAAGAAAAAGAGAGTGAAAAAGTGATGTTCAAAAACGCTACTGTCCGCTGATATAAAACACGCTCGCTCGAGCGAAGACTTGGTCGCTCGAGCGACCAGCCACAGAAACTCTCGCTCGAGCCAAGAAGTTCTCGCTCGAGCCAAAAACTCAGAAGTGCGCTCGACCGAAAGAACGCTCGCTCGAGCCAACAACTCAAACCCTCAGGTCTGCAACCAAAAGCACGCTCGAGCGACCGACTTCTCGCTCGAGCGAAGAACAAACCAGACCGCTCGAGCGAAGAAAAACTCGCTCGAGCCAAGAAATGCAACTCTCAGGTCCAGAACCAGACGCAATCGCTCGCTCGAGCGAAGCCACTCTGGCTCGACCCACCAGACACGAACTCAACTCTCGCTCGAGCGACCAACCCTTGGCTCGAGCGAAGGTCCAAAAATCTGGGCAGCAACACTAGGCTCCCAAACACAACCAACCTGTAACAAACCTGCCCAACACATCCTATAACTCAATATACAAAGTAAAAAGGATGCAAACAAGATAATAAACAACTACCAACATCCACGGACACATGTCCGGATCACTGTACAACAAGGGTAAACCCGGGATCGCTATAATGCCTCTGGTTGCCGACGCCCTAAAAATGATCGCGGAAGTATAAGCAAGAAGACTACCAATCATGCCAATGTGACAGAACTAGATTACATCTCTGACAGGATAAATCACATCAATCTCTCTACTATGGTGTCTGAGACTAATTTGGTTGGAAATCCCAAGGAATGGTGGGTTGACACAGGAGCAACTCGTCACATTTGCACGGACAAGAAAATGTTCACTACATATAATGAGGCTGCAAATGGTGAACAACTTTTTACGGAAAATTATTCTACTTCTACTGTAGCTGGACAAGGAAAGGTGATTTTGAAGATGACATCGAGGAAGGAACTTACCTCAACAACGTGCTGCATGTACCAGACATCCAGAAGAATTTAATTTCTAATTCTTTGTTAAGTAAGAATGGTTTTAGACTTGTATTTGAGTCTGATAAATTTGTATTAACAAAGAGTGGTATGTATGTTGGTAAGGGATACATGAGTGATGGTCACTTCAAGTTGAATGTAATGGCTATTGTACCAAAACTTGCTATTAATAAGAATAACACATCTTTTGCTTATTTTCTTGAGTCAAATTTATGGCATGGTAGATTAGGACATGTAAATTTTGATGTTTTGCATAGACTAATTGGTTTGGATTATATACTAAAGTTTGAAATTGATCCTAATCACAAATGTGAGGATTGTGTAGAAGCGAAACTAATTAAGGCTCCATTCAAATCGGTTGAAAGGAAAACCGAACCTCTAGAATTAATTCATACTGATGTATGTGATCTTAAATTTGTTCAAACTAGAGAAGGCAAAAAGTATTTCATAACATTTATCAATAATTGCATAAGAGATTGTTATATATATTTACTTAGAAGTAAAGATGAAGCCTTGGAAATGTTTAAACTCTATAAAACTGAAGTTGAAAATCAACATGGTAAAACCATTAAAATGGTTAGAAGTAATAAGGGTGGTGAATATGATGAACTTTTAAATGAATTTTGTGCACAACATGGCATTATTCACCAAACTACAACATCTTATTCTCTACAGCAAAATGGAATTGTTGAAAGAAAGAATAGAACTCTTAAAGAAATGATGAATGCCATGTTACTAAGTTCAGACTTATTGCAAAACTTGTGGGCTGAAACAATATTGTCTGCTAATTATGTTCTTAACAGAATACCTCACAACAAAACTAACAGCACTCCTTATGAATTGTGAAAAGGTTGACCACCTTCCTACAAATACTTAAAAGTGTGGAGGTGTTTGGCAAAAGTAGAAGTTCCTGTTCCGAAAAAGACTAGGATAGGAAGAAAAATAATGGATTGTGTGTTTATTGGTTATGCTCAGAATAGTAGTGCATATCGGTTTCTGACTTATATATCAAAAATACCTGATATACATGTGAATACTATTATAGAGTCAAGAAATGCTGTGTTTTTTAAACATATTTTTCCTTACAAGAAAGGGCAGGAATTAACTTTACAGAAAAGAACTTATGATTGTACACAAAGTCAAGAGACTAAAGACAATCAAATGCAAGAGACTAGTAATGGTCTCGACCAACAGGATTTAACTGATGAGGAACCAAGATGAAGTAAGAGAGCAAGAACATCAAAATCCTTTGGTCCAGATTTTCTGACATACCTGTTAGAAAATGAACCACAAAGCTTTAAGGAAGCAATGACAGATCCTGAAGCACCTTTGTGGAAAGATAGTATTTATAATGAAATTGAATCCATTATGCAAAATCATACTTGGGAATTGGTGGATCTTCCACCCTATTCTAAACCTCTTGGATATAAATAGATATTTAAGAGAAAAATGAAAGTAGATAGTTCAATAGACAAGTATAAAGCAAGACTTGCAGTAAAAGGTTACAGACAAAAGGAAAGTCTGAACTATTTTGACACATATTCCCCTGTGACAAGAATAACATCCGTCCGCATGCTTATTGCTATAGCAGCATTGTATAAGTTAGAGATACATCAAATGGATGTTAAGACAGCTTTCTTAAACGATGATCTAAATGAAGAGATCTATATGGAACAACCTGAAAGGGTTGTAGTGCCAGGGCAAGAGAAGAAAGTTTGTCGGCTTGTAAAATCTCTTCATGGATTAAAACAAGCTCCTAAGCAATGGCATGAGAAATTTGATCATGCCATGCAAACTAATGGTTTCAAGATAAACGAATGTAACGAGTGAGTCTATATTAAAAACACTGACAAAGGTTATGTCATCATTTGTCTTTATGTGGATGACATGCTTATCATTGGAAACAATCAAAACATGATCAAATCAACTAAGCAAATGCTAAGCAAAACATTTGATATGAAAGATATGGGAGTCGTAGATGTAATATTATGAATGAAAATTACTAAAACATTTGATGGATATGCATTATCATAATCTCATTATATTGAGAAAATTCTTGGTAAATATATCAAGAATGATGTAAATGTAGCAAGAACACCTGTAGATATCAGTCTTTATTTATCGAAAAATAAAAGTGATGTGGTGTCTTAGTTAAAATACTCCCAAATCATTGGAAGCCTAATGTACCTAATGAATTGCACGCTTCCTGATATAGCTTATGTTGTCAACAAATTGAGTAGGTACACTAGTAACCCCAGAGAAGACCATTGGAAAGCGATCGTTTGGGTTCTTAGATATCTAAGATTTACCCGTGATCATGGTTTGAACTTTACTCAATATCCTGTAGTATTGGAAGGTTATTGCGATGCCAATTGGATATCGGATACTAAAGATTCAAAATCCACTAGTGGATATGTCTTTACTCTGGGAGGCGCTATTGTTTCTTGGAAATCTACGAAACAAACATGCATCGCACGATCCGCAATGGAATCTGAGTTCATCGCTTTAGACAAAACAGGAAAAGAAGTCGAATGGCTTCGCTATTTCTTAAAAGACATTCTAATGTGGCCAAAACCTGTGTCAGCTATTCGTATTCATTGTGATAGTCAATCTGCAATAGACAGGGCACAGAGTCATATGTATAATGGTAAGTCATGACATATTCATCGTCGACATAATACTGTAAGGCAATTGCTCTCAAATGGAATAATCTCAATAGATTATATAAAATCTAAAGAGAATATTGCGGATCCGTTAACAAAAGGTTTGGCAAAAGAGCAAGTGTATAGTTCATCGAGGGGAATGAGATTAAAGCCTATTACATAAGAGTCATCATAATGGTAACCCTACTTAGATGACTGGAGATCCCACGAACTAAGTTCAAAGGGACAACTAAGTTATGTATGGTTCGCCAGAAATCACCAAGGGATTGAAATTTCCTACCCATTCCTATGGTGAGAGTGATATCTGCAACATGAGTTGTATGTAGGGGTTTAAGGATAAGTTTCGCTTTTAATGATTACTTATATCTTGATTTAGGCATAAAAATCAAGACGAGTATAAGAGATACTTACAATAAGAATCACCGATACGAATGTTGAACTAGTTTTATGAGAATAAAAAGGCTAAATTCTCTGGAAGCACTCATGAACAACCAGGAGTGTTCAATGCCAAAATAAACACAACCGTGAGAACCACGATATATCACAAGATATTTTATGTGAAATCTATTGTCATGGCTTACACAAACGGCTAAACAATTCAAGGCATCGTGTCAATTGGTTAGCTAATAAGTCCAATAATGTAACCTCCCAATTTGCTATGCCCAAATGACAACACAACCATCATGGCTCCTTAAAGGAAAATAGAAATAATTCTCCACACTTGCATTACATGATATAATTAATTCCTCAATGCAATTATACGTTTAATCCAAAACCAAATAAATAAACAAATAGATACCCCCAAGGGTTTACAAGTTTCCAAGGCTTAGGCCTGGTTACACAAAACGGTTATTCAAACCCACACAAATATAGCCCTTGGCTTACAAAACAGAGTCACGCAAATGAGAGCATTGTACTTCCAACACACATACTTCCATGCCCCTAGTTGGGTGGGATCACCACATCTTTTCCTGCACAAAAATCCTGTAGGGTGAACATAAAGCCCAGTAGAAAATTCTTAACAAAGTATATACATTTTATACAAGTCTCAAGAGATGAAATGCACATGCCATGCTATGCCCTTTTTGAAGATAAATCATATTTTCATCTTTTGAAAACCATCATGCTCAATGATGTCATGCAATTTCAATTGTTCAAAACTTAACAATTTATTTCAAGGGCGGTAAATACGACTCTGGTAATTCCTAGGTCGGTGTCTGCAAGTAGACTATACAAGTACTACCAAATTGTCATTTTTACTGGTATTAACCGAAAGGCTCGACACCTATCTACACGGGTTTTCATTCTTTCACCCCGAACTCTCAGGCCAACTTATTCAATATTATTTATGCCACTTATCAAGACTTATCAACGTATTTATCCCAAAACCATTCCATGAAAACTTGTTTCTCAATATTCTTTTCTCAATACAAGTTTTCAAATCAACTTTCAAAGTTTAATGTCATCAAATGAATTGATATGCCAATTTCACAAGATGAATATAAATACTTTTATTCCAATTCATCATCCAAGGAATAACACAATTCCCTCTTCTCAAGTATCATCAACAATTAGTCATTTCAAGACTATTTCAACGTTTTGAACAATAATTTTCAAAATGAACAACAATTCTCATATTCCATGAAATACATCATTTATATAAATATAAATAAGAAATTTTCCAAAACATCCATTTATTTTGACACACAAAATAAATATAACAATATCATTCATGAATTTTCAATCTTTTTTAAAAATCCCCAATTTCTAGGTTTCCTCACCAAAACTATACAACCCAAATCTTTTGAAAGAAAACTTTCCAAAAACATCTTTTTTTCAATCAACGAATATCAAGACCCATAAGATCATTTTAAAAGAACAAGAGACAAACCTACTTTCAAAATCGCTCAACTTCTTGAATCAACAATTAATTTTCAAAAGCTATCAAAAGATGATTTCGAAAATCATCTAGATCTTGCAAAAATATATATATAACTCAAAGAAAATCCCTACCTCAAGTTTGAAGAAGAGTAGAGATAAAACCCCAAAATCAACGATACCTAAACTCGATCTTCACCGCACACAACGAAGCCCTTGAGATGATAACCCACTTTGATGAAGAAGCAATGGAAAAACTCAAATGGATCTTGAGAAATCAAGGTTTTGACCTAGTTTGCGTACAAAAATGTAGAGAGAAGGGAGAGGGAATGTTTTTAGAGAGAGAGAGAGCTATACAAAAGTGATCTAAAATATCAGATTCATGAACTGATATAACATGGTCCGCTCGAGCGTGCAAAGCCCCGCTCGAGCATCGAATGCACCTTCCCAGTACTTTTGTAGACAGGTCAAACTTCTAGAACCAAACATTCTCCGCTCAAGCGCATAAACAACCGCTCGAGCAGACAAGCAACTTCGAATGCCTTTTGCATTTTTGCTTCGGGGGCGCTCCTCTGGACCCCGCTAGGGCGCTGCCCTTGGACCCGCCAAGGGGCGCTGCCCCCTGAACCCCCGCGAGCTGACCGGTCTGCCCGATCCCCGACATAGTCAGCGAAGTGGCAAAACATGAAAGATACGCTACAACCCGATACAAACATTAGACATTAGCTGTTCCAAACACACTGATATAACCCGATAACCAAAATAAGGGGAATACAGGGAACTAAGATACGTAACACTATTCAAAACCATACCAACCCGAGCCTGGAACACCACAAAGAGACGGGTCAAAACCGGGATCGCTACAAATAGGTTATCACTAGGGAAGGTTAAAGGCCGAAAGCTACCAATCCTAATGCAAGATATTTATACTCTTTTGACAAATTCTGCATATTGTTGCATTTTCGTTGTCATCAAATTCCATTCATGTGGAGGATTGTTAGAAATGGTTTGAAAATTAGTTTGGGAAAAAACAGATTTTTTCCCAACTTTGGTCTAATTTTTAGGTGGAACCCATACACCAAAGTTAGCGGGTCTAAGTGGCAACGCGTTCTATGTCGCGTTGTGATTCACGTAGTATATTTGGTAGCTCAAAACCATTATCGAGTGAATGGGAAATTGATGCCAAAATGGGCTCCATGAAAATGGTGTATTTGGTAAAATTTCGTTAGAGGTTTGAGTTAAGGCTTGTCCCACATTGATTTGGTGGGCAAACTTTTGTGGGTTTATAAGGCAGGTTTGTAACTTAGCGAGGGTCCTGAGGGATACCCAAGTTTTGTGGAAGGGAGAGGTTTTGGACAAAGTGAGCTAGACCCATTGAACCCAAAACAAGCACACACACGTGCGCCGTTGCCGCCGCAGTCCATCTGGGCGGACTAGGCTGGGCTTGGGCGCGGGTGCATGGTGTGAGGTTGGGTTGGGCTTGTCCGGCCCAATACTTATCTTTTTGGGCCAAAAACATTTGAATTTATTTTTATTTTTTGGAAAAATAAAATCTGTCCAGTTTTGTTTTCAAATTTCGATTGGAGAAAAATTCAAAATTTGGCTTGCACCTCTTCAAAATTTTTGTACAGGTTCCATATCTGTCGCATAGATTCAATCTGTTTAAAATTAAACTAAACAGATGCAGTATCTGTTCAAAATTCAAACCCAAACAGTTCCTTATCTATTCAAATAGTGTCGAACAGGTATGATACCTGTTCAAATAGATCTGTTACCTGTTGGATTCAAATTGAATAACCACTATTCCATCTATAAATAGGCAGTCCCTCATTTGGATTTTGGATTCAGAAATTTCATTCTTGCCTCTACTATTACTCTCTGCATTTTGTTGCATTATTTTCTTATGAGAAAGAGTGTAAACACAAAGTGTGTTCGTTGTGCGAATAGCTTGTAGTACTGCTACTATTCGTTGTTGATCATTTTATCCTAGGAGATAGACGTCTACAATCTGAAAGCATCGTAGAGAGGATGAATCTGTCTTAAGGACAAAGTGTTAAACACTAGTCTTAATCAAATTTTGTTCGAGAAAAATAATAAGGTAAGTGCTTTGATTACTTTTCTGTTTTATTATTTATCCTTTTCAGATTCTGATTTTGTTTTAGTAACAAAATAAGAACCTGTTTTTATTTATTTATTTTTATATACTGTTTTGATTTTTATAATCAAACAATCTCTCTTCTCTCTTTAATCCGTTCTTTGAATACAATAAAGATTGTCCAGCATTAACATCCTTGATTGATTTTCTAATCATGGAAAACAGGTTAAAGTCATTTTGTTCTCAGAAACAGGGGAGCGTGCAGCTCCATTTGTGCTTCAAGCTGCCCTAAATTAACTTTTTAAATGTTCTTACAAGCATCCTTTAGAATAATGTCCTAGATTTGTGAATAATCTTGTCATTTAACCAGCAATAAATTTTAGAATAGTATCAGAACTATTTTAAATTATTCCTTTCTTCAGTGAACAGAAGCAACTATCATTATTCTTTCTTATCTTGGCTTGAAGGATTGATGATAAATAGGGATTTTTTTGGCAGCAAAATCAGATTCTTTTGCAGCCACAACAATCTACTTTATGTTAACTTCTACTTTGATCTGAAGTTGTCACGACCCAAACCCGCCTCCATAAGTTTAGCATCATGACCGGCCAGTAATCTTAAGATTATCGAAGACCTCTTAATCAAATTCAAAATATTAGGGGCTAGCGGAAGCAAAATATAAATATACAACATCCATGAGTTGTGCAAACTTATATGGGACAGAGCAAATTTAAACTTTATATACAAATATTATATACGTCATCATCACATCAGTCTTACGTCATCTTTATATACAGATAAACCAAAACGAGACTTAGCCCTGTTTACAAAGTATACAAAAACTTGTCTAACAAACAAAGAAAATAAACTTGTATCTTGTTTACAAAACTTGATCACTTTACACTTTGGGAACCTCCACAGGAGGCACATAAATTGGTTGACAAAACACAGATCCGGGTAGGCGTCATTAGACTTGATGTTGCACTCGCTCACCTACATATATATATATATATATATAAACAGTGAGCTAAAACCCAGTGAATAACATTAAGGTAAAAAGGTTATCGAACGAATTCTAAACATATTATATTCATTAAACAAATCATAACAGAATCAATCTCATATATGAACATAATAATGGTACATCCAAAAGAACATAACATAACATCTTCTGACTAGAGTAATCAGTACCGGACACTGATTATCTAACATATCACCACTCCATTATGTGGCTAACGAGATCTCGTAATCACATATATGTTATGGATCCGCATTAACATGCCATTCTCCATGACTTGGGACTTTCTTTGGATGCCATAATAGATTCAAAATAGGACATTCATTCACGTTAACAAAATCACATTTCAAAAATCATAATTTGTCGTATAACATTTCAACATAATCATATGAACATATCTTTACAATAACGTTACTCACAGTCGACTTCCAAAAACAATTGGTTGGTCCATAGCACAAAACATGTCTCATTATTACTCATTCATATTATAGCGATCCCGGGTTTACCCTTGTTGTACAGTGATTCGGACATGTGTCTGTGGATGTTGGTAGTTGGTTATCATCGTGTTTACATTCCTTCTTCTTCATATTTGAGTTATGGGATGTGTTGGGTGGATTTGTTTCAGGTTGGTTGAGTTTAGAAACCAAAACTAGTTGCCCAGATTTTTGGCCTGTCCGCTCGAGCGGAGGTGTTGGCGCTCGAGCGGGGAATACACCCATCCAGTATTTGTTGTGCAGTGTTGTACGCTCGAGCGTAGGGTTGGGAGCTCGAGCGGAGGTCTGGTTCTGCAAAAGTGCTGAGCGAGTGCATTCTGCGCTCGAGCGGGAGGTTGGCCGCTCGAGCGTAAGTCTGTGAGTGGCCGCTCGAGCGGGGTGTTTTACGCTCGAGCGTAGACCTGGGTTAAAGTCCCGAATTTGTGACTCTTCAAATCACTTTTTCCTTTCTCTTCTCTCTCTTACTTTTCCAAAAACCCATTTTCAGAGCTTCTCACTCTAAATCGGCCCTTCTCTCTTATGTGTTTATGTGCTTATGTGGAATGAATTACAGTTGTCCATGCATTAGGACGTGAGTGTTTAGTTTCGGCACATTTATGAATGTGCTAATGTTCTGTGTTCCCTTTATTAGGATGTCAGGACGAGGAAGAGGTGCTAGGCGTGGTAGACCTGCGAGGCAGGAAGTACCGTTACCGGGTGAGATTCCGGCAGTGCAGGAGGGAGTTGGTCAGGCCAATGTGGCCGAGCCAGTGGGTCAGCAGGCTATGGGTGCCTTGGCCAGAGAGTTAGCAGGAGCTTTGGGTATTCTTAGGGCTGAGAATCAGGCAGTTGAGGCAGGGCCTTCCTTCTTGAAGAGGGAGTTCTTTCGGTGTAATCCGGACGAGTTTATCGGGGATCCTAAAGAGCCGCTTAAGGCAGATGAATGGCTCGAACAGACAACGAAGACGTTTGAGATGCTTGGCATCGAGGACGGAGCACTGAAAGTGACCTTGGCATCCTTCCAACTGAAGGGAGATGCGGGTCAATGGTGGAAGTACGAGAAGGCTCGTGTTGGTGGGACTTGGGAGGCATTTGTGAATGCTTTTCAGGAGAGGTTTTTGTCTGCAGTAGCTAGAGAGAAGCTGAGGGATCAGTTTAGCCGACTTAATCAGCAGGGCTTGTCTGTGGCCGAGTTTGAGGCTACCTTTACTAGTTTGTCCAGGTTTGCACCTGAACTGGTGGCATCTGAGGAACGCCGTTGCTATGAGTTTGAGCGGAAGCTGAGGCGGGGCCTCAAGTTGAGGGTTGGTGGGTCTTATATCCGAGAGTATAGACACCTAGTAGATGCTGCAGCTCATATGGAGCTTATGATGCAGGAGGAGGATGAGGGGCAGAGAGGCTCCAAGAGGAACCAGGATAGTCAGGGTGATGGCAGGAGGCAGAGGGGTTCTAACCCTCAGCAGTCGCAGAGTGGTGTTGCTAGATCGACCTTCCCAGTCCCTAGTACAGGCTCCGGGAGAGGTGGTCAGGGGGAGTTTACTTGTTACAAGTGTGGCCAGCTGGGTCACAAGGTTTCTGTTTGCCCGCAGAAGGGTGGAGGTCAGAGAGCTGCTTCTTCTTCAGCTAGACCGCAGAGTCAGAGTTCAGGCAGGGGGCAGCCCTTGTCTTGTTATCAGTGTGGACAGCCTGGGCACCTAAAGAGGTTTTGCCCGCAGTTGAGTGCCACTTCGGGAGCGTCTGGTTCTAGGCAGACGCAGGGTTTTCAGCCAGCTCAGTCTGTGCAGGCCTCGAGGGCCAATCCGGGAGCTTCGTCATCCCAGTCTGTGCAGCAGTCTTTTGCTCCGAGAGGTGAGCAGGTAGACCAGGGGCCTACGGGGCGCGTGTATGCTGTTACCGCGCAGGATTTAGTACCAGCTCCATCAGTAGTGAGAGGTACTTTTCTGTTTTGCAACTCGGTTGCTAATGTGTTGATAGACACGGGTGCATCTCATTCTTTTGTATCTGCTGCATTTGCATCTGTTTTGAAATTGGAGTTAGCACAGTTAGCATCTCCTATTTGTGTGGTATCGCCTTTGGGTGGTGAGTTGATCCTGAAACAGGGTGTTAGAGGGTGTGATATAGAAGTCGCCGATTATAGGCTTGCTTTTCCGTTTGTTGTCATGCCCATGAAGGGTTTTGATGTTATTTTGGGTATGGACTGGCTATCGTCATACCGGGCTGTTATTGATTGCTACCGCCAGAGGGTCACATTATGTACCTTGAGTGGGGAGTGGTTCCATTTCTTGGGAGACCGGGTTGGTAGTGTTTTGCCACCGGGGTATGATTCGCGAGGGCGAAGTGAGCTTAGTGGTCTACTCGCTAGCTTTGAGAGTAGTGAGTGTGTTGAGACACAGATTGTGTTGCCGAGGGTGGTTTGTGAGTATTCGGATGTTTTTCCCGAAGAACTTGTTAGTTTGCCACCTCACCGAGAGATAGAATTCTCTATTGATTTAGTGCCGGGTACGGCGCCGATTTCTATGGCACCTTACCGTTTTGCTCCAGCAGAGTTGGTTGAGTTGAAAGTTCAGCTCCAGGAATTGCTAGATAAGGGCTTTGTTCGCCCTAGTGTATCACCGTGGGGAGCACCGGCCCTCTTTGTTAAAAAGAAAGATGGTGCCTTGAGATTGTGTATAGACTACCGGAAGTTGAATCGGACTACGGTTAAGAATAAGTATCCTATGCCCCGTATAGATGATTTGTTTGACCAGTTGAAGGGTTCCCGTTGTTTCTCTAAGATAGACTTGAGATCGGGTTACCACCAGTTGAGGGTCAGGGATGAGGATATTCCGAAAACGGCATTCCGTACGCGGTATGGCCATTATGAGTTTCTGGTGATGCCATTTGGGCTTACCAATGCACCGGCAGTCTTTATGGACTTGATGAACCGGATTTTCCGGGAGTTCTTAGACCGATTTGTGGTCGTTTTTGTGGACGACATTCTTATTTATTCGCCTACCGAGGAGGAGCATGAGGCACACTTGAGAGTGGTGCTTGAGTTGCTTAGAGCCCATAGGCTGTATGCTAAGTTTGGGAAGTGTGAGTTTTGGCTGAGGGAAGTCAAATTCTTAGGCCACGTGGTATCCGGGGAAGGGGTGTCTGTTGATACATCCAAGGTTGAGGCAGTGCAAGATTGGGCACAGCCTAAGAGTGTGTTTGAGATCCGCAGTTTTCTGGGATTGGCTGGGTATTACCGTCGGTTTGTGAAAGATTTCTCCAGGTTAGCGTCACCGTTGACTAGACTGACTCGGAAGGGAGTCAAGTTTGAGTGGAGTGAGACTTGTGAAAAGTCGTTCCAAGAGCTGAAAGTTAGATTGACCACCGCTCCGGTGTTGATTATTCCGGAGAGAGGGTTGGGTTATTCGGCTTATTGTGATGCCTCACGAGAGGGTTTGGGTTGTGTGTTGATGCAGGAGGGGAAAGTGGTAGCTTATGGCTCACGTCAATTGAAAATACACGAGAAGAATTACCCCACACACGACCTAGAGTTAGCAGCTGTAATCTTTGCCTTGAAAATCTGGAGGCACTACCTTTATGGTGAGAAGTTCGAGGTGTTCTCGGACCATAAGAGTTTGAAGTATCTGTTTACACAGAAAGACTTGAATCTGAGGCAGAGGAGATGGATGGAGTTCATCGAAGATTATGATTTTGAGTTGCATTATCATCCGGGAAAGGCCAATGTTGTGGCCGACGCCCTTAGTAGGAAGACCATTAGTGATGTAGCTTGTATAGCCATCCGGGAATGGGAGATGTTGGGAGCACTTGGCGAGTTTGATTTGCTACTGGGCGAATCTGTTGAGGCTGCGGCTTTGTTTTCTGTTGTTGCGCAGCCTACACTTGTGATTAGAGTGTTAGAGGCACAGAGAGGTGACCTTGAGGTAGAATCCCTCCGAGAGAAGATCTCTAGTGGGAAAGTTGAGAAGGGTTTGACGGTGTATCCCGACCTGAGTGTGAGATACCGAGACCGTTTGTTGGTACCGGAGTCTTGCCGAGAGGAAGTACTCCGAGAGTTTCACCATTCGCGCCTTGCGGTGCATCCGGGAGGTACTAAGATGTATCAGGATTTGGGTCGCCAGTTTTGGTGGCGGGGTATGAAGAGAGATGTGGCGGTTTTCGTATCGAAGTGCCTTACTTGCCAGCAAGTGAAGGCCGAGCATCAGAGGCCAGCGGGTTTGTTGCAACCCTTGCCTATTGCCGAGTGGAAGTGGGAGCATGTCACTATGGACTTCGTTGTAGGTCTTCCGAGGACTCAGCGGGGTAGTGATGCTATTTGGGTGGTTGTAGACCGGTTGACTAAGTCGGCGCACTTTATTCCTATGCGCGTGAGAGATTCGGTAGATCATCTTGCCGACCTGTATATTCGGGACATAGTGAGATTGCACGGGGTCCCAGTAACGATCGTCTCAGATAGAGATCCTCGTTTTACTGCTAGGTTGTGGCAGAGTTTGCAGAGTGCCTTGGGCACTAAGTTGACCTTTAGTACGGCTTATCATCCTCAGACTGATGGGCAGTCCGAGCGTACTATTCAGATCCTCGAGGATATGCTTCGGGGTTGTGTCCTTGATTTCAGTGGGACGTGGGAGAGGCACTTGCCCTTGGTAGAGTTTGCCTACAACAACAGTTTTCAGTCTAGCATCGGTATGGCACCGTTTGAGGCCTTGTATGGCCGACCGTGTAGGTCTCCAGTTTGTTGGGCCGAGGTGGGTGATGCACCTTTGTTGGGTCCGGAGTTAGTTAGGGAGACGACGGAGAAAGTTGAGCTTATCCGTAGGAGGCTTGTTACAGCCCAGAGTCGACAGAAATCTTATGTTGACCGTAGGAGGAGGCCTTTGGCGTTTGAGGTAGGTGATCATGTCTTTCTGAAGATATCACCTAGGCGAGGTTTGATGAGATTTGGGAAGAGTGGGAAGTTATCCCCTCGGTTTATTGGTCCTTTTGAAATCCTTGAGAGGATTGGTGAGGTTGCTTATCGGTTAGCCTTACCGCCGCAGTTGTCCGGGGTACATAACGTGTTTCATGTGAGTATGCTTCGGAAATATGAGCCAGATCCATCACATGTGTTGGATTGGACTGATTTAGAGGTAGATGAGGATGCCTCGTATGAGGAGAGACCGGTTCGGGTCTTGGATAGGCGGGATCAGGTCCTGCGTGGCAAGACCATTCCTTTGGTGAAAGTCTTGTGGAAACATCACAGAGTGGAGGAAGCCACTTGGGAACGTGAGTTGGAAGTCCGAGAGAAATATCCGGACTTGTTTGTTGATATGTAATTTTGTGTTTAAATTTTGCATTTTGTTGAACTTAAGAGCTGTTATATATGCCTTAAGTTGTGAAACATTGAAAATGTTTGGTTTATTGGAAGTATGTTTTGGGAACTTGCCTTATAGGGAAGTTGATTGTAACATGGTATATGTTGAATATATTGTTGAAATTGGGAAGATAATGCATAATGTGGATGCATGTTGAAAGTACATATGTTGTTTACATATTGTGAAATGTCTCTTGTTGAAGGGATGGGGTGACCGGTAATGGGTCGGATTGTTGAATGTTAACGGGTAACACTGTGTAAAACGAAGGAAAAACTTGTTTTGAAAACTTGTGCTTAATTTCGGGGACGAAATTCTTTAAGGGGGGGAGGTTATAGCGATCCCGGGTTTACCCTTGTTGTACAGTGATTCGGACATGTGTCTGTGGATGTTGGTAGTTGGTTATCATCGTGTTTACATTCCTTCTTCTTCATATTTGAGTTATGGGATGTGTTGGGTGGATTTGTTTCAGGTTGGTTGAGTTTAGAAACCAAAACTAGTTGCCCAGATTTTTGGCCTGTCCGCTCGAGCGGAGGTGTTGGCGCTCGAGCGGGGAATACACCCATCCAGTATTTGTTGTGCAGTGTTGTACGCTCGAGCGTAGGGTTGGGAGCTCGAGCGGAGGTCTGGTTCTGCAAAAGTGCTGAGCGAGTGCATTCTGCGCTCGAGCGGGAGGTTGGCCGCTCGAGCGTAAGTCTGTGAGTGGCCGCTCGAGCGGGGTGTTTTACGCTCGAGCGTAGACCTGGGTTAAAGTCCCGAATTTGTGACTCTTCAAATCACTTTTTGCTTTCTCTTCTCTCTCTTACTTTTCCAAAAAGCCATTTTCAGAGCTTCTCACTCTAAATCGGCCCTTCTCTCTTAGATTTGATCTAGTAAGGATCGTTTACTCACCTTTTGTCTTCACAAAAGTTGTGTTGATCGTCGAGAGCTTCATTTTGATCTGAAAATTTCGAGTTTTGGAGCATTTTGGTTTTGGTCTTCATCTCCTTTGAGGCTCCGGGTTTGAGGTAGGGATATCCTACTCCTCTCTATGGGTTTTGTCTTTAAATTTTGGTATTTTGAGATGTTGGGCTTGGTTTGGAAATTTTATGAAAGTTTGGGGCTTTTGTGCAATTTTACAAAAGTTGGGGTTTTATTCATAACAAACCTAGATGCATGTTTGGCATAGAAAATGGAATTAATGTTGAATCATTGATGAAAATGGGACCTAAGGGTTGAAATGTTAATTATGGGAATTGACCTAATTACATTGTTTAATTAATTGGGATAATTAATTGAGAGGAATGAAGGAATGAAATGTTGATTGAATATCCATTGTGCATTATTTTCTGTTTAGAAATAATTGCTTTGGGCTATCGGTGGAGGATAGTCGTGATTGTTGTAGACAATGCATGTTGATTAGGCAAACTGAAACTAATCAATGAAATGTGTCATGGAACTTGACGGTTGATAGAATACATTAATTATATGTATTGAGTGATTGTATATAGAACCTTTGTGTTTGTATGCGTTATGAGTAGAGGAGGAGATAGGGGATGTACTCCGCGGTTTAGGGGAAGATAGGGGATGTACCTCTAAACCGGATAGGTATTGGGAGGAGATAGGGGATGAACTCCGTAGACAGAGCTCACATGCTTGTCTAGAGAAGTGAAGATAGAGCTCATATGCTTATCTTTGTGAAGTGTGGATACAGCTTGTATGCTTATCTGTGGATATTGTTGATATACATATCTGTTGTAGAATGTGGATACAGCTCGCATGCTTATCCGTGGATATTGATGATATACATATCTGTTGAGAATGTGGATATAGCTTTTATGCTTATCTGAATGTGAGATATAGTTTTTATACATATCTGTGGAAATGATGATAGAGCTAGCATGCTTATCTGTTGAAAAAGGGAAAATGAAAAGTAAATGGGACTTGTAAGTCGTTGACATAAATATGTAATTTATGTGATTGTATCAGTGTTGACCAACTATCAAATGCTAATGTTTTAGTCATTGTCCATGGTTGGTTTAGTGTATTTCTACTGGGCTGTGGCTCACCCTATATGGGAACATCATTTTCAGGTACAGGAAGCATGCCACCTCCAAGGACATAGCTGGGAGGCTAGTGGCGGGCATAGTTTTGTCGTTTTACTTTTGATGTATTATATGTAACTTCAAGCCAAGGGCTTAATGTGTAACGAGTTAGTACTCTTTGTTGTAACCAAGTGTTAACTTGGAAAGCTGTAAGCCCGTAGGGCATTTTGTTTTGATGTTAACATGTAATACTTATGTAATGAGATGCTAATGAATGATAGAAGGTGGTTAGTTTATCTATCAACGCTTGTCTTATTTGTTGGGTTTAATGTTATTATTTTGAGGTCGTTACAACTTGGTATCAGAGCGTACCGGGTTCGAATACTTTGGGTACGTGGGAAGTGATTAGTATCACAATGGGTTTGTCTCGCTTGATAGAGACTTAGATGTAATATCATATGCTATGTGCTTAATTGATAACATGCTTATGTGACTATGTGGGTATGGGATTTAATTTCTAGGATGTTGATTGGATCCTTGGGTTTCTGGGAGTCTTGTTGGAAAAGCACTTGATCAATGCTATTTCTAACCGGAACTCTAGTAACGCCTCGGGACTATCATTATCCGGAAATGAAATTCGTAAGTGCTTATGTGTTTATGTGCTTATGTGGAATGAATTACAGTTGTCCATGCATTAGGACGTGAGTGTTTAGTTTCGGCACATTTATGAATGTGCTAATGTTCTGTGTTCCCTTTATTAGGATGTCAGGACGAGGAAGAGGTGCTAGGCGTGGTAGACCTGCGAGGCAGGAAGTACCGTTACCGGGTGAGATTCCGGCAGTGCAGGAGGGAGTTGGTCAGGCCAATGTGGCCGAGCCAGTGGGTCAGCAGGCTATGGGTGCCTTGGCCAGAGAGTTAGCAGGAGCTTTGGGTATTCTTAGGGCTGAGAATCAGGCAGTTGAGGCAGGGCCTTCCTTCTTGAAGAGGGAGTTCTTTCGGTGTAATCCGGACGAGTTTATCGGGGATCCTAAAGAGCCGCTTAAGGTAGATGAATGGCTCGAACAGACAACGAAGACGTTTGAGATGCTTGGCATCGAGGACGGAGCACTGAAAGTGACCTTGGCATCCTTCCAACTGAAGGGAGATGCGGGTCAATGGTGGAAGTACGAGAAGGCTCGTGTTGGTGGGACTTGGGAGGCATTTGTGAATGCTTTTCAGGAGAGGTTTTTGTCTGCAGTAGCTAGAGAGAAGCTGAGGGATCAGTTTAGCCGACTTAATCAGCAGGGCTTGTCTGTGGCCGAGTTTGAGGCTACCTTTACTAGTTTGTCCAGGTTTGCACCTGAACTGGTGGCATCTGAGGAACGCCGTTGCTATGAGTTTGAGCGGAAGCTGAGGCGGGGCCTCAAGTTGAGGGTTGGTGGGTCTTATATCCGAGAGTATAGACACCTAGTAGATGCTGCAGCTCATATGGAGCTTATGATGCAGGAGGAGGATGAGGGGCAGAGAGGCTCCAAGAGGAACCAGGATAGTCAGGGTGATGGCAGGAGGCAGAGGGGTTCTAACCCTCAGCAGTCGCAGAGTGGTGTTGCTAGATCGACCTTCCCAGTCCCTAGTACAGGCTCCGGGAGAGGTGGTCAGGGGGAGTTTACTTGTTACAAGTGTGGCCAGCTGGGTCACAAGGTTTCTGTTTGCCCGCAGAAGGGTGGAGGTCAGAGAGCTGCTTCTTCTTCAGCTAGACCGCAGAGTCAGAGTTCAGGCAGGGGGCAGCCCTTGTCTTGTTATCAGTGTGGACAGCCTGGGCACCTAAAGAGGTTTTGCCCGCAGTTGAGTGCCACTTCGGGAGCGTCTGGTTCTAGGCAGACGCAGGGTTTTCAGCCAGCTCAGTCTGTGCAGGCCTCGAGGGCCAATCCGGGAGCTTCGTCATCCCAGTCTGTGCAGCAGTCTTTTGCTCCGAGAGGTGAGCAGGTAGACCAGGGGCCTACGGGGCGCGTGTATGCTGTTACCGCGCAGGATTTAGTACCAGCTCCATCAGTAGTGAGAGGTACTTTTCTGTTTTGCAACTCGGTTGCTAATGTGTTGATAGACACGGGTGCATCTCATTCTTTTGTATCTGCTGCATTTGCATCTGTTTTGAAATTGGAGTTAGCACAGTTAGCATCTCCTATTTTTGTGGTATCGCCTTTGGGTGGTGAGTTGATCCTGAAACAGGGTGTTAGAGGGTGTGATATAGAAGTCGCCGATTATAGGCTTGCTTTTCCGTTTGTTGTCATGCCCATGAAGGGTTTTGATGTTATTTTGGGTATGGACTGGCTATCGTCATACCGGGCTGTTATTGATTGCTACCGCCAGAGGGTCACATTATGTACCTTGAGTGGGGAGTGGTTCCATTTCTTGGGAGACCGGGTTGGTAGTGTTTTGCCACCGGGGTATGATTCGCGAGGGCGAAGTGAGCTTAGTGGTCTACTCGCTAGCTTTGAGAGTAGTGAGTGTGTTGAGACACAGATTGTGTTGCCGAGGGTGGTTTGTGAGTATTCGGATGTTTTTCCCGAAGAACTTGTTAGTTTGCCACCTCACCGAGAGATAGAATTCTCTATTGATTTAGTGCCGGGTACGGCGCCGATTTCTATGGCACCTTACCGTTTTGCTCCAGCAGAGTTGGTTGAGTTGAAAGTTCAGCTCCAGGAATTGCTAGATAAGGGCTTTGTTCGCCCTAGTGTGTCACCGTGGGGAGCACCGGCCCTCTTTGTTAAAAAGAAAGATGGTGCCTTGAGATTGTGTATAGACTACCGGAAGTTGAATCGGACTACGGTTAAGAATAAGTATCCTATGCCCCGTATAGATGATTTGTTTGACCAGTTGAAGGGTTCCCGTTGTTTCTCTAAGATAGACTTGAGATCGGGTTACCACCAGTTGAGGGTCAGGGATGAGGATATTCCGAAAACGGCATTCCGTACGCGGTATGGCCATTATGAGTTTCTGGTGATGCCATTTGGGCTTACCAATGCACCGGCAGTCTTTATGGACTTGATGAACCGGATTTTCCGGGAGTTCTTAGACCGATTTGTGGTCGTTTTTGTGGACGACATTCTTATTTATTCGCCTACCGAGGAGGAGCATGAGGCACACTTGAGAGTGGTGCTTGAGTTGCTTAGAGCCCATAGGCTGTATGCTAAGTTTGGGAAGTGTGAGTTTTGGCTGAGGGAAGTCAAATTCTTAGGCCACGTGGTATCCGGGGAAGGGGTGTCTGTTGATACATCCAAGGTTGAGGCAGTGCAAGATTGGGCACAGCCTAAGAGTGTGTTTGAGATCCGCAGTTTTCTGGGATTGGCTGGGTATTACCGTCGGTTTGTGAAAGATTTCTCCAGGTTAGCGTCACCGTTGACTAGACTGACTCGGAAGGGAGTCAAGTTTGAGTGGAGTGAGACTTGTGAAAAGTCGTTCCAAGAGCTGAAAGTTAGATTGACCACCGCTCCGGTGTTGATTATTCCGGAGAGAGGGTTGGGTTATTCGGCTTATTGTGATGCCTCACGAGAGGGTTTGGGTTGTGTGTTGATGCAGGAGGGGAAAGTGGTAGCTTATGGCTCACGTCAATTGAAAATACACGAGAAGAATTACCCCACACACGACCTAGAGTTAGCAGCTGTAATCTTTGCCTTGAAAATCTGGAGGCACTACCTTTATGGTGAGAAGTTCGAGGTGTTCTCGGACCATAAGAGTTTGAAGTATCTGTTTACACAGAAAGACTTGAATCTGAGGCAGAGGAGATGGATGGAGTTCATCGAAGATTATGATTTTGAGTTGCATTATCATCCGGGAAAGGCCAATGTTGTGGCCGACGCCCTTAGTAGGAAGACCATTAGTGATGTAGCTTGTATAGCCATCCGGGAATGGGATATGTTGGGAGCACTTGGCGAGTTTGATTTGCTACTGGGCGAATCTGTTGAGGCTGCGGCTTTGTTTTCTGTTGTTGCGCAGCCTACACTTGTGATTAGAGTGTTAGAGGCACAGAGAGGTGACCTTGAGGTAGAATCCCTCCGAGAGAAGATCTCTAGTGGGAAAGTTGAGAAGGGTTTGACGGTGTATCCCGACCTGAGTGTGAGATACCGAGACCGTTTGTTGGTACCGGAGTCTTGCCGAGAGGAAGTACTCCGAGAGTTTCACCATTCGCGCCTTGCGGTGCATCCGGGAGGTACTAAGATGTATCAGGATTTGGGTCGCCAGTTTTGGTGGCGGGGTATGAAGAGAGATGTGGCGGTTTTCGTATCGAAGTGCCTTACTTGCCAGCAAGTGAAGGCCGAGCATCAGAGGCCAGCGGGTTTGTTGCAACCCTTGCCTATTGCCGAGTGGAAGTGGGAGCATGTCACTATGGACTTCGTTGTAGGTCTTCCGAGGACTCAGCGGGGTAGTGATGCTATTTGGGTGGTTGTAGACCGGTTGACTAAGTCGGCGCACTTTATTCCTATGCGCGTGAGAGATTCGGTAGATCATCTTGCCGACCTGTATATTCGGGACATAGTGAGATTGCACGGGGTCCCAGTAACGATCGTCTCAGATAGAGATCCTCGTTTTACTGCTAGGTTGTGGCAGAGTTTGCAGAGTGCCTTGGGCACTAAGTTGACCTTTAGTACGGCTTATCATCCTCAGACTGATGGGCAGTCCGAGCGTACTATTCAGATCCTCGAGGATATGCTTCGGGGTTGTGTCCTTGATTTCAGTGGGACGTGGGAGAGGCACTTGCCCTTGGTAGAGTTTGCCTACAACAACAGTTTTCAGTCTAGCATCGGTATGGCACCGTTTGAGGCCTTGTATGGCCGACCGTGTAGGTCTCCAGTTTGTTGGGCCGAGGTGGGTGATGCACCTTTGTTGGGTCCGGAGTTAGTTAGGGAGACGACGGAGAAAGTTGAGCTTATCCGTAGGAGGCTTGTTACAGCCCAGAGTCGACAGAAATCTTATGTTGACCGTAGGAGGAGGCCTTTGGCGTTTGAGGTAGGTGATCATGTCTTTCTGAAGATATCACCTAGGCGAGGTTTGATGAGATTTGGGAAGAGTGGGAAGTTATCCCCTCGGTTTATTGGTCCTTTTGAAATCCTTGAGAGGATTGGTGAGGTTGCTTATCGGTTAGCCTTACCGCCGCAGTTGTCCGGGGTACATAACGTGTTTCATGTGAGTATGCTTCGGAAATATGAGCCAGATCCATCACATGTGTTGGATTGGACTGATTTAGAGGTAGATGAGGATGCCTCGTATGAGGAGAGACCGGTTCGGGTCTTGGATAGGCGGGATCAGGTCCTGCGTGGCAAGACCATTCCTTTGGTGAAAGTCTTGTGGAAACATCACAGAGTGGAGGAAGCCACTTGGGAACGTGAGTTGGAAGTCCGAGAGAAATATCCGGACTTGTTTGTTGATATGTAATTTTGTGTTTAAATTTTGCATTTTGTTGAACTTAAGAGCTGTTATATATGCCTTAAGTTGTGAAACATTGAAAATGTTTGGTTTATTGGAAGTATGTTTTGGGAACTTGCCTTATAGGGAAGTTGATTGTAACATGGTATATGTTGAATATATTGTTGAAATTGGGAAGATAATGCATAATGTGGATGCATGTTGAAAGTACATATGTTGTTTACATATTGTGAAATGTCTCTTGTTGAAGGGATGGGGTGACCGGTAATGGGTCGGATTGTTGAATGTTAACGGGTAACACTGTGTAAAACGAAGGAAAAACTTGTTTTGAAAACTTGTGCTTAATTT
Organism: Camellia sinensis; assembly: GCF_055761805.1. NCBI lineage: Eukaryota > Viridiplantae > Streptophyta > Magnoliopsida > Ericales > Theaceae > Camellia > Camellia sinensis. Next base: position 112,882,756 of record NC_138975.1, read on the forward strand.
CGGGGACGAAATTCTTTAAGGGGGGGAGGTTATAGCGATCCCGGGTTTACCCTTGTTGTACAGTGATTCGGACATGTGTCTGTGGATGTTGGTAGTTGGTTATCATCGTGTTTACATTCCTTCTTCTTCATATTTGAGTTATGGGATGTGTTGGGTGGATTTGTTTCAGGTTGGTTGAGTTTAGAAACCAAAACTAGTTGCCCAGATTTTTGGCCTGTCCGCTCGAGCGGAGGTGTTGGCGCTCGAGCGGGGAATACACCCATCCAGTATTTGTTGTGCAGTGTTGTACGCTCGAGCGTAGGGTTGGGAGCTCGAGCGGAGGTCTGGTTCTGCAAAAGTGCTGAGCGAGTGCATTCTGCGCTCGAGCGGGAGGTTGGCCGCTCGAGCGTAAGTCTGTGAGTGGCCGCTCGAGCGGGGTGTTTTACGCTCGAGCGTAGACCTGGGTTAAAGTCCCGAATTTGTGACTCTTCAAATCACTTTTTGCTTTCTCTTCTCTCTCTTACTTTTCCAAAAAGCCATTTTCAGAGCTTCTCACTCTAAATCGGCCCTTCTCTCTTAGATTTGATCTAGTAAGGATCGTTTACTCACCTTTTGTCTTCACAAAAGTTGTGTTGATCGTCGAGAGCTTCATTTTGATCTGAAAATTTCGAGTTTTGGAGCATTTTGGTTTTGGTCTTCATCTCCTTTGAGGCTCCGGGTTTGAGGTAGGGATATCCTACTCCTCTCTATGGGTTTTGTCTTTAAATTTTGGTATTTTGAGATGTTGGGCTTGGTTTGGAAATTTTATGAAAGTTTGGGGCTTTTGTGCAATTTTACAAAAGTTGGGGTTTTATTCATAACAAACCTAGATGCATGTTTGGCATAGAAAATGGAATTAATGTTGAATCATTGATGAAAATGGGACCTAAGGGTTGAAATGTTAATTATGGGAATTGACATAATTACATTGTTTAATTAATTGGGATAATTAATTGAGAGGAATGAAGGAATGAAATGTTGATTGAATATCCATTGTGCATTATTTTCTGTTTAGAAATAATTGCTTTGGGCTATCGGTGGAGGATAGTCGTGATTGTTGTAGACAATGCATGTTGATTAGGCAAACTGAAACTAATCAATGAAATGTGTCATGGAACTTGACGGTTGATAGAATACATTAATTATATGTATTGAGTGATTGTATATAGAACCTTTGTGTTTGTATGCGTTATGAGTAGAGGAGGAGATAGGGGATGTACTCCGCGGTTTAGGGGAAGATAGGGGATGTACCTCTAAACCGGATAGGTATTGGGAGGAGATAGGGGATGAACTCCGTAGACAGAGCTCACATGCTTGTCTAGAGAAGTGAAGATAGAGCTCATATGCTTATCTTTGTGAAGTGTGGATACAGCTTGTATGCTTATCTGTGGATATTGTTGATATACATATCTGTTGTAGAATGTGGATACAGCTCGCATGCTTATCCGTGGATATTGATGATATACATATCTGTTGAGAATGTGGATATAGCTTTTATGCTTATCTGAATGTGAGATATAGTTTTTATACATATCTGTGGAAATGATGATAGAGCTAGCATGCTTATCTGTTGAAAAAGGGAAAATGAAAAGTAAATGGGACTTGTAAGTCGTTGACATAAATATGTAATTTATGTGATTGTATCAGTGTTGACCAACTATCAAATGCTAATGTTTTAGTCATTGTCCATGGTTGGTTTAGTGTATTTCTACTGGGCTGTGGCTCACCCTATATGGGAACATCATTTTCAGGTACAGGAAGCATGCCACCTCCAAGGACATAGCTGGGAGGCTAGTGGCGGGCATAGTTTTGTCGTTTTACTTTTGATGTATTATATGTAACTTCAAGCCAAGGGCTTAATGTGTAACGAGTTAGTACTCTTTGTTGTAACCAAGTGTTAACTTGGAAAGCTGTAAGCCCGTAGGGCATTTTGTTTTGATGTTAACATGTAATACTTATGTAATGAGATGCTAATGAATGATAGAAGGTGGTTAGTTTATCTATCAACGCTTGTCTTATTTGTTGGGTTTAATGTTATTATTTTGAGGTCGTTACAACTTGGTATCAGAGCGTACCGGGTTCGAATACTTTGGGTACGTGGGAAGTGATTAGTATCACAATGGGTTTGTCTCGCTTGATAGAGACTTAGATGTAATATCATATGCTATGTGCTTAATTGATAACATGCTTATGTGACTATGTGGGTATGGGATTTAATTTCTAGGATGTTGATTGGATCCTTGGGTTTCTGGGAGTCTTGTTGGAAAAGCACTTGATCAATGCTATTTCTAACCGGAACTCTAGTAACGCCTCGGGACTATCATTATCCGGAAATGAAATTCGTAAGTGCTTATGTGTTTATGTGCTTATGTGGAATGAATTACAGTTGTCCATGCATTAGGACGTGAGTGTTTAGTTTCGGCACATTTATGAATGTGCTAATGTTCTGTGTTCCCTTTATTAGGATGTCAGGACGAGGAAGAGGTGCTAAGCGTGGTAGACCTGCGAGGCAGGAAGTACCGTTACCGGGTGAGATTCCGGCAGTGCAGGAGGGAGTTGGTCAGGCCAATGTGGCCGAGCCAGTGGGTCAGCAGGCTATGGGTGCCTTGGCCAGAGAGTTAGCAGGAGCTTTGGGTATTCTTAGGGCTGAGAATCAGGCAGTTGAGGCAGGGCCTTCCTTCTTGAAGAGGGAGTTCTTTCGGTGTAATCCGGACGAGTTTATCGGGGATCCTAAAGAGCCGCTTAAGGCAGATGAATGGCTCGAACAGACAACGAAGACGTTTGAGATGCTTGGCATCGAGGACGGAGCACTGAAAGTGACCTTGGCATCCTTCCAACTGAAGGGAGATGCGGGTCAATGGTGGAAGTACGAGAAGGCTCGTGTTGGTGGGACTTGGGAGGCATTTGTGAATGCTTTTCAGGAGAGGTTTTTGTCTGCAGTAGCTAGAGAGAAGCTGAGGGATCAGTTTAGCCGACTTAATCAGCAGGGCTTGTCTGTGGCCGAGTTTGAGGCTACCTTTACTAGTTTGTCCAGGTTTGCACCTGAACTGGTGGCGTCTGAGGAACGCCGTTGCTATGAGTTTGAGCGGAAGCTGAGGCGGGGCCTCAAGTTGAGGGTTGGTGGGTCTTATATCCGAGAGTATAGACACCTAGTAGATGCTGCAGCTCATATGGAGCTTATGATGCAGGAGGAGGATGAGGGGCAGAGAGGCTCCAAGAGGAACCAGGATAGTCAGGGTGATGGCAGGAGGCAGAGGGGTTCTAACCCTCAGCAGTCGCAGAGTGGTGTTGCTAGATCGACCTTCCCAGTCCCTAGTACAGGCTCCGGGAGAGGTGGTCAGGGGGAGTTTACTTGTTACAAGTGTGGCCAGCTGGGTCACAAGGTTTCTGTTTGCCCGCAGAAGGGTGGAGGTCAGAGAGCTGCTTCTTCTTCAGCTAGACCGCAGAGTCAGAGTTCAGGCAGGGGGCAGCCCTTGTCTTGTTATCAGTGTGGACAGCCTGGGCACCTAAAGAGGTTTTGCCCGCAGTTGAGTGCCACTTCGGGAGCGTCTGGTTCTAGGCAGACGCAGGGTTTTCAGCCAGCTCAGTCTGTGCAGGCCTCGAGGGCCAATCCGGGAGCTTCGTCATCCCAGTCTGTGCAGCAGTCTTTTGCTCCGAGAGGTGAGCAGGTAGACCAGGGGCCTACGGGGCGCGTGTATGCTGTTACCGCGCAGGATTTAGTACCAGCTCCATCAGTAGTGAGAGGTACTTTTCTGTTTTGCAACTCGGTTGCTAATGTGTTGATAGACACGGGTGCATCTCATTCTTTTGTATCTGCTGCATTTGCATCTGTTTTGAAATTGGAGTTAGCACAGTTAGCATCTCCTATTTTTGTGGTATCGCCTTTGGGTGGTGAGTTGATCCTGAAACAGGGTGTTAGAGGGTGTGATATAGAAGTCGCCGATTATAGGCTTGCTTTTCCGTTTGTTGTCATGCCCATGAAGGGTTTTGATGTTATTTTGGGTATGGACTGGCTATCGTCATACCGGGCTGTTATTGATTGCTACCGCCAGAGGGTCACATTATGTACCTTGAGTGGGGAGTGGTTCCATTTCTTGGGAGACCGGGTTGGTAGTGTTTTGCCACCGGGGTATGATTCGCGAGGGCGAAGTGAGCTTAGTGGTCTACTCGCTAGCTTTGAGAGTAGTGAGTGTGTTGAGACACAGATTGTGTTGCCGAGGGTGGTTTGTGAGTATTCGGATGTTTTTCCCGAAGAACTTGTTAGTTTGCCACCTCACCGAGAGATAGAATTCTCTATTGATTTAGTGCCGGGTACGGCGCCGATTTCTATGGCACCTTACCGTTTTGCTCCAGCAGAGTTGGTTGAGTTGAAAGTTCAGCTCCAGGAATTGCTAGATAAGGGCTTTGTTCGCCCTAGTGTGTCACCGTGGGGAGCACCGGCCCTCTTTGTTAAAAAGAAAGATGGTGCCTTGAGATTGTGTATAGACTACCGGAAGTTGAATCGGACTACGGTTAAGAATAAGTATCCTATGCCCCGTATAGATGATTTGTTTGACCAGTTGAAGGGTTCCCGTTGTTTCTCTAAGATAGACTTGAGATCGGGTTACCACCAGTTGAGGGTCAGGGATGAGGATATTCCGAAAACGGCATTCCGTACGCGGTATGGCCATTATGAGTTTCTGGTGATGCCATTTGGGCTTACCAATGCACCGGCAGTCTTTATGGACTTGATGAACCGGATTTTCCGGGAGTTCTTAGACCGATTTGTGGTCGTTTTTGTGGACGACATTCTTATTTATTCGCCTACCGAGGAGGAGCATGAGGCACACTTGAGAGTGGTGCTTGAGTTGCTTAGAGCCCATAGGCTGTATGCTAAGTTTGGGAAGTGTGAGTTTTGGCTGAGGGAAGTCAAATTCTTAGGCCACGTGGTATCCGGGGAAGGGGTGTCTGTTGATACATCCAAGGTTGAGGCAGTGCAAGATTGGGCACAGCCTAAGAGTGTGTTTGAGATCCGCAGTTTTCTGGGATTGGCTGGGTATTACCGTCGGTTTGTGAAAGATTTCTCCAGGTTAGCGTCACCGTTGACTAGACTGACTCGGAAGGGAGTCAAGTTTGAGTGGAGTGAGACTTGTGAAAAGTCGTTCCAAGAGCTGAAAGTTAGATTGACCACCGCTCCGGTGTTGATTATTCCGGAGAGAGGGTTGGGTTATTCGGCTTATTGTGATGCCTCACGAGAGGGTTTGGGTTGTGTGTTGATGCAGGAGGGGAAAGTGGTAGCTTATGGCTCACGTCAATTGAAAATACACGAGAAGAATTACCCCACACACGACCTAGAGTTAGCAGCTGTAATCTTTGCCTTGAAAATCTGGAGGCACTACCTTTATGGTGAGAAGTTCGAGGTGTTCTCGGACCATAAGAGTTTGAAGTATCTGTTTACACAGAAAGACTTGAATCTGAGGCAGAGGAGATGGATGGAGTTCATCGAAGATTATGATTTTGAGTTGCATTATCATCCGGGAAAGGCCAATGTTGTGGCCGACGCCCTTAGTAGGAAGACCATTAGTGATGTAGCTTGTATAGCCATCCGGGAATGGGAGATGTTGGGAGCACTTGGCGAGTTTGATTTGCTACTGGGCGAATCTGTTGAGGCTGCGGCTTTGTTTTCTGTTGTTGCGCAGCCTACACTTGTGATTAGAGTGTTAGAGGCACAGAGAGGTGACCTTGAGGTAGAATCCCTCCGAGAGAAGATCTCCAGTGGGAAAGTTGAGAAGGGTTTGACGGTGTATCCCGACCTGAGTGTGAGATACCGAGACCGTTTGTTGGTACCGGAGTCTTGCCGAGAGGAAGTACTCCGAGAGTTTCACCATTCGCGCCTTGCGGTGCATCCGGGAGGTACTAAGATGTATCAGGATTTGGGTCGCCAGTTTTGGTGGCGGGGTATGAAGAGAGATGTGGCGGTTTTCGTATCGAAGTGCCTTACTTGCCAGCAAGTGAAGGCCGAGCATCAGAGGCCAGCGGGTTTGTTGCAACCCTTGCCTATTGCCGAGTGGAAGTGGGAGCATGTCACTATGGACTTCGTTGTAGGTCTTCCGAGGACTCAGCGGGGTAGTGATGCTATTTGGGTGGTTGTAGACCGGTTGACTAAGTCGGCGCACTTTATTCCTATGCGCGTGAGAGATTCGGTAGATCATCTTGCCGACCTGTATATTCGGGACATAGTGAGATTGCACGGGGTCCCAGTAACGATCGTCTCAGATAGAGATCCTCGTTTTACTGCTAGGTTGTGGCAGAGTTTGCAGAGTGCCTTGGGCACTAAGTTGACCTTTAGTACGGCTTATCATCCTCAGACTGATGGGCAGTCCGAGCGTACTATTCAGATCCTCGAGGATATGCTTCGGGGTTGTGTCCTTGATTTCAGTGGGACGTGGGAGAGGCACTTGCCCTTGGTAGAGTTTGCCTACAACAACAGTTTTCAGTCTAGCATCGGTATGGCACCGTTTGAGGCCTTGTATGGCCGACCGTGTAGGTCTCCAGTTTGTTGGGCCGAGGTGGGTGATGCACCTTTGTTGGGTCCGGAGTTAGTTAGGGAGACGACGGAGAAAGTTGAGCTTATCCGTAGGAGGCTTGTTACAGCCCAGAGTCGACAGAAATCTTATGTTGACCGTAGGAGGAGGCCTTTGGCGTTTGAGGTAGGTGATCATGTCTTTCTGAAGATATCACCTAGGCGAGGTTTGATGAGATTTGGGAAGAGTGGGAAGTTATCCCCTCGGTTTATTGGTCCTTTTGAAATCCTTGAGAGGATTGGTGAGGTTGCTTATCGGTTAGCCTTACCGCCGCAGTTGTCCGGGGTACATAACGTGTTTCATGTGAGTATGCTTCGGAAATATGAGCCAGATCCATCACATGTGTTGGATTGGACTGATTTAGAGGTAGATGAGGATGCCTCGTATGAGGAGAGACCGGTTCGGGTCTTGGATAGGCGGGATCAGGTCCTGCGTGGCAAGACCATTCCTTTGGTGAAAGTCTTGTGGAAACATCACAGAGTGGAGGAAGCCACTTGGGAACGTGAGTTGGAAGTCCGAGAGAAATATCCGGACTTGTTTGTTGATATGTAATTTTGTGTTTAAATTTTGCATTTTGTTGAACTTAAGAGCTGTTATATATGCCTTAAGTTGTGAAACATTGAAAATGTTTGGTTTATTGGAAGTATGTTTTGGGAACTTGCCTTATAGGGAAGTTGATTGTAACATGGTATATGTTGAATATATTGTTGAAATTGGGAAGATAATGCATAATGTGGATGCATGTTGAAAGTACATATGTTGTTTACATATTGTGAAATGTCTCTTGTTGAAGGGATGGGGTGACCGGTAATGGGTCGGATTGTTGAATGTTAACGGGTAACACTGTGTAAAACGAAGGAAAAACTTGTTTTGAAAACTTGTGCTTAATTTCGGGGACGAAATTCTTTAAGGGGGGGAGGTTATAGCGATCCCGGGTTTACCCTTGTTGTACAGTGATTCGGACATGTGTCTGTGGATGTTGGTAGTTGGTTATCATCGTGTTTACATTCCTTCTTCTTCATATTTGAGTTATGGGATGTGTTGGGTGGATTTGTTTCAGGTTGGTTGAGTTTAGAAACCAAAACTAGTTGCCCAGATTTTTGGCCTGTCCGCTCGAGCGGAGGTGTTGGCGCTCGAGCGGGGAATACACCCATCCAGTATTTGTTGTGCAGTGTTGTACGCTCGAGCGTAGGGTTGGGAGCTCGAGCGGAGGTCTGGTTCTGCAAAAGTGCTGAGCGAGTGCATTCTGCGCTCGAGCGGGAGGTTGGCCGCTCGAGCGTAAGTCTGTGAGTGGCCGCTCGAGCGGGGTGTTTTACGCTCGAGCGTAGACCTGGGTTAAAGTCCCGAATTTGTGACTCTTCAAATCACTTTTTGCTTTCTCTTCTCTCTCTTACTTTTCCAAAAAGCCATTTTCAGAGCTTCTCACTCTAAATCGGCCCTTCTCTCTTAGATTTGATCTAGTAAGGATCGTTTACTCACCTTTTGTCTTCACAAAAGTTGTGTTGATCGTCGAGAGCTTCATTTTGATCTGAAAATTTTGAGTTTTGGAGCATTTTGGTTTTGGTCTTCATCTCCTTTGAGGCTCCGAGTTTGAGGTAGGGATATCCTACTCCTCTCTATGGGTTTTGTCTTTAAATTTTGGTATTTTGAGATGTTGGGCTTGGTTTGGAAATTTTATGAAAGTTTGGGGCTTTTGTGCAATTTTACAAAAGTTGGGGTTTTATTCATAACAAACCTAGATGCATGTTTGGCATAGAAAATGGAATTAATGTTGAATCATTGATGAAAATGGGACCTAAGGGTTGAAATGTTAATTATGGGAATTGACCTAATTACATTGTTTAATTAATTGGGATAATTAATTGAGAGGAATGAAGGAATGAAATGTTGATTGAATATCCATTGTGCATTATTTTCTGTTTAGAAATAATTGCTTTGGGCTATCGGTGGAGGATAGTCGTGATTGTTGTAGACAATGCATGTTGATTAGGCAAACTGAAACTAATCAATGAAATGTGTCATGGAACTTGACGGTTGATAGAATACATTAATTATATGTATTGAGTGATTGTATATAGAACCTTTGTGTTTGTATGCGTTATGAGTAGAGGAGGAGATAGGGGATGTACTCCGCGGTTTAGGGGAAGATAGGGGATGTACCTCTAAACCGGATAGGTATTGGGAGGAGATAGGGGATGAACTCCGTAGACAGAGCTCACATGCTTGTCTAGAGAAGTGAAGATAGAGCTCATATGCTTATCTTTGTGAAGTGTGGATACAGCTTGTATGCTTATCTGTGGATATTGTTGATATACATATCTGTTGTAGAATGTGGATACAGCTCGCATGCTTATCCGTGGATATTGATGATATACATATCTGTTGAGAATGTGGATATAGCTTTTATGCTTATCTGAATGTGAGATATAGTTTTTATACATATCTGTGGAAATGATGATAGAGCTAGCATGCTTATCTGTTGAAAAAGGGAAAATGAAAAGTAAATGGGACTTGTAAGTCGTTGACATAAATATGTAATTTATGTGATTGTATCAGTGTTGACCAACTATCAAATGCTAATGTTTTAGTCATTGTCCATGGTTGGTTTAGTGTATTTCTACTGGGCTGTGGCTCACCCTATATGGGAACATCATTTTCAGGTACAGGAAGCATGCCACCTCCAAGGACATAGCTGGGAGGCTAGTGGCGGGCATAGTTTTGTCGTTTTACTTTTGATGTATTATATGTAACTTCAAGCCAAGGGCTTAATGTGTAACGAGTTAGTACTCTTTGTTGTAACCAAGTGTTAACTTGGAAAGCTGTAAGCCCGTAGGGCATTTTGTTTTGATGTTAACATGTAATACTTATGTAATGAGATGCTAATGAATGATAGAAGGTGGTTAGTTTATCTATCAACGCTTGTCTTATTTGTTGGGTTTAATGTTATTATTTTGAGGTCGTTACACATATGGCCATTCATGGCTTAGCTTTCCTTACATTGATTTCTTATTCAATCCATTTCACATAACTTGTACACATGAATCACATACTCAGATTCGTCTTATATATTTTCCAGTGCAATTACTTATGTTGTTTCTTAGGTTATTAATCTTTAATAACTCATAATTCATGCATAAGAATGTCCAGAAAGAAATGGGAACGAAGATATGAACTTCAAACATTTTTTGAAACCATACTGAAAATGAGCTTATGGCTAGAGCCATCTTTTCGTCGCTAGAGCCATCGTTCTCTGGAGCCAACTTTTGCAGACTGTAAAGTACTAGAAGCTCGCAATGTTAGCTCGATCCACCACTTGGTTGCTCGAGCCATCTGTGAATTTTCTGGGTTTCAAAACATCAAATTTGAGTTCCAAAAATGCATTTTAACATTTCAAAAGCTTGCATGGCCAATCCAAACTCATAGAAACACTTTGATAATCATAAAAACATTTTAGAAAACTCAAATACAAGATCATTCACAAATCATTTGCTCAAAACCTCTTGAATTTTCCAAAATTGAGCTCAAAAACTCTTGCATGTAAGAAATTCCTTTTCAAAATATGAATTTAAATGGTAAAACATGATGGTTCAAACATGCAGGTGCCAAATAACTTGCAATAAAAATTTAGATGCTCAAAACCAAGTTGAACATAGCAAAACTCTTCATATTTATGCATGCATGTCTACACCCAAAAAAAAAAAAAAAATGCTTGCATGTAGAAATGTTTTCCAAATTCTTTTTCTTAACTTTCAAATCATGGAGATTAACTTCAAAACAACTCAATTCTTGAATGCATGTATAAATTAGTTTCAAAACTCAACTTAGACAACATATTCATGATCAAAAGCAAAGAATCATGACAAAATCATTCATGCATACAAGACTTCTTCATCTTCTTGGCATTCTTTAACTAAATACATGCAAATGATCTCATAAAATTCATGATTTAAACTCTAAATCATATAATCTTCAAGAATTATGGGTTAGATTCTCACCTAGAGTCTTTAATTAGCTAGATTCTTGCACAATCTTGATGAATTCAAGCAAATCTTTGAGGTTCTTTTTCAATTTCACACTTCCTCTCTCTAAAAGTAAGTTCACTCTCTCTCTAAAATGTCTCTCTCAGATTTTTACACTAAGGAATGAGGAGAATGAGCTCAATAATGAGCTTAAGCCTGCATATATATAGTTAGAGTGGTTTATTACAATAATTAGAATATTGGACTAATTAAACACAACTTAATTAATCATACTGAATCAATTTTTAATTAAAGTCACCAAATGGCTCTAAAAATACCAATTAGCTTATTCATGTGGACAATTTCAGTTTCTAACGTCATTTAGGCCATCAATTTTAAGTTCTAGATAGGAATCTCAACAGATAATTTTTGAATCAAACAGATACGTACAAATTAATCACATGGCTCATTTCACAATTAAAATTCATAATTAATTAATTATAATCATGATTTGTAGTTCGGGGTCATCATAGAAGTTGTGCCTTTGTCCTATGTGAATTTCAATTTGTCTGGAAGGCTATCATATCTTGGATAAGTGCAGTTATCAAATTTTTTTATTTATCGCGGTAGTAGGGAGTAGGGGGTAGAAAACGTCTGTGATCATGTTACCCATAACAATAATAAAGTGTTATGTGTTGTGCGGACTCAATTTCGTAATGTAAAGAGTGAATGGGCCTCATGGACGAACCATCGTGCTCCGAGAGATGAAAACTTGCATAATTAATGAATGGTGAGGCTATTTGACTGGGGATTTGGTTGAAAACCCCTCCGATAGTAAAGTCAGACCAAAGAGAAAGGTAGGGCAGATGAGTGTAAAGAGAGAGTGTAAAATGAATTCGAATCCCTTGTAAAGGGGTGGGGGTGAGGTTACCTTTTATATTGAATGCTTGATTTGCTCATCATGTTTCTCTCTGTGCCACCTGGCACTCAGCCGTTTAGCAATGTCACTTCTCATTGAAGGAAGGCAAAGACTCTATTGAGCGGTTCCTTTACTCGTGGGCACCATGCGCCCTTCACTCACATGGCATTGGTTGATCCATTAGAGATTAACTCATTTTAACTCACTTTAGAGTGAGTAGGAATCTTGGAGTTTAAGTCATTGACGTACCCGCTTCGGAGTGGGAATGGATGCTAGGGCTTGGCCCATGGTCTTGCCCACTTCGAAGTAAGGAAAGGACCAAGGCTGAGTCTCTAGCTCAGCCCCTTCTGAGTGAGGGAAGGAGCTTGGGCTACGCCCATGGCCTTGCCCACTTCGGAGTGAAGAAAAGGCCAAAACTCTTAACAAACTTTTTATATAATTTTTAAAAACATTATTGGTTAGCCCATTAAACCAATAATAACAAAAATTTTAATCATCCCATGATTTATGCTTCTTAGAAGGAAAAGAAAAAATTAAGAGAGCTCAAAAACTAATATAAAATTGTCAATTTTATGATTTTGATTAAGAAATACACATATAATAAAACTATTAATTCATCCATCCCATATAAATTAAAATTTGAAAATATTTATATGAAATTCCAAAATAAAATTATAATCACATCTAAATCATATGAAATTAAAAGAAAATTAAAAGATAAGTTTAGCATGAAATTTTATTCTTATTTAATTCAAAACTGTCTATTATTTCTATATACTATTAACGCATTTCAAAATTTGTTAATTTAAATTTATCCAAATATTGCATAATCTAAATCATATCTAATTCAAAATTTTAAAATATTTAGATGAGCCTTGTGGAATTCCAAACTAATTTTTAATTTTTTTTAATTAAAATATAATTTTAAAAAACACCATTGGTTAACGTTAAAATAATTAAGCCAAATCTAATTCGGAAATTTTTAAAAAATTTTTAATAATGTAATGATTTTTTTTCCACACTCTTACACTTCAGATTCAACTATTTGAATAAAAAAAATATGTATATTTTAAATTTTATAACATATGACATAATTTTATTAGAAGAACTATTTGATTATGTGTAAATTTTGAAATAAAAATATTTTTATCAATAAGGTTATACCATACAAATTGAGAATAAATCATGTTAATTTGTTAAATTATTTATTAGTAACTATCAAAGATTTATAAATTTATTAACAAATAAAAAACAAATCTATAATCACATAGTATACAAATATTTTTTTTATTTACAGTATAGATTATGCTTATTATAAGTCATGTAGTCATTTTAGCTCAAATTATCAAAAACTATAAATATTGAGGTTTATGTTTTGACCATTAGAATGGTCTGATACATTTTTGATAAACCACAAGGTAAAAAAAATGTAGGCCTATGGACTATCTTAGTTAAATTGTTTTATATAGAAATTTAGTTTATTTTATTTATTTAATATAGTAGTGTATTAGAATAGTTTTTAATATTGGGAACATTAAAAATATATTAAATAAAAATTAAAAATAATCTATAGTGTCCTGGTCAAATTCAGATAATGGCTTTAAGATCAATCAAATGTTAAATTGGTTCAGCCTCTTAAAACAAGATTTAGGCCTCGTTTGGGAACAGCCTTTTTTAGTGACTTTTTAACTTTTTGGTTAAAATGTGATGTAAAAAAATTAGTATGTTTGGGATGACTTTTTGGCTTTTTATGAAAAGATGTGCAAAAAATAGAGAGAAAATGGAATCTTTGACTTTTTGGTATGAATTGTTAGTTTTTTGATTTTTTAGTGACTTTTTGACTTTTTGACTAAAAAAGTCACTTGCCAAACGAGACCTTAATGTGATTAGTGTTGAAATGGTTGAAAAATTCTAGGTAAAATCAGAATTTTTTCCTATGTTTGGTCTATTTTTTAGGTAGGCCCCGTGTGTCGATTTTCGCGGGTCAAAGTGGTAACGCGTTCTATGCCGCGGTATGATTCACGTGATATATTTAGTTGCTCAAAACCATTACCGGGTGAATGGAAAATTGAAGCCAAAGTATGCTCCATGGAAATGGAGTTTTGGTGGAAATTCTTTAAGGTTTGACTAAGGCTTGTCCCACATTGATTTGGTGGGAAGTTTTGAATGGGTTTATAAGGCATGGGTTTGGTACTTGGGGTGTGCCCCAAGGGGTACCCAAGTGTTTTAGAGAGGGAGGTTATAGGCAAAATGAGCTAAACCCGTTGGACCCAAAAATCACCACACGTGCGCGCGCGCTGACGTCCAGTTGGTCGAGCGAGCTGGGCTTGGGTGCGGTGCATGGTGTGTGGTTGAGTTAGGCTTGTTCGGCCCAATACCTATCTTTTTGGGCAAAAAATATTTGAATTTAATTTTATTTTTGGTAAAATAAAATTTAGAATTCAAATTAATTCCGGAAATAAACTGGTCTGGTTTTACTGTACACGCAAACAGGGCCTTTCCTGTTTTTTATCTGTTTGAATTGTGAACCCAATAGATTCAAATCTGTTTGAATTCAAAACCAACAGGTTTCATACCTGTTCAAACAGGTTTGCCCCTGTTTAATTCAAAACTTGCAGCCACCAATACATCTATAAATAGGACAACCCTCATTTGATGTTTGACATTCAGAACATTCATAATTTTCGTCCTTAAGAGCTCTACAAATTTATTCTTCATTTTGTTGTATTATTTTCTTGTAAGAAAGAATGTAAACATTTAGTGTGTTCGTTAGGCAAATAATTTGTAGCGCTGCTATTGTTTGTAGTTGATCATTTCACCCTCAAAAATAGACATCCACATTCTGAAAGCACCGTGGAGAGGACGAATCTGTCTTAAGGACACAGTGTCAAACACTGGACTTGATCAGATATTTATTAGAAGAAATTAATCAAGTAAGTTGTTTAATTCATTATTCTGTTTTATTTGCTTATTAAATCAGATTTTAATTTTATTTTTGTAACAAAATAAATTTTGTTTTTATTTATTTATTTATATTTCTAGTTTGATTTTTGTAATCAAACAAATTCTCTTCTTTCCTTTATTTCTTTATATTTTTGTTGTTGTTTAGTACACAACAGAATTTAATCTATTTAAATACAGTGAAGATTGTCCAACAATTAGTCGATATGGTGAACTCATACGAAAGAGAGTGAGAAGATCAACAGGTTTAACTAAGGGCCGCTACAGCACCCTATTCTCCTCAGCATGGCATTATTCACCATACTACAACACCCTATTCTCCTCAGCAAAATGGAATTGCTGAAAGAAAGAATAGAACTCTTAAAGAAATGATGAATGCCATGTTACTAAGTTCAGGCTTACCACAGAACTTGTGGGGGGAAGCAATATTGTCTGCTAATTATGTTCTTAACAGAATACCCCACAAGAAAACCAACAGCACTCCTTATGAATTGTGGAAAGGTCGACCGCCTTCTTACAAATACTTAAAAGTGTGGGGGTGTTTGGCAAAAGTTGAAGTTCCTGTTCCTAAAAAGACTAAGATTGGACCAAAAAAGTAGATTGTGTGTTTATTGGTTATGCTCAGAATAGTAGTGCATATCGGTTTCTGACTTATAAATCAAAAATACCTGATATAAATGTGAACACTATTATAGAGTCAAGGAATGCTGTGTTTTTTGAACATGTCTTTCCTTACAAGAAAGGACAGGAATTAAGTTCACAGAAAAGAACTTATGATTGTACACAAAGTCAAGAGACTAATGACAATCAAACACAAGCGACTAGTAATGGTCTCGACCAACAGGATTTAACTAATGATGAACCAAGACGAAGTAATGGAGCGAGAACATTAAAATCCTTTGGTCTAGATTTTCTGACATACCTGTTAGAAAATGAATCTCAAAACTTTAAGAAAGCAATGATAAGTCCTGAAGCACCTTTGTGGAAAGAGGCTGTTAATAATGAAATTGAATCCATTATGCAAAATCATACTTGGGAATTGGTGGATCTTCCACTAGGTTCTAAACCTCTTGGATATAAGTGGATATTCAAGAGAAAAATGAAAGCATATGGTTCAATAGACAAGTATAAAGCAAGACTTATAGTAAAAGGTTACAGACAAAAGGAAGGTCTGGACTATTTTGACACATATTCCCCTGTGACAAGAATAACATCCATTCGCATGCTTATTTCTATAGCAGTGTTGTTTAATTTAGAGATACATCAAATGGATGTTAAGATAGCTTTCTTAAACGGTGATCTAAATGAAGGGATCTATATGGAGCAACCCGAAGGGTTTGTAGTGTCGGGGCAAGAAAAGAAAGTTTGTCGGCTTGTAAAATCTCTTTATGGATTAAAACAAGCACCTATGCAATGGCATTAAAAATTTGATCATGCAATGCTTACTAATGGGTTTAAGATAAACGAATGTGACAAATGTGTCTATGTTAAAAACACTGACCAAGGATATATCATAGTTTGTCTTTATGTGAATGACATACTTATCATCGGAAGCAGTCAAAACATGATCAAATCAACTA
Source organism: Camellia sinensis (assembly GCF_055761805.1). Classification (NCBI taxonomy): domain Eukaryota; kingdom Viridiplantae; phylum Streptophyta; class Magnoliopsida; order Ericales; family Theaceae; genus Camellia; species Camellia sinensis. Next base: position 112,898,756 of record NC_138975.1, read on the forward strand.
AGCAAATGCTTAACAAAAGATTTGATATGAAAGATATGGGGGTCGTAGATGTTATATTAGGAATAAAAATTACTAAAACATCTGACAGATATGCATTATCTCAATTTCATTATATTGAGAAAATTCTTAGTAAATTTATCAAGGATGATATGAATTTAGCTAGAACACCTGTAGACATCAATCTTTATTTATCGAAAAATAAAGGTGATGCAGTGTCTCAGTTAAAATACTCCCAAATCATTGGAAGCCTAATGTATCTAATGAATTTTACTCATCCGGATATAGCTTATGCTATCAGTAAATTGAGTAGGTACACTAGTAACCCCGGAGAAGACCATTGGAAGGCGATCATTCGAGTTCTTAGATATCTAAGATTTACTCGTGATCATGGTTTGAACTTTACTCGATAACCAGTAGTACTTGAAGGTTATTGTGATGCAAATTGGATATCGGATACTACATATTCAAAATCCACAAGTGGATATGTCTTTACTCTGGGAGGCGCTGCTGTTTCTTGGAAATCCACGAAACAAACATGCATTGCACGATCCACAATGGAATCTGAGTTCATTGCTTTAAACAAAGTAGGTGAAGAAGCAGAATGGCTTCGTCACTTCTTAGAAGACATTCCAATGTGGCCAAAACTTGTGCCAGCTATTTGCATTCATTGTGATAGTCAATCTGCAATAGGCAGGGCACAGAATCATATGTATAATGGTAAGACACGACATATTCGTCGTCGACATGACACCGTAAAGCAATTGTTGTCAAATGGAATAATCTCAATAGATTATATAAAATCTAAAGAGAATATTGCGGATCCATTAACAAAAGGTGTGACAAAAGAGCTAGTGTATAGTTCATCGAAGAGGATGGGATTAAAGTCTATTACATAAGAGTCGTCATAATGGTAACCCTACTTATATGACTGGAGATCCCAAGAACTAAATTCAAAGGGACAACTAAGTTATGTATGGCTCGCCAGAAATCACCAAGGGATTAAAATTCCATACTCATTCCTATGGTGAGAGTGATATCTGAAACATATGTTGTATGCAGGGGTATAAGGATAAGCTTTGCTTTTAACGATTACTTATATCTTGATTGAGGCATAAAATCAAGACAAGTATAAAGAGATACTCACAATAAAAATCACCTATATGAGTGTCGAACTAGGGCCGGTTCTATGAGAATGAAGAGGCTAAATTCTCTAGAAACACTCATGAAAATCAGGAGCGTTCAAGGCCAAAATGAATACAACAGTGAGAACCACGATGTGTTAGAAGATATTTTGTGTGAAATCTATTGTCTTGCCTTACACAAACGGCTGAACAATTCAAGGCATCGCGTCCATTGGTTAGCTAGTAAGTCTGATAAGTTATCACTAGGGAAGGTTCAAGGCCGAAAGCTACCTATCCTGGTGCAAGATATTTCAACTTATACTCTTTTGATAAAGTCTGCATATTGTTGCATTTCCGTTGTCATCAAATGTCATTCATGTGGGGGATTGTTGGAAATGGCTGAAAAATTCTGGGTAAAACCAGAATTTTTTCCTATGTTTGGTCTATTTTTTAGGTGGGCCCCATGCGTCGATTTTCGTGGGTCAAAGTGGTAACGCGTTCTATGCCGCGTTGTGATTCACGTGGTATATTTAGTTGCTCAAAACTATTACCGGGTGAATGGGAAATTGAAGCCAAAGTATGCTCCATGGAAATGGAGTTTTGGTGGAAATTCCTTAAGGTTTGAATAAGGCTTGTCCCATATTGATTTGGTGGGAAGTTTTGAATGGGTTTCTAAAGCATGTGTTTGGTACTTGGGGTGTACCCCAAGGGGTACCCAAGTGTTTTAGAGAGGGAGATTATGGGCAAAATGGGCTAGACCCATTGGATCCAAAAATCACCACATGCGCGTGCGCGCGCCGCCGTCCGGTCGGTCGGGCGGGCTGGGTTTAGGCGCGGATGCGTGGTGTGTGATTGGGTTGGGCTTGTTCGGCCCAATACCTATCTTTTTGGGCCAAAAACATTTGAATTTAATTTTATTTTTGGTAAAATAAAATCCAGAATTCAAATTAATTCCGGAAATAAACTAGTCTAGTTTTACTGTACACCCAAATAAGGCCCTTCCCGTTTTTTATCTGTTTGAATTGTGAACCCAACAGATTCAAATTTGTTTGAATTCCAAACCAACAACTTTCATACCTGTTCAAACAGGTTTGCACCTGTTTAATTCAAAACTTGCAACCACTAATACATCTATAAATAGGACAACCCTCATTTGAAGTTTGACATTCAGAACATTCATAATTTTCGTCCTTAAGAGCTCTGCAAATTTATTCTTCATTTTGTTGCATTATTTTCTTGTAAGAAAGAGTGTAAACACTTAGTGTGTTCGTTAGGCAAACAATTTGTGGTGCTGCTATTGTTTGTAGTTGATCATTTCATCCTCAAAGATAGACGTCCACATTCTGAAAGCACCGTGGAGAAGACGAATCTGTCTTAAGGACATAGTGTCAAACACTGGACTTGATCAGATATTTATTAAAAGAAATTAATCAAGTAAGTTGTTTAATTTATTATTCTGTTTTATTTGTTTATTAAATCAGATTTTAATTTTTTTTTTGTAACAAAATAAAATCTGTTTTTATTTATTTATTTCTATTTCTAGTTTGATTTTTGTAATCGGACAAATTCTCTCATTTCCTTTATTTCTTTATATTTTTGTTGTTGTTTAGTACACAACAGAATTTAATCTATTTAAATACAGTGAAAATTGTCCAACAATTAATCGATATGGTGAACTCATACGAAAGAGAGTGAGAAGATCAACAGGCTTAACTAAGGGCCGCTTCGAGTATTAGAGTTATTGGTGCGCTTTTATTTATTTTTATTATTATTATTTTTTATATTTTATATTTCATTATTCGATGTAATTTTTTATTTAAATTAATTTTGATTGATTAGATTTTACAAAATAGAAATATGATATAGTTAGTCCCATATAAGATGTCACATCATATAATATCAAAATATGATAATTCTAACATTAATTAATTTAAAAATATATAAAAATGTAAATTATCTAAATTCAATATTTTATATACAAATATAATTAGTGGTTTTAAGGGGTTTAGCAAAATGGTGGTGATAAGGCAAGGATAACTGACAAAAAGATGTTAAGATATTTAGTAAGAAAAATGTTAGATGATTGGGGTCATGAAAGTCGCAATATGGGTGAGAGAAGAAAATAAGAAAATGACCCAATGCGAGTTGCCAAAACTAGTAAGTGTGAAAATATCTAAAAATTATACTTGATATGTAAATATTGATTTCAAGAAAGACAAGAAGATAAGAGCCACTGGTAGTTCATTGTTCGTCATTTTCATTTCGTTATTCATTTTTTTGATTTAAACAAATTTTGCTAGATTGAGTTTCACAAAAATAATAATAATTATTATTATAATATGGAAAACTAAAAAAACCTAATTAGTAAAAAATAATTACAAAAAGTTCAATTTTATTATTTATCATAATTTTTACTAATTACATTATAGTTCATGTTATTGTTATTTAAAACATAAAATATAGCATATGCTAGGAGGGGGGAAAAAATCAAAAGCGAAATTGTGATAAAAATAATTATAAAATTTAATTAATTTATATTTTTTTACTATTTAATTTTAATTGTAAAAGTAATTATTAATTATTTATTTAAAACTATACATAGTACGAAGTATTACGATAATAACAAATAACATGAAAAATTATCTATAAAAACTTGCAAATTGAACAAAAAGATAAATAGGCATCCATTAGAAATCCAAATATCCAACTCATAAGAAATCGGAAAGAAAATTCAAAATTTAATATAACAAAAGGATTAACGAGATTTCATTACGAATATAAAAATGAGGGTGAATTATGTTAATGGTCCTTGTAACTTAGGATTTATGTCATTTTGGTTCCTAAACTTTTAATTGTGATATATTTGGCCTTAAATTTGAATCTCGTTCTAAATAAAGACAATTAAAGACACTGTTACTCCATTTTAAGGGTAAAGTTGTCAATTTGATAAAGAGCAATGTTACATTCTCCTAATTTTGGAGCTCTAATTGAATTTTAATGATGTGGCCAAAAAAAAAAACCAAAACATCACATCAAGGGGTGTGGCCCACTTTCTAGAGCTCCTTTAGAACTCTTATTTTAAAGCTCTCAAACATTTTTATTTGATAAAGTATAAACTAATTTGATAAAAATAAATGTCAAAAAATTATTTTCAGATTTTTATAAATTATTTATGCCTACCAAAAATGAAATTATATAAAAATAATAAATCTTTTATATTTTTATTATTTTTATTTTTTTATCAAATTAATTTTTAATATGTATTTAGATGATGATTATTTAATGAGTGGTTATTTTTGTTAATATTTTTTTATAGTTATAATGTAATAGATGGCTGTATTTATTGTTAACAGATTTTTTTTTTTTTATGGTTATCATGTAATGGATGGTTATAAGGTTTTAATGTGTAATTGATATGTTTAATATATGAAATGTTTCTAATTTTGCATTTTTTGATTTAATAAATTGGTTTAATAATAATATTAAAGTATCGCCACGTTTTACTTTTAAAAAAAATCAAACTAATTTACTGAAAATAAATATCAAAAAAAATTATTTTAAAAAATCATTTCTACCCTCGCAAAAGATAAAATTATATAAAAATGATGTGTTTTAAATTTTTTTCACCAATTTAATTTTTAATTTCTTAATTTTTTTTTTCTGAAAATAGATTCTAAAAATCAAAACAAACATAACTTTATAATCAAAAAAAATTCAGCATTATTCATCAAAAAAATGTCATTACATTTTAAACAACATATAAGTTAACTAATACAAAATAAGTTATATAACGATTTTGCTCTTAAAATAAACCATTTACAAAGAAAATATATTTGATTGTCTTTATTTTGAACAAAATTCTAAATTTAGGATTAAATATATGATAATTAAAAATTTAAAAATTAAAATTACATAAATCTCAAATTACAGAGAACTTTCCCAGCTTGCAATCAGACACATATTAGGACGTGTTTGGATGAGTAGCTTAATCATACTCGTATGTTCTGAGGTATATGGTCATAGTCCAAACAAGCCTTTCGGCTCAAATCTTGGGTCTCAACCCCAACCCCAATCCAAATCCAAATGGTCTGTGTGCGTAAAAAGCTCTTCGTTTCTTTCACCTAAATTAGATCCATGATAGTTGTTCAAATTTTTGTAACATAGGGAGTATGGGAGTCATTTTTGCTTTGAAGGTTTTTTTGGATTTGGATCTCCTTGGTATGGGTTTTTTTGATAGTACGGTTTTGGATATTCCACGAGTACGGGCAATGGCAATTGACATTGCGAAAATGCCGTTAATAAATAGGGCTAAAGGTGAAAGAGAAGGTATTGACCTTGACAAGTCCTTTTCATGTTTAATCTGCATTTCTTTTCTGAATTTTTCTTTTCCTTTTTCTACCTTCTTGTTCCTTTTTTCCCAAGATGATGTATGACCTTGACAGAGTTCTTATTGTCAACAACAGGTTTGGAGTGGAATCTGCACCTGCAATTGTATTTTTGAAAGAACATGGAATCAAACATGTTGTGTACCATGGTATGTCTCTCTTTTTATTTTGTTTCATAGTCTTTCTTGCTACTCTTTGTAACATAAATAATGTGTATGTACATAACAAGCTAACCAGCGCACATTACTGCAGGACCTGCCAACATTTTATGATTTGTAGATATAATGGAACAGAATAAAATTTTGTACTTTATCAAGTTTTATAATTAAGGCCTTGACACTATAACAAAATTTGCCCGGTCATATTACTTGAGTGAGTGCAACCATTGTGTAAATGGCTTGTTACAGTGATTCTAATGTGCAAGTAAACCTCATGTGATTGACAAGTGCAAATGTTTATGACTATGAAGTTTTTCCTTGGTACATGTTTTCCTATGTAGAAATCTTCCTTGATAATTTCCTTCACATGAATTGAATTGTACAAAACTTGTCAGGTTATGATTTTGTTTTCATTTGATAAGACGTTGTGTTGCAACCTTTTTTCCCTATTGTGTAAATTTGTGGTAGAATCTTTTGTCAAACGTGGCCCTCCTTATAAAGTAACCCTTTTTCTTTAGATTTTACGGGAGTATAAGCCTGCAGAGTGTCCATCATTTTTCCCACATAGTAGAATAAATGACTCAGTAATGCATCCTGCATCGTTGCTTTTTGTGAGGGATCATCTTTGTGTCTGCATTTGAGAGTCAATGGGAAATTGACTAGGTTGTGTTTATTGGTTCCAATGGGCTGTGCTATTATACAAATATTATTATAGATATCCTTTAGCTGATTTAGTTTACTTTTGTGATCTACTAAATGCTCGCAAGTTGTTCTATGTTGAGATTATGGTTATCATGGATGAGAGAATAGACAAAGCATTATTTGTTCCCATGAACCAAGGCATAAATACAACCTTTTTAATTTATTAAACTATAAAAACATGGAGGAAACACGATAAAAAAGGAAAGAGCAAAACATAGGATAGTCTCATCAAAATTTCCAATCCGCATTCTGACATAGGGTTGCCAAGGAGTCAGTCTTGTGTTTCTTAAATCCCTTTACATATATGTAAATTCTTGGCTTTAGTCAGAATATGTTAGCTTCCTTAAATAAAAAAAAAATAATAATAATGCCATGATATACCGTAAAAAAGTTTGAAAATGAATATACTAATTGTTAAAACAATGAGAAAGTCACAGATTTGTTAGCAGAAATATCGACATTTTCGGGTTGACTTAAAACATGTTCCGAGGGAGGGAGGGAGGGAGGACTAGTAAAAAAGGTAGAAATGTTTATGAACCTCAGTGCAAATATCAGGGTTTTTGATCCCCACTTGTGAATGTTTGAACCTTAACGTTGTGCATATTGTGTTGTATTTGAAAGTAGTGGTGTTACAAAATTTTTGAAGTTGGAGTGCATGAATTAAAAAGTGAGTGATTGTTTTAGTGATTCCTTTAATTAATTGGAGTTTGGCGATTGTTTTAGAGAATTCCTTGCTGGTCTTTTAGATGAATTAATTTTAGGTTAAGTTCAATATATATATATATATATATATATATTCTATTTTTAAAAAGGTGATAACCCTACACTGATTAAGATGGTTGTTATGTGCATCAAAGATTTGTAGATGAAACAGTAAGTAAAAGTGATATGATCACCATAAATGAAAACGTTAGGACGGGAAGATCTAAACTGACATGTGATGTTGTAGTAAAAAATGATTGAATTTATTAAATTTAATTGGTCATATAGCCTTTGACAGAGCGAAATAGAACAAAAGAATTCATGTAGCCAACTCCACTCAATTGGGACACAATGCTTAGTTTGGTTTGGTGGTTACCATTCCAGTCTTAGTGGCTAAGTGGTTGAAAAAGTTGTGAAGGAACTTTCTTTGGGGTGGGTTGGGGGGATATATTGAACCACTTGGTTGATTTGATATGGTTTGCTCCCTTATTTGAGTGGGTAGTTGGGGATTTGACGTCGTAAAATCTTCAATCAAGCTCTTTTGGGAAAGTGGTTATGGAGTTTTGTGTGTGAGCGAGACAGATTTTGGAGAAGGTTTATGTTGGCAAAATATGGGTGTAGGCGGGGAGTCCAGATTCTCTCCATACTCTCTCTCTCCTTATCTCCCTACCTGTAATAATAGAGATGCATATAATTCAATGGTCCAGATCTGGCTATTTTAAAAAATAAAGATATTAAGCAAGCCAGATCTAGACCATTGGATCATCTTAAGATGCATCTCCACCATTACAAGTAGGCTAGTAAGAAGAGAGAGTAAGGAGATGATCCTAATTCGTAGGCGGGGTGATTGGATGTCTTTGGAGGTTTTTGTGCATCGGTGTGGGCCTTTGAAAGGTTATTAGGAAGTGTCACGCCCTCAAAATAAACCCATTATACATATCATTGACATGCATTATTTAATGAAAACATTTTATTAATTCATTCATCAGAGTATTACTAAATAAAAGCATTACATGTAACATCGAATAAAATGCCCTACAGGCTTACATCTTTCCAAGCCAACACTTGGATACAAAAATATGAGTTCTAACTCAATACAAGAAAAGCCCTAGGCTTGAATGTTTACATGTACTAATAAATAAAGACAATTAACTAAAGATAGTCTTCTTCAAATCCAGAAGCCAAACCCTCCCAAGCTAAGTCCTTGGAGGTAGTTTATCACCTGAACCTGAAAATGATGTTCCCATAAAGGGTGAGCCACAGCCCAGTAGAAATATACTAAACCACATATAAGCAATGAATAAAGCAATAGCATTCAACAGATGGTTAACCAAGATAATCAATTACTTCATTTTACAGTCTCATGACACTATTGTCTAAGACACGTTTTACTTTCCAACTTTATCAACATGGCTCAGAACCTGGCCAAACTTACAACAATGAATTATATATATCATATTCACATTCTTCCAATATCAACAAACAAATGAGACTCAAGCTCAAATCAAAACACTTCATACTTCCAGATTGATACACATTTTAGTGCTGTATCAATAAAAACACTTCTATATAAATAAGCACACATAAAAGTGATGCTAATGGAGTCCATCCCCTATCTCCTCCCAAACAAAATCCGGTTTAGAGGTCCATCCCCTATCTTCCCCTAAACCGTGGAGTACATCCCCTATCTCCTCCCACACAAAAACAATGTATGCAAATGCAATGCTCAATCAATACACGTATTTTCTGTATCAATGCAATAGTCAAAATTAATGACTTAACCAATGTGATTAGTTTCAATTATTCCTAATCCACATGCAATGTCTACAACAATCACGACTATCCTCCACCGATAGCCCAAAACAGTTATTTCTAGACTGGAAATAAATATATCAACAATTCAATGGGCGAGTGATTTACATTATCCAACTACACCATTTAAGCAATAAATTTCCCAATTTCATGAATTTAACCAAATTCCCCAATCCCCTTAAATTAATTATACAAATTAATTAATTTAAACAACTAGGGTTTTCCCAAAATTATCAAAGTAACCCCAACTTATCAAAATACCAAAACTTAGAACAAAACTTATAAAATGGAGTAGGAAATCCCTACCTCGAAGAAAACAACCCAAAATGGAGAAGACAGAGATGAATACCCAAATACCAAAGTGCTCAAAATCACCAAATGTTCAGATTAAATGGAAGCCCTCGACTCATTCTATCTTTTTAATGAAGGATCTAGGGTAGAAACACACCCTAAGTAGATCAAATCTAAGAGAGAAGGTGAGTATGGAGAGAGAGAAGTCGAACCTAGGGTTTGGGATCAAAAAGAAGATGAAAAAGACTGATCAAAACCCGCTGCTGCGTATATAAACTGGACAGGCTCCCTCGAGCGAAGACTTGGTCGCTCGAGCGACCAGACACAGAAAATCTACGCTCGAGCCAAGGGAGCCTTGCTCGAGCCAACAACACAAAAGCTCGCTCGAGCGAAAGAAAACTCGATCGAGCGAAGAACTCAAACCCTCAGGTCTGCAATCAGACACACGCTCAAGCTAAGGAACTATCGCTCGAGCGAAGAACGAACTAACTCGCTCGAGCGAAGAAAATCTCGCTCGAGCCAAGAATGCAAAGCTACAGGTCCAAACCAGACGCAAACTCTCGCTCGAGCCACAAACTCCTCGCTTGAGCGAAGATCCAAAATTCTGGACAGCAACACTTGGTTTCTAAACCCAACCAACCTGAAACAAACCTGCCCAACACATCCTATAATTCCAAATGAGAAAATAAGGGACAACAACAACAACAATTATACAATGACAGAATCTACGAAACCTAAGTCCGAATACAATAAACAAATGGGAAAAGACCGGGGTCGCTATAGGAAGGTTGGGTATGTTTTTCACCATCATGTGAAGTTTGTGTTTTGGTGACATCTTTGCTGTAGAGAGGAGTTAAAGCTGGCCTATCTAGCACTTGACAGATAGCAATTGATAGATGGGTTGTTGTTAGTGATTATGTGAAGAGGGAGAGGGATCACATCTTTTGGGACATTTGGGCCTTATTTTTAGTCTTGTTTGATGTGGTTGGGGTCTTCCTTTCAAATGTTTGGGACCTTTTGCTTTCTTGGAGGGTAGCTAGAGTTGAAAAGAGAAAAAAGAGGTGATTGGCGGTTAGGACCTCCCATTTTATTCTGGAACATCTGGAGGGAGCTTAATAGAAGAAGTTTTGATAATCTGATTCGTCGTGGTCATATTTTAGTGAACTGGTGTTGTATGTGTTGTGGGTATGCGGGGATGGTGGATCACTAACTTGTTTGTTGTTTGGTTGCTTCACGTCTTTGGATGTTTATTGTTGCTATTTTCGATTTTCCTCGGGTTCAACCATGGTCAGTGATGGCAGTGTTACAAAGTTAGGCTGGGGGAAGGGTTGGGAAGAGATGTCAAAAGGCATGGAAGCTTGCTGGCCATTGTTTGATGTGGCTGTTTTGGTTGGAGCATAACAGGTGAGTTTTTTTGGGGGAGACGCGTTTGGTGACATGGTTGGAACAGTGTTTGTTCATTGTGTTGCATGGCTGTATATCGTTATCAGCAGACCCGGATGTGCTAACTTTTGTTGACTTTGTAGAGGACTTGATTCCGTAGTTGTTTTGTTTTACTCTAGTATATGTTTTTTGCTTGCTTTTGGTTTTATATTCTTTGCATCGTCTTGATGCTTTTTCAATAAAGTTTGCTTATTATCAAAAAAAAAAAAGAAAAGAAAAGAGTCTTAAGACTTCCATTTTTGTTTTAAAGAGTAAAATTCTAACCATCTTTTACAATTGGATCTTGAGGGGTGTTGAGCCTTCATTGAATCCTTTTTTGAATTTTGTTGAGAAATCTGAATATATTGATGTATAGGAGTTGTTTTTTATTTTTTTGGTTTTTATAGCGTAAAACATGGGCGACATCCTCTTGAGAGTATATGAATCTAGCTATGTTCTGGTGTCCTTGGACATAAAAGGTTTGATGAACTTGATAGTTCAGCACATGCAGGCACCTGATACCCATTTCCAAGTGCATGTAACATAGCTTTGAAGTTATATGAAGATATAACTATGTCTATATTCCTATGCCTATAATACATACATGTTGGGATATATTTACATATACATGTATAACACAACCCGGATTATACATTCTAAGATTTTGTGAATCTCTGTTCCTTATTTTTAGAGCTTCCACAATTGAGAAGTGTGACGTCCATAGAGCTAGGTTGTGATGCCTGTGGCTATTCTCGTGCTGGAAATGAAATAGCGATTTGGTACTGTGTTATTCTAGCAGGAAGATCAAGCCCAGAACTCAACAAAATGCATACAGTAGTTTGTTTGGCCTGCTTGTTACGTTAAATTAAATCCCTACTTGGTAGTTATTTCCTAGAAATGATTTAGCTACTTTGTTGGAAAATCATTGTCTAGTGATATCAGCTCATGTTTCTAAATTTTGAAGACAATTTTTCATAAATTAATATAGACAACTACCTAAGAAAGAATAAAAAAGGTAACTTAAAAAAAAAATAGTAGAGAAAGCGGTTAGAAAGAAAACACAGAGTGTGAAAGAACTTTATTTGTTGAATCCTGCCAAAGATCCTGATGTTCATTCGAAGTTATGACACAGAAAGTGTACTCATTCAAAATTTGACATTGAATATGACAGAAAGATTCATGTATGCAAATGCTAGTATATTCTTCTAATTTACTAAATGGAGTAAATTACTATGATAAAGACTATGCGCAGGATCCAAGAAGCACCGTCCACAGCTGATAAAGATCAGCTGTTATCGCTAGCAACTATTGCACTGAAGGAAAAGCGGTTGATATTTACGTGCCTTGATGGGGAAGCCCAACAAGTGTCACCTTTTGTTTGTCAGAAATGTCAATGTTTTCAAAGTTTAGTTATAGTTCAATTCACATTTGTCGTAGCGAATGGATTAATTAATTTGAGGGTCATGTATGTGATGTGTTTGGTACTTGGTAGCAATTTATTCTGAAATTTTATTCTCTGTCAAACTTAGTTGGGATCACTATTGGCATTGGAAGATTTTTGCCAAAGTACCAGTATCTTAATCCAAATGGTGGCCTAACTTGGAAAAGGTAGTCAGTGATTACTGTTGTTATAAATTTTGACAGTGTTATACTGCCATAAAATAATGTGAAATCATTTACATTATAAATCATTCAATCTAATAGCAGGATTAATTCTGAAACATAAAATGCTAAAACCACATGTGACCTTTGGCCATGCAAATGCAGGGTGACAAATCTAGAAATCCCCTAGATATTGATTTGTGATTATGTATCAATTTTAACCAGTAAATAGCAATCCCAATCAAACAATCAAAGACACATCAATACAACGATATTACCTTGAAAAACCACAATTGGAGTGCCTCCAATTGTGATAAAAAAAACCACGGGCAAAAGCCACAAAACAATCCACAAAGAAGACATAAAGGAATTACACAAGTGTACTCTCAATTACCAATCGAATCCACGCCCGAATCGAACTGACCCTTGTGTGCCTCTTCCAGCCCTGTCTTCACCTCGGAATTGTCTTGTCCAACGTTGAATCCACAACACCGATGTCGAATCATGACGATGAGCCACTCTGGAATCCACTAAAGTTTCAATCCCAAATTCCACGGAATCCACCGAAGAACAACTCTCTCTTTTGTATTGAATGAAACAAACAATCCTTTGATGTATACTTCTTAAACCACCAGTTAATACTCAAACAAACATCAAAGAAACTAGCAAAGAAGCTCCAGATATAAACCTTAATATCCAAGAAGAAAATCTGGAAGCCGTAACCTAAAATCGGAACAAACTGTAGATTTATAAAAACAGAACCGCGATCTCCGCTCGAGCACAGGAATGGCCACTCGAGTAGATTGACTAAAATGCGTGTTTCAGAACACGGATCTACGTTCGGGGGCAAGAAGTGCCGCTCGAGCGCAAAAACACAACTTCCAGTACTTTTGCAGACAGCTTAAACTTCTGGAACCAAGGATTCTCCGCTCGAGCTCAAGAATGGCCGCTCAATCGGTCAAGCAACTTTAACTACAATTTTACTTTTTGCTTCGGGGGCGCTGCCCCTCGACCTCGCCTGGGCACTGCCCTCTTATAGCGATCCCGGTTGTCCCTTTACTGTTCTGTTGTGTTCCGGACTCAGTTCCGTAAAGTTGCTAGTGGTATCTATCTTGTTGATGTCCTTAAATTCCCCTTGATTGAGTTTTAGGATGTTTTGGGCAGGTTTGTTATAGGTTGGTTAGGCCTTGGTTTCAATTCCTTGTTGTTCAGTTTTTAGGCGATCCGCTCGAGCGGGTCTTCTTGCGCTCGAGCGGGGATTGCACACCTCCAGTATTTCGTGTTCCTGCAAAACTTCTGCAAATGTGATTTTTACGCTCGGGCGGGTTTGTTTACGCTCGAGCGGTGGCGCTCGAGCGGGTAGTACTTTCTCGGTACAAGTTCTGGGATGTGGAAATCTACGCTCGAGCGAATTGGTTTTCGCGCTCGAGCGGAAGTGCTTTATCCTTGTGTCTTGGCGCTCGAGCGGGCCTTATTGCGCTCGAGCGTGGTCAGATTTTCGTTCTTGGCGCTCGAGCGTGGTGTTCTCTGCTCGAGCGGGTCATACGTATATGAGTTATCCGCTAGGTGATTTTAAATCACTTTTTGCTTTTCTTTCTCTCTCCTACTTTTTCTAAAACCATTTTTGAGAGCCTCTCTCTCTAGAAACTCCCTTCTCTCTAGGGTTTGATCTAGTTAGAGTGTCCTCCTTCTCTTCAGCCTTTGTAAAAGTTGTGTTGATCGTCGAGGGCGTCATTTTGATCCGAGAATCTTGATCTTTGGAGCACTTTGGTTTTGGTCTCTTCTCCATCCGAGCTCTAACTTCGAGGTAGGGATATCCTACTCCTCTTTATGAGCTTTGTCTTTAAATTTTAGTATTTTGAGATGTTGGGATTGGTTTGGTGATTTTGTGAAAGTTTGGGGGCCTTGGTGTAATTTTTGCAAAAGTTGGGGTTTTAGCTATATAAAAACCTAGATGCATGTTTGGCATGAAAAAGTGAAATTAATGTTAAGACATTAATGAAAATGGAACCTAAGGGTTGAAATGTTAATTATGGAAAATGCCCTAATTACATTGGTTAATTAATTTGCACAATTAATTATGAGAAATGAGGAATTGACTTGGAAAGGTATGGGATGAAAGGGTGCAGTTGGATTATTTATCGCTCACCTAGTTGAAATGTTGATTATATATCCATTGTTGCATTTATTTTCTGTATAGAAATAACTGCTTTGGGCTATCGGTGGAGGATAGTCTTAATTGTTGTAGACATTGCATGATGATTAGGCAAACTGAAACTAATCACTGGAATGGGTCATTGAGCATGGCGGGTGAAAGAATACATTAAATTTATGTATTGTGTGATGATGTGTATAATTATTGTTTATATGCATCGTGTTGTGTTGGAGAAGATAGGGGATGTACTCCACGGTTTAGGGGAAGATAGGGGATGGACCTCTAAACCGGATGTTGTTGGGAGGAGATAGGGAATGGACTCCATAGATAGAGCTCATGTGCTTATCTAATATTGTGCTGACAGAGCTCATATGCTTGTCATTGAAAGTGTGATAGTGCTTTTATGCATATCTGTGGAAGTGATGATATAGCTTGTATGCTTATCTGTTGGTGTGTGTGATATAGCTAGTATGCTTATCTATGATGAAATGGAAAAGTGCTTAATGTGAGTTATTGTCTCATATGAGTTGTTTGGCCAGGTTCTGAGCCAGGGTAATAAACTGAGAATTTGAAAAGAATTGGAAATGGATTGTAACATGGACTTGTATGTCATGAAACTGTAAAATGTGATAAAGGAAAGTATCAGTATTGGCCATCTATCAACTGCTAATCTTTTAGTCATTATTCATGTTTGGTTTAGTGTATTTCTACTGGGCTGTGGCTCACCCTATATGGGAATATCCTTTTCAGGTACAGGTAGCATGCCACCTCCAAGGACTTAGCTTGGGAGGCTAGAGGCGGACACACTTTTGTTGTCTTATTTCTTTTGATGTGTTTCATGTAAATTCAAGCCAAGGGCTTAACATGTAATTGAGTTAGTACTCTCTTTTGTAACCAAGTGTTAACTTGGAAAGTTGTAAGCCCGTAGGGCATTTGCTTTTGTTGTTAACATGTAATACTTTTGTAATGAAGTACTCTGATGAATAGGAAAATGTGAAGCTTTGTATATCAATGCATGTCTATATTAATGGGTTTAATGTTGTTATTTTGAGGGCGTTACAACTTGGTATCAGAGCGTACCGGGTTCGAATACTTCGGGTACGTGGGAAGTGATTAGGATCACAATGGGTTTGTCTCGCTTGATAGAGACTTAGATGTAGTGTCATGTGCTATGTGCTTATTTGATAACATGCTTATGTGACTATGTGGGTATGGGATTTAGTTTTTAGGATGTTGATTGGATCCTTGGGTTTCTGTGAGTCTTGTTGGAAAGGCACTTGATCAATGCTGTTTCTAACTGGAACTCTAGTAACGCCTCGGGACTATCATTATCCGGAAATGAAATTCGTAAGTGCTTATGTGTTTATGTGCTTACGTGGAGTGAATTACAGTTGTCCATGCATTAAGACGTGAGTGTTTAGTTTTGGCACATTTGTGAATGTGCTAACGTTCTGTGTTACCTTTATTAGGATGTCAGGGCAAGGAAGAGGTGCTAGGCGTGGTAGGCCTGCGAGACAGGAAGCACCTTTACCGGATGATATTCCGGCAGTGCAGGAGGGAGTTGGTCAGGCCAATGTGGCCGAGCCAGCGGGTCAGCAGGCTATGAGTGCCTTGGCACGAGAGATAGCAGGAGCTTTGGGTATTCTCAGAGCTGGGAATCAGGCAGCTGAGGCAGGGCCTTCTTTCTTGAAGAGGGAGTTCTTCCGGTCTAATCCGGACGAGTTTGTTGGGGATCCGAAGGAACCACTGAAGGCTGACGAGTGGTTAGAACAAATGAGTAAGACGTTCGAGATGCTTGGCATCGAGGACGGAGCTTGAAAATGACCTTGGCATTTTTCCAGCTGAAGGGAGATGCGGGTCAATGGTGGAAATACGAGAAGGCTCGTGTTGGTGGTACATGGGAGGCGTTTGTAAATGCTTTCCAGGAGAGGTTCTTATCTACAGTGGCTAGGGAGAAGTTGAGGGACCAGTTTAGCCGGCTTAATCAGCAGGGTATGTCTGTGGCAGAGTTTGAGGCCACCTTCACTAGTTTGTCCATCTTCGCACCTGAGTTGGTGGCGTCTGAAGAACGCCGTTGCTATGAGTTTGAGCGGAAGTTGAGGCGGGCCCTCAAGTTGAGGGTTAGTGGGTCTTACATCCGAGAGTATAGACATTTAGTGGATGTTGCAGCTCATATGGAGCTTATGATGCAGGAGGAAGACGAGGAGAAACATAGAGGCTGCAAGCGGGGCCAGGAGGGTCAGGGTGATGGCAGGAGACAGAGGGGTTATAACCCTCAGCAGTCTCACGGTGGAGTTGCTAGATCGACCTTTCCGGTGTCGAGTGCAGGCTTGGGGAGAGGTAGTCAGGGAGGCTTGGCTTGTTTTGCGTGTGGCCAGCTGGGTCACAAGTCTTCAGTTTGCCCGCAGAAGGGAGGGAGTCAGCGAGCTGCTTCTTCATCAGCTAGACCTCAGGGCCAGAGTCAAGGCAGGGGCAAGCCTTTGTCTTGCTATCAGTGTGGTCAGCCTGGGCACCTAAAGAGGTATTGTCCACAGTTGAGTGCTACCTCAGGAGCGTCTGGTTCTAGGCAGACGCAGAGTTATCAGCCAGCTCAGTCTGTGCAGGCCTCGAGGGCCAATCCGGGGGCATCGTCTTCCCAGTCAGTACAGCAGTCGTATGCTCCGAGGGGTGAGCAGGTGGATCAGGGGCCTACAGGGCGCGTGTATGCTGTTACCGCGTAGGATCTAGTACCGGCTCCATCAGTAGTGAGAGGTACTTTTTTGTTTTGCAATTCGGTTGCTAGTGTGTTGATTGACACGGGTGCATCTCATTCTTTTGTATCTGCTGCATTTGCATCTGTTTTGGAATTGGAGTTGGCACAGTTAGCATCTCCCATTTGTGTAGTGTCGCCTATTGGTGGTGAGTTGATCTTGAGACAAGGTGTTAGAGGTTGTGATATAGAGGTCGCCGACCATAGGCTTCCTTTTCCCTTTGTAGTTATGCCCATGAAGGGTTTTGATGTTATTTTGGGTATGGATTGGCTATCGTCATACCAGGCTGTTATTGATTGCTACCGCCAGAGGGTTACGTTATGTACCTTGAGCGGGGAGTGGTTCCATTTCTTGGGAGACTGGGTTGGTAGTGTTTTGCCACCGAGGTATGATTCGCG
This sequence comes from Camellia sinensis, assembly GCF_055761805.1. Classification (NCBI taxonomy): domain Eukaryota; kingdom Viridiplantae; phylum Streptophyta; class Magnoliopsida; order Ericales; family Theaceae; genus Camellia; species Camellia sinensis. The sequence goes on from NC_138975.1 coordinate 112,916,254, forward strand.
AGGGCAGAGTGAGCTTAGTGGTCTACTTGCCAGCTTTGAGAATGGTGAGTGTGGTGAGACCCAGCTTGTGTTGCCAATGGTGGTTTGTGAGTATTCGGATGTCTTTCCCGAAGACCTGGTCAGTTTGCCACCTCACCGAGAGATAGAGTTCTCTATTGATCTAGTGCCCGGCATGGCGCCAATTTCTATGGCACCTTACCGTTTTGCTCCAGCAGAGTTGGTTGAGTTGAAAGTTCAGCTCCAGGAATTGCTAGATAGGGGTTTTGTTCGCCCTAGTGTTTCGCCGTGGGGAGCACCGGCCCTCTTTACTAAAAAGAAAGATGGTGCCTTGAGATTGTGTATCGACTACCGGAAGTTGAATCGGGCTACGGTCACGAATAAGTACCCTATGCCCCGTATAGATGATTTGCTTGACCAGTTGAAGGGTTCCCGTTGTTTCTCTAAGATAGACTTGAGATCGGGTTACCACCAGTTGAGGGTCAGGGAGGAGGATATTCCTAAGACGGCATTCCATAGGCGGTACGGCCATTATGAGTTTTTGGTGATGCCATTCGGGCTTACCAATGCACCGGCAGTCTTTATGGACTTGATGAACCGAATCTTCCGGGAATTCTTAGATCGATTTGTAGTCGTTTTCGTGGACGACATCCTGATTTATTCACCTTCAGATGAGGAGCACAAGGAACACTTGAGAGTGGTGCTTGAGTTGCTTAGAGCCCATAGGCTGTATGCCAAGTTTGGGAAGTGTGAGTTCTGGCTGAGGGAAGTCAAATTCTTAGGCCATGTGGTATCCGGGGAAGGGGTGTCCGTTGATGCATCCAAGGTTGAGGCAGTGCAAGATTGGGCACAGCCTAAGAGTGTGTTTGAGATCCGCAGTTTTCTGGGATTAGCTGGGTATTACAGTCGGTTTGTGAAAGAATTCTCCAGGCTAGCTTCGCCGTTGACTAAATTGACTCGGAAGGGAGTCAAATTTGTATGGAGTGAGACTTGTGAAAAGTCGTTCCAAGAACTGAAGGTTAGATTGACCACCACTCCGGTTTTGATTATTCCGGAGAGAGGGTTGGGTTACGCGGTTTATTGTGATGCCTCACGAGAGGGTTTGGGTTGTGTATTGATGCAGGAGGGGAAAGTGGTAGCTTATGGCTCACGTCAGTTGAAAATTCACGAGAAGAATTACCCTACACACGACCTAGAGTTAGCAGCAGTGATTTTTGCCTTGAAGATTTGGAGGCACTACCTTTATGGTGAGAGGTTCGAGGTGTTCTCGGACCACAAGAGTTTGAAGTATCTGTTTACATAGAGAGACTTGAATTTGAGGCAGAGGAGATGGATGGAGTTCATTGAGGACTATGATTTCGAGTTGCACTATCATCCGGGGAAGGCCAATGTTGTGGCCGATGCCCTTAGTAGGAAATCCATTAGTGATGTAGCTTGTATAGCCATCCGGGAATGGGGGATGTTGGGTGCACTTGGCGAGTTTGATTTGCATTTGGGCGAATCTGTTGAGGCTGCGGCCTTGTTTTCTGTTGTTGCGCAGCCTACACTTGTGACTAGAGTGTTAGAGGCACAGAGAGGTGACCTTGAGGTAGAGTCCTTCCGAGAGAAGATCTCTAGTGGGAAAGTTGAGAAGGGTTTGACGGTGTATCCCGACTTGAGTGTGAGATACCGAGACCGTCTGTTTGTGCCGGAGTCTTGCCGAGAGGAAGTACTCCGAGAGTTCCATCATTCACGTCTTGCGGTGCATCCCGTAGGTACTAAGATGTATCGGGATTTGGGTCGCCAGTTTTGGTGGCGGGGTATGAAGAGAGATGTGGCTGTTTTCGTATCGAGGTGCCTTACTTGCCAGCAAGTGAAGGCCGAGCATCAGAGGCCAGCGAGTTTGTTACAACCCTTGCCTATTGCCGAGTGGAAGTGGGAGCATGTCACTATGGACTTCGTTGTAGGTCTTCCGAGGACTCAGCGGGGTAGTGATACTATTTGGGTGGTTATAGATCGGTTGACTAAGTCGGCGCACTTCATTCCCATGCGTGTGAGAGATTCGGTAGATCATCTCGCAGACTTGTATATTCGGGACATAGTGGGATTGCACGGGGTCCTAGTGATGATCGTCTCAGATAGAGATCCTCGTTTTACTGCTAGGTTGTGGCAGAGTTTGCAGAGTGCCTTGGGCACTAAGTTGACCTTTAGTACGGCTTATCATCCTCAGACTGACGGGCAGTCCGAGCGCACTATTCAGATCCTTGAGGATATGCTTCGGGGTTGTGTCCTTGACTTTAGTGGGACGTGGGAGAGGCACTTACCATTGGTGGAGTTTGCCTACAACAACAGTTTCCAGTCTAGTATCGGTATGGCACCGTTTGAGGCCTTGTATGGCCGACCGTGTAGGTCTCCAGTTTGTTGGGCCGAGGTGGGTGATGCACCTTTGTTGGGTCTGGAGTTGGTTAGAGAGACGACGGAGAAAGTTGAGCTTATCCGTAGGAGGCTTGTTACAGCCCAGAGTCGCCAAAAGAGTTATGCCGACCGTAGGAGGAGACCTTTGGCATTTGAGATAGGTGATCATGTCTTCTTGAAGATATCACCTAGGCGAGGTTTGATGAGGTTTGGGAAGAGTGGGAATTTATCCCCTCGATTTATTGGGCCTTTTGAGATCCTTGAGAGGATTGGCGAGGTCGCTTATCGTTTAGCCTTGCCGCCGCAGTTGTTCGGAGTATATGACGTGTTTCATGTGAGTATGCTTCGGAAGTATGAGTCGGATCTGTCTCATGTGTTAGATTGGACCGACTTAGAGGTAGATGAGGATGCCTCGTATGAGGAGAGACCGGTTCGGGTCTTGGATAGGCGGGATCAAATCCTGCGTGGGAAGACCATCCCTTTGGTAAAGGTCTTGTGGAAACATCACGGAGTGGAGGAAGCCACTTGGGAACGTGAGTTGGAGGTCCGTGAGAAATATTTGGACTTGTTTGTTGATGAGTAATCTTGTATTTAAATTTTGTAATGTTGTTGAACTTAAGAGCTTTATATATGTCTTAAGTTGTAAAACATTGGTAATGTTTTGGTTTAACGGAAGTATGTTGTAGAACTTGCCTTGGTATGGGAGTTGGTTATGATATTGTATGCTGGCTGTATTGTAGAATTGGAGTTATATCATGTATATTGATTATGATATGAACTGTGAACCATATATGTTGGAAATGGTTGGAAATGGAAGAGAATTGCATGATTAATAATGCACTTGTAATATACGTTGGGAAATGCCTCTTGAAAAGAGATGGGACTGACTGGTAATGGGTCGGATTGTTTAATATTGTATTCTAAGATTGTTGAGATTGGAGAAAACCTGTTTTTGAAAAACTTGTGTTTAATTTCGGGGACGAAATTCTTTAAGGGGGGAAGGTTATAGCGATCCCGGTTGTCCCTTTACTGTTCTGTTGTGTTCCGGACTCGGTTCTGTGAAGTTGGTAGTGGTATCTATCTTGTTGATGTCCTTAAATTCCCCTTGATTGAGTTTTAGGATGTTTTGGGCAGGTTTGTTACAAGTTGGTTAGGCCTTGGTTTCAATTCCTTGTTGTTCAGTTTTTAGGCGATCCGCTCGAGCGGGTCTTCTTGCGCTCGAACGGGGATTGCACACCTCCAGTATTTCGTGTTCCTGCAAAAATTCTGCAGATGTGATTTTTACGCTCGAGCGGGTTTGTTTACGCTCGAGCGGTGGCACTCGAGCGGGTTTGGTGGCGCTCTAGCGGGTAGTACTTTCTCGGTACAAGTTCTGGGAGGTGAAAATCTACGCTCGAGCGAACTGGTTTTCGCGCTCGAGCGGAAGTGCTTTATCCTTGTGTCTTGGCGCTCGAGCGGGCCTTATTGCGCTCGAGTGTGTTCAGATTTTCGTTCTTGGTGCTCGAGCGTGGTGTTCTCCGCTCGAGCGGGTCATATGTATATGAGTTATCCGCTGGGTGATTTTAAATCACTTTTTGCTTTTCTTTCTCTCTCCTACTTTTTCTAAAACCATTTTTGAGAGCCTCTCTCTCTAGAAACTCCCTTCTCTCTAGGGTTTGATCTAGTTAGAGTGTCCTCCTTCTCTTCGGCCTTTGTAAAAGTTGTGTTGATCGTCGAGGGCGTCATTTTGATCCGAGAATCTTGATCTTTGGAGCACTTTGGTTTTGGTCTCTTCTCCATCCGAGCTCTAACTTCGAGGTAGGGATACCCTACTCCTCTTTATGAGCTTTGTCTTTAAATTTTAGTATTTTGAGATGTTGGGATTGGTTTGGTGATTTTGTGAAAGTTTGGGGGCCTTGGTGTAATTTTTGCAAAAGTTGGGGTTTTAGCTATATAAAAACCTAGATGCATGTTTGGCATGAAAAAGTGAAATTAATGTTAAGACATTAATGAAAATGGAACCTAAGGGTTGAAATGTTAATTATGGAAAATGCCCTAATTACATTGGTTAATTAATTTGCACAATTAATTATGAGAAATGAGGAATTGACTTGGAAAGGTATGGGATGAAAGGGTGTAGTTGGATTATTTATCGCTCACCTAGTTGAAATGTTGATTATATATCCATTGTTGCATTTATTTTCTGTATAGAAATAACTGCTTTGGGCTATCGGTGGAGGATAGTCTTGATTGTTGTAGACAATGCATGATGATTAGGCAAACTGAAACTAATCATTGGAATGGGTCATTGAGCATGACGGTTGAAAGAATACATTAAATTTATGTATTGTGTGATGATGTGTATAATTATTGTTTATATGCATTGTGTTGTGTTGGAGAAGATAGGGGATGTACTCCACGGTTTAGGGGAAGATAGGGGATGGACCTCTAAACCGGATGTTGTTGGGAGGAGATAGGGGATGGACTCCATAGATAGAGCTCATGTGCTTATCTAATAATGTGCTGACAGAACTCATATGCTTGTCATTGGAGGTGTGATAGTGCTTTTATGCATATCTGTGGAAGTGATGATATAGCTTGTATGCTTATCTGTTGGTGTGTGTGATACAGCTAGTATGCTTATCTATGATGAAATGGGATAGTGCTTAATGTGAGTTATTGTCTCATATGAGTTGTTTGGCCAGGTTCTGAGCCAGGGTTATAAACTGAGAATTTGAAAAGAATTGGAAATGGATTGTAACATGGACTTGTATGTCATGAAACTGTAAAATGTGATAAAGGAAAGTATCAGTATTGGCCATCTATCAACTGCTAATCTTTTAGTCATTATTCATGTTTGGTTTAGTGTATTTCTACTGGGCTGTGGCTCACCCTATATGGGAATATCATTTTCAGGTACAGGTAGCATGCCACCTCCAAGGACTTAGCTTGGGAGGCTAGAGGCGGACACACTTTTGTTGTCTTATTTCTTTTGATGTATTTCATGTAAATTCAAGCCAAGGGCTTAACATGTAATTGAGTTAATACTCTCTTTTGTAACCAAGTGTTAACTTGGAAAGCTATAAGCCCGTAGGGCATTTGCTTTTGTTGTTAACATGTAATACTTTTGTAATGAAGTACTCTGATGAATAGGAAAATGTGAAGCTTTGTATATCAATGCATGTCTATATTAATGGGTTTAATGTTGTTATTTTGAGGGCGTTACACCTCTCGACCCCCGCAAGTTAATCGGGCAGCTCAATCCCTGACAGAGTCAGTGAAGTGGCAAACCTGAAAGAATTCACAACACAAAACTCCTCTGCAAGACACAATTCGGATTGGATTCGTATCTAAACACTCATAGTCTCACTGAAATTAAAGATCGAATAAAATTACAACTGAAAGGAGTTTTATTAAACGAGATTGCCTAGAATAAAACCTAACACAGGGTATCAAAAAACATGGTCATAACTTCCTTATGCGCTATACTCGTGATGTAAGCAGCTGAGAATTTCTACTTAAAACTTTTGGAAGTGTCCAAGAATCCCATTGCATTCATAAACCTTTTGAGATATGAATATGGTTTTTTGAGAAGATTAGAGAGGCCTGTCACTGATTTGGAATTTTAAGATGTAATTCTCATTTTTATGACTCTTCTTTTTCTTTTTCTTTAATTTTTTTTTTAAAAAAATTCAATTACTTTTTAATAATCTTTCAAAATATGCATTATTAATCTTAGAAAGTTAATGTATGATTCGAGCCACAAATCCTACAATATGTCATGTTTATATAGATATATTGTGTATTTAAAAGATGTATTGAGGCTCATTTCGAGGCGAGGCTAAGGTAAAATGCATTGAGGTTTTTTTTTTTATAATTTTTGGGCGAAACTCTCAAAAGACTTGCACATCACAGTTTGCGACCTGTAACTCATGTGCACCTTGTACTTGTTTTGCACATAAATAAGAGGAGCTGTGTTACATGGATTGTTCTATTTCTCCCATAGTACCCATGGCCACTGGATATGGCATGGGTAAGGGTGTGGGATATTTGTCCGACACTCGTACACAATTTAAACACTTAAATCCTTTAATTTGTGAGAATACATGAAGAAAAAACTGACATTTGTCAGTAAGGCAATATTTTTAGCCTCTCACATGAATTAGATACAGAAATTTCATATATTTTCTATATCCTATTTAATTTCTACTATATTTCTACACAATTTACAACATCTCATCCGAGAGTATCATATAATATGCAATATATATGTGCACATGACGTGTTCTCGTACCCATGTCCAATTTTGGATATGTATCCCAAGATTTAAATTTATGAAGGTCTGACACTTGGATACACAACCGCACCCGATACTTGTACCTGAGTCTATGTAACAATACGTATATGGGGAGCTTGTCTTGGGTTGTTATTGAGCTTATTATAATACCTTTTTTTTTTTTTTTTTTTTTTTTGATGATCTAATACCTAGTTTAAATTTAAACATAAAAAATAAGAATCTCTTTTGTAAAAATCATATTCCGGGGAAAAAACCAAGAAAAAAAATATAAGGTTAAGACTCATGTAAGAAGTTCAATAATTGAAACTAAGAATGTCAAGTTCATCTCGATGAGGGCAAGTTTCCTATTCTGTAATGAAATGTTCAACAACACCTTGAACAGAAAAGTATTTATACATTCATATTTAATTTTAAATAACTTCTTCTCACTAAAGATAAAATTTGAAATTTGAAGTGCTTGTGTGTTGATTCTTGGTCATTTTAAAAACTTATGCATTCACATTTACAAGCTTTGGTAGATACATATTTAGCCATGGCCTCTCTAGTGCAAAGCATGTACACCTCAATTGTTTGGTGTATTAGATTATGTTCTCCATGTGAGGCATGGCCAATTAAAAGTATTCATCATTCATTGTTATCCTATTTGAGTTCAAACCAACTTTTGGAACTCAATATTGTTTTTGAGTTTTTTATTTTGTTTTATTGTCTATAGTGAATTTTTTTTCTTCATATTTTAGTTTTTAATTTTTTAATTTTTTTAGATTTGCCTAATTTTAGATGCACTTAAAATTTAAAATATTTATAAAAAAATCTGGAAAAAGTTGATTGAAGACAATTTCAGATTTTTTTACAAATATTTTATCTTTTAAGTGTATCTAGATTAGACGCATCTAAAAGGTTTTAAAAAAAAAAAAGACTAGAATATGAAAAAAGATCACCAGAGAGCACCCCTCCGCCCAAAAAAAATTGAAAAACAAAAAAACTCAAAAGCAATTCATAAACTAAACCAAAGAAGGTCAAAGTTTTTCATTATGATTCATGGTCATTTTAAAAACTTTGGAGGTTATCTTTCACAAAAAATTTTGGCTGCCCAAGTGAATTTGTTTCTTGTCAACTTTTATGGCTGCCTGCCGTTTCAAATTCTTAAAATAGACACCGCTCATCAGACATGGTTCTTGGTTCTCAAAATGCTTTCTCTGATGTCGCTTTCTGCGTTTGACATCTGGCACTGCAAAAAAACAAGCATCAGTTTAAAGGCTAAAGGCATTGCTGACACAAGAAACCAGGTCCGCCCAGGAGGGGGATATATATGAGGATTGGCAATAGATAAATTTTGAGTTCAGTAAATATAATAAAGTAACAAAATTTTTTAAAATGTGTATATAAAAGGAAAAACCTGGATATTGTTGATTATGCTGCTCTTTTGATGAGCTAGAACCAGATGCATTTGATGACCCAGGACTTACTTTTGAAATGGTTTTCTGGGAAGCAAAAGCAACACGTACAATATAAATATAAAGCTTGAAGTACAGGATAGAACATGTAAACAATCGCTAACTATCTATTTAGATAAAATAAATAAAAAAGTAATCAATTTGTGCTACTAATTTTATATCTCAAATGAGCAGAGTATATACACTTATCAGCATGACATCAAAATATTGAAAAGCACAATATAATGGTTTAGGAATTTTGAATTCATCTCTCTCTCTCTCTCTCTCTCTCTCTCTCTCTCTCCCTCTCTCTCTCATCCAGTTTCATCACTTGAGGTTTCTATTTAGAACACCCTCCACAAATTTGATTCTCTCAAGGATTCCTTGAAGATGTTCTACACAATACTTGGCCAATTAAAAATCTGAATGGCATATAACAAAATTTGTGTGTGTGTGTGTGTGTGTGTGAGGGAGAGAGAAATTTTATACAAATTTTCAAAAGGAGAAAGAACTTACCCCCAATTGTACAATACACGGGGTGACATTTATGCATGTTCTTGGATCCACCATGCAATCAATAAAACTCATCATAGTCAAATTTTTGAAAAGAAAAAAAATAATATGCCCACCAATTTCATTCAGCTCAGAAAACAGAGATGCAGGGGAGAATTCCTTTCCATTGACTGAAACAGGAAGCCCTGAAACCATCCCAATTTGTACATATCTACATGGAGGGGGAAAAACAAAGAAGCAAATGCATAAATCAAGATTTGACTAAATTAAAGGAATTGAAATGCACATCAAACAAGCAAACTTACTCAGGTTGGTTGGGTGCATCTTCTGGCCCAATAGTCATCATGTACATATCCTTGTTTGGCTCCTTTGCTGGATCTTCCAGGATGTCTCCCTTCATTGCCACACCACGGCATGCACACACATGTGAGAGAGACAAATTAATTTACAACAATATGTAGGATCTAAAATTCGTCTTCTAAGGGAACAATTCTAAAAAGCTCAAATTAACTAGTCCCAGAAGTTTGACTGGGAAACGCATAGTAGACATCAAGCACTTATGAAAATTAAGCATTTAATTCCAGATCATAAAAGACGCTGTTGATCATACTGACACATCAATTTGAATACCTTTTTATATTTTTAATTTAAAATAAGACTAGATAGACTCCAATTTGTTTCCCTTCATTTACAATTCCAAATGAAGCCATTTTAAAGGTTATAAACTGCACACTATTGACAATAGAAAATTAAGAGATTCATAGTGACAATCAAGAAACATAAAGGCACAATCAGTCTTAGCACATGTCCTTATAAAGCAACTTGCAGACTTTACTCCAAATAATTGTGAGTCACAAAACTATGTGCCCAAATGCAAGATAAACTGTAACTGAGTACAACAAAAACAAAAAATGAGAAGTTTGAATCTGTAGCACCCATCAAATTATAGGAAAAACTACCAAACATTTTTTTTTTTTTTAGTTTCAATCTTTCAAAATGAGAAGTTGCAAAAAGGTCAATTTATAGTATCAGCTAAATCATAATAATGAGAAGGTCAACTTCCAAGACTACTAGTACTGACCAATATCTAATTGCCATTTTTGTTGGACAGCAAAAGAACAGCTTTTGTCTATTGCAGTCAAGTCGAGTGCAAGTGCTTCTCGTAACATGATGTCTCTACGTATATCATATGTTCCACTTAGTATATATATATATAAAATACAGTGTAATGCCATACTCTGATTTGCTTGTGCCATGAAAAAAAGGTTCAATAAAATGCCAAGGGGAAATTAATGGGATTGACTATATTTTTGATGCACTCGATTAACTATACAGAGTAATGAAACCCATCTCCTTCAGTAATGCCTCTGTTCTCCAAATAATATTAGGACTGGAAACAAAGTACAAAATATAAAGATCAATTTAACTACGTGGCAACAGTCACTATAGCAGCCATCAAAATATGTTCTCAATTGGCTCGGTGCAAACACAAGCTTCTGGAAATTGTAAAGGAAGTTGGAGAAGCATACCAGATCGGCAACATTGCCAACACATTCTCCCTTCGCAGTAGCATCCCCAATGTTTTCACCTTTGGGAAAGGCTTTGTATATTGGAGTGCGAGTCGAGGTTGATGTGACAGCACCAACATTCTGCAAGTGAAACAATATGAAAGTAAAGCAATAAAGCTAATTCATCACATAGATTACCCGGAATTTATAAAATGGGAAGAAAATGAGAGACAGAGAAGGGTTGACCCTTGGCCACATTGGTAGCACAAGCTAAAGGCAGAAAAAGGTGTGGCACAGCTGTAGTTGCCAACTCTACCCCAGCACCCAACTCCATTAGAAGATCACCCACAAAACGAAGCTGAAGGGAATCATGATTTTGAGCAAAGATTACTTGTTAGAAATCAGAACGAAGTTCAGTGAAAATCAACCACAAGAATAACTATGATCTATATCTCTTCATCGTTGAGCTCCTAGTCACTGTTTCCAACGATCCACATCCAATGCCAATTGCTTTTCCCGTCCATGATCAGAGACACTAACACCGCACTCGAAACCCTAGATAAATCGATTCGCCATTTCTGCTGCTCAATCTGATGAAAGAGAAGAGTTTTCCATACAAGGACTAGAAAGAGTAAAGGAGCAAAAACGAAAAAAGAAACACAAAACAAAAGCAAAAAAAAAGCTGGAAATCAACTAAATCGAGAGAAACAATTCCAAATCGTTAGTTTTAGCCATGGAATTTTATAGATCTTGTGTGAATGTAGCAAATCCATATTAGAAAACCCTAACCTTGAGCCCTAGGCCGATTTAGATCATATGGATTCGAACAATCTGTAAGATATACACTCCTGAAAACGCTAACCTTGAGCCCTAGATTGATTTAGATCATAGGGATTCGAACAATTTGGAAGATATACGTTCAAATCAAGAGCAGAACAAGATTTTTCAAATCAAACAACCGAAGAACTGATGGAGATCAAAGGTCTGATGCCTCAAAGATCCAAGACTCGATTTCTGTCTCTTCCTAAAGTCGCGCATCTGTTGATCAGAGTAGAAAATTTTTTCTTTTTAATTTATTTGAATTCCCTACGAGTACAACTACAATTAAAAGAAATAATAAATAATTTAATAATCTTATTTCAACAGCACAGTGTTAACTCACTGTTTTCTTATAACCAGCACACAAAACAAGATGGTTTAGTTTACCTTTTTTGGAATTTGAAAAATCGGGGCAGATTTCACAACATTTTTGAAAAACGCCGTAAAAAAAAAAAAGACACTATACTCTGTTTTTCTTGTAGTGGAAGACCAAAACCAACAGTCAGAACTCTATAACATTTGATAATAATGATGAAGGAAAACGACTTATCATACCAATATCTAAGAAGGTGAAGCATCATCAAGTCAATTATGTACTAAATGCCATGCCAACATCAAGCCAAAGTCTCGAACAGAAGAATACAAAATGCTTACTTCGATTTCATGGTTGATAATCCAACAGAGCCTAACTTCGAATGCCAAGTTCTATCAATTCTTCCTCTCTTCGGACAAGATAATGTGGTATCCATGCCTGTACCATCAATAGCATAACAGAGTTAGCTGGTCTGAGCAACATGAACAGCATAAGATAGAGCTTAACACATGGTTAGTAGGTTTGCAGAGCAAAAATCAGGAATTAAAATAGCATACATTGATTTAAATGGTGCACTGGTAGCTCCAACAGGTGTACTAAAGGCAACATCCTGAAATGGACCAGTCATCTTGCCTCGCGGAAACCATCCCAAGTCTCCACCCTTCTTCCCTGATGGACACTCTGAATATTCTGCTGCTAGCTGGAAGAAAAAGACAGAAAAGGAGCACAGAGATGTCAGTGTTATTACTCCTTCAAATGTTCCTGAGACAATATCTTGGCCAAAAACTCTCTTTGGAAGAATGTACAGAGAACATTCGAACCATTTTCTTATGCTCCATTTGTTTCAGCGGAAAACATTTTCTATGTTTGGTTGCTTCCCTGAAACTAGTGTACTAAAAGGTTGTACTAGTGATGGTAGGGTGGTGGTGGTGGCAGGGTGTGGGGGAGGTGGGGGTGTGATGGAGGTTGTGGCAGTGGCAGTGGCAGTGGCAGTGATGGTGGCGGTGGTGGTGGTAGTGTAGTGGTGGTAGTGCTAGTGCGGTGGCATTGGTAAGACTTCAGTCTAGAAAATGTTTTGCACCTTTTAAAAGTGCCAACATTTTCCGCCCAATTAGATTTATTTTTACCACATAAAACATTTTCGGTTGATTTTCATTTTTGCATTGTAACAAATGCCAGAAAATGAAGAAAACAATTTCCCGCCCAAACAAATGGACCAATAGTTAACTTATGAGCATATTGTGTTCATGCACATAATCAGGCGCAATTTGTTTCCAATGACCAAGGTTTTGTAATGTAGTACTTCAAACACTGTTATAAAAATCATTAAGTTGAAGAGATCATGATTAATTAGCACATTTTAGAAAGCAAGTAGCTAAGTGAAAATGACGAACCCCTTGAATACCTAAATAAAAACCAACTAAATACAACTGAATCAGGTTCACCATCAAAATCATAAATTATTCCAAAAATATGAAAGAGTAAACAATGATCCCCTCAAAGGTCAAAACCAGAAATTGCTACTGACACAACCTTGACCAACAAGTGTAAAAGTATTAAATAAAAGAAGAAAATGGACAATGTAATAGGGAAATCACCTTTGCGAACTCAGCAGGTGGAACCTTATCTCCATTACTTTTCCAGCAATCTTGTAGCTTCTTGTATGCTTCATTAATCTTCCCTTGCTTCTCACATAAGATATGCCTTGCTAGAAACAAAATCCAAAACCCAGAGTCAAATCAGGAGACTCAACATACTAGATAAATTGCAGTTAAAATAACATAGAAGCTCCTGAAAAACAGCATTAAGGGGAAGAAACAACCTTTGACATATGTGCATGTGCCAAGCCCATCTGTCTTCACACTTTTTCCTTTACTTTCTGAGGCACTATCATCACTTCCTCCCACTGCGTGCTTTCCCTTTCCTTTTCCTCCTGACTCCTTCGCCTTTGAGTCCTTACCCGTGACTGTTTAACCTTCTACATAAAACCGCAATATGAAGACCTTAATGAACAGGGAATGAATACTGGAAGAGCGTAAAATCACACTCCACAAAACAACAATTGCTTAAAAGCAAGCCAATTAAGAGGACCATTATCACATACAAAACAAGATATGTTTAAAATAAAGTAAGATTTGCTTGAGCTCAATCCTAAGAAATATATTACCTTTGGGCTATGTTCGGATTTTATATTCCAGTTATGTGGATTTATAATTCTGGGCCAAAACCTTGCATGCTGTTTGGATTGCTGAAAGCCACATGGATTGGAAATTCAAACAAATCTCTCTCTCCCTCCCTCCCTCCCTCCCTCTCTCTATATATGTATGATTTTCTACAAATCCACAACCCTAGCTCAAACATTATATACCTATATGCATGTACATATTGTGTGTGTATGTTCCCAAATTCATCTACTAATTCTTAGCATTGAAAGAAAGAATTTGAAATCTAAGAATTTTCACTGCTTAGATTTTAAATCCTTAGAATTGAATCCACTTCCAAACTCAAATCCATGTTTCTAGTGCAATCTTAGGAAAATGGATAACAAACTACAAGAAAGAATAGGGTAGGAAATATGGAAGTGCCTGAGCCAGCAAGGTAACAAAAATAATTATAAGAACAATCTATGAAAAACAAAAAATAAAAATAAAAATGAGTGCATTTTACTACAAACAATAGAACAATCAAAAACTTTGCAGTTGAGCTGGCCAAGAAATTGACACTTTTGAGGTAATTTATGATCTTTGATTCCTAATAATGAGGAGAAGTGAAGATTGAAAATCAAGAGATACTTAAAGAGTAAACAATTCCATTATCTAGATTCGATTATTAATAAGGATGGAGATATGGGAGATGATATGGCCCATAAAACTAAAGTAGGTTGGTTAAAGTGGAGGAATGCTTTTAGCATTAACATATACTGACATAATTGAAAGAAAATTTTATAGAACAGTTATAAGGTTAGAAATGCATAATGAGACAAATGTTAAGAAACTAAGAAACAACAAGTAAAATGAATGTAAATGAGATGAGATGAGATGAGGACGTTGAGGTGGATGTGTGGTAAGACCATGAAAGGTAGAATCATAAATAAATTCATTTGTGAAATGTAAAAGTAGCACCAATTGAAAATAAGTTGAGAAAGAGCAGATTATAATGATTTTGTCATGCATAATGAAGTCTGATACAGGCAACAGTGAGGATGTTAGATAGGAACATGATTAATGGAAATGCTAGGGAGAGGGGAAGGCCTATGTTGACAAGGGATAGTGTAGTAAATAAGGATACGAATGTACTTAATTTAAGTGAGCATATGGCCCTTGACAGAGGGTAACAAAGAAAAAAGATTCATGTAGGTCACCTAATCTCATTGTCATGACATTGAAGTCCAATCACTATCAAAATTTCCAATACATTATCTGAAATTTCACCAATCAAATAATACCCAATTTCAAGTCCCGTAATGTAATCATAAGTAAATGCTAGACAAAAGTATCCCAATTATTAAGAAACATTACTAACAATTATAGCAATATGAGGAATTCTACATTCATAACAACACCTCTGTGTGAACATTGTCATTTTTTTTTTTTTATTCAAGAATGCCTTCAGATCTAATAATTGTCACATTCAATAACTACTAAACGGTTTTTTCATTCATCAAACTGCCCAAAATTGCAAAACAATTTACCTCATTCATCTGTCCAAAATGTAACGCCCTCAAAATAATAACATTAAACCCAACAAATAAGACAAGCGTTGATAGATAAACTAACCACCTTCTATCATTCATTAGAATTCCATTACATAAGTATTACATGTTAATCTCATAACAAAATGCCCTACGGGCTTACAGCTTTCCAAGTTAACACTTGGTTACAACAAAGAGTTCTAACTCGTTTACACATTAAGCCCTTGGCTTGAAATTACATGTAATACATCAAAAGTAAAACGACAAAACTATGCCCGCCACTAGCCTCCCAGCTATGTCCTTGGAGGTGGCATGCTTCCTGCACCTGAAAATGATGTTCCCATATAGGGTGAGCCACAGCCCAGTAGAAATACACTAAACCAACCATGGACAATGACTAAAACATTAGCAATTGATAGTTAGTCAACACTGATACCATCACATAAATTACATATTTATGTCAACGACTTACTAGTCCCATTTACTTTTCATTTTCCCCTTTTCAACAGATAAGCATGCTAGCTCTATCATCATTTCCACAGATATGTATAAAAACAATATCTCACATTCAGATAAGCATAAAAGCTATATCCACATTCTCAACAGATAAGTATATCAACAATATCCACAGATAAGCATACAAGCTGTATCCACACTTCACAAAGATAAGCATATGAGCTCTATCTTCACTTCTCTAGACAAGCATATGAGCTCTGTCTACGGAGTACATCCCCTATCTCCTCCAAATACCTAACCGGTTTAGAGGTCCATCCCCTATCTTCCCCTAAACCGCGGAGTACATCCCCTATCTCCTCCTCTACACATAACGTATATAAACACATTGGTTCTATATACAATCACACAATACAAACAATTAATGTATTCCAGCAACTGTCAAGTTCCATAACACAATCCATTGATTAGTTTCAGTTTGCCTAATCAACATACATTGTCTACAACAATCACGACTATCCTCCACCGATAGCCCAAGCAGTTATTTCTAAACAGAAAATAAATGCACAAATGGATATTCAATCAACATTTCATTTCCTCATTTCTCACCAATTAATTATCCCAATTAATTAAACAATGTAATTAGGCCAATTCCCATAATTAACATTTCAACCCTTAGGTTCCATTTTCATCAATGATTCAACAATCATTCCATTTTTCTATGCCAAACATGCATCTAGGTTTATTATGAATAAAACCCCAACTTTTGTAAAATTACACAAAAGCCCCAAACTTTTACAAAATTACCAAACCAAGCCCAACATCTCAAAATACCAAAATTTAAAGACAAAACCCATAGAGAGGAGTAGGTTATCCCTACCTTGAAGTTTTAGCCCAAAAGGAGATGAAGACTCCAAGATCAACTTGCTCCAAATCCAAACTTTTTCAGATTAGATTGAAGCTCTCAACGCCCTCTATCTTTTTAACAAAGGCCCTAGGCTAGATTCACACTCTAGGGAGATGAAATCTTAGAGAGAGTGTAAGTTTAGAGTGAGAGGGTGTCGGATTTAGGTTTTGCTCAAAGAAAAGAGGTGAAAAAGTGATGTTTTAGACGCTGCTGTCCGCTGATATAAAACACGCTCGCTCGAGCGAAGGATTGGTCGCTCGAGCGACCAGACACAGAAAACTCTCGCTCGAGCCAAGAAGTTCTCGATCGAGCGAAGAAAAACCCAGACCGCTCGAGCCACGAAAAGCTCGCTCGAGCCAGAAACTACAACTCTCAGGTCCAGAACCGGGGCAACACCACGCTCGCTCGAGCGACAACTCCTCGCTCGAGCGAAGGACCAAAAATCTGGGCAGCAACACTAGGCTCCCAAGCACAACCAACCTGTAACAAACCTGCCCAACACATCCCATACTCAATATACAAAGTAAAAAGGATACAAATACAACAAGGGTAAACCCGGGATCGCTATAACCTCCCCCCCTTAAAGAATTTCGTCCCCGAAATTAAGCACAAGTTTGCAAAAACAGGTTTTCTTTCATTTTGAACAATGTTACAATTTAACCTTCAATAATTCGACCCATTACCGGTCATCCCATCCCTTTAACAAGAGACATATCACAATATGTAAACAACATATGTACTTTCAACATGCATCAACATTATGCACTATCTTTCCAATTTTAACAATATATTCAACATATATAATGTTACATTCAACTTCCATATGAGGCAAGTTCTAAAACATACTTCCAATAATCAAAACATTCTCAATGTTTCACAACTTAAGACATATATAAAAGCTCTTAAGTTCAACAAAATGTAAAATTTAAATACAAGATTACATATCAACAAATAAGTCCGGATATTTCTCTCGGACTTCCAACTCACGTTCCCAAGTGGCTTCCTCCACTCCGTGATGTTTCCACAAGACTTTCACCAAAGGAATGGTCTTGCCACGCAGGACCTGATCCCGCCTATCCAAGACTCGAACCGGTCTCTCCTCATACGAGGCATCCTCATCTACCTCTAAATCTGTCCAATCCAATACATGGGATGGATCTGGCTCATACTTCCGAAGCATACTCACATGAAACACGTCATGCACTCCGGACAACTGCGGCATTAAGGCTAACCGATAAGCAACCTCACCAATTCTCTCAAGGATCTCAAAAGGACCAATAAACCGAGGGGATAACTTCCCACTCTTCCCAAACCTCATCAAGCCTCGCCTAGGTGATATCTTCAGAAAGACATGATCACCTACCTCAAACGCTAAAGGCCTCCTCCTACGGTCGGCATAACTCTTTTGTCGACTCTGGGCTGTAACAAGCCTCCTACGGATAAGCTCAACTTTCTCCGTCGTCTCCCTCACCAACTCCGGACCCAACAAAGGTGCATCACCTACCTCGGCCCAACAAACTGGAGACCTACACGGTCGGCCATACAAGGCCTCAAACGGTGCCATACCGATGCTAGACTGAAAACTGTTGTTGTAGGCAAACTCTACCAAGGGTAAGTGCCTCTCCCACGTCCCACTGAAGTCCAGGACACAACCCCGAAGCATATCCTCGAGGATCTGAATAGTACGCTCGGACTGCCCGTCAGTCTGAGGATGATAAGCCGTACTAAAGGTCAATTTCGTGCCCAAGGCACTCTGCAAACTCTGCCACAACCTAGCAGTAAAACGAGGATCTCTATCTGAGACGATCGTCACTGGGACCCCGTGCAATCTCACTACGTCCCGAATATACAAATCGGCAGGATGATCTACCGAATCTCTCACGCGCATAGGAATAAAGTGCGCCGATTTAGTCAACCGGTCTACAACCACCCAAATAGCATCACTACCCCGCTGAGTCCTCGGAAGACCCACAACGAAGTCCATAGTGACATGCTCCCACTTCCACTCGGCAATAGGCAAGGGTTGCAACAAACCCGCTGGCCTCTGATGCTCGGCCTTCACCTGCTGGCAAGTAAGGCATTTCGATACGAAAACAGCCACATCTCTTTTCATACCCCGCCACCAAAACTGGCGACCCAAATCCTGATACATCTTAGTACCTCCCGGATGCACCGCAAGGCGCGAATGGTGAAACTCTCGGAGTACTTCCTCACGGCAAGACTCCGGTACAAACAAACGGTCTCGGTATCTCACACTCAGGTCGGGATACACCGTCAAACCTTTCTCAACTTTCCCACTGGAGATCTTCTCTCGGAGGGATTCTACCTCAAGGTCACCTCTCTGTGCCTCCAACACTCTAGTCACAAGTGTAGGCTGCGCAACAACAGAAAATAAGGCCGCAGCCTCAACAGATTCGCCCAGTAGCAAATCGAACTCGCCAAGTGCTCCCAACATTTCCCATTCCCGGATGGCTACACAAGCTACATCACTAATGGTTTTCCTACTAAGGGCATCGGCCACAACATTGGCCTTTCCCGGATGATAATGCAATTCAAAATCATAATCCTCGATGAACTCCATCCATCTCCTCTGCCTCAAATTCAAGTCTCTCTGTGTAAACAGATACTTCAAACTCTTATGATCCGAGAATACCTCGAACCTCTCACCATAAAGGTAGTGCCTCCAGATTTTCAAGGCAAAGATCACAGCTGCTAACTCTAGGTCGTGTGTGGGGTAATTCTTCTCATGTATTTTCAACTGACGTGAGCCATAAGCTACCACTTTCCCCTCTTGCATCAACACACAACCCAAACCCTCTCGTGAGGCATCACAATAAACCGAGTAACCCAACCCTCTCTCCGGAATAATCAACACCGGAGCGGTGGTCAATCTAACTTTCAGCTCTTGGAACGACTTTTCACAAGTCTCACTCCACTCAAACTTGACTCCCTTCCGAGTCAGTCTAGTCAACGGTGACGCTAACCTGGAGAAATCTTTCACAAACCGACGGTAATACCCAGCTAATCCCAGAAAACTGCGGATCTCAAACACACTCTTAGGCTGTGCCCAATCCTGCACTGCCTCAACCTTGGATGTATCAACAGACACCCCTTCCCCGGATACCACGTGGCCTAAGAATTTGACTTCCCCCAGCCAGAACTCACACTTCCCAAACTTGGCATACAGCCTATGGGCTCTAAGTAACTCAAGCACCACTCTCAAGTGTGCCTCGTGCTCCTCCTCAGAAGACGAATAGATAAGAATGTCGTCCACGAAGACAACCACAAATCGGTCTAAGAACTCCCGGAAAATCCGGTTCATCAAGTCCATAAAGACTGCCGGTGCATTGGTAAGCCCGAATGGCATCACCAAAAACTCATAATGGCCATACCGCGTACGGAATGCCGTCTTAGGAATATCTTCCTCCCTGACCCTCAACTGATGGTAACCCGATCTCAAGTCTATCTTAGAGAAACAACGGGAACCCTTCAACTGGTCAAACAAATCATCTATACGGGGCATAGGATACTTATTCTTAACCGTAGCCCGATTCAACTTTCGATAGTCAATACACAGTCTCAAGGCACCATCTTTCTTTTTAACAAAAAGGGCTGGTGCTCCCCACGGTGAAACACTAGGGCGAACAAAGCCCTTATCGAGCAATTCCTGGAGCTGAACTTTCAACTCAACCAACTCTGCCGGAGCAAAACGGTAAGGTGCCATAGAAATCGGCGCCGTACCCGGCACTAAATCAATAGAGAACTCGATCTCTCGGTGAGGTGGCAAACTAACAAGATCTTCGGGAAAGACATCCGAATACTCACAAACCACCCTCGGTAACACAACCTGGGTCTCAACACACTCGCTATTCTCAAGGCTAGCAAGTAAACCACTAAGCTCACTTCGCCCTCGCGAATCATACCCCGGTGGCAAAACACTACCAACCCGGTCTCCCAAGAAATGGAACCACTCCCCGCTCAAGGTACATAACGTGACCCTCTGGCGGTAGCAATCAATAACAGCCCAATATGACGATAACCAGTCCATACCCAAAATAACATCAAAACCCTTCATGGGCATGACAACAAACGGAAAAGGAAGCCTATAGTCGGCGACCTCTATATCACATCCTCTAACACCCTGTTTCAGAATCAACTCACCACCCAAAGGCGATACCACACAAATAGGAGATGCTAGCTGTGCTAACTCCAATTCCAAAACAGATGCAAATGCAGCAGATACAAAAGAATGAGATGCACCCGTGTCTATCAACACACTAGCAACTGAGTTGCAAAACAGAAAAGTACCTCTCACCACCGATGGAGCCGGTACTAAATCCTGCGCGGTAACAGCATACACGCGCCCCGTAGGCCCCTGGTCTACCTGCTCACCTCTCGGAGCAAAAGACTGCTGCACAGACTGGGATGACGAAACTCCCGGATTGGCCCTCGAGGCCTGCACAGACTGAGCTGGCTGAAAACCCTGCGTCTGCCTAGAGCCAGACGCTCCCGAAGTGGCACTCAACTGTGGGCAATACCTCTTCATGTGCCCAGGCTGTCCACACTGATAACAAGTCAAGAGCTGCCCCCTGCCCAAACTCTGACTCTGCGGTTTAGCTGATGAAGAAGCAGCTTTCTGACCCCCACCCTTCTGCGGGCAAACTGAAACCTTGTGACCCAGCTGGCCACACTTGTAACAAATGAACTCCCCCTGACCACCTCTCCCAGAGCCTGCACTCGGGACTGGGAAGGTCGATCTAGCAACACCACCCTGCGACTGCTGAGGGTTAGAACCCCTCTGCCTCCTGCCATCACTCTGACTCTCTTGGCTCCTCTTGGAGCCTCTCTGCCCCTCATCCTCCTCCTGCATCATAAGCTCCATATGAGCTGCAGCGTCCACTAGGTGTCTATACTCTCGGATATAAGACCCACCAACTCTCAACTTGAGGCCCCGCCTCAACTTCCGCTCAAACTCATAGCAACGGCGTTCCTCAGACGCCACCAGTTCAGGCGCAAACCTAGACAGACTGGTAAAAGTAGCCTCAAACTCGGCCACTGACAAGCCCTGCTGATTAAGCCGGCTAAACTGATCCCTCAGCTTCTCTCTAGCTACTGCAGACAAAAACCTCTCCTGAAAAGCATTCACAAATGCCTCCCAAGTCCCACCAACACGAGCCTTCTCGTATTTCCACCATTGACCCGCATCTCCCTTCAGCTGGAAGGATGCCAAGGTCACTTTCAGTGCTCCGTCCTCGATGCCAAGCATCTCGAACGTCTTCGTTGTCTGTTCGAGCCATTCATCTGCCTTAAGCGGCTCTTTAGGATCCCCAATAAACTCGTCCGGATTACACCGAAAGAACTCCCTCTTCAAGAAGGAAGGCCCTGCCTCAGCTGCCTGATTCTCAGCCCTAAGAATACCCAAAGCTCCTGCTAACTCTGTGGCCAAGGCACCCATAGCCTGCTGACCCACTGGTTCGGCCACATTGGCCTGCCCCACTCCCTCCTGCACTGCCGGAATCTCACCCTGTGACGGTACTTCCTGCCTCGCAGGTCTACCACGCCTAGCACCTCTTCCTCGTCCTGACATCCTAATAAAGGTAACACAGAACGTTAGCACATTCATAGGTGTGCCGAAACTAAACACTCACGTCCTAATGCATGGACAAGTGTAATTCACTCCACATAAGCACACAAACACATAAGCACTTACGAATTTCATTTCCGGATAATGATAGTCCCGAGACGTCACTAGAGTTCCGGTTAGAAATAGCATTGATCAAGTGCTTTTCCAACAAGACTCCCAGAAACTCAAGGATCCAATCAACATCCCAGAAATTAAATCCCATACCCACATAGTCACATAAGCATGTTATCACTTAAGCACATAGCTTATGATACCTCATCTAAGTCTCTATCAAGCGAGACAAACCCATTGTGATACTAATCACTTCCCACGTACCCAAAGTATTCGAACCCGGTACGCTCTGATACCAAGTTGTAACGCCCTCAAAATAATAACATTAAACCCAACAAATAAGACAAGCGTTGATAGATAAACTAACCACCTTCTATCATTCATTAGAATTCCATTACATAAGTATTACATGTTAATCTCATAACAAAATGCCCTACGGGCTTACAGCTTTCCAAGTTAACACTTGGTTACAACAAAGAGTTCTAACTCGTTTACACATTAAGCCCTTGGCTTGAAATTACATGTAATACATCAAAAGTAAAACGACAAAACTATGCCCGCCACTAGCCTCCCAGCTATGTCCTTGGAGGTGGCATGCTTCCTGCACCTGAAAATGATGTTCCCATATAGGGTGAGCCACAGCCCAGTAGAAATACACTAAACCAACCATGGACAATGACTAAAACATTAGCAATTGATAGTTAGTCAACACTGATACCATCACATAAATTACATATTTATGTCAACGACTTACTAGTCCCATTTACTTTTCATTTTCCCCTTTTCAACAGATAAGCATGCTAGCTCTATCATCATTTCCACAGATATGTATAAAAACAATATCTCACATTCAGATAAGCATAAAAGCTATATCCACATTCTCAACAGATAAGTATATCAACAATATCCACAGATAAGCATACAAGCTGTATCCACACTTCACAAAGATAAGCATATGAGCTCTATCTTCACTTCTCTAGACAAGCATATGAGCTCTGTCTACGGAGTACATCCCCTATCTCCTCCAAATACCTAACCGGTTTAGAGGTCCATCCCCTATCTTCCCCTAAACCGCGGAGTACATCCCCTATCTCCTCCTCTACACATAACGTATATAAACACATTGGTTCTATATACAATCACACAATACAAACAATTAATGTATTCCAGCAACTGTCAAGTTCCATAACACAATCCATTGATTAGTTTCAGTTTGCCTAATCAACATACATTGTCTACAACAATCACGACTATCCTCCACCGATAGCCCAAGCAGTTATTTCTAAACAGAAAATAAATGCACAAATGGATATTCAATCAACATTTCATTTCCTCATTTCTCACCAATTAATTATCCCAATTAATTAAACAATGTAATTAGGCCAATTCCCATAATTAACATTTCAACCCTTAGGTTCCATTTTCATCAATGATTCAACAATCATTCCATTTTTCTATGCCAAACATGCATCTAGGTTTATTATGAATAAAACCCCAACTTTTGTAAAATTACACAAAAGCCCCAAACTTTTACAAAATTACCAAACCAAGCCCAACATCTCAAAATACCAAAATTTAAAGACAAAACCCATAGAGAGGAGTAGGTTATCCCTACCTTGAAGTTTTAGCCCAAAAGGAGATGAAGACTCCAAGATCAACTTGCTCCAAATCCAAACTTTTTCAGATTAGATTGAAGCTCTCAACGCCCTCTATCTTTTTAACAAAGGCCCTAGGCTAGATTCACACTCTAGGGAGATGAAATCTTAGAGAGAGTGTAAGTTTAGAGTGAGAGGGTGTCGGATTTAGGTTTTGCTCAAAGAAAAGAGGTGAAAAAGTGATGTTTTAGACGCTGCTGTCCGCTGATATAAAACACGCTCGCTCGAGCGAAGGATTGGTCGCTCGAGCGACCAGACACAGAAAACTCTCGCTCGAGCCAAGAAGTTCTCGATCGAGCGAAGAAAAACCCAGACCGCTCGAGCCACGAAAAGCTCGCTCGAGCCAGAAACTACAACTCTCTGGTCCAGAACCGGGGCAACACCACGCTCGCTCGAGCGACAACTCCTCGCTCGAGCGAAGGACCAAAAATCTGGGCAGCAACACTAGGCTCCCAAGCACAACCAACCTGTAACAAACCTGCCCAACACATCCCATACTCAATATACAAAGTAAAAAGGATACAAATACAACAAGGGTAAACCCGGGATCGCTATACAAAAAACTTACATGTCAAATTACAATCACATTGCGTTTATAGATACGTGTTTTTCCTGCTGTCTTCACAACTAGCCCCCAAATTACAAGTTATTCCAGTATGGAGAAATGTCCGAATCCCAAACATTTGGTCACTTTGGACAGTTCACTTCACTCCATGAATTCTATACTAAGTTAGCATAGGATAAACACGGCCAACGAGTAATCCAATTTAACAAAATATACAAACAATGACAAGTTTTCTCATAGAAGCAATATATGCAAATCAAATCTCACAAAGAAGGTATATATCACTGTGTTCAAACATAGCCAAACAAAGAACCCAGAATTAAAATCGAACACAGAATTGTTCAACCATATCAAGCACACACCCGTGTGTGTATACATTATACATACACATACAACGCTTAGAGAAGCGAAACCCAGAAGAAGAATTTAATCACAGTTACTAATTCAATAATCGTAACTCGGCCTTTTGTATTGGGTAGCTACATTCTCCGTCTGCCTGGTGGTCAGTCCCTTCCTTCGGCCTTCGGTTGGGCTAAACCTGATGATTAACTGGTTACGGGAATCAGGTAGCGGCTTTTTGGTGTCAAATATTTGCCCTCCCCTCTTATTCTGTCCTTCATTCACACTGCAGTATGGTTTACTAACGTATATATTTTTAGGGTTTATAAATTAGGAGCCAATTTCGCCGACTGTGGCATTTTGAATATTTAGGATGTGTTTTTAACTTTATTCTTGTAGTAGGGTAAAACAGTTTTAGTAATGCCATTTTTTTAGAAAATGACTTTTCAAAAATCGTGTTTTGCAGTTAAAATAATAATAAACTTTTAAAATAGAAAACGGTTTTAGAAAAGTCAATTTTAATTAATTTTTAATTAATTTTGAATTAATTAAAAACGATTTTGATAAAATTATTTTTTATTAATTTTTTTTAATTTATATTTTTAACATAAATATTTTTTGACCAAAAATATTTTTAATAAAAAACGGTGTTAGAAAAGTCGTTTTAGAAAAAGTATTTAGAAAAGCCATTTTTACAATAATTTTTTTTAATTTATATTTTCAACTTAAATATTTTTTGACCAAAAATATTTTTAATAAAAAACGGTTTTAGAAAAGTCATTTTTACATTAATTTTTTTTAATTTATATTTTCAACATAAATATTTTTTGACCAAAAATATTTTTAATAAAAAACGGTTTTAGAAAAGTCGTTTTAGAAAACGTATTTACCAAACCCGTTTTCACAATTTTTTTTTTAATTATTTTTTCGCATGTCATGAGTAAGAGAGCAGCAATTCCAATGCATTCAAAGATGGGTTTCTATAGAAAATTAAAGCACAAATAAAAATAAAAATTAAAACGCAATGCTTGGTTTGAGTTTTCTAAAACATTTTTTAGAAAATTCTATTTTCTTATTTTTCGTATTTTTTTGTTTTTGTTGAATTTTTTAATATTTTAAGTTTTTAAACACACCTAGCATATATACACTAAATGCCAAAAATACAAAAAAAAAAAATGAAAATTCAGTACATTTTTCATATTTTTGTGTATTTATTAATTTTTTAAAATATTTTTTTACAAATATTTTACTTTTTAAACACATCTAAGTAAAATGCATCTAAAAAAGTAAAAAAAAAATGCTTAAAATTTTTAAAATATTTACTAAAAACAAAAAACTCTGTTTTCAATAAACTTAATTCAGAAAATTCAAACCTAGGGCTTGTTTGGTTTGTATCTGAAGATATAATTTTTGAGAAATTTTTTTAAAATTTTGTTTAGTTCAAATTTTTTGAAAAAAAAAATTCCAAAATCACTTTTCAAAAATTTCCAAAATTTCAAAGTGTTTTCAAAACCCACCCTAGAGTGGAAATAAATATTTTATGTTTTAAATATATATTTTTTTTTTAATGTGCACTATATTTCGGGGCTTTTCCCATATTAAGCCAATTTATCATCTTAATTCTCAAACTAGGCTTAGTTTGGACGAAATTTTCAAACTAGGCTAAAGCGCTATTACAAATCACGCTTTCACTGTTTGAGGCCGAAAATTTGATGAACATTGAAAGCGCTATTAAAAATCACGCTTTTATTTAAGAAAGCGTGGTCGCAAACCACGCTTTTAGCATAATTTTTTTTTTTTAATTAAGAAAGCGCTATTGGTAGTGTAGTTTTTTGTAAGAATGAGAACGTTATTTGTTATATTCAATGAATAATGGTTACATTATTAGGTTCTCACGATTGAGAAAATGAACAAGTTAAGAGAATTAATGTGTATTTCTCCTAAAATAAATTTTGTCAACATTTTTGTAATAAAACTTAATACATAATATACGAAGTCACTAATTTACTAAATACTCATACAGGCATGAAAACAACATAACTGAAGTCGCAAATGTAACAGTTTTCAGTTACATAGGTTGTACAGACATAAGTCTCCCACAAAAATACATTCTGGACACCATGAACTGAACACATAATGCATACATCCTAGACACCCTGAACTGAACACACAATACATAAACATAACAGTTAGACAGAAAAATATTAGGCAGACAATCTGACAAACTCATTACGGAAACACTTAAGTCTAACACAGACATTACATATTAATGCATGACCTAATATTGCCGAAGTGTAGACATTAACACCTAATTCACACTTAAATCAGCAGGTGGCTCAGAGTCTGAATAATCCGAAAGTTCAGCGTCAGAGACAAGTTCAGGATCCTCCATGATACCCTTGATAGCCGCAACATTTGGTTCTGTTCTGTTCTTCTGAGCATCCTTCTTAACTATGTATAGTTGCATATCGCGGGCTAACCTATGATGCATTTGAGAAATCTCATGTTGTAGTCTTTTACATAGTCGATCAACATTATCAAGATCTTCCTTTTGGATCTCAACAGAATGTGCTTTTGGCACCTTCAGTCGATTTTCCTGACATAATCTTTCCATTTGCACTCGCTCTATAAATAGTGCGGGCCACTTCAGAAGTCTAGCGTCTACTAAACCATATCCTGTTTGATTATCTGATGGATCCATACATGAACCTCCTTGAACTAGATAATACTTGGGCATAAAAAAATGTCGCTTCCCAAACCTATCACGATAACCACAAGCATAATCTAAAATAGGTATTCTCACTCCCTCCCATGAATCCTCTTCAGCATCGCCACGTTCCCTTCCCCCTCCTCGTCGTGAACTGTCACCCCTTTGCAAGTTCCTACCACCTCTGCGATTCCCACTCCCTCCCATGAATCGTGTAGCCATGCTAATTTTTTAAAACAAATGAATGATAATTTCATAGGGCAAAATGAGTTGTAAGGTTGTGTCTTCACCTTTAGTCGTTTATATAGTTGGTTATGAACGGCTTTAGAAAGATGCCTCTGTATGACAATCCCACATATACGAACAAGGTATGAGTTGTCACTAGAATGAAAAAATAGAGAAAAGCAAATACTGTGTACCAAGTCACGTGACTTGACAATCCATCTACATATACCGACAAAATAAGGGCATGCTCACTGTAAGGTAAATCAGTGAATTCACTATTGCCATGTGACTTTCTGAATTGAGAATCCCGCATATATCAATAAGAGATGAGTTGTCACTGTAATAAAAAAATCGATCAAAAAAGCGAGAAAACCAAAGCCTGTGCACAAAGTCACATGACTTGACAATCCATTTGCATATACAGACAAAATAAGGGCATGCTCACTGTAAGGTAAATCAGTGAATTCACTGTTTCCATGTGACTTTCTGAATTGAGAATCCCAAATATATCAATAAGAGATGAGTTGTCATTGTAATAAAAAAATCGAGAAAACCAAAGCCTGTGCACCAAGTCACATGACTGGACAATCCATCTGCATATACGGACAAAATAAGGGCATGCTCACTGTAAGGTAAATCAGTGAATTCACTGTTGCCATGTGACTTTCTGAATTGAGAATCTCACATATATCAATAAGAGATGAGTTGTCACTGTAATAAAAAAATCGAGCAAAAAATCGAGAAAACCAAAGCCTGTGCACCAAGTCACATGACTTGACAATCCATCTGCATATACGGACAAAATAATGGCATGCTCACTGTAAGGTAAATCAGTGAATCCACTGTTGCCATGTGACTTTCTAAATTGTCACTGTAATAAAAAAGGAAGCTTATGTAGGCAATGTTGTGTTTCACTTAGCTATGCATCATTCGTTGTTACGACCAACTATTTGTATTTCATTGAAAAGAATGACTATTTGAATTTTTGTTGTCATTTGGAATTATTTTAAAATCAACTTTTGAATATTCAATTTGTAATATTTTGGGAAACATTTATAATCTCAACTTTTGAAATAAACTTTAAAATAATGGTGGATCTTGTGAGTGAAACGTGGGTTAGGTAGGAGTACTTGGCCACCAATGTTTGTGAATATCATGGTGCATTCAAATCTGTCCAGAAAACTGGTGCATTCAAATCTGTCCAGAAAACTGGTGTTACACAATAATTTCGGAAGTGTTGTTCTCTATGGGTATAAATCCGAAAAATATCAAATCAGCGTCATTAGAACTGGTTACAAGTCTAGTTTCTTACATTTTTTCCCTTGCGTTGATTGCTATTCTATACTAAGAGAATCGTTAATTTCTTTAAAAAGGTGCAGAAAACAATCTGTTTGGGTATAATTAATTGTAAATAGTGATTTTGACAAGCAAATCAAGTAAAACCAATTGGGTTTTAAACTTAGTCCCCTAACTGGACCAACCACTTGGCTTTGACCTTGTTTGTCCAGCCCCCCAAGTTTAATTTTCTGTCAACCCCCCATTCCTTACCAGAGTCATCATTTTGACTGGACTTCCAGGAATTGGAAGGCGACTATTTCTTCTTTCCTGATGGAGATTGAAATTCTTTACGTAGAGGATCCCTATTTCACGAGCCCTAATTAAGGGAAGCTTTTCACCGAGCTACCTGTTCTGTTTTATGTGTTGTTGAAGGCGGTAGTTCGTTTGTCTGAACTTTATTAGTCCCCCAACTGGACCAACCACTTGGCTTTGAGCTTTTTTTCCAGCCCCCGAAGTTTAGTTTTCTGTTAACCCCTCATTCTTTACCAGAGTCATCATTTTGATTGGACTTCCAGGAATTGGAAGGCGACTCTTTCTTCTTTCCTGATGGAGATTGAAATTCTTTACATAGAGGATCCCTATTTCACAAGCCCAAGTTAAGGGAAGCTTTTCACCGAGCTACCTGTTCTATTTTATGTGTTTTAAGTATTCACATAATTCAACATACATTAATCCTGAACATTCATTAGCTCATTACAATTCAATAAAGAAAGTCATGAACTAATAAATGTGTAGTTATAAATGTAGTTATTTCATAAACTTCAGGTTCATAAAACAAATACTTGAAATACATCCGTACGTTAGATGAACAACAACATTGTCTTACATTCCAGTAACGAAGATACGACACAACATACAAACATATATGAAAGATAAAGGTGTTTGATTTCTCATTCCTCATCTGACATGTAGTAGTCAGAGAGATATTTTTCATTGTTTAAGACATTATTTCGCTCAATCGCTGTCAAATCTCTGTTGCTTGCTTCTGCCATTTTGGTGGCTAGTTGAAGCATGAAATGTCGACATCTCCGCATCAACATTCTGTTGTTCTCCTTCTTAATTCTGCTAACTGCTTTTTCATAGTCACTCACATTTCGTCTAGCCATGGTCAATGAACGACGATGAGGTACCGGTGCCCCAAAGTTACGTAGATCATTAAACAATCCTTCTTGCTCCGTTACCTTAAACGCCCATTCTGCTCGGATACCAACATAATAA
This sequence comes from Camellia sinensis, assembly GCF_055761805.1. Taxonomy (NCBI): domain Eukaryota; kingdom Viridiplantae; phylum Streptophyta; class Magnoliopsida; order Ericales; family Theaceae; genus Camellia; species Camellia sinensis. The sequence continues at coordinate 112,946,300 of NC_138975.1, forward strand.
TCCTTCAGACTTGAGTACTTTTCGCTCTTGTAGTCATAAGTAAATTGAGGTAGCAGCCACACTTTCGGATTTCTTTGCCGGTGTGAACTTCCTGCACCTCTTGAAGACATTGTTCATAAAATAAACAAACAAATAATAATAGTAATTGTAGATATATTACTATTGTTATGACTTGAACAAACATCATACTAGGGGTATCGCTATTTATAGACATCATAGTGGGGGTTAACTAGAGATGATCTAGTGACGATAATGCATGTTGGGGCATTATGGAAGAAGTGATACCCGTGATATTATTTTATGTTATTCATTTCATGCAATCCTGAGTACTCGTGACTTTGTGTACCTATGATGTAGTCACGGACGTGGTTGCCAGATAAAATCATAATTGTAGGCCAGAGGATCACAATGCAATCCCTTCATATTCGAGCAGTGAGTTGTCAAATAAAACAAAATGCAGTGAGTTGTCACATCGCCACATGAAACTATTTTTTCATGCTTACTTTTTTAATACAGTAAGTAGTCACTTGGAGTTGACGATTTCAGTACAAATTGGTGTTTTCAAAAAATTATAAATGAAATCATAAAATGAAACAGCGGCTTTAATTTTCTTTGTTTTAAAGTAATATCGTTCATAAACAACTATGAAACAGAGTGCAAGTAAATACACAACCATCCAACTCACTTCGACCTACAAAACTATCATTGTTTTTTTCACAAAAATAATAAAATGGTCATCTGATATGTAAACACAATTGGAACTTTGCAGCCTATATTTTATCTTATTTTCACTTAATGAACTTCACAGTCATCCCATTTTCTTCTCTTTGCATTTTCTGCTTCTTTTTATATTCGGTAAATTACACTTCACTCCTTCAGTCCATCACATAATTGTTTATCAACACTATTGCCATGTGGTCGCATTAATGTGACTTAGATGAATTCTGAAATGTGAGGAAAAAACAAAGCATGTAAGTTGTGCTTATAGCGATCCCGGGTTTACCCTTGTTGTACAGTGATCCAGACATGTGTCCGTGGATGTTGGTAGTTGTTTATCATCTTGTTTGCATCCTCTTTACTTTGTATTTTGAGTTATAGGATGTGTTGGGTAGATTTGTTACAGGTTGGTTGAGTTTAGAAACCAAAACTAGTTGCCCAGATTTTGGCCTGTCCGCTCGAGCGGGGGTTTGGGTGCTCGAGCGGGGAATACACCCATCCAGTATTTCCTGTGCAGTGTTGGACGCTCGAGCGTGGGATTAGCCGCTCGAGCGGGGTTGTGTGAGTTCCGCTCGAGCGGGAAGTTGTAAGCTCGAGCGGAGACCTGGCTCTGTCAAAGTGTTGGGAGAGTGCATCCGGCGCTCGAGCGGGAGTTTGGCCGCTCGAGCGGGGGTCTGTGAGTTACACTCGAGCGGAACGACTGGGTTTAAGTCCCGAATTGTGACTTTTCAAATCACTTTTTCACTTTCTCTTCTCTCTCCTACTTTTCCAAAAACACCATTGTTGAGCCTCTCACTCTAGAACTCTACCTTCTCTCTAGGTTTTGATCTAGTAGGAGTGATTTGCTCATCTTTGGCCTTTACAAAAAAGTTGTTGATCATCGAAGGCTACTTTTTAATCTGAAAATTTCGGGTTTTGGAGCACGTTGGGTTTGGTCATCTTCTTCTTTGAGGCTCCGAATTTGAGGTAGGGATATCCTACTCCTCTCTATGGATTTTGTCTTTAAATTTTTGTATTTTGAGATGTTGGGGTTGGTTTGGTAATTTTGTGAAAGTTTGGGACTTTTGTGTAATTTTACAAAAGTTGGGGTTTTATTTGTAATAAACCTAAATGCATGTTTGGCATAGAGTAATGGAATAAATGTTGAACCATTGATGAAAATGGGACCTAAGGGTTGAAATGTTAATTATGGATAATGACCTAATTACATTGTTTGATTAATTGGGATAATTAATTGTGAGAAAAGAGGAAATGAAATGGAATTGTCGAGATTGGGAATGTATGGGGTTAAAGGGTGTAGTTGAATTGTTTATCACACACCGAAATGAAATGTTGATTGAATATCCATTGTGCATTTATTTTCTGTTTAGAAATAATTGCTTTGGGCTATCGGTGGAGGATAGTCGTGATTGTTGTAGACAATGCATGATGATTAGGCAAACGGAAACTAATCAATGGAATGTGTCATGGGATTTGACGGTTAATAGAATACATTAATTATATGTATTGAGTGATTGTATATAGAACCAATGTGTTTGTATACGTTATGTGTAGAGGAGGAGATGGGGGATGTACTCCGCAGTTTAGGGGAAGATAGGGGATGTACCTCTAAACCGGATAGTGTTGGGAGAAGATAGGGGATGAACTCCGTAGATACAGCTCATATGCTTGTCTAGAGAAGTGTGGATATAGCTTATATGCTTATCTGTGGATATTGTTGTTATACATATCTGTTGAGAATGTGGGTAGTGCTTATATGCCTATCCGTTGAAGAAGGGAAAATGAAAGGTAACTTGGACTCATAAGTCGTATGACATAAATATGTGATTTATGTGATTGTATCAGTGTAGGCCATCTATCAATTGCTAATATTTTAGTCATTGTTCATGGTTGGTTTAGTGTATTTCTACTGGGCTGTGGCTCACCCTATATAGGAATATCATTTTCAGGTACAGGTAGCATGCCACCTCCAAGGACATAGCTTGGGAGGCTAGAGGCGGACATACTTTTGTCGCTTTACTTTTGATGTATTACATGTAAATTCAAGCCAAGGGCTTAACGTGTACGAGTTAGTACTCTTTTGTTGTAACCAAGTGTTAACTTGGAAAGCTGTAAGCCCGTAGGGCATTTTGCTTTTGTTGTTAACATGTAATACTTTTGTAATGAAACACTGATGAATAGAAGAATGTGGTTATTTCTTATGTTAATGAATGTCTTATTTGATGGGTTTAATGTTATTATTTTGAGGGCGTTACAACTTGGTATCAGAGCGTACCGGGTTCGAATACTTTGGGTACGTGGGAAGTGATTAGGATCACAATGGGTTTGTCTCGCTTGATAGAGACTTTGATGTAGTGTCACATGCTATGTGTTTAAATTGATAACATGCTTATGTGTTTATTTGGGTATGGGATTTAGTTTCTAGGATGTTGATTGGATCCTTGGGTTTCTGGGAGTCTTGTTGGAAAAGCACTTGATCAATGCTGTTTCTAACCGGAATTCTAGTGACGCCTCGGGACTATCATTATCCGGAAATGAAATTCGTAAGTGCTTATGTGTTTATGTGCTTATGTGGAGTGAATTACAGTTGTCCATGCATTAGGACGGGAGTGTTTAGTTTCGGCACATTTATGAATGTGCTAATGTTCTGTGTTACCTTTATTAGGATGTCAGGGCGAGGAAGAGGTGCTAGGCGTGGTAGACCTGCGAGGCAGGAAGTACCGTTACCAGAGGAGGTTCCGGCAGTACAGGAGGGAGTTGGCCAGGCCAATGTGGCCGAGCCAGTGGGTCAGCAGGCCATGGGTGCCTTGGCCAGAGAGATAGCTGGAGCTTTGGGTATTCTTAGAGCTGGGAATCAGGCAGCGGAGGCAGGGCCTTCTTTCTTGAAGAGGGAGTTTTTCCGGTCTAATCCGGAAGAGTTTATCGGGGATCCGAAGGAGCCACTGAAGGCTGATGAGTGGCTAGAACAAATGAGTAAGACGTTCGAGATGCTTGGCATCGAGGATGGAGCACTGAAAGTGACCTTGGCATCCTTCCAACTGAAGGGAGATGCGGGTCAATGGTGGAAGTACGAGAAGGCTCGTGTTGGTGGTACTTGGGAGGCGTTTGTGAATGCTTTTCAGGAGAGGTTTTTGTCTGCAGCAGCTAGGGAGAAGCTGAGGGATCAGTTTAGCCGGCTTAAACAGCAGGGCTTGTCAGTGGCCGAGTTTGAGGCTACTTTTACCAGTCTGTCCAGGTTTGCACCGGAACTGGTGGCGTCCGAGGAACGCCGTTGCTATGAGTTTGAGCGGAAGTTGAGGCGGGGCCTCAAGTTGAGAGTTGGTGGGTCTTATATCCGAGAGTATAGACACCTGGAAGATGCTGCTGCTCATATGGAGATTATGATGCAGGAAGAGGAGGAGGAACAGAGGGGCTCCAAGAGGAGCCAGGATGGCCAGGGTGATGGCAGGAGACAGAGGGGTTATAACCCTCAGCAGTCTCAGGGAGCAGTTTCTAGATCGACCTTTCCAGTGTCGAGTGCAGGCTCGGGGAGAGGCAATCAGGGGGAGTTTGCTTGTTACAAGTGTGGCCAGCTGGGTCACAAGGTTTCAGTTTGCCCGTAGAAGGGTGGGGATCAGAGAGCTGCTTCTTCTTCAGCTAGACCGCAGAGTCAGAGTTTGGGCAGGGGGCAGCCCTTGTCTTGTTATCAGTGTGGACAGCCTGGGTACCTGAAGAGGTTTTGCACGCAGTTGAGTGCCACTTCGGGAGCGTCTGGTTCAAGGCAGACGCAGGGTTTTCAGCCAGCTCAGTCTGTGCAGGCCTCGAGGGCCAATCCGGGAGCTTCGTCATCCCAGTCTGTGCAGCAGTCTTTTGCTCCTAGGGGTGAGCAGGTAGACCAGGGGCCTACGGGGCGCGTGTATGCTGTTACCGCGCAGGATTTAGTGCCGGCTCCATCGGTAGTGAAAGGTACTTTTCTGTTTTGCAACTCGGTTGCTAATGTGTTGATAGACATGGGTGCATCTCATTCTTTTGTATCTGCTGCATTTACATTTGTTTTGGAATTGGAGTTAGCACAGTTAGCATCTCCTATTTGTGTGGTATCGCCTTTGGGTGGTGAGTTGATCTTGAAACAGGGTGTTAGAGGTTGTGATATAGAGGTCGCCGACTATAGGCTTCCTTTTCCGTTTGTTGTCATGCCCATGAAGGGTTTTGATGTTATTTTGGGTATGGACTGGCTATCGTCATACCGGGCTGTTATCGATTGCTACCGCTAGAGGGTCACGTTATGTACCTTGAGCGGGGAGTGGTTCCATTTCTTGGGAGACCGGGTTGGTAGTGTTTTGCCACCGGGGTATGATTCGCGAGGGCGAAGTGAGCTTAGTGGTCTACTTGCTAGCTTTGAGAGTGCTGAGAGTGGTGGGATCTAGCTTGTGTTGCCGAGGGTGGTTTGTGAGTATTCGGATGTCTTTCCCGAAGATCTTGTTAGTTTGCCACCTCTCCGAGAGATAGAGTTCTCTATTGATTTGGTGCCCGGCACAGCGCCGATTTCTATGGCACCTTACCATTTTGCTCCAGTAGAGTTGGTTGAGTTGAAAGTTCAGCTCCAGGAATTGCTAGATAAGGGCTTTGTTCGCCCCAGTGTTTTGCCGTGGGGAGCACCGGCCCTCTTTGTTAAAAAGAAAGATGGTGCCTTGAGATTGTGTATTGACTACCGGAAGTTGAATCGGGCTACGGTTAAGAATAAGTACCCTATGCCCCGTATAGATGATTTGTTTGACCAGTTGAGGGGTTCCCGTTGTTTCTCTAAGATAGACTTGAGATCGGGTTACCACCAGTTGAGGGTCAGGGAGGAGGATATTCCGAAGACGGCATTCCGTACGCGGTATGGCCATTATGAGTTTCTGGTGATGCCATTCGGGCTTACCAATGCACCGGTAGTCTTTATGGACTTGATGAACTGGATTTTTCAAAAATTCTTGGATCGGTTTGTAGTTGTTTTGGTGGACGACATCCTTATCTTTTCGCCTTCTGAGGAGGAGCACGAGAAACACTTGAGAGTGGTGCTTGAGTTGCTTAGAGCCCATAGGCTGTATGCCAAGTTTGGGAAGTGTGAGTTCTGGCTGAGGGAAGTCAAATTCTTAGGTCACGTGGTATCCGGGGAAGGGGTGTCTGTTGATACATCCAAGGTAGAGGCAGTGCAAGATTGGGCACAGCCTAAGAGTGTATTTGAGATCCGCAGTTTTCTGGGATTAGCTGGGTATTACCGCCGGTTTGTGAGAGATTTCTCCAGGTTAGCATCACCGTTGACTAGACTGACTCGGAAGGGAGTCAAGTTTGTGTGGAGTGAGACTTGTGAAAAGTCGTTCCAAGAGCTGAAAGTTAGATTGACCACCGCTCCGGTGTTGATTATTCCGGAGAGAGGGTTGGGTTACGCAGTTTATTGTGATCACGAGAGGGTTTGGGTTGTGTGTTGATGCAAGAGGGGAAAGTGGTAGCTCATGGCTCACGTCAGTTGAAAATACACGAGAAGAATTACCCTACACACGACCTAGAGTTAGCAGCAGTGATCTTTGCCTTGAAAATCTGGAGGCACTACCTTTATGGTGAGAAGTTCGAGGTGTTCTCGGACCACAAGAGTTTGAAGTATCTATTTACACAGAGAGACTTGAATCTGAGGCAGAGGAGATGGATGGAGTTCATCGAGGATTATGATTTTGAGTTGCATTATCATCCGGGAAAGGCCAATGTTGTGGCCGACGCCCTTAGTAGGAAATCCATTAGTGATGTAGCTTGTATAGCCATCCGGGAATGGGAGATGTTGGGAGCACTTGGTGAGTTTGATTTGCTACTGGGCGAATCTGTTGAGGCTGCGGCCTTGTTTTTTGTTGTTGCGCAGCCTACACTTGTGACTAGAGTGTTAGAGGCACAGAGAGGTGACCTTGAGGTAGAATCCCTCCGAGAGAAGATCTCCAGTGGGAAAGTTGAGAAGGGTTTGACGGTGTATCCCGACCTGAGTGTGAGATACCAAGACCGTTTGTTTGTACCGGAGTCTTGCCGAGAGGAGGTACTCCGAGAGTTTCACCCTTCGCTCCTTGCGGTGCATCCGGGGGGTACTAAGATGTATCAGGATTTGAGTCACCAGTTTTGGTGGCGGGGTATGAAGAGGGATGTGGCTGTTTTCGTATCGAAGTGCCTTACTTGGCAGCAAGTGAAGGCCGAGCATCAGAGGCCAGCGGGTTTGTTACAACCCTTGCCTATTGACGAGTGGAAGTGGGAGTATGTCACTATGGACTTCGTTGTAGGTCTTCCGAGGACTCAGCGGGGTAGTGATGCTATTTGGGTGGTTGTAGACCGGTTGACTAAGTCGGCGCACTTTATTCCTATGCGCATGAGAGATTCGGTGGATCATCTTTCCGACTTGTATATTCGGGACGTAGTGAGATTGCACGGGATCCCAGTGACGATCGTCTCAGATAGAGATCCTCGTTTTACTGCTAAGTTGTGGCAGAGTTTGCAGAGTGCTTTGGCCACTAAGTTGACCTTTAGTACGGCTTATCATCCTCAGACTGACGGGCAATCCGAGCGTACTATTCAAATCCTTGAGGATATGCTTCGGGGTTGCGTCCTGGACTTCAGTGGGACGTGGGAGAGGCACTTACCCTTGGTAGAGTTTGCCTACAACAACAGTTTTCAGTCTAGCATCGGTATGGCACCGTTTGAGGCCTTGTATGGCCGACCGTGTAGGTCTCCAGTTTGTTGGGCCGAGGTGGGTGATGCACCTTTGTTGGGTCCGGAGTTGGTTAGGGAGACGACGGAGAAAGTTGAGCTTATCCGTAGGAGGCTTGTTACAGCCCAAAGTCGTCAGAAATCTTATGCTGACCGTAGAAGGAGGCCTTTGGCGTTTGAGGTAGGTGATCATGTCTTTCTGAAGATATCACCTAGGCGAGGCTTGATGAGGTTTGGGAAGAGTGGGAAGTTATCCCCTCGGTTTATTGGTCCTTTTAAGATCCTTGAGAGGATTGGCGAGGTTGCTTATCGGTTAGCTTTACCGCCGCAGTTGTCCGGAGTGCATGACGTGTTTCATGTGAGTATGCTTCGGAAGTATGAGCCAGATCCATCACATGTGTTGGATTGGACCGATTTAGAGGTAGATGAGGATGCCTCGTATGAGGAGAGACCGGTTCGGGTCTTGGATAGGCGGGATCAGGTCCTGCATGGCAAGACCATTCCTTTGGTGAAAGTCTTGTGGAAACATCACGGAGTGGAGGAAGCCACTTGGGAACGTGAGTTGGAAGTCCGTGAGAAATATCCAGACTTGTTTGTTGATATGTAATCTTGTATTTAAATTTTGAACTATTGTTGAACTTAAGAGCTTTTATATATGTCTTAAGTTGTGAAACATTGAAAATGTTTTGGTTTATTGGAAGTATGTTTTGGAACTTCCCTCATATGGAAGTTGAATGTGACACTATATGTGTTGAATGTATTGTTGAAATTGGAAAGATAATGCGTAATGTTAATGCATGTTGAAAGTACATATGTTGTTTACATATTGTGGAATGCCTCTTGTTAAAGGGAGGGGGTGACCGGTAATGGGTCGGATTGTTGAATGTTAAAGTGTAACATTGTTTAAAATGGAGGCAAACTTGTTTTTTTTTTTTTGAAAACTTGTGCTTAATTTCGGGGACGAAATTCTTTAAGGGGGGCAGGTTATAGCGATCCCGGGTTTACCCTTGTTGTACAGTGATCCGGACATGTGTCCGTGGATGTTGGTAGTTGTTTATCATCTTGTTTGCATCCTCTTTACTTTGTATTTTGAGTTATAGGATGTGTTGGGTAGATTTGTTACAGGTTGGTTGAGTTTAGAAACCAAAACTAGTTGCCCAGATTTTGGCCTGTCCGCTCGAGCGGGGGTTTGGGCGCTCGAGCGGGGAATACACCCATCCAGTATTTCCTGTGCAGTGTTGGACGCTCGAGCATGGGATTAGCCGCTCGAGCGGGGTTGTGTGAGTTCCGCTCGAGCGGGAAGTTGTAAGCTCGAGCGGAGACCTGGCTCTGTCAAAGTGCTGGGAGAGTGCATCCGGCGCTCGAGCGGGAGTTTGGCCGCTCGAGCGGGGGTCTGTGAGTTACGCTCGAGCGGAGTGTTTTACGCTCGAGCGGAACGACTGGGTTTAAGTCCCGAATTGTGACTTTTCAAATCACTTTTTCACTTTCTCTTCTCTCTCCTACTTTTCCAAAAACACCATTGTTGAGCCTCTCACTCTAGAACTCTACCTTCTCTCTAGGTTTTGATCCAGTAGGAGTGATTTGCTCATCTTTGGCCTTTACAAAAAAGTTGTTGATCATCGAGGGCTACTTTTTAATCTGAAAATTTCGGGTTTTGGAGCACGTTGGGTTTGGTCATCTTCTTCTTTGAGGCTCCGAATTTGAAGTAGGGATATCCTACTCCTCTCTATGGATTTTGTCTTTAAATTTTTGTATTTTGAGATGTTGGGGTTGGTTTGGTAATTTTGTGAAAGTTTGGGACTTTTGTGTAATTTTACAAAAGTTGGGGTTTTATTTGTAATAAACTAAATGCATGTTTGGCATAGAGTAATGGAATAAATGTTGAACCATTGATGAAAATGGGACCTAAGGGTTGAAATGTTAATTATGGATAATGACCTAATTACATTGTTTGATTAATTGGGATAATTAATTGTGAGAAAAGAGGAAATGAAATGGAATTGTCGAGATTGGGAATGTATGGGGTTAAAGGGTGTAGTTGAATTGTTTATCACACACCGAAATGAAATGTTGATTGAATATCCGTTGTGCATTTATTTTCTGTTTAGAAATAATTGCTTTGGGCTATCGGTGGAGGATAGTCGTGATTGTTGTAGACAATGCATGATGATTAGGCAAACGGAAACTAATCAATGGAATGTGTCATGGGATTTGACGGTTGATAGAATACATTAATTATATGTATTGAGTGATTGTATATAGAACCAATGTGTTTGTATACGTTATGTGTAGAGGAGGAGATGGGGGATGTACTCCGCAGTTTAGGGGAAGATAGGGGATGTACCTCTAAACCGGATAGTGTTGGGAGAAGATAGGGGATGAACTCCGTAGATACAGCTCATATGCTTGTCTAGAGAAGTGTGGATATAGCTTATATGCTTATCTGTGGATATTGTTGTTATACATATCTGTTGAGAATGTGGGTAGTGCTTATATGCCTATCCGTTGAAGAAGGGAAAATGAAAGGTAACTTGGACTCATAAGTCGTATGACATAAATATGTGATTTATGTGATTGTATCAGTGTTGGCCATCTATCAATTGCTAATATTTTAGTCATTGTTCATGGTTGGTTTAGTGTATTTCTACTGGGCTGTGGCTCACCCTATATAGGAATATCATTTTCAGGTACAGGTAGCATGCCACCTCCAAGGACATAGCTTGGGAGGCTAGAGGCGGACATACTTTTGTCGCTTTACTTTTGATGTATTACATGTAAATTCAAGCCAAGGGCTTAACGTGTACGAGTTAGTACTCTTTTGTTGTAACCAAGTGTTAACTTGGAAAGCTGTAAGCCCGTAGGGCATTTTGCTTTTGTTGTTAACATGTAATACTTTTGTAATGAAACACTGATGAATAGAAGAATGTGGTTATTTCTTATGTTAATGAATGTCTTATTTGATGGGTTTAATGTTATTATTTTGAGGGCGTTACAGCGCTGCACAAAGCCACATGCATCACGTAATGTGAGGAAAAAAGTCACAAAGTATACAAGCATGGCAAAGTCAGAAAGTTACATGCATTACTGCATCACTGCATAAAGCGACATGCATCACTGCATAAAGTCACATGCATCACTGTATCACTGCACAAAGTCACATGCATCACTGCATCGCTGCACAAAGTCACATAGCATCTGAGGAAAAAACAAAGCATCCAAATTATTATGTCTGTTCAAGTCACTGGCGAGCATCACTGAGAAATGTTTGACGCATCACTGAGCCGAGCTATAATTTATTATCGTACTATACCTACTGTGCCCATGTGAATTATGCAATTCATAAAAATTTTGAGGGGGTGTCAGAACAAAATAACAAAACAATTAGACCATTTGTGTTTAAAAAGCCACCCTATGCAGCCCCAAACAGATTCATATATGTTGAAGATGAAATATTATACAGTTAGAATGTATTGAAGATTAATTTGTAGTAGAGTTAGAATGTATGGGTTTTTCGATGTACAAAACTTGAAAGTGTTACAGACAAGAACAACACCGACTTAAATCAACACATAATTAACTTCAAATTAAATTGGTCAAATTTCTCCAATTAAATTAAATGAAATAGGTAACGTAAAAAATGAAATTAAATATGTTGTCAAGGCAAAATAAATTGAATTATATTTGTAAGCGGCAAAATTAAATTAAATTTCCTAGCGTAATTGAACTTTGCTTAAAACCTTCAGATATGCGCTGAGTAGTAAATAAAAGTCGAAGTAACAACTCCTATCAAGTTGATGCATAGTTGTTCCGGTCATAAAAGTTGACGTGACAACTCTGATGCATAGTTGTTTACAATAATTTCATACATACAGCTACCATGTGCATATATGGTATAAATATCGCATCATACCACAATAAAAGTTTTACAGCTATTTCGAGCGATATCATCATGAGATATACGGTGGTTGATCTATATTCAGCAATGGGTCACTATTGGGTTGCAGATGGAGATGAATTTCAATACCCATTGAATCCAAATTTGCGTTACTCACGTGCCACCGTTAATACCATGAGAGCTGAGTGGGAATTTCGCATAACTCGAGCAAACGTTCTCGTTGAGTTATGTTGTGAAGTTAATAATAAATTTCCTCGCCGGTTAGCCATGCGTATGCCAACTGACACTCCACAGTTGTTGCAAAGGGAATTGCATCGTATCCACGACGAAGTTAATCGCATGACCCAACGTTTGCAAAGGTCCTCACTAATGAAGACCGCAAATGAGTGTGCCGAAGATGGGTCAATGGATGATGCACACCAGTACTTCGCCTGGAGCATGGATGCTATGTATGAATCTGATGGTACCAACAGGCCAATGCGCAACTCTGAAATTATAATTAAAAAAAAAACTACAAACAATTCATGTAAATTATACTGAAAATCGTCTCATAAAAATTGAAAAAGTCAGTGTGGGTTAATAGTGTGAAAACAGTTCGTACTATGAATTCCAAAAACTAGCGGGTGGTTCCCACTGTTACAACACTTAACTATTTTTGAAAGGGCAAACTCCACCTATTTTTAAATTTTTTATTGAAATTTATCAATTGAAATAATGTTGTTCAAGTAAGGAAGTAGACAGATCTAGTTTTCCACACTGCGATGGTACTATGAGTCGCTGAAATTGGATTATTTAATAATTTTTTGAGCAGGTAATGGATGATGAACTAGGACTTCTGATTTGATGATTATATAATATTATTTTGTGCTATAAGATTATGAATTCAACCTCTATAAAAAAGAATTTTGTTTGTGATATTTATTTCTTCTTTTATTTTAGGAATTGTATTTAAAAGTCCTTTATTTCATCGTAAGCGTGAACTTGGGGTAATTGTTAAACTTGATGATTATCAACTTGTTAACCATTTTTTTTTTTTTTTTTGGTTAAGCTAGCGGTCCATTTAATATAATCTTCTTCGTTCTCTCTCTATGGACTAACGTTTACACTTGGGGAAATTTGTCTAAACCATTGAAATGTCCAAATAAGATGATCCATGGACTAACATTTACAGTTCCACATTATATTATGTAACAACTACAGTGTTTGTGTAGTATTCAAATATCGATTATAAGTAAATAATTCATACCGACTGACGCCATATCGTATCGGCTCGATGCTGATGAATCAATAATGGGATCTCCTCTGGTAAATGAGTCATAGACCTGCACAAGTTTTCATATATGAAATCGATATCTGATAACAAGAAGTTTGACAATAGTATATACATATGCTGACAAAATTAGAATACGACCTAACAGTATATTACAAGTATACAAACTGCAACAAGTTAGGGAAAACAAAAAGAAAGGGTTGCCTGGAAAAATTTCTTGATAACTAAAAAACAGTTCACCACCTAACAAAATGTGGCTACGCATTGAATATTACATGCATTTATATTGTTGATTAGTAATTCATTTCACATTATTGTGATAGGAGACAAGGTACATATGGTACCTGTGAGTTTAAAGATATTGTCAGCGCGTTGTCATGTCAAGCTTTATGACATGAAAACCCATGCTTTAAGTAGATTTCAAATCCACTACTCAAACTTTTTAGAACAACTAAGCATTTACCAATGTGTACTAAATTTAAGACACATGATTGAATTGATAAAATGGTCTTCCCTCACGTAATGAATTTTTGGAAACTAAAAAAACAATTCACGACCTAACAAAATATGGCAACGCATTAAATATGACATGCATTTATATTGGTGATTAGTAATTCATTTGACATTATTGTCATAGGAGATAAGGTTCACATGGTACCTATGTGATTAAAGTTATTATCAGTGTGTTGTCACGTCAACTTGTATGACATGAAAAAACGTGCTTTCACTTTAAAGGAGTTGTCATTTGGACAGGAAAGAAGTACGAAGGTTTGAAAAGGGTTTTATGTAGATTTGAAATACATTGGTCAAACTTTTGACAAGAACTAAGCATATACGAATACGTAGTAAATGTCCGAGAAATGATTGAATTCATAAAATGGGCCTTCACCCACGTAATGGATTTTGGAAAAAAATTAAAAAAAAAAATTGTTTCCCACATAAAAAAATGTGGCAAAACATTGAATATAAACTGCATTTATATTGGTGATTATCAATTCATTCTGTAAATATTTGCATTTTTCTAACATTAGATAAACTGGTGTCCATCGAGGTCAGGACACAATCGACCATCAACGCACCAAAGTCTGCACAATCCAGTGCACAAAGGACACTTGCAACAACTAAAGAAATTAAAGAGATTTGCCACATTTGACCAAATCTATGTCATTAGTAATTGAAGTCGTAAATACATTATCAATTTACTGAATACTGATTCATTGAATATTACATTGACTCCAATTCAAATAAAGTAGTGTGGAACTAATATGTAAAGAAGACAGAAAACTACTGTCGAATCTATCGGATTCTCGCTGGACATTTTCTTGTATCATGCCCTCTTTGCAAACACAAACTACAATGGTGCAATCCACTTTGTCTGGAAGTATCCATTTCTTGACATGACACTAAGCAAAGCTGTGTGTCGATCGGATATCAATGTGATCCCCTCTCGGTCACGGCACACATGTCACCTAAGCAGAGTAATGAACTAACCGCAACTCTCGATCATCTCCTTGTCAACAACGACAAAGGCAAGAGGTATAATCTTGTCCGCAGTAGTCACTGCAGTGGCCGCAACAATCTTCCCTTCGTATTTCCCATACAAGTGTGTGCCGTCAATGCATATCACTGGACGACAATACTTGAAGCCTTCTATTGCAGGTTTAAATGCCCAGAACACATAGTTCATGTACATTTCAACTCCGATTGAGGTAGAGTGCAAATTCGGAATCATGTCCCACATGACAACTGTGCCTGGATTGAATGCCTGCAATGGAGCCATATATCTAGGCAACCTTCGGTACGACTCATCCCAGTCACCAAACACCATTGCAACTGCCTTCATCCTTGCAAGCCACGCTTTCTTATATGATATAGTGAACTGAAACTTCTCCTTCACGACCTCAATTATGGTAAATATAAATTATATTTGAATACATTACAATCATAATGAAATCCTAAAAACAATAATCTATCTAGCATGGCACTTACCGCAATTTGTGCCTTGATGAAATGAGCAATGACCTCAGACTTCAGGTTGCAATTGTCCCTATTCATTCTAGGGTACACACACTGATGCGGCGCTTCAAACCTTCTAATTTGAAAGAAATGTTTGTCTTTCAACTTCGTTGCCCGAACCTCCAGTTGCAGCCGTGCTTGCACTCGGTCATCCAACTGTTTCTTTTGGATTCTACGACCTTGCATTCTCGATTGCGCTTCAAGTTATACAACTGAACAGCGTCACTAGTCTTTTCTTATCAGTAAATATCATTCCTTTCTCCAAATAAGCAGTTTCGAAGTCCTACAATGGCCAACGTTCGACAACATCACGGCTAGTGATGGAACCATCATTGTCGAAATGCAAATTATGGTAGAAAGGGATATGGACATTTGTGTGTACCTCCTGCATATCATGATGCCCTTCAACTTCGTCATCACCGGAGTCATTGTCTGCACCTTCCCATGCGCCATCCACATCTCCCACGGAATCTTCATCACTTACTCCAACCTCGTCAAACAATGGCACTGTATCATCGGAGGATGCATAATTTTGGACAGCCGTCTCCGTTGTACGTTGAACATTACAAACCGGTGGACATTCTTCATTCCAGTGGGGATATGGGGTTGTAAGAACCATCAGATTATACGTTGTCGGAGCACTTGGACCTGCTCCAGCACTGTAATAACCATCTACGTTTTGTGATGCATTTAATTGATTGTAACTCTGAGAATGATTGAATGGAGGGTAATCTTCAGGGAACATGTGTGCAGACTGTATAAGTGTATTGTCAGGGGTTTGCGATTGTGTCAACATTTGAGTGAATGTCCCACCCACCGGAATTGGCATCTCTGTGCCACCAAAATTGCTCTCCTTCTCCACATAGATTTCCAAAAAATAATCAGGGCCTAATTTATGTGGGAGCTCTAAGACATTACTTAAGGTCTCATTATCTTTGATTGGCAGCAACCTATACTTCCCCCGACATGGGAGTCTACATTTAAACTCTAATCACATTATTTCCCCATGCGTACCAACCTTCGGCACCATCATAGCCTCCAACTCGCCCAATGTTATCCCCCCTGTGCACATTATACAACCCCTGAGGTTCGGTGTCGTACGACACACCTTCATCGCGATTGCGCAAAATCTTTCCACCCCAATAGAACAAAATGCTCACAACTTCCATACCTACACTTTGCATTCAAAGTAACTCAATTATTTCAAAATAATAAAGTAAGCACATTTGAGAGCAAACACCACATATATTACACAGGAGTGCCTTTAGGCATGGGTCTTTTGGTATTACAAAATATTTAAGTGGCATATCGACATGAACATGGAAATGAAAGTTATTTGCACCATATATAATAGCATCCTACATGACTTATATTTCTTGTATTATTTAGAAGGATTATCTATTTGTACATTTAAACAAAAAATCATGTGTGGGATCATTTCTCCAATTATCATGAATTAAAATTTGAATTCTTTTGTTGTGATTTGTCATGATTTCTTCATCCCTTCTTACGAGCTTATGTTTTCCTTTACTCTTTGTTTTATGTTGTTATGCTTTCCTTTTGGTATTATTATTATTATTATTATTTTTAAATAATTTTTTCAATTAAAACTCTTTTTTGGGGGCTTTCATGGGTGGGTGTTTTCAAATGCTTTGAAAGAACCTTTTCCATATCTTTAATTGACATTTTGTTCAGGTTTATCAAACTCGTTTTCGTCATGTGTTTCATGTGTAGTTGCTTTCATACTTTGATTTTTTTAATTTCACATTCTATGAAATAGCATGCACATACTGTAAGAACTCTTCCCACAGCCTCACTGTGCGCGCCATAATTTCTCATTTCATCTTCATGTATTGAACCATCCATATAAGGCATTATAACCAATAGGCCTTTGATACAGAAAAACTCTACTAAAATAATTCTTCATACTGTAAGAACCTAATTTTACAAGCCCTAATTTTTCATACTATAACAACCTAAGAACTTCCAACAGGAAAATCCTAAATTGTTCACAAGTTCAAACTCTAAACTACCATGCCCACAATTGTTCAGTCTGAAACAATAGTATAAAATATTGAAATTCCAACTTTCCATGAAGAATAAAAAGTATCTTGCCTTCTAAAAACATAAACACATTAAGCTTTTGGGTCAATCGCTAATCTAATAGATTCATGTAGCTACAGCTAATCAATTCACGCATGGAGTTACAACACCTCAGTTTAGAAGAAGCTCTGAGGATTGTTGAATAAACATTTGTTTTCTTAACTCCGTTTGATTGGGCTAATTACATTGATAAAGAGGTTATCTTTGCAACTTGGTAAAGTAAATGCCAGTCAAACAGATGTCAGATCAAGCGCAAATCAATGACACATAGACCCTTTGAACTTTTTTTGACTAAAAATCACCACAAGAATTAAGACCAACCAAAAACGTTTTTTTGAGACTTTATTGTGATAACAAATTAGCTACCAATTGGGCTCGTAGTCTAGAATCCATTAAGGAGCAATGCACCGATTGTTTATTTTTCCATGCCTACTATTACAAGAATTTCGCAATTTCTTTTAATATATTTTTCTTAAAATGGGAAACCCCTTTATCCAACTAAGCATTCATAACACTCAACATGTTCAAGTAATTAACTATTGAGAATTATTAACATCAATAAAAGTTTTTGTTCTTTTTCCTAAATATTTTCATATACTTTCAAATCCTTTTGTTATTTCTCATGTTTTCGAAAAGTTTGAAAAGTTTCCAATTCTATTTTCATTTCCAACCTAACCGAAAGAACGTGCGGAAACGAAATTTTGATCCTATTAGAGAAGACGGGAAAATTATCACATTTTAATAATAACATTTGATTTCTTTAACATCAATTTATAACCCAAGTTTGACATCACATATGCACACCCATACAGTACCACCTAACAAAGTACTAGCCAAAATTAACAACAAACAAAGAAAAAAAGAAAGAAAAAAGCTTACTAAAAATAAAAATAAAAAGAAGAAAAAATAAGCACTTTTTCATATTTTTTATTTTTTAGTGAAATTTTTTTCAGACTTCTCTTAAATATTAAAATTTTAAGTATATTTATATTAGGTGCATCAAAATAAATAGATTTTTAATTAAAATCTAAAAAAAATCAAAAATAGATGAAGACAAAAATAAAAGCTCATTTTTTTTTAAAAAATTTCTAAACTCTATTAGAATGTGTGTATTTCTTAAATTTAAATTTATCACAATAGTACCTATAACCTCGTGCAAGGCATGGGCATTTTACCCTAGTATCTATATATCTAGCCCTAAAGGGTTGCACTCTATCACAAGAATATGGTTTTACCATAAAATTGTGTAACATCAGTAACAAAATGTATAATCTCGTTACAAATTAGCATAATAAAATGTCCAAAATTTTGTGGTTAATGATGTAAAAGTTTTTGGCTTAGTTACGATTTTTTTATGATGCCAATTTGTAGTTAGGTTATGCATGATGTAAAAGTTTATGGTTTGGTTGCATCATTTTTTGTTACGTCAATTTGTAATAGGATTACACATTTTGTGGCAGGTGCATATGGTAGCATTTTCCATATATCTAGGCTTGAATAACTTGATTTAGATCTGTTGTTATTGCATACGATGTAATGGGTTAGGCTAGGCTATGGGCTCATACAAGAAAATTGTGGGCTTATTGTAGGGCTTGGTCCAAACGGGCCAGACTTGTAATGCCCTCAAAACAAACCCTTAAATCATACATTCTTGACATGCTTAGACATAAAAGAATAAGTCATAATTACATATCACCAGAGTATTCATTACAAAATGTATTACATGTTGACAACAAAAGTAAGGGCCCTATAGGCTTACAACTTTCCAAGTCAACACTTGGTTACAAAATGAGAGTACTAACTCAAGATACAAAATAAGCCCTTGGCTTGATAAACATGTAATACAAGAATGTAATCACAAAAGATGTCCCAGCCACTAAGCCTCTCAAGCTACGTCCTTAGAGGTGGCATGCTACCTGTACCTGAAAATGATTTCCCATATAGGGTGAGCCAACGCCCAGTAGAGATATGCTAAACATACTATGAGCAATAACTAAAACATTAGCATTTGATAAATGTTTAACTCACATAAACCAATAAATAATCCATTTCAATTACATGACAAAAGTAATCATGTTTCATTCCATTTTCCATTTCCTATCCAATTCTCAATTCA
This sequence comes from Camellia sinensis, assembly GCF_055761805.1. NCBI lineage: Eukaryota > Viridiplantae > Streptophyta > Magnoliopsida > Ericales > Theaceae > Camellia > Camellia sinensis. The sequence continues at coordinate 112,965,122 of NC_138975.1, forward strand.
TAACTATGGCTCGAAGCCTGGCCAAACAATTTGATTGAGATCACATCTCATATCAACAGTATTTCTATTACAGATGAGATAACAACTCATATTAAACATTTCACACTTCATAACAGATACACATTTTGGTGCTGTATCATTAACACGTAACAACACTTCAAGAGAAATTAGGGTTTTCTTCCCTCTTTCTCAACTTTGGCCCAAAGGCACAAATATCAACAACCAACGACAATACCATCATTTTAAGACCCAAATTACATATTTATGAGTCAAAATAACAAAACCCCTTTTTCATACCTTTGAAACCCTAACACCCAAAATTACCCAAATCAAACCATTTATACGAAAAGCTCAACATCTATGTTAAAGCACATAAGAATGAGTAGGAATCCCTACCTCAAGAAATGAAACTCAATGGAGATGATGGAGAAATCTCGAAGTGCTCCAAACCAAGAAAATTTCAGATCAAAAGGAAGCCGAAACCAAGCTCTACACTTTTTGTAAAGACACTAAGGGAGTAGATCACTCAAGATAGATCAATCCCTAGAGAGAAGGTGAAATGTAGAGAGAGAGGCTCTCAAAAATGGGTTTTTGGAAAAGTAAGAGAGAGAGTGGAAGTTGAAAAGTGATCTAAAAAGACCCAGCTAATATCCGATATACGTATGACCCGCTCGAGCAGAGAATAGGACGCTCGAGCGTCAAGCACAAAAACTGGACCCGCTCGAGCATGAAGGGTACCCGCTCGAGCGCCAAGACACAACAGCAAAACACACCCGCTCGAGCGCAAAGGGAAAGCCGCTCGAGCGTAGATTTCCCCCTTCTAGTACTTTTACAGACAGTGAACTACCCGCTTGAGCGCCAAGATACCCGCTCAAACGTAAGAAAATCCGCTCGAGCGTGAAAAGCACACCTGTAGAAGTTTTGCAGACGCATGAAATGCTGAGAGTGTGTAAACCCCACTAGAGCGCAAGAAGACCCGCTCGAGCGGACAACCAAAAATCAAATTTCGCTCGAGCGCAAAGAGACCCGCTCGAGCGTACCACTAAAATTCTGGGCAACAAGGAATGGGGCTAAAGCTCAACCAACCTGTTCGAAATACGCCCAATACATCCTAAAACTCAAACACACGGAATTAAAGGATAACAACAAGATATACAACCACCAACTCTACGGAACCTAAGTCCGGAATACAACAATCAAAGGAAGAGAAACCGGGATCGCTATAACCTTCCCCTCTTAAAGAATTTCGTCCCCGAAATTAAGTACAAGTTTTTCAAAAACAAGTTTTCTCAATTACCAACATTACTACAATACAAAATTCAACAACTTGACCCATTACCGGCCATTCCGTCTCTATTCAAGAGGCAAACTTCCATATAATCTCCAACATGCATTATCAACATGTATCTCAAAATATATTCAATGCCAACAATACATTTGCATTCTGAAACATCATCAACATATACAATGTTAAAATCAACCTCCATTATAAGGCAAGTTCCAAACTATATTTCCATAAACTCAAAACATACACCATGTTTTACAACTTAAGACACAATCAACGCTCTTAAAGTTTATCAATATTACAAAGTTTTTAAAACATGATTACACATGAACAAATAAGTCCGGATATTTCTCACGGACCTCCAACTTACGTTCCCAAGTGGCTTCCTCCACTCTGTGATGTTTCCACAAAACCTTTACCAAGGGAATGGCCTTGCCTCGCAAGACTTGCTCTTGCCTATCCAAGACCCGAACCGGTCTCTCCTCATACGAGGCATCCTCATCTACCTCTAAGTCGGTCCAATCCAACACGTGCGATGGATCCAGCTCGTACTTCCGAAGCATACTAACATGAAACACGTCATGTACTCCGGATAACTGCGACGGCAAAGCCAAACGGTAGGCGACCTCGCCAATCCTCTCAAGGATCTCAAAGGGACCGATAAACCGAGGGGACAACTTCCCACTCTTCCCAAACCTCATCAAACCCTGTCTAGGTGATATTTTCAGAAAAACGTGATCACCCATCTCAAATGCCAAAGGCCTCCTCCTACGGTCGGCATAACTCTTTTGGCGGCTCTAGGATGTAACAAGCCTCCCACGGATAAGCTCAACTTTCTCCATCGTTTCCCTCACCAACTCCGGGCCCAACAAAGGTGCATCACCCACCTCGGCCCAACAAATCGGAGACCTACAAGGTCGGCCATACGAGGCCTCAAACGGTGCCATACCGATACTAGACTGAAAACTGTTGTTGTAGGCAAACTCCACCAAGGGCAAGTGCCCCTCCCACGTCCCACTAAAGTCAAGGACACAACCTCGAAGCATATCCTCAAGGATCTGAATAGTACGCTCGGACTGCCCGTCAGTCTGAGGATGATAAGCCATGCTAAAGGTCAATCTAGTACCTAAGGCACTCTGCAAACTTTGCCATAACCTAGCAGTAAAACGAGGATCTTTATCAGAGACGATCGATACTGGGACCCCGTACAACCTCACTATGTCCCGAATATACAAATCGACAAGATGATTTACCGAATCTCTCACGCGCATAGGAATAAAGTGCACTGACTTAGTCAACCGGTCTACAACCACCCAAATAGCATCACTACCCCGCTGAGTCCTCGGAAGACCTACAACGAAGTCCATAGTGACATGCTCCCACTTCCACTCGGCGATAGGCAAGGGTTGCAACAAACCCGCTCGCCTCTGATGCTCGGCCTTCACTTGTTGACAAGTAAGGCACTTAGATACGAAAACTGCCACATCCTTCTTCATACCCCGCTACCAAAACTGACGACCCAAATCACGATACATCTTAGTGCCTCCTGGATGTACCGTAAGGCGCAAATGGTGAAACTCTCGGAGTACGTCCTCTCGGTAAGACTCTGGCACAAACAAACGGTCTCGGTATCTCACACTCTGGTCGAGATACACCGCCAAACCCTTCTCAACCTTCCCACTGGAGATCTTTTCCCGGAGGGTTTCTACCTCAAGGTCACCTCTCTGTGCCTCTAACACTCGACTCACAAGTGTAGGCTGCGCAACAACAGAAAACAAGGTCATAGCCTCAATAGATTCGCCCAGAAGCAAATCAAACTCGCCAAGTGTACCCAACATTTCCCACTCCCGGATGGCTATACAAGCTACATCACTAATGGATTTCCTACTAAGGGCATCGGCCACAACATTAGCCTTTCCCGGGTGATGGTGCAACTCAAAGTCGTAGTCCTCAATGAACTCCATCCCCCTTCTCTGCCTTAGATTCAAGTCTCTCTGTGTAAACAGATACTTCAAACTCTTATGATCTGAGAATACCTTGAATCTCTCACCATAAAGATAGTGCCTCCAAATCTTCAAGGCAAAAATTACAGCTGCTAGTTCTAGGTCATGTGTAGGGTAATTCCTCTCGTGTATTTTCAACTGACGTGAGCCATAGGCTACCACTTTCTCCTCTTGCATCAACACACAACCCAAACCCTCTCGTGAGGCATCACAGTAAACCGCATAACCCAAACCTCTCTCCGGAATAATCAAGACCAGAGTGGTGGTCAATCTAATTTTCAACTCTTGGAACGACTTTTCACAAGTCTCACTCCATACGAATTTGATCCATTTCTGCGTCAATCTAGTCAACGGTGAAGCTAAGCTGGAAAAATCTTTCACAAACCGGCGGTAATACCCGGCTAATCCCAGAAAATTGCGGATCTCAAAAACACTCTTAGGCTGTGCCCAATCTTGCACTGCCTCAATTTTGGATGTATCAAAAGACACCCCTTCTCCGGAAACCACGTGGCCTAAGAACTTGACCTCTCCTAGCCAGAACTCACACTTCCTAAATTTAGCATACAGCCTATGGACTCTTAGCAACTCAAGCACCACTCTCAAGTGTTCCTCGTGCTCCTCCTCTGAAGGTGAATAAATCAGAATGTCGTCTACGAAAACGACTACAAAATGATCTAAAAATTCCCGGAAGATCCGGTTCATCAAATCCACAAATACTGCCGGTGCATTGGTGAGCCCAAATGGCATCACCAGAAACTCATAGTGGCCATACCGCGTACAGAATGCCGTCTTCGGAATATCCTCCTCCCAGACCCTCAACTGGTGGTAACCCGATCTCAAGTCTATCTTAGAGAAACAACGGGAACCCTTCAATTGGTCAAACAAATCATCTATACGGGGCATAGGGTACTTATTCTTGACCGTAGCCCGATTCAACTTCCGGTAATCGATACAAAGTCTCAAGGCACCATCTTTCTTTTTAGCAAAGAGGGCTAGTGCTCCCCACGGCGAAACACTAGGGCGAATAAAACCCTTATCTAGCAACTCCTGGAGTTGAATCTTCAACTCACTCAACTCGGCTGGGGCAAAACAGTAAGGTGCCATAGAAATCAGCGTTGTGCTGGACACTAAATCAATAGAGAACTCTATCCCTCGGTGAGGTGGCAAACTAACGAGATCCTCGGGAAAGACGTCCGAGTACTCACAAACCACTCTCGGCAGTACAATCTGGGTCTCATCACACTCACCACTCATAAAGCTAGCGAGAAGACCACTAAGCTCACTCCGCCCTCGCGGATCATACATCGGTGGCAACACACTACCAACCCGATCCCCCAATAAATGGAAACAATCCCCGCTCAAGGTACATACTGTGACCCTCTGGCGGTAACAATCAATAATAGCCCGGTATGACGATAGCCAGTCCATACCCAAGATAACATCAAAACCCGACATAGGCATAACTACAGAAAGAAATGGAAGTCGGCGATTTGCTACCTCTATATCACAACCTCTACACCCATGTTTCAAAATCAATTCACCCCCAACAGGTGATACTACACAAATAAGAGATGCTAACTGTGCCAACTCTAATCCCAAAACAAATGCAAATGCAGCAGATATAAAGGAATGAGATACACCCGTATCAATCAACACATTGGCAACCGAGTTGCAAAACAGAAAGGTACCTCTCATAATAGATGGAGCCGGTACTAGGTCCTACGCGGTAACAGCATACACACGCCCTGTAGGCCCCTGATCCACCTGCTCACCCCTCGGGGCAAACGACTGCTACATAGACTGGGACGACGAAGCCCCCGGATTGGCCCTCGAGGCCTACACAGACTAAGCTGGCTAAAAACTCTGCGTCTGCCTAGAACCAGACGCACCCGATGAGGCACTGAACTGCGGGCACTACCTCGTCAGGTGCCCCGCCTGACCACACTGATAGCAAGACAGTGGCTGACCCCTGCCCTGACCCTGGCCCTGAGGTTGAGCTGATGATGAAGCTGCTCTCTGACTTCCTCCCTTCTGTAGGCAAGCTAGAGACTTATGGCCTAGCTGACCACATTTGTAATAGGTCACCTCTCCCTGACTGCCTTTCCCAGAACCTACACTCGGCACTAGAAAGGTAGATCTAGCAAAACCGCCCAGAGACTACTGAGGGTTAGAACCCCTCTGTCTCCTGCCATCACCTTGGCCGTCCTGACTCCTCTTAGAGCCTCTCTGCCCCTCCTCCTCCTCCTGCATCATAATCTCCATATGCGCCGCAGCGTCTACAAGACGCCCATAATCTCGAGTCATAGACCCTCCAACTCTCATCTTGAGCCCGCGCCTCAACTTCCGCTCAAACTCAATGCAACGGCGTTCCTCTGACGCCACAAGTTTAGGTGCAAACCTGGACAAACTAGTAAAAGTGGCCTCAAACTCGGCCACAGACAAACTCAGCTACTTGAGCTGGCAAAACTGATCCCTCAGCTTCTCCCTGACAGCTAGAGATAAGTACTTCTCCTAGAAAGCATCCACAAAAGCCTCCCATGTGCCACCAATACGTCCTCTCATGAACTTCCACCACTGACCCGCATCCCCCTTAAGTTGGAAAGATGCCAAGGTCACTTTCAATGCTCCATCTTCGATGCCAAGCATCTTAAACGTCTTTTTCATCTATTCCAACCACTCGTCTGCCTTAAGTGGCTCCTTCGGATCCCCGACAAACTCATCTGGATTAGACCAGAAGAACTCCCTTTTCAGAAAGGAAGGCCTTGCATCAACAACCTGGGCCTGAACTGGATTCTCAGCTCTGAGAATGCCCATAGACTCCCTCAAAGCCCACGCTATCTCGATGGCTAAAACACCCATAGCCTGTTGACCTGCTGGCTCGGCCACATTGGCCTGGCCAACCCCCTCCTGCTGCGCCGAAACATCCTCCGGCATAGGCATCTCTTGCCTACCACGCCTACCACGCCTACCACCTCGTCCTCGTCCTCGTCCTAACATCCTAATAAAGGTAACAAAGACATTAGCACATTCACAAATGTGTCGAAACTACAAAATTTGCGTCCGAATACATGGACAACTATAATTCATTCCACGTAAGCACATAATCACATAAGCACTTACGAATTTCATTTCAGGATAATGACAGTCCCGAGGCGTTACTAGAGTTCCGGTTAGAAACAACATTGATGAAGTGCTTTTCCAACAAGACTCACAGAAACCCAATGATCCAATCAACATCCTCGAAACCAAATCCCATACCCATATAGTCACATAAACATGTTATCACATAAGCACATAACATTACACATAAGTCTCTAACAAACGAGACAAACCCATTGTGATACCAATCACTTCCCACGTACCCAAAGTATTCAAACCTGGCTCGCTCTGATACCAAGTTGTAACACCCTCAAAATAAACCCTTAAATCATACATTCTTGACATGCTTAGACATAAAAGAATAAGTCATAATTACATATCATCAGAGTATTCATTACAAAATGTATTACATGTTGACAACAAAAGTAAGTGCCCTATAGGCTTACAACTTTCCAAGTCAACACCTGGTTACAAAATGAGAGTACTAACTCAAGATACAAAATAAGCCCTTGGCTTGATATACATGTAATACAAGAATGTAATCACAAAAGATGTCCCAGCCACTAAGCCTCTCAAGCTACGTCCTTGGAGGTGGCATGCTACCTGTACCTGAAAATGATGTCCCATATAGGGTGAGCCAACGCCCAGTAGAGATATGCTAAACATACTATGAGCAATAACTAAAACATTAGCATTTGATAAATGTTTAACTCACATAAACCAATAAATAATCCATTTCAACTACATGACAAAAGTGATCATGTTTCATTCCATTTTCCATTTCCTATCCAATTCTCAATTCATAACTATGGCTCAGAACCTAGCCAAACAATTTGATTGAGATCACATCTCATGTCAACAGTATTTCTATTACAGATGAGATAATAACTCATATTATACATTTCACACTTTATAACAGATACACATTTTGGTGCTGTATCATTAACACGTAACAACACTTCCGTACTTCACAAATGATACACATTTTAGTGTTGTATCAATGTCAAACAAAAACACTTCCATACATCACAAATGATACACATTTTGGTGCTGTATCAATGGAGTCCATCCCCTATCTCCTCCCAAATAATATCCGGTTTAGAGGTCCATCCCCTATCTTCCCTTAAATCGTGGAGTACATCCCCTATCTCCTCCCACATAACACAATGTATATAAACACATCATATAAATAATCAAATCAATACATAAAATTCAAGTATTATATCAACCGCCATATTCGACGGCATACTCAATTGATTAGTTTTAGTTTGCCTAATCATCATGCATTGTCTACAACAACCAAGACTACTTTCCACCGGTAGCCCAAAGCAATTATCTCTACATAGATAATAATTTCACCCAACAGAATAAATTATCAACAATTTCCAAGGTGACTGATTAATAATTCCAACTTCACCATTCTATCTCATAATGAGTCAATTTCATATTCTTCAACTCAATTTCGTATTTCCATAACATTTCCAAATTAATTGTATAAATTAATTTATAACAAAAATTAGGGTTTTCTTCCCTCTTTCTCAACTTTGGCCCAAAGGCACAAATATCAACAACCAACGACAATACCATCATTTTAAGACCCAAATTACATATTTATGAGTCAAAATAACAAAACCCCTTTTTCATACCTTTGAAACCCTAACACCCAAAATTACCCAAATCAAACCATTTATACGAAAAGCTCAACATCTATGTTAAAGCACATAAGAATGAGTAGGAATCCCTACCTCAAGAAATGAAACTCAATGGAGATGATGGAGAAATCTCGAAGTGCTCCAAACCAAGAAAATTTCAGATCAAAAGGAAGCCGAAACCATGCTCTACACTTTTTGTAAAGACACTAAGGGAGTAGATCACTCAAGATAGATCAATCCCTAGAGAGAAGGTGAAATGTAGAGAGAGAGGCTCTCAAAAATGGGTTTTTGGAAAAGTAAGAGAGAGAGTGGAAGTTGAAAAGTGATCTACAAAGACTCAGCTGATATCTGATATACGTATGACCCGCTCGAGCGGAGAATAGGACGCTCGAGCGTCAAGCACAAAAACTGGACCCGCTCGAGCATGAAGGGTACCCGCTCGAGCGCCAAGACACAACAGCAAAACACACTCGCTCGAGCGCAAAGGGAAAGCCGCTCAAGTGTAGATTTCCCCCTTCTAGTGCTTTTACAGACAATGAACTACCCACTCGAGCGCCAAGATACCCGCTCGAGCGTAACCCGCTCGAACGTAAGAAAATCCGCTCGAGCGTGAAAAACACACCTGTAGAAGTTTTGCAGAGGCACGAAATGCTGAGAGTGTGTAAACCTCACTCGAGCACAAGAAGACCCGCTCGAGCGGACAACCAAAAATCAAACTCCGCTCGAGCGCAAAGAGACCCGCTCAAGCGTTACCACCAAAATTCTTGGCAACAAGGAATGGGGCTAAAGCTCAACCAACCTATTGGAAACACGCCCAATACATCTTAAAACTCAAATACACGGAATTAAAGGATAACAACAAGATATACAACCACCAACTCTACGGAACCTAAGTCCGGAATACAACAATCAAAGGAAGAGAAACCGGGATCATTATAAGACTTCTATATCTAGAGGCTCTGAATTATAGGATTTTCCTTTTTTTCAAAAAAGGTTTGATTCCCTTATTAGATGTGGGCTTTTTCTTTTTATATTTGTTTTGAGGATCTTTCTTGCACGTGTTTATAATTTTCTTTTTATGTACTAAAAAAATGTAATTAAAATACAAGGAAAAATATGTTAAGTTTGTTGTGAAGTTTTCTCAAACCTATTATATTATTATTTGAAGGCATTTGTTATTCCCAAACTTTTAGAATTATGAAATTTTTTATCTTGTTTTTTCTTTTTTTTCTTGCCATTTCTATTGACAAATTTAAAATCCAAATGTAGAAATTAAAATTAAATCTTCTAAACTATGCCCCTCCATTCCTCGGTCATTTGGCATATTAATTCCATATTGATCATTCAAGTGGTAAAGTCTCAGAAAATTATCAAGTCCAAGTGTCCATCAATGGCCGTAGGGGATTCGAGGACAACAATGTGATGTTGAATCACCAAAAACTCCAAGCAACTCATTGTTGTCCTTTGTTTTTAATCTTTCCTCAACCCACTTACAAAAAAATATATATTTTTTGATTGGTATCCGGCCGTAATGACTAACTAATATGATCTCAAAAATACATATATATATATATATATTTGGATTGGTATCCAGCCGTATTGACTGACTAATATGAGAGATCAATCCCAACGTAGTGGACAGTGGGACAGTGGGATTATGGGAAGAAGAAGAAGAAGAAGAAGAAATCATAGAGTCCACTCTTTTGCTTATGTCTCATCTCTTTACTGACTGACTATAAAGCTAGTGTTTATATGGGTCAATCGTAAATAGGATAGTCTCTTGCTTAAAATTGCTATCTGTATAATTTGCATTTATTGAGAGAAAATTATACTACTAATACGTCTTGAATGTGGAGATTTAAAAGGTTGAATTTGGATATTTTAAAGGTTTGGAATCACTAGGAACTCCAATGATGTGTTAAAAATACCAAGTAAAATAGATGGACTACTTGAAATTGACAAGTTGAGACTTAGCGTTAGCAAAATTTGGTGAAGGACTCGGTACTTTAATGAAAATGTTAGTGTTAAGTACGTGCATAGTCTTTTTATCAAAAGGAAAGAAAAAGTGTAGCCTTCAGCGTTCATTTGGAAAGTGGGTTTTTTTAGTATTTTTTAGCTTTTTATAAATTAAAAAAAAAACGTGCACAACATCTCCATTGGAGATGCTCCAAGGATCTGTGTGTATTAATTAAAGAGAATATAATTAAAATTTTGATTTTTCAGGTGTATTAGCTTATGGCCAAACGTGTGGTGTGTATACTTGTATAAATCTGTGTGTAGTGTGCTCAGCATCTCCATTGGAGATGCCCCAAGGATCCTAATAATGAGCCAAGGCTAGTAGTATTGCCCCAACTAGGAATGGTGTAGGAATAGAACACCACAAATCCAATCCCACTCTACTTCATTGCTATTCCTACTTTTGTTCTAAAATTTTGCCCTATATTCCCAATACGTTTCCAAACACAAGATTATGTCTCAAGATTTCAATATTTCAAAATTCCACTACATCTTGTGGCTAAGAGTGTATTGAAAAAGAGGAAAATAAGGATATTATATGATAAATAAAAAAGGAGTGAATAGAGATACAGAAAAAGTGAACTGAGATACAGAAAATCATAAACTATATCCTACAAATAACAAAATTTGTAACTTTTCAATGCCCTAGATTCAGCAATCCCTAATTTCGAAATTTAAAATCCCAAATTTGAAATGAAAACCCTCATTTATGCGATACAAACCTGAATGTGGGTGTTTGATGAAGGTGTTCCTCGTTTTCCCGGTGGTGTACTGTTGGCCATTGTTTGTTGCTTTCTCTTCGTCATCGGTCTTCCCTTCGGAGTTCGGCTGAGTGAGGGAGAAGAAGATGGGCTGGATATCAAAAACGGCTTTCGTAAAGGGAGAAGGAGATGGGTTTTGTTTATAATGAAACAACTTTCTGAAAACCGTTTTCTATTTATGATAAAATTATTATTTTAGGCAAACAATATTTATAAATTGAAAAAAAAAATTAATAAAAATAAAAACGATTTTACGAAAACTGTTTTCTATTTATGATAAAATTATTATTTTAGGCAAACAATATTGATAAATTGAAAAAAAAAATTAATAAAAATAAAAACGGCTTTACAAAAACCGTTTTATATAAACTTAAAATTAATTAGGTGTTAAGTAAAAACGGTTTTACAAAAACCGTTTTTATGAACGAAAATTTTATTATTTTTTTATTCATCAAAAACGGCTTTGCCAATGCCGTTTTAAGGAAAACGGTTTTAGTAAACCCGTTTCACCCTATATTGGGAATAAAGTAGAAAACACAACCTAGAGTCGGACTAAAATATTCAAAATGCCACAATCAGGGAAATTGGCCATAAATTAGGGGTGTTATGTATAGGCTTTAATGAGTAGATTTATTGTTGAATAGATCTTATGATAATTAATGATATTTTTTATTAAATATTATTAAAAAAATGTCACTAATTGTTAATTTTTAGTAACATTTTAAAAATTTTGTCATAAAAAATATCACTAATTGAAAGTTTTAGCAACAGTTTAAAAAAATTGTCACAAAAAAACATAAACTTTTAGTGACAGTTTGAAAATTTTCTTATAAAAAAATGTCACTAATTGTAAGTTTTAGCGACAATTTATAAAAACAAAAACAAAAAAGTCATTAATTGCCAATTTTTAACGAGATATGCAAAAAATCGTCACAAAAATTTATTTTTAATGACGATTTTATTATAACTTATTTTGAATAAGACTTTATGGAAATTAAGTCAACTATTATGACCTATAAGTAGTTTACCTTATAAATTAGGAGATTTTTTAGAGTCCCTAGTATTAAGATTTTATAGAATAAAAGACATTTAATATTTTCATAATGTCTAAGGTCTCTCAAATCGATATAAAAAAAATTTGATTCAGAGAAATTCTCTCCAAACCAGAGAAATTTGCCTTATTACGTGCAGAGAATTATTCTGGGTTCAAACTAGAGAAAATTGAAATTTCTCTGGCTTTGTTCAAAGAAAATTGAAATTTCTCTGACGTTGTTCATAGAGAATTTCTCTAGCTTTCTTCACAAATTTCTCTATGAAGAAAGCCTCTATCTTAGCTTATCCAACAATTCTACTCCAAAATTTATACCTATCAAAACAATTCACACAATAGCCAACTAATCACAAAATTCAAAGACCATTCATATAGTGAAACAAATTGAAAATAATATCTTTTAAAACTCAATAGTATGATCAAAGCCACAATTCGAAATAGCCATAAGACCAGCATCGCTCACCTAAAACCTCTTCAAATGGATTTCGACCAAAGAGTTGTTTCAATTTGCGATCATTTCCAAAAGCCTATCCCAATCACCTAAACATCGCAACAATTTCAGCGTTTTCAGATTCTTCGCTCCAACAATGAGTGGTCCAAAGCATTGTCCATTGTAAAGCTCCTAGAGGCATATGGTTTTCAAAGACGAAGCGGCGATGCCTGGACCAATAGGCTCGGCGGCAGTGGCCACGCCTCCGCTGTTGTTGATGCCATAGAGGCACTTGACGGAGAGCTCTTCAAGAGAGGAACAGTGATCAAGCATTGCGTTTATGCCTTTGACTCCGAATCCATTGGGATTTAGACCTAAGTTCTTCATCAAAGTTGTGTAACTTCTTGAGGGCTTCATTGTGTGCGGTGGTGATCAAGTTTCGACATCGTTAATTTTGGGGTTTCAACCCTTTTCTTCTCCAAATTTGAGGTAGAGATTTTCTTTGAGTTATATATATATATATATATATTTGTAAGATCTAGATAATTTTCGAAATCATCCTTTGATTTGTTTTGGAAAATGGGTTGTTGATTCAAGAAGATGAATGATTTTGGAAGTGGGTATACTTTCTTGTTTCTTTTAAAATAGAAATAGAGGGTTTTGAACTATGTGGGTAAAAGAAATATTTTTTTGGTGAGATCTTCTCAAATCTTTGAAGATGGTTGGTCTTGGTGAGAAAACCTAAAAATTGGTTTTTAGAGAGATGTTGAAGATCTTTGGAAGATGTTGTTATATTTGTTTTGTGTGCCAAAATAAATGGTGTTAGAAAAATTGTTTGTTTATTTACATATAAATGATATTTTCATGGAATATGGGAATTGTTGAGATGGCTTGAAATGTGGGAGTTATGTTATCCCTTGGATGAATTGAAATAAATGTATTTATTCATATTGTGAAATTGTATTGAAAGGAGAAATGGAAATTTTGATCACAATGGAAATATTGTGTGGAAGAACTGAAAATGGATAAAATGTTGCATTTCATTAATTGATACATTAGCATATCAATTTATTGATAATGAAGAGTTTTGAAATTTGATTTGAAAACTTTGCATTGAGTAAAGAATGTTGAGAAACAAGTTTTCATGAGTTGGTTTTGGGGTGAATACGGTGGTAAGTCTTGAAAGGTAGTATAGAGGATAGGTGTCGAGCCTTCCAGTTAATACTGGTAAAAATGACAGATTATGGGTGTCGAGCCTTCCAGTTGATACTGGTAAAAATGACAAATTGGTAGTACTTATATAGTCTACTTGCAGACACCGACCTAGGGATTACTAGAGTCGTATTTACTGCCCTTGAAATAAATTGTTAAGTTTTGAACAATTGAAATTGCATGACATCATTGAGTATGATGGTTTTCAAACGATAAAGATGTGTTTTATTTTCAAAAAGGCATGGCATGGCATGTACATTCATCTCTTGAGACTTGTATAAAATGTATATACTTTGTTAAGGATTTCCTACTGGGCTTTATGCTCACCCTACCCGATTTTTGTGCAGGAAAAGATGTGGTGAATTTGCCTAATTGAGGGCGTGGAAATGTGTGTGTTGAGAGCACAAAGGTTCTCATTTGCTGTGATCCTATTTGTAAGCCAAGGGCTATATATGTGTGGGTTTGAATAACCATTTTGTGTACCGGACTTAAGCCTTAGAAGATTGTAAATCCTAGGGGGTGCTTATTTGGTTATTTACTTGTTGTTGAATCAATGTAATATCGCATGAGGAACTATTTATATTATGTAATGCAAGTATGGAGATTTATATTTGGTTTTCCTTAAAAGAGCCATGATTGTTGTATTATCATTTGGACTAGAAAAAATTTGGGACGTTACAATTCTCTCGCACTCTCAATCAACACTATTACAATTATTGCCTATAAGTGTTTGGCGTGTCATCGAGAAGAGTTGGAGAATATTATAATCGCATGAAGAGAATGATTTGGTGAATTGTGGATTGAAATGAAAGTAGTATCATAATTTTCATTTTGTTACAAGAGAATATTTGGATAATGAGAAATGCTAAGGATTCACAATAATTTATCCACAATGATATATCAATAGAGTTGGGTTCAATGTAGAGTTAAGTGTATGACAAATAAAAGATTGACACTTATCATGCCATATTATTGTGACATAAATTGACTTTTCTAGGGGTTACAAATATTTTCTTTTGAGTAATTTTTTTTTTCTTTCTTTCTATTAGGTCAATTGAATTAAATGATAAATTCTCACAATGAGGCATTTGTTATTTCCAGAATATAAGGAGAGAATCTATATTTTTGACAAATCTATGAAGACATATTTGTAATTTATGGGTGGGAACTCTGGCCATAAGTCAAATTTTAAAATTTTTGGAATAATAGCTCCAAATTCTATGTTTTTGATCTGTTACTGTCAACCTCACTTATTTATCCAAATATTATTTATCTGTCAATCTATTTGTCCACGTGTAATCGTCATATTCGTTCATATATCACCCATATGTCCAACTGATTTGTCTATTTTGTCTATCGAATTATCTATCTGTCTGTCCAAATTGCTACCACCAATGGTTGTATCAACAACTTTATGGCGACTTTTCCAACCATTTTCCAGCAGTAGTCTGATGATCTAGCGGCAATAAGATACAAATAGAAAAAAAAAAATTTAAAACAATAAATTTTTGCTAAATAATTTCATTATCATTATTATTACTATTTGTAGGGTAAATTACAAACACATCATCTGAGATTTACTTAAATTATAAATTACCCTTGTGATTCTAAAAATTACATTATGTCACCTAAGGTTTCTAATTTCATAATAAATAAGTCATTTTATTAATAAATCATCAAGTTAATTAACAGTTTTTAGTAATATGAAAATTTTATTTTAATTAATTATTTAAATAATTTTATTATTATATAGGTGAACAGTTAGAAATTTTACTTTTTCAATTAATTATGTTAAATAAAAAATTCTGAGAAGGAGGTATTTGTAATTTTTCAAACCACAGGAGACAATTCGTATTTTAAACAAACCTCATGGGGTGTATTTGTAACTTACTCTTATTTATATTGGGGGTGTTTGGAAAGATTGTTGAACTAAAATAGCTCACTAAAAGATAAAATATGTTAAAATAATTAATAAGATAAAATGTCATATATAACTCATAATTATTACATTTTTTTTTCTCACAACTATCAGATCAATTACAAAAAAAAAAGGCCAACTATAACTCCAAATACAAACTTTTTTTTAACCAAATTAAAATAACCAAAAACATACCCAACTAAAATAATCAACTATCCAAGCAAGGCCATAATTTCTTCGGGGGCTGGAACTTTGGTTACAGGTAGAGAGACTAGAGAGACGGAAAACAAAAGCACCAAACTCTCTCTAGTTCAAAAAAAAAAAAAAAAAACTCTCTCACTACTGCTTAACCGTTAACGCCTCACCCACCCATTATTTTGTGGAGAGAGAGGTTTTTGGAGAGAGTGGCAACAGCTTCGTGGAGTTCGTCAACTCTTCTCCAGTCCCAGATTAGCGGGTTTGGTGGAGGTCTTAGACAATCGCGTTCTCATCCCAATTCTCTCACCTTTTGCAAGGTACTATATTGGGTTTTTCACATTTTGTTGATATCTTGATGCTCCTTGGATTTTGATTCCTAGTTTTTTTTTATTTTTTATTTTATATGTATTCATATGGATACTAGTCCTATGGAGTTTTGAAGATTGAAACACCATATTGATTATGTTCTGATTTTCAAAACCCCAGTAGAGAAACCAAATGGGTTCTTTTGACCTTGTGTTGAATTGATTGGATCATTCAGCTGATTAATTGCATTATGTAATAGTATTAGGTAATAATCAATGAAGGTACTCTGCATTTTTGGGGATTAATGGGTTTGTTCTTAATGAATTGTAATTTATCATTGAGTAAATTCTGCTCTGCCCCCTTGTGGTTTTACCTTAAAAGCACTTTACCTGTGCATAAATTGAACTAAAATAACAATGTGTTTGGAAATTGCAAAAAGAATTGAACACCCTCAACTCAATACTATAACACTGTCTTACTCCCTAGTCCCCATTGTAACACCCAGCCAAAGTCATGGTTTTAAGATCCAGCAATCCCACTGCATCACATGATACACATTTGATTTTGGGTTTGAATTTCAACCCACTGTTACAACCAGCCTAAATCATGGTTTTAAGATCCAATAATCCCATTATATCACATGATACACATTTGCTTTTGATTTTGAATTTCCAATTTAAATTTGAAATTCAAACCCAAAGAAATTATGTATATATATGTGTAATGTATATATAGAGTGATCTGTATGTAGATATGCATGTGTGTTGTTTATATGTATATTGTTTACTTCGAAATCCAAATAACCTGAAGAGATTAGTTGAAAAAAGAAAAAAGGAAAACGAAGATGATTCTGGTGCAGCGATCTACACTTTGTTTTGTTTTGTTGATTCTTTTCCTTAAAAAAAACAATTAAAAAATAAGAAAAAAATAAGAACAAACTATTTCTTTGCTTCAAGCTCACCTCCATTTTGTCAAAACTTGCTTACGTTTCTATAATTAGTGATTTTGAAACAATTTTTGCAATGAATGTTGTAAATAAATGAAAGTTATTTCTGAAACCCGAGTAGTGCCGGAGAGGAGGTGGTGGGCGTGGTAGAGAAGTGGGGGATGGTGGGAGAGGTAGAGAGATGGGGGATGGTGGGAGAGGTGGGGGGATAGTGGTGAGAGAGAGTGGGTGAGTTAGAGTTAGGGTTTTCAAACGGGGAAAAAGAAAATGAAATGGAAAATTTGTCTTTTTACACTAAAATTTGACTTTTGACTCTTTGTTTTTCATGCCAACTCTTAAAATAGGCTTGTGTGACCCAAAATCTGTCAATTTGGACAAAATTAGTAACAGTAGGGAGGTAAAGTGCAAAATGGGTCAAAATCACGTGAGGGCACTTTGCATATATATATATATATATATATTTTTGATAAATAACCAAACTTTATTAGAAAAGCATCAAGAAGATGCAAAGAATACAGAACTATAAGCCAGAAAGGCTCAACGTATTAACAGATCAAATCCTCCACAAAACCTACAAAACCTACAAACTTTGCATATATTTAAATGTCAGAGGATAAAAATGCCCTAAGCCAATACCGTAAATAACATTTAACTCTTATAATTTTTACTTAGCTAAAACCCAAAAAGTAGAGTTGATGTACCGAATTTAGGAAATTTCAAGTGGAAAGCTTTGTACTTGAAAGAGTCAAGTTGGTGGAGTGTGTTAGCCTCTTACTCGTTTAACATGTTTGTGTCAAATTGATGAATGGTATTTGTTGAGTTTTGCCCATTAAATGTTTGTTAATATACTATACTAAACTATGATTCAGTGTGATAGCTGGTTGGGCCATGATTTTCCTCAAGAGCTAGACAGACATTGCCACAGGGCTTGATCCACGTAATAGAGTTGCATAACCCAATACCATCATACTTGCATTGCGTGCATTATTAACCACTCAGATTGAATTTTACTTGAAGTCATCAACAAATTCTTAGGGCTCTTTAACCATTTTACAGTTTTTTTAAACATATTAAAAAAAATTAGAGGTATATTGAACTTACTTCCCAAACTACTTGAAAATGTAGTTTCTAAATGTTGCTTTCTTGAAAGCATGTTTAGTAACCATGCATTTTAGTTTCCTATTTATATTCAAACTCTTGTGGAAACATGATTAGTGTGGCCAACAACCACGCTTTCTCTACACTTCAATTATTAGCACACTTCTCCAAATCTAATTTCAAAATGAGGAAATTTAAAAGCATGTTAAGTAATGATGCTTTCACGTAGTTTGGGACTTAATAGCAGAAAACTCCTATGGGGGCCTTGCTCATCACTCGGAACCATGCTCCCACCCCCGTCTTGGCCCCCACTCCTGCCTCGCTTCTGCTCCCAACAAAAAACTCTTCTACAGGGCCTTTGCTCCCCCGCTCACATTCCAGCCCCCTCCCAAGCCCTCGCTTCGGCTTTGTGCAACTATGGTTTGGGAATAAAATGCAAAAGATCCCTAGTTTTTTAAATAAAGTTTTGGAAAAACATAAAATGGTTAAAAAGCCAATTCTTAGTTGCATGATGAAGTCAAAAAATAATAATGTTGCTCCCTTAAATTTACCTTATATTTCCATTATTTTGGTGGTTGAAAGTGCTATGCAAAACAATATTTTAAAATTTTCATTGAACATTTGCCCAACTTCAGTTGGCTGTTAAATAGTTTCTCTGTAATGAATTCCTAGAATCCATAAAATTACACTTAAATATTATCAGAATCAAATATCCATTGATTTTGATAATATCATAACCTTAAAATGTAGATTGGTGGTTTAACCAAAGTTATACCTTGAAAGAGGGGAATGGTTAAGTAGAACTTACATACCCATCCGACGCAAATGGCACAAGGCTTTGTTGAGTTGGATAAGTTGAATGGAGTTGTGTTTGAGATGGGGAAGGGTGGAAAGCTGAGGTGGTACTTGAAATAGTGTCTCACATATCAACCAAGGAGTTGAATGCTACTAAAGTAGTGCCCTTTTATATGGATGTCCTTTTTACCATTTGTCCATGGTTCTTGTCTGACATAATATCAATTATCAATGTTCAATCCAACATCCATACACATTTTTGCTAACTATTCTACAACATAAAAGAAAGAAGATATGAAAGAATTCCTTGGCATCATTCGGCTTTTTCCTTTAATTAGGAAAGAATAAACAAGTCGCTCTCTTTCAATCCTAATACTATGATTTGATTTTCTAGAAGGATATAACTTGAGGATGGGAGACTATTTCATGTTATGGTGTTTGGCACAAGAAACATAACATGAAATAAGGCAAGTAAAATTCTTAATACAACTCAATGCATATTATATAATTGGTCCACCTTGAAATTTTTTAAGGTTCATGTAGAAGTTGATTGCTATGGAAAACCAGCCTGAATTGGCAGGTCATAGTGTCTCATTCTGTGTTTATGAAAATGGCCTAGAAGGGGGTGATAGGACAGTTCTTTTGTTTTTTCTTCACTAGTCCTCAATGACCAATCTCAATTTTTCTAACTATTCGGTATGTTTAAACTTAGAAAGTGATTCAATGTGTCTTACACCCCATGAGTTTATAACTTACGCTTATGATATCTAATTGAATTATAGAAATATATCTATCAAAGGTTCAAGTTGTGCTTACTTTTCTAATTAATTTATCTCAATTATTTTAATTTGCTTAGTTGATTAATTAGAGCTAGCTTTTATTGTTAAGTCTAATGTAAAAGTACTTATGTGAAATCAAGTTCAATGGAAGGATGCTGACTCAATTCTTAATTGATCACAATTGAATATACACATGATCTTTCAAAATATATGATCATTCACATAAACAATTATAGAGATTTATATGATGGCTCAAATGCATACATTCATCTCATACATATAACATATTTAAAATAACGAGCAAGATTGTAAAGATATGGACAAATAATATATAGTGGTTTGGCCACTCTTCTCAAACCTTCTTGGGTGAAGCATCCATGATTCATCCAAACAACTGGTGACTTACAATGGGCATGTCAGCACACACCTAATTTCTCCTCACAAAGGCAATCTCTAGGATTTGAAGAATGTTTCTCCTAGCCCAACCTAAAACCCACTAATCTACCTATTGTCTCCTATTCAAGTACTACACGAGGATTTGATGAAGGTTTCTCCTAGGCTAACCTACAACCTACAACCTACTAATCTCCCTAATATTTTGTCCTGAAGAACAACACTACAATTTTTTCTAGGTTTTCACACAAAGGGCTCACCTAAAACCCACTACTTCAAGTCTATACCTAGAGCCCACCACATAGGATTTTACAGGGTCACCCTCAGCCTCTTCCTCAATTCAGAATTCAACAAGTTTCTAGGATAGGATCGCCTACAACCTCAACCACAATCCTTAACTCACAATGGGCTCCCCCACAACCTTTTTCACAATGCACAACTCACAATGGGTAGCCTACTACCACAAGCTATAATAGTCAAACAAGCATTCCAAGTCTTAACCCCCAACCTTTGCAATTTACAAAATAAATATCAATGTGTGGTAAACTTGTCTCAACAATACACTAATAGGAAGAATTTATACAATCCCAAGGGGTTGGCCTAGTGACAATGCTTTGTGTCTTGGGGGTGTGCTCTCTCTAAGGTTTAGGGATTAAAACCTCTTAGGTGTTAACAATTCCTTGGGGCCATGAAAACCCTTGAATTAACTATGGTGCACTTGTGGGAATTAACTGTGGTACACTTGTGGAAAACTCTTTACTAAGGGCTTGTGCACCCTTGAGGATTAGTCGGGCTTTGATCCGGACACCCCGGTGCCAATTAAAAAACAAAACAAAACAAAAAAAAAAGAAAAAAAAAAGGAAGAATTTATACCTTAAATTGAAGCCCAAAAGTTGTCCAAAGTTTGGTTTTCAATATTCTCAAGCTTGGCCAGTTGTTGATAGTTAGTGTATGATGAGTACTCTTTCTAATTTTCTCCCAAATCTCTTTAAGATATGTTCTAATGTATATACATAATATTAGGTCTCAAATCATCAAGTTCTATGTTTTAAATGAAAGAAACTTATGCATAATGCGTGAGTTCCAATGGCTAGATAATGACTAGTTTATTTTTTTCAAACTGCACCCAGTTTGGCAGGCCAAAATAGTTCATCATTCAAGTCTATTGGATTTCTACCACCAGCAGCACACTTCAAAAGACTATTAACTCGCTCATTTTTAACAATGTTTTGGGTGAAAATTGTGCTCAAATTGAAACTCTATAAATGTAGTTTCATTTGAAATTGGTCTTACTCAAGGATTTTAAACTAGAACCTAAGTTATGGTTTTTGGAAGGCTAGGAGGTCATACTTCATTTACCAAAATGGTCACCAATCTTGACCAAGACCAGCATAACTGTCTTCTGAAGTCTTGACCCTAGGTGGTTCTATTTAATACATTTTGGTCTTCTTGTCACTTGGACATCCCCCTTGTTGATGACTTGAGTTCATCCTTCCTCGACTCTTTGATGCCTCTTTGAAATTGTCAAGTTCTTGAGGCTTGTATGTGCTTTCCCTTTCCAAACCCCTCTATGGATATTGGATTACACTTCATCCTTGCTACAATATAAGTCATGAAATTGCCAAACCCTATGGTTCTAGACTTAACTGTTTCTCCATGTTATAGATTGAAGGTTAGCGTTGTGATTGGAAAGCATAAAGCGAGATCAACATGTTTAAAAAAAATAAATTATGATCATTGATTTAAAAGAATGCCAACACAGTTCTTGACTATTTTTTTTTTTTTTATGCAAGTTTGGAAGCAAAAGCATATGCATTTCGTCTTTTGTGCTTGTGAACATTGAGAAAGGAGTTGTCCTACTATAAGAATCTAAGTTACAAATTACTTACCTTGGTTATTCTGCTATAAGAATCTAAGTAACAAATTGCTTACCTTGGTTAAATGTTTGTTTTCTTGTATCATTCTTTATTCTTCTTCTCTCTCTCTCTCTCTCTCTCTCTCTCTCTCTCTCTCTCACTATTTTCTCTTTTTTTTTTTCATGTTTGGACTGATCAATTTGGTTCTATTTCATTTTCTCTACGATTTTTTAATGTTTCTGGATACCTTGTT
This sequence comes from Camellia sinensis, assembly GCF_055761805.1. Classification (NCBI taxonomy): domain Eukaryota; kingdom Viridiplantae; phylum Streptophyta; class Magnoliopsida; order Ericales; family Theaceae; genus Camellia; species Camellia sinensis. The sequence continues at coordinate 112,987,173 of NC_138975.1, forward strand.
GATAGAAGTGGTGTTTGTTTCTTTGTTCAGTTTCTCTGTTGGATGGAATGGCAAATACAGGAATGGTTGAACTTGGAGAAGTTCATCTTGCTACTTACCTTTTCTAGAAGACATTTACAGGGCAGCCTTCGTTTCAAAATGGTAAATATTTTATCAGATATTTTTAATTTCAATTTCAGAATAATTACCAAGAAACTAAAAAAAACTAGGACTCTTTGCCTCTATACACCTCCAAAATAGTGCATTGAGCAATCTATGGGATTTACAGCACAAAATCTCACCAAACAGATATTGATCTCCTAAGCTATGGATCAAATATTTGCTCTCTTCCATATAATGTACACAAGTTATATGCAATATGAAAATGATTAAGCACTGCAAACTAAATTTTCAAAAAATTGCAAATGAAACCACAAAAAGATAGGACTACATGCTGACATAAATGAACTGCACAAAAATATACCGAGTTAATTGTGTGGGCTTGGGATGTAGAAGTATTTTTGTGGCCGAATTTGGGATGATTAGATTAGGCCCGAGGTTGGGCAGGCCTTGGGATAATACATATATTCTCACTATAAAGTGCAAGCCTATCCCAACCTAGTTGATGCCCATCCCTAGTAGAAGGCAAATTTGGATATATGGCTGAAATGATTGTCACATGATTTTCTCCCTAGTAAGAACTTTCTCTCACTTTCTGGAATCTAGTCATGTTTTCAATTGAATGAAGTTAGTAAATTTCTCAGATACATTATGTTATCAGTGTTGTCAGTATCTTACGATTCATGATATGTATCTTATGATTCGATACCTTTCAGAAGGAAATCGATACTATCATCAATACGTATCTTAAATTAAATGTATCTTACGATACATATACGATACGTGACGCAATATACGATATGCGATACATAATGCAATATGAATGTTACTTCTTGTCCTTAAATTTCTTTAGCAAATTAGAAAAGAAAAAAATATATTCAAATTATTTTAAGTAAATTAATATTGTCGAAAATTTTCATTAACTTATTTAAAAAAAAAAGCTATTTTTGAGATGTAGTACTTTCTAGTTTATTTCTCAACCTTTTTGACATATCTATTGTATGGTTTAAGAATCTTGCATTATTAATTTATGCCTTGTGAAGATAATACGTATTGCTGCATGTATATATTTAATTTAAGGAACTTTGCTTTTACAATTGACAGAATTATACATTATTTAGTGTTTTATTCTCATAAGATATTTGTTTTTTATAACTATATTTATTTTTCTACCTATTTCTAAAGGTATTAAAGTATCTTATGCTACACGATACGATACAATACGCGATTCAGAAAAATTAAAACATGATACATGATTCGTATCCCGATTTGACAACAATGTTATAATTTCTTGTTTGCCATTTGTATTGTTTGATTATGCTTGTTAAAGAGTAGGGAGAACAACTATTATTGTTATAAGCACTTGACTTCTTCCCCTATTTTAACTTCATTTGATATGCTTACAGGCTTGCCTTCACTCATTGCATTTCCCTTTGGATGTAACACTGCAAATTGTCTAATTAGGTGAGTTTCCGCTTGAGGTTTAAATTTTGAAGCTGCGCTTATGCTGCATTGTGAGTTTTAAAGTCAGTCAACACACAAGCTTTATAAGCTTTGCACATTTCTATTATGCCCAATGCAATCTATATATATTATATATTTTATGGAATTTGTCTTCTAATTTGCTACTTGATGGATTCTAAAGGAAATTTTAACATCATGTTGATTGTTTGATGCAGGTATGAGAGAGAGCTTTATGTTGACGCTGTTACTAATTGGTTTGCAACCATAAGTTTGCCTTGCATTCTATACTACTCAAAGGATTCAATGGTAACGAATGCACTCTTTCCTGGGTCCATATACACATTTTTTATGACTAAATTGTGACATAGGATAGTTTGGGAAGCGTGGATGATGCTGTCCACACTTGATTTTTTGCTAGTTTTAGGGCCAAGAATGGTCGTGGATTTAGAGTTCAATAAGGTTGGATGGTTCTAGTGTTTGTGACCATAGTGGATTATAACTGTCTTGCTTTTTGAAGTTAATTTGTGGAGAATAAGGTAGAAGGAATGAACTTTTGTTGGGAACAATTGACTAGGCTTGCTTTACGTTGTAATGCTGGAGTGGAATTTCATAGATTGATGCATTGAAAAAGCAACATGAAAATAAATCATTATTTAATTAGGAGTCTTTTCTAATAGACCGATTATTTATGTTCAGTTTGCTTTTCTGGCATTGGACCAATTGTTAGAATATGTTAGAATAGGAAATAATATTTGCCATATTTTATTCTTATTTGATATTATTTTCCTTTGATTGATGTAATGGCCTGACCCATAATTTATGCCTAATGGCACTCCTGTAATTACGTATTATTATCAATATAAAAGGGGATGAGGTCTCACTCATTGCCTATCTCTTTCTCTTCTCTAAACTCGTAACACCCCAGAATTTTTCCCTCTGCTCGAGTGCAAGAGTTCACGCTCTAGCGGTCTTGTGAGGCTCTTAGTACTTTTGCAGTTTGTTCGAGATTCTGAGAGTTGTGAATTTCCACTCGAGCACAGGAGTGGTCGCTCGAGCGGTCGGCTTTGGTAGTCTATTCGCTCAAGAGCAAGATTGGACGCTCGAGCGGTCTGCCTGGTTGAGTCTGAATTTTTAGGACTAGTGGGGTTGCTCTTGACATTTTTATTATTGTGTTTGGAGCTTCCTTGTTTTATTTTGGGACATTGATCGAAGTAGTAACATGATGGTTGAGTAAGACTGGACCAAAAACTTTGATTCGAATAATTTTCCTATGAACGACCATCACTCTTTTACTCTTTTCTTTTTCCACACTTTTAATTTGGATATGAGGCTAGAACCATTGGAAAGCTTGTTTCCGGGGCTTCGATTTGGACACAAAAACGACCTAAAACGGAGTCTGGATGAGAGAGTTATATTCGTTTGAAGTTTTAGTATCTGTGCTGGAAGCAAATGCACTTGAGCGCAGAAAGTGGCGCTCGAGCGGACTGTGCGAATTCAGCAGTTTAAAAAGTGCCTGTCTAGATCATTCTCTCCACTTTTCTTTTCTCTCTTTCCTCCTCTCATCTAAGTCCGAAAAATCTTGATTTCTTGACCCAAATACCTTCCATTTCTCAAAGATTTGGCCATAATCTCTTACCAAAAAGTGAAGAATACATTAAGATCTCATTTTCCTACCGATTGGATTTTTGGTTTTATGAAGGAATCTCCTGGAGCCTTGCTTTCTTGCTTGGTCATTGAGGTAGGGGTTTCTAGTTCTCCTTCAATACTTTCATTTATAGATAGATTTGTGGTATTTTCCTTATACAAATACAAAATTTACATTTTTTAGCATATTGTGAAAAATCATGAGATTGGGAGTTTCGGGTTTGAAGAGTTGGGGTTTACTTATTGGGTTATGATTTTGGGAGTGTAAGCAATAGAAGAGTTGAAATAAAAAGTGTTTTGTGAAAAGCTTTAATTTCTCTTAAAAACCCCAGTTTGGTTCATGAAGATAGATGATGATTTTGCTTAAATTGAAAGTAGTATCATGAAATTGAGGTGTTAAATTACAAATATATAAGTTTAATTGAAATTTTAAAGAGTTTGAAAATTTATGTAAAAGTTGCAATTGAACTCTTAATGTTTATATTTTAAATTATGCTATAATATGAAACCAAACTTGGGAAAAGGAATTACTAATGGTACGGATGATATGAGCTTTGTGATGAAATGATGATGTGGAGGTTTAAGAGTTTGTATTTGTGATACCCCTGTTCCGTAGTATGCTAATTGGTCCTTAATTTGAGTATGATTATGTGTTTAATATGATTTCATGCGCCATTGTGTGAAAATATATGGTTTTGAATTTCTATCTGTTCACCGTAGGAATATCTGTTTGATTATCTGCTTTGGAAATTAAATTGAGGGCCTTATTGGCCATAGAACCCGAAATTGATTACGCCATTGTGATTGGCATAATTTTTAGAGCCTACAGTGAAGTTTAATTGAAAAATTGATTCGAACCAGATTAAGTTGATTAAATTGCTAAATTAGTGCCCAATTACTTTATTAATATTATATTGGTGCTAGTGGGAACTTATGTAAAGAGGCACTACACCCTCTATTCTCTCCTTATAACTTCATTTGGCTGATTTGAACTCAAGTTAGAGAGAGGGCCGGCTATAGAGAGAGAGGGGGAGAGAATTGTGTAATTTTTGGCTCAAGCTTGGGGATTTGAAGATTTAACTCAAGAATTGACTAGAGCTTGGGTGTTTGAAGCTCCTAGGTGAGTGAATTTGTGTATATTAGTTGTGATTTTGTAAATTCAAGTTGATTAATGATTAAGAGCAAGAATTGTGCCATAAGTGAAGGAATTGTGTAGTATTTGATGAATTTGAAGGTCAATGTATGCATGCATGTGTGTGGTTGTCTTGAATTTGCATATTTGAGCTTGAATTACATGATCTATGTTGAATCTTGGTTGAAATACTTGTATTTGATCATCTCTTCACCAATTAAGTTAATATGAATGAATGTTTCTCACATGCAAGAGTAGATCATGGAGGTATGAGCTTTGCATGTTTGAATTTGATGTGTTGGTGATGAGTTTGGGTCAATTTGAGGCATGCATGTAAGTAATTCAAGAAATTGAGCTTCATTGTGTTGTAGTTTGGTGTTGGTATCATGTTAGTATCCGTATATGTGAAATTTGAGCCATGGCATGCAAGAAATGTTGGTTAGAGTGTTGAATTCGAGCTCAAGAACCATCCTGGAAAACCCAGAATTTTTGATGTCCGCTCGAGCGGGGGAACCGCCGCTCGAGCGGGGATTTCGAGCTCCTAGTATTTTCTTGCAGGCATGGTGTCCGCTTGAGCGGGGAAGTTCACGCTCGAGCGGGGAGCTATGTAGGATGAACTTCCGCTCGAGCGTCCGAGTTCACGCTCGAGCGTAAAAATGATACATCCAGCACTTTTGCAGACATGGTGTTCGCTCGAGCAGGGAAGTTCACGCTTGAGCGGGGAGCCATGCAGAGAGGCCTTCCGCTTGAGTGTAAATTTGACACAACCAGTACTTTTGCAGGCCTCAAGGGTCCACGCTCGAGCGGGGACCCTGTTTTCTGAAATTTTGAAAGTGTATTCTGTGTTTCGTTTTCCGTTCTCTTTCACTTGCAAGCACTCTTAGCCATGCATTGAGCATTGTAATTGAGTTAAAGAGATAAGAATGAAGCCTAAAGAGGAATATGTGAATTTAGAACGGATCGAATTATTTGTGACCCATATGTGTTATGTGATATGTAGGGTCAAGCTCCAGGGCAAATCCACAAGCCGATCACTGTGAGTAATATCAATAGTTGAAGCTTGTCATTTGTCCAATTGCTTATTTCCTTATAAGCCTTATAAGTGTGCCAGTTTGAATTATGGACAAATGTTTTGACATGAATGAATGGGCCACAGGCCGTTTTGACCTAAATGAATGGGCCAGAGGCCGTTTTGACAAGAATGAATGGGCCAGAGGCCGATGTGATAAGAATGAATGGGCCAGAGGCCGTTGTGATAAGAATGAAATGGCCAGAGGCCGTTTTGATAAGAATGAATGGGCCAGAGGCCGTTTTGATAAAAATGGATGGGCCAGAGGCCGTTTTGATAAAAATGGATGGGCTAGAGGCCGTTTTGACCTGAATGGATGGGCCAGAGGCCGTTTTGACCTGAATGTACGGGCCAAAGGCCGTTTTGACATGAATGGATGGGCCAAAGGCCGTTTTGACATGAATGGATGGGCCAGAGGCCGTTTTGACATGAATGAGTGGGCCAGAGGCCGTTTTGACAGGAATGAAAGCTAAATGGGCCAAAAGGCTGGTATGTTTGAAACTACAATCACTTGGCTTAAATTGTGTATATAAATGTTAAATAAAAATGTGAATTGGGCCCAAGGCCATTCGGAGTATGTTGTTCTACATATCGTTTGTATCGTCTTATTTGATATTATTCACTGGGCTATCGCTCACGCTCATTCATGTGTTTGTAGGTGCGCCAAGAGAGGTCCAGATCCAGCCCCAGTGAAGTCTGTGTGGAACAACCGAGTTTTGGAGAGTTAGCCTTAGTGTCTCACGCACGAGACTCGTCTTCACCTTTCTACTATGTTATGTTATTTTTGTCAAGTTGGCGAGGACTTTGCATATGTCTATATATGGTTTTCATGGGTCGACTTAGTTTTTGGATGATCCTGTTTGTACAGAACTTATGCTACTGTATTTCTGTTGTGAGTTATTAATGTATATATGTTTGGTTGTTTGGATGTGCCATGTAAGCACAGCTCTACGGACAAAGTTTTGAGCTGCTTCCGTTTGGCCCCCATTAACTCTGTTAAAATACGTTTGTTTTGGTTTGAGGCCGTAGGTAATTTCATGATTACTGGCTGGTTATGTCCTAAACCCACAGGGGCGGGTTCGGGTCATGACAGTATTGAATTATGCCGAATTGTATTGAATGGTGTTGAATTGGGTTGTGTTGAGTTTTGTTGTGTTATGTTGAATTGCATTGAGTTATCTTGAAATGTGTTAAGTTGGGTTGAGTTGTGTTGAGTTGGGATTGAGTTGAGTTGAGTTGGGTTGAGTTATGTTGTAGTTGGTACCCGCACGGGGAGTTAAAAATATCTTTCGGTGCCCACGTCCATTTGTACAAGAGCCGGTAAATGTGGGGGTGGTTTTGAATTCAAGGTGCCCAAAGGCCCTGTCTAGGCTTATCGCTGGACGAATGTGGGAAAAATGTTTTTGGGTGTCTACAAAGTCCTGCTGTATTGTAGTCGGCAAAAGTGGAAAAATGTTTTTTGGGTGTCCACAAAGTCCTGCCGTATTGTAGTCGGCAAAAGTGCAAAAACGAATGATTTTAAAAATGTTTTTGGGTATCCTCGTCCTGTCGTATGAGAGTCCGTAAATGTGGAAAAACATGATTTTTGGAAAAATATGGTTTTTGAGAAAATGGTTTCTGGGAGTTCACTTCTTGCCGTATAATAGTTGGCAAAAGGTGGAGGATGTTATGAATTGGGTGCCCACTATCCCGCCGTATCAAGTCGGCAAAAGGTGGAATGTGTTGTGAAATGCATTGAATCGGTGATGATATGTGTGACTTGTGATGAACTTATGAAATTACAATTTGATGTGTAATTTGGTATGGAAGGGGAATGCATATAGAAATGATTCGAAAAGTATGGATAAGGAAATAGTAATTAGATAAGGGATTGGTAATAATGAACTCGCCAGGTTGTATGTAATTATAAGGAAAGATTAAGAGTTTTGTTTCGTAATTAATTGAGAAATTGAATTAAGTGGGTTTATTATTCTTGTGTTATGTTGAATTATAATTGATAATGCAAATGTGGATGTGATGTAGTTGTTAGACAAATAGGAGTTGGGTGTAGGAGAATTGTTATTGAATATAAAGGAGATTTGGATTTCTACGTTATGGAGTCATAATAATGGGAATTAGTAAAAAGGAAAATGGAAATTAAATGAGGAATATTTTGGAATTGGTTAATAAATTTAAAATGATGTTCCTTAAATATATTTGTTTGCGAAAAGGATTTATGGTTTTTCTGATAATGAGGGATAATTTTTATAGCTGAAAGTTTTCCTTAAATGATCAAAGAAATTTTGAGAAAAAGATACTCTACATATAATATTTTGAGCTTATTAAATGTCACTCTATTATATGGTATCACCTTGCATGCATGATCACTTCTATCTGTGTGTTAGTTATTGTTGTAGAACTATGAGATTCCTACTGGGCAATTGTGCTCATCCCTCATTTTATTTTTTTCCAGGAAGAGAATTCGGATCCAATAGTTAAAGAGTTAAGAAGTCCATAAGTCTCTTTTGTGTAATTTCGTTGTGGATGTGAAGGAAATAAATATTGTATGTTGATATTTGTAATTATTTATTTGTAGCTCCTTAGTGGAAGCTTGGCATGTATCATTGTTATTGTTGTATTTTTTGAGAGAGAGATCATGTATTATTATGTTTCTATTACTCAATAGTAATAGATATGTGTAAAAAAACAAGAAAAAATAAAAAAGGACCTAAATTACAGGCTTTTGGTAATGTTTCCGAGTAATTAAAATTTGGGAAGTGACAAAACTTACATGCGTATCATAGCCACAATAGGAGGACCCTACCACCAATCACAACCACCTTGCTTCCACCAAAGGCCACCCAAACCCTTGTCTGGGTCAGTCGGACCCCACCCAGCTTAGCCAAAGGTCAATCGGCCCTCTACCAGTGCAGCCGAAGCCTCCTCTGCTCTCCTCTAGGTTTGTCAACAGCCCTAGCCTGTCCTTATAGGTTTGTCGGCACTCCTGGATGCTCTGTAGACTGCGTCTAGTTGACTTGGTTGGTCGACTGGTGTCTCTTGGTTGGTTAACTGGTGTCTAACGAATAGACTAAACTCTTGTCGTGGTACATACATCTATAACACCTTCTTCTCTGTTTTCTTTCTCTTAAATATATATATATATATATATGTAGCCAAAAAAAAAAAAATTATATGAGTTCTTAGTCTGTTATGCTTTCATAGTTAGAGGTTGCTCTTCGCCACTTGCTAGACCGTCGGGCCTCTAGTTCATCTTCAGGTAATATTGCCCAGTTAGGTAACTTAGCTTCTTCTACAAGTACTTTCCTCTCTCATCAAATGTTACCTTGGATTATCGATTCTGGTGCTTCCAACCACATGTCTGGTTCTTCTGATTTGTTCTCTGTGTATACCCCTTCTTTAGGGCAGGATAAAGTTCGAATTGTTGATGGTACCATTTCTTCTGTGTCTGGGAAATGTTTAATTCATGCCACTGCTTCTCTCCCTTTATCTTCTGTCCTACATGTTCCCAGTTTTAGTGTTAATCTTTTGTCTTTGAGTCGTATTACTCGGGACTTAAATTGTAGTGTGACCTTTTTCCCTGACCATTGTCTGTTTCAGGACCTTATCACGAGGAAGATGATTGGCAGTGGTAGACACGAGAATGGTCTCTATATCTTGGATCAAGCAGACAAGCTGGCTCACTCATCCATTTAGTTTCCATCTACCAAGGAAGACATCTGGCTGTGGCACCGCCGTCTTGGGCATCCATCTTTTTTGTTACTTAAGCATCTTTTTCCCTCTATTTTTTTTGAAAAATAACGTTTCTAAGTTTCATTGTGAGTCGTGTCAACTTGGAAAACAACACAGAGCTTCTTTTGCTCCTTCTATTAATAAAAGTTTAGTTCCTTTTTCTTTGATTCATTATGATGTATGGGGTCCCTCTCGTTTTGTGTCTTTAAAGGGTCAATGATGATTTGTCACCTTTATTGATGATTGTTCTAGGACCACTTGGGTGTATCTTATGAAGGACAAATGTGAGGTGTTTTCTGTGTTTCAAAATTTTCGTAAAATGCTTTGCACTCAATTTGGGGCAGTTGTCAAAATTCTGCGTTCTGATAATGGGGGGAAATACATTGATTCTGGACTTGCCAGCTATTTTGCCACTCATGGTATTATTCATCAAACTTCTTGTACCAATACCTCTCAACAGAATGGTGTTGCCGAGCGTAAAAACCGGCATCTTCGTGATATTGCGCATTGTTTATCCTTTGAAATGTGCATTCCTTGATCCTATTGGGGGGAAGCGGTTCTCATTGCTGCGTTCCTCATCAATCGGCTTCCTACCCAAGTTCTTCATAAACAAACTCCTCTTCCGATTTTGTTCGGCTTCTAAGCTTCTGCTGCCTTCTCCATTCCTCCCAAAACCTTTGGGTGTGTGTGCTTTGTTCGTAACCATTCTCCTACCCGTAGTAAGTTAGATCCTTGGTCTCTTTGGTGTGTCTTCTTGGGTTACTGCGCCACTCAAAAGGGCTACAAGTGTTATGACCCCCCCTCTCGCAAATGGTTTGTCTCTATGGATGTGTCTTTCTTTGAATCTCAGTCTTATTTTCTCTCCTCCCCGGTGTCCCCGTCATCTCTTCAGGGGGAGCCTTGGTGTGAAGAGACTCCTGTATCACTATCATCACGATCAGTTATTGCGACTCCTGAGACTATTATTACTGATGATCCAACTATTGAGAATGCTGACTTTCCATCTGCAGTGAAAGATGGCAAAGTGTATGTCAGGGACAAGGGTAGACAGAAAGTTACTTGGGTATGAGAGACCAATTCAGATTCTCCACTGCTATCTTCTTCTTCTGATGAGTGTCCAGAATCCTCTCCTTCTGGTGAACCTCCAGGTAACTCAATTCTTTCTGATCTAGATGTTCCCATTGCTAAAAGGAAGGGGATTAGGTCATGTACTCAACATCCTATTTCTCATTTTGTCTCTTACACAAATCTGTCTTCTTCCTATAAAGCTTTTTTGTCTAAAGTTTCTTCTGTGAGTTTTCCTTCCAATTTTCAGGATGCTCTTTCTACTCCTGAGTGGAAGCATGCCATGATGGAGGAGATGAGCGCGCTTGCTAAAAATGGCACTTGGGAATTGGCTGCTTTACCTAAGGGCAAACGACCTGTTGGATGTAAGTGGGTGTACATTGTAAAGCACGAAGCCGATGGTTCAATTGAACGTTACAAGGCTACATTGGTGGCCAAGGGTTTTACTCAGACTTATGGAGTAGACGACCAGGAGACATTTGCACCGGTTGCTAAGATGAATTCTGTCGGAGTCCTTCTCTCCCTTGCCTCTGATCTTGACTGGCCTCTCCATCAATTTGATGTAAAAAATGCTTTCCTCCATGGAGATCTGGCAGAAGAAGTGTACACGGACATTCCCTCTGGCGTTGAGGATGTTAAAACCACAGGAAAGGTGTGCCAGTTACGCAAGTCACTTTATGGCCTTAAGTAGTCTCCTAGGGCTTGGTTTGAGAGGTTTACTCAGGCCATGCTGAGATATGGTTTCAAACAAAGTCAAGCTTATCATACTTTGTTTGTGAAACACTCCTCACATGGTAAAACGACAGCCCTCATTGTCTATATGGATGATATTGTACTCACAGGGATGATGTTGAGGAGGTTCCTCGGTTAAAGGAGTATTTGGCTAATGAGTTTGAAATCAAAGACTTAGGCAAACTGAAGTACTTTCTAGGCATTGAGGTTGCTCGGTCCAAAGATGGTATCTTCATATGTCAACGAATGTATGTGCTTGATTTGCTAAAAGAAACTGGAATGCTTGGAAGTAAAGCATGTGATACACCACTAGAACCCGGACTAAAGCTTAGTGAGGATGAAGGAGGCGAGCCTGTAGACAGGGAGAGATACTAGAGACTAGTGGGTAAGCTTATTTACTTATCCCATTTGCGGCCTGATATTGCTATTGCAGTAAGTATGGTTAGTCAGTTTATGCATGCTCCACGTGCAACTCACTTAGAGGCGGTTATGCAGATTCTGAGATACTTGAAATCTTCTTCAGGAAAGGGTCTTTATTTCTTAAAGCATAGTCATCTCAGTGTGGAGGCATATACAGATGCTGATTGGGCTGGCTCAGTAACTGATAGAAGATCCACCTCTGGCTATTGTACCGTCATTGGCGGAAATCTAGTTACTTGGAGAAGCAAGAAACAAAATGTTGTCGCGCGGTCTAGTGCAGAGGCCGAATTCAGAGCTATGGCTCAAGGTATGTGTGAGCTTTTATGGATTTGATTATTATTGCGGGATTTGGGGATTCATCAGACAGATTCTATGAGGCTATACTGTGACAATAAGGCTGCCATTAATATAGCCCACAATCCGGTTCAGCATGATCGGACCAAGCATGTGGAGATTGGTCGGCATTTTATCAAGGAAAAGCTTACTAGTGGCACTATATGTATGCCTTTCGTGCGGTCTGGGGATCAATTGGCTAATGTTCTTACCAAAGGATTAGGGATTAAACCGTTCCGTGACATTCTCGACAAGCTAGGCATGAGAGATATCTTTGCACCAGCTTGAGGGGGAGTGTTAGAATGTGTTAGGATATTTCCCATTTTATTTTCATTCAGTCTCTTTATTTGCTGTAATGGGCCTTTATTTAGGCCTTAACTTATGTTTATGATTTAATATAAAAGGGTATGATTAACCACTCATACCCTAATCTTTTCTCTTTTAAACTTAACAACACCCTCCTCAGGTCAGGAAACAGTGCGAATTGCTAATGGCACTATTTCGTCTGTGTCAGGGAAAAGGTTTAATCCATGTCACCTTTTCCCTTTCTTTATCATCTGTACTTCATGTTCCCAATTTTAGCGTTAATTTGTTATCCTTGAGTTGTATAACTCGTGACTTGAATTGTAGCACGACATTTTTTCCTGATCACTATCTTTTTCAGGACCTTCTCACAAGGAATAGGATTGGCAGTGGTAGAGAGGAACATGGTCTTATTTCTTGGATCAAACAGACAAGTTGGCTCATACATCCCTTCAGTTATCATCCACCAAGGAAGACCTTTGGTTGTGGCACCGTTGCTTAGGACATCTCTCTTTTTTGCTACTTAAGCATCTTTTTCCTTATGTTTTTAAGAAAAATAATGTGTCTGATTTTTAGTGTGAGTCATGTCAACTTGGAAAACAACATAGAGCTACATTTGCTCCTACTTTGAATAAAAGTTTTGTTCCATTTTCTTTAATTCATTCTGATGTATGGGGTCTGTGTCTTTAAGGGGTCAAAGATGGTTTGTCACTTTCATAGATGATTGTTGTAGGGCCACTTGGGTGTATCTTATGAAAGACAAGAGTGAGGTGTATTCTGTTTTTCAAAATTTTCATTGAATGGTTTGCACCCAGTTTGGGGCAGTTGTGAAAATCTTGCGTTCTGATAATGGGAGGGAATACATTGACTCCGGCCTTGCTAGTTATTTTGCTAGTCATGGTATTATTCACCAGACTTCATGTTCTAATGCCCCTCAACAAAATGGTGTTGCCAAATGCAAAAATTGTCATCTTCTTGATGTGGCTCATTGTCTGTCTTTTGAAATGCTTGTCCCTCGTTCTTGTTGGGGGGAAGTTGTTCTCACCGCAGCTTAGTTGATTAATCGCCTTCCCATCCAAGTTCTTCACAAACAAACCCCTCTTCAGGTTTGGGTCCACATCTTCTGGGTTCTCCATTTCACCTAAGACCTTTGGATGTGTTTGTTTTGTTCATAATCATTCTCTCACTCGTGGCTAATTGGATCCTAGGTCTCTTAAGTGTGTTTTTCTGGGTTACTCTACAACCTAAAAGGGTTATAAGTGTTACCATCCTCCCACTCGCAAATGGTTTGTCTCCATGGATGTCATCTTCTTTGAGTCTCAGTCTTACTTTCTACTCTCCCTAGTGTCACAGTCATCCTTTCAAGGGGAGCCTTGGTGTGAAAAGATTCCTATTTCACTACCACCAGTGGTTGAACAAATAGAGGATGATGAGCCAGTGGTTATTGTGGAAAAGGAAGCAGGCAAAGTTTATGTCAGGGATAAGGATAGATAGAAAGTCACCTAGATGCAAGAGACTACTTTGCCTCCTCTATTGCCAACTTCTTCTCCGGATGAGTGTCCAGAGTCACCCCCCTCTTCTGAGAGTTTAGGTAATTCTGATCCTAATGCTCCTATTCCTGAGTTTTCAGATCTTGATGTTCCCATTGCTAATAGGAAGGGGGTTAGGTCATGTACTCAGTATTCTATTACTAATCATGTCCCTTATTCTAATCTGTCTCCCTCATATAAAGTCTTTCTATCTAAGATTTCTTCTGTGAGTCTACCTAATAATTTTCAGGATGCTATCTTTATTTCTAAATGGAAACATGCTATGATGGAGAAGATGAGAGCTCTTAACAAGAATGGACACTTGGGAGTTAGTGGAGTTACATAGAGGCAAAAATCCAGTTAGTTCTAAGTGGGTGTACACTATAAAACACAAAACAGATGGTTCCATAGAACAGTACAAGGCAAGATTAGTTACTAAGGGCTTCACTCAGACTTATAGGGTAGATTACCAAGAGACATTTGCATCGGTTGCTAAGATGAACTCTGTGAGAATACTACTTTCTCTTGCAGCAAATTTGGATTGGCCACTTCATCAGTTTGATGCGAAGAATGCATTCCTTCATGGAGACCTAGAAGAAGAGGTCTATATAGATATTCCCCATGGTTTGAGGATGCTAAGTCCAAAGGTAAAGTGTGCAGGCTTCGAAAGTCACTTTATGGCTTAAAGTAGTCCCCTAAGGCTTGGTTTGAAAGGTTTGCTCAAGCTATGCTGAGATATGGGTTCAAGTAAAATCAAGCTAATCACACCTTATTTGTAAAACACTCCTCACATGGTAAGACCATAGCTCTTATTGTTTATGTTGATGATATTGTTCTGACAAGAGATGATGGTGAGGAGTTCCCTCGGTTGAAGGAATACTTAGTCAAGGAGTTTGAAATCAAAGACTTGGGTAATTCGAAGTATTTTTTGGGCATTGAAGTAGCTCTGTCCAAGGATGGCATCTTCATATGCCAGAGGAAGTATGTACTTGACTTGTTAAAGGAAATTGGAATGCTTGGAGGTAGACCATGTGATACACCTCTAGAACCGGGCCAGAAACCAAGTGAGGATTGAAGGGGAGATCCAGTGGACAGGGGGAGATACAGAGGCTAGTGGGTAAGCTCATATACTTATCCCACTCATGTCCAGACATTGCCTTTGTAGTAAGCATGATTAGCCAGTTTATGCATGCTCCTAGACATTCCTATTTAGAGGCGGTTATGAGAATCTTGAGGTACTTGAAGTCTTCTCCTGAAAAGGGTCTCTATTTCTCAAAACATGGACATCTCAGTGTGGAGGTATTTACTGATGCGGATTGGGCTGGATCAGTCACTGACAGACGATCAACTTCTGGATATTGCACATTTGTTGGAGGCAACTTAGTCACATGGCGAAGTAAGAAACAAAATTTGGTTGCTAGATCTAGTGCTGAGGTAGAATTCAGGGTTATGACTCAAGGTGTATGTGAGTTACTATAGATTAAGACTATTGTTGGGAGAATTGGGGATCCATTAATTCCATGAGATTGTACTGTGACAACAAAGCGGCGATCAACATAGCTCATAATTTAGTTCAACATGACAGAACCAAGCATGTGGAGATTGATAGGTACTTCATCAAGGAAAAGCTCACTAGTGGCACCATATGTACTCCATTTGTGAAGATTAGATGTTCTCACCAAAGGAATAGGGAGCAAACCATTTCATAACATTCTCAACGAGCTGGATATGAGAGATATCTTCAAACTAGCTTGAGGGGGAGTGTTAGAATATGAAATAATATTTGCCATATTTTATTCTTATTTGATTTTATTTTCCCTTGATTGATGTAATGGGTTGGCCCATAATTTATGCCTAATGGCACTCCTGTAATTACATATTATTATCAATATAAATGGGGATGAGGTCTCACTGATTCCCTATCTCTTTCTCTTCTCTAAACTTACACCAATATCATGCAATATTCTCTTGAATTTATTATTTGCATAATCATGACTAAGTTCGCTCTTTCATTGGTAGGGGACTCCACCATTTTTTTTCCTTTTCTAAACCCTTCTTTTTGTCTCACTTACGCTCTCTATTAAACTGTTATAGGTTTGGGCAAGATGGGTAACAATTTGACCTCGTCCTTTTCACTTAAAAAGAAAAGGTAAAAGAGTTTTTTTTATGGCTAAAATTACATTGACCACTCCTAAGGTTTGGCTATAATACTCCCATTGACCCTATCATACAAAAAATTACATTGACCACCCTTGTCAGACTTTGTTGGAAACATTATTAACGGATGATGTCAATTTATTTTTTAATCCTAATAAATTAAAGCCTTTACTATTTCTGCCAATTTATCACTCAAAACCTTTTTTTCTCAACATAACCATCACAACCCTCTCTTGCATTGCCCACCCCTTCAAATGAAACCTGGACAAAATTGTCTTTGACGACTCACTTCCACCACCAGGTCCAAGACCCATATTTCTCTAGCCTCTTTGCCTTCGTCTTCTATCTCTCTTTCTGATAGATCCACAATAATATGAGCCATAATGAATTCCAAGCCCTCTACCTTTGATCTAAACTACCAATCAACAAAGCACTCAATGGGCACACATTCTAACTCCCGAATCAACTTCAACATCTCTGGTGAGCTGAACTTTGCAATCTCTAACTTTTTGGCCCATCTGTAAGCTCTTAAACCCATTCAACCTGCATATTGTCCAACAATAGCCAAATGATTGTTATATTTGAATCAATGGAGAAAATAGGCAAAAGAATATAAAATATATGGGTCATGGGTGCAGTGGTTTTTTAAAGGCCATGCTTTATTGGTGGACCTGGTGGCTAATTCATGTTGCTTATCTGGAGTAGATTTAGATGGAAATGGTGTTGATTTGTAACATCAACAAACCTTGTCTTGCATTAGTGGCATTTTGATCAGTTTACAACTACTATAACAATACCCTTGTTGAATTTTTTTTTCATTGCCAAGCCTTTTTCTTATTTTTGGTCAATAATCCTTCTCAGAGCATATCTTTTACCAAGCCAGGCTTTGGGTTGTGTATGATATTTGATAAATGATGGATGATAGGGGTTTGATTTTGGTGGTGGAGGAGGCATCGGCAATGTTTGTGGTAGTTGTGGTCTTTTTGGCTAGTGAAGTGTGTGTGCACCCACCATTATGGCCATTGGCAAAGATTAGTGGAACTGAAATTCTGCATATTGTGATCTATATTGCATTGGGTCTGTCATTGCAAAGCTTCTCCAAATCGAAGAGAAATGCCTCTCGTGTTTGGGTATTTGGAAACTTTATGGTGATTCATGGATGATTGTGTTGTTGTGGATGTTTAAGGTTGAGTGTGGTGGTAAAGTAGGTAGTGATTGGAGTTTGTGAAACATGGGGTTGGAATTGGGTTAGATGATGGTGGTGGTGGTTGATGATCAAGGTTTTAAAAAGCGGCTGCAACTGTTACATAACGCCGTTACGTAACGGTTGCAGTGGTTACTGCTAGCTGTTATGACTGCTATAGCGGTGTGACATAAATTCACTACCATAACAGCCACTACCGTTACGTAAAGGCCGTAGCAACCGTTACATTGCCGCTACAACATCGTTACAACCGTTACACTTCTATATATATATATATATTTTTTTTTTAAAAAATTTTGTAGATATTGCTATTTTCTCTTTTTATTTTCTAGTTACATAGAAATTAAGAAAAAATGTTACCTATACATGTTTTGAATGTCCAATCTTCAAGTTCTACAAGATTTCATTACTTTTTTACTTAATTATATTTGAATATGAACTTAATCTATTTCTCTTATGTTAAATTTATTGAACAAAATTTAAATTTCATGTTATATACTTCTACATTATTATGTTGACATTTTGTATTTTGAACTTCTATTTATGAGACAATTGTGTTTTTAATATTCATTTTTTTTCTTAACAAATCGGAAAATTATCCATAATTATAATTAGTAAAGTAAAGAAAATTAAATAAATTTAACAATAGGATAATTCTCTATAGCAACTTAAAACTAATATAAAAATTAGTATATATATTGGATCATGTGTTAAAACTAAACAAAAATACGAAAAATCATTTTGTGCCTCACTAAATGTGATTCTGAAATAAAAACACGTGTATCGGTATGTTTTCCTAAAGTTGTGCGAATAATTAAAAAATTCATGGTTTCGGTTGTCGCCACCATTACGCTACAACTGTTACACACCGCAACCGCATCCGCGTTACCTCTATCGTTATGGTAACTGCCAGCGTTATTTAAAACCTTGGTCCTATGTGAATTTTAATTTTTTTGGAAGGCTGTTATATCTTGGATAAGTGTAGTTATCAAATTTATTTATTTATTGCAATGGTAGGGGGTAGAAAATGTCTGTGGTCATGTTAACCCGTGACAATAATAGTGTTATCTGTGAATTTTTTTTTCTTGCCTCACATGGAAAGAGTTATACAAATTTTTTCTTTCAACGACATCCTATTTAACTTTCACTATGTTCAATTATATCCTTAAAGGGGATAACAATTTTCAGTTCAGTATTATATGAAATATAAGGCATTTGACAGTGTAGGATGTTTTCTTATAGCTTTACCCAGCCCTTGTACGTATTTTGAGCCAAGTCCCATCATAAGATCTAGGTTTCTGGAAGAGGCTTGACAGTTAGATCCGACATATCTACCTGAGTCCATGCTGCACAGTTTTAAAGTTGTTAGTGTCGATTATTCATATTTCAAATTCTTTGAAAAATCTTGTGCAAACTTTTAAAATTTGCATTTCATGCTTCTGTTTGTAATCTCAATTAGGCTCACAAATTTTCTGTATCATTTCATGCTTTTGTTGGCATCTCCTTAAATTTTTATGTGAAGATTATGAAGTCGACCTCCAAGCATATTTGTTTCCTCTATTTTGCTTTTGACTATTAAATTACAGCATAAGTTTTTAGATGAAAATCAAGTGAAGAAATTTCTTGTCATCAGTGTTGTTGAATACATGTCATGTATTGTTATATCACTTTTGTGCATTGTGTATCATGTCTCATGTCTCATGTCATATCATGTATAATAAAAAACATTGACATATATGACTATAGATGAATAAATAAAAAGTACTTTCATATGATACATAAATATATTGAAAAAATGAAGTACTAAAGCATATAACCAATGACATGAAAAATTATCTTTAAAAACTTACAAATTGGACAAAAAGGTAAATATGCCTTCATTAGAAACCCAAATATTCAACTCATAAGAAATTGGAAAGAAAATTCAAAATTTAATATAATAGAAGGATTAATGAAATTTCATTGCAAATATAAAAATAACACAAAAGGTTTTTGTTTTTCAATTGGGCCCAACTTCTTCATCGCTAGTTCGTTTGGTTCCCGGTTTGCAATCAATGACATTCTTTAGGACTTGTTTGGATGAGTAGCTTAAACATACTTGTTATGAGGTATATGGTCATAATCTTGGGTCTCAACCCAAATCCAAATGGACTGTGTGTAAACTCTTTGTTTCTGTCGTCTGAATTAGATCCATGATAGTTGTTCAATTTTTGTAGCGAAGGAAGTATGGGAATCATTTTTGTTTGCGGGTTTATTTGGATTTGGGTTTGTTCAACGAGTGCGGGCAATGGCAATTGACATTGCGAAATGCTGTTAATAGGGCAAAAGGTCAAAGAGAAGGTATTGATAGCTAATCACAAAATACATGTTAAATTGTGATACAATATGAAATTGATACAATACAAAACATATTTCACAATTCAATCTACCAACCTATGAATCTGCAATACATATATTTTTCATAATGATTCTGACAACATTGCTTTTCATATTTAATCTGCATTTCTTTTTTGAAATTTTCTTTTCCTTTTCTATTTTTTTGTTCCTTTTTTCTGGTAGGCATCTATTTTCTTGTTCCTTATTAAATAGTTCAGAGAAGAATCAACTGTTCCTTTTTTTCTTTTTTGTCAATTTTGCATCAGGCTAAGGTGTTGGCTAGAAAGATTGGTTGGTCTAACCAGCATACTGAACTGTACTTTTATTTATTACAATTTACATGTCATTATAAGGCTAAATAATTATTATGTCATACATATGAATATATAAGTAAAATACTCAGTTTTGAAGTATGACGGAGGAGAATAGGTATAAATTTTCTTAATTTTTGTTTTATCATTGGATTCTAAGTTATTTTATTCAAACTCATAATATGTTTCATGTGTAAGTGTTGGAAAGTGTCTAGTGAGCGTTGTGTCATGTTAGTGTCAGACACAGCACGTTACCTTCTTAGAAGTGTCCGTGCTTCTTAGATTGATACTCATTGAACTTTGTGGGTTTTTAAGGATGTATACACTCTGGAACTTAGAGTTCTCTTTCATACAAGATGTTGTCTGCTCAAACCTTTTATGTTTATCTCATTGCAGAGAGCAAAATCTCCTGCACTAGTTCCAGAAGATGCAGATCCTATTTGGTCAGTAGGTTCCAAAAGCATTATATCCGAAAGGTCAGGAATGAAACAGAGAATTGGCAGCATCATGAATGGAATCCACAATTGCCTGGGAGATCCAAGGATTGGCCTAGTCTTGCTCTTAGGAGCATTGATGTCTTTTGGTAGCATCTGGCTGTGAAGGAGCCAATCAACTCATCCAAGTCGATCAAATAATCAAACTCAACCGAGCAAAAAAGTAAGTGATGGCATATTGCGCTCCTGGGAGCATTGTTATTGTTTGTTTTCCATCTATTGTTATCTTTACCTCCAATGTGATTTCATTGAGCAACAAACAATATATGTGCATTTTTCTTCGTCATTATTCTTATAATTTTTTTTTTTTTTTTTCGAGTTGATTGTGCGGGCTGCTAGTATACATATATATAATTATTATCATTGTCTTTATTTTTATATATGTGATGTCTTGGCTACATATCATTTTACTTGATTAATTTAGGAACTTCTATTAATATTTTGTTAGAATTAGTCCACCTATGTGATATATGTGGGTCCCATAAAGTTGTTAGGTTAGTTTAAACATGTATTTGGATTAGGATAGTAGAGTCCGGAATCTACTGGGGAACTCAATGTGTAGGTTTTGGTTAATATTGTATGGAACTAAGTTTTTTGTGAGTAGACTATTATAAGTAGTCATGGAGACTATCGGTTTTGGTGAGATTAAGAGGAGGATAAAATAGAGATGTAAAGGGTGACAAAAAATACTGTGAAGGCACCGTGGTTAACAAGGGCTCAACTACTCTGGAGCATGGGATTCGGGTAGTGATGTGGGTTTTGAGTGTGTTGACCATCTTACATGTATTATTTATTTTTATTCATAGTGAAGTTTCTCTCCCGTGGATGTTGGCAATTGTTGCCAATCACATAAATTTGTTTGATTGTTTTTCTCTTTGGTGTGTGCATTGTGTGCTTCCATTCACATTGGTGGGATGTGGTATAAATCTCATGTAACGCCCTCAAAATAATAACAATAAACCCATCAGATAAGACATGCGTTTACATATAAATTAATCACACTCTTATATTCATTAGAGTTCCGTTAATTAAATATTACATGTTAACCTCATAACAAAATGCCCTACGGGCTTACAGCTTTCCAAGTTAACACTTGGTTACAACAAAGAGTACTAACTCGATACACATTAAGCCCTTGGCTTGAAGTTACATATAATACATCAAAAGTAAAGCGACAAAACTATGCCCGCCACTAGCCTCCCAGCTATGTCCTTGGAGGTGGCATGCTTCCTGTACCTGAAAATGATATTCCCATATAGGGTGAGCCACAGCCCAGTAGAAATACACTAAACCAACCATGGGCAATGACTAAAACATTAGCAATTGATAGTTGGTCAACACTGATACAATCACATAAATTACATATTTATGTCAACGACTTACAAGTCCCATTTACTTTTCATTTTCCCTTTTTCAACAGATAAGCATGCTAGCTCTATCATCATTTCCACAGACATGTATAAAAACTATATCTCACATTCAGATAAGCATAAAAGCTATATCCACATTCTACAACAGATATGTATATCAACAATATCCACAGATAAGCATACAAGCTGTATCCACACTTCACAAAGATAAGCATATGAGCTCTATCTTCACTTCTCTAGACAAGCATATGAGCTCTGTCTACGGAGTTCATCCCCTATCTCCTCCAAATACCTATCCGGTTTAGAGGTACATCCCCTATCTTCCCCTAAACCGCGGAGTACATCCCCTATCTCCTCCTCTACACATAACGTATACAAACACAAAGGTTCTATATACAATCACACAATACATATAATTAATGTATTCTATCAACCGTCAAGTTCCATGACACATTTCATTGATTAGTTTCAGTTTACTTAATCATCAAGCATTGTCTACAACAATCACGACTATCCTCCACCGATAGCCCAAAGCAGTTATTTCTAAACAGAAAATAAATGCACAAATGGATATTCAATCAACATTTCATTCCTCATTTCTCACAATTAATTATCTCAATTAATTAAACAATGTAATTAGGCCATTTTCCATAATTACATTTCAACCCTTACGTCCCATTTTCATCAATGATTCAACATTAATTCCATTTTTCTATGCCAAACATGCATCTAGGTATCTTAAGAATAAAACCCCAACTTTTGTAAAATTACACAAAAGTCCCAATCTTTCACAAAATTACCAAACCGAGCCCAACATCTCAACATACCAAAATTTAAAGACAAAACCCATAGAGAGGAGTAGGTTATCCCTACCTCAAATTCGGAGCCCCAAAGGAGATGAAGACCAAAACCAAAATGCTCCAAACCTCGAAATTTTCAGATCAAAAGGAAGCTCTCGACGATCAACACAACTTTTGTGAAGACACAAGGTGAGTAAACGATCCTTACTAGATCAAATCTAAGAGAGAAGGGCCGATTTAGAGTGAGAAGCTCTGAAAATGGCTTTTTGGAAAAGTAAGAGAGAGAAGAGAAAGCAAAAAGTGATTTGAAAAGGCACAAATTCGGGACTTTAACCCAGTCTCCCGCTCGAGCGTAAAACACCCCGCTCGAGCGGCCACTCACAGACTTACGCTCGAGCGGCCAACCTCCCGCTCGAGCGTAGAATGCACTCGCTCAGCACTTTTGCAGAACCAGACCTCCGCTCGAGCTCCCAACCCTACGCTCGAGCGTACAACGCTGCACAGGAAAATACTGAAAGGGTGTAATCTCCGCTCGAGCGCCAACACCTCCGCTCGAGCGTACAGGCCAAAATCTGGGCAACTAGTTTTGGCTTCTAAACTCAACCAACCTGAAACAAAACCGCCCAACACATCCTATAACCCAATATACAAAGTAAAGAGGATGCAAACTAGAAAATAAACAACTACCAACATTCACGGACACATGTCCGGATCACTGTACAACAAGGGTAAACCCGGGATCGCTATATCTCAACATATTCTTCAAAGTTTCCCTTTATTTAGTTCAAATGCAGTCACATATTCCTTGTGGAAAGCAACCCTTTTTGTTTTTATTTTTGTTTTTTTTTCTTGACAGTCAGGTTATTGCCTATTCATTAGCATTTTATTACTGCCCCTAACAGATTATTGTACTGAGTGATAGCTTTGTGCATATCTCTGAATCATCTCATTGAACAATTCACATTTTCTAGCTTTTCAATTTCTAGAGACTCGTCATTCTCATTGAACAACCCACCCCAAACATTAAAAAAGACAGAAAAAAAAACCCTGAAGAAGGATTTTTCTGTCTCCCTCACCACGAATCATTCTTGTACGATTGTTCCTTCGTTGGGAATCTAGTGCTTGCTAGTTGAAATTGTTTCCCTCACTACCAATCATTCTTGTATGATTGTGTTCCTTAATTGATATTCTCTGACAATTTTCTTTCACATTTATCCCCCACCATTTTTTTTGTATGGAATCTTTAAAAAGATTTTGTTCAAGGACAATATTGATTCAGTGGCTCCTTTGGAAAAGGAAATTGTGTCTCGCTTTGTGTTGAACTACCTAGAGGCTGGTGGTGTTATGTGTTTTATAGTTCCCAACCTCGAAACTCGAATAATTTTTAGAGCCACTGCCGACATTTCTCATTTTGGCACCTCTTACAACTAATAATCAAAGTTTTTAAAGGCAAATGTGTAACGCGAGGCATTTTACGTCTTGTGAGGGGAGGCATAAGCCTCAAGACATTGAGGCATATGAATTTTGAATTTTAAATTTTGTATTAAAATAGTGAAAAAAATTAAAAATTAAATATGCTAGAAGTACTTTTCTCCGTAAGGCATCAAAATATTTCATTGTAGAGATGGAAGCTTGCCATCATCAAAGGTGAAATTGGCATTTTGAGCTTACGTTATCGAGCTTTTCACTCTTAGTAGCAAAAAATTCTTTCTTGGTTGACGTTTCTTGCTCAGAAACACGATTCTTGCTCAAAAACACGATTCTTAGCTCACAAGGAAGAAACCTGTAAGAAACTCGCTTCCATTGAGAAAGAAACTCACACTCAACTGAGATAGAACCTCTCAAACCTACAAATCTCAAAGAAATAAAAGAAAAACAACTCAAACTTATTGTCAACTTATTTAGGGCAAATTACATATACCTCTCTCGAGGTTTAGCTAAATTACA
Source organism: Camellia sinensis (assembly GCF_055761805.1). Lineage (NCBI taxonomy): Eukaryota > Viridiplantae > Streptophyta > Magnoliopsida > Ericales > Theaceae > Camellia > Camellia sinensis. Next base: position 113,011,351 of record NC_138975.1, read on the forward strand.
GATACCTCCTCCGAGGTTTATATTTTTCATAACAAATTGCCCCATGATATTTATATTTTCATAACAATTTGTCCCCCTAATTTGTTATGCAAATAATACCTTCAGAGGGGTATCTGTAATTTCTCAAACCTCAGGGGGGTATCTGTAATTTTACTAAACCTCGAGGGGGTATATGTAATTTGCCCTTTTATTTATACTTAGCAAAAACAATTTACAGCTGACATCAATCTCCAATATTAATTCATATTTTAACACATAATTATAACTAACAAACATAAACATCAGTGATCTTAAAAAGAATTCACTGCAGTGGGACTTGCATAAGTATTTTGTGCTATTTTTTTTAAATGCATTTTTATTTTCCTTTGCTTTCTATATTTTTTCTCAATCACCGTATGAAAATTTCCAGGATGACAAGATAGACCAAATCGGACATGCAAGAAGAGAGTGGTGTCAAATCAAGATCGTTCTCCTTCCATCACTGACACAGAACCAAAAGATGCTTACTTGTCACGCCCTCAAAATAATAAGTAAAACCCATCATTCTAGACATGCAACAATATACGAGAAATAAACATCTTTCTATTTATCAGAGTAATTCTTACAAAAGTATTACATGTTGACAACAAAAGTAAACGCCCTATGGGCTTACAACTTTCCAAGCCAACACTTGGTTACAAGAAATGAGTACTAACTCATATACAGATTAAGCCCTTGGCTTGAATTTACATGTAATACATCAAAGAAAGTAAAACAACAAAAGTTCTGTCTGCCTCTAGCCTCCCAAGCTATGTCCTTGGAGGTGGCACGCTACCTGTACCTGAAAATGATGTCCCATATAGGGTGAGTCACAGCCCAGTAGAAATATACTAAACCAGCTATAAACAATGACTAAAAGATTAGCAGTTGATAGATGGTCAACCCTTATACATCCATTTATCACATTACAGTTCCATGACTATCATGTCCATGTTACAGTTCACTTCCCATTTCTTATTCAACTTTGAGTTTGAAAACAAGGCTCAGTACCCTGGCCAAATCATTGGATGAAATTATAATTCATCACTAAAACACTTTTGAAATTCAGGATGGATACACATTTTGGTGCTGTATCAATAACATATAAAATCACTTCCATACATCTCAAATAATACACATTGTAGTGCTGTATTAATGAAAGAAAAACACGTTCATATGTCTCAAATAATACACATTGTAGTACTGTATTAATGAAACAAAAACACTTCCATACTTCACAAATGATACACATTTTAGTGTTGTATCAATATCAACCAATTTCCGGTTTAGAGGTCCAGCCCCTTTCTTCCAATAAACCGTGGAGTTCAGCCCCTTTCTTCTTCCACACAATACAATGTATATAAACAGTTATCATATACATATCCAATCATTCAATACACAATTTGATGTATTATACCAACGACTATATCTAATAGCACACTCAATTGATTAGTTTTAGTTTGCCTAATCATCATGCAGTGTCTACAACAATCAAGACTATCCTCCACCGATAGCCCAAAGCAGTTATTTCTAAACAGGAAATAAATGCACAAAATGGATATAATAATCAACATTTCAACTAGGTGAGCGATAGATTTATCCAACTACACCCTTTAATCCCATATCTTCCCAATTCCATTATTCTTCATTCAATTCCGCATTTATCAAAATTAATTATACAAATCAATTTATTCAAACTAATTAGGGCATTTTCCCATAATTCTCAATACCGACCCTAAGGTCCCATTTCTATCAATTTCATAACATAACTTCCATTTTCAATGTTACAAATACACATGGGTTCAATTAGTCCAAAACGCCTCTTTTATGAAAATTACATAAAGACCCCCAAACTTTCTCAAAATTACACAACAACCCCAACATATCAAAATGCTAAAATTTAAAGACAAAGCTCATAAGAAGGAGTAGGATATCCCTACCTCGAAATTAGAGCTCAAATGGAGATGAAGACCAAAAATCAAAATGCTCCAAATCGCCAAACTTTCAGATTAAAACGAAGCCCAAGTCATCCTCTACCTTTTTAACAAAGGACTTAGGGTAGATTCACACTAGAGGGAGATGAAAACCTAGAGAGAAGGTTTATAGAGAGAGAGGAAGCTCGGATCTAGGGTTTTCAAAACAAAAGAGGTGAAAAAGTGAAGTGTTTACCCGCTGCTGCCTGCTGATATACAACAGGCTCGCTCGAGCGAAGACTTGGTCGCTCGAGCGACCAGACACAAGAAACCTATCTCGCTCGAGCGAATGACGTCTCGCTCGAGCCAACAATTCAAACCCTCAGGTCTGTAACCAGACGCACGCTCGAGCGACAAAACGCTCGCTCGAGCGAAGAATAACTAGCTCGCTCGAGCCAAGAAATGCAACTCTCAGGTCCAGAACCAGACGCAGTTTCTCGCTCGATCGAAGAAACTTTGGCATGAGCCACCAGACACAAAACTCGACTCTCGCTCGAGCGAAGGATCAAATGCAAAGAGCTCGCTCGAGCGACAAACTGCTCGATCGAGCGAAGGACCAAAATTCTGGGCAGCAACCATTTGTTCCCAAACACAACCAACCTGTAACAAACCTGCCCAACACATCATGTAACTTAAATACAAAGTATGAAAGGATGTAAACAAGATATAAACAACTGTTAACATCCACAGAACCAAGTCCAGATCACTGTACAACAAGAGGTAAAACCCGGGATCGCTATATTACCAGATGCCACTATCAGATTTTGACCCTGAGTAATAGATGGTGTTCAAAGGAATCTAGGTTTGACATTAAGCAAATTAAGCACCTGGGGTTCTTGACCTAAAGATCAAAGTTTTATCTCCATTGTGATTATACTGATTTTTGGTCATAGGTGTATCAAGTAACTAGCAAATGGCTGCCCAACATATATACATAGAGCATTTAGAAATTATACCATGAATTTTGTGAACTTGTTTGAATTGATAGTTTGTTTGTTTTAGTCACAATGTGTGATTGAATCATAACTTTGGGATAAGTTTTGATTTACTTACCGTTGTGTTACCTTCAAGAGCTGCATTACCTTTCTTACCTAGAAAAGGAAGCACATATGTGCTTGTATCACTAAGTTGTAAAATTTTAGTGAAAAATTCTCATGAAATTGATTAAGGAGATATGTGAAATTTTAGAAGGTTAGTTCCCATAAAAGAAAATTTCAACATGTTTAGAATAATATATTGTTCAAATTTAATGGAGTCTTAAGGTTAATTTCATGTGCCTCCTTGAGATTTGGTAAGATAATATCTAGCCCCCAAAGGCTTCTAAGTAGGAAGGGTTGGACATGGGTGTCTCCATTGAGTCTTGTTAAAAGATAAAAGTGGGTGAAAGTAAGTGAAATATAACTATATTTTATGCATATTTTACCTAGTTTTATTTTTTATTTTTTTTAATTGCTACTCAAATTTATGATTCAAACACAACTTAAAAATATAAGTATGCTCTTTTCATGATTTGAAATAAGGACCTTTAACCATAATGCCCATGCATAACAAATTGCTTTTACATTTGAAATTTTGATTTACCAATTTCAATTATGTGCTTATCTATTAGAAGAGTCATATGGCACATGCATTGATTGATAATCCAAAAAATATAAAAATTGCTGTTTAGTTATTCATGATACTCTCTGTATATAAATATATGTATGTATATAATAACGTGGATATTAGATTTTTATCTAGAGGCTGTGTTGATGACAATGGATAAAAGGGGGATTTGGTCATAGCCCCCTCACTATCTAATTTCTCTTTCAAAAGGACAAGAATTGTATAAGTACTTTCAAAACCCCCTGATATTTTAAAACTTGTTTCTTTTACTATATTACCCTTATATCTATCAGCTCTCCTATTAAGACATTTTCACTATGTATTTCAGAGTAAAATTTTACTCTGAATGAGAGTAAAATTTTACACTCTGAAACTAAAAGTAAAATTTTACTCTGTATGAAAGTAAAATTTTACTCTGTATAAAAGTAAAATTTTACTATGAATGAGAGTAAAATTTTACACTCTGAAACTAAAAGTAAAATTTTACTATGAATGAGAGTAAAATTTTACACTCTGAAACTAAAAGTAAAATTTTACTCTGTATAAAAGTAAAATTTTACTCTGAAAAATAAGTAAACTGTAAGACTCTGAAGCTAAAAGTAAAATTTTACTCTGTATAAAAGTAAAATTTTACTCTGATTCTGTCAAATAAAAAAAACAGAGCAATAGAACCAGAGTAAAATTTTACTCTGGTTCTATCAAATGAAATTTGATGTTTACTCTGAAAAATCGATGGAACTTTGAGCTTTGAGCTTTGAGCTTTGAATCAGGCCTATAATCCTTGAATCAATCGATGTTTACTTTGAAAAACATTGAATCATGCCTATAATCTGAAAATTTTAGAGAAATCTCAATTTTTCATACCCCGGTTCTTCAGATTTTTCAGATTTTTAAAACTTTGAGCTTTCAAAAATCTATATATTCGAATTCAAATCTCAAAACACACAAACACACACACACACACACATATATATATATATATTACAGATCGGAATATGTAGATATATGTAGATATATATATATATATATATATATTCGAATTCAAATCTCAAAACACATATATATTCAAATTCAAATCTCAAAACACACAAACACACACACACACACACACACACACACACACACACACACACATATATATATATATATATATATGTATCAGTGCGATTTGCAAGTTCTCCACAGCTCCGGCCATGGAGGAAGCTAGGATTAGGAGAGAGAGACGAGATAGAAGATGAACAGTTGAAGGAGAGTTGAAGGAGGAGAGTTGAGAAGATGTAGAGAGAGATTGTGAGAACCCGAATATAAAAATTAAGTAAATAATTAAATAATAATTTTACAAATCTCAAATATTTTATTATGAATCTTTAAGTGCAAATTAAATATTATTGGAGGATCTTTTAATTAATTTTAAACCTAAAATAAATTTATGGTGAAAGTCATTGATTTAGAAGCAAGATTTATTATTAAAAAAAAAATGGAGAAGAGGGTGTGACTTGAACTCTAGACCACAAAATTAATAAGTTAGACTCTTACCATTTGAATTGCATGTAACTTATATACGTATTTTGTATATTTATCTATCTATTTGACCTATGTGTGCCCACCACTAGTATAAAATAAAATAAACACAAACCCTAACTCTTGTTATAATTGTTTTCCACAACACTAGCAGCCCTAGCAACCGTGGGTTTATGAAGGAAAGAGAGGGGTTTTTCAATCATCAAGATTATTGTTGTAGCCAAGAAGGAGAGCTTTGGGTGTGTTGTGCTGTGTGGCCTCCTAGGTTTTCTTCTCTTCTTTCTTTGTTCTTTATCCTTACTCTATGATTATTTAGTTCATTGATGGAGAGGTTGTAGGTTTATGTATTGTGTATATAGATATCCTATTAAGAAACTTGAGGAGCTAAATTTATGTGTAAAGATTGGGTGTAATTTTTAGTCCAAAAATTCTGCACATAATCGCAAACTTTAAAAATCAAGAAACCATATCAAACGGATGAATTTTAATCTGAAATTTTTATAGTAGATCAATTACATATTGAATTGCATATCTGAATTTTTTCATAATTTTTTGGAGTCAAAATCCATATAAATTGAGGTATTCAAATCTGTCCAGGAAACTAGTCTGAAACAGTAAATTCGGGAGTGTTGTTCTCTTTGGGTATAAATCCAAAAATTATCAAATTAGTGTCATTAGAACCGGTTACGAGTCTAGTTTCGTATGTTTTTGGCCTTGCATTGATTGCTTGTGTATATTAAGAGAACCGTCAATTTCTTTAAAGTGCTGCAGAAAACAACCTGTTTGGATATAATAAATTGTAGAAAATTATTTTGATAAGAAAATCAAGTGAAACCAATTGGATTTGAAACTTAGGATATATTAGTTGATATCTGGAGATTTTTGGAATTTTTCAAATAGCGTGGAGTGGGTTTTGTAATTTTCAAAGTTAGCGAATAGATTGGGAAAACTTGTTTAAAGCTCTGTTTTATCTCAAAGTCACATTTAATTAAGTTTTGACCGGAACCCATGTCTTGGGTGATTTTAGACCGTGAAGAACATGAACTTAGATAATATTTACGAGTACCGGTGAGTTGGGTTGAGCCGTGTTAGTGCACTTTAAGTTTGAGGTTACTTAGTTCCTATTCTTTAGTGTTTTTAAATTAGTAGTGACGTGTAGTTTCATACTTGGTTCAGGGCACTAGTTGGACGTTCATACTCTATTCAAGGATTATATTATTTCGGTTTCAGGTGAGTAGTTTCATGCTACGTATTTTTATAAATGTTCCCCTACCCTAAACTGTTGGAAAATTAAATTGTTGTTTCAAGACTAAACTGTTTTGATAAATTATTATATTATCAATTGAATCAAATTATTTCTGAAACATGTGTGAACTTGGCATACTGTAAACTATTTGTTTTGGTCTCATGTTTATAATGATGAACTACCATGTTTTGCAAAACTGATGTGTATTGATTATTGGGACCATGTGTGTATTTAGTCCAGGGAAATTATTCCACTGTGTGTGGTGACTCTGGCCACTAGGGAAAAGATCCGGGATGGGCCGTGATGACTCTAGTGCTCAACGATTGCAAGGAAAAGACCTTTAAAAATAACTAGGTGACCTTCAATCGGATCGTCTTTGAGAAAAGGCCCAGGTGCCACCCTGAGGATGACTCTTAGTTCGGTATTGGATCCAACGGGGCTTCTAGCCTTGAGAACTGTGTGGCAGATTATTTGTTTTTATTGGTACCCAGAAAATTATTGGTGTTCATGTTATAATCTGTTTTAAGTGGAAAATGTCGTTTATCATGTTCTTGCGAGACATGAGTATTTTAAGTGTTGAATTGTGGAACCTTCTTTTTGAAACATATTGTATTTACCAAACTGTATGCCAATCTAGTTTCTATGATATATATCTTATTTTGGAATTGAACCCTGTTTTCAAAACTGTATTTACTATCCATGTTGCTACTCACTGAGCTATCAGCTGACTTAGTTGTTTACCATTTCCAGGTGTTAGAAGGACTTAGAGTGGACTCATGGCGTAGCGGGGACTCAATTGCATGGACCTCTAGGGCATTCCTATAGTTTTGAGTGTTATGTCAAGTTTGTGCATATTTATATTTATTCTTATCAAAGTTCATTTAGGATTATTTTTGTTATGTGGGTTGTTTATATCCCATAAGTTTGGATGGTTTTTTATTACGGTTGATTTTGCCGTTTATAATTGTGCCATGTCTGGATTGAGTTTTGGTTATTTATTATTGGACTATTGTTCAGTTGTTCAATGTAATTGGATTCGTGTTTAGGCTTACGTGTGCCTTGGGCTAAGTCCATGTGGGCCACGGCCGGTCATGCCCGGATTTGGGGTGTGACAGAGATCGTCGGAGCTTAGGAATGATACAGCTCCGGCCATGGAGGAAGCTAGAGTTAGAAGTGAGAGACGAGAGAGAAGATAAATTTTGTATCTGAATTGTGTATATGTGAGGGTATAATAGTCCGATAAAATATTTAAATAATAAATTTTGTCCTTTATGCAAGATTTTATAATTATGAGGGGGTATAGAAAGTATAATTTTTTTCTTAGTCCTTCTAACAATGAAAGGAAGGTAAAGGGGGTTTATAGCCAAATTTCCCTGGATAAAAAGGTGAGGAGGGATGTTTATTTGCACTTTATGGAACTATGATTTATCTTTGGTAAAAAGTTGAAGGGCGACATTTATGAAGAATGTTAATTAAAATGAAAGAAAGTGAATTTATTTTATTTTAGTTTCTTTATCAAATCAAGTCCTATGCTTCATGGCTATCCAATATATCTATATATATTTTTTAATCCATCACTTGAATTTATTGCTCGTAAAAAACAAATTAATGAGCATAAGAGGAATAAAATAAAAAAAGAGAGAAACCCTATACATAACAAAAGTTTCTCGTTGAGCGTGAAGCCTCTTTTTACCGCAATCTTTTTAACAACCTATGCTAATTTTACATTTTATCCTCTAATTTAAAATTTTCTACTTGATGTCAGTTTTTTTTTTTTTTTTTGGACTAGTACTTGATGTCAATTTTCAATGAAATTTCTTTGTAATCTACAGACAATATGAAATATGTTTTTTTTCATTTTGTAGTATTTAATTTTGGATTTTTAGCTTTTAATTTTATCACAGATAATAAAAATTTCATTGTTCAAAAATAAATAACATAGTGAAATTTTATCATTTTCTTCAAAATTTTATATTCAATGTGAACTCTTATTGAATGGATTCGAGAAGTGTAGTCCAAAAAATATCATTTAAAAAAAAAATTTAAAAGAGTTGCAGTATTTTAAAGTTAAAAAAAAAGGGAAATTAGTTGTTTCAATAATTGGGTTGTGCGGGTTGCACGTGTTGTCCTTCTCACAGTAAAACTTATGAGCTTGTTTGTTTCTTATAAAAAAATCTTATTATAAGGGGTCTATTATAAAAAATTCCAACTTTTATTGTTCTGGCCATGTATTAAAAAAATCTCTATGGATATGAACAATATAGGGGCGTGATTGGGTTAGTTTGGTTTAAGTTGACATTAAATTTAGAATGAACTTAAATGAATCATGCACTTGAACCAAATCAATCCAATCCAAAAAAATAGTCAACCAATAATAAATAATCAAAATAAACAAGTCTTTAATATTTAAATATAACACAAATATAAAATAAATATTGTTTAATATAAGCCCACAGTTGTGAATAGTATAGTGAACTCCAACTCAAGCTTAAACACAACTAATACAAAACAAATCCAGCAATAAAATAAAATTAAGTACCGTGAATTCCAACTCTAACTTTTAATATTTTCTTCTTCCACTTCCCATTGGCCAATATCCTATTGACTGAAAGTCAAAATAAATAGTGAGAAATGATTAGTTTCAATCAAGTCCATTAGAATGGACCAATTAGGCAAAAACATGCCAATATAAATTGAATCTTATAACCAAAAATCAACCCAAACCCATTGGATTGAAGAATTGAAAACTCTAAACTAAACCAATGTATTCAAAAAATCAAACCAGTCCAATCTAAAGAGGCTGGTTTGGTTTGGTTTAGTTTTTTTATTCTATGTAATTTGTCGACCCCTAAACCAATATAAAGGCAAAAAAGCTTGGACAGATATATCAACAAATTTTATGATGAAAATTAATGAGGGGAATGTGAAAGAAATGGTGAGAGACACAACTGTGCTTTCGTCTCTTGGGAAAGGATTATAGGAAATTAAGAAATTTACCGAATGTTGACGGAAGACACATGTTGCACTTTGTAAAAATCTTCGCTCATTTCTTAGAAGCTTGTTGTTAAATGTTTCGCTCATTTCTTCAATTGTAACTTCTTGGAGGGTTTCGATGAATCTTAGGCCCTCTGGAACCATTTCCAGTCCTTGGCAATAATGAATGGTTAAAACAGAGAGATTGGGCAGGGCTCCTCTTTCCACCTCTCACTCTTTAAAGTGCATCAAACAATGGAGTTGTAGGGCTTTGAGTTGGGGGAAACCATTAGCTGAGCAAACCATTTTGTCCCCTACAAAGGCATCAAAATCTAAATTGAGGAATTGTAGGCAAAGCAGCCTGTCACGCCCTCAAAAATAAACCCATTTTATATATCATTGACATGCATTATTTAAAGAAAACACTTTAATAATTCATTATAATATCCATCAGAGTCTTACAAAAACAAAAGCATATACATGTAACATCAAAGTAAATGCCCTACCGGCTTACATCTTTCCAAGCCAACACTTGGTCACAAAGTATGAGTTCTAACTCAAATATAAATAAAGCCCTAGGCTTGAGTGTTTACATGTATTAACAATGAAAACAAATAACTAAAAGTAGTCTTCCAAAATCCAAGTCCTTCCAAGCTAAGTCCTTGGAGGTAGCTTATCACCTGAACCTGAAAATGATGTTCCCATAAAGGGTGAGCCATAGCCCAGTAGAAATATACTAAACCACATATAAGCAATGAATAAAGCAATGGCATTCAACAGATGGTTAACCAAGATAATCAATTACTTCATTTTACAGTCTCATGACACTATTGTCTAAGACTCGTTTACTTTCCAATTTTATCAACATGGCTCAGAACCTGGCCAAACTTACAACAGTGAATTACATATATCATATTCACATCCTTCCAATATCAACAAACAAATGAGACTCAAGCTCAAATCAAAACACTTCATACTTCCAGATTGATACACATTTTAGTGTTGTATCAATAAAACACTTCTATATAAATAAGCACACATAAAAGTGATGCTAATGGAGTCCATCCCCTATCTCCTCCCAAACAAAATCCGGTTTAGAGGTCCATCCCCTATCTTCCCCTAAACCGTGGAGTACATCCCCTATCTCCTCCCACACAAAAACAATGTATGCAAATGCAATGCTCAATCAATACACGTATTTTCTGTATCAATACAACAGTCAAAATCAATGACTTAACCAATGTGATTAGTTTCAGTTATTCCTAATCCACATGCAATGTCTACAACAATCACGACTATCCTCCACCGATAGCCCAAAACAGTTATTTCTAAACTGAAAATAACTATGTCAACAATTCAATAGACAAATGATTCAAATTATTCAACTATGCCATTTAATCAATGAATTCCCCAATTCCATGAATTTAACCATCTTTTCCCAATTCCATGAATTTAACCATCTTTTCCCAATTCCATGAATTAATTATACAAATTAATTTAATAACACAACTAGGGTTTTTCCCAAAATTTACCAAAGTATCCCCAACATATCAAAATACCAAAACTTAGAACAAAACCTATACAATGGAGTAGGAAATCCCTACCTCGAAGAAATAGCCCCAAAAGAGAAGATGGAGATGAATACCCAAATACCAAAGTGCTCCAAATCACCAAATGTTCAGATTAAATGGAAGCCCTCGACTCACTCTATCTTTTTAATGAAGGATCTAGGGTAGAAACACACCCTAAGTAGATCAAATCTAAGAGAGAAGGTGAGTAGGGAGAGAGAGAAGTCGAACCTAGGGTTTGGGATCAAAAAGAAGATGAAAAAGACTGATCAAATCCCGCTACTGCGTATATAAACTGGACAGGCTCGCTCGAGCGAAGACTTGGTCGCTCGAGCGACCAGACACAGAAAAGCTACGCTCGAGCCAAGGGAGCCTTGCTCGAGCCAACAACACAAAAGCTCGGTCGAGCGAAGAACTCAAACCCTCAGGTCTGTAACCAGACACACGCTCGAGCGAAGGAACTATCGCTCGAGCGAAGAACGAACTAACTCGCTCGAGCGAATAAAATCTCGCTCGAGCCAAGAATGCACAGCTACAGGTCCAAAATCAGACACAACCTCTCGCTCGAGCGACCAAACCCCGGCTCGAGCGAAGAACCAAAAATAACAGCTCGCTCGAGCGACAAACTCCTAGCTCGAGCGAAGATCCAAAATTCTGGACAACAACACTTGGTTTCTAAACCCAACCAACCTGAAACAAACCTGCCCAACGCATCCATTAAGTCCAAATGAAAAAAAAATAAGGGACAACAACAACAATTATACAATGATAGAGTCTACGGAACCTAAGTCCGGATACAATAATCAAATGGGAAAAGACCGGGGTCGCTATAACCTCCCCCCCTTAAAAGAATTTCGTCCCCGAAATTAAGCATAAGTTTATAAAAAAAAAAAAAAAAAAAAAAAAAAAAAAAAAACAAGTTTTTCTCAATTCCCAAAGATATTATATAACAATAATAAACAGCTTGACCCAATACTGGTCACTTATCTCTTTATCAAGAGGCATCTCACAACATATATATAAAACAACATATATTTCAACTTGTATCAATATTATGCATTATTCCTCTCAAGGTTAATAATTCCCATATCATATTCAATCGCATGATATATACAACCCATTCGACAATGTACTTAATAGATACAATGTTACACTAAACTTCTATAATGAAGCAAGTTTGAAGATACAACCATTTACCAACACAAACTCAATGTTGTACAACTTAAGACATATATAAAGCTCTTAAGTTCAACCATATAACAGAATCTAATTATAAGATTACAATTCAATAAACATGTCCGGATATTTCTGGCGGACTTCTAATTCACGTTCCCAAGTGGCTTCCTCCACTCCGTGATGTTTCCACAAAACTTTGACCAAAGGGATGGTTTTGCCTCGCAAAACTTGATCCCGCCTATCCAAGACCCGAACCGGTCTCTCCTCATACGAGACATCCTCATCAATCACTAAATCGGTCCAATCCAACACATGTGATGGATCCGGCTCATACTTCCGAAGCATACTCACATGAAACACGTCATGTACTCCGGACAACTGCGGCGGCAAAGCTAAACGATAAGCAGCCTCGCCAATCCTCTCAAGGATCTCAAACGGACCAATGAACCGAGGGGACAACTTCCCACTCTTCCCAAACCTCATCAAACCCCGTCTAGGTGATATCTTCAGAAAGACATGATCACCCACCTCAAACACCAAAGGTCTCCTCCTACGGTCGGCATACGATTTCTGACGACTCTGAGCTGTAACAAGCCTCTTACGAATAAGCTTAACTTTCTCCGTCGTTTCCCTCACCAACTCCGGACCCAACAGAGGTGCATCACCCACCTCGGCCCAACACACAGGAGATCTACACGGTCGGCCATACAAGGCCTCAAATGGTGCCATACCGATACTAGACTGGAAACTGTTGTTGTAGGCAAACTACACCAACGGCAAGTGCCTCTCCCACGACCCACTAAAGTCTAGAACACAACCCCGAAGCATATCCTCAAGGATCTGAATAGTACGCTCGGACTGTCCGTCAGTCTGAGGATGATAAGTCGTGCTAAAGGTCAACTTAGTGCCCAAGGCACTCTGCAAACCCTGCCACAACCTGGCGGTAAAACGAGGATCTCTATCTGAGACGATCGTCACTGGGACCCCGTGCAATCTCACTATGTCCCGAATATACAAGTCGGCAAGATGATCTACCGAATCTCTCACGCGCATAGGAATAAAGTGCGCCGACTTAGTCAACCGGTCTACAACCACCCAAATAGCATCACTACCCCGCTGAGTCCTCGGAAGACCTACAACGAAGTCCATAGTGACATGCTCCCACTTCCACTCGGCAATAGGCAAGGGTTGCAACAAACCCGCTGGCCTCTGATGCTCGGCCTTCACTTGCTGGCAAGTAAGGCACTTAGATACGAAAGCTGCCACATCTCTCTTCATACCCCGCCACCAAAACTGGCGACCCAAATCCCGATACATCTTAGTGCCTCCCGGATGCACCGCAAGGCGTGAATGATGAAAATCTCGGAGTACCTCCTCTCGACAAGACTCTGGCACAAACAGACGGTCTCGGTATCTCACACTCAAGTCAGAATACACCGTCAAACCCTTCTCAACCTTCCCACCGGAAATCTTCTCACGGAGAGATTCTGCCTCAAAGTCGCCTCTCTGAGCCTCTAACACTCGAGTCACAAGTGTAGGCTGTGCAACAACAGAAAACAAGGCCGCAGCCTCAACAGATTCGCCCAGAAGTAAATCAAACTCCCCAAGTGCACCCAACATCTCCCATTCTCGGATGGCTATACTAGCTATGTCACCAATAGGTTTCCTGCTAAGGGCATCCGCCACCATATTGGCCTTTCCCGGATGATAATGCAACTCAAAGTCATAATCCTCTATAAATTCCATCCACCTCCTCTGCCTCAAGTTCAAGTCTTTCTGTGTAAACAAATATTTCAGACTCTTATGATCCGAGAATACCTCAAATTTCTCACCATAAAGATAATGCCTCCAAATCTTCAAGGCAAAAATCACAGCTGCTAACTCTAGATCATGCGTAGGGTAATTCTACTCGTGAATTTTCAACTGACATAAGCCATAGGCAACTACTTTCCCCTCTTGCATTAACACACAACCCAGACCCTCTCGTGAGGCGTCACAATAGACTGCATATCCCAACCCTCTCTCCGGAATAATCAATACTGGAGCGGTGGTTAGTCTAACTTTCAACTCCTGAAACGACTTTTCACAAGTCTCACTCCATACAAATTTGACTCCCTTCCGAGTCAGTCTAGTCAACGGTGATGCTAACCGGGAGAAATCTTTCACAAACCGACGGTAATACCCAGCTAATCCCAGAAAACTGCGGATCTCAAACACACTCTTAGGCTGTGCCCAATCCTGCACTGCCTCAACCTTGGATGTATCAACAGACACTCCTTCCCCGGATACCACATGGCCTAAGAATTTGACTTCCCTCAACCAGAACTCACACTTCCCAAACTTGGCATACAGCCTATGGGCTCTAAGTAACTCAAGCACCACCCTCAAGTGTGCCTCGTGCTCCTCCTCAGAAGGCGAATAGATAAGGATGTCGTCCACAAAAACGACTACAAACCGATCCAAAAATTCCCGGAAGATCCGGTTCATCAAGTCCATAAAGACTGCCGGTGCATTGGTGAGTCCGAATGGCATCACCAGAAACTCATAATGGCCATACCGCGTACGGAATGCCGTCTTCGAAATATCGACTTCCCTGACCCTCAACTGGTGGTAACCTGATCTCAAGTCTATCTTAGAGAAACAACGGGAACCCTTCAACTGGTCAAACAGGTCATCTATACGGGGCATAGGGTACTTATTCTTGACCGTAGCCCGATTCAACTTTCGGTAATCTATACAAAGTCTCAAAGCACCACCTTTCTTTTTAACAAAGAGGGCCGGTGCTCCCCACGGCGAAACACTAGGACGTATAAAGCCCTTATCTAGCAACTCCTGGAGTTGGATCTTCAACTCAACTAACTCGGCTGGGGCAAAACGATAAGGTGCCATGGAAATCGGCGCCGTGCCGGGCACTAGGTCAATAGAGAACTCAATCTCCCGATGCGGTGGCAAACCAACAAGATCCTCGGGAAAGACATCTGAGTACTCACAAACCACCCTTGGCAACACAATCTGAGTTTCATCATCCTCACTAATCGAAAGGTTAGCAAGTAGACCACTAAGCTCACTCCGTCCTCGCGGAACATACCCCGGTGGCAACACATCACCAACCCGGTCCCCCAGAAAATGAAAATGCTCTCCGCTCACAGTACAACAAGTGACCCTCTGGCGGTAACAATCAATAACTGCCCGGTATGACGATAACCAGTCCATACCCAAAATAACATCGAAACCTCTCATAGGCATAACTACAAAGGAAAATGGGATTCTATGATAATCAACCTCTATATCACAACCCCTAACACCTTGTTTCAAAATCAATTCACCCCCAAGAGGTGACACTACACAAATAGGAGATGCTAACTGTGTTAACTCCAACTCCAAAACAGATGCAAATGCAGCAGACACAAAGGAATGAGATGCACCCGTATCAATCAAAACATTAGCAACCGAGTTGCAAAACAAAAAGGTACCTCTCACAACTGATGGTGCTGGCACGAGATCCTGCGCGGTAACAGCATACACGAGCCCAGACGACCTCTGATCAACCTGCTCACCCCTAGGAGCATAAGATTGCTGCACTGACTGGGACGATGAAGCCCCCTGATTGGCCCTCGAGGCCTGACCTGACTGAGCTGGCTGCTGACCCTGAATCTGCCTCAAACCAGATGCACCAGGTGTGCCACCCAACTGAGGGCAATACCTCTTCATATGCTCTGGCTGACCACACTGATAACACGAGAGTGGCTGGCCTCTACCCTGACTCTGGCTCTGAGATCGAGCCGAAGAAGATGCTGCTCTCTAAACTCCTCCCCTCTGAGGACAAACTGGAGACTTGTGGCCCAGCTGGCCACACTTGAAACAGGTAATGTCTCCCTGACTGCCTTTCCCCGAACTAGCACTCGATACAGGAAAAGTCGATCTAGAAAAACTACCCTGAGACTGCTGAGGATTAAAACCCTTCTGTCTCCTACCATCACTCTGACCATCCTGACTCCTCTTGGAGCCCTTCTGTCCTTCCTCCTCCTCCTGCATCATGATTTCCATATGGGCTGCAGCATCAACCATACGCCCATAATCCCGAATCATAGTTCCCCCAACTCTCAGCTTGAGTCCACGCCTCAACTTCTTCTCAAACTCGATACAACGGCGTTCCTCAGACGCCACCAACTCAGGTGCAAACCTGGACAAGCTAGTGAATGCAGCCTCAAACTCGGCCACTGAAGAACTTGACTGCTTAAGCTGACAAAACTGGTCTCGCAGCTTCTCCCTAACTGCTGGAGATAAGAACTTCTCCTGGAAGGCATTCACAAAAGCCTCCCACGTACCTCCTATACGACCCTTAGTAAACTTCCACCACTGACCCGTATCCCCCTTCAACTGAAAAGATGCCAAGGTCACTTTCAACCCTTCGTCTTCGATGCCAAGCATCTCAAACGTCTTCGTTGTCTGTTCGAGCCATTCATCTGCCTTAAGCGGCTCTTTAGGATCACCCACAAATTCATCCGGATTAGACCGGAAGAACTCCCTCTTCAGAAAGGCAGGTCCTGCATCCGCAACAACAACCTGGGCTTGATTCTCAGCTCTGAGAATGCCTACTGACTCCCTGAATGCCCCTGCTATCTCTCGGGCTAGAGCGCCCATAGCCTGCTGGCCTACTGGCTCAGCCACGTTGGCCTAGCCAATTCCCTCCTGAACTACCGGTATCTCCTCTGGCACAGGCACCTCCTGCCTACCCGGCCTACCACGCCTACCGCGTCCTCGTCCTCGTCCTGACATCCTAATAAAGGAAACAAAGACATTAGCACATTAATAAATGTGCCGAAACTAAACACTCGTGTCCTAATGCATGGGACAACAATAATTCATTCCACGTAAGCACATAATCACATAAGCACCTACGAATTTCATTTCCAGAATAATGATAGTCCCAATGCGTTACTATAGTTCCGGTTGGAAGCAGCAGTGATCAAGTGCCTTTCCAACAAGACTACTAGAAACTCAAGGGTCCAATCAACATCCTAGAAACTACATTCCATACCCACATAATCACATAAACATGTTATCACATAAGCATATAAGATTACACTAAGTCTCTATCAAACGAGACGAACCCAATGTGATACTAATCACTTCCCACGTACCCAAAGTATTCAAACCCGGTACGCTCTGATACCAAGTTGTCACGCCCTCAAAAATAAACCCATTTTATATATCATTGACATGCATTATTTAAAGAAAACACTTTAATAATTCATTATAATATCCATCAAAGTCTTACAAAAACAAAAGCATATACATGTAACATCAAGGTAAATGCCCTACCGGCTTACATCTTTCCAAGCCAACACTTGGTCACAAAGTATGAGTTCTAACTCAAATATAAATAAAGCCCTAGGCTTGAGTGTTTACATGTATTAACAATGAAAACAAATAACTAAAAGTAGTCTTCCAAAATCCAAGTCCTTCCAAGCTAAGTACTTGGAGGTAGCTTATCACCTGAACCTGAAAATGATGTTCCCATAAAGGGTGAGCCACAGCCCAGTAGAAATATACTAAACCACATATAAGCAATGAATAAAGCAATGGCATTCAACAGATGGTTAACCAAGATAATCAATTACTTCATTTTACAGTCTCATGACACTATTGTCTAAGACTCGTTTACTTTCCAATTTTATCAACATGGCTCAGAACCTGGCCAAACTTACAACAGTGAATTACATATATCATATTCACATCCTTCCAATATCAACAAACAAATGAGACTCAAGCTCAAATCAAAACACTTCATACTTCCAGATTGATACACATTTTAGTGCTGTATCAATAAAACACTTCTATATAAATAAGCACACATAAAAGTGATGCTAATGGAGTCCATCCCCTATCTCCTCCCAAACAAAATCCGGTTTAGAGGTCCATCCCCTATCTTCCCCTAAACCGTGGAGTACATCCCCTATCTCCTCCCACACAAAAACAATGTATGCAAATGCAATGCTCAATCAATACACGTATTTTCTGTATCAATGCAACAGTCAAAATCAATGACTTAACCAATGTGATTAGTTTCAGTTATTCCTAATCCACATGCAATGTCTACAACAATCACGACTATCCTCCACCGATAGCCCAAAACAGTTATTTCTAAACTGAAAATAACTATGTCAACAATTCAATAGACAAATGATTCAAATTATTCAACTATGCCATTTAATCAATGAATTCCCCAATTCCATGAATTTAACCATCTTTTCCCAATTCCATGAATTTAACCATCTTTTCCCAATTCCATGAATTAATTATACAAATTAATTTAATAACACAACTAGGGTTTTTCCCAAAATTTACCAAAGTATCCCCAACATATCAAAATACCAAAACTTAGAACAAAACCTATACAATGGAGTAGGAAATCCCTACCTCGAAGAAATAGCCCCAAAAGAGAAGATGGAGATGAATACCCAAATACCAAAGTGCTCCAAATCACCAAATGTTCAGATTAAATGGAAGCCCTCGACACACTCTATCTTTTTAATGAAGGATCTAGGGTAGAAACACACCCTAAGTAGATCAAATCTAAGAGAGAAAGTGAGTAGGGAGAGAGAGAAGTCGAACCTAGGGTTTGGGATCAAAAAGAAGATGAAAAGGACTGATCAAATCCCGCTACTGCGTATATAAACTGGACAGGCTCGCTCGAGCGAAGACTTGGTCGCTCGAGCGACCAGACACAGAAAATCTACGCTCGAGCCAAGGGAGCCTTGCTCGAGCCAACAACACAAAAGCTCGCTCGAGCGAAACAAAACTCGGTCGAGCGAAGAACTCAAACCCTCAGGTCTGTAACCAGACACACGCTCGAGCGAAGGAACTATCGCTCGAGCGAAGAACGAACTAACTCGCTCGAGCGAATAAAATCTCGCTCGAGCCAAGAATGCACAGCTACAGGTCCAAAATCAGACACAACCTCTCGCTCGAGCGACCAAACCCCGGCTCGAGCGAAGAACCAAAAATAACAGCTCGCTCGAGCGACAAACTCCTAGCTCGAGCGAAGATCCAAAATTCTGGACAACAACACTTGGTTTCTAAACCCAACCAACCTGAAACAAACCTGCCCAACACATCCATTAAGTCCAAATGAAAAAAAATAAGGGACAACAACAACAATTATACAATGATAGAGTCTACGGAACCTAAGTCCGGATACAATAATCAAATGGGAAAAGACCGGGGTCGCTACACAGCCTCTCCAATGTTGGCATAGGGTCTTCTTGAAGTTTACATGAGCACAACTGTAACTTGATGATGCTGCGAGAGAAATCTTGTTACTCTGGTAACTCAGGAATAAATCCAAATATAGACAATTTGTAAAGATGGCGACACCCTAACAGTTGTTTGAGAATAGTCAACTCTTCTCTTCGAAGGAAAAATAAACTGATAAGGATGTTTGTCGGAGATAGCTGGCACTGATGTTTAGGTAGTCGATGAATGCCACAAAGTCCTGACTGTTGTCTGTCTCCGAGAAAGTTGCCTCTAGTTGCCGAAGATTGATTAATTTGAACAGATCATTGACATCACACCCCCATATGTTGAACCCTTCGAATGCCTCGAGGTTGCTTAACTCATCCAATTTGAATTTGTTTCTGAAATTATAGTTCGAAAAAATAAACAAATGCCTCATTCCTTCCATTGAATGTAAGACTATTTCTTCACCTAAGTTGAAATTGCAACCTCGTAAATCCAAGGTTTGCAAGTATTTCAACTTGCAGATGGACGAATGCCATTTCGGTATGAAACAACTTCTAAAACTCAAGTATCTCAATCTAATTAGGTTACCTATTGATTTGACTGACTTTTCATCAAACTTAAATCCTTCAAGATCAAAATTCCTAAGCAATTTGAAGTGCTTGAAATGGGATTTGGAACTTTATTGAAGACTTGTTGTCACGTCTTGGATTGCAGAACAATATTGATCTTAGTTGTTTAGTTGTCCCCAAGTCAGGGAGGACAACTCTTTTGAATCATCTCAAGAAAATCATTCATTTTTGCCTCTGATAAACACAGATCCAGCATAAGGTCATGAATGCGGCAATAATCGATACTTTGAGTATGCTTTTGTACTTGTACTTGAACCATGCACCTCTGAGCGAGCGCACCCAAGTAACGTTTTGCCACATCCATTATTGTTTCATCCCCCATTCTCTCACCATCTACAATTATACCTTCACCTATCCACAAGTGTTAGTCTTTTTGCATGTATCTCAGAATTCTCCGGAAAGTGACCAAAATATAGAAAACATAGCTTCAATCGATAAGACAAATCGTGGTAGCTTAAAACTAATACCTTTGATACTCCAGCGAAGGCGCTCCATTTATACGAACATACATTTTGGTATACCATCTCCCATTCCTTTAATGTATGCTTTGCTACCAAAAGTCCACCAAGCATAATGATTGCTAACGGTAAACCACCACACAGCTTTACCATTTCCCTCCCTAATGCCTCCATATTTGTATCAAGCACTCCGGAGTCTTCAAAAGCAACAAAATGCAAAATTTAAAAACAACAAAAAATAGATTACTGCCTAGAGACTATAAAACAAAAATGAAAATTTTAATGAATGCATGCGTGAATAAGCAATAAAAAAGAAAAATTTGCTTACTTTTTTGAGAGCCAAATCAAGTTTTTTAGCATGGGCCTTTTATACATAGATAGATAGATAATTTCAAAGCGAGCTTGTAATATGGACTAATTTTTAAACACTTTTTTTTTTTTTTTTTTTTTTTTTTTTTTTTGCAAAATCAAATCGGTTGATAATTTAAATTTTATTTAAAATTTTTGAATTTCCGTATTCTCAAGTATAAAACTCAAAATATTAGTTATAAAATTACTAATCAAACTTGCATAATTCAATTTAACAATCAAATCCATTGAATCATTCTTGTGACAAGTTGACCAATGGTGCGATTTAATAAATTTCACTGTTAAAAGTTTATTTCCTCAGAAACAACTGTAGCAGGTATAGTCAATAACATTCTATACACAAACTATATATTTGGAAAATAATCATCCATTAGTTTTAAATAATTTACTACATCAATGAGCTTTTTTGTTTCTATTTACGGGATAGGTTTTTAAAAACTTTTTTTCAACCAATTTTTGGGGTCCAAAATAGCCGTTCTCTCAACTTTGCCTCAAAGCCAAAGCTGTTTACATTGATACTTGCATCTTTTCAATGAAAGGTACTATATCAACAAAGAAGAAGAAAAAGGATTTCTCAAATTCATGCAGGGATTTGGCGCAGAGAGAAGGATGTTAGGGGGGGCAAGAAGTGAATTGTGGCCTTGTTTGGGAATTGACTATTTTAGTTGATTTTGAATTTTTTTATGAAAAAATGTATTAAAAAAAAATAGAGAGGGTAGTGTATGTACCCCTAACCTTCCTTTTAGATTCCATTCTCAGCGCTAGTATTACAAAGTTGTCACATGTAACTTAAGTTATTCAAATTTTAATGAATAATTAGTGGCTTGTCTTAGAGTATTATGTGTCATTGTCTATATGATATTTCAAATTAATTACATAGCAAAAACTTTTATGAATTGAACATGCTAACTCATCTTTGTGAGGTAGTTAGGAGACAAATGATGACTACTTACTGTGTGTTGTGGTTTCTCATTGGCAAAGAGTGGATCATGTAGATAACGTAGTTACTCTGGAAGTATTTAATAATTTTTAGCTCTAGAGACTCATTCACCCAGCTAAACAGAGGTATTTGTATAATTTTTTTAAATTAAAAAGTTTAACTGTGTAATTTTATAGTTTAAGAGGACACTAATATCCAGTACTAATTCACGAGATGTTATTATAATTAACACTAAGACTTCGTTTGGTTTAGTTTTTAAAAAGAGTTTTGAGTTTTGAGATGTATTTTGAAAGATAAGTTGTTGAAAAGAGTTTTGAAAATTAAAAATTTGTTTAGTTATGTGGGATGATTTGTAGTTTTTATTTATTTTTTTGTAATTGAATAGATGGGTGTGAGAGAAAATTTAATTGATTGATATATAGAATGTGAGAGAATGAAAGAGGAGAAAGGAGAGAGGAGAGAGAAAAATTAATTGATTTATTAACAAAAAAAGAGAAGCAGCGAGGAGAGAGAAAAAATAATTTTAAAAAGAATTTTGAAAATTAGCAAACCAAACATGTTTTTTGATTTTTTGATCCAAAACTTAATTTAAAAACAAAACCAAACGATACCTAAATCTTTTAGCATCCAATTATGTTGGGGTTTTTTTTAGATTAATAAATTACATAAAAGAAGTAGCTTTCTTTCTAAGTGGAATGCTTGGAAAGTGCTATTTTATAATTAATTTATGCAAAATACTTAATCAGAATAATATGATAGTTGTATTTTTGAAATAAAGGCCACTGAGGGAAAATTCTACTTTCGAGGTTTGTATCATATGCTCCACTTATAATTTTTGTGATATTATTATCTATTGTGTTGTTTGTTATAATTTGATTACGACTTGGTTATAATTCATCATTGTGTTAGTTATGACTTATTGTGATGTTGATTGTGATGTTGATTATGACATTATTTTAGATATGATTCAAAATGTCTTTGGTTATACCATATGTGGTATTTAGTTATGACTCTTTTTTTATTTTATTTTAATTATGATTGAAAATAATCTAGTTATCACAATTTGTATAACCAAAATTACAAATGTCATAACTTGCATATAGACCCATCTAGTAAGTCTTTTGATTTTAATTAATGGGAAACACTATGGTACACACCCATCAAATGGTGTGTACCATATGCACCTTATAACTAAAGAACAAAATGGTATAACTTCATAAGAAAATTGTATAACTTCATATTTTCTGAGTCATAACTAAAAAAAAGAAATTTTGTCATAACTAAACACAATATGCGGCATAACTAAAGAACTTATGAATCATAACTAAAGAAGAAAATGATATAATTAGGAGTGCATATGGTGCACTTCTTTTAAAGGTGTGTTTGTTAGAATTTCTCTAAATTAAGACTTAAATATGTCACATCATATCTATATAAATATATATATATATGTATATATATATTCATATAAATTTTATGTTTATATGTGTTTGATAACCATTGAGTTGTTGTTGGAGACTTGGGAATGCTGTTGTGGCCCTTTGTGTGGGGCAATTTTGGGCCTATTTCGATTATTTGAATAATTTATATTGAAAAGTGCTAGGAATTTACTCTTATGGTCCCCAAATTTGCTCCGAATATGTTTGTGTGGTAAAAATTGAATTGATGAAGTGTGGGGTTCATATATGAAATGAATTTGAGCCATTGATTTCTTTTTCCAGATAAATTCTGGGTTGATAAGGGTGGGTATGTAATATTGTTGATTTATATTGTAAGATTTGTTGAGTAAATCAACCATGAAAAAAAAAATCATGGTTAATCATATATTTGTAATCACATAATAAGATTACATTTATTCTTTAAAATATAAACGATAAATAGAATTTTGATAATATAGTATCTATTTTTAGAAAACAATTATGGATGATGTGATTTTTGTTGGGATTTATATCACATCCCACAAATGAGAACAGAAGCACATTTACGCACACACAAAAGAGAAGAATAATTATACACAGATTTACGTGGTTCAACCTAAATTGCCTATATCCACGGGAGAAAGATTTTCCATTATGAATAAAATAGAAAATACATGTGAGATGTCCAAAACACTCAAAACTTACACCACTACCCGAACCTCATGCGCAAGGGTAGTTGAGCCATTGCTCACCCGGTGTCCTCACGACATTCTCTCTCACCTTACATCTCTATTTTTGTCCCCTCACCTTAACCTCTCAATCTCTCTCAAAGAAACTATATACGCCACATGACTATTTATAATAGTCTATCAATGAGAATCTTAGTTCTATACAATTAGGTAATCAAATTCTACACATATTAGGTTTCCCAGTAGATTCTGAATTCTACTATCCTAGCCCAAATACATGTATAAACTAACTTAATGGGACCCACCCTTATCACATGGGTGGACCAATCATAACAATCAACTCCTCCACCCATGTGGGGTAAATGTTATATGCACCGTCTAACTTAGATGCCCTAGTTTGTGTGATACACTTCACTTTCACTTAGAAGACGTTGCACCCCCTTGAAGCGAGTGCCCATGTTATTTGCACCTCATGACAATAGTGTTGAAACATGTCCTTCGTGGCTTCCTTTGTCCTCATACTCAAGCTGATGAGATCCGCTGCACCTCCCTAAGGTGTCTCTACTATCGCGAACCAAAACCTTCATAGAAAAAGCATCCTCCCTTGGTGTACACCATCTTGTCGTGAAACCGTCTCCGATTCTATGCTCGAAGCTTCCTTCTATGAACGTCTAACAACCTGTTGTCTTCCTTTTGGTGGCCACCAAATATCTTTGCAACTGTTACTTACACTGCTCACCCATGACTCGTACTATTTGTTTGATGTTTGACAGCAGCTTCCCTCTTGTCACAACATACTCCATGAACTTGTACAAGTTGCCAATCATGATGTCCAATCAAAAAAACACCGTTTGATTGGCCTCGCAATGACTGGACTCCTTGTTGATTAAATCAGATTACTCCTGGATCACCTAGATCACATGCAATCACCTTTGATCACCCTTGAATTTGTCCTATTCCTTTAAACCTGTTCAGAATTTGAAAATTATGACCAAACCAATGAAACTGCAACCCCTGAAAACCTTGAGATCCACCTTCACCGTGAATTTATCTATTATATATACATCGATATAACAGAAATATTCTAAACCGTTGATTTTATGATTTTTGTCACACAGGATCATAGTCCTTTGACAAGACAAACACACAAAACCAAACCCTTAATTGTGCACTCTACTATGCACTGCCTTCACTGCGTTGCCTTCACTAGATTTTGATTTATTTATTTATTTCCTGTACTACCAGAAGTTCTTTCTCTTTTGTGCAAGACCTCCGTCTGCAGTAACCGCACCCAGGATCAATACCACTCGTTGAGATTTATATCACATCCCACCAACGCAAAAGGAAGCACACTTACACACACACCAAAGAGAAAAACAATCATACACAGATTTATGTGGTTCGGCCCAAATTGCCTATAGCCACAGGAGAAAGATTTTTCACTATGAATAAAATAGAGAATACATGTGAAATGACCAAAAAATTCAAAACCAACACCACTACTTGAACCCCATGCTTAAGGGTAGTTGAGCCCTTGCTCACTCGGTGTCCTTACGGTATTTTTTCTCTCACCCTTACATCTCTATTTTTTTCCTCACCTTAAGCTCTCAGTCTCTCTCAAAGAAATCCTATAGTCTACATGACTATTTATAATAGTCTACCCATAAGAATTCTAGTTCTATACAATTAAGTGACCAAATCTTACACATATTGGGTTTCCCCGTAGATTTCAAATTCAACTATCTTAACCCAAATGTATATATAAACCAACCTAACAACTATATGAGACCCACCTTTATCACATTGGTGGACCAATCCTAACAATTTTGAATACCTGATTAATTTAATTTTTTTGTATGAGTTCTTTCCCATTCCAACTATTGACAGTTGGGGGAATTACAGCTGGGAGTGCAAGTCTTTCTTGCACCCCCCATATTTATGTAAAATTTTATTTTTTGTATCACTGAGAAGTAATTCCACCTTGAAAGTTTTCAATTGTATGTAGTTTTTGTTAATGAATATTTTAAATTCATATGGTACTACGTGCCTCTCCCTAAACCCTAAATCCCTCTTGCTTTTTCTCTTTACATTTTTTTGCAAGGGGAGAGGGAGACGACAATGGTTCCCCCACCTGTCCAATCTCCCTCTCCTCTCCCTCCCCTCGATCCTCTTCTTAACCTAGATATGATATTTATCTCACAAGTCTGACCATCACCGCCTTACCCTCTCCACCATTGAGTCCAAAACTTTAAGATCTAGCTTCAAATCTTCTTACAATCCGAAGGTTGACGCTGGATAACGAGCTTGTTTTAAGCTAGGCGACCACCTTAACCTCAATGTTCTATCTTGACCAACGAAGGTGGGGTCTTCAAATTCCAAATTGAAGACTGCGAAGCAATGGAGTTTGGATGAGTTCGGTGGCAACTTGGATTTGGTTTTTTTGTTTGGTTTTCTTAATTTTTAGTTTGGTCATGTAATAATCCTTCCTATGTGAAGGTTTGTTTCCCTTCCTTGTGAGGGCCTTTTCTCCTCCTCTATGGAGGCTTGGATCCTTCCTTCTATGGAAATTGTTTATCTCTTTTTAAGATCTTGTGATATCGTTGTACTAGATTGATCTGATTTTTTTATTGATATTGCAATGAAATTTTTCTTCCCAATCTATAAAAAAAATGGCATATGGTACTGCCTTATGGCTAGTAGAGCTAAATTATTTTTTATTTTCCCCAAATTTCAACCCATAGGTCATTAATCTTTTGGGATGGTAATAGATCACACAGATTATATGAAAACTAACATTAAAACAATTTAATTATTATCAAAATATATAGCAATGTGGATGATTGATATTACCTCTACCATCTCTTCTTAGTAATGATTTCTTTTGAAGTAGATTCCAACTTTCCTTGTCATTTAAACACTGGGGTTCATGAAGGATATGGTATGGATCTATCTGTGAAGACAATGCTTTATTATGAGCCGTTAGCAATTTTTTGCTTCTTGTGTTTACAGTTGGGAAGGCCAGTTTCAAGTTGTTCCTAGCCTCGATTGACCAAATATCATCTAGTACAATCAAGCATTTTTTCCTCTGCTGGACTTGATAGAGTTGCCTAAAAAGCTCGTCATATGTCATCTTCACAACCTCTTTCTTCCTCTCCGGAATAAGTTTGATGAAGATTCCTTGCAAAATATCTCTTGTTTGGTACTGTTGAGATATGTGTACCCATACCAAACCATGGAAATGACCCTAGACGTCTTTGTGATGATATACTACTTTAGCTACAGTGGTCTTCCCCAAGCCATCCATGCCGCAGCTAGAGACAACTCGACTAGGAGTATAGTCATCAATTTGCACCAAATGTTTCACAACCTTGTTCAAGTCTTTCTTAAACCCAACAAAATCCTCTTCAACAACAGGTTGATCCGATTGCCTCAATTCTTGTTGCGTCTCAACTGTCGAACTTCTTTTGCCTTCACCTAGAGCAGTACTAGTTTAGTCTTTCTAACAATTGATATTCAATAATAATGTCATATAAATAAAATTTTTATACAAAAAAACTCAAATAAAATGATGTTTTTTTTTTCTTTTGTGATTCTTTCATCTTAAAGAGAAAAAAAAAAACACTCATTTTATGGCCCACAAATAATAGTGTCACATAATTTTGTATGAATTTTTTGTATAAAAATTCTATTTTATAAATCATTTTTCACCATATAACAATACATCCTTTATAAAATATATTAAAAAAATTAGAGGTTAAAACTGTAAAATATTATTTTTATACGTTTCTATAAATTTAGGGGATTTTTTGTTTATCATTTCTAGTAATATTATTTTAGAAGGATAAGGATAACACAATTTTTTATAGTAGTATAGCTGCTCCAAAATATACGATGACAAAATTATTCCCACTACACCACTTCAGGTATCACATATTACTTTTTTAACTCATTTAAAAATTTAAAAATTATATAAATTTTGATCTAGATTTTTGTTTTTTTTTCATAAAATTTGTATTTTTTTGGAATGGTTTCATCAAGATCTATGATGAATACAAAATTTCAAAAAATAGTTGACAAAATTTTACCAACCTGAGACAGGTCGGTAAAATTTCGATTGATCAGTGAAATTTTGATAACCAAGTTAGTCTATGTCAATGAAATTTCTAAAAATGTAAATTTTACAACCAAAAAAAAAATGGAGATATAAATCAAAAGTTATTAAATTTAAAATTTTGAAATCACTTCAACAACGTAAAAGGTCACTTGAGAGAAAAATGACGTTACGAGAGAAACAACAATAAATATTAGCATTTTTAAGATTATGAGGGCATTTTGGACTATATATGTTAAAGGTTGTCATTATTATTGGTAATTCTATTTTCACACACTAATTCCTCTCAGTTTACACACTTATGAAAAATTTTCTTATTATAATTTTCTCCTACAAAGAAAATACCATATTATCCTTATCTTCTTCCACCAAACCCTAATTATAAAATACCACAACTATCTTTTATCGTTAATGCCACCTCTTTCCTCTGCCATCTTGTCTCGTAGCCACTTTTTCTTTCCACCTATGACCACCTTTTGTCAAGAACCATACACTCCCACAAGCCTCTTGTTGAAGCCCCTGGCGATGAAGGGTTAAGAGTAGTGGCAATGGGAGCGAAGAAGAGACGGATAGATAGAAGAAAAATTAGGACCATGTTTGATTTAATTTTCTAAAACTATTTTTTGGATTTAAAAAAAATAAAAATAAAATCTAGTTTGACAAAAATAAACATCAAAAATATATTTTTGAATTTAAAAAATTTATTTCTATCCTCCAAAAAAATAAAACTATATAAAAAGGATAAGCGTTTTTTATTTTTATTTTTTTTACCAAACTAATCTTTTATTTTTTAGAAAAAAATTCAAAAAACAAATCTTGGAAATCAAACCAAACGAAACATGGCCTACAGTTTTAAAATTGAAGATACAGGTATTATTGGAATAATTTCCCTATTGGAATAAAGAGATGTCTAGTGAGATTCTTTTTTTTTTGTTTTTTTGAATTGAGAATGTGTTCATTAAGTGTGTGTACTGAGGGTAATTAGTGTGTGAAAATAGAATTGCCCTATTATTATTTGAGGAAATATCATCCCCCCTCCCCCCGCCCAAACTATCACGAGTTTTTCACGTTGATTCCCATATTTCGATTTATTTCAATTTAGTACCTGAACTTTTTACAAATTGATCAATTAGACCCTTGTCCTCACCTTCCGTCCACAATTGGACGGAATGTGTTGATGTGGGGGGCAAATTGATTTTTAAAGTATAGTTTGGGAGGCAATTATTGATTTTTAATTTGGGGGGTAAATTGATTTTTTACGGTATAGTTTGGGGGGTAAAATGAACTTTTAAATGAACTTTAGTGCCACGTCAACACATTCCGTCCAATTGTAGATGGAATGTGACAGCAGGGGCCAAATTGATTAAAAATGTAAAAGTTTGTGTGTAAAATTGATATTAATCGAAGTCTGGGGGTCAACGTGAAAAATGCGTGATAGTTTGGAGAGCAAAATGATATTTCCTCTTATTATTTTGGGAAAATTAGTCTAAGGTCCCTATAGCGATCCCAGTTTTCCTTTCATTGTTTAATTGTATTTCAGACTCGGTTCCGTGGATGTGTTGTTGTCTTTTTCTAGTTTCCATCCTTTACTCTTTGTATATGAGTCTTGGGTCGTGTTGGGTAGGTTTAAAACACGTTGGTTGTGTTTGGAAACCAAGGGTTAGTGTCCATTAAATTTTCATAATGGTTCATTTAATATCCTTATTAGTGGTTCATTTAATATCCTTATTAGTGGTTACAAACTTGTTCATTTAATATCCTTATTAGTAGTTCAGTTACTACCCTTATTAGTGGTCCATTCATATTCAAACTTGTCCATTCATATTTCTAGTTAGTGTTCATTTAATTCTAGTTAGTGTTCATTTAATGCTAGTTAGTGTTCATTTAATTCTAACTTGTCCTTTCATTTTCCAATTAATGGGCTTTAATAACAACCTTTCAATATCACTTGTTTATCTCCCTTTTGATTTCAAAACCCTAGAACCATCTTCTCTCTCTCCCTACACACCTTCTCTCTAGGTTTTCATCTCCCTCTAGTGTAAATCTAGACTAAGTCCTTTGTAAGAAAGGTAGAGTGGGTTGAGGGCTTCATTTTAATCTGAAAGTTTGGCGATTTGGAGCACTTTGGTTTTTAGCCTTCATCTTCTCCATTTGAGGTAGGGATTTCTTTGTTCTTTTTCAATACTCCGTCTATAGATAGACATGTGGTAATTTTGTATTGCATGAAAATCATATCCATGTTGGATTTGTTTGAAAATCATGAGGGGAACCTAGGGTTGGTTGTTTGAGAATGGTTTTGTTATCACTGACTGTGGTTTGGACTAATTAGAGAGTAAAATTAGTATGTTATTGTTGAAAGAAGAGAAAGCCCTAAATTATATTTTGATTTGATAAAATAAAAAGGATTTACGGATTTTAATTTGGTAAAATAAAAAGGATTTACGGTTGAACAATGTTAGTAAATTTCTATTGTTAATATGAGTTGTGTAGGAGGTGTTAACAGTTAAGGGATTAATTATGGTATTGGGGTTATTTTGAAATGAACGTATTGAATCAAGTTGGGTTATGGC
This sequence comes from Camellia sinensis, assembly GCF_055761805.1. NCBI lineage: Eukaryota > Viridiplantae > Streptophyta > Magnoliopsida > Ericales > Theaceae > Camellia > Camellia sinensis. The sequence continues at coordinate 113,041,860 of NC_138975.1, forward strand.
TTATTATCCATGGAATTGATTTTGTAAAATGAAGAGAATGTAATCGGTTTTGTGAAAAGGGAAAAGTGTTTTTGGAATAAGTGATGGAACATGTTGACTTAAGAAAATTATGAAGTTGATCTTAAAAATGGTAAATGAAATGTTAACTCTATGTGAGTCTCGGAAAATAAATTTGAGAATTAAACTATTGTGTCATGAGTGTCGAATACACACATTTGGGGGTTTTATCCTTACCCATCGTACTAGTGTCGTTGTTGGGTTTAAGGTTTGCTTGAGAGTTGAGTCTCTTTTATTAGGTGTACTGAATACATGCATCTAGAGGTTTTGTCCTTGGTCATCGGTGGAGGATGACATTGGTGTGTTGAATTGTGATGTATGCGTTACACTTGTGTTGGTTAAACATTATTGAATAGTTTATGTGTATGTATTACACTTGTTATTGATGCTTTGTTGTATTGAGGAATTTGTATATGATAATTGTTTACATACATTGTTTTGTGTGGGAGGAGATAGGGGATGTACTCCACGGTTTAGGGGAAGATAGGGGATGGACCTCTAAACCGGAAACTGTTTGACATTGATACAGCACTACAATGTGTATCATTTGTGAAGTATAGAAGTGTTTTTGTTTGATATTGATACAACACCAAAATGTGTATTATTTGTGAAGTATGGAAGTGTTTTTGTCTGAGATTGATACAGGACTAAAATGTGTATCTATTATGAGGTATGAAATGTTTAAAATGAGTTATTATCTCGCTTATCGCTTTGGCATATCCTTAGCTTACTGTGCATATAGCCGGTAAAGCAGAGTTTTAATTGTTATCGTCAGTGTGTCTAAGTATGTTATGGGTTGCAGTGGTTACAATTTTGAAAGGCCGAGCTGCCTCATTTGTGGATTATATACATGTTGATGATTTGTTATTTCCCTTTTATTTAAGGCATGCATGTATTGATATGAATGTATTGGGAACAAACCAAAATGCCATTTTGAGATTTTGGAAAGTGTGAAGGAAAATGGGGTATTTGTGAACATGTTTTCAAAAAAGGTCATTTTGTTGTAAGTACGGAAAATGGGGGAAGAGTAATGGGCTTGGTGAAATTGTTTTTCTAAAACTGTTATAGTCATGAAAGTTTGGAAAAATGAGTAATAAAAAGGAAAGGGAAAAAGGTGAACCGCTTATAGCGTCGAATAAAATGGCTGTTTTTTGAGAAAAGTTCATACTTATGTATATTTTGTATAAACTGCCACATTACTATTCTAGTATGAGAATGAACATTCATGATCATAGCTATCTGTAAGTTGTTATTGTTGGAGATCATGTTGAGATCCCTACTGGACTTTTTGTTCATCCCACGTTGTTGAATCTTTTTCAGGTGATAGCCAGGATGTTCTACAAGGTTTTGGATCTTCTTATTTGTTGGCCACGGGGCCTCTTTTGTGTTGGCGGAATGCCATTTATGTAAAAGGGTTATACCCTTCTTCTTGACTTTTAATGATGTAAGCCCAAGGGCAATTTATTTAGTGTTCTCATGTTGTATTTACTTGCATACGAATGAGAGCAATGTTATTCACTTCTACAAGTTGAATATACGAGTTTATTTCCGCATGTTATCTCTGAAATGGAATTAAGTAAATGAAATTAGTAATACTTCGAGTAATAAAAAGTGGGGCGTGACAGTCCCTCTCCCATTTTTAGTAATGGAAGAGATCCACAAAATTATTTTTGATGTCTATGGTCCCTAACATATATCAGAGAAATTTGACTTGCGGTTTCAGTTCGTCCTTGATTCGAACATTGTGACCTTTGAATTTCAAAACCGGCCATCTTGATCCACTCTAATCGAAACCAGATTGTTGGGCTTCTCGTAATTGATTACCATTTCTCCACTCGACCCAGATTTTTGATTGATTTGATTCGCATACCCATCACGATCTGAATGAACAACAAAGAAATTTGAACTGTTGAATTCCACATTCGACACCCAGGGGTAGATCCAAAATTGATTCAGAGAGGCTGGGGTGAGATCTGAAATTGACCCGAAAGTCTTTGATGAGGTTTCACCCTGTTTCGCACAAACACCTGAAGTGACTTGGGTTCTTGATTGCTGGTTGAATTCGAAGTCAATTTGTGTGTTGAATTAATTTGGGTTCTTGTTCTTCGACTTGGCGGTCAATTGGACTTCGTATCGGGCATTTTTCTGCGAGTCGGAGATGTTGAAGTTGGATACAGAGAGTGAGTCGACGTCGAAGACGGGTTCTTGTGGGTGAAGAATGAGCCACACGATGCAGCCAACAACGGTGATTGCAACGAATAGTATCACAGATGGAACGCTTACAGCCAAAACCAGTGATTTACCACCTCCGACGCCAATAGAAACCATCTCGCTCCTACTTTCTGGGATTTTCTCTAGGTCGTAGAGTCCAAAGAAATTCTTTGGGTTGAGAGAATTTCTCTGGAAATATTTGTTTGAGAATTTTCTCTGGGTTCTCTGGGTGAGAGAATTTTGTCTGAGAATTTCTTTGGGTTTGGGGAGTCTAGAGAAATTTTGAAATTTCTCTGTGATGTGTCCAGAGAATTTTACAGTGAGAAATTTCTCTGTGACATGAATTTTCTCTGGACCAATTTTCTCTTGATCAACTTGAGGGACCTTAGACATTATGAAAATATTGAGTGTCCTTTATCCTGTAAAATCTTAATACCAGGGACCTTAAAAAAATTGCCCTATTATTTTAAGATTTCAAATCTCAAGAATTCTAACTAGTAAATAAATTGTTGGTGTCCTTAAATTTTTACACAAACTTATAGAGAGATGTCTTTTTAATTTTCCTTAAATTTTCCAGAAAAATTAAAATATAAAATATTATTTTTTCCCTAAAATTGATAATGTCGCACGGAAAGATTAACGGAATATATTAACACAATTTAAATTTCAAACTTTAATTATTAATGAATTTTACATTTCAAAAGAGAGAAAAATATACTTTAAATAAAAATATAACAATAATTAAAATTATTAACAAATAAATAAATAAATAAAAACTTAAATTTAAAATCTACACTTGAACTAGCTCACCTATAGGTTGTATACTTGCGAGTACAGTAGCGACGACAGTGATCCTGTTTTCAATGGCATCCATCTCACTTCCAACCCTATGAAAGTCTATCAAATCGTTGAAGATGCAAGCGAATATTTTAAGGGTGTTTCGGAAACCCCTTTTAGATGAAACTTGGATAACAAAAGTTTCGAGGATGTTTTCTGTTTCATAAGCAGCATTTCTCGTTTCCACAACGCAGAGTTCAAGTTCTCTGATTTTCGCAATCCAGTTGTTGACCCTCGCATCTACATGATGATCAGATTGTGTTGCATAATCTGTGTCTTGCAAGAAGCATTGTATTCGGTTTAACTCGGCTCGGATTTGTTCAACTTAGCCGCTTACTTCGTCTAAGAATTTAGCTTCTTCAAATAACAAAACTCCGAGTCTGTTTACAATGATGGATACAACAGGCATTTCCATTCCAATCTGAGGTCAATTCAATTGAACTCACACCAGTCTCCCCCAACAATAAAAATGTGTTCAAAAGGGTGGGTGGATGAAGGGTGGAGAAAAGGTGCCTTTGGGGTTGGAGAATGGACTGAATTGGTTCAGAATCTTGATAAAATGGTGGTTGCCAGTTGGGTTGAGAGAGAGAGAGAGAGAGAGAGATTGATTCCTTCGGGAAGAAACCTGTGTGATGGCGCAAATGTGTGGAACATTTCTCATTCTATGTATTTTGTCTATTATTAATGATTTTTTTTTTTTTTTTAGGTACAACAAAAATAAAAAAGAAACACGGGCCTAAGCCCTTTCACAAGACATGCCAATCATGTCTATTACTAGGAAGTCCCTAAGAACAGCTGGTGGTTCATTAACCACTAAGATCTCTTCAGGTTGATTAGCACCAAATTTGGCCAGAGCATCAGCACAGAGGTTGCCTTCTTTATTCACATGTTGCACCGTGCATTCACAGCCTCTCATGATGATGCGAGCATCCTCCACCAGCCCCTTCAATGGGCATTTAACATCTGGTTCCTCTTGTAGCAGCTTCATTGCTTGCTCACAATCTGTCTCAATGGCTACATTGTTCATTCCCTTTTGTAGAATCACCGTGAGCCCTTTGTAGATCGCCCATAGCTCAGCCTCCAAGCTAGTGCCACTATGAAGCTTCCCATAATCGCCACACACCCATCTCCCCCTTTCATCACGAATTAGACCTCCGAATCCACCTTCCCCTCCCACTCTCCTACAACCATCTGTGTTTAACTTCAATCCACTTGTAGGTGGGAGAGACCATGAAATGAGTCTAAAAGCAGGTTTTGGATTAACAATAGACAGAACAAGAGCTTGATGAATATCATTAGAGTATTTCATGATGAACCTGCCACTGTCAAGACTATTAGTTACACTATTATTGAAGACTTTGTGGTTCCTATTCTTCCAAATAGCCCAAAGAGTAACAATAAAAACAGTGTAGACAGTAAGATTATCATTAAAATGATTTTTGTTTTTTGAATTATAAATAAGCCAGTCCTTCCAAGGCTTGCTACTCATATTCAAATACCAATGCCTTCCAAAAATAGCAAACCACACTTCTTTTGCTTTAAAACAATCTCTTAAGAGGTGATTCATATCCTCCTCTTTACAGCAATTGGGACAAGTGGCCTCCAAAGATAAACCCCTTTTCAAACGATGCTTATTTGTGAGGAGTTTCCCATGGATACAACACCACAAGAACCCTTTCAGTTTCTAAGGAATCCGTAACTTCAAAGCCATTGCCAATCCTCACCTTGGGGCTGATTACCACTCACCAGAACATAAGCACTAGCAGATGAGAAAATCCCATCTGCTGAGCCGTTCCAGTTAGGTTCATCAGGCTCAAGAGAGGTTGGAGAAGGCCTGTTCAGGATGATAAATACGACTGTAGGAGGCAACAATTCACAGATAGCAGTTTCATTCCAGCTTCCTTGCTCAGAAAGCAGGTTGTTCACATTAACATCACTCTCCCAAACGGGAGCAGATTGTGAGCTACTGAGGGTGAGATCCTCAATGGCCTTATCTCCACACCACCAGTCCTTCCAACAATTAACAGTGGCATCATTACCAACTGTCCATTTAACCTCTTTCCTCAAGATGGCTCTAGAGTTAAGAATGCCTCTCCAGGTATGAGAGGCTTTCTTGTCTTTAGAACAAGCCTGAAGACAATTGTTCCTCATATACTTACACTTAAGAACCTCTTTCCAAAGACCATTCTCATGCCTAATCATTTTCCAGCCAAGTTTAGACAGTAGGGCAAGATTTTGATCCTTAGCTTTCTTAATGCCAAGCCCACCCATCCCTTTCGGCTGACACACAACATCCCACTTGACCAAGTGAATTTTGTTCTTCTCTAGGGTATCACCCCAAAGAAATTTTCTATTTATTTTATCAATATCATTGCAAACCCTTTTAGGAAAAGCCACAGTCTGCATAGTATAAGCAGGAATAGCAGAGCTAACAGATTGGATTAACGTAGTTCTACCAGGTAGTGATAAAACACTAGTTTTCCACCCAACAAGTTTCATTTGCATCTTATTCAGAATGCCATTATAGTGTCTCCAACTCACTCTGCCATGAATGAGAGGAACCCCAAAATATTTCCCTAAATCAGAAGTTAAAGGAATGCCACACCTTTTACTCAACTCTTTAGCTTTATGTCTATCAACATTAGGAGAGACAAATATCTTGGACTTAAGGGCATTAATCTTAAGTCCAGATAAATCACAAAATTCAGACATGATCCTCATGATAATATTGCAATGAGCGAAGTCAGCCTTAGCAAACAGCATTAGATCATCAGCAAAAAACAGATGAGTGAGACAGGGCCCATGCTTGGAGGTCTTAATGCCTTTCCAATGATTGCCTTCAGAGGTGGCAATGATCATACTAGAGAGTCTTTCCATGCACAAAACAAAAAGATATGGGGAGAGGGGATCTCCTTGCCTCAAACCTCTGCATGGTTTGAATTCAGGAAGAGGTTCACCATTCCAGAGAATGGCAGTTTGCACAGAAGTCACACAGCTCATAATGAGCTCAATAAAATTAGCCTCAAAATTGAATTCCACCAGAGTTTGTTCTAAGAAATCCCAAGAAACAAGATCATAGGCTTTTTCAAGGTCAATTTTAAGAATCATCCCTCCACTCCTACCTGTTCTCTGGTTCAAGGTATGGATAATTTCTTGGGTAATGATAATATTATCATTGGTAGTTCTCCCAGGGACAAAACTACTCTGGTAAGGACTGACAAGTTTAGATAAGAGGGGTCTGATTCGACTAACAAGGATTTGGCAAGAATTTTATAAGTCATGTTGCAAAGACTAATAGGCCTAAATTGTTTAATAGTCCCAGGATTCTCAGTTTTGGGAATCAAGGCCACAAGTGTTCTATTGACAACAGGAGGGATACACTTATTGACAAAGCAGTTTTGAACAAAAGCACTGACATCAGGCCCAACAATAGGCCAATAAGTATGGTAAAAAATAGCTTGGAAACCATCTCTCCCACGAGCTTTGAAAGCTTGGATTTTTTAACAATCTGCCAGATTTCCTCATTAGTCACAAACTTAGTGAGAGAAAGATTATCAGTAACATCCACTTTAGGAGCAATGCAATTATTCCAATGAGCCAAACCAACAGTAGAAGAAGAACAAAACAGGTTCTGGAAATAATCAATAACCAGAGTTTTAAGGCTCTCAGTTTGATCAATCCAAGTCCCTGCCTCATTCTTGAGCATGACAATATTACACCTCCTCCTCTTAGCTAAAGCAGAAAGATGGAAAAATTTAGTGTTTCTTTCCCCTTGGGTAATCCACTTAGACCTTGATTTTTGAAACCAAAGTAGCTCCTCTTGATACAAGATTTTGTTATAATGTTCCACCAAATCCAACTCCAAAAGATGGAGGTTATGGGAAAAATTACACAGTTGGGATTTTTGAATTCCTTCAATTCTACCAAGTAACCATCCTTTTTTTTCTAAAAATGTTACCAAACACCTCTTTATTCCAAACAGTGATTTTGCTAGTAAGGTTATCAAGCTTATCTAGAACGGATGAAGAGGGGAACTTCCAATTAGAATCCACAACTGACTGGAACTCTTCATGAGAGATCCAAGCAGCTTCAAATTTAAAGGGTTTACAAGCATGGTTAAAAGAATGCTTACCTTGAGTGAAGATCATCAAAGGAGAATGATCAGAGTATGTATGAGGGAGATTCTGGACCAAACCATCGGGAAGCTCGTCCTCCTTCAGTGTTGCACATGGCTCTATCAAGTCGCACCATAGTATTAGCCCATCCCTTTCTATTGTTAGACAAAGTGAGTTTAGGACCTGTACATCCCAAGTCCATCAGGTTACAATTGTTCACCCTCTCAGTAAATTTCCGAGCTCTCCTTTGATCTTGACTTTGGTTTTGGCTTCCAGACATGGTTCTTTTTTCATCAAGAGAAGCAAAGTCATTAAAGTCCCCAGCTAAGAGCCAAGGATCAATGATAGTTTGGGAAGATCTTTCCAAATTATTCCAAAGCTCATCCCTTTTCTGGCTAATAGGACTAGCATAGATAGCAGATAAAATCCAATCGGGATAATCTTGCCTCGAAACGGTGGCAGTGATCAACTGGAAACTGGCCTCAGTGACTCTCACATTCACAAGGATGGGGTTCCAGACTAACCAAATGCATATCAGGTTTGTTAATCTGGACTAATTCCCTCATATTCCTACGAAACTTCTTGTTACCTGTACCTCTACAATTCCAAACCAACAGATTCATAGATGACTGGTTAAGGGTAGGGAGAGTGTTCTGGTTAGACAAGCCCAGAATACCCTTAGCTTTACTCTGGTTGTCCTCCATTGACAATGTTGGTGTTAATGCTATAAAGTGCCACTCCTGGCTCGCTTCGATCTGTCTCCAAGGTTGGATTCTCAGCTTTGCTCTCTCTATCCACCATTTTGCAGTGACGAGGTGAAACACTTCTTTGTTTGGTGCAAGCATTAACAAGACTCTGTGCATGTTCAGGATATGCTTCTCTGTTGGATAATTCTCTCATTCTTCCGCCGTTACGATCTGGTGGTTCTCTAACCTTAGCCTTAGGGTTTCTTTTAACTTGTTGAGAAGTCCTGGGGCTGATGGGGATTAGGATGGATGACATAGACTTCCTTATTTCCTGTTCTCACTTCTGAAGACTTGTTGCAGTAGTGCAACTCTGTTGTTTGCCTTGTCTAATCTCTTCTCTCTGGTTATCCATGTTCAAGTCACTTGATGAACCCAAATTAGCCATATTGTCCGCTGCCTTGGCAGATTGTTCTTTGTGTGTTAAGCCCAAATTAGCTTGATCAAGCCTAGTAGGAATTGATCTGAAGGATCTTGGGCTTCTATCATCCGTGGTGGGGCTTCCACGTTACTTAGAACTTCAAATCTATTACGTACATGGGCATTGGGCCCTTTAGAATTTTTTTGGCCTTGCCTTCTTCTCCTTGTGGTGGCCTTCATCCAAGGGCCATATTTATCAGTCTCTGGCCCTTCTTTATCTCTTCCATTACATAAGTCCAGCCCATTTATAGTAGCTTTCTTCCCTAGGTTTTCTTCTCCGGTCGGATCATGGTTAGGAATGGTTGTCACCGGTGAAAAATTCTCACTGCAACTTTCTTTGCGATGTCCCACCCTGCCACAAGAAAAGAAGAGACCATGTAAGTGTTCATATTCTATAACATATGTATACTTACCTATAGAAAACTGAGAAATCAGTGGTTTTCGAAGATCAACTTCCACACAAACTCTAGCATATTTCCCCTTAGCTGCCATGGCCATATTTATATCCACCTTTAGAGGCATCCCCAAGATCTTCGCGATATGATAAAGAACTTTCTCATCATAATACTCAATTGGCAGATTAGGAAACCGCACCCAAATGGCAGTGGTATCTTCTTCAGTCTCATCAGATTTGAAATCTTGTTGCCATTTCCTCACCGTCACATAGTGATCCAGAACAACCCATGGGCCACCTGTGAACACTTTTGTATAATCTTCCATCATATCAAACTTGACAATAAAAAAACCATTACCAATGTCCAAGGCTTTAAAATCAGCTTGAAGGGCCCAGATCTTTGTCATTTTGATCATAAACAGTTTATACCTTATTTTCTTCCCTAGCAACCTTACAATTAAACATTTTTTTCCAAGGATCCCTAATTTTTTTTAGGAGATTGGCTGGTATGGTAACTTTAGGAATACCTGCCCTATTTCCTTCATTGATCTCCATGTGATCCTCAGGACCTGTGTCGCTGGCCAAATCATCTTCATCCGAAGAGAGTGTCTCAACATCACAGTCAAAATTCTTTTCATTTCCACATTCATTAAATCAAGAATGCAGCAAGGCTTGTTTGAACGATCGATCTTGGTTTGACTGCCCTTCCATGGGAGGAGGTGGAGCTTTCGACCTAATTTCCTTTTGCTGGCTCAGGGAGGCCTCCAACATAGGTTCCTCAGGTATCGAAAGGGTATGGTTCGCCTTCCCCTAAGTATCATCCACCGAGCTTTGTACCTCCATACCATCATCAGCTGAATCAGAAATACCTTTGACCTTCTTAGTGCTACGAATTAGATGATCTTTCTCTTCTTTGGAACATCCATGGTCATGCTGGGCCTCACTAGAACTTAGGATCGCACCAACGGTCATTTCGTTAAGTTCTATAGTAAGTCTGTTATTAATAATTTGTGCACACCATTTTTCTCTCCAAATCCTTTCCATGTTTTTTTATGAGAAATGTTTTGAAACTTTAACTTGTGAGTTTTAATAGTTTTAATATATATGTGTGGGGGTTTATTTGATGTGATGTTTTAATTTTATTTTTTTTTTTTTTTTTTTGATTTTTCATTTCACTAGAGCTCAATTAGAATTTTAATTTTAGATGGATGTATCTTCTTGTTTTTTTTTATATAAGAGTCTCATTCCAGAGGATATAGGTAGAAAAGTTGGGTACATGAATCATTTTTATTTTTATGTTTAGTTTAATCTTATTACTTCTATATAAAATTGCTTTTTTGAATATGAATAATTCTATTCTATTATCTGATGTCTTATGAAATGTGTATATCCTATTTAAATTATGCATTTAAATAAAAATTACATTACAGTAATGTCAACAAAAATTAATTACTAACAAATAATAAATAGAATAATGTTTGAGAGCTCGAATTTGGCCCCCCCCTAATCCCCCTAATCCCCAAAACGACGTCGTTTTGGGGATTTTTTCTTTTCTTTTCTTTTTTCTTCTTCCATGTTCGACTCTGCAACAGCTCGGAGGGAGAGGGAGAGAAACAGAGAAGAAGAGGGGAAGAGAGAAGAGATCGTCGCCTAGCACGTCACCGCCGATCGCCCAGTCCGTCGCCGCCGTCGCCCAGCTCCAATCGTCGCAGCAGCTTCGCCGTCGCCTCCGGCCCCGCCTCCGCCTCCTCCCATTGTTATGGCCCCCTCCAGTCCACTCCTCCTCCTCCTCCTTCCTCCTCCTCCCTTCTCTTCTCCTTCTTTGCTTCTGGAAAAAAAAATCAAGATTAGGGGGATTCGGGGGAGCTCGTTTTCGAGCTCCCTAGTACGGTTGTAATAAATAATCGTAACTCTTATCATGAGTTCGTAATACTTTTTTCTGTGACTAATCACTATGTTTGGTTTGAGTTTTTTAAATTCATTTTTTAGAAAATTAAATTTTTTTATTTTTTGTATTTTTTTATTTTTACTGATTTTTTTTAATATTTAAGTAATTTTTTCTTAATTTTTAGATACACTTAACATAAATACACTAAAAAAGTATAATATTATGAAAAAAATATGAAAATTTAATACATTTTTATATTTTTGTGTATTTATTGATTTTTGAAAATATTTTTTTACAAATATTTTACTTTTTAGATATATTTAGGTAATGTCCATCTAAACAGTTTTAAAAAAAAAAATTGTTTAAAATTTTAAAAATATTCATTAAAAATAAAAAATTCAATTAAAAAAAAATTAAATCCAAAAAATTATGAAAAACTATTAAAAGTGTGCTTGGTTTAAATTTTTTAGATTAAATTTTTTAAAAACTGAATTTTTTGGTTTTCGTGTTCTTTTTTAGTGAATATTTTTTAAATTTTAAACATTTTTTTTTATTTTTTTAGATGCACCTTACTTAGATGTATCTAAACAGTAAAAAAATTGTGAAAAATATTTTAAAAAATTAATAAATACATAAAAATATAAAAAAAAATATATTGAATTCTCGTTTTTTTTTTTTTTGTATTTTTGGTATTTAGTGAATTTTTAAACGATTTTTTTCACAAATTTTTTATTTTTTAGATATATTTATGTTAGGTATGTTTAGAAAAAAAAATTACTTAAAATATTAAAAAATTTAATAAAAACAAAAAATACGAAAAATAAGAAAATAAAATTTTGTGAAAAATATTTTTGAAAAAAAGAAACAAGCACGTTTGTCATAATTTTTATCTGAATTTACTATCCAATCACAGCTGTAAAGTGTTATTTGTAAGCGTTGATGACGAGGGGAATCAAAGGCAATAATTGCCTTTGGCGGGCATCTATGTACGAGAAAGGAAGAATTATTGAAAAATAAAATTACAAAAACGTGGTAGCTTCAAACCTTTTCATTTACAATTCATCACAAAATTACTTATATTTTTTATATTTTTATAATTTTTTTCTGCTCAACTATTAAGTGATTCTCTCTATAAAAAAAAAAAAAAAATGATTTATTGATGGAAAAGATACACACCTCTCAAAAGTATGTATTATATGCACATTATAATTAAAAAATAAAATGATATAATTATTTTTTAGATATATTTATGTTAGGTATGTTTAGAAAAAAAAATTACTTAAAATATTAAAAAATTTAATAAAAACAAAAAATACGAAAAATAAGAAAATAAAATTTTGTGAAAAATATTTTTGAAAAAAAGAAACAAGCACGTTTGTCATAATTTTTATCTGAATTTACTATCCAATCACAGCTGTAAAGTGTTATTTGTAAGCGTTGATGACGAGGGGAATCAAAGGCAATAATTGCCTTTGGCGGGCATCTATGTACGAGAAAGGAAGAATTATTGAAAAATAAAATTACAAAAACGTGGTAGCTTCAAACCTTTTCATTTACAATTCATCACAAAATTACTTATATTTTTTATATTTTTATAATTTTTTTCTGCTCAACTATTAAGTGATTCTCTCTATAAAAAAAAAAAAAAAAATGATTTATTGATGGAAAAGATACACACCTCTCAAAAGTATGTATTATATGCACATTATAATTAAAAAATAAAATGATATAATTTTATATTTTTTAAGTCATAATTTAAAAAAAAAAAAATCATAACTAAACACTATAACTAAAGATTTTATGAGTCATAACTAAAATAATATCATGATTAAATAAAAAAATGACAGAACGAATAAAACGACATAACTAAAAATACATATAATAAGCCTCTTTCACATAGGTGCATAATAGAATTTTCCTTTATGGATTAGTTTATTCATGTGAGTTTAGAACCCAACTAATTTTGGGTTTCAATATATATATATATATATATACATATTTATATTTTAAGGATATGGAGGAGAATCATTTCTCACGCCTAAAACATCTTAACATTGGAAAATCTAAAGGTGTGTATTATATGCATCTTATCATAATTGATCTAATTTTATTACAAAATTTTATAACATTAATCATAAAATATTTAACCTCATCACAAATTAGCATAAAAAAAATGTCTAAAACTTTATAGTTTATGTAATAAAAAGTTTGTGGTTCGGTTACGATATTTTTTGTTACGCCAATATGTAATGAGGTTACGTATTTTATGGTTGATATTACTAAATTTTGTAATAATATTATGTCAATTTATAATAAGGTGCATATGATATACACCCTTGAAGGGATGTTTAAAAGTAAGTAATCTTTCGGAGTGGGGGCCAATTCATGTGTTATTGCATTAGAAGACAATTAAATTATACTTTACTCCCCTCAACTATTGTCATGTATCACTTTATGTCTCTGCCCCCACAATTAAAAATTGTAACAACTAACCATCCTCATATATTAATTTTTTCTTCAATTTGGACTTTCATGACTAAAATACATTTTCATCAATTGAATAAATTGCATTCCATCCTTTTGAATTATCACCTCATATCACTTTACTCTCTTGAACTATCACCTAATATTTAATTTGGACTTCTTTTATTTTTTTCATTTTATAATTTTTAGTTTGTTAGAAAAAGAATTTAACTTTTTGAAAGCCAAACATCGAAAATATATGTGATTAACTTTAACAAATGTTCACTAAAGATAAGAAATATAAAAATATATCAGTTTTTTTTTTTCGTCTAGTAATTTAAAAAAAAATCACAAATATTTATATTGTAGGTGCATCTAAAAATTTAATTTTTTAAACTAAAATATGAAAAAAAATTACTAAAAATAAATAATGGAAAAATTATTTTACAAAAGCGGCTAAAAATTGTATTTTAAATAAAAATATCAAACATTTTTTTAAATTGATTAGTAGAGTGATGTTTAGTGATAGTTTAAAGAGATAAAGTGTAATTTACTTTTATAGTAAAAAGGATATTTTCATCATTAAAATCTAAATTAAAAAGATCTAATAGATAATGAAGATTATGTGTTATAATTTTTAATTTAAGGGATAAAGTGATATGAGATACTCCCTCCATTCTAAAATAATAGTTCTTTTTGAAAAAATCTTTAATTATTACATTTTAAAAATATTAACTTTCTGAAATTATCCATGAATCGTACAATTATTATACTTCAAATAAAGTTAATGAATTTAAAAGTAGGATAAAATAAAAAATTCATATTATTTTAATCTTTAGTTATTGAAAAAAAGTTAATACTTTAGAATAATAAAAAATAAAATAAAAAACTAACCTTTTAAAACGGATGGAATAATAATTTAGGACGTAAAATGTAATTTTCACTTGTGGAAACAGATAGTGGGGAGTATAAAAGAGGAATTGATCTGATTTGATCTGAAGGATGTCATTTAAACGAGTGAGATGTTTGTATGCTAACAATTTACGAAAAATAAAAGGAAAAGTTTTCAAAAAATATTATAAATATTAATAATTAAAATTATAAAATTTATTTTATAAATTTATAATAACTTTATGAAATTACCGAGTAATTTCCCCAAACAAAAAAGGCAGCAAAAGACAATGAAGACTGACTTTAGTGGTGACTTTATTCTATTACTTTAATTTTAAAATAAATTATAAATACACTATGTAAAATTTGATTAAAATGCAAATTACTCTTTATGATTTTAGAAATTACATTTCACATTTTTAATTTCATAACAAATTATCCCTTTTATTAATAAATTATTAAGTCAATTAACAATTTTTAATGATATTAGAAATATGTTTCAATTAATAATTGAAGTAATTTTATTATTGTATAGGAGTGCAATTATGAATTTTATTTTTTCAGTTAATTGTGTTAAATAAATTTTTTTGACAATGGGGTATTTATAAATTTTCAAATCATAGAAAAAAATTTGTACTTTAAACAAATTTCAAGAAGTGTATTTATGATTTACCCTTAATTTTATTAGGTTACGTTATCAAATGTGATTATAATAAATAATCTATACTATTATATAATTAGTCAAGATTCAAATTTTGTAAATTAATTCATATGGTTTATGACTCAATAGATGTAGATGTGATACCCATCACTACTAAAGAGTTATAATATTGTTGACACCATAAATAGTAATATTAATATTATTATTATTGCACGACACGTGGCACTTTCTTGATCAATTAGGAGTTAAGAGAAGTTACAAAGTTAGTAGTCTTGCATAGTGAAAAATGAAAGACAATGTGGAAGAAGTTAAAGCATGTGAAGAATATGATAGACAAAGTGACTTAGTGATGGAGGGATATATGGCATTGTGGGAATGAAGGTGGAAGAGTGGGGTAGTTTTAGGTGGTTATTAGGCAATTATTGCTGGAAGTTTTTTTTTTTTTTTTTTTTTCTTCTATAAATATCCATTGATGGCTACATTTACATACCTAGAACCAAATTCAGAAGCCAGTTTATTTACTTTATATTTTTCTTTTCAGTCCTTTATTTTCCTGCATTGCATTTCAAATTCCTAGGAGTAGTTCTAAGATAGTTTATTGCTGTAACCCTCTTCGAAACTGTAAAAGTGCAAAAGTATAATTGTAAACTCTTGTTACTTAATGAAATTTGATTTCTAACATTGTTTTTTCCTCTTTCTTGGACTTTGACTAGTCTTCTTAATTTTCTCCTAAAACAAGCCATCAGTGAAAATCCTCTTCATTGAGGCTAAAAGAACTTTGAAGCAATCGTCTGAAAAATTGGTTGGCATTTACTATTTTTGTGAGGACTTATTGATCTTTGTTGGCACGCTCAAATCACAATTCTAACATTCAAAAGCCAAAAAAGCAAACATTATTTTTGGTACGCCCAATGGGACTATCATTATAATGGCTAGACGAAGACAAGAAGGAGAAAATGAGTGCCTTGAAGAAGGCATAGAAGAAGAAATGACAAACAAATCGGATTTTGTCATTCAACTTTATCAATTTGAAACATATTGGCGTGAAAGAAAAATTTTGGATCTTCAAGAAGAGATCCATTTTCTTGATGAAATTATTTTTCAAGTTGTTATTTCATTATCATATTATTTGGTACAAGAAAAAATATACCGTTTAATTGGAGTAATTCATCAACTTGATATGAAAATTTGCCAATTGAGACATTAGTTATCAACCCTTCTTGTCAAGTCTTTAATAATTGAATTTTATGGGATTTTACAAAATGTTTTCAAGTTTTTTATGACTAAAATTGGTGAAAAAATAACTTCATCAATGGCTCGGAGAGTTCAAGAGCCCGTTTTTAAAGAGCCAAATTATGAAATTAACATAATGAAAGAGCATGTTCTTGAGTCAAACATGGCTGAGAATGATGTTCTATATATGGTTCAGGGGGTTCATACATCCATTTGTAGAGAGCCAGTCATGAAAAACTTGTTAGGGAGCATGCTTTTAAACCAAGTTTGGTTAAAAATGATGAGCAACCCACAGCTAGTGGATTTGAAATTTTTGATGATGTGGAAAATCTCAAAATATTTGAATTTCTAAAAACACCATATACCACTATCTTCATTGTTCAAAATCCATTTTGGATTTGTGGTTCACATCAAAATTTAACTTTGATGAAATGGTTAACAAAATATCAAAGTCTAGAAAATATATTTGTTGAGTTTTTTTCCTACATTTTCACAATGTGAAGCATGAAAATGAACAATAATAATGGCCCTGGTTATTTTCATGGTTATATGTGAAATAGTGGCCAATACAAATTTATAGTTGGCCAAGGTAGAATAAGCTCTGTAGAAAACACAATGAGTTCACATGTTTGTTGTTTTCTACCATGCAATGTAAAACCATCATTCTTGACCAAAAGCTAGTCTTTGCTATGTATTAGACATGACGTTTTTATACTCCAGATTGTCTTCGAAGTGGGTATGTAAACAACTATCATTTTGGCTTTGTTGTTGGTCAACGTGTGTGCTTCGAAAGCCCTTTTTGCCATAATATTTTAGTTCAAAGCACTCTATCTTGCATCAATAATAGCTTCAAAGAAAAAAAATAATGGTGGTTGTGAACATTCGAAACTTTGCCGAGTATTTCTAAGGATGTAATTAGTCCTTTGTCAGCACCTTCAACCTTCGAAAGAATATTTTGGCCCTCTAGTAATACCTTTAGAGGATGACTTTCATCCTTTGAATTACAACTCTTCAAGAATTCGAGACGTCTCATAAATTTTTCCATGATATTGGCTAATATCAAGTGAGACATTTGCTACTTTTACATGGCAGTAAACTTCAAATCATTTCGGAGTGGTTTCTAAGCATTCTGAATTAGCTTCGAAGTAACTCTAAGAAGGCTTTAATATGTCCTTCTTTATAATGAACCTTCTAGTAAGCTTCGAAGGGTTCCATAGAAGCGTTGAAGGATTCCAAAAGAGCTTCAAAGAGGTTTTTTATAATGAACATAGTAGTGTTGCCATGTCATTGAAGTATTAGCCATGATTTTTGGACACCATACACAGTGAGTGCATGCATTCATTGATTACAAATTGGTGTCTCAAGTTGAAATTTTGAACTTGCCATCTAAGAAAGTACAAAGCTTCTACTCACGACTTATACCAAACATGATTGGTATGTATTGTGTCCAAATCAAATTGGTGCTTCTTGATTCGAATTGATCACTTTGAAGCACTCATGTTGAATTCGAAGGATATGCCTTTAGTGTAGTGTCCCTTCGAAGCACTTCGTTGGTGCTGTTGTGGTATTCGAAACACTTTATTACTCATACTAATTCTGTGTTTAGTTCGGCTCTTCAAAAATTCAAATAAATATCATTTTTAAAGAGTCGCGAGGGGTAATGTTGACACCATAAATAGTAATATTATTATTATTATTACTATTATTATTGTTATTATTGCAGGACACGTGGCACTTTCTTGATCAATTAGGAGTTAAGAGAAGTTGCAAAGTTAAGTTAAAGCACATGTGAAAAATATAATGGATGAAAAATCTAAAATCCCGGAAATATTGATTTGTGATTATGTATCAATTTTAAACAATAAATAGCAATCCCAATCAAGCAATCGAAGCCAAATAGACACAACGATTTTATGTGAAAAAACCACAATTGGAGCGCCTCCAATTGTGATAAAAAAAAATCACGGGTAAAAGCTACAAAACAATCCACTAAGAAGACATAAAGGAATTATACAAGTGTACTCTCAATTACCTAGCGAATTTACACCTAAATCGAACCGAACCCTATGTGCCTCTTCCAGCCCCATCTTCACCTCGGAATTGTCTTGCCTAACGTTGAATCCATAACGAATCCACAATACTGATGTTGAATCCACGACGATGAATCACTTCGGGATTCACCAAAATTTCAGGCTCAAGTTCCCCAGAATCCACCGAAGAACAACTCTCTCTTTTGTGTTGAATAAATAAAATAGACAAAACCCTTTGATATAATTCACTCAATTATTTTGTTCTATGTGGACAACTTTTTTATTAACCTGTAAATAGGGCTAAGACCCTTTTGTTTTATCGGTATACAAATGACGCACGAATGACGTTATAATATATGTAAATATAAGTTTAAAGTTTTCTGTCTCATATATGTCTGCACAACTCAATGGACATTATATATTTGTATGATTGCTTCCGCTAGCCCCTAATATTTTGAATCTGTTTAAAAGGCCTTCGATAATTTACGGATTACTGACCGGTTACGATACTAAACCTATAGGGGTAAGTTTAGGTCGTGACAATTACTCTGTGCTACAAGGCCATGTTTGTTTGATTGTAGTATACTATTTTTTATGTGATTATATTCAATGAGATTATTAATAAAACTGTGGGAGATAAAATTGTACTATGAAATAAGATAAAATAAGAATTGTATATATAATAGAATTATGGACAAGATTGTGAGGGACAAGATTATAGCATGAGATAATCAATAAAATGAGTGAGGTATTTTATTTGGGGGCACTTACCAATTAGTCCTATTAATTAGACTTATTTACCTACAGGTCCTAACTGATAAATTTATCACTATAAAAACAAGAGACTAATAAATTTATCACTATAAATTTATGCATAAAAACAAAGAGATTGATAAATTTATCACTATAAATTTATTCATAAAAACAAGAGATTGATAAATGTATCACTTGATAAATTTATCAATAGGATTTAATGGGTAATAAGTCTCAAAAGTAGAACCTATCGGTAATTTACCCTTTTATTTGGTTAGGATAAAATAAAAAGATAAATAGCTACAAAAAAAATAAAATAAGCTAAAAAATCAATAAGATAAAATGTCATAACCAAACCATAATTATTTTACTTTTTCTCTCACAAAAGCCAAAAAAATAAAAAATAAAAAGTCAAAAAACACATCTCAAACGAGACTTTTTAGTCCAGACTATAGCCAAAAAGCTCAAAAGCCAACCCACTTTCCAAACGAAAGCTTATTTTTGACTGAATGATGAATAAAAAAATAATCCAAAAAGGCTTCATTCTTCTAATACCACATTACCTATGGTATTATTTAATTCTCTTGTTTTTTTTTTGTTATTTAATTCTCCATACCAATACTACAACTATCTAAAATTTAGTTTGCAAAGAAAATACCGAATTAGATTATTAGGTGAGATCAACATGTTCCTCACCTTCAGTCTCATCTCCCTTCTCCCACAATCAAATACTGAATTAATATTTTAATGGACCCACATATTTCCTCCACATTCAATTCGTCTTTTAGTACTTTCTTCGAAAAGGGTCCTTTCTTCTAATACTGCAATCAAACATTCCCCAATGGTATACTATCCCTATCTTATAGTAGAGGTCTTCAGTTCAAACATGCTGTGCAGTGCTGGAGCAATCCAAATTTCTTTTCTTTACTTTTGTTTTTTAGATTTAGGTTGCATAATTTGTTTCAAAATTTTGAAAAATATATATTTTATTAATTTTTTATGTAAGAAACTATTTTTAATTGTCATAAAAAAATTATTTTAAAATCAATATAAAATGATTTGTGTTATTTATTTTAAGGAGACTTACCGTCACTTCCATTGATCAAACTTATTTATCTATAAGTTTTATTTTTTTATTTTTTTTATTTTACCTATCAATATCTTAAAAAAATGTTGAGGCAAAATAAACATTTTAAAACTTAGGTGGTATTTGATTCATTAAAATGATATTAAAAAAATCTATTTCCATATTTGATTAATTAAAAGAATAATAAAAAAATACTGAAATCATAAATCACCTTAAATGATCATTCACTACTCTCCCTATTCTAGTCCATTACGTTAAATTTCATCCTAATAAATCAATATTAAAAAAGGGTATATAATTTATAAGCATTTAAATTCATCATATTATCCCTAATTCAAATTTTAAAAAATACCTTATTTAATTTTGAGTTTCAAAAACAAAATTTTCAATTTTCAATTCATATTTTTATATTTTTAATAATTTTTTACAATATTTTAATCAATTTTTTTTTAAAATTTTTTGGTCCACTCTCACTCACTATCTCTCTCTCCCCCTCTCTCTCTCTCTTCACTATCTACTTTTCATAACAATCAATTTTTGTAATTTCAGTTTTGGGGATCAAGAGGTATAGTTCCATGGAACAAGTCACTGAAGCCTACGAGAAGTTCTCATCCGAGTGGTACTAATGCTCTTCACTCTCTTAAATCTCATCTTTCAGTACATCAAATTTTGAATCTATATATATGCATGCATAGTGAAGTGTGATACTTTACAGCCTAGCCTTTTCTGGGTATCATTTCAATTATGTGTTATTTGTACTCTTATATTCTGTTTTAACCCTTGACAGTTTTATTTGTGACCTGTGAGATACAAAATTGGTAGGTTAACTTTGGCCTCGTTTGGGAAGTGGCTATTTTAGTAGGTTATTTGGCTTTTTGGCTATTTTAGTGGCTATTTTAGTTTTTGTGTTTGGGAAGATGAGATGATTTTTTAGTTGAGTTATTGTATTGAAAAGTGTGTTGAAATGATGTTTAAATTTAAAATGACAAATTTATCCCTAAAAATATATATTTTTAAATTGATATCAAGGGGTAAAATGGTAATTTACTTATTGATGGGACAAAGGTTGTAGCTGACAGTGCAGGCACAGCCTACACTGCCGGCTGTGCAGAATTTTTTTTTTTTTTTTTTTTTTTTGAAAAAGGTTGCAATAGTGTTGCTTTTGGGCTACTTTGTCAAAATAGGCTATAATAGCCTTATTTTGTGCTTCCCAAACAGGCCCTTTGTGTCTTTACCTCTAAGATGCATGGACATGTGATAAGACACGCCTATGCGGACACGTAAATTTAAAAAAAAAATACAAGATACGACATGTTGGCACACATTCAAAATATATATTTTTGTTATATGTATATTATTAAATATTTAATATGTATTTTATGTCAAATATTTAATTTGATCAAATTTATCAACCTTCGGTATGCTATTTTAGTAAAAAAATTAAAAATTTTAATTTTTAAAAAAAAATAGTACTCAGTGTGTCTCCAATGTGTCCCTAGGGTGCCCCTAGCGTGTCCTCAACGTGTCCATAGCGTGTCCAAAGTATCCCAGCATGTCCGTGTCAATGTCCAACATATGTTAGACACCAGTATACAAGAAATTGCATTTTTCACAACGCAACAAAATATGTTGCTAAAAGGAAAAACTCGTCGACAAAAAGTTTTGCCGACACACGGAGCTACGTCGGCAACCCGTAAGTAAAAGTGAGTCGGCAAAACTTTTTGCCAACGAAGTTATCATTGCATTGGTAAAAGTAATGCCTTTAGCGACAAATATAGTCATCGGTAAAAGCTTTAATCCGCCATCGGCAATTTATCTTGCGTCGGTAAAAGTAGTTCAAATATGATGATTGTGTGGCACTTTTTCCGACACAAATTTGCGTTGACAAAAAATATACTTTTAGCAACACAATATGGGTCGGTAAAAGTAAACTTTTGGCAATACATTTATCGACGAGATATTTGTCGAGAAAGCTTTACTTTTTGGCAACAACAAATTTGCATTGGCCAAAATAATTGAAAATCATTTGTATTTTTTATAAGATTTATTTTACAGAAAATTGATTGTCGCTAAGAATGCAAAAATCGCTGGCATATATATACTGCATATATGACAATAATTTTCTATAAAATGCTCCCCTATGATCCTTGTTGAAAAATCTAGAAATCTCCTAGATGTTGATTTGTGATTATGTATCAATTTTAAGCAGAATATAACAATCCCAATCAAACAATCAAACAATCAAGACAAAGAGACACAAAGATTTTAACGTGGAAAAAAACCACAATTGGACACCTCCAACTGTGATCAAAAAACCACGGGCAACAGCCACAAGACAATCCAATAAGAAGAATTAAAGGAATTACACAGGTATACTCTCAATTACCTAGCGAATCCACAACGCTTAATTGAACCAACCTTTATGTGCCTCTTCCAATCCCATCTTCACCATGGAATTGTCTTTCTGATGAGCCACTCCGGATTCCACCAAAGCTTCAGGCTCGAATTCTTCAGAATCCACAACTGAAGAATAACTCTCTCGTTTGTGTATAACAAACAAACCTTTGATGTACTCTCTTTAGATCATGAGTTGAATACTCAATAGAAACATCAAAGAAAACTCCCAAAGTATCTCCAGATATAAACCCTAGAAATCAAAAAGAAGATCTGGAGTAGTAATCCTAAAATCTAACCCAACACGCGAATTTATAGAATCTGTCCCGCGATCTCCGCTCGAGCTCAACACAGCCCGCTCGAGCGGACTGACCAAAAACTGCGTGCGAACAAACTGAGATGCGCTCGAGCGTAGAAGCATCCGCTCGAGCGTAAAATCACACCTTCCAATATTTTTACAGGCGACTGCAGAGATGCTGAGAGCTTCCAATCTCCGCTCGAGCGTCCCTTTCCCCGCTCGAGCGGGAAGGCCAAAACTGGAAAAAACTGGAAAAAAATAACATGATCGGACAGGCAACTTTGAATGCATTTTTGCAATTTGCTTCGGTGGCGCTGCCCCTCAACCCCGCCGTGGCGCTGCCCCGGACCCGCCAAGGGGCGCTGCCCCCTGGACCCCTGCGAGCTGACCGGGCAGCTCGATCCCCGTCATAATCAGCGAAGTGGCAATCTTGAAAGCTTTATCATCACAAACTTCTCTGAAAGGCACAATTCGGGTTGGATTCGCATCTAAACACTCATAGCCTCACTGAAATAAAAAGTGTGAAACAAATTACAACTCAAAGGAGTTTTGTCAAACGGGATTGCCAAGAAATAAAACCTAACACTTGTTATAGCACCAGGACCAAGGTAGAATACTAGTTGTAAACCCAACTTCTTTGGCAGCAACAACACTATTTTACAGTAACAAAAAAGTATTACATCCATATCACCATTACTTACCTCAACTACCCAACCAAAAATTATACTATAATCTCCTACACAACCCGTAAGAGTAGGTACTAAACTAATGGATGTAGTAGCAGCAACATCAAAGAGGAATGTATACAAAAAGTATTGAAAACTGTAGAATGATCCACTTCACTGACACAGCATGGCGAAAAAAGTTCTAGCCACCACCAAACTTGAAAGCCAAACCATTGAACATCAAAATGACCAAAGAGCATCAAGTAACCCTGTCCATTATGAAGCAGTAGATAAGCATTACCAAGATGATACAGGTAAAACCAATCATAAAGCAACAAGAAGAGCATTTTTTTTTGGGTGGGAGGGGGGGTGTAGCCCGACTTTCCGCCCTCCTTTCGGAAAGCGAATAGCCCTACAGTTCGGACTCTACCTGTGGTTCTAAATCTGATTTCACAAGAGAAATGTGAAACAGTGGAAACACAAAAAGAGTCCAAATCCGACAATTCTTTTGAAAAATCAATTTTGAATAAAAAATGCAAATGAACTGTTTTGTCAAATTTCATAGTCGTCACCTAAATATTTTTGGAAAATTTAGGAAACCTAAGACTCATGCCAAAGGCTATTAGTCCGTCATCACCAAAGTTGTCTCGGCTCGGAAACTTAGGTACGAGAAAGGAAGGTCATGAATTGAGCACCCCACTCACCGGATCAAGAATTAGCCTCTACTAATCATAATGTGATTTTTATTTATATTATATGCTGTTGTTTAGATTATTAGCTATTTTACTATGTGATGCGAACACAAGGTATAGACTAATTTGCAAGAATTGAAACGTTTTGATTTCATGTTTTGTTTTTGAAAAGAGTTCAAATGTGCCACTTGAAAAAGTGAGCTTAAATATACATTAATCAAATCATTCAAATTCAAGCAAGTAGCCTTCATCCACAGACATTCAAACAGTTATATCATTTAAGAAATTAGCCTCATGGAAGTATGCTTTGACATGGTAATACAAACATTTACACAATATGCTAAAACTCAAAATAGCTCACCTAGTACTCCGAGCCAAAACAAAGCAAAATAGTTAGAAAAATATGCATGTTCCTAATTTAATGCAATATGACTAATATAATGCATATATTATGTATTTTATAGGCTCAGCTATGAGCATGGCATATGATTCTATTCAAGACATACGATAAAGCACATATTCAAGCAATGGATTTGAACATTTGATATTGGGTTAGCATGATGAACTGAATCTTTGGATGCATGTAAGACAATGAATACAAAACATAGAGTATGCTATTTTTAAATGATGCTCTATTCTAACCATCGTAAGCAAGTAAATAAAAGGGAGAAAGACGTGGGGTTGGAAGACATATAACTTATTACATAATTGCCCTCGTGCAAGAGGCTGCGAATCAAAGTTCGGAAGTCCTAATTAAACTACTTATTACAAAACCGAATAAATAAATTAAAACATTAACTAGCTAACTAGGCTATTACAACAAAGGTAATCATGACAAGTAATCTAACTATCTAAGTTTAATCAGCTAATAACAAGTATAAATAAACAATAATTATTAACAACAATAATTAATTGCAACGATAATAAACAAATTAATTACAACAATGATCATGATGTAAGCAATGATGCGCAGGGGTTGCATGCACGTGCACAATGTCCAAGAACAGCTCTGTCTGCCCTAGGCTTGCTCTGTTTCATCTTAGCCACTACCCTCTGTTTTCTGCAAAAAAACACTGTCGACCAAACATTGAGGACCAGTCAGCCCTCAATGAAACCCGGCCAGGGCCTAAAGAAGGCCAGCCATGCCTCAATTTCATGTAAAATTCTGTTTTGTGCTCTGAAGTGAAAACAGTGCAGACAGAGTGTTCTGGACTCTGTTTGTCCCTCTCACACTTCTCTGTCATGGGAAAGCCTTGAGAGAAGGTTAGAATTGTTTTTAAAACCATCAATGAGCAAATCGATTGCTTGATGATTTCGATGTACTATTTGGACAAAAACTAATAAATGAAATGAACAACAACCACCCCTTCCTCCTATCATGAAGTGAACTCAAAGAGGGAGGTAGAAACGCTTCAAAGTTCATCCAAAACATCATGAATTGATGTTAGACGACCCTTGACACAATGGATCCGACATAACGTCCAGCCGAACCCCAAGCAATATAACTTATTTTCTTTATGTGAGTTGGTTCATTTTAAGCCACATTCATTAGTCTTTAACATCCTTTAATCTATTAAGTCCAAGGTAATTGTTATGTCCACTAAGTGAGAAATATGTCAATCAAGAGGTGATTCTCAACGTGAAAAAAAAGACTACACCGTTGGCAATGAACCTCCGTAGAGATTAAGCCATTAAACGTAAATCGCTAGTTCACGTTTTGAATAACCGTCAACCGATTGAAACAACTCTCAAATGAAAGAGATGAATGGTAAGTTGATTATTAAAATGAGGTTCTTAAACATGGAAATGAATTGAAGAAAAGCTTATAACAATATACTACATGCTATGCATGTAAACTTATGAGACAGCAACCAAGCTAATCAAAGTATGAACTATTTAAACAACTTAAGACAGCTCTAAAATAGCCCTAAACAGATGAAAATCAGTGGCTTATAATGCATGAAAAGAGCCTAAGAAGCTAAACAACAAAGAGAGAAAACAAGACTAGTAAGCAAGAACAAGGAGGGGTGGCTAACCCCTCCACTTTTGAAACCTCAAAGCATGATTTTTAGCCCCTTTTTTAACTCTGAAAATTAGTGTAGAGAACAAAGAAAAAGAGTGTAGAAGTAAGGGTTTGAGCTATAGATAAAGGTGTAGAAAGAGTATAAATTCTCTCTATCCTTTTGGTAGCTCTCCAAACCCAAACTCAAACACTTAGAATAGAATCAAAGCAACAAGAAACTACAAGAATCATATAGCAAATGAAAGGGATGAAAGCAAAAGGGAAGATAGCAAGCTTATACCTCTCAAGAAAGTAAGCTTTTTGTTTGTGATCAAACTAGGCTCCAACACACTCTCAAGCTTGAATTATGGTGTTCAAGGCTCAACCAAGGTTCCTAAACTAAGGTATGAAAGTGTATATGGTGTATGGATATAGGTTCAAGGTGATAGGTTAGCTCAAAGTGTTGCTTGCACAAGAAGAAGGAGAAGAAGGAGCTCTCAAGGTGGGATAGAGGCTTTCTTGAAATTCTTCAACCCTCAAAACAGAGGTATATGGTCGTTTTAATAGAAATTGAGCCAAAAATATCATAAATATCTTCAAAAATGGACAGCTGGCGACCTCCCGCCCAGAACAGTGTTTCTCACTACCAAGGCCCGGCCGGCCCTTAATAGCCACAGTCGGCCCTCACTGAGGCACAATCGGGCCTCAATGTGTTCCCCTGTTTTTTTGTTTCAGCCTCAGCACAGGGTGGCACAATGTGTAAAAAAGGATTTCTTGGGTATAATCAATGGGAATATGAAAGGTTTGGAGTCGTTTTGAAGCTTAAACAAGGCTCCTTCGTTGAGACCTCGAACCATGCACAATACCACTTTCATCATTGAGTGTACCGGACAAAGCGCTCGAGCCTTGCGGGTGGTCAAAAATGGGATGTCCACAGGGGGTAAGTAAGTTATAAATTAAAACGAAAAAATATACAGATTTACAAGAGGTAGCCAATTGCAATTGCATATACTTATCAATGAATATAAAAATTTATCCCGCAAAAAAAATAAATAAAATAATATAAAAAATTGAACTTTCATATGCACCTAAACATTCAATATTGCAATGATTTATAACTTTCTTCAGTTTAGTTCATAATCAAAATCTAATGAGCTCATACCAAAAACAGCACAAAAGACAAAACTAGAGAGCTAATGAATCATCAAAACAAAAAATTAATGGCAGAACAAATCATGAAGGTATCCAACAATTATCGCAATAAATCAAATTTAAAACGATGGCAAAACCTGCCTTCAACAATGTCTACAAGATTCAAACACCCAGACTTGTGCATTGCTTGAAGAGTCTGAGTAAGTGCCTAAGCCAAAGTAGGCTTTTTCTCTTTCAGTTTTTCCTATTGATGTATAGGATGTGAGATTTTGTTTGATTGGCTATTTTAGCCAAAATCCTAGTCGCCAAACAAGGCCTAAATTAGATAATAAGTTCTATTAAGTGCACAGACAAAACGTTCTTCCATGGATTTGAGCAACTTTAACTTCAGTCAAGCCACAAATTTTATTAAAAAAAAAAAAAAAAAAAAGAAAAAGAAGAAGAAGAAGAAGCAAACGAATAAGTAGAACACAACTAATTCAGTAGAACAAATAACACTAAGTTGTCAACAAGGTACTGAAACACTAACATGGATCCACCCAAGAGGAAAAAGCGAATATTTGTCTTAGACTTCAAAAATTTCTTCTTCATTCAAGGTCTGACACTGAACATTAAAAAATGTATTGATAAGTATCACTCAAATTATCAGTAGCTACAAGTAAAAAACTGCCATCGTGAAACAAATGGCCCACATGGACACTACATGACATGCTGCAGGTATGGGGCACGACTCGACATCGATGACACACACAGAAGCTTTCTATAAGATTTGATGCCACTGCTGTGGAACGGCTATGACTGAGAGTTCCATCAAACTTTAAATGTTTTCACAACAACAACGACAACAACAAAATTTCTTCTACTGTTATTTTATTTTTTTTCAAATATCAAGAGACTAACCATGATATTTTGCCCATGTTTTAAAATTGCAACTTATCAAAAAATATTTTCATCCAAACCCTTAATTTAAATTGCTTTCTTTTATAACCACCTCACCTCCATTTTAGGACACATTAACCAGTGAGGAATGTTGCTTCATTTGTATAAGTGGCAAAAGCATGATAAATATATCAAAATGGAAAATGGGACTATTCTGGCATTTTTAGATATCATATCACTTAATCTTAGAACCTTAGAAGCCTAGTTCTACCAAAAAAATACCAAAGTTGTACTCAATTTGCAATTAGCTATTCATTAATTTCAAGTTGACAACATCAAAAACTGACAAAGATGAAATATCAAGACAAAAATAGACAAGACTTAGAATCAAAAAGAAAAAAAAAAAAAAAAAGCAGAAGAGAAAGCAGGGGAGAACTAACAGCATCACAGTAATTAACACACTACAGAAAAATTATCTTACCGAATCTAAAGTTGACTCTTGCTTTGGAACTATCGGTGTAGTGATATGGAACACCCTGTTTTTCTACAAAATGTGATCAAGTACATAAGTAACCACAAGTATAAAATATCTAAACATAGTTATCATTTTCTTTTTGTATTCACAAATCTTGTACCAATTACCAATGAACCAGTAAGAACACCACATGTTTCTAAATTTTTTGCAGTATTTTCTCGTGCCAATCTCAAAAAATCATCCATCATTTTTACTGGCTGCAATGAAAGTTAAATGAAACTAGCATCATGTTCAGCAAGAATAAAAAATCAACATAAAATGTTATGTAGGCATAAAATTGTAATCAAAACAGGAGGTGGAGAAGGTTGCCTAATATTTCCTAATATAAGAGGAGCATTACTTGCTTCATTATTTAAGGGAGGACAAGAGTCATCAGCAGGAAGTGACTGTCTTCCATCATCCAAAGACAGCAATGATTCCATGGTAGATTTACCCACTTCTGACTCACCATCTTTTACTTCCTGAAGGTCATATTGTGCAACCTCCTGATTCAGGATATAATCCAGGATAATACCAGGAAGAAAATGTTACAAAAGGGCCAAGTTTGGGGAGAAACGTAACATAAAGCAGCAATGGGATAATTAGATAGTTTTGGTACATAAGAATGCCTCAAGAAAAACAAATTAAAAGTATAAAACCAGGTAGTAACAGAAGTGCAAGGTTGCTATAGCCCTGACCTTGAATTTTCATTTGGAGTCAAGTCAGTATTGCTTAGATAGTGAACCTGCATTGTACAATGGGATTAAACTTAAAAGAGTTCAAAAATCAATACAAAATGAAATGCAACCTGACAAATTTTACCTTTATCTCTGGGCTAGGCCCCAGCCATTCACCCCAAAGACCATTTGGGCCCAAAAAAGAGTGCCTAGACAACGTTTCCTTATTTGGCAGAGGTAAATAATTAAGCATACACATACATACTTTCTTGCAAAGTAAGCAATTTGAAAGAAAGTCAGCAACATTCTCCTTAACATACCTTGAAAATCTAAGAAGTATGATATACAAGTCTATAACGTTGTTCTCCTCCCGATAAATACTTGCCTGGACGTTAGAAATTTCCCAACAGATAAAGTACAGTACATCAGAAAGATAAGAGGGGAGGAAAATCAACAATATGATTACGACTTTATTTTGCTTAGGAAATTATATACTAACACTACCAAATTCAAGAATGTTTATGCTACAGAAGCAATCTTCAATATAACAATAGACGAAATTTTTTAATGTACTTGAACAAGCAGAAATATATTATTCACTTTAGAATCAATATCACTTTGCTAAAGCATCCTTTTATGAACAGAAGTGTCATTTGGTACTGCTACCCTCCAGTGAACATACTTTCATTTTTTATGAATATTCCCCAATTGTCTAGGTCCACAGCAAACAGAACATAGCCATCCAAAGAAAAAAAGTAACTGCATGAATATCTGCATCACTAGAAAAAAAATAATAATAATAAAAAATACAGAAGCACATCAACGATCACAGAATAGATCCCCATATGCTGGATGAAACTTCTTTTTCTCTCATTAGTTCATTGCCAAAATGCAGCTTTACTTATTACAATGAGAACTATATCCAAAGTGAAACTATTTCACTGCCGAGAGACTATTTCGCCGAGCAATTACAAAGTAAAAAAATAAATAAAAATCCCCAATGTATGACTTGATGGGTATTGCCCAAAATCTGATAAATAATCATCAAAGGGAAGCAAATAAATTATTTACTAGTGCAATCAGAGCATCAAATTTCAATGAAAATAATCAGAATACATGAGATAACATACACAATCAATGAGTAGCCATACATGAAAAGACATAGACAATCAATGGATTAGGGCTTTGAAACTAATGAGAGAGAAAGGAAAAAGAGGGGGAAAGGTATCAAACCCTAAAATCAAACCTATTTACAACATGAAACCCATAAAACTCTAGTAATGAAACCACTTCAAACAAACCCATTTCAGAAATGAAGACAAAATTAAACTAAATGGGTAGAATAAACAACCCTAGCGCAAGAGTTCACAGTTGGGGAAATAGAAGAAGGGGTAGAGAGAGAGAGAGAGAGACCGAGAGCGAGAGCGAGATAGAGAGAGTGAGAGCGATACAGAGAGGGAGAGAGCAAGAGAGCGAAAGGGAGTGAAAAAGAGAGCGAACCTGTTAGCGGCGGTGGTGGTGTTGATTTGCGGCGTACGGGGACCGACGGTGCTGAGGATGCGCAGTCGTGAGGTTTGTTGGTGATTGATCTGTGTGAGAGAGAGGTTTTGTGGTTGTGTATACACAGAGAGGCTAAATGTATGAGACACAGGCACGAATATGAAATCATTCCGTCTATAAAATTTAGAGCTTTAGCGACTAAATGTTTTATTTGTCGGAAAATGTTAATAAATAAGGAGTAAATAATTTTATACAGCGACTACTTTTTTAGTCACCACAACTGAATAATTGCCGACTAATATAATTTTTGGTTGCCAATTCCATAATTTTTAGCCACTAAATTTTATTCTCATCAAATTTGCTCTCCAAAAGTGTAATTTCTTGTAGTGGCCCAAGCAGTCTCATAACCAAAAAGAGAGCACCGTTTCCAAGTTGAAATCTTGCCGCTGAAGAAGAATGAAAATCGTACAGATTGACGAGGGGTTTACCTATCGTTTGGAAAAAAAAAGAAAAAAAAAAAAGAGGGAATTTTGAGAGGAAACTTTCCACGCCTCAATTTTTAGAGGCAGATCACCAAAAAAATATAAATAAATAAATAAATAAAAACAATTTTAGTTTTTTTTAAATTAAAACTAATTTGAGAAGTATAAAAATCAAAAATATATTTTTAAAATTTTAAAAATTATTTATGACCTCCTAAAAGACAAAATTATACAAAAACAATAAGTATTTTTTTATTTTTCACCAATTTTATTTTTTTTTTTTAGTTTTTTAGAAAAAAAATTCTGAAACAAGTTTCTGAAAATAAAACTAAACATATTGAAATTGATAATCTAACTACATTCTTTGGAAAAGTTTAGATTATCTCAAATTAGCCATCTCAACTTAAGAGTGTGTTTGGGCTTGATAGGTTCATTTTGTGATCTAATTCGATGATCACTTTAATTTTACAGTTCAATAACTAGAATATTTAAAACTCTTTGAAAAATTATAATAAAAACACAAATCAAATCACCTCATTTCAGCCAAACTTTTACCGACGAATAGTGTTATTGTCGCTAAATGTTTAACTCTTTGCCCACGCCAACTTGTCGTCACCAAAGTAAGCATACTAATAGCGACACTTATTGTGTTGCTAAAAAATATTTCGCGTAACTAAAATTTTTGAAATTTTGACGTCAACCAATAATTTTGACACCTAATGAATGTTATGCTTTTTTATCGACGGTAGTAAATTACGTTAGTAAAGGTCTACTTTTACCAACGAAATTGATCACTGTGTCGCCAAAAATATAGTTTTGGCTATGAAAATTGACGTCGTCGCCAAAAGTGTAATTTCTTGTATGCTTCATAGCTTTACGTCATTTTTAATCAATTTTTTATATTGTGTTCTATCTAATATTTTGAAGGCATACATTTCATGGAGTGGCTTTACTATGGTATACAATGGTATACGATACCAATAGGGCATGTTTGATTGGTTGGAGTAATAGTGATGGGATTAATAATCCATGGGATTAACCATTGGATTGACTGTCCAACTCAATTAGGGCTTGTTTGATTAGGTAGATTATAACATAAGATTGTGATTATTAATTCATAGGGCCCACATTCCATTGTTTGCTAGCAAATTTTATTATTCGAATGAGATTCCAATAGTCATTCTATCCAACAAAATTGATGATTTTTTTTTGTTTAATCTTACAACTTATAAATATAATTGGGATAATGAATTTTTATATCTATTGCAATATAAAGTTAGGTAATAGGAAATTATGTATCTCAGCTAGGGGTGGGCGCGGGTCGGTTGCAGCCACGGAACTTCTAATCCGCCATCCGTCCGCCAAATTGGCAGATTAGAAAAAATCAATCCACATCCGTCCGCCAATCCGACGGATGTGGATTGAGCGGATTGGTGGATGGATGAGAATTAGTTTGGCGGTTTAAAATTTTATAAATTTTTAACATAATTCAACTTGTGCACTTTCTCCACAAAAAAAAAAATTACAGTCAATGACTTAATAGAGTATTACAATCACTACATGCCTCATCCAAAGACAGAAAGTTTGAAACTTTATCCACATATTACAATCACAACATGCCTCATCCACATAAAGTATTATAATACGTGGTTCTTAAAATATAAAAACAATTCAAACCACCAAAACCATTAACAGAGCAGTAGTAGAGATTGTATGCTTCTGTATTGTTACATCCATATCTGTTTTTGAAAACAAAAACCAACCAACATATATAATCTTTTTTATTTATTATTTTTAGAGTTAGATTTAAAAACTAAAATATATAGATAAATAATACATTTATTTTTTTCAATTCAAAAAATATATTTAAGTTGAAAACTCTTTTTCAACATAATATATTCAACAGAATATTTAAATTCTTTTTCAATTGAAAACACAAATAAAATATATAAACAAATTGAAAACACAAAATCTTTCAAATTACTAGGGGTGCTCGGCGGTTTGGCGGTTCGGTTGCGACCAAATAAACCTCAAATCCGCCATCCGTCCAAAACTAGGCGGATTGGAAAAAATCAATCTGCAACCGTCCACTCGTCGTCACGCATCCGTCCAAAATGCGGCGGATCGGTTCGGTTCGGTCGGTTTGGGCGGATCGGTATATCCGCTGCTCACCCCTAATCTCAGCATTCCAACTGGATAACTAATCCTATACTAACCCCATGGATTGTTAATACCCTCGCTATTAATCCTTGTTAATCAAACAAGCCCTTAGTGGATTATTAATAATAATGCCTACTTCCATATGGTATTGAATATCCCACGATTTTGTGGGATTAGAAATCCTACGTATTACTAAGCCGGCCACCATTTATGCCATTGAAACCTAGGAATGTGTATATCACTGGATTAACAATCCAATCCTATGCTCTAATACTAGAATCAAACAGGCCCATAATGAAATATATTTATGTGAATGGCAGTGTTATGTTTATATAATATATTCTCAATCAACTTGACATTCAAAAGATGGACCTATGAACTCTAAATAGAGTAGAATATGTCACGTCCCGAATTTTTATTACTCGAAAACATTACCAAAGCCTGTAATTTAGGTCCTTTTTTTTTTATACATATACAAATATCTATTACACTTGAGTAATAGAAATACAATAATACATGTTCTCTCTCTCAATAAATATTACAATGACAATCATACATGCCAATCTCCTACTGTGCTACAAATAAATAAATACAAATACAAAATCCACTTCCTTTACATCTACTATGAAGTTATACAAATGGACTCAAGAACTCCATACATCTTCAATCAAATAATCCAAACTTTCTTCTTGTAAAAAGATAAAACAACAACGGGGTGAGCACTAATGTCCAGTAGGAATCTCATAGTTCTCAATCAATAACTAACACATAGATAGAAATGATCATGCATGCAGGGTGATACCATATAGTAGAGTGATGTTTTATAATTTCAAAATATCATAAGTAGAGTACCTTTTCTCAAAAACTATTTGAATACTTTCAAGAAAAACCTTCAACCATCAAAAAATCATCCCTTAACTTTAGAAAACCATTGATCCGTGTGAAACAAACATATTTAAGAAACAACATCATTTAAAAGTTATTAACCAATTCCCAAGACATTTCTTATTTAATTTTCCATTTTTAATACTCCTCTTTTCCTTTCATTCTTCTTTTCTACTCTTCATTTTTAATTTAAAACCCCATAACTTCAAGTTCAGGTTCCTTTTTGACTCGCCAACAATTCTCCTATACTCAATTCACACCGTTAACTACACCCGCAAAGTTTCATTTCAAGATAACACAATATTAATAACCCCTTTCAATCCAATCCTTTATTAAATTATAGAACAACGCTCACAATTTACTTTTATTAACACAACTACTTCATTAAGTTTACCATCATAGTCTATAATCCTCATATCTATTTTTGGTTTCCATTATTTACAAATAATGCCTATGCACGTTTCCTCTTTAAACCAAATTACACATCAATATGTAATTTCACAAGTTCATCACAAGCAACAAATAACATCATCAACTCAACACACTTCTCAACACATAGCTTAACACAATCCACCTTTTGCCGACTTACTACGGCGGGATAGCGGGCACCCAATTCATAACACTTTCCACCTTTCACCGGCTACTATACGGTGGGAAGTGAACTCCCAAAAACCATTTTCATAAAAGCCATTTTCTTTCAAAAACCAATTGTCAACTTTTTAAAACCATCTCCCACATTTGCCGGCTACCATACGGCGGGATGTAGGCACCCAAAACATTTTCGAAAACCAACCATTTTTATAATTAATTTCCATGTTCTTCTCAAAGATTTCTATTTCTCAATAAAAGCTTGCAATCTCAACACATTTCAAAACTTTCAACTTTAGACAAAGGGGTGGTAAATACAACACTGGTAATCCCTCGGCTGGTGTCTGCAAGTAGGCTCAACAAGCACTACCAAACTGTCATTTTTACCGGTGCTAACCGGAAGGCTCGACACCTATCCACGCTGCTTTCGGGTCTTTCACCCTGGACACTCAGGCCAACTTATCAAATTCATCTACACCCCCTATCCGGACTTACCACCGTATTTATCCCATACACATTTCCATATTTCTCATACAAACCATTTTCTGTCATGAATGCAAATCTCTTCGATTTAGAACCACAATGCACAATAATAAATGAAATGATATGCAAATGCAAAAATTTCCATGATTCATAACATTCCTTTTCAAGTCAACCATGTACCATCAATTTCCTCATTTCACAAGTCATAGCAACATGGCCTCATCAAGGACTACACATGAAGTTTTCAAAACCATTTCTCTAACTCAATATATTTAAAAGATTACCATTCTTGCAAAACACATTATGGAATTTACACCCATTCATCTTCTATTCAAAGAAAGAAAGGAGTTTTATGAACATTTCCATGTTCCCCAAAAATCTCTAAATTTCTAGGATTTTCACCAAAAACCAAACATTTCCCATCCCCATAAAGAAACCCCATTGAATCATTCTCTTGAGTTGAATGACTAAAGAAGCCCACTAGGAATTTAATAAAATGATTTGAGATTAAACCCATTTTGGAAACTCTACATTTTAGATCACAAAAACCAAAATCAACATAATCAATACAATTCCACATAATCACCACAATTCAACATATCTTAACTCAACACCACTAATTACAATTATAATTCAAAGTGTACTCCTAAATTTTGATTTCATCATTTCATCCCAAGGCTCATGTTATCCATATCATTAACTAATCCTTTTCCCCAAATTTCATTTCATATCATAGCATGATTTACAATATCCATAAATAAGGTTCAATCGCTAATTTTTAACATGATTTCAAACACTTCCAAAATTCAATTAAACTTGTATATATATACAATTCAATACCTCAATTTCATGATTCTACTTTCAATTTGGGCAAACTCATTATTTATCATCATGAATCAACTTAGGGTTTTCAAGAAAAATCTAGAATTTCAAGAAAAATTCAAACTTCTTAAACCTTTACTTTTTATTCCAATTTTCCCATTGATTATACACCCTAGGTCCATAATCCATAATCTAAACCCAATAATAGAACCCCAACATTTCAAACCCTAACCCCAAAATTTCATGGTTTAACACTATATGCTCAAAATGTAGATTTTGCATTTATATAATCCAAAATACCACAAATCTATCTATTAATGTAAGCATTGAAGGAGAACTAGGACCCCTACCTCAAGATTGGAAGCTATGGGTGAAGACCCATTTTCAAACTTCAATGAAATCCCCAAAATAATCGGTCAACGCCTTGATCCTTGCTTGTTCTTGAACCTTGATGCAAGATCCATGGTGGATTGTTGGTAAGAATGGATGAAATCAAAGTTTTGGGGGCTAGGTTTTCGGACATGGAGGAGGGGAGAAGAAGAGAGGATGAAAAAATGAAGCTTTTGGGCCAAAATATCACTTTATACTGTCTGTTAGCGACTTGGTTGCTCGAGCGAATAAAATCTCGCTCAGGCGAGCATGCTTTCAGCACATAAACTCAAAATTTAAACAGGTGTAACTCTCTCGTTCGGACTCTGTTTTAGGCCGTTCTTGTGTCCAAATTGAAGCTCCAGAAACAAGCTTTCCAATAGTTCCAGCCTCACATTCAAATTCAAAGTATGGAAGGAGAAAAGAGCAAAAGAGTGATAGCTGGTCAAAAACTCAAACTCAAACTTGGGGCTTTTTATCTAATCTACCTAAATACCTTGTCAAGGCTTCAATCAAGGTTCCAAACATCACCTAAGGGTCCTCAATTATAATATTTAAAGTTCACTTGCCCACCCATCAACATCAAGAGTCCGACAACCGTACAAGTTTTAAGGTGACGGGCACCACTTTACATCAATCCAATGTGAATTAAAATCCGAGTCCTTACAATCTTCCCACCTTAAGAAATTTCATCATCGAAATTGCATCCGTTCTAACAAAAATAGCAACAACCTTATGCTCACCAATTCTTAACAACCCTTAGTTCACAACAAAGCATGAGAGCACCATACATATCCACCAAACCTTGACAACTTTCAATTACACCTCACTTCAATTCTAAACCCAAAAGTACAAAGTGTTATAGAATATGAAGAAAGATAAAGTGAAAACTCTTTATTTTAAAACCTAAAAGGTGTGTATATTTATTGTTAAAGAAAAAAGTAAAATATAATTGTGGAACCGTTGGGTTGGACTGGCGTGAACCATGTTTATTTCACTATAATAACCAAATGATGATGGGGAATAGACTTGTGAGACCACACAAGCTTATTCTAATCTACCCTAGAACCTTAGGCTGTGAAAATCCTCCAAACAGCTTGAACACTAAATATCCATACAATCTTTTTTGGGGTCTTTACTGCAAGGGGAGAAGTAAGTGAGAATCTCTCTTTTAATCTGTCAATTTGATAGAATCTGCACTTGGCCTTTCCAGCAATTGCCTGAAATAATAGAGGAAACATAAACCTCTTTGCACGTACTTTAATCAAATATAATTGGAGTGGATTTTTTCAGGCAGTTGAAAGAAAAGAACAGAAAAAAAAGGAGGCAGCCGTTTGTTAAACCATAGTGACGTCATCTTAGCAATTGAAGTGGATTTTTTTTTTCCAATAATACTACAAACCCAAACTTAACTACTCAGAAATTATCCAAAATTATCATCTTGTGGTTGAGATTTATTCTACACATGGACCCCACACCACACAAATTCAATCACAACCACACTATCCCATCGGGGTAAATTTGGGGAAGTTAAGGGTGGGTACCTAGAATTATTAATTTTTTTTAGGTGTGTGTTTGTGTGTTATAAGGGGTATTGGGTCTATCTTTTGAATTTTTTCATGTTTTTTACCCTCCTTTCGTTTTTATTTGGTTGTAGAAGGGTTGTGCCCCTCGCTACGTTCTCTAATATAATTTTCTTTGCTGCCAATAAAAAAATACTTCTTTGTCCAAGCCCAAGTGAGTCCTCAAGAATTTTTAAACTTGTCATCTATACCAATTTGCCCAAATCAAAGATCCAACATTAGTAATTAAAAAAAAATCCATGAATGCCTACTAACTAAGCTTTATTTCGTTCTTCATGTTTCTTAAAACCTGAACCATGGTCCTCCTTTGGCAAACATATAGAATCTTCGGCAATCTTGGCTATGGTAGAGGTGAGATCCACTCCTTTCCATAGAAAGGCTCGTAAAACTTTTTCTATGGAAGTGAGAACTTTCTTTTGGAGAATAAACATACTGGACTCTATGTTACATGGACTTGAATACGGGTGTCCGGTGTGGGTATGTATCTAGAGGTCGAACTCATCAAACCATAATTTAAGGGTACGTGGACTCTGCAAAAAAATGTCATATTTTTATATTTTTAATCAAGTATGTAAGATAAAATGGTGCTATATGTAACTTGCAGTGTCAAAAAGACATTTACAGCAATTATACAACAATATGTACATATAATAATAGTGTTATTATATATACTTATATAAGAAGTATCTGTTGGAAAGTATTCGACACATATTCCATACCCTTGTCCGACACGAGTATTTGATTTATTTTGAAGAGGTCCATGTAACATCGAGGACTAGTATATTTGAATAGAGAATAACACTGCCTTGATCAATATTATATGGGCTCTTCTAAATTTATGAAGTATATGTGTTGGAAAGTTAACACTTAAGTAAGGGTATGGGATATGTCCGATATGCCTAGTTGGAGATGCACCCAAAAAGTATGTATAAGTTGTCGAGTTTATTATAGTAATATGCATAAGATTTATATTTTCTATATAAATACTATATTTTAGTTTTTAAACATCATTTTATCCTTAAAATATAAAGAAAATAACATATATGAAATATAGTCGTGTCTAGGTGTCCTTGACATGAGAATTATATGAATTTGACACTTAACACATATCTACACTCAACACCCGTGGCCGAGTCTATGTACATAGGTTTTGATCAATTGAAATCTGCCAGCACAAGATTATACATTAGTCCAGAACTTAACTCTAGCTATGATTCAACAAGACATCTGCAATACTCTGCCATGAACTTTGAATTAATTAAGCTAGAAACGCCATATTAGAAGACTCGTCACTCTTAGCAGGATTCGGAGTTAAACCAGACAAACTCTGGTAAACAGTGAAAGCCTCTTTAAATAGAGTAATAAAACTCACATCTGCCTTGCAAAAGAGCATGATGTTAGTTATAAGTGGAAGTCAAATGAGTAATCTTTTCCTTTGCATACCTTGAGTACTTGAAGTTACTCACTGTTATCTTCTTTCTCAGGATACCTGCCAGAATTTCTATAGCCTAAACAAACAAGTAGCATGACATGGGTGCCCTTGTTTAAGGCCTTTAGCACTTGGGAAATATTCTTTCAGTTCATTATCATTGCCATTAATTAAAAAGCATGGAGAAGTAATACATGCCTTGACCCAACTGATAAACTTTTCAGGAACCCCGTCCCATCAAGTGTCTGGAGCTTGGAATGCCAACTCAGTGAATCATAGGCTTTTCTTAAGTCCACCTTCAAAGCACATTTCCTGCCATTAGCACTGCAATGATATTTCCTAAGAAAGCAGCACATTATCAGCAATCCTCTCCATCCTTCATAATGGGCAGTTTGACAATGTGACACAATTGAAAGAAGAACCATTTTAAGTCTATCTGCTACAATTTTAGTAGTGCACTTATAAATGATATTACAATAAGGGATAGGTCTGTCACTTAGATTTGAAGGATTAGGCAGCTTGCCAATCCAATTAATCATTATAGATTGAACTTCTCTTAGCAAGCACTAGAACTGAAGAAAAAAGATATCCAAGCAATCACATCATCATCTATAATAGGCCAAGCTCTTTTAAAGAACATAGCATTGTATCTATCAGCTGTTGGAGCTTTTTCATCTTTCAATGAGAACATAGTGCTTCATCTCTACAGGAGCAACATACCTAAGCAACTCACATTTCTTACATTCAGTAAGTTGCTTCTTGATACAGGTTTTTATGTCATCACCAGCCCCATGGTCAGCAGTAGTGGGCCCTAAAAGTTTATCAAAAAATGAGACAATGTCTTTACTTCATTTGGATCAGTATGACTGAACCACCCTCATTTGTTATTCCCACATTTCTATGGCTAGCCCTTCTCTGATTTATAGCTTTAAAGTAAAAAAACACTATTATGGTCCTTTAAATTCAACTACTGAATTATAAAGTTCTGGTTAACATACTTTCCTCAGCCCTACAACTACTCAACTTGCTAAAATTGAGCATAGCATTCTTGTCTTCGTGAATAAGAGCTACATCATTTCCACTTCCTTTCAACTACTTTTGTGACCAGTCTTATTCTTAACGATAATGATTTCTCTACTCTTAACCAATAATGACCACTACAATAAGCATTTTTTTTGGGGGGAGGAGAGGGGGTGAATAACTATATTTAAGCTTTGAACTGGTTATATTTCTCTTATTCAGAAGGAGAATTGACTTGTGGAAATATTTAGAAGTTAAATCTTGTAAACAACAATTTCTTTTTTTGCAGGTTCTGAAGTTTGATGATGGTTAAAGTTGTGCACTTTAAAAGTTGAAGCATTAGTTTAATAATGGATGTTTATGATCACTGATTCATTACCAATATAGAAAAATGACTAATTTGCTTAATAATTGTCATATACTCAAGGTTCTACTTTGTTTGTTTGTTTGTTTTTTTAATTTATTTTTCTGCTACAATATGAGTGTGTTTATGTCACTTTGTGTCATTATATTGGTTGGCACGATTATGCATTGTTGTGAATTAGCCACAGTAACTTTTCTTACGTAGTTGATGTTGATCTTTTCTAGACGATGCTAATAAGATATGTAACTAACTGTATATATGGTATTTTTCCCCCCCTGTAATTGGTGTTATGCCAAATATTTTTATATTAAACTAACAAATGCATTGATTCAGGAATTCAGGCACAAAAGTTCCTCCTATAATTGAGTTTATCAATGTTTGTAAGTCTCCATTTGCTCTCAAGGCGATTTACAAAATCAGTTTCATGTGTATGTTTATGCATATATGTGTGTATGTCTCGCGTGGGGGTTGGGTTTTGAACATCTTGTAATATTGTTATATATTTTTATGTCATATGTGAAATATCGTTGTATTGTATATATGTTCTCCTGTTGTTATGCTTCTCCAATTTGGCCACATTATTTATTGGAAGTTGAGAAACAAAATTTTTCCACGATGACATTATTGGAATAAATTTTCCAAGATGGATTAGTAGAAATACAGCAGAAGTATAGAACTGGAAGGGTAGTGGTAGGATTAATTGGTACAGGATGACAGACTTAGATTGGCTGATCATGTGAAACAAAGGTCAATAATTGTGCCAACTAGAGAGCAATGTCTTGAAGGTGTTGCCTAATGAAGGGAATACAAAGAAAGGACCTAAAAGGACTGGAAAAAACATGTAAGTTTATTTTGATTTAACTTTGGACCCAGTCCCAGATGACATATTCGTGAAATAAGATCCATGGAAGCATAATATTTTATTGAGTTGAGCCATGTGATAATTTGTACAGATTCTTTGCATTGCACTCGATATTGCTTCTTGAAATTAAGAATAAATTTCCCCTTTGTTTTATTGGAATCTGTTACGACAATGAAATTATTCAAGGCGAAAGGATCTCCTTTGATAAATTATAAAAGTTCTTACTTATACAATCTGTGGCTTGTTTATGAGTCATTTTGAAAATTTGACCAAATTCTACATTTAATTTTTTTTTGGGTTGCTTCTTCAAAATATTTGAAACTTTTCTTTTCTGAAATATAAGGTTTTATTTATTTATTTTTTATTGTAATGGTGTTTGATTTATAAATCTAATGCTTTATGAAGTCTTAATTATCGTGTCTACTTTATATCACAAAACATAGATATGGCACCATGCCCAGTTCGAAAGAGTTACTTAACGTGGAAGTCATCTCTGTTCATATAATATTTATATATATTAAGAAATCCTTACGATAGGGTGCCTAATGATGTGATATAGTGGGTGTTAGAGAAAAATGGTGTGACCAAGGGATTTATTTATGTGATAATGGACATATATGATGAGGTTGTAACTATAATTACATGCAGGGGAAATTAGTGAATTTCCAATTACTGGAGGATTACATCAAGGGTCAACTTTGAGCTCTTATGTATTTGCCTTTGTTATGGATGAATTAACTATATATATTTAGTTAGCATGATGTCTTGTATACATTTAGATGATATTTGTTCTAGTGGATGAAATTAAGGGAGAAATTAACACTAGAATAGAACCTTGGAAAGAAATACTCAAGTGAAAAGGGTTTAAATTAGTAGAGCTAAAAATGAATATTTGGAATGTAACTTTAGTATCGATAGTAGAAGAAATAATGAAGTGAAAATTAAAAATTAGCAAATTACAAAGAGTGGACATTTTTTTAACCTAGGTTTGATTATTAATTTGGATGGAGAGGTTAGAGATAATGTGATCCATAAAATAAAAGTAGGTTGGCTCAAGTACAGAAGTGCTACTGACATATTATGTGATCGATGAATATTAACAAAATTGAAATGGAAATTTCATAGAACTATGAGGTTAGTGATACTTTACAAGATAGAATGTTGGGCAACTAAAACAACATATTTATAAAGAGAATGAATTCTACGCGGCTTAGCCGTAAACCACCTAGTTTACGGGTGGCCACTCAACAGATGCTATGTTGGCCATTGAACAGATGTCCACCACTCTGGTTTTCTCTTCTCTCTAGTTCTTTCTCTCGATGCTTTTTCTTCATTCCCTCTCTATACAATGGTACAAACCAAGCAATCAAAACGAAGAATCCAGATCATTGGTAGTGATGTGTTGATGAAGAAGCTGTCGATTAAGGCTGTATGGAAGTCAGATCTGGTGACTGGAGGAATGAAAAGCCACGCATGTTCAAGCTAGAAACAGAGCTCTTGAGTTCCGATCTAGAAAAACTGATTTGGTTTTGGGTTTTGTCTTGAAATTATTGTAATTATTTCATGGAAGATGGAATTTATGATAAGCTCTACAAGATTTTGGGTTTTGTTTTGAAATTATTGTATTATTTTATGAAAGATGGAATTTATGATAAGATCTACAAGATTCTGCAATACTAACTCATGGAAGGATGGGGATTTGCATCATCATCAACTGCAAAAAATTTATTTACTAATTTTTATTTTTATTTTTTTGCAATCCTTTGTAATTTTGATCTCCATGATATCATAGCTTCTATATATTCTTGCTCATAAAGTATTCTTAAGATTGTATGCCCCCTCCGTTAGTTGCATCAGATAAATAATATAGTCTGAACATTGTAGATTATCAGTCAGATTTTTACGTGTGTATGTAGATCATATTATCAATAAGATGTTTTGAAAGAACTGAGTGAGAAATCTGGGAGAGAGAAGACAAAAACCAGAGGAGAAATTGAAAATAAGTAAAAAAACAAAATGGGTTTGAGATGTCAACTATTGAATGGCTACCTGTAAAGTCCATCCATCACGACTAAGTTGTAAGGAATTTAATATCGTTTATAAAATGAGTGTAGCTGAGAAAGAGATATACGTAGAAGAACGTGTGGTAAGACTAGGAAATACACGATTAGAAATTGAATATATTTGTGAAATGACCGGAGTAACACCGATTTAAGATGAGTTGAAAGAGAATATGCTAAGATGGTTTGATCATGTACAATGAAGAGTGTAGATGCAATAGTAACAGATAGTGATATGATCAACATAAATAGAAATGTTAGGGAGAGCCCCAAACCTAAATTGATATGGGATGCTATAGTAAAAAATGATATGTATTTATTTTATTTAATTTAATTGAGCATATAGCCCTCGACAAAGTAGAATGATAAAAAAGAATTAATGTTGCCAACACCACTTGATTGGATTAGTTTGGTTTGGTTTGGTTTGGTTGGTCTAGAAATTATGTGGTTTTGTTGGCACCAATATCAAATCCTACTTGAGTTA
This sequence comes from Camellia sinensis, assembly GCF_055761805.1. Lineage (NCBI taxonomy): Eukaryota > Viridiplantae > Streptophyta > Magnoliopsida > Ericales > Theaceae > Camellia > Camellia sinensis. The sequence goes on from NC_138975.1 coordinate 113,086,007, forward strand.
GCTTGAGTACTTCCAGTATTGTAAATATTTAAGTTATGTGGTCTGATTTCCAGATTCGATATGCTTTTGAGCTGCTGACAAATCCTTTATGGAAGAGGAATTACGACATATTCGGTATTGACGAGCACATTGTGAGTTTTTAACTATCAACCTATCAATATGAAGCCTATGGTGCTTGTTTGAACCTTTACTATTTTTCTTTGCTCAATAGACTTTACTAATAATCTTTTGATGCATGACATTGATTTGTTGACTGTATCATGTTCTTGATAGTCTCAAGGAGTGTAACGCCCCCAAAATAATACAATAAACCTATCTATCATGCGGAAGAATATAACAGAAATACAATCCTTTCATTCATCAGAGTTTACTGTTTAACAACCAGTTAAATGCCATGTAGGCTTACATCTTCCCAAGTCATTGCTTGGTTGCACAAAGTGAGTCTCGCTCATTACATCTTAAGCCCTTGGCTTTACAAATAACAAACATACACACAACAAGACATAATTAAGAAGCTCTTGCTTCCCGAAAGTCCATCCCCGCTATTGCCTTGGAGGAAATATCTCACATGCACCTGAAAATGGCATTCCCGTATAAGGTGAGCCAACAGCCCAGTAGAAATAATCTAACACAATATATGAGGTTCAGCAAAGGTATAAATACTACGTGCATAAACAATACCGATACTAAAACATCCACAAGGCCTGCATGTTCATATGCCACTAAGACCAAACCTCATTTCCTTTTTCCTTCAATTCATTTCAAGTTCATATATGTTACTCAATTCATGAGTTAAATTCATTATCTTTCAACAACCAAAATGAGACTACAACTCAATGGTTTCCAATTATGCAAAACACACATAAACACTTCAAATCTGCCATTTTATGGATATTTCGTCCGCGGGAATCGGCACCCATGTATATTTTCTGAAATATGCCATTTTACAGATTTTTCGTCCGTGAGAATCGACACAAATGGATATTTTCTCAAATATGCCATTTTACGGATATTTCGTCCGCGGGAATCGGCACCCATATATGATTTCGGGTCTTTTACCTAGGACACTTCGGCCAGCTTGCTTTCAGCAGAATCCATCCTCTTTCTCCTCCCAAATAAACATACATATACAATGTATTTATAAACATAATCATATGCAATGACAACCAACATTTGATTAGCATTAAATCGCCTAATCCTCATGCAATTTCTACAATAATCATAGCTATCATCCACCGATAGCCCAGTACATTCATCTCTAAACAGATATTCAATCTCAAGATAATAATTTATTCACAACTTTCAAAAGTGTTAGATAATACATATCTAATTTCACCATCTATACCCATAACCTTCCAATTTCACATTTTCAATGCTAATCCCAATTATTTATACAAAATAATAATTTAATCAAAATTAATGTCCCTCTTTCCAAATATCAACCCAAACACCAAAATCAACTATTTTGGCACAACATGATCTTATATTCAAGCCTCATACTCATTTACCTCATATTCATCAAATACCCCTCTTTTCATTCCATACCCAAATCCTAGATTTGTCCAAACCACAACCAAATCTCATAATCTATACACAATAGCGAATAACTAAGCTAAAAACCATATTAGAGTGTAGAAAATCCCTACCTCAAGCTTAGAAGAGAAGATGAGCAAAACAAGGTTGAAACTCCAAAGTTGTCGAAACCAACTTCTACTTGGATCAAAACGAAGCTCTTGATAAGCTCTACACTTAATCTCAAAGGAGCAAGGCAAGAAGATGCTTCCAAGTGATCTTTGAGCAAAAAAGTGATTTTGGAGAGGATGGAAGAGCCTCATGGCTTGGAGAAGGAAAAAGAGAAGAAAAGGTAAAGAATAGGTTAAGTAAGGGACCTACTTATAGTGCTAGGTCAAAGTAAAATGAAGTCCCAAAGTCAACCCAAAAGATCAAGTCAAAATCCCCAAAAAGATAGGCCCAAAACCGGACTGAAATCTGAAAAAAAGTTTGTAGGTGTCGACCCTTGCAGCACAGGTGTCAACACTTATGAAGAAAAGCTGGAACACTAAGTTTGACTGCACAGCAAGTGTCGACCCTTCCCCAGGCTGGTGTCGACACCAAAATACAGTGAGCAATTTCAGAACAAGGGTCGACCCTTCCCAGATTGGTGTCGACCCTTGCGGCCAACTTAAAGAGAAGGTGTCGACACCACCAAGACCGGTGTCGACCCCAGAACAAGATTTTTAAGCTTTCAAACAACTTTTCAACATGAACGAGCAATCCCAACAAGTTTAAATCAATTTTCACTCATCCAAAACCAAGATACAATAACACCAAAGATTCCTAAAACAAAATAAAGGATTCAAATACTTCCCAAAAAGCTTTGAAAGACACAAGTGCTACAAGGAGCGACATGCTGGGACAATTTTTTTTGAAATTGACCTTCCATTGCTAGAGTCTGCTTCCTATGGTTAGTTGAGTTGTTCCATTCTAGACTATTTGCTGTTGTACCAAAGATTTTAATTTGGAAACATGTACTATATGTTTCTTTTTGTGGGAAATATAACTCTAATATGATGTCATCATCTTTTTCTTTTATTTTCTTTTCCTGTTAAATCAGATCCAGGAGATCATGATTTTGAGGTCATCACCTCTGAGAACTTTCTGTCTAAGTTTGAAAATTCAGAGGCATTGCTAATTCAGGTATTCTCAATAGGTACAGTGACTTGATATATCTTGGCTATTACCAAAAGAGCAAGTACTTAGTGGACCAATGTTACATGGACTCTCTAAATAATTAACATTTTTAGTTGGACATTCACCTAGCAAGCATGTAAAGTTATTCAACTTTAATTATACATAAAACTTCGTTACTACATCAATTCTGTTACATATTTTATTCAAAGTGAGTGAAGTATAACACTTAAGATCACTTGAAATACCATTTTAGCTTGTGAAATTATAAACAGTATTAGAAATCTATATGTAACATGCTTGATGACCTAGGACTTGGGAATTAGATGAATTGATGCTTAGACACATACTTGCACTCGACACTAGTACATGAAGCTTAGAATCTATGTACAAAGGACTGGCTGTGTTGTTTTTGTTCATTTTGTACAAATGATATTTCATGTAATATGTAACAAATATCTTAACTTGAAATATCCCAGAAAACCAAAATCTGAAAAATAAATAACAGCGAAAAAGAAAATCCTTGAAATTTAAACCTTTTTCTTTAATCTAGGGTTTCAATGTTAATGTCAGTGTGGATGGAAAGACTCTTCATGCTGATATAAAAACTTAGATACATTATTCATATGTTGGAATTTTTTTCTTAATAAGCAACAATTGAGTTTGTAGTCAAATGTTGAAAATGTGTGAAATACCAGCTATACAAAATAATCATAGAAGGCTGCTGTAAATATTATGAACTCTTGATCTTGTCTTTGTCATTCCTATTGTTGTCGTGGTTATTCTAATATTAGTGTACTGGAAAGAGATCTTTTATAGGTGTTTATTGTTGTTTATCAAAACTTGGTTCAGGTATTTTCATTTGGGAGTAACTGCTCTGCCCATTTTTCTAATAACTGGAAGAAAATTGGTATGGATTTCTGATATTACTTGTTGCACATATTTGTTATTGATGATGCTGTTTACTCGTGTTATATCTGCCTACTTGCCCTCTTTTGTTACTATATTTTTTCTTTTTTGATATGTTCTCTGCTTGCCTTCTTTCCTTCGTTGTACTTAATATGTCCATGATAAAGATGTGGAACCTATATTTGTATAAAATGAATCTCTTTTCCATAGCTTGTGCTTCTCATTATCGGAAACTTAGTTCATTGAAAAAGATATGGTGTAAAAAACCCAATAAAAGATTTTACTTCAAAGTAAACTAAGTTGTTAGGCACGAGTTGTATTTAAATGAAACTCAAGTGAAATGATTTGATTCCAATTTTGTGAAATAACAAACTAAAAACTTATTTTTTCTCATAGTCAATAGATGTTTCTCCGACACAAGGCGGAGTAAACCTACTTACATAATTAGTTTATTTACTTTTGTAACAGAATAGGTTTATTTGCATGCAAAATCTAATAATTCATTGAATCTCATTCATCCTTATTGCTCTTCTTGCATTCGAGTATGTGGCCAGCATAAGGTTTTTAGATTTGGATGTAAAGTGGGAAGACTTGGGATCTTCGGAATATGGATTAAATGATATTGTATTGTATCATTTTAATTATTTGAAACATTTCATTTGTGTTCACTTTATGTTGGATAAGACAAAGAAATGGGAGCTGGAAAACTTTATGTTGGATAAGACAAAGAAATGAGCGCAGGTATTCCAGTTCCTCCTTTGCTTATATTCTTTCCAACCTTAAAGTTTAAGTTACAGTTGGACTAAAATTAACTCTGAAAGCATCTAAATGTTCTCCATCAGCCACTGAATCAACAGCACTCCAGGATAGCTTTCAAAATTTCAAAACCAAAAAATCACGGCAATGTAGTAGTGATCCAAAAAATTACTGATATTCAAAAGCATCTGTAAACACTGATCTCGTACTACTGTTCAAAGCCCTAGAAAAATTACCTTTTTATTTCCATTCCAGCCTAAATCAACCTTAACCCTTCCCCTTCCTCTTCTTATTGGCCCTCAATGACCTCTCCCTAGGTCCTTCATTTTAGCCACTAAATTACTCTCGAATAGAATCTTTTTTGAAAATCTAGCAAGCTATTGTTTTTGAAATTCTACAAATTTAGTGTTTTTTTTTTTTTTTTCATTCTACAAACACTAGAAGTTATCTTTTGTCTTTTTAGAACCCTAACACTAAAACATATTCCAGCCCTAAACCCACCACAAATCCAAATGGAGGTGATTTTGTCATAATTTTCCTAAGAGTACAGTTATTTAAATTTAATGTCTCCCAAATGAAACACAATTTGTACGTTATATTGATGGTAATTTATACTTTAATGTACATTTAACATTGACATGAGCGCTAATCAGCCTTTGAGAACATGGCATATGACACCCAAACAGAATATATATAACCATTAACCAATGATTTTGACATATCGTATGTTGGTAGCCTTTTGATAATCATTGAAGTATGTCAATAATAGTAAAAATACTAGGGAAATGGATGTCTCAATTTTGTCATTGCACATATCAATCAAAATATCTAATGAGACATGTCTATGGATAATTGAGATAATTGAGTTGCTATGTGATGGTATATAGTTGAACAACTTGTTGCTCTTTAACATATTTCTTTCTCTTTTTTTTAACTTTCTTCAAGTTGTTCAATTTTGCAGTTTGAGCTTATTTATTTTCTTTCTCAATTTGTGGCTGTCATCACATTTTATTAACTCATTTTATAGCGAATATTTATTCATTATATATGAAGGATTAAAGAAAGTATGTTTGATGTAGTCTGTCTAATGAGGATATTGACATGATATTCGTTGATTTTGATAATATCATAACCTTAAAACGTAGGTTGGTGGTTTAACCAAAGTTATAGCCCTTGAATGAGTGGAATGGATAAGTAGAACTTTCACACCCGAGACAAATGGCACAAGGCTTTGTTGAGTGGGATAAATTGAATTGAGTTGTGTTTGAGAGGGGGGCAGGAGGAAACCTGAGGTGGTACTTTAAATAGTGTCTCACATATCAACCAAGGAGTTGAATGCTACTAAAGTAGTGCCCTTTTATATGGATGCCCTTGTCACCATTTGTCCGTTGTTCTTGTATGACATCGTATCAATTATTAATGTTCAATCCAACATCCATACACATTTTTGCTAGCTATTTTACAACTTGTAAGAGAGAAGATATGAAAGAACTCCTTGGCATCATTCAACTTTTTCCTTTAATTGGGAAAGAATAAACAAGTTGCTCTATTTCAATCCTAATACTTTGATTTGATTTTCTAGAAGGATATAACTGGAGGATGGGAGATTATTTCATGTTATGGTGTTTGGCACAACAAACATGACATGAAATAAGGCAAGTAAGATTCTTAATAAAACTCAATGCATATCATAATTGGTCCACCTTGAAACTAGGAATTTTGAAATTTTTTAAGGTTCATGCAGAAGTCCATTGCCTTGGAAACCAACCTGAATTGGCACGTCATTGTGTCTCGTTATGTGCTTATGAAAATGCCCTAGAAGGCGGTGAATAGGACAATTCTTTTGTTTTTTTCTTCACCAGTCCTCAATGACCAATCTTAATTTTTCTAACCATTCGGTATGTTTAAAACTTAGTAAGTGATTCAATGTGATAGAAAATATCTATCAAAGGTTCAGGTTTTATTTGCCTTCTCGGTTGAAGTATCCATGAATCATCCAAACAACAGGTGACTTACAATGGGCACGCCAGTACCCACCTAAATTCTCCTCGCAAAGACAATCTCTAGGATTTGAAGAATGTTTCTCCTAGTCTAACCTAAAACCCACTAATCTACCTATTGTCTCCTATTCAAGTATTACACTTGCATTTGATGAAGGTTTCTCCTAGGCTAACCTATATGCTACTAATCTACCTAATATTTCGTCTTGAAGAACACTACTATTCTTTCTAGGTTTCACACAAAGGGCTCACCTAAAACCCACTACTTGAAGTCTCTAGGTTTTCACTCAAGGGCTCACCTAGAACCCACCACACTGGGTTTTACAAGGTCACCCTTAGCCTCTTCCTCAATTCAGAATTCAATGAGTTTCTAGGATCACCTGCAATCTCAACCACAGTCCTTAACTCACAATGGGTTTATAGGCTCCCCCACAACTTCTTTCACAATGCACAACTCACAATGGGTAGCCTACTACCACAAACTATCAGAGTCAAACAGGCACCAACACTAAGAGTTTTCCAAGTCCTACCCCAACCTTTGCAATTTACAAAATAAATATCAATGGGTGGTAAACGTACCTCAACAATACACTAATAGGAAGAATTTATACCTTAAATTGAAGCCCAAAAGTTGTCCAAAGTTTGCTTTTCAATATTCTCAAGCTTGGGCCAGTTGTTGATAGTTGGCGTATGATGAATACTCTTTCTAAGCTCTCCCAAATCTCTCAAGATATGTTCTCTAATGTATATAGGTAATATTGGGTCTCAAATCATCAAGTTCTGGGTTTAAAATGAAAGAAACTTATGTATAATGCGTGTGTTCCAACTGTTAGATAATGGCTAGTTTATTTTTTTCAAACTACACCCAGTTTGGCCGGCCAAAATAGTTGATCATTCAAGTCTCTTTGATTTCTTCCACCCGCAACACAGGGCTAACTTCGAAAGATTATTAACTCTTATTTTAACTCTGTTTTGGGTGAAAATTGTGCTCAAATTGAAACTTTGTAAATCTAGTTTCATTTGAAATTGGTCGTACTCAAGGATTCAAAATTTTAAACTAGAACCTAAGTTATGGTCGATAAAAAAAAAAGAAAAAAAGAAAAAAGCCTAGATCCTAAGTGTCACGACCCAAACCCGCCCCTATGGGTTCAGTACCGTAACCGGCCAGTAATCCGAGAATTACCGAAGGCCTGCTTAACAGTAGGACAGTAAAATCGAGTACAGAGGCTGGCGGAAGCCAAAACAGTAAATAAACAATGTCCAATGAGCTGTGAGTCTGTATGTAAAAAGATTTTTCATACGTATATACATGAACAGTACAGAATAGTATGTACAACATTTATAGTCGATTAGAACAGGGATCTAATCCCTATTAACAGTACAGTACAGTGCTATCAGTCTATACAGTTATTACAAAACAGATACAGAGACAGACGGGGGGAAAATTAAAACACCCCTAAGCCATAGCTTGGCAGGCTCGGAACCTCGCAGTGAGGCACAGTGGTTGGTTTGACAAAAAGGGGAGTCTAACCCATGCTCCTAGCTCCGGTCTGGTGCCTGAACACCTATATATATATATAAACAGTGAGCTAAAGCCTAATGAATAACATAATGCATAAAGAGGTTAAAAATGAATGTCCTTTCAGTATTGAAAACAATCAGTTGATTCAGTATATCAGTCATTCAGTCATAACAGTCATATGTGGTACATCCATTAGCATAACAGTATAGTAAATAGTAGGTCTTAAAAGATCGAACAGTCAATGATAGCCATCAATCAGTAAACAGTAGTGGTTCCAACAAGGGAACCGACAGAGATCTCTGTAACAGTAACAGTAAACAGTAGTTGCTAAGGATGCCACAATACAGTTCAGAATATAGGACATACATTCATTCAATTAACAATATCAGTTCAGAAAACAGTTCAGTTAAACAGTCAGAAATATTCACAGTTGAACATATTTTTACACAGTTGTTACTCACAGAGTTCTGGGCTATAAGCAGCTAGAGCGCGTCTCCGGAAGCCAACCCTATACAGTGACAGAACGAACACACACTAAGTTTTACATTCGGGAAACAAGACTTAGTCCCTACTTAGACTCGGTGTGGTTCTACATCTATATCATCATTAAGATGCTTCAAACTAGGCTTAAGAATGCCTAGAATGGAATGAGGATGCAAGGATGCACTTTAAAAACATTTTCAGAATTTTCAGAAAACAGAGGTCCCGTTCAAGTGTAGGTTTCCCCGCTCGAGCGTGAATGCAGACAAAGGCATCCGCTCGAGCATAGACTTTCCCGCTCGAGCTCCCGCAAAACAGGGCAAAAGTACTGGATGTGTGAAAATCACGCTTGATTGGGCGCTCGATAGCCGCTCGAGCGTAAAACATAAGGTCCCGCTCGAGCGCTAATTACCCCGCTCGAGCGGACTTCAAAACAGTGCAAAGTGCTGGGAGCACGAATTTCACGCTCGAGCGCCAGTCACCCCGCTCGAGCGTGAGTCCAAATTCTGGAAATTCCAGATTTGAACTTCAAGCTCAAAACCAAGTTCAAATGTACAAATTTCGATCCTCTTGGGCCAATTTTCTAGAAAACATTCCAAAACTCATAATTTAACATGATTCCAAAGCTCAATTGTAAAATCAAAGCCCAAGGATGTTTCAATTAAATCCAATTTCAAACCAATTTTCAAGAACAAGATGAACATGTATGAACTTAAATCATTTCAAAGCTTTAAATACAAGCTCAAATGAACTAACTCTTACAAAAACATGATGAAATCATGGTCTACTCTCAAAACATGGACATGCGTGTGAGGAATTATGGACTACAACCTCAAAACTTCAATACATAGACATGCATGCAACAAATAAGCTCCAATTCAACAATTTGAGCCATAAATTGGCTCTAGACTTCAACTTTGCTCAAAACCGTGCAAGAACAAGCTTAAACACAACAATGAGAGGTTGAATTCCCTTACCTAAGTCTCCAATACAAGGTGAGAAAGCTTAATTTGCAACCTATATTCCAATTCTTCAAGCCAATGCACAAAATCAAGTTGAATACACTCTTTTTCTTTCACTCTCTCTCTCTAGTAAGCAATAACAAGGAACAATGGCTGAACCAATGTTTTGTAATGCATAAGAATGAGCCTCTAAAGTGTCAAATAAGTGGCCCACTAGATGGCACTAAAGTAATTAAGTCGAACTATGTAATTTAGCTTATTTTAATCTATTTTAATCATACCTAATCAGTTTTCAGATAATTACACCACAAAATCACATAAATTAAGATGATCATAAAACGTCAATCAATTTCAGATTCGGCCACCAAAAAGGCCTTCAATTTGCAATTTAAAGCATAAAACACAAACAAATAATCAAATAGACAACAGATAAATAATGCATTTAAACAGATACAGTCAATCAATCAGTTTCAGATTTCAGTTAGTCAGTTCAGTATTTCAATCAGTTCAATTACTTTTCATAATCAGTCTCAGTTTAGCAGAAATTGGTAGTTTATCGGTAAACAGTGGTGAAGGTTGTTACACTAAGTTATGGTTTTGGATGGCTAGGAGGTCATACTTAATTTACCAAAATGGTCACCAATCTTGATCGGGACCAACATAAATGTCTTCCAAAGTCAAGTCTTTACCCTAGGTGGTTCTATTTAAGACATTTTGGTCTTCTTGTGTCACTTGGACATCTTTCTTATTTATGACTTGAGTTCATCATTCCTTGACTCTTTAATGCCTCTTTGAAATTGTCAAGTGCTTGAGGCTTGTATGAGTTTTCCCTTTCCAAACCCTTCTATGGATATTGGATTATTGTTCACCCTTGCTACAATATGAGTCATGAAATTGCCAAACCCTATTGTTCTAGACTTTAACTATTTTTTCATGTTATAGATTGAAAGTTAGCACTCTGATTAGAAAGCATAAAATGAGATCAACATATTTAAATAAAAAAGGGGAAAAATTCATTTTACCTCCCTGTGGTTTGGTCCAATAGCATAGCCCTGTCTTTTGAAAATAGCCAATTAACCCTCATGTGATTTTGGACTAAATTGCTCCCGTTACATTTTCTGTCTAAAACTAATATAAATTACACTACACATGCATTTTGAGAGAGTTAGGAAGAAAAATAATTAAATAAAGTCAACTTTTTAAGGTAAAAAGACAAAATCGCACCTTTCACCATCTTTTCCAAAAAAAAAAAACCTAAACCTAAACTTACCATCACCTCCTCCATCATGCCAGCCACCCCTTCCTTACTCTCCCACCTCCCAGCCACCCCCACTCCCCCTCACTTTTCCCTGCCATTCTCCCCACCTTCTGGATACCACCTACCTCCTTGCCACTCAGCCACCGGTTCCCTCCTCTCAACCACTGTACAAACTCCCCTGTCACTGCAATGCAATTGGCAGAATCTACGATTCCAGCAAACTGAACGACAAAACTCATTCTTAACTTATTAAATAGTTCATATATATATATATACGCACTATATATACACAGAAACTTGGGTAATATGTAATCTTGTTCTGTGATGAAGAAATAATATGATATCGAGTTTGATTTTGGTCCCTTTTTTTAAAATCGTAATGACAAATCTCAGCATTTGTTTGAGATTCACCAACCCTTCCATGCTTCTACAGTTCTTCTATTGTTTAGCCATTTGTTTATTATGTTTCTATTTTTGTATACACTTTCAATTTTTTTTTTCAAACTCTATTTTGCTTGCTAATGGTAATATATATATATATATATATGTATATGAATATATTATAACTTAAGATGTGATTAAATTAGTAATTAGGTTACAAATTTAGAAATTAAGTTAGAAGTTAAAAAAAATCAAGTTTCTTAATTGAGGCAAGTTTGATTTATTTATTTATTTATTTTTACATTTATTCTTACACAAATAATGAGAAGTAGAGGAAGAAAACAAGGGTATAATTGTCTTTTTATCACTAAAGTTAACAGTTAGTATTGCAATTTAATCCACAACCACATGGGTGGCTTGTGGCTATTTTCAAAAGATAAGGGGTAAAGTGCTACGGGGACCATACCATAGGGTGGTAAACGAATTTTGCCAAAAAAAAAAATTTTTTTTGGACCATTGATTTAAAAGAATGCCAACACAGTTCTTGTCTATTTTTTTTGGCTGATGCAAATCTGGAAGCAAAAGCATATGCATTTTGTCTTTTGTACTCGGTGAACATTGAAAAAGGAGTTAATCTGCTATAAGAATCTAAGTAACAAATTGCTTACCTCGGCTAATATTTGTTTTCGTGTATCATTCTTTATTCTTCTCTTTTGTCTTTTCCCTTTTCTTGGTTGGACTGATCAACTTGGTTCTATTTCATTTTCTCTATGAAGTTTTATGTTTCTAGATTACTTTGTTGATATAAGTGGTTTTTGTTTTTGTTTCTTTGTTTAGCTTCTCTGTTGGATGGCATGGCAAATACTGGGATGGTTGAACTTGGAGAAGTTCAGTTTACTACTTACCTTGCTGAGAAGACATTTACAGGGCAACCTTCCTTCAAAATGGTAAATAGTTTATTAGATTTTTTAAATTTCAATTTTAGAATATTTACCAAGAAACTAAAAAAAACTAGGACTCTTTGCCCCTATACACCTCCAAAATAGTTCATTGAGCAATCTTTGTGATTTTACAGCACAAAATCTCACCAAACAGATATTGATCTCCTATGCTATGGATCAAATATTTGCTCTCTTTCATATAATTTACATAAATTATATGCAACGTGAATGATTAAGCACTGCAAACTAAATTTTTAAAACGCTGCAAATGGAACTGCAAAAAGATAGGACTGCATCCTGACATAAATGACCTGCACAAAGAATATACCGAGTTAATTGTACGGGCTTGGGATGTAGAAGTATTTTTAGGGCCGAATTTGGGATGGTTAGATTAGGGCCGAGGTTGGGCGGGCCTTGGGATAATGCATTTATTCTTACTATAAAGTGGAAGCCTGACCCAAACCAGTCGATGCCCACCCCTAGTAGACAGTAAATCTGGATTTTATGACTGAAATGATTGTCACTTGATTTTGTCCCTAGTAAGAACTTTCTATCACTTTTTGGAATCTAGTCATGCTTTCAATTGAATAAATTATTTTATATTTTCTTGTTTGCCATTTATATATCTTGTTTGATTATGCTTGTTAAAGAGTTGGGAGAACAACTATTATTGTTATAAACACTTGACTTCTTCCCCTATTTTAACTTCATTTGATATGTACAGGCTTGCCTTCACTCATTGCATTTCCCTCTGGATGTAACACTGCAAATTGTCTAATTTGATTTGTCATTATTATTGAACATTCTCATCATGTTTAATTTGCGCAGAATTACACTATAATCAGAACTATGAAACTGTGTAAGGGGTAAATACAGTGGTAAGTCCGGTTAGGGGGTGTAGATGAATTTGATAAGTTGGCCTGAGTGTCCATAGTAAAAGACCAGAAAACCGCGCGGCTAGGTGTCGAGCCTTCCGGTTAATACCGGTAAAAATGACAGTTTGGTAGTACTCGTAGAGTCTACTTGCAGACACCAACCTAGGGATTACCAGCGTCGTATTTACCACCCCTTTATGATTAAAAAGTTGAAATCTGGAAATTTATGAGATTGTGATTGTAAATTAAATGCATGGTGTTTCTCAAGAAAAATATGGTTAATATCTTGATATGAGTACTGCATTGCATGTGCACTTGCATTCAATTTTGGCTATCTAACATAAATGTATATACTTTGTTTGGTATTTCTCTACTGGGCTTTATGCTCACTCTTATGGGATTTGGTGCAGGTAAAGATGTTGTGATCCCGCCAAGCTAAGGGTGGGGATATGTTTTGGTGAAGAGTAGATCACTCTTTCTTTTGTTGAAATTTTTTTGTAAAGCCTAGGGCTAATTTGGTATGGGTCCGAGAGACCATTTTGTGTAATCGGGCTATTGCCTTGGAAGAAGTAAGCCCGTAAGGGCATTTCGTTTATTTTATTTTTATGTTGAAGACTGAATGTTTTACATGCTATAGATTCAGGTGTTTTCTTATCATTGAATGTATATTTGCATGTGGAACCCTTATACAAATCTTGGATATTTTCGATATAGAGAATGGAGAATGGTTGTAATTGATGAATATACGTAGTTTGTGTATTATTTATGTTAGAATTATTTCGGGACGTGACAACTTGGTATCAGAGCTACCGGGTTTGAATACTTGGGCTCGCGGGAAATGGTTGCTATACCACAATGGGTTCATTTCGCATGATTAGGAAATGTTTTGTCTATGTGATTATCTGATAGCATGTCTATGTGACTATGTGGGTATGGGATTAGACTTTTGGGATGTTATTTGCGCATATTAGATTCCTTGAGGTCTTCTTAGAAGGGTACCTAATCAATACTCATTCTACTAAGAATTCTTGGTTTCTCATGGGACGAATCTCATCGCTAAAGGATAATTCGTATGTGTTTATGTGACTACGTGCTTATGTGGAGTGAATTGAATTGTTTATGTGTTAGAGTGTATATAATTGTATTAGTTTAACGTGCGGAGCAAGTTATGAGCACATTTGGAATGATGTGCTAAATTGTTTACCTTGATTCTCAATTAGGATGTCAGGAAGGATTCGAACACGAGGTGGTAGGGGTGGAAGGCGAGGTCGAGGTTGCCGGGGTGTACATGAGATACCGGTCCATGAGGTTCCGATACAAGAAGAGTGTTTAGGCCAAGCTAACATGGCCGAACAAGTTGGGCAAGCGGAGGTGTCGGGGTAAGCCGGCCAAGCCACAATGGGGGCTCTAGCCCGGGAAATGGCGGGGGCATTGAGGGAGTCCATGAACATTTTGAGGGCAAAGACCCAAGCTAGGGAGAATGTTGCGGAGACAAGGGCGAGTTTCCTCACGAGGGAGTTCTTGCGGGCCAAGCCAAATGAATTCCATGGCGGCCCCGAGCCAAAGAAGGCAGACAAATGGCTAGAACACACGGTAAAGACTTTTGAGATGCTCCATATAGAAGGTAGTGAATTGAGGGTGACTCTTGCAAGTTACTACCTCAAAGGGGATGCAGGGCAATGGTGGAAGTACGCCAAGGGTCGAATAGCAGCAACATGAGAGGCATTTGTTGTAGCCTTCCAAGACAAGTACCTACCTTCCACTACTAGGGAGAGGTTGAGGCAAGAGTTCAAGGACCTTAAGCAACTTAACATGTCTGTGGCCGAATTTGAAGCAGCCTTTTCGAGTTTGTCCCGGTTTGCACCGAAATTGGTAGCGATGGAAGAGCACCGTTGTATCGAGTTTGAGCAGAGATTGAGAATGAAGATTTTGTTCAAGGTTGCCGGGAACATGATTCGAGATTATGATCGCCTTGTGGAGGCAGCCGCACATGTGGAGATTATTGTGGAGGCCGAGGAGGAGAGACTTCGGAATTCGAGGTCTAGGGGCCAAGGGTCACAGGGGGACTTTAGGCCTAACAAGAGGAGTAAGAGTACTTTTTCATCCCAGTCTCAGTCGCAACAATCTAGATCTACTTTTCCCTTGCCTAGTGCGGGCCCGGGAAAGAGTGCACCGAGTGGGTTTTCTTGCTTCAAGTGTGGCCAACCGGGTCACAAGGCCTTTGCTTGTCCACAGAAGGGAGGAGGACAACAGGTGTTGCCACCACCACTGCCTAACCGATCTCAGAGTCAATCTCAGAGTAGGGGTCAGGGGCCTACTTGCTACCATTGCGGTCAGTCAGGGAACATGAAGAGAGCTTGCCCTCAGTTGGGAGGTGTGTCTAGCGCATCGGGGTCAAGGCAGACTCAGAGTCACCAGCAGACTCATTCAGTTCAGACTTCGAGAGTTCATCAGGGAGCCACCTCGGCTCAGTTAGTGCAGCAGGCCTATGCTCCGAGAGATGAGCAGGTCAAGCAGAGGCCACAGGGGCGCGTGTATGCAGTTACCACGCCAGAGCAGTTGCCGCGATCCTTGGTAGTGAGAGGTATTTTTATTGTGTGTAATTTTTGGCCAATGTGTTGATAGATACGGGTGCGTCTCATTCATTCATATCTGCTGCATTCGTATCTGCATTGGGGCTAGAGGTGATTCAATTAGCGTCTCCACTCAGAGTAGAGTCTCCAGTTGGGGGTCCAGCTGAACTAGATCGAGATTGTCATGGTTGTGAGATAGAGGTTGCTGAGCGTAGACTCCCGTTTTCTTTTGTGTTGATAGACATGTCAAGTTTTGACGTCATCCTAGGCATGGATTGGCTGTCTTCGTATCGGGCAGTGATAGACTGCTTTTGTCAGAAGGTTACCGTGTGCACCTCGAGTGGTGATTGTTTTTACTTTCTAGGAGACCGAGTTGATAGGGTCTTGTCGCCAATATTCGATTCTCGTGGTAGGAATGAGCTTAGTGGTCTTCTTGTTACTCTTTTGGATGATGAGAGTAGTGGGACTCGAGTTGAGTTGCCAAGGGTAGTTTGTGAATACCCGGACGTAGGACCTTACTAGTTTGCCACCCCACTGGGAGATTGAGTTCACCATCGACTTAGTACCTGAAACGGCACCAATTTCTATGGCGCTATATAGATTTGCACCCGCGGAGTTGCATCAGTTGAAGATCCAACTCCAAGAGCTTCTAGACAAGGGCTTCATTCGCCCTAGTACGTCACCTTGGGGAGCGCCAACTCTCTTTGCAAAGAAGAAGGATGGGTCGTTGCGATTGTGCATCGACTACCGTAAATTGAACCAAGTTACCGTTAAGAACAAATACCCTTTACCCAGAATAGATGACTTGTTTGATCAACTTAGAGGGTCTTGTTGCTTTTCCAAGATAGATTTGAGGTCGGGGTACCATCAGTTGAGAGTCCGGGAGGAGGACATCCAGAAGACGACCTTTCGTACGCGTTATGGCCACTATGAGTTCCTTGTAATGCCATTTGGGTAATTGTTGATCACTTAACTAAGTCCACACACTTCATTTCGATGCGAACTAGCGACTCAGTTGAACATTTAGCAGAGTTGTATGTCAGGGAGATAGTTCGGCTTCATGGGGTTCCTGTAACCATTGTGTTGGATAGGGATCTTCGTTTCACCGCCCGGTTGTGGCAAAGCTTTCATGAGGCATTGGGAAACAAATTGACTTTTAGCACCACTTACCACCCTCAAACCGATGGGCAGTCGGAGCGCACCATTCAAATCTTGGAGGCCATGCTTAGAGCTTGTATCCTAGATTTTAAGGGGTCTTGGGAGAGGCACTTACCGTTGATTGAGTTCGCCTACAATAATAGTTATCAGGCTAGCATCGAGATGGCACCGTTTGAGGCCTTGTATGGCCGACCTTGTAGATCACCTGTTTGTTGGGCCGAGGTGGGAGATGCACCATTGTTGGGTCCGGAGATTGTTAGGGAGACAACCGAGAAGGTTGCCCTTATTCGCAAGAGATTAGCTACGGCTCAAAGCCGACAGAAAAGTTATGCCGATAGGAGGAGACGACCATTATCCTTTGAAGTGGGTGATCATGTGCTCCTTAAGATCTCACCTAGACAAGGTTTAATGAGGTTCGGTAAGAGTGGTAAGTTGTCTCTCAGGTTCATTGGGCCTTTCGAGATATTGGAGAGAATCGGGGAAGTGGCATATCGGTTAGCTTTACCGCCACAACTTTCGGGGGTCCACAATGTATTTCATGTGTCAATGCTTAGGAAGTATGAACCCGACCCTTCTCATGTGTTGGATTAGGTTGATTTGGAGGTAGACAAGGATGCCTCCTACGAAGAGCGGCTAGTTCAAATCCTAGATACCCGGGAGCAAGTGTTACGGGGTAAGACCATACCGTTAGTGAAGGTGTTGTGGAGACACCACGGAGTTGAGGAAGCAACGTGGGAAAGGGAGGCGGAAGTCCGCTCCAAGTACCCGAACTTATTTGAGCATGCTTAATTGTTTTATTTGATTGTAATGTTTCCTTGTGTTAAAGGGAAAATGGGGTTGAATTGTTGATCACATGTTGTGGTATGTATTGTTGATTTGAGCATAATGTTATGGAAAGATAATATTTTGTTATAGATGCTTCATTTTATTTCTAGCTTGAACGATTATGTTTGATGAAATGATGAGGAAGAAAATAGTAAATGTTGAGTAACATAAGGTTGCAACTTAATAATGTTGTTGAATATGATTATAGTAGTTAGAACACTCTTGATTGGTGAGTTTATTAAATTTTGAGAAGTCCGCTCAAATTTCGGGGACGAAATTTCCTATGGTGGGGAGGTTGTGATGACTGGGTCCTTTTTTTTTCTCTCATTCTTCTTAGTTTCGTTTTCTTTTGTTCTCGTTGGGTTTGAAACATTCAGAAGTTATTTCCAATTAAAGCTCTTGTTCTTGTTTTGTTCGTCAGTGTTGAGCTTCACTGGTTCTAGGAGGTCCGGGGTCAGGTTCAGAGTGCGCGGAAACGAAGCGGAAAAATTCTAGGCTGGAGGCCAGGGGCCACACGTATGGGGGCCTTGGGCCGCACGTGCGGGGAATAAGGCCGCACGTGCGGAATGCAGGGGTTTGTTTGAGTTGTTTTCTGCTTAAAAGGCACGAGTGGGATGTGGTGCGGGAGAGGAGCCCCGCACGTACGGGAGGGGCGCTCCGCATCCCGCATGTGCGGGGAAGGGTGCCACACGTGCGGCAGACGGGCAGCCCAGATCTCTATTTTTTTTAACCCTTTTGGTTGAAGTTGTATCACATTTTGGGGCTTTTTCTCTCACTCTATACTTCATTTCTCTCCTCCTTCCCTCTAGAAACCCTAACCAAAACACCTAAACACTTTGATTCCTTGTAAATCTTTGGATCTAGAGCATCAGCACCTCTCCTAAATCTTGAAGATTAAGCTTAGACCCTCCTTGGTGTAGTAGAAATTGAAGAATCCTCCATCTAAAAGCTAGGGTTTTCATCTCTTTCATCATCAAAATTTGAGGTAGGGAAATTTTCTTGAGTTATATATATATTTATGTTTGATTTGGTTGATTTAAGGGTTTCATTAATGATATTGGAAGTTTGGTCTTGTCTCATAAATGCTAGAGTTTTAAGGGTGGGTTTGATCTCTCTCTCCTTCTAAACTATTTTTCTTGGGACTTTTAACTTATAAATTAGGAGAGGTGATGTCTTGAAAGAAAATCTTTTCAAAGGATGGGGATGTTGTTTTGCTTTGACATAAAACCCTAGAAATTTTTGGGATTTTGAATAAAATGTGATTATGCTTAGAAGCATCTTATTGTTCAATATTAAGAGAGTAAACTTTCATCATATGTTTTGCTAAATGGCAATTTACATGATACTGAGAAATGAAATGTGATTTTAACATTATGGTTGAGCATTTAAAAGTGTGTTGTTGTGAGATAATAAATGGTTGTGTATGGGGGTTGATGTTTGAAAGGCATCACTTATGACCTTGAAGGGGATAACTTGTTATGAATTGGGCATGTTGAGGGATTGTTGTTGCTATAAATTGATGGCATGGCCATTGTGAAATAGTGTTGAGGAGAAGTAATGAATAATGTAGTAAATTGATTTTGTTGTAGAAATGTTTTGAAATGGAAAGATGTTTTGAGATACTTTGTATTGCATCATGTCTCTATTTGATTTGTCATTATTATTGCACATTCTCATCGTGTTTAATTTGAGAAGAATTACACTATAATGAGAACTATGAAACTGCGTAAGGGGTAAATACGGTGGTAAGTCCGGTTAGGGGGTGTAGATAAATTTGATAAGTTGGCCTGAGTGTCCATAGTGAAAGACTAGAAAACCGCGCGGATAGGTGTCAAGCCTTCCGATTAATACCAGTAAAAATGACAGTTTGGTAGTACTCGTAGAGTCTACTTGCAGACACCAGCCTAGGGATTATCAGCGTCGTATTTACCGCCCCTTTGTGATTAAAAAGTTGAAATCTGGAAATTTATGAGATTGTGATTGTAAATGAAACGCATGGTGTTTCTCAAGAAAAACATGGTTAATATCTTGATAGGAGTACTGCATTGCATGTGCACTTGCATTCAATTTGGCTATCTAACATAAATGTATATACTTTGTTTGGTATTTCTCTACTGGGCTTTATGCTCACCCCTATGGGATTTGGTGCAGGTAAAGATGTTGTGATCCCGCCAAGCTAAGGGTGGGGATATGTTTTGGTGAAGAGTAGATCACCCTTTCTTTTGTTGAAATTTTTTTGTAAAGCCTAGGGCTAATTTGGTATGGGTCCGAGAGACCATTTTGTGTAACCGGGCTATTGCCTTGGAAGATGTAAGCCCGTAAGGGCATTTCGTTTATTTTATTTTTATGTTGAAGATTGAATGTTTTACATGCTATAGATTCAGGTGTTTTCTTATCATTGAATGTATATTTGCATGTGGAACCCTTGTACAAATCTTGGATATTTTCGATATAGAGAATAGAGAATGGTTGTAATTGATGAATATACGTAGTTTGTGTATTATTTATGTTGGAATTATTTCAGGGCGTGACAAATCCAAAGTTGCATGATTCCTATCACAAGACGTTAGATGAGATCCTAGAACTTGCCACCAATGATGATGTTAAACACAAAATGATTCAACTTGGGTTGAGGGAAATCAAGGATCGAGTGAAAACTATTGAATCGGGTACTGCGAATAATGTGCCATGTACTAGTACTGTACCACCTTCTACTAGTATTGTACCACCTTCCCATACTTCACCGAAAAGTCCGCCACATTTGAATACTACAAAAGCAAGCAACACTCGCAAGGTACTCAGTCCTTTGGTTGCTCGCCGAAGAGGCCATCCATGTACAAAGCGGAAGGTTAGCAAGGTTGATCAAATAGTGAATCCGTTGAAGAGAAAGAACAAGAAGACTACTCCTGCACAGGTAAACACTTGGCATAGGTTGTTTCGTAAGCTTTTTGTGGATTAATAGTTGAATGGTTACAATTAATAATTAAATTGTGTTACTATTCCATGATAGGTGTCGGAAGATGAAGCTTACTATTTTCCTTCTATGGTTGGCACACAAGATAGTATGTATGTACCGGTATGTGTTGAATGGACTTAAAATATTGCACTTTGCTTGTTGTTGGGTTTTATGTTAATGCTTCAAATTATTAATAACATTGTGTTACTATATAATCATAAGGTGCCACACGATCAAGCTTACTATTTTCCTTCTATAGTGGGCACAGAAGACAACATGTTTGTACCGGTACGTGTTCAATATATGAGTACACATTTGTAATGATGAATGTATTGGTCAATATTTTTTTAATGCAATTTGTAATATGTACTTTGTTTTTATAGGCACGGGTTTGCACAATGGAAACGTCGGACAATATTGGAAGCACATCAAGAATGGTCAACAATATAAGCAGTCAAAGTTCTACAATACCAACAATATTGGATCCAAATGCCCCATTTTATTTTTAGTTTTGCACTAGTAATTGTTGGCCATTGTGTGGCCCTTTGTGTTTTTGGTTAATCATGGACGATATGTAATTTGTGATTTGCTAAACTTGTATCAATTCTGACACTGCTGCCTCCTTTGATCAATATGTAATGTTTGGTTAATCATGGACGATATGTAATGTTTCCTGAGAAAAATAGTTTCTTTTCATAATTATATTTTATGGGTGATAATGTAGTAGATTGTGTTCAATGTCTCCTTTGATCAATGTCTGTTTGGTTCAATTAGACAGGTTCAATTAGACTGTGTTCAATTAGACTATGTTCTTAAAATTTGTTCAGTAGACAGGTTCAATTACTGGTATGTTTTGTTGCTGGTCTTAAAATTTCTTGTTGGTCTATTTTGTTCACTAGACAGGTTGAATTGGACAAGTTCAGTTAGACTGTTCTTAAAATTTGTTCACTAGACAGGTTCAATTACTTTGCTGACCTAAACAATTATTTCATACTTAATGCTGATGTGGTTGTGTAACGCCCCGACCCTTTACACGTCATCAATATTGTCCGCTTTGGGCCACGTCCGCACGGATTTGTTCTTCCCAGTGGGTCACCCATCCTAGAACTACTCCAGCCTAAGCACGCTTAACTGGGGAGTTCTAATAGGGATTTCACCACTTGGGAAAAGGCCTCGATGCTATATAAGGGTCCAGGTTTTTACTTTTATAGCCCAGGAACTCCCCTTCCATTCCCGATGTGGGACACCGGGGCCTTACAATCCACCCCCCATAAGGCTGCACGTCCCCGTGCAGTAGCCTGCCAGCTCGCAAGCCCGCCTACATGCACTGAGAGATGCCAGGGGCCCACACTCGGTACTCCGGAGAGTCAGCTCTGATACCATTTGTAACGCCCCGACCCTTTACACGTCATCGATATTGTCCGCTTTGGGCCACGCGGATTTGTTCTTCCCAGTGGGTCACCCATCCTAGAACTACTCCAGCCTAAGCACGCTTAACTGGGGAGTTCTAATAGGGATTTCACCACTTGGGAAAAGGTCTCGATGCTATATAAGGGTCCAGGTTTTTACTTTTATAGCCCAGGAACTCCCCCTCCATTCCCGATGTGGGACACCGGGGCCTTACAAGTTGATTAAAAAAAATAAATTGCTTTTATGGTATCTTGTTATCACTACATGTTTTTCCCTCTCAGGTTATCACTACAGGTTTTGCAAGACCAAAACAGACCGAAACAGACCCAGACAGATGCATCTCATGAGTGAAACCTGTGTGGATTTGTTGAAACCTGTGTGTATTTGTTGAAACCTGTGTGCATACATCTCATGAGTGAAACCTGTGTGAATTTGTTGAAACCTGTGTGTATGCATCTCATCTCAAGACCAAAACAGACCCAAAAAATAGAAACCTGTTGAACATGGAACCATGAAATGAGTGAATTTGTTGAAACCTGTGTGTATGCATGTCATTCAAGCCAACATATCATGAGTGAAACCTGTGTGAATTTGTTGAAACCTGTGTGAAACCTGTGTGTATGCATCTTATTGAAACCTGTATATCATGAGTGAAACCTGTGTGAATTTGTTGAAACCTGTGTGTACACTTCTCCTTCAAGCCATCATCAATAACTTTCTATTAGTCTATCAATGTTTCTCATTCAAGCCAACAGATTTCAGAATCTATAAACATTGATATCCAAATCACTATTTACTTTTATGTCATAGCTAACATATCCAATGCTACCAAAATACGAAATACAAAATAAAATAAAATACAAAATAAAGATGGTAGGCAGTATTGATTACAAAATACGAAATACAAAATAAAATACAAAAGAAGTACTGATTACATTCATAACATTGTCCAAAACCTAACAACTGATTCATTTAGATGATAAAGTAAAAAAATAAACAAAATACAATGATATAAGTCATTGCCTTCAAAATCTTCTCCATCCTTTGAAGCCTTCTATCATGCTCATGAACTGCATTGTCCATCTCACCAAGCCTTCTCCTTAGATCATTAATTTCTTTTGTTCTTGAATCTGTCCGAGGTCCAGCATTGGCACGGATTGTGGAGGTAACGTCGTCGTCATCATCATCATCTGCGAACTTGAAGTAATTGCAGTGTTCGTTCGTGCTCTACAATGCACAACAATTAGTTAATGAATAAATGACAAATTAAATTTGTAAAAAGTAAAAGATTAATTTATATAACAGATACTTACATATTTTGTTGGGAAAACAAAAAACACACGTCCTTCATTCCCATTCTCATTGATTCGTACAATATGCATGGAAGCTGTTCTTCCACAATTACACAATCTTGGCTTTAATCTTATGTTCCTATTATTAGTAGAAGATGAAGCCATTTTTTTATCTGCAAAAAAAAGTACCAACAGATTCAACTACCTATTAGTAGAAGATGATGTTCTTCCTATTTTTTTATCTTCCAAGCTGTTCTACCTATTAGTAGAAGATGATGATTCAACTACCTATTACTAGAAGATGATGATTGAACTACCTACCAACAGATTCAACTACCTATTAGTAGAAGATGATGATTCAACTACTTACGAAGCTCTTCTTCTATTTTTTTTTTATCTTCCTATTATTAGTAGAAGATGATGTTGGAGTTCAATCTTCATAACAGATTTGTTTAAAGAGTTCAGTCTTGATAACACAGTTGAATCTGTTTAAAATATAGACAGATGCGTTCAAGATTGAACTCTCTTATCAGGTTAATCTTGAATTAATTTTGACAACAGAGTTCAATCTTGATATGTTGAATTAACCAGGTTAATCTTCATAACAGAGTTCAATCTTGAATTAATTTGGTTAACATGCTAATCTTGAATTAATTTTTCACATAACTGTGTTCAATCTGCCAAAGGTTAATCTTGAATTAATTGTGATAACAGAGAATTAACCAGGTTAATCTTCACAACAGAGTTCAATCTTGAATTAATTTGGTTAACATGTTAATCTTGAATTAATTTTTCACAGAACTGTGTTCAATCTGTTAAAGGTTAATCTTGAATTAATTCTCATAACAGAGTTCAATCTTGATATGTTGAATTAACCAGGTTAATCTTCATAACAGAGTTCAATCTTGAATTAATTTGGTTAACATGTTAATCTTGAATTAATTTTTCACAGAACTCTGTTCAATCTGTTAAAGGTTAATCTTAAATTAATTTTCATAACAAAGTTCAATCTTGATATGTTGAATTTACTAGGTTAATCTTCATAACATAGTTCAATCTTGAATTATTTTTTCACAGAACTCTGTTCAATCTGTTAAATTAAGATAATAGAGTTCAATCTGTTTTTCACACACACAACATTGAATTAATTTTGAAATTATTTAACATAGGAACATTTCATCAAGATTCAAAATTAATTCAAGATTAACCTGTTAACCAGGTTAATCTTCATAACAGAGTTCAACCTTGAATTAGGCACATCACCAGGTTAACCAGGTTAATCTTCATCACAAAGTTCATTCTTGATAACAGGTATATTTTGCATGACCAAACTCATCACAGAGGTGTATTTCAAGCAAAACCCTAACTCTAACCCTAACCCTAACCCTAACACAAATTGCAAGCAAAATCCCAAACCCTAACACATCACAAATTAAAGCCAAATCCCAAACCCTAACACAAATTGCAAGCAAAATACAACCCCAATCACTCTAAATCGACTAATTTCTACAAAAATTGAAGCCAAACGTAAACCCTAACTCTCCGATTTCAGGTTTACCTTAGATCGCAAGTTGTCGTTCGTCCTCCGTCGTCCTTCGTCGTCTTTTGTCGACGTTCATCGTCCTCCGTCGTCCTCTCACGTCGTTTGTCCACCGTCTTGTCGTCCTTCATATTCCTTCAAGAGACAGGTGAGAGAGGCGAGAGTGAAGAGATAGAAAGGAGAGAGAGGCGAGAGCAGGTGAATGAGAGAGATGAGGCGAGAGATGTGAGAGAGATGAGGCGAGAGATGTGAGAGAGATGAGGCGAGAGTGAGTGAATCAGAGAGATGAGGCGAGAGAGGAGGCGAGAGTGAGAGAGGTGAGAGCCAATTTGTTGAAGGTGGTATATTTGTACTTTCGAGCCATTCAAGCCTGAAATATTCGAGCTACGGATCATTTTCGTTTCATTCATCAAACCAAGAGAGAACCATATGATGAAGTTGAGAATTCATCAAACTATAATTTGATGAAAGTTTAAAAAGATGAAATATTGAAAATAATTTTCTTTTATCAAATTTGATGAAAAGAGAAATTTAGAATAAGAGATGAATTTTAAAAAAAAAAATTGATGAAAAAGTTGGGATAATTCTTATTAAATCAAACTTTTTTTACTTATATTTAAAATTAAATTAGATGAAAAAATTGATGAATAGGAAATGCTCTGAGATATTCTTAGTTTCGGCCTTGAATATAATCTCCGGGCCATTCTATTTGAACCCAAAAATTATCTCAGTACGTCCAATTCAAATTTTAATATTTTAATTCCTATTATACTCTAATGTGAATTTATTAATAAGGACAACACATATTAAATATTAAAATAAAATATATTTTTTTCTCATGGTACAATCTAATTAATTATACGTATCATTCCTATTCAAATCTCTTCATCTTCTTCCTCAAGTTTTAATTATTTTCTATTTTTCTTCTTCCTTACTTCAAAACTCTATTCCACCCCACCAAGATTCACCAATATTATCAATATCATTGTTTTTTACTATATTGCTAATTGCAAATAGAAGAAAGTTTGAACAAAATCAAACAATGGATGAGAGTAATATCAAAACAGTTTTTTGAAGCAATTCATCAAAGGAAAGGTAAGTATTCACATAAATATCAAAATACAATTATTGATTTATGTATTTTTTTTAACATAAAAGTGAATATTCAACCTGTTTTTTGTTATTATTGTTTGGACTTTCAGAACTGAATAATTTCACTTTGTTCGGTTCTGAAAGTCTGAACAATAATGACCAAAAAAAAGGTTAAACATTCGTCGCCCTCCTTCGCCGATGCTTTTTCGCTGGTGTCGGGTTTCCTAATCATATTCTATGTATGTATGTGAACAAAAGAAAGGTTTTTCAAAAGTAATTTGAATTTCTTAACTTATTTTATTTTGGTGTACCTCAAAAAGTTATTTTTTTTATTAAAAAATATATATAAAAAAAATGAGATGTACTAAGAATTGTAACCGTAAAAAATAATTTAATAGGGTGTACTAAAAAATTGGATACACATAAATATTTTTTTTGAGTGTAAATAAAATCTCCCATGATCTCCTAATGAGTTTATAAAAAAACACAAGCGCAAAGCCTAAATGAATGAGGTCTGGGCTGTCTGTGCAATACGTTCAACAATTGGATCATTACAAAACAAAAACTTGTGGTTTTGTGCAATTTACTGAAACTATGGCATTAATATAGGTTTTATTGGAATTAAGATAAATTAGTGCTTTGGGCTTGGCTCATAAAATTTACAAAACTTACAAACCCAAACAAAGAAATGAATAAATAACAATCAAATTGGCCTTTGACTGGTGAGCATTAGGCCCAGTGGCTCGGCCCTTGGTTGCCTCCCCTACAAAATTTTAAAAAATAAAAAAAGTTCGAGTTCAAATTCCCTTTGTTTCGTGTAAGTATTTGAACAAATAACACGACAATTATGTCTACAATAAATAACTACAAATAAGTGATAAATATTAATAATTAAAATTATATTTTTTTTTATAAATTATAATAAATTTTAAAAGGGAAAACTTCACTTTAACCCTCTATAGTTTGTACCATGTGCGGTTTACCTCCCTGACATGTAGAAATGATCACACAACCCCTATGCGGTTCATGGATTGAAATGTACCATTAAATATTTTGTCTAATTTAACTACAACTGTGAAACACATGGCAGACATAAGGGGTTATATGCTCATTTTCAAAGTTCAAAGGGTAAATCACACATTGAATAAAGCACAGGGGGGGTTAAAATGCACTTTATCTACCATACAAATGACTAAAATATAAGAGCATTTTAATCTTTTTAATTAAATCGTTAACGAATTTAACGATACACTTCAGTACACAAATCACAAGGAAGTTATGTGATTATTTTCAAACGATAAGAAAATAAACTGCACATGACCCAAATTATAAGCATATAAAGTGAAATTTGCCCTTTTTTAAAATTACTGCTTAATCCTAATTTCTACTAAATTTTTCCAGTCCTGTAAGAAACCAGTAGAGGGAAGGGATTTGCCTGCCCTTTATCATTACCCTGCCTAATATATTTTTATGTATATGTATTTGTATGTGAGGCAAATATTCGTCGCTTTATGTACTTCTCGTGTCCAAGCTTCGCTTCTTTCCGAGTGACTTGAGAACACAAAGATAGTGAGTTATCCAGCAGTGTGCTGCTGGAAAAACCCTCTGACAGTCAAATTAGCACACTAAGGGAAAAGAAGAGAGAGAGAGAGAGAGAGAGAGACAAATGGGTAGGTAGCTTTGATAATCAAATGTTCTAGACCTGTGCATGGAGGCGCAACACCGTTTATATAGTTTCAGCACACTCCTCTCTCTCTCTGTCATCCTCCTGACACATGGATATGTTCCCCTCTTACCTTCTTCTACGTGTAAGTGCAAATACTGCCAAACACCAAATGGCGAAATAGCCTAATGGTATTGACGCATACTATTGGCAGGTTTTTTTCCTCGTAATCCAATTGGGCCACGTAGCAGCTCTTACCATGCTATCCATGACCCGACGCAAAGCCGTTTACCAACTTCCATCAATCGGCTTAGCTTCGAGTTGTCCAACCGGTCAACCGCAGCTCGGCCAAATGTTGCTCGGTTCATACAGAGGATGGTATCATTAGCTCAGACTATCCTTAGGTCGATAGATTTCATATGTAGCCCGATCTTTTGTTCAATGTAAATTCCCCTCAATTGCACACAGCTCGACCTACACTTCTCGACCGAGCACATGCGTAGCTCGGCCCATTCTGCTGATTGGATTTTTTCCTCTCAATTGCTCCTTAATTCCATCCGTACTGGTGTGACCGGAATTACATTACTAGGCCGGGCTAGACTCTTTGCTCAGTGGTTCGCCTTGCTCGGTTGTTGGCCTTTAATCCTTTCTGTTGTAACACAATTGAGATTACTCAACTTCAGCTCGGTTTAGTGTTCAACATTGGGATAGTTCGGTTATGACATTCAAATGCCCATTTTTTTTCCTTTTCTTTTTTTCTTTTTTTATCTCAACCCACATATATACTACATCCTGGCCCCTATCATGGCATGACCTTTAATTGACGCAAATATTTTCAACTTTGCATTTGGTGGAATGGGTGTGGGGCCAGAAACTTAACTTTACAGTACCAAACCAATTTTATAATAAAAATGCTTGGTAGGTCAAGCCTTGCATGATCATGGAATAAATTTTCTCACTTGGAAATATTGCCGTGCACTTTTTCAACAACAAACATATTAATTAATATATTTGTGTTTGGAGGTCCCATCTTGAAACTTTGAAAAGAATCTCTTGCTTTGATCATGTGTTAATTAAGAGCCCATGTAGCCATTTTCCAAAAATTTCCCCCATGCAGCACTGAGAAGCAAAGGCCAATCTACTACTGGTTTTGGAAAACAAAAACCAAGGGCCATCTAAACCAGCTACCAACTGAATTTAAAATAACTTTAAATTCTCACCATCACCCCACGTGATAGCAGTAACAATAAATAACTTTGCAGCCGGTCAATGCTCATTTGGTGTGCTATCAGCAATGTATGGACATCACCATACTCTCCAAAAAAGAGACCATCATATTGCCAATACACTAAGGCCGAAGCACAGACAACCCATCATAGCCAGATTATCTTGACCTCTTAGAGTTCTCAACCTCAATTCATTTGCAACGGCTCTGGTGAAAGCTTCACCACACGCCGGTGAATCAACAGCAAGCAAAACAAACTCAACATTAGTGACCCATCGCGACGAGAAGCCATTTCTGGTGAACCAAACCAAAACCCGATAGCGCATGACGTTACCAGCTACCACCACCACCTTGGAAGCTAAAAAACCCTAAGGGATAGTGACACCCACAACCTAGGCATAAACCTAGCATTTATCTCATTATTAAGAGACCATATTTTCTTACAGTTCAAACACTTCTTTTTACAAGACTGCCATGGTCACTGGAATAAAGATAACCACCGAAGTTGCAACACTCTAAAGTACAACAGACCCATGCAGTTCTATTCGTCTAACAAAATTCTCATTGTATCTCTCATGGCTGGGCTGCCTGTTGTAGCCCCAAATCCATACTGAATTCGATACTTTTGCTCCACGGCCGAGCTAGAACAGAGTTCTCTCATAACCGAGCTACTTTCCATCAGATAGCCACTTGCCTTATGATCGAGCTAATTTTCCATTCTCATCATTTAAGCTGAGCTGAACGAAGGTGGAACAAAATCTTGCAGATGCTTTATAACTGAGCTAGGGAACGACTTTATGTCCTAACCGTGGTATTTGCTCCGGTCCTAAATCTAGATAAATTTCAACACCACTCCTCCATAGCTGAGCTAAACTCCAATTTTGGTTTATAGGCTGACCTTAATGCGCTAAAGTCTTTTCACAACTCTATTTCCAAGCTAGGATCAAACCGAACGCCCAGTTCTTACCTCATTACCGAGTTAGTGACTCAACAATACTTTTTCCTTTAGCTTCAAAGCCGAGCTAGAAATATTGCCCTTACTCAAAAATCGAGCTAATTCTGCCATACAAACTTCAAACAAATATTCAACCTTTACTTTGCTGAGCTTAATCTAATTTTAAGCAAGAAATGCACATGATTGAACAAAACATCAACTTTTCCTTTTGTTAAGCTAAAACTACTCTAGGCAAGGAAATCACTTGGACAAACACACCATATTTCCCTCTTTTGCCGAGCTAAATTTGCTCTAGGCGGGAATTTCACTATGTTTGACAAATTACAAACTCCCCCTCTTGTCGAGCTGGATCTACTCTAGGTAAGGAATTCACTTAGTTGGACAAATCACCAACTTTACATCTTGCCGAGCTGAATCTGCTCTAAGCAAGGAATTCACTTAGTTAGACAAATCACCATCTCTACATCTTGCCAAGCTGAATATGCTCTAAGCAAGGAATTCACTTAGTTAGACAAATCGCCAACTCCCTTTCTTGCCGAGCTGGATCTGCTCTAGGCAAGGAATTCACTTGGTTGGACAAATCACCAACTCCCCCTCTTGCCGAACTGGATCTGCTCTAGGCAAGGAATTCACTTGGTTGGACAAATCACCAACTCCCCCTCTTGCTGAGCTGAATCTGCTCTAGGCAAGGACCAAGTTTCCACATGCCGGGCTTTATTTGTTCTGGCGAGGATCAATTTTTTCTCTTGCCAAGCTCAATCTGCCATAGACAAAGAATTAATTAAGTTGGACAAGACCCCATCTTTTTCTCATGTCGAGCTTACTCTGCTTCGGCAAGGTCAAAGTTTCCCTCTTGCCGAGCTTATTCGGCTTCGGCAAGGAATTTCAAAGTTGATCAAAACCATCAACAAACCTCTTGCCGAGCAAAATCCGTGTAACGCCCTCAAAAATAAACCCATTTTATATATCATTGACATGCATTATTTAAAGAAAACACTTTAATAATTCTTTATAATATCCATTAGAGTCTTACAAAAACAAAAGCATTACATGAAACATCAAAGTAAATGCCCTACCGGCTTACATCTTTCCAAGCCAACACTTGGTCACAAAGTATGAGTTCTAACTCAAATATAAATAAAGCCCTAGGCTTGAGTGTTTACATGTATTAACAATGAAAACAAATAAATAAAAGTAGTCTTCCAAAATCCAAGTCCTTCCAAGCTAAGTCCTTGGAGGTAGCTTATCACCTGAACCTGAAAATGATGTTCCCATAAAGGGTGAGCCACAGCCCAGTAGAAATATACTAAACCACATATAAGCAATGAATAAAGCAATAGCATTCAATAGATGGTTAACCAAGGTAATCAATTACTTCATTTTACTTTCTCATGACACCATTGTCTAAGATACGTTTTACTTCCCAATTTTATCAACATGGCTCAGAACCTGGCCAAACTTACAACAGTGAATTACATATATCATATTCACATCCTTCCAATATCAACAAACAAATGAGACTCAAGCTCAAATTAAAACACTTCATACTTCCAAATTGATACACATTTTAGTGCTGTATCAATAAAACACTTCTATATAAATAGGCACACATGAAAGTGATGCTAATGGAGTCCATCCCCTATCTCCTCCCAAACAAAATCCGGTTTAGAGGTCCATCCCCTATCTTCCCCTAAACCGTGGAGTACATCCCCTATCTCCTCCCACACACAAAACAATGTATGCAAATGCAATGCTCAATCAATACACGTATTTTTTGTATCAATGCAATAGTCAAAATTTATGACTTAACCAATGTGATTAGTTTCAGTTATTCCTAATCCACATGCAATGTCTACAACAATCACGACTATCCTCCACCGATAGCCCAAAACAGTTATTTCTAAACTGAAAATAACTATGTCAACAATTCAATAGACAAATGATCAGATTAACCAACTATGCCATTTAATCAATGAATTCCCCAATTCCATGAATTTAACCATCTTTTCCCAATTCCATGAATTAATTATACAAATTAATTTAATAATACAACCAAGGTTTTTCCCAAAATTAACCAAAGTATCCCCAACATATCAAAACACCAAAGCTTAGAACAAAACCTATAAAATGGAGTAGGAAATCCCTACCTCAGAGAAAACAACCCAAATGGTGAAGACAGAGATGAGTGCCCAAATACCAAAATGCTCCAAATCGCCAAATGTCCAGATTAAATGAAAGCCCTTGACTCCCTCTATCTTTTTAATAAAGCAACTAGGGTTGAAACACACTCTAAACAGATCAAACCTAAGAGAGAAGGTGAGTAGGGAGAGAGAAAAGTCGAACCTAGGGTTTGAAATCAAAAGAATATGAAAAAGACTGATCAAATCCCGCTGCTGTGTATATAAACTGAACAGGCTCGCTTGAGCGACCAGACACAGAGAAACTACGCTCGAGCCAAGGAAGCCTTGCTCGAGCCAACAACCCAAAAGCTCGCTCGAGCGAAAGAAAACTCGATCGAGCGAAGAACTCAAACCCTCAGGCCTGAAACCAGACTCACGCTCGAGCGAAGGAACTATTGCTCGAGCGAAGAACGAACTAACTCGCTCGAGCGAAGAAAAGCTCGCTCGAGCCAAGAATGCAAAGCTACAGGTCCAACCCAAACGCAAACTCTTGCTCGAGCTACCAAACCCCGGCTCGAGCGAAGAACCAAAACAACATCTCGCTCGAGCGACAAACTCCTCGCTCGAGCGAAGATCCAAAATTCTGGACAGCAACACTTGGTTTCTAAACCCAACCAACCTGAAACAAACCTGCCCAACACATCCTATAATTCCAAATGAGAAAATACGGGACAACAACAACAACAATTATACAATGACAGAATCTACGGAACATTCCAGATACAATAATCAAATGGGAAAAGACCGGGGTCGCTATAACCTCCCCCCCTTAAAAGAATTTCGTCCCCGAAATTAGGCACAAATTTTGAAAACAGGTTTTTCTCAATTCCCAAAGATAGTATATAACAATAATAAACAACTTGACCCAATACTGGTCACTTCATCTCTTTATCAAGAGGCATCCCACATTATATATATATAAAACAACATATACTCAACCTGTATCATTATTATGCACTATTCCTTTCAATGTTAACAATTCCCATATCATATTCAATCGCATGATATATACAACCCATTCAAGAATGTACTCAACAGATGCAATGTTACACTAAACTTCTATAATGAAGCAAGTTTCAAGATACATCCCTTTACCAGTACAAACTCAATGTTTTACAATTTAAGATATATGTTAAGCTCTTAAGTTCAACAATGAAACAAAATCTAAATACAAGATTACAAATCGATAAACATGTCCGGGTATTTTTCGCGGACTTCTAATTCACGTTCCCAAGTGGCGTCCTCCACTCCGTGATGTTTCCACAAAACTTTGACCAAAGGGATGGTTTTGCCTTGCAAAACTTGATCCCGCCTATCCAAGACCTGAACCGGTCTCTCCTCATACGAGACATCCTCGTCAATCACTAAATCGGTCCAATCCAACACATGTGATGGATCCGGCTCATACTTCCGAAGCATACTCACATGAAACACGTCATGTACTCCGGACAACTGCGGCGGCAAAGCTAAACGATAAGCAGCCTCGCCAATCCTCTCAAGGATCTCAAATGGACCAATGAACCGAGGGGACAACTTCCCACTCTTCTCAAACCTCATCAAACCCCGTCTAGGTGATATCTTCAGAAAGACATGATCACCCACCTCAAACACCAAAGGTCTCCTCCTACGGTCGGCATACGATTTCTGACGACTCTGAGCTGTAACAAGTCTTTTACGAATAAGCTCAACTTTCTCCGTCGTTTCCCTCACCAACTCCGGACCCAATAGAGGTGCATCACCCACCTCAGCCCAACAAACGGGAGATCTACACGGTCGGCCATACAAGGCCTCAAATGGTGCCATACCGATACTAGACTGGAAACTGTTGTTGTAGGCAAACTCCACCAACGGCAAGTGCTTCTCCCACGACCCATTAAAGTCTAGAACACAACCCCGAAGCATATCCTCAAGGATCTGAATAGTACGCTCGGACTGTCCGTCAGTCTGAGGATGATAAGCCATGCTAAAGGTCAACTTAGTGCCTAAGGCACTCTGCAAACTCTGCCACAACCTGGCAGTAAAACGAGGATCTCTATCTGAGACGATCGTCACTGGAACCCCGTGTAACCTCACTATGTCCCGAATGTACAAGTCGGCAAGATGATCTACCGAATCTCTCACGCGCATAGGAATGAAGTGCGCCGACTTAGTCAACCGGTCTACAACCACCCAAATTGCATCACTACCCCGCTGAGTCCTCGGAAGACCCACAACAAAGTCCATAGTGACGTGTTCCCACTTCCACTCGGCAATAGGCAAGGGTTGCAACAAACCCGCTGGCCTCTGATGCTCGGCCTTCACTTGCTGGCAAGTAAGGCACTTAGATACGAAAGCTGCCACATCTCTCTTCATACCCCGCCACCAAAACTGGCGACCCAAATCCTGATACATCTTAGTGCCTCCCGGATGCACCGCAAGGCGTGAATGATGAAAATCTCGGAGTACCTCCTCTCAACAAGACTCTGGCACAAACAGACGGTTTCGGTATCTCACACTCAGGTCGGGATACACCGTCAAACCCTTCTCAACTTTCCCACCGGAAATCTTCTCACGGAGAGATTCTACCTCAAGGTCACCTCTCTGAGCCTCTAACACTCGAGTCACAAGTGTAGGCTGTGCAACAACAGAAAACAAGGCTGCAGTCTCAACGGACTCGCCCAGAAGTAAATCAAACTCCCCAAGTGCACCCAACATCTCCCACTCTCGGATGGCTATACTAGCTATGTCACCAACAGGTTTCCTGCTAAGGGCATCGGCCACCACATTGGCCTTTCCCGGGTGATAATGCAACTCAAAGTCATAATCCTCTATAAATTCCATCCACCTCCTCTGCCTCAAGTTCAAGTCTTTCTGTGTAAACAAATATTTCAGACTCTTATGATCCGAGAATACCTCAAATTTCTCACCATAAAGATAATGCCTCCAAATCTTCAAGGCAAAAATCACAGCTGGTAACTCTAGATCATGCGTAGGGTAATTCTGCTCGTGAATTTTCAACTGACGTGAGCCATAGGCAACTACTTTCCCCTCTTGCATTAACACACAACCCAGACCCTCTCGTGAGGCGTCACAATAGACTGCATATCCCAACCCTCTCTCCGGAATAATCAATACTGGAGCGGTGGTCAGTCTAACTTTCAACTCCTGAAACGACTTTTCACAAGTCTCACTCCATACAAATTTGACTCCCTTCCGAGTCAGTCTAGTCAACGGTGATGCTAACCGGGAGAAATCTTTCACAAACCGACGATAATACCCAGCTAATCCCAGAAAACTGCGGATCTCAAACACACTCTTAGGCTGTGCCCAATCCTGCACTGCCTCAACCTTGGATGTATCAACAGACACTCCTTCCCCGGATACCACATGGCCTAAGAATTTGACTTCACTCAACCAGAACTCACACTTCCCAAACTTGGCATACAGCCTATGGGCTCTAAGTAACTCAAGCACCACCCTCAAGTGTGCCTCGTGCTCCTCCTCAGAAGGTGAATAGATAAGGATGTCGTCCACAAAAACGACTACAAACCAATCCAAAAATTCCCGGAAGATCCGGTTCATCAAGTCCATAAAGACTGCCGGTGCATTGGTGAGTCCGAATGGCATCACCAGAAACTCATAATGACCATACCGCGTACGGAATGCCGTCTTCGAAATATCGACTTCCCTGACCCTCAACTGGTGGTAACCCGATCTCAAGTCTATCTTAGAGAAACAACGGAAACCCTTCAACTGGTCAAACAGGTCATCTATACGGGGCATAGGGTACTTATTCTTGACCGTAGCCCGATTCAACTTTCGGTAATCTATACAAAGTCTCAAAGCACCACCTTTCTTTTTAACAAAGAGGGTCGGTGCTCCCCACGGCGAAACACTAGGACGTATAAAGCCCTTATCTAGCAACTCCTGGAGTTGGATCTTCAACTCAACTAACTCGGCTGGGGCAAAACGATAAGGTGCCATAGAAATCGGCGCCGTGCCGGGCACTAGGTCAATAGAGAACTCAATCTCCCGATGCGGTGGCAAACCAACAAGATCCCCAGGAAAGACGTCCGAGTACTCACAAACCACCCTTGGCAACACAATCTGTGTCTCCTCATCCTCACTAATCGAAAGGTTAGCAAGTAGACTACTAAGCTCACTCCGTCCTCGTGGAACATACCCCGGTGGCAACACATCACCAACCCGGTCCCCCAGAAAATGAAAATACTCTCCGCTCACGGTACAACAAGTGACCCTCTGGCGGTAGCAATCAATAACTGCCCGGTATGACGATAACCAGTCCATACCCAAAATAACATCGAAACCCCTCATAGGCATAACTACAAAGGAAAATGGAATTCTATGATAATCAACCTCTATATCACAACCCCTTACACTTTGTTTCAAAATCAATTCACCCCCAAGAGGTGACACTACACAAATAGGAGATGCTAACTGTGCTAACTCCAACTCCAAAACACATGCAAATGCAGCAGACACAAAGGAATGAGATGCACCCGTATCAATCAAAACATTAGCAACCGAGTTGCAAAACAAGAAGGTACCTCTCACAACTGATGGTGCCGGCACAAGATCCTGCGCGGTAACAGCATACACGCGCCCAGACGACCTCTGATCCACCTGCTCAACCCTAGGAGCATAAGACTGCTGCACCGACTGGGACGATGAAGCCCCCTGATTGGCCCTCGAGGCCTGACCCGACTGAGCTGGCTGCTGACCCTGAATCTGCCTCAAACCAGATGCACCAGGTGTGCCACCCAACTGAGGGCAATACCTCTTCATATGCCCTGGCTGACCACACTGATAACACGAGAGTGGCTGGCCTCTACCCTAACTCTGGCTCTGAGATTGAGCCGAAGAAGATGCTGCTCTCTGAACTCCTCCCCTCTGAGGACAAACTAGAGACTTGGGGCCCAGCTGGCCACACTTGAAACAGGTAATGTCTCCCTGACTGCCTTTCCCCGAACTAGCACTCGGTACAGGAAAAGTCGATCTAGAAAAACTACCCTGAGACTGCTGAGGATTAAAACCCTTCTGTCTCCTACCATCACTCTGACCATCCTGACTCCTCTTGGAGCCCTTCTGTCCTTCCTCCTCCTCCTGCATCATGATTTCCATATGGGCTGCAGCATCAACCATACGCCCATAGTCCCGAATCATAGTTCCCCCGACTCTCAGCTTGAGGCCACGCCTCAACTTCTTCTCAAACTCAATACAACGGCGTTCCTCAGACGCCACCAACTCAGGTGCAAACCTGGACAAACTAGTAAATGCAGCCTCAAACTCGGCCACTGAAGAACTCGACTGCTTAAGCTGACAAAACTGGTCTCGCAGCTTCTCCCTGACTGCTGGAGACAAAAACTTCTCCTGGAAAGCATTCACAAAAGCCTCCCATGTACCTCCTATACGACCCTTAGTGAACTTCCACCACTGACCCGCATCCCCCTTCAACTGAAAAGATGCCAAGGTCACTTTCAACTCCTCGTCTTCGATGCCAAGCATCTCAAACGTCTTCGTTGTCTGTTCGAGCCATTCATCTGCCTTAAGCGGCTCTTTAGGATCACCCACAAATTCATCCGGATTAGACCGGAAGAACTCCCTCTTCAGAAAGGAAGGTCCTGCATCTGCAGCAACAACCTGAGCTTGATTCTCAGCTCTGAGAATGCCTACTGACTCCCTGAATGCCCCTGCTATCTCTCAGGCTAGAGCGCCCATAGCTTGGTGGCCTACTGGCTCGGCCACATTGGCCTGGCCAACTCCCTCCTGTACTGCTGGAATCTCCTCTGGCACAGGCACCTCCTGCCTACCCGTCCTACCACGCCTACCGCGTCCTCGTCCTCGTCCTGACATCCTAATAAAGGAAACGAAGACATTAGCACATTAATA
Organism: Camellia sinensis; assembly: GCF_055761805.1. Lineage (NCBI taxonomy): Eukaryota > Viridiplantae > Streptophyta > Magnoliopsida > Ericales > Theaceae > Camellia > Camellia sinensis. The sequence goes on from NC_138975.1 coordinate 113,123,537, forward strand.
AATGTGCTGAAGCTAAACACTCACGTCCTAATGCATTGGACAACAATAATTTATTCCACGTAAGCACATAATCACATAAGCACCTACGAATTTCATTCCCGGATAGTGATAGTCCCAATGCGTTACTATAGTTCCGGTTGGAAGCAGCAGTGATCAAGTGCCTTTCCAACAAGACTACAAGAAACTCAAGGGTCCAATCAACATCCTAGAAACTACATTCCATACCCACATAATCACATAAACATGTTATCACATAAGCATATAACATTACACTAAGTCTCTATCAAACGAGACGAACCCAATGTGATACTAATCACTTCCCACGTACCCAAAGTATTCAAACCCGGTACGCTCTGATACCAAGTTGTAACGCCCTCAAAAATAAACCCATTTTATATATCATTGACATGCATTATTTAAAGAAAACACTTTAATAATTCTTTATAATATCCATCAGAGTCTTACAAAAACAAAAGCATTACATGAAACATCAAAGTAAATGCCCTACCGGCTTACATCTTTCCAAGCCAACACTTGGTCACAAAGTATGAGTTCTAACTCAAATATAAATAAAGCCCTAGGCTTGAGTGTTTACATGTATTAACAATGAAAACAAATAACTAAAAGTAGTCTTCCAAAATCCAAGTCCTTCCAAGCTAAGTCCTTGGAGGTAGCTTATCACCTGAACCTGAAAATGATGTTCCCATAAAGGGTGAGCCACAGCCCAGTAGAAATATACTAAACCATATATAAGCAATGAATAAAGCAATAGCATTCAACAGATGGTTAACCAAGGTAATCAATTACTTCATTTTACTTTCTCATGACACCATTGTCTAAGATACGTTTTACTTCCCAATTTTATCAACATGGCTCAGAACCTGGCCAAACTTACAACAGTGAATTACATATATCATATTCACATCCTTCCAATATCAACAAACAAATGAGACTCAAGCTCAAATTAAAACACTTCATACTTCCAAATTGATACACATTTTAATGCTGTATCAATAAAACACTTCTATATAAATAAGCACACATGAAAGTGATGCTAATGGAGTCCATCCCCTATCTCCTCCTAAACAAAATCCGGTTTAGAGGTCCATCCCCTATCTTCCCCTAAACCGTGGAGTACATCCCCTATCTCCTCCCACACACAAAACAATGTATGCAAATGCAATGCTCAATCAATACACGTATTTTTTGTATCAATGCAATAGTCAAAATTTATGACTTAACCAATGTGATTAGTTTCAGTTATTCCTAATCCACATGCAATGTCTACAACAATCACGACTATCCTCCACCGATAGCCCAAAACAGTTATTTCTAAACTGAAAATAACTATGTCAACAATTCAATAGACAAATGATCAGATTAACCAACTATGCCATTTAATCAATGAATTCCCCAATTCCATGAATTTAACCATCTTTTCCCAATTCCATGAATTAATTATACAAATTAATTTAATAATACAACCAAGGTTTTTCCCAAAATTAACCAAAGTATCCCCAACATATCAAAACACCAAAGCTTAGAACAAAACCTATAAAATGGAGTAGGAAATCCCTACCTCAGAGAAAACAACCCAAATGGTGAAGACAGAGATGAGTGCCCAAATACCAAAATGCTCCAAATCGCCAAATGTCCAGATTAAATGAAAGCCCTTGACTCCCTCTATCTTTTTAATAAAGCAACTAGGGTTGAAACACACTCTAAACAGATCAAACCTAAGAGAGAAGGTGAGTAGGGAGAGAGAAAAGTCGAACCTAGGGTTTGAAATCAAAAGAATATGAAAAAGACTGATCAAATCCCGCTGCTGTGTATATAAACTGAACAGGCTCGCTCGAGTGAAGACTTGGTCGCTCGAGCGACCAGACACAGAGAAACTACGCTCGAGCCAAGGAAGCCTTGCTCGAGCCAACAACCCAAAAGCTCGCTCGAGCGAAAGAAAACTCGATCGAGCGAAGAACTCAAACCCTCAGGCCTGAAACCAGACTCACGCTCGAGCGAAGGAACTATTGCTCGAGCGAAGAACGAACTAACTCGCTCGAGCGAAGAAAAGCTCGCTCGAGCCAAGAATACAAAGCTACAGGTCCAACCCAAACGCAAACTCTTGCTCGAGCTACCAAACCCCGGCTCGAGCGAAGAACCAAAACAACATCTCGCTCGAGCGACAAACTCCTCGCTCGAGCGAAGATCCAAAATTCTAGACAGCAACACTTGGTTTCTAAACCCAACCAACCTGAAACAAACCTGCCCAACACATCCTATAATTCCAAATGAGAAAATACGGGACAACAACAACAACAACAATTATACAATGACAGAATCTACGGAACATTCCAGATACAATAATCAAATGGGAAAAGACCGGGGTCGCTATAATCCGCCTGGCAAGGAATTTCAAAGTTGATCAAAACCATCAACAAACCTCTTGTTAAGCAAAATTCGCTCGGTAAGGAATTCTAAAATTGAACAAAACACCAACTTTTATCTTGTCGAGCAAAATCAGCTTGGTAAGGAATTCTAATCCATCAAGATGATCGTCAGTTACCCCTTGGACCATGATAAATCCGCTTGGCAAGGCAAAAATACAACAATTTTCAAGAAAATGGTCTACTTGTTTCATTGCGCTAATGGCAAAAAGGGTTACAAAAATAGAGCTAAGAACAAAACTTTAGATTAACAAGTTCGATGTTCTGGAGATAGATCAGCATGTATATTCTATGAGTTTTATGCTTATTTTCTTTGGCCTTCTTACTGACATCTTCCAAAATTGAACTCCCTCAATCTTTTCCATGGTGATTTGCATGGCCATTCTCTTGTCCGACTGCGTGAACCTTTTCCACTAGGCTCTTGTCCTCTACTACCGGACTTGTCGTCATAACAGCTGCGGTTGCATCGTCTTTGACTTGGATGTGCTCATTAATGTGTTGCATGAGCAGTTCCATGGTCGACGGTTGATTCTTTGTGAGCGAGTCTCTCAGTCGATGTCTAATTAGAAGACCACGTTTATATTGAGTGATTGGAAGGTTGGTCAGGCAGTCAAGGATCTCGTTGAAAGTCTCCCAATACTTAGTGTTATACGCCTTCAAAGAGTCATCGGGCTCCATCTTTACTCCTAAGAGACGATTAACTTCCTTGGGCGTTTTGGTGTTTTCTTGAATTTGGTGACAAATGCCTCTGCCAATTGTTGCCACCCCTCAATGCTCTCTTCCAACAGCCTTTCGAACCATTTTAGGCCCAATTTGCCTAATTTCAATGGGAAAATAGGGCACATCAATGCTTCGTTCCTCCTGTGTCTAGCCATACCTTGCCGGAAATGGCTCACGTGCATATAGGGATCGATCTTTCCGTCATAGAGCATGAACTTGGGCTGGTGGAACCCAGTTCGAAGTGGCATGTTCTCTATTTCAACGGAAAAAGAGGTGGCACTTAACCTTGCCAATTCCCTGTCTAGTGGCGCGTGTGTCGCCGGGTGTGGTGGCAGCATTACGACCTCTTCACTGGCTCGCACTTCGGGGCCTAACAGTTGCAGTGTCGGTATCCTCTGTGCTTTGTGCCGGCGCACTCGTTCTTCCAAGACATCATTGAGGTCCCCCGATCAGCCGGAGTAAGAGTTCCTCGACGTCATTGGTGGACGTGAATGTTGATAGCTGTTGTCTTTAGTGCGAGATAATACAGCTAGTGCGACCGAGTCGCCAGCTCTAAAGCTCTTCATGATAGAGAGTAAAGAAGTAAGTCGTCTACTCCAACTGCTAGAGTGTTGGGACTAGGTGTGCTCACTGTGATTTCCCACTCCAGCAACGCCCTTTCTCTTTAGTTGGCGTTTCATGGCCTTTATCTTGATCGCCATCTTCTTGATAATGGTGTCTTGGTCCCCCAGCTTGCTCTCTAGGTGTTGAATGTTGGATTTTTGCCATCGGTGATGCCCTTAGGGCTCAGAGAGCGCCCAGAGCTCCTTGCGCATTTGTCTCGCGCTTCTCTAGAAGGTCTTCCGGTGCACGAGACAGTCTTCAAATCGGCCATTGTCGAAACAGCAGGCAAGCCATCTTTACACCAAACTGACTCAGGAGTGATGCCGTTAACAACGGACATTGGAACATCATCGTTGTTCGCCATGGATGGTGATAAAAAAAGCTTGGAGGACAAGGTTTTGTTTGTCATAGATTTCCCATAGACGGCGTCAATTGTACGGAAGGCAAATATTTGTCGCTTTTCGTACTCCTCATGTCCAAGCTTCGCTTCTTTCCGAGTGACCTGAGAACACAAAGAAGGTGAGCTACCCAGCAGTGTGCTGCTGGAAAAACCCTCCGACGGTCAAGTTAGCACACTAAGAGAGAATGAGAGAGAGAGACAGAGAGAGAGAGAGAGAGAGAGAGAGAAATATGTATGTAGCTCTAATAACCAGATGTTCCAGACCTGTGCATGGAGGCGCAACACCGTTTATATAGTTTTTACACGCTCCTCTCTGTTTGTCCTCCTCCTAACGCATGGATATGTTCCCCTCTTACCTTCTTCCACATGTAAGTGTAAATACTACAAAACACCAAATGGCGAAACCACCTAATGGTATTGACGCATACTATTGGAGGGTTTTCCTCCTCGCAATCCAATTGGGCCACGTAGCAGCTCTTGTTGTGCTAACCATGACCCGGTGCAAAGCTGTTTTCCAACTTCCATCAATCGGCTCAACTCCAAGTTGTCCAATCGGTTAACCGCAGCTTGGCCAAATGTTGCTCGGTTCATACAGAGGATGATATTATTAGCTTGGACTATCCTTAGGTCGGCCGATTTCATATGTAGCTCGGTCTTTTGTTCAGTGTATTTCCCTCAATTGCACACAGCTCGACCTACACTTCTCGACCGAGCACATGCATAGCTCAGCCCATTCTGCTCATTGGATTTTCCCCTCTCAATATTTATATGTAATTTAATTTGTTAAGTATAATATGACTACAATAACAAACTATATATTTGTCATCTTTAATCTTTTTAACTTTTATAACTTATCGATTGTTATTTCTCATATGTAATGTTATCTTTCTCTTTTAATTTCACTCATTCTTTTAAGTCAACAAATTATCCTGACATCTCTCATATCCCCTTCTTGTCACCTCTAATTTATTTATCCCAATCGAGAGGGGGCCAGGGGTAGGACACCCTAAACCCAACCTCACTCTATTACCATCCCTTATATTCATCACAAAATTGTATATAATGAGTCACTCCATTTTACATTATTTTATCACTTTTAAATAAGAAATATCTTTTGTTACTTTTAAATAATAAAGATTTTAATAGAGAAAGTTAAGCCTTTTCTATAAGTTAAGCCCCCACGTAAAATCTAAACTGGTTATGAGTAACAAAACCCAACTATAATTTGGTTACAATAATAGCACCATGACAATCACACCTGTCAATCAACTCTTATTTTTGAATGCTCAAGAATGTCACACTCAACCCAATTATATGCTTTATATATTTATTGATAATGCAGTTTGGTTGGGAGAAGAGGAAATGAGAGGCACAGCAGGCTGCTGTGAGGCCCAATAGGGACGTGTCCCGAGTCTTTTTCGATGATCTGAACCGTTCATATTGTAAGGCTCGTCGAATAGATCATATATCAAAAAAATCAAGTGAATTGGACATTTTTAGCCTCATAATAAAAACACATTTGTTTTTCAAAAAAAAAATGGTTAACATGATTTTAATAATTTTTAAAAAACAATTAGGACTTGATCATGGGGTTACAAATGTCCAATTAATTTGATTTTTATATGAATAATATACTTGACAAACCTTACAATATGAACGGTTCAGATTATCAAAATACAGTAAAAAAATGCCTTTACGGAACCGCACAGCAGCAACCCTCAATCAGATTGATCTAAGCGTTTTACAGGTTGACTGTTTTTCGTCTTCGTAATTGTACCTACAACCAATCCAGTAGGTAAGTTCCAAAATGGGGTTGGTTTGGACCTTGTTGGGCTATGCCCATCATTTATATATATTGACTACAATTTTTTATCCATTACTTTGTGCAACAAGGTCGCGTTTGTTTGATTGTAGTATATTATTTTTTATGAGATTAGGCTTTGTTTGGAAAATTGACTATTTCAGTAGGTTATTTTAGTTTTTAACTATTTTAGTAGATTAAAATTTTTGTGTTTTAAAAGATGGTTGGATTTTTTTTTATAGTTGTATGTGATATTTGTGAAAAAAAAAGTGAAATGATTATGGATTTAATGTGACATTTTATTGACTATTTTAACTTATTTTGTCTTTTATAAATTCTAGCCAAAAACAAAAACCCACTTACCAAATGAGATTATTTATAGGATTGTGAGAGATAAAATTATATTATGAAATTAGATGAAATAAGGATTGTATATATAATAGAATTATGGATAAGATTGTTGTGAGGGATAAGATTATATCATGGGATAACAAATAAGATAAATAATTGGATAAAGTGAGTGAGATATTATATTTGGTTAGGATAAAATAAAAAGATATAATTATTTTTGACTGAAGGATGGATAAAGAGGCTTCATTCTTCTAATACCACATTATCTGCGATATTATTTAATCCCTTTATTTTTTTCTATGTAATTATCCATATAAGTACTACAATTATCCGAAATTTAATATGCAAAACAAACACTAGAATTATCAGTGAAATCCACATGTTTCTTACCTTTAATTCCATATCCCTTATCCCACAATCAAATACCAAATTAACTAGTAGTCACCCGTGCGATGCACGGGATTTTACAAAGTGAACATAATAAATTTAAAAAAAAAAATTATGCTATTTAGTTGTATTTTCTAATATAAATAAAATATTTTTATTTAATTTGTGTATATAAATCTTATTATACATCATTCAAAAATTTTAATACTTCACAACATGAAAAATTAAAAAACATATCATATATAACATATATCAATTTAATAATTGCAATCAATTATTGAAATGAATTTTTAAGATATCATATATAACTAATAATTAGATCAATAGAGACTAAAAATGTATAGTAGTAGTTATACCAAATATTATAGGACAAATGATATATTTAAGAAACATGCATAATATATACATATATATATATATATATATATTTATTATGGTGAGTTAAAATGAAGTGATTGATAATTGTAATATGCACGAATTATTCAATAAAAAATCTTTTCAAGTATTATCACAAAATGCATTCAAAGATCTATAAATCTAGAGCAATTGCATGAAAATGCTGATAGACCTAAGTAGATTTTATGTAAAACCATATATAGACCCTATGTAAATTTATATGAATTTGAACATGTCGCTTGAAAAGATCTATCATTAAATAATACAATAGAATAAAGATGAAAAAAAAATTACATGAAATTTTATGACTTCAAATAGATTTCAATTAAAAAAATGATTAACCTCGAGATGTTGCTTGTAAAGCTCTATGTATATTATAATCTTCCCTAGAGAGGAAAAATAAATAAATTATTGGAGTTAGGAGATATAAAATATTAATACCTTAAAGAAATTTTTATGACCACCACCGCGTTAAAATATATATATATATATATATATATATGAGGATGTTGTTGAGGGTTTGTTTCCAATGTTGGATTTTGTTGGTGGTTGTTCAAATTTATATGGAAACTTAATTTAAAGATAATGTGTTTTGGAGGTTTAGTGTTTAAATTCAAATTTAATTTTTTTGATAAAGGTAAGGAGCTAAAGATATCATAGAAAATTTAATTTTAAAATTTTAACATCACATTTAAAAAAAAAATACAAATCAATTATTTTATTAGCAAACATTTATCTAATAAATGCGAACACTTATCTTGTTGTTTATTTATTATTTTTGACCTTTTTCATCTTAAATCATCACATAACAAATAGATAATAAGAGTTAGTTAAGACAACCAAAAGTGGAGTAACAAAAGCATACTAAAATTATAATTAATCAAAATGACTAACATTAAATAAAAGAATGCTATTTTTTCATTTTTTTTCAATCAATAAGAGATATTATGTTAATTATCCCACAGAATATAATGAATTAAAATAAAATAATTTTTTTTCTTTAATTTTATGTTGATTCACTAAACATAAATAGGTTTGAAAATGCATTAAAATTGAACGGACAAACATAAAGAATAGAAATATTTAAATTATTCAAAAAAAACCTAACATTTTAAATATGAGATCGCTTGCATTTGCTCAGGCTTTGAATCTGCATAAAAAGATATTTAAAAAAAGAAGAAATTTGTGGTTTAGGTCTCAAAAGAAATGAGATCTTGAAAATTAATTTAATCATAAGTTATTTCGACATGGCAATCAACAACCAAATATAATTGATGATTAAATTTAAAACATAAATCCATATCCAAATAAATTTTGATGATATCTTCGCTTCCAATATAACATCTGCACCCAAAATAATTAAACACAAATAGTCAATAAGTGAAAGAGTCACAAATTAATTGTAGCACTTCAAAGATAGAATGAAATCTCAATTAAAAGACACATTATTAGCCAAAAAAGAAAGAAATAAAAAAATACAGATTGTAGAAAAAAGAAAAAGAAACAAAAACATAAATAGAATTTACAGCAAAAATAAAATAATAATATTCATTTACATAAACTCCCTTTTCCACAAAGGCAAAAACTCATGTGAGTACACATTTCAAATGTAAAGTTGATACAATTGAAAAAAAAAAAAAAATCACTTGTGACTTGAAATTTAAAGCAAAATTTTTTAGGCACCGTGAAGGAGAGTCGAAAAGGGCACAATATTGATTGTATATTTTTTTTTCTTTTCAATGTCATGTTCATGGTTCCTTTTTCAAGCACTTGTTTTTATATTGAAAAGATTAAGCTTAGACAAAAGATATACTTGGAATTATATCATATTTAAAATTTATATGGATAATTAATTGACGATTTTTAAAGATAAATAAAGTTCAACTTGAAGATAAATTTTGAAAAGATTAAGTTGGAATATATGAAAATCTACAACAATCAAGTTCAAATAGAAGATAAATTCCAAGAGATAGGAAGTTCTAAAGAAAGTAAAAATTTAAGTTCAAATTTAAAGATAAAATAATATAAACATGAGAAAATAGAATAAATTAAATAAAATTTCAACTTTGAAATATTGATCTTATCTATAGGCTATGAAATTATTTTATTTTTTAAAAGAAAACGTGAATCAGATAAATGCTAACATTTTATTTTATTTATATATATATATATATATAATAAGTGGGCATAAGAGTTGTGAGAGTTGTGAGTTCTTTTTTTTTTTATTATTATTTAAATTTATGTGATACGGTGATAAACATGTGGGGTTCTATATACATATATATATCCACAACTCTAATGAAAGATATTATTTGATTTTTTTAAATATTTTTTTAGATAACACAATATATATCATATTTAAAATTTATATGGATAATTAATTGACGATTTTTAAAGATAAATAAAGTTCAACTTGAAGATAAATTTTGAAAAGATTAAGTTGGAATATATGAAAATCTACAACAATCAAGTTCAAATAGAAGATAAACTCCAAGAGATAGGAAGTTCTAAAGAAAGTAAAAATTTAAGTTCAAATTTAAAGATAAAATAATATAAACATGAGAAAATAGAATAAATTAAATAAAATTTCAACTTTGAAATATTGATCTTGTCTATAGGCTATGAAATTATTTTATTTTTTAAAAGAAAACGTGAATCAGATAAATGCTAACATTTTATTTTATATATATATATATATATATAATAAGTGGGCATAAGAGTTGTGAGAGTTGTGAGGTTTTTTTTTTTTTTTTATTATTTAAATTTATGTGATACGGTGATAAACATGTGGGGTTCTATATACATATGTATATCCACAACTCTAATGAAAGATATTATTTGATTTTTTTAAATATTTTTTTAGATAACACAATATATATCATATTTAAAATTTATATGGATAATTAATTGACGATTTTTAAAGATAAATAAAGTTCAACTTGAAGATAAATTTTGAAAAGATTAAGTTGGAATATATGAAAATCTACAACAATCAAGTTCAAATAGAAGATAAACTCCAATCGATAGGAAGTTCTAAAGAAAGTAAAAATTTAAGTTCAAATTTAAAGATAAAATAATATAAACATGAGAAAATAGAATAAATTAAATAAAATTTCAACTTTGAAATATTGATCTTATCTATAGGCTATGAAATTATTTTATTTTTTAAAAGAAAACGTGAATCAGATAAATGCTAACATTTTATTTTATTTATATATATATATATATAATAAGTGGGAATAAGAGTTGTGAGAGTTGTGAGTTCTTTTTTATTATTATTATTATTTAAATTTATGTGATACGGTGATAAACATGTGGGGTTCTATATACATATGTATATCCACAACTCAATGAAAGATGTTATTTGATTTTTTAAAATATTTTTTTAGATAACACAATTGGGAGAAGAAGTGAGAATACTTGAATAGTGAGAAGAGGGGTAAAGAGATGTGCCACGTATTTATTTTATTTTTCCAAAATTATGAGAATTTAGGATTCAAATTTTTGAGTCTTTTGACCTAACAACTACATTTGGTTATATATATAGTATAGATACCCCTCTGAAAAAAAAAAATTTACCCAATTGATACTTTCATGGACTGAAATATTTCCCCCACACTCAATGCGTCTTTTTATACTTCAATCAATCATCACCCAATAGTGTATATTATCCCTATCTTATAGTTGGCGGGTTTAGAAACTTCACTATTTTAATTCTTGTTTTGAATTTTTGACTATTTTAATTTAGTTAAAAAAAGTTGTATTTGAGATGATAGTCAGTTTTTTTTATTGTAGTTGATTGATGGTTGTCAGAGAAAAAATAAAATAATTATAGTTTGAATGTGACATTTTATCTTATTTACTATTTTAACCTATTTTATTTTTATTGATTATTTTAGTCAAAAACATATTCCCAAACACCCCAATTAGAGGCCTTGAGTTCAAACGTCCTGTGCAGTGTTGGGCAATCCAAATTTCTTTTCTTCCCTTTTGTTTTTTAGATTTAGGTTGTATAATTTGTTTTAAAAAATTAAAAAAAATATTTTATTAATTTTTTATGTACAGTTTTTTTATTATAATTTTTAATAAAAAATATTTTAAAATTAATATAAAGTTGTGTTATTTATTTTAAGGAGACTTACCCCGCAGTACCCTTAATCACCCTTATTTACGTATAAGTCTTTTTTTTTTTTTTTTTAATTTTTTTTTTTAACCTATCTATAACTTGAAAAAAGTGTTGAGGCAACATAAACATTTTAAAACTTAGGTGATGTTTGATTCACTATGCTAAAATGATCATTTCATTAAAAAATCTATTTCCATATTTGATTAATTAAAAAAATAATAAAATTATATTATAAATGAAATCATAAATCATCCGAAATCATCCTCCACCTATAAGTTATAAAATATTTTTAAATTAACATGAAATGATTCGTGTTATTTATTTTAAAGAGACTTACAATCCAATTCTATTAATCAAACTTATTTCTGTATAAGTTTTTTAATTTTTATTTTTTACCTATCAATATCTTCAAAAAGTGTTGAGGCAAAATAAACATTTTAAAACTTAGGTGGTATTTGGTTCACTAGAATGAAATAATTATTTCATTAAAAAATCTATTACCATATTTGATTAATTAAAAAATAACAAAAAATACATTATAAATAAAATCGTAAATCACCTTAAATGATCATTCACTACTCTCCCTATTCTAGTCCAATGCATTTCATTCTAATAAATCAATATTAAAAAAGGGTATAGAATTTATAAGCATTTAAATTCATTGTATAATACTTATCCCCAATTCGAATTAAAAAAATCACCTTATTTGGTTTTGAGTTTTCAAAAATAATTTTTTGAAATTTCAATTCGTATTTTTATATTTTAAATAATTTTTACAATATTTTAATAATTTTTTAATTTTTTTTTGATCCACATAATCTTAATGCATTAAAAAGTAAAAAAATTGTACATTTTAAAAAAAAAATTCATTAAATACAAAAATACAAAAATATATTGAATTTTCATATTTTTTATTTAGTGAATCTTTAAATTTTTTTTCATAAACATTATACTTTTTAAGCATATTTTAAATTAGGAATATCTAAAAAATAAAAAATTTACCTAAAATATTAAAAAAATTCATTAAAAAACAAAAAAACAAAAAACTCAATTTTCTCAAACTCACCTTAATTTATCATTTATTTATTTATATATACCTTAATTTATCATTTATTTATTTATATATTATTTTCTTGGGCTTGAGCCAAACGGGTAAGTCCAATTTTTAGAATCTTTTTAGAACCCTGATTTGTTATATATTACAAAAAAAGGCCCGGAACTAGAACGATCGTGATCCTGAAGACCCCTCATTCACTCTCTCTCTCTCAAAAACCAGTCTGGCGACGAGGGTTTCTCCGGAGATTCCAACGGCGAAATCGTCACTGGTGTCTGTGCTGAAAGCATACTGGTTTCCTCTGATTCTCTTCGCATCATCCATGTTCTATCAGCTCCTGATCCTTCCTCGTTCCTACCCTCCTTCTCACTACGATGGTCACACTCACTCACCCACTATCAAACTTTCTCTTCTCTCCCTTTCTTCACTACCTACTTTTCATAACAATCAATTTTTGTAATTTCAGTTTTGGGGATCAAGAGGTATAGTTCCATGGAACAAGTCACTGAAGCCTACGAGAACAAGTCACTGAAGCCTACGAAGTTCTCATCCAAGTGGTAATAATGCTCTTCACTCTCTAAAATATCATCCTTTAGTACATCAAGTTTTCAATCTATATATGCATACATAGTGAAGTGTGATACTAAGCAGTCTAGCCTCTCTAAAATCTTATATTCTGTTTTAACCCTTGACAGTTTTATTTGTGACTTGTGAGATACTAAATTGGGAGGTTAACTTTGTGTCTTTACCTCTAAAAGTACGGACACGTGACAAGACACGGTGACGCAGATAGATAAATTTTTTAAAAATATAGGACACGATGTGTTGGGATACGTTTAAAACATATATTTTTATTATATATATATTTTTAAATATGTAATATATATTTTATGTTAAATATTTAATTTTATCAAATTTATCATATGCTATTTTAGTAAAAAAATTAAATATTTTAATTTAAAAAGAAAAAAATAGTACTTAGTGTGTCCCTAATGTGTCCCTAGAGTGCCCCTAGGTATCCTCAATGTGTCCCTTGTTTGTCCCAATGTGTCCGCGGCGTGTCCAAAGTGTTCCAATGTGTTCAACTCTTTCTAGCATGTCTGACATGTGTCCAACGCGTGTTAGTGTCCGTGTCCGACATGTGTCAAACACCTGTATGTGACCTCCGGAGAGGTGTCTGTGCGTCATAGCTTTACGTCATTTTTATTAATCAATTTTTTATATTGTGTTCTTTCTAATATTTTGAAGGCATACATTTCATGGAGTGGCTTTGCTATGGTATACAATGGTATACGATATTGGTAGGGCTTGTTTGATTGGTTGGAGTAATATTGACGGGACGGGATTAATAATCCATGGGATTAACCATTGGATTGACTGTTCAACTCAATTAAGGCTTGTTTAATTAGGCATACTATAACATAAGATTGAAATTATTAATTCATAGGACTCACATTCCATTGCTTGGTTGCAAATTTTATTTTTCGGATTAGATTCCAATAGTTATTCTATCCAACATAATTGATAATTTTTTTTAATCTTACAACTTCTACATATAATTGGGATTATAAATTTTTATATCTATTGCAAAATAAACTTGGATAAGAGGAAATTATGTATTTCAGCAATCCAGTCGGATAACTAATCCTACACTAATCTCATGGATTGTTAATACCCTCGCTATTAATCCTTACTAATCAAACAAGTCCTTAGTGGATTATTAATAATAATGCCTACTTCCATATGGTATTGAATATCCCATGATTTAGTGGGATTAGAAACCCTACGTATTACTAAGCCGGCCACCATTTATGTCATCCAAATGTAGGAATGTGTATATCACTGGATCGACAATCCAATCCTATGCTCTAATACTAGAATCAAACAGGCTCATAATGAAATATATTTATGTAAATGGCAGTGCAATGTTTATATAATATATTCTCAATCAACTTGACATTCAAAAGATGGACCTATGAACTCTAAATAGAGTAGAATATGAAGAAAAGAAAAGAAACCCCGTCAATTTCGTTGTTTGCAGGTTCTGAAGTTTGATGATGGTTAAAGTTGTGCTCTTTAAAAGTTGAAGCATTAGTTTAATAATGGATGTCTATGATCACTGATTCACTACATACCAGTATAGAAAACAGACTAATTTGCTTAATAATTGTCATATACTCAAGGTTCCACTTTGTTTGTTTGTTTGTTTTTAATTTATTTTTCTGCTGCAATATGTGTGTTTATATCACTTTGTGTCATTATATTAGTTGACACGATTATGCATTGTTGTGAATTAACCACAGTAACTTTTCTTGCTTAGTTGATGCTGATCTTTTCTAGAAGATGTTAATAAAATATGTAGCTAACTGTATACATGGTACTTTTTTTTCTCTCTAATTGGTGTTATACCAAATATTTTTATATTAAACTAACAAATGCATTGATTCAGGAATTCGGGCACAGAAGTTCCTCCTATAACTGAGTTTATCAAGGTTTGTAAGTCTCCATTTGCTTTACAAAATCAGTGTCATGTGTATGTTTATGTATATATATGTGTATATGTCTCGTGTGGGGGGTGGGTTTTGAACATCCTGTAATATTGTTATATATTTTTATGTCGTGTGAAATATCGTTGTATTGTATATATGTTTTCCTGTTGTTATGCTTCTCCAATTTGACCACATTATTTATTGGAAGTTGAGAAACAAAATTTTTTCACGATGACATTATTGGAATAAATTTTCCAAGATGGATGAGTAGTAATACAGCAGAAGTATAGAACTGGAAGGTAGTGGTAGGATCAATTGGTACAGGATGAGAGACTTAGATTGGCTGATCATGTGAAACAAAGGCCAATAATTGTGCCAACTAGAGAGAGCAATGTCTTGAAGGTGTTGCCTAATGAAGGGAATACAAAGAAAGGACCTAAAAGGACTGAAAAAAACATGTTAGTTTATTTTGATTTAACTTTGGACCCTGTCCCAGATGAAATATTCATGAAATAAGATCATGGAAGCATAATATTTTATTGAGTTGAGCCATGTGATAATTTGTACAGATGCTTTGCATTGCACTTGATATTGGTTCTTGAAATTAAGAATAAATTTCCCCTTTGTTACTACTGGAATCTGTTATGACAATGAAATTATTCAAGGCGAAAGGATCTCCTTTGATAAATTTCCTTATGGTTACAAGATATCCCAATGCTTAATCAGTCAAATTATAAAAGTTCTCTTACTTATACAATCTGTGGCTTGTTTATGAGTCATTTTGAAAATTTGATCAAATTCTACATTTAAATTTGTTTTTGGTTGCTTCTTCAAAATATTTGAAAATTTTGTTTTCTGAAATATAAGGTTTTATTTATTTATTTTTTATTATAATGGTGTTTGATCTATAAATCTAATGCTTTATGAAGTTTTAATTATCATGTGTACTTTCTGTCACAAAACACTGATATGACACCATGCCCAGTTCGAAAGAGTTACTCAACGTGGAAGTCATCTCTGTTCATATGATATTTATATATTAAGAAAACCTTACGATAGGGTGCCTAATGATGTGATATAGTGGGTGTTAGAGAAAAAGAGTGTGGCCAAGGGATTTATTGATGTGATAATGGACATACATGATGAGGTTGTGACTATAATTACATGGAGGGGAAATTAGTAAATTTCCAATTACTGGAGGATTACATCAAGGGTCAACTTTGAGCTCTTATCTATTTGCCTTTGTTATGGATGAATTAACTATATATATTTAGTTAGCATGATGTCTTGTATACATTAAGTATGATGTCCCATGATGTATGTTGTTCGTAGATGATATTTGTTCTAGTGGATGAAATTAAGGGAGAAATTAACACTAGAATAGAACCTTGGAAAGAAACACTCAAGTGAAAAGGGTTTAAATTAGTGGGAGCTAAAAATGAATATTTGGAATGTAACTTTAGTATCGATAGTAGAAGAAATAATGAAATGAGAATTAAAAATTAGCAAATTACAAAGAGTGGACATTTTTTTAACCTAGGTTTGATTATTAATTAGGATGGAGAGGTTAGAGATAATGTGATCCATAAAATAAAAGTAGGTTGGCTCAAGTATAGAAGTGCTACTGACATATTATGTGATCGATGAATATTAACAAAATTGAAATGGAAATTTCATAGCACTATGAGGTTAGTGATACTTTACAAGATAGAATGTTGGGCAACTAAAACAACATATTTATAAAGAGAACGAATTCTACACGGCTTAGCCGTAAACAACCTAGTTTACGGGCGGCCACTCAACAGATGCTATGTTGGCCATTGAACAGATGTCCACCACTCTGGTTTTCTCTTCTCTCTCGTTCTTTCTCTCGATGCTTTTTCTTCATTCCCTCTCTATACAATGGTACAAACCAAGCAATCAAAACGAAGAATCCTGATCATTCGTAGTGATGTGTTGATGAAGAAGCTGTCGATCAAGGCTGTATGGAAGTCTGGTGACTGGAGGAATGAAAAGCCACGCATGTTCAAGCTAGAAACGGAGCTCTTGAGTTCCAATCTAGAAAAACTGATTTGGTTTTGGGTTTTGTCTTGAAATTATTGTAATTATTTCATGGAAGATGGAATTTATGATAAGCTCTACAAGATTTTGGGTTTTGTTTTGAAATTATTGTATTATTTTATGGAAGATGGAATTTATGATAAGATCTACAAGATTCTGCAATTACAAACTCATGGAAGGATGAGGATTTGCATCATTATCAACTGCAAAAAATTTATTTTTTTATTTTTATTTTTATTTTTTTGCAATCCTTTGTAATTTTGATCTCCATGATATCATAGCTTCTGTATTCTTGCTCATAAAGTATTCTTAAGATTATATGCCCCCTTCGTTAGTTGCATCAGGTAAATAATATAGTCTGAACATTGTAGATTATCAGTCAGATTTTTATGTGTGTATGTAGATCATATTATCAATAAGATGTTTTGAAAGAACTGAGTAAGAAATCTGGGAGAGAGAAGACAAAAACCAGAGGAGAAATTGAAAATAAGTAAAAAAACAAAATGGGTTTGACATGTCAACTATTGAATGGCTACCCGTAAAGTCCATCCATCACGGTTAAGTTATAAGGAATTTAATCTTGTTTATAAAATGAGTGTAGCTGAGATAGAGATATACGTAGAAGAACGTGTAGTAAGACTAGGAAATACACAATTAGAAATTGAATATATTCGTGACATGACTGGAGTAACACCGATTTAAGATGAGTTGAAAGAGAATATGCTAAGATGGTTTGATCATGTACAATGAAGTGTCTAGATGCAATAGTAACAGATAGTGATATGATCAGCATAAATAGAAATGTTAGGGAGAGCCCCAAACCTAAATTGATATGGGATGCTATAGTAAAAAATGATATGTATTTATTTAATTTAATTTAATTGAGCATATAGCCCTTGACAAAGTAGAATGATGAAAAAGAATTCATGTTGCGAACACCACTTGATTGGATTAGTTTGGTTTGGTTTGGTTTGTCTAGAAATTATGTGGTTTTGTTGGCACCAATATCAAATCCTACTTTGGTTAACTTTAGTACTTCCAGTATTGTAAATATTTAAGTTATGTGGTCTGATTTCCAGATTCAATATGCTTTTGAGCTGCTGACAAATCCTTTATGGAAGAGGAATTACAACATATTTGGTATTGACGAGCTCATTGTGAGTTTTTAACTATCAACCTATCCTAAGAAGCACGGACACTTCTAAGAAGGTGACGTATCCGTGTCATGTCCGTGTCGGACACCGACACTCTTTGGACACTCTTAGGACACGTGTCCGATACTCTTCAAAACGTGTCCTATTTTTTAAATATTTTTAAAGACCCGGACACTATTTGGACACTTGGAGGACACACGTGTCAATTGTTTAAACACATGTGTCTATTGATTATACATATGTGAAACTAATTATAAGTTTGAACAAAACAACTTAAGATACAATAATAAAACAAAAAGCATATAAATTTATAGGAATTAGTGCTATATTGCATTTTTTATTATCTTTGAATGATATATTCATATATATAACATATAATAAATATATAAAATTATATATTTCATGCGTGTCTTCCACGTGCCGTGTCCTGCATTTTTTTAAAATTAACGTGTCGGCGTGTCCGTATCGTATTCGTGTCGTGTCACGTGTCCGTGTCCATGCTTCTTAGAACCTATCAATATGAAGCCTATGGTGCTTGTTTGAACCTTTACTATTTTTCTTTGCTCATTAGACTTTACTAATAATCTTTTGATGCATGACATTGATTTGTTGAGTGTAGCATGTTGTTGATAGCATCAAGGAGTGACATGCTGGGACAATTTTTTCTGAAATTGACCTTCCATTGCTGGAGTCTGCTTCCTTTGGTTAGTTGAGTTGTTCCATTCTAGACTATTTGCTTTTGTATCAAAGATTTTTATTTGGAAACATGTGCTATATGTTTCTTGTTGTGGGAAATACAACTCTAATATGATATCATCTCTTTCTTTTATTTTCTTTTCTTGTTAAATCAGATCCAGGGGATCATGATTTTGAGGTCATCACCTCTGGGAACTTTCTGTCTAAGTTTGAAAATTCAAAGGCATTGCTAATTCAGGTATTCTCAATAGGTACAGTGACTTGATATATCTTGGCTATTATCAAAAGAGCAAGTACTTAGTGGACCAATGTTACATGGACTCTCTAAATAATTAACATTTTTAGTTGGACATTCACCTAGCAAGCATGTAAAGTTATTTAACTTTAATTATACATAAAACTCCGTTATTACATCAATTCTGTTACATATTTTATTCAAAGTGAGTGAAGTATAACACTTAATATCACTTGAAATACCATTTTAGCTTGTGAAATTATAAATAGTACTAGAAATCTATATGTAACCATGCTTGATGACCTAGGACTTGGGAATTAGATGAATTGATGCTTAGATACTTGCACTCGACACTCGTACATGAAGCTTAGAATCTATGTAACAAAGGACTGGCTGTGTTGTTTTTGTTCATTTTGTACAAATGATATTTCGTGTAATATGTAACAAATATCTTAACTTGAATTATCCCAGAAAACCAAAATCTGAAAAAGAAATGACAGTGAAAAAGAAAATCCTTGAAATTTAAACCTTTTTCTTTAATCTAGGGTTTCAATGTTAATGTCGGTGGGGATGGAAAGACTCTTCGTACTGATATAAAAACTTAGATACATCATTCATATGTTGGAATTTTTTTCTGAATAAGCAACAATTGAGTTTGTAGTCAAATGTTGAAAATGTGTGAAATACCAGCTATACAAAATAATCATAGAAGGCTGCCATAAATATTATGAACTCTTGATCTTGTCTTTGTCATTCCTGTTGTTGTTGTGGTTATTCTAATATTAGTGTACTGGAAAGAGATCTTTTATAGGTGTTTATTGTTGTTTATCAAAACTTGGTTCAGGTATTTTCATTTGGGAGTAACTGCGCTGCCCAATTTTCTAATAACTGGAAGAAAATTGGTATGCATTTCTGATATTAATTGTTGCATATATTTATTGTTGATGATGTTGTTTACTTGTGTTGTATCTGTCTGCTTGCCCTCTTTTATTACTATATTTTTTCTTTTGATATGTTCTCTGCTTGCCTTCTTTCCTTCGTTATACTTAATATGTCCATGATAAAGATGTGGAACCTATATTTGTATAAAATGAATCTCTTTTCCATAGCTTGTGCTGCTCATTATAGGAAACTTAGTTCATTGAAAAAGATATGGGGTACAAAACCCAATAAAAGATTTTACTTTCAAAGTAAACTAAGTCGTTAGGCACGAGTTGTATTTAAATGAAACTTAAGTGAAATGATTTGATTACAATTTTGTGAAATAACAAACTAAAAAACTTATTTTTTCTCATAGTCAGGACATGTTTCTCCGACACAAGGCTGAGTAAACCTATTTACCTAATTAGTTTATTTACTTTTGTAACAGAATAGGTCTATCTGCATGCAAAATCTGATAATTCATTGAATCTCATTCATCCTTATTGGTCTTCTTGCATTCGAGTATGTGGCCAGCATAAGGCTTTTAGATATGGATGTAAAGTGGGAAGACTTGGGATTTTCAGAATATGGATTAAATGATATTGTATTCTATCATTTTAATTATTTGAAACATTTCATTTGTGTTCACTTTATGTTGGATAAGACAAGAGAAATGGGAGCAGGTATTCCAGTTCCTCCTTTGCGTATATTCTTTCCAACCGTAAAATTTAAGTTATAGTTGGACTAAAATTAACTCTGAAAGCATCTAAATGTTCTCCATCAGCACTGAATCAACATCACTCCAGGATAGCTTTCAAAATTTCCAAACCAAAAAATCACGGCAATGTAGCATTGATCCAGAAAATTACTAATATTCAAAAGCATCTGTAAACACTGATCTCGTACTACTGTTCAAAGCCCTAGAAAAATTAACTTTTTATTTCCGTTTCAGCCTAAATCAACCTTAACCCTTCCCCTTCCTCGTCTTATTGGCCCTCAATGGCCTCTCCCCAGGTCCTTCATTTTAGCCACTAAATTACTGTCAAATAGAATCTTTTTTGAAAATCCAGCAAACTGTTGTTTTTGAAATTCAACAAATTTAGTTTTTTTTTTTTCTTTTTCATTCTACAAACCCTAGAAGTTATCTTTTTGTCTTTTTAGAACCCTAACACTAAAACACATTCCAGCCCTAAACCCACCACAGACCCAAATGGAGGTGATTTTGTCATAATTTTCCTAAGAGTACAGTTATTTAAATTTAATGTCTCCCAAATGAAACACAATTTGTACGTTATATTGATGATAATTTATACTTTAATGTACATTTAACATTGACATGAGCGCTAATCAGCCTTTGAGAACATGGCATATGACACCCCAACAGAATATATATAACCATTAACCAATGATTTTGACATCATATTTTGGTAGCCTTTTGATAATCATTGAAGTATGTCAATAATAGTAAAAATACTAGGGAAATGGATGTCTCAATTTTGTCGTCGCACATATCAATCAGAATATCTAATGAGACACTGTCACACTATTATTCCGTTTGGTAAGCCTGTCAAATTATAGTTCCACCCATTGATTTGAGTGTGGCGTTTGTTTTAAGCTTTCAAATCATAATTCTACACCCATTTCTCAAAACCCAATTCAAAACATAATCATTACTTTTCAAAACTCTTTTCAAAACTCAATTCAAATCAATATTTTAATTTTTTAAATATTTAAATATTTTAATTATGTTAAGATTTTAAATATTTTAATATTTAAAAATGTTACGATTTTTTTAATTTTTTAATTTTTTGAATATTTTTAAATATTACGATTTTAATTTTTAAAATTTTAAAATATTTTATAAAAATAAATTCAAACTCTATTTTATAAAAATATTTTTAAATATTTTAATTTTTTTGTTATGTATTTGGTTACGATTTGAGTGTAAAGTTGTGAAAGTAGTATGGAGTTTCAAGTTATGTGTTTGGTTATTAGTTTTAAAAATAATTTCTTAATTGAGTTTTGTTTTATGTGTTTGGTTACGATTTGAGTGTAGAGTTGTTTTTAAATTTAAAATTATTTTAATTTTTTGAATATTTAAATTATTTAAATTTTTACGATTTAAATTTTTTAGATTATTTAAATTATTTAAATATTTATTATTTAAATTTTTTGAATATTTATTTTGAAAAAAAATTATTTCCTTTGTAGTATTTTCAATTAAAAAATTGATTAATGTTATTTTCTGTTAATAATAATTTTTTTTAATTGAATTTTAAAAAGAGTTTGGTTATGAGTGTTGATCAGAATTTTCAATAGTGTGAAAGTAGTGTGTTTTGTTATGAGTTATAACAATTTGAATTAAGTTTTGAAAACTCTTTCCAAAACTCATAACCAAACAAATTTTCTTACTTCACATGTCAAATCAAACTTTCAAAACTCAATTCCACACTCAATTCAAAACTCAATTCAACACTCTATTCAAAAATCATAACCAAACAAATTTTCTACACTCAAATCATAATTTCAAAACACAAACTCAAAATACAATTCATATTCTCAAATCATAGTTAGAAAGTCTTACCAAACGGAGCCTATATATTGTATGTCTATGGATAATTGAGATAATTGAGTTACTATGTGATGGTATATAGTTGAACCACTCGTTGCTCTTTAACATCTTTCTTTCCTTTTTTTTAACTTTCTTCAAGTTGTTCAATTTTGTAGTTGGAGCTTATTTATTTTCTTTCTCGTTTTGTAGCTGTCATCATATTTTATTGACTCATTTTATAGCGAATATTTATTCATTATATATGGAGGATTAAAGAAAGTATGTTTGATGTAGTCTGTCTAATGAGGATATTAACATGATATTTGTTGATTTTGATAATATCATAACCTTAAAATGTGGGTTGGTGGTTTAACCAAAGTTATAGCCCTTGAAAGAGTGGAATGGATAGGTAGAACTTTCATGCCCACTCGAGACAAATGGCACAAGGCTTTGTTGAGTGGGATAAATTGAATTGAGTTGTGTTTTAGAGGGGGGCGGGGGAAACCTGAGGTGGTACTTTAAATAGTGTCCCACGTATCAACCAAGGAGTTGAATGCTACTAAAGTAGTGCCCTTTTGTATGGATGCCCTTGTCACCATTTGTCCATGGTTCTTGTATGACATCATATCAATTATTAATGTTCAATCCAACATCCATACACATTTTTGCTAGCTACTCTACACTTAGTAGAAGGAATCGTGGAAGGGACTCACGCTTCTGAGGAAGAAGCGCGATTTTGCGCTTCCAAGGAAGAATCGCACAAGAATCGCGCTTCTAATACGAGAGAATCGCGATTAGGGCTGAGACCTCTCACAGTCGATCTCGACTGTCTTCGTCGCTCTCTCTTCTCTCAGTCTCGATCTCCTCTTCGTCTCTGTTTGCTTCGTCTCCCTCTCTCGTCTCGCTGTTCGTCTCCCTCTCTCGTCTCTGTTCTTCATCTCTCTCCCTCTCTCAATCTCTGTTCTCCCTCCCTCTCCCTCTCCGTTTTATATTATATAATATAAATATAATTTATCATATATATATATAATATAATATAATTTATTATATTTAATATATATAATATTTATCATATATAATATAATTTGTATAATATAATTCTTTTATCTAAAATAAAAAATTATTTGTTAAAATTTATTATTCTTAACTTTTTAACATATAATAAATAAAATAAATCATCTAATTATTTAAAAGAAATCTATTTAAATCATATATAATAAAAAAAAAGTTAAAAAATTTATATAATAAAAGATTTAATTTTTATTTTTTATTTATTTGAACATAATTTATTATTCATTATTTATTATAATAAATAAAATATAATTAATAAAAATAATATATAAGCGCTCCTAATTTACGACTCCTCTAAGTGGCCACGTTCCTCCGCTCCCGCTCCCGCTCCCGCTCCCGCCCCCGCCCCCGCTTCCGCTTCGTGCAACTAAGACTCTACAACATATAAGAGAGAAGATATGAAAGAATTCCTTGGCATCATTGGCTTTTTCCTATAATTGGGAAAGAATAAACAAGTTGCTCTATTTCAATCCTAAATTCCTAATACTACGATTTGATTTTCTAGAAGGATATAACTGGAGGATGGGAGATTATTTCATGTTATGGTGTTTGGCACAACAAACATAATATGAAATAAGGCAAGTAAAATTCTTAATAAAACTCAATGCATATCATAATTGGTCCACCTTGAAACTAGAAATTTTGAATTTTTTTAAGGTTCATGCAGAAGTCCATTGCCATGGAAACCAACCTGAATTGGCACGTCATTGTGTCTTGTTATGTGTTTATGAAAATGTCCTAGAAGGGGGTGAATAGGACAGTTCTTTTGTTTTTTTCTTCACCAGTCCTCAATGACCAATCTCAATTTTTCTAACCATTCGGTATGTTTAAAACTTAGTAAGTGATTCAATGTGATAGAAAATATCTATCAAAGGTTCAAGTTTTATTTACCTTCTCGGTTGAAGTATCCATGAATCATCCAAACAACTGGTGACTTGCAATGGGCATGCCAGTACCCACCTAAATTCTCCTCACAAAGACAATCTCTAGGATTTGAAGAATGTTTCTCCTAGTCTAACCTAAAACCCACTAATCTACCTATTGTCTCCTATTCATGCATTACATTTGCATTTGATGAAGGTTTCTCCTAGGCTAACCTACATGCTACTAAGCTACCTAATATTTTGTCTTGAAGAACAACACTACTATTTTTTCTAGGTTTCACACAAAGGGCTCACCTAAAACCCACTACTTGAAGTCTCTAGGTTTTCACTCAAGGGCTCACCTAGAACCCACCACACTGGGTTTTACAAGGTCACCCTTAGCCTCTTCCTCAATTCAGAATTCAACGAGTTTCTAGGATCAGCTGCAATCTCAACCACAGTCCTTCACTCACAATGGGTTTGTAGGCTCCCCCACAACCTCTTTCACAATGCACAACTCACAATGGGTAGCCTACTACCACAAACTATCAGAGTCAAACAGGCACCAACACTAAGAGTTTTCCAAGTCTTACCCCAACCTTTGCAATTTACAAAATACATATCAATGGGTGGTAAACGTACCTCAACAATACACTAATAGGAAGAATTTATACCTTAAATTGAAGCCCAAAAGTTGTCCAAAGTTTGCTTTTCAAGATTCTCAAGCTTGGGCCAGTTGTTGATAGTTAGCGTATGATGCATACTCTTTCTAAGCTCTCC
Organism: Camellia sinensis; assembly: GCF_055761805.1. Classification (NCBI taxonomy): domain Eukaryota; kingdom Viridiplantae; phylum Streptophyta; class Magnoliopsida; order Ericales; family Theaceae; genus Camellia; species Camellia sinensis. The sequence continues at coordinate 113,148,640 of NC_138975.1, forward strand.
CAAATCTCTCAAGATATGTTCTCTAATGTATATAGGTAATATTGGGTCTCAAATCATCAAGTTCTGGGTTTAAAATGAAAGAAACTTATGTATAATGTGTGTGTTCCAACTGCTAGATAATGGCTAGTTTATTTTTTTCAAACTGCACCCAGTTTGGCCGGCCAAAATAGTTGATCATTCAAGTCTCTTTGATTTCTTCCACCCGCAACACAGGGCTAACTTCAAAAGATCATTAACTCATTTTAACTCTGTTTTGGGTGAAAATTGTGCTCAAATTGAAATTCTGTAAATCTAGTTTCATTTGAAATTGGTCGGTACTCAAGGATTTAAAATTTTAAACTAGGACCAACGTTATGGCCGATTAAAAAAAAAAAAAAAAAAAAAAAAAAAAAGCCTAGATCCTAAGTTATGGTTTTGGATGGCTAGGAGGTCATACTTAATTTACCAAAATGGTCACCAATCTTGACCGGGACCTGCATAAATGTCTTCCAAAGTCAAGTCTTTACCCTAGGTGGTTCTATTTAAGACATTTTGGTCTTCTTGTGTCACTTGGACATCCTTCTTGTCTATGACTTGAGTTCATCCTTCCTTGACTCTTTGATGCCTCTTTGAAATTGTCAAGTGCTTGAGGCTTGTATGAGTTTTCCCTTTCCAAACCCCTCTATGGATATTGGATTATTCTTCACCCTTGCTACAATATAAGTCATGAAATTTCCAAACCCTATGGTTCTAGACTTTTACTGTTTCTTCATGTTATAGATTGAAAGTTAGCATTGTGATTAGAAAGCATAAAATGAGATCAACATATTTAAATAAAAAAAGGGGCAAAATCCATTTTACCTCCCTGTGGTTTGGTCCAATAGCATAGCTCTGTGTTTTGAAAATAGCCAATTAACCCTCATGCTAAGAAGCATGGGTGCGGGTACGAGTAGGGTTCGGGTACGCCGATACGGCAAAACCCCAAAAAAGTAGAGTACGGGTACGGCTGCGGTACGCCGATATTTTTTTATTTTTTATAATTATGGTTAAAAGATCCAACCTACAAATTGAAGTTAAATATCAAAACTAAAAAGAGAACTATAAAACTAAAAGACAAAAATATTAATATATTTGAATTCAACATAACCAACACCAATGCAGTCCATAATCCAAGCAAAGGAATAACTTGGTTCTAATTTATTAATTTATTAATTTTTTATTAATATATTTGTGTTCTAATTTATTAACTTGGTTCTAATTTTTTATTAATATGTTTGTGTTCTAATTTATTATTTTTTTTGATCTAATTTTTTTTTTTTGGTTCTAAATATGATTGAATAACTTGGTTCTATACCTCTCTAATTTTTTTTTGGTTCTACACCAACATTAGATTATACCTCTTTGAAGAAGAAAGAAGAAACAAGAAAAAAAACAAAAAAAATAAAGATGAAGAGATGATACCTCTCTGAAGGCGAAGAAGTCGTACCCGACGCCGTGGGTCAAAGTCGAAGTCGATCTCTGGGTCGAAGTCGAAGACGAGGGTGATGGTCGAAGTCGCCTCTTTGCTTCGATGAGATTAGGGCAAATCCGTATACACATATTTTCTTTTTTCTTTTTTAATTTTTCTTAATATTGCTCTGGTACCCCTTAATTTTTCAGAAAATTTGATTTCTGCCCCCGCCGTGCCCAAAACGCACCAAAGGCGTACCCATGCTGTACCCGACTACTTTTTGCCGTACCCGGTACGCGTACCCGGTACGCGTACCCGGTGCGTGTATGGCACTATTTTTGGAGTACCCGTGCTTCATAACCCTTATGTGATTTTGGATTAAATTGCTCCCGTTACATTTTCTGTCTAAAACTAAAACTAATATAAATTATACTACACATGCATTTTGAGAGAGTTGGGAAGAAAAATAATTAAATAAAGTCAATTTGTTAAGGTAAAAAGACAAAATCGCCCCTTTCACCATTTTTTTCAAAAAAAAAAAAGAACCTAAATCTAAACCTACCATCACCTCCTCCACCATGCCAGCCACCCCTTCCTTACTCTTCCACCTCCCAGCCACCCCTACACCCTCCCATTTTCCCCTGCCATCCTCCCCACCTTCTAGATACCACCTCCCTCCCTGCCGCCCAGCCACCGTCTCCCTCCTCTCAACCACTATACAAACTCCCCTATCACTGCAATGCAATTGGCAGAATCTGTGATTCCTACAAACCGAACGACAAAACTCATTCTTAGCTTATTAAATAGTTCATATATATATGCACTATATATACACAGAGACTTGGGTAATATGTAATCTTGTTTCTGTGATGAAGAAATAATATGATATCGAGTTTGATTTCGGTCCCTTTTTTTGAAACTGTAATGACAAATCTCAGCGTTTGTCTAAGATTCACCAACCCTCCCATGGTTCTACAGTTCTTCTATTGTTTAGCCATTTGTTTATTATGTTTCTTCTTTTGTTTACACTTTCAAATTTTTTTTTTTTTTTCAAACTCTGTTTTGCCTGGTAATGGTAATATATATATATATATATGTATATGAATATATTACAACTTAAGATGTGATTAAATTAGTAATTAGGTTACAAATTTAGAAATTAAGTTAGAAGTTAAAAAAATCAAGTTTCTTAATTGAGGCAATTTTGATTTATTTATTTATTTATTTTTACATATATTCTTACACAAATAATGAGAAGTAGAGGAAGAAAACAAGGGTATAATTGTCTTTTTATCGTTAAAGCTAACAGAGTTAGTATTGCAATTTAATCCACAACCACATGGGGGGCTTGTAGCTAGTTTTAAAAGATAAGGGGTAAAGTGCTATGGGGACCATACCATAGGGAGGTAAATGAATTTTGCCAAAAAAAAAAAAAAAAAAAAAAAAAATTTTTTTTTTGGACCATTGATTTAAAAGAATGCCAACACAGTTCTTGTCTATTTTTTTTTTTTCCTGATGCAAGTCTGGAAGCAAAAGCATATGCATTTTATCTTTTGTACTCGGTGAACATTGAAAAAGGAGTTGTTCTGCTATAAGAATCGAAGTAACAAATTGCTTACCTTGGCTAATATTTGTTTTCTTGTATCATTCTTTATTCTTCTCTTTTGTCTTTTTCCTTTTCTTGGTTGGACTGATCAACTTGGTTCTATTTCATTTTCTCTATGAAGTTTTATGTTTCTAGATTACCTTGTTGATAGAAGTGGTTTTTGTTTTCGTTTCTTTGTTTAGCTTCTCTATTGGATGGCATGGCAAATACTGGAATGGTTGAACTTGGAGAAGTTCAGCTTGCTACTTACCTTGCTGAGAAGACATTTACAGGGCAACCTTCCTTTCAAAATGGTAAATAGTTTGTCAAATTTTTTAAATTTCAATTTTAGAATAATTACCAAGAAACTAAAAAAAACTAGGGACTCTTGCCTCTATACACCTCCAAAATAGTTCATTGAGCAATCTTTAGGATTTTATAGCACAAAATCTCACCAAACAGATATTGATCTCCTAAGCTATGGATAAAATAATTGCTCTCTTTCATATAATTTACATGAATTATATGCAATGTGAATGATTAAGCACTGCAGACTAAATTTTTAAAAAACTGCAAATGGAACCGCAAAAAGATAGGACTGCATCTTGACATAAATGAACTGCACAAAGAATGTACCAAGTTAATTGTGCGGGCTTGGGATGTAGAAGTATTTTTAGGGCCGAATTTGGGATGGTTAGATTAGGGCCGAGGTTGGGCGGGCCTTGGGATAATGCATTTATTCTTGCTATAAAGTTGAAGCCTGACCCAAACCAGTCTATGCCCACCCCTAGTAGACAATCAATCTGGATTTTATGACTGAAATGATTGTCACTTGATTTTCTCCCTATTAAGAACTTTCTATCACTTTCTGGAATTTAGTCATGCTTTCAATTGAATAAATTATTTTATATTTTCTTGTTTGCCATTTATATATATTGTTTGATTATGCTTGTTAAAGAGTTGGGAGAACAACTATTATTGTTATAAGCACTTGACTTCTTCCCCTATTTTAACTTCATTTGATATGTACAGGCTTGCCTTCACTCATTGCATTTCCCTCTGGATGTAACACTGCAAATTGTCTATATAGGTGAGTTTCTGCCTGAGGTTTAAATTTTGAAAGCTGCCCTCATGCTGCATTGTGAGTTTTAAAGTCAACACACAAGCTTTATAACTTTGCACATTTCTATTTATGCCCAATGAAATCTCTCTCTCTCTCTCTCTCTATATATATATATATATATGCATGTATACATATATATATATATATATATTATGGGATTTGTCTTATAATTTTCTACTTGATGGATTCTAAAGGAAATTTTAACATCGTTTTGATTGTTTGATGCAGGTATGAGGGAGTTTCTGTTGATGCTGTTACTAATTGGTTTGCAACCACAATCCTAAGTTTGCCTCGCATTCTATACTACTCAAAGGATTCATTGGTAATAAATACACTCTTTCCTGGGTCCATATACACATTTTGTTATGACTAAATTGTGACGTAGGATAGTTTAGGAAACTTGGATGATGCTGTCTACACTTGAATTTTTAGTAGTTTTAGGGCCAAGAAAGGTTGTGGGTTTAGAGTTCAATAAGGTTGGATGGTTCTAGTGTTTGTGACCGTAACAGATTATAATTATCTTGAATTTTGAAGTTAATTTGTGGAGAATAAGGTAGAAGGAATGAACTTTTGTTGGGAACGATTGACTAGGCTTGCATTACGTTGTAATGCTGGAGTGGAATTTCATAGATTGATGCACTGAAAAAGCAATATGACAAGAAATCATTATTTAGTTAGGAGTCTTTTCTGATAATTAGCATTTGATCAATATCATGCAATATTCTCTTGAATTTAATATTTGCATAATCATGACTAAGTTCATTATTGGATGGGGACTCCAGCATTTTTGTTTTTCTTTTCTAAACCCTTCTTTTTGTCTCACTCATGCTCTCTATTAAACTGATAGAGGTTTGGGTAAGATGGGTAACAATTTGACCATGTTCTTTTCACTTAAACAGAGAAGGTAAAAGAATTTTTTATCGCTAAATTACACTGACCACTCCTAAGGTTTGGCCATAATACTCTCATTGACCCTATCATATAAAAACTACATTGACCACCCTTGTTAGACTTTGTTGGAAACACTATTAAAACATGATGTCAATTTATTCTTTAAACTTTATGAATTAAAGCCCTTATTATTTCCTCCAATTTAGCACCCAAAACCTTTTTTTCTCAACATAATCATCACAACCCTCTCAACATAATCATCACAACCCTCTTCTCCAAATGAAACCTGAACAAAATCATCTTTGATGATTCACTTCCACCAACAGGTCCAAGACCCATATTTCTCTAGCAGCCTCTTTCCCTCCATCTTTTATCTCTCTCTTTGATTTTTGATAGATCCACCATAATATGAGCCATAATGAATCCCATGCCCTCCACCTTTGACAATGGTAATCGGGTTTCTGTGTCCAATTAATGTATATGTGGAGAGAGAAAGTGGTGGTGATAGATGATCTGGCTTAGAGTGACACATGTCACCATTTGGGCTAGTTATAATTTATATCAAGGGTAGAGTAGGCATTTCGAAATTTCAAAATATGATGTCATCATATTTCATTTTTATCACCAATGGTCAGTTAGCAACAGGAGGAAATCTATTACATGATTTCCCAAATAGAGGAAGTCAGTGTAATTATTAATACCATAGGGTAGCAAGTGTATTGAAGCCAAACCCTTTGGGGTGGACAGCATAATTTATCTTTAACCACTGGAGTTAGGCAGTGGCGAGAACCAGTTTACATCATTAGGAGGTTATGGTTTGATTCCCCCCTTTCCTCAAATGTACAAGGAGAAAAAAAGAAAAAGAAAAAAGGAGTAATTGATCCTCCTCTTTTTCATGTATGCTGAATTTACCATGCACACGAAGCCATTAATTGGGGCAATTGTAAAAGGTTGGCAGACAAGTTTGAGAAAATTTGTTCAGCTGTGAAGGCTGCATCTCTGTGCGAATGATGGCTGACATTAGAGTTTTACCTAGTTTAGTCCTTCCTACTTCTCAATTGTCAAGCTGCATGCTTGCCTGACATAAATCACTAATGACTTTTGATATTCCTTTATCATTTTGCATAGTACTTTTAACTGAAACCAGCTTGCATTGGAGATAATAATGTTTCTCTTGCTTTCATGTTTTTTAATGGCCTTTTTATTGGAACTGATATGGAATTATATATTTATTCCAGCTACAAAGTTTTGTGGGAAAAAGCAGTCCTCATGAGGTACAAATTATTTTCAGTTCCCATATATTCCTTTATCATTTTGCATAGTACTTTTAACTGAAACCAGCTTGCATTGGAGAAAATAATGTTTCTCTTGCTTTCATGTTTTTTAATGGCCTTTTTATTGGAACTGATATGGAATTATATTTATTCCAGCTACAAAGTTTTGTGGGAAAAAGCAGTCCTCATGAGGTGCAAATTATTTTCAGTTCCCATATATTGCTAATCAGTCTATTTTATTTACTGTGTACTATTTAGTATTATTTTTCACTTTGATAATTTTGATTATAATTTATTGTCACACCAATAAAACTATTTAACAGTTACTACTTGACCAAAAATTATGATCTAGCAATCTTCTTATGGACCCTTGAAACAAATAAGAGGAAGAAATGATACGTGTAATCATGTCTTTAGTTCTTTTATTTCTTTCCGTGAAATCCAAGTTATATATTTTATTTTAGCTGACTGTGCTACCCATCCAAATTGATACTTTACAACATGATGATATGTAAGGCATGTGTTCCTTCTTTGATGACACTGCCACGCTCATTCTTGCACTGTTTGGTTTCAATACCATGGGTAGATTCATGTTTTTTTATTTTATTTTAATTTTTTATATCTGTTATCATCCTTAATTGATTTTTCAATTCTGGATGACAGGTGAAAGTCATTTTCTTCTCAGAAACAGGGGAGCGTGCAGCTCCATTCGTGTGTCAAGCTGCCCTAAATTATTGGCCATATGCTGCTTTCACATTTGTGCCATGGCGAGAAGAGGAATCTTCCTTTTGGTGGAATGTGTACATGTATTTTCTTTCTTTTCTTTTTTGGGAGAACGTATAGGAATGCTTCCCCCCCCCTCCTTTTTTTAAAAAAAGAAAAAGGAAAGGAAAGATTAATATCTTAAATGTTCTTACAAGCTTCCTTCGGAATAATTTCCTAGTTTTGTGAATAATCTTGTCTTTTTTTTTTGATTGGCACCGGGTTGTTCGGATCAAAGCCTGACAAATCCCCAAATAATCTTGTCATTTAACCAGCAATAAATCTTAGAATAGTATAAGAACTATTTCAAATTTCCTTTCTTCATCGAATAGAAGTAGCTATCATTATTCTTTCTTATATTGGCTTGAAGGATTGATGATAAATGGGGAATTCTTTTTGCAGCAAAACCAGATTTTTTTGCAGTCACAACTATCTACTTCATGTTAACTTCTTCTTTGATCTGGAAAGCTGTTATATCTGGGATAAGTGTAGTTATGAAATTTCTTTATTTATTGCAGTAGTAGGAGGTAGAAAACTTCTGTCGTCATGTTACCCATGACAATAACAAAGTGTTATGTGTGAACAAACAAAATCCTACTTATGTTATGATGGAAGAAGAATGACAAGCTCAAATTTGATAGTGAAAAAGTTTTTCTTGCCTCACATGGAAAGACTTTCACGAACTTTTTCTTTCAACGATGTCTTTCTAAATTTCATTATGCAGTTGTATCCTTAAAGGGGATAACAATTTTCATTTCAATATTATATGAAATATAAGGCATTTGAATGTTCAGGATGTTTCCCTGTAGCCCTACCCAGCCCTTGTATGTATTTTGAGCCTAGTCCCATCATAAGATCTGGGGTTCTGGAAGAGGCTTGACAGTTAGATCCAATATATCTACCAGAGTCCATGCTACACAGCTTTAAAGCTGTCAGGGTCTGATTATTCATATTCCAATCCTTTGAAAAATCTTGTGCAAACTTTTAAAATTTTCATTTCATTCTTCTGTTTTGTAATCTCAATTAGGATCACAAATGTTCTATATCATTTCATGCTTTTGTTGGCATCTCCTTAAATTTCTATGTGAAGATTATGAAATCAACCTCCAAGCATATTTGTTTCTTCTATTTTGCTTTTGACTATAAAATTACAGAATAAGTTTTTAGATGAAAATCAAGTGACGCAAATTACAGAATAAGTTTTCAGATGAAAATCAAATGAGGAAAATTCTTTTCGCCAGTGTTGTTGAATACATGTCAAGTGTTGTTGAATACATGTCATGTATTGTTATATCACTTTTGTGCATTGTGTATCATGTCTCATGTCATATCATGTATAATAAAATACATTAACATATATGACTACAGATTGTGGGTAAGAAAAGTTAGAGGCGATCGGTCATTGACCTTTGGGAAGATGGTGGGCACTTAAATGGCCCGAGATCATTGGAGGTCGAAGAGGAGAAGACCAAGGTAGGCTTAGAGAGGAAGGGGGTGGCAGTGAGAGATCTTGAACACTTTGTATATGTTGTATGATTCTTGTTGCTCTTGTTATGATTGTGGTTGCTCTTATGATGCCATTATATAGACTCTAGGAGTATTGGAGCCCAAGCAACCTCAAGACAGATGGTGAGTTCTCCTCAACTCGACAGGAGGGTGATATCAGCCCTACTAGCTGTGTATTATGATTCAGGTCATTGGGAAGGTTGCATCATAGGAGCTGCAGGTGTAGGTATGATATCTTGAGAGGCGTATCGTATATGCAATAGGTATAAGTGTAAGGTTAACGTCGCTTTTCTCTAAGCTAGGTCAAGGTGGAAATGTCATTGTAGGGAGACAGTTACCCGACCTTGATGATCCCGAGGTCTTAGCCTCCAATCCACAATCCTCCAATGATCCCAAGTGGGAGTGCTTAGGTCCTGCTTCCAACCTAGGCAGCCAAGGGGGTGAGTGCATGGGTGAGCCAATGGCTCATCCTGAACAGCTAAGTAAACATAGGTGAGTCAAGGGTCCAACTATGTTGCTATGGAGTTGGGGTGAGTGTATAGAGAATATATTTCTTATGAGTCATGAAGGGCCATGGAGAGCTCTAGGTGAGCTGTGGTCCTGTTTTCATACTTAGTAGTGTGCATGCCCGTGCTTAGGCTAGGCATACAACCCCAACTCACCGTGATGCCTCAGGGGTCTGTCACGTGGATGTGTGATGGTGATGACGTGACGCCCGTAGGGCTCGCCACGTGCCAAGCATGATATAGATACCCACACAGTTAAATAAATAAATAAAAAGTACTTTCATATGATACATAAATATATTGAAAAAATGAAGTACTAAAGCATATAATCAATGACATGAAAATAATCTCTAAAAACTTACAAATTCGACAAAAAGGTAAATATGCATTCATGAGAAACCCAAATATCCAACTAATAAGAAATTGGAAAGAAAATTCAAAATTTAATATAACAGAAGGATTAATGAGATTTCATTGCAAATATAAAAATAATACAAGATTTTTGTTTTTCAATTGAGCCCAACTTCTTGGTCGCTAGTTCGTTTGGTTCCCAGTTTGCAGCCAAAGGCTTTCTTTAGGACTTGGATGATGAGTATAGCTTAAACATACTTGTTATGAGGTACATGGTCATAATCCAAACAAGCCTTTTGGCCCAAATCTTGGGTCTCAACCCAATTCCAAATGGTCTGTGTGTGTGAGCTCTTTGTTTCTTTCACTTGAATTAGATTCATGATAGTTGTACAATTTTTTTGTAGCAAAGGGAGTATGAGAGTCATTTTTGCTTTTGGGTTTATTTGGATTTGGGTCTCTTTGGTATGGGTTTTTTTGATAATATGGTTTTGGATTGTTCAACGAGTGCGGGCAATGGCAATTGACATTGCGAAATGCTGTTAATAGGGCTAAAGGTGAAAGAGAAGGTATTGATAGCTAATCAAGAAATACATGTTAAATTGTGATACAATATGAAATTGATACAATGCAAGACGTATCTCACGATTCAATCTACCAACACATGAATCCGCAATACATATATTTTTCATAACGATTCTGACAACCCTACTTTTCATATTTAATCGTCATGTCTTTTCTGAAATTTTCTTTTTCTTTTTCTACTTTTTTGTTCCTTTTTTTCTGGAAGGCATCTATTTTTTTGTTCCTCATTAAATAGTTCAGAGAAGAATCGATTGTTCTTTTTTCGTCTTTTTTGTCAATTATGCATCAGGCTAATGGGCTTATTGGTTAGAAAGATTGGTTACTCTGACTAGCATACTGGACTGTACTTTTTTTTTGGGAGACTAATTTTGGTTCCCTTTCCCCTTCCAATCTTTGGAAACTTGATTGTGAAACGCCACCTTCAAAAATGTGGCGCTTCATAATTTTTTTTTTCCAAAATAGAGTATGATCTTGATAGTGTTCTTATTATCAACAACAGGTTTGGAGTGGAATCTGCACTTGCAATTGTATTTTTAAAAGAACATGGTGTTAAATGTTGTGTACCATGGTATGTCACTCTCTTTTTATTTCGTTTAATAGTATTTCTTGGTACTCTTTGTAACATAAATAATGTGTACATAACAAGCTAAGCAGTGCACATTATCTGCAGGACCTGCCAACAATTCATGGTTTGCAGATATAATGGCACAGAATAAACATCAAGGTAATGCTGTTTGTTTGTACTTTATCAAGTTTTATAATATAGGGCCTTGACTTGCCACTATAGCAAAATTTGCCCTGTCATGTTACTTGAGTGAGTGCAACCATTGTGTAAATGGCTTGTTACAGTGATTCTAATGTGCAAGTAAACCTCATGTGATTGACAAGTGCAAACTGTTAGCTTCATGATTATTTGGAGGTTCTTGCTGCCATCAGTCTTTTTATCCACTGACTAGAGTCCTTCATGTAGTTATTTTCTTCAGCAAAAGGGGAAAAAATCTAGATTATATTTTGATATTTTTTTTCTGGGAACTGTACCAATCATTTCTCTGTCCTTGAAACATTGGATCAGCTAATCTGACTATGAAGTGTTTCCTCGGTACTTGTTTTCCTATGTAGAAATCTTCCTTGATAATTTCCTTCACACGAATTGAATTGTACAGAACTTGTCAGGTTATGATTTTGTTTTCATTTGATAGGATGTTGTGTTGCAACCTTTTTTCTGTATTGTGTAAATTTGTGGTAGAATCTTTAGTTAAATGTGGCCTGCCTTATAAAATAATCCTTTTTCTTTAGATTTTACGAGAGTACAAGCCTGCAAAGTGTCCACCATTTTCCCCACATAGTAGAATAAATGACTCTGCAATGCATCCTGCAAAGTTGCTTGTGAGGGATCGTCTTATGTCTGCATTTGAGAGTTACTGGGAAACTGATTAGGTTGTGTTTATTGGTTCCAATGGGCTGTGCTATTATGCAAATATTATTATAGATATCCTTTAGTTGATTTAGTTTACTTCTGTGATCTACTAAATGCTCGTAAGTTGTTCTATGTTGAGATTATGGTTATCATGGACGAGAGATTAGACAAAGCATACTTTGTTCCCATGAAGCAAGGCATAAATACAACCTTTTTAATATATTAAACTATAAAAACACGAATGATAAACGACAAATAAAAGGAAAGAGCAAAACACAGGATAGTCTCATCAAAATTTCCAATCCGCATTCTGACACTGGGTTGCAAAGGAGTCAGTTTTGTGTTGCTTAAATCCCTTTACATATATGTAAATTCTTCGCTTTAGTCAGAATATGTTAGCTTCCTTAAATTAAACAAATAATAATAATGCTACAATATACCATAAAAAAGTTTGAAAATGAATATACTAATTAAAACAATGAGAAAGTCACAGATTTGTTAGCAGAAATCTTGACATTTTTGGGTTGGCTTAAAACATGTTCCCAGGGAGGGAGGGAGCACAAGTAAAAAAGGTAGAAATGTTAATGAATCTCACTGCAAATATCAGGGTTTTTGATCCCCACTTGTGAATGTTTGAACCTTAACGTTGTGCATATTGTGTTGTATTTGAAAGTAGTGGTGTTATAAAAATTTTAAGGTTGGAGTGCATGAATTAAAAAGTGGGTGATTGTTTTAGTGATTCCATTAATTAATTGGAGTTTGGCGATTGTTTTAGGGAATTCCTTGTTGGTTTTTTGGATGAACTAATTTTAGGTTGAGTTTGATATATATATTTATTTTTTATTTTAAAAAAGGTGGTAGCCTTGCACTGATAAAGATGGTTGTTATGTGCAACAAAGACTTGTAGATGCAACAGTAAGTACAAGTGAGATGATCACCACAAATGAAAACGTTAGGAGGGGAAGATCTAAATTGACATGTGATGTTGTAGTAAAAAATGATTTGAATTTATTAAATTTAATTTGTCCTATAGCCTTTAAGATGTGCAGAAAAGTAGAGAGGTGATGTGACCTAAAAAAGATAAAAAAATAAAAAAATATGCTATTATAGGGGATGCCAAAAACCCCATTTGGTGACATCTTTGCTGTGGAGAGAATTTGGAGCTGGCCTGTCTAGCTCGAGACAGATAGCAATTAACAGAGGGGTTGCTGTTAGTGATATGTGAGGAGGGAGAGGGATCAAATCTTTTGGGACTTTTGGGCCTTATTTTAGTCTTGTTTGACGTGGCTTGGGTCTTCCTTTCAAATGTTTGGGACCTTTTGCTTTCTTGGAGGGTAGCCAGAGTTGAAAAGAGAAAAAAGAGGCGATTGGCAGTTAGGACCTCCCATTTTATTTTGGAGCATCTGGATGGAGCTTAATAGAAGAAATTTTGATGGTGTTAAGAGTCTTAAGGCTTTCATTTTTGTTTTAAAGAGTAGAATTCTTACCATTTTTTACAATTGGATCTTGAGGGGTGTTGAGCCTTCATTGAATCCTTTTTTGAATTTTGTTGACAATTTTGAATATATTGATGGATAGGAGTTGTTTTTTATTGGGATATATTTACATATACATGTATAACACAAACCCGATTATACATTCTAAGATTTTGTGAAACTAACTGTAATACATTGGTTTATTCTCCATTCCTTATTTTTAGAGCTTCCACAATTGAGAAGTGTGACGTCCATGGAGCTGGGTTGTCATGCCCGTGGCTATTCTCGGGCTGGAAATGAAACGGCAATTTGGTACTGTGTTATTGTATCAGGAAGATCAAGCCCAGAACTCAACAAAATGCGTGCAGTGAGTTTGTTTGCCCTGCTTGTTATGTTAAATTAAATCCCCACTTGGTAGTTATTTCCTAGAAATGATTTAGCTACTTCGTTGGGAAATCATTGTCTAGTGATGCCAGCTGATTTTTCTAAACTTTGAAGACAAATCTTCATAAATTAAAATAGACAACTACCTAATAAAGAATAGAAAAGGTAACTTAAGGAAAATAGTAGAGAAAGCGGTTAGAAAGAAAACACAGAATGTGAAAGAACTTTATTTGTTGAATCCTGGCAAAGATCCTGATGTTCATTTGAAGTTATGACACAGAAAGTGTGCTCATTCAAAATTTAACATTGAATATAACAGAAAGATTCATGTATGCATGCCGAAATGCTAGTATATTCTTCTAGTTTACTAAATGGAGTACATTACTCTGATAAAGACTCTGCGCAGGATCCAAGAAGCACTGTCCGCAGTTGATAACGATCAGCCATCGTCGCCAGCGGCTGTTGCACTGAAGGAAAAGCGGTTGACATTTACCTGGCTTGATGGGGAAGCCCAACAAGTAAGTGTCATCTTTTGTTTGTCTGGCATGTCAATGTTTTCCAAGTTTAGTTGTAGTTGAATTCACATTTGTAGTAGTGAATGGATTAATTAATTTGAGGGTCATGTATGTGATGCTGTATGTATGGTACTTGGTAGCAATTTATTCTGAAATTTAATCTCTTTGTCGAACTTAGTTGGGATCACTATTGGCATTGGAAGATTTTTGCCAAAGTGCCAGTATCTTAATCCAAATGGTGGCTAAGTTGGAAGAGGTGGTCAGTGATTATTGCTGTTATAAATTCTGACACTGTTATACTGCCATAAAATGATGTGAAATTATTTACATTACAAATCATTCAATCTAATAGCAGGATAAATTCTGAAACATTAAATGCTAAAACCACATGTGACCTTTGGCCTGAAAATGCAGGGTATCAAAAAACATCGTCACAACTTCCTTATGCGCTATACTCCCGTGCTGTAAGCAGCTGAGAATTTCTACTTGAAACTTTTGGAAATGTCCAAGAATCTGATTGCATTCATAAACCTTTTGACATCTGAATATGGTTTTTTGAGAAGATTATAGAGGCCTGTCACTGATTTGGAATTTTAGGATGTAATTCTTATTTTTATGGCTCTTCTTCTCCTTTCGTTAAAAAAAATAAATAAATTCTAGTACTTTTTAGTAATCTTTCAAAATATGTGTTATTAATCTTAGAAAGTTATTGTATGATTTGAGCCACAAATCCTACAATATGTCATGTTTATACAAATATCTTGTGTATTTAAAATATGTATTGAGGCTAGCTTTGAGGCGAGGCTAAGGTAAAATGCATTGAGTTCTTTTTATTATTTTTGGGCGAAACTCTCCAAAGACTTGCACATCACAGTTTGAGGCGTGCAACACGTGTGCACCTTGTACTCCTTTTGCACATAAATATGAGGAGCTGTGTTACATGGATTCTTCTATTTCCCCCACAGTACCTGTGTCCACTGGATATGACATTGGTAAGGGTGTGAGATATGTGTCCGACACTTGTACCCAATTTAGGCACTCAGATGCTTTAATTTGTGACAATACATGAAGAAGAAGAAACTCACATTTGTTAGTAAAGTAATATTTTTAGCCTCTCACATGAATTAGATATAGAAATTTCATATTTTTCCTATATCTTATTTAATTTCTAGTATATTTCTACACAATTTATCACATCTCATCCGAGAATATTATATAAAATATAATATGTGCATATAACATGTCCCAGTGCCCATATCCCAATTTTGGATACGTATCCCAAGATTTAAATTTATGAACGTCTGATGTTTGGATACACACCTGCACTCGATACTCGTATGTCAGTCCAATGTAACAATACGTATACGGAGAGCTTGTCTTGGTTTGTTGTTAAGCTTATTATAATACCTATTTTTTATTGTTTCTTTTCTTCTAATACCTAGTTTATATTTAAACATAAAAAAGAAGAGTCTTTTGTAACCATCATATTCCATGGAAAAAACCAAGAAAAATATAAAGTAAAGACTCAAGTAAGAAGTTCAATAGCTGAAACTAAGAATGTCAAGTTCATCTTCGATGAGGGCAAGTTTCCTATTCTGTAATGAAATGTTCAACGCCTAGAGGAGAAAAGTATTTATACATTTATATTTAATTTTGAATAAAATTAAAATTAATGTGTACTAATTGGACGTTGTTTTTTTTTATTTAGTTTTAAATAACTTTTTCTCACTAAATATAAAAATTTGAAATTTGAAATGCATGTGTTGATGCCTTGAGGCTTGTGCATTCACATTTGAAGGCTTTGGTATATATATATTTAGCCATGGCTTGTCTAGTGCAAAGCATGTACACCTCAATTGTTTGGTGTAGTAGATTATGTTCTCCATGTGAGACATGGCCAATTAAAAGTATTCATCATTCATTCATTGTTATCCTATATGAGTTCCAAACCAACTTTTGGAACTCATAATTGTTTTGTTTTTTTGTCTTCAGCGATTTTTTTTTTCCTTCATATTTTAGTTTTTATTTTTTATTTTTTATAGATCTGCCTAATTAGACACACTTAAAATTTAAAATATTTGAAAAAAATCTGAAAAATGTTAAAAGACAATTTCATATTTTTTTACAAATATTTTATTTTTTAAGTACATCTAGATTAGGTGCAACTAAAAAGTGAAAAATAAAATAAAATAAAATATGAAAAAAGTTCACTAAAAACCCCCCTTCCCCCCCAAATTTTTTTTTTTTTTTTAGAAAAACAAAAGACTCAAAAGCTATTCATAAATTAAACCAAAGTAAGGTGAAAGTTTTTCATTATGCTTCTTGGTCATTTTAAAAACTTTGCAGGTTATCTTTGACAAAAAAATTGTACTTTTGTCGGTTGATTCTATTTTGTGGATCGAGCTATATGTACAGGGAAATGTGATTCATCTCAAAGAATGAAATACAAAGAACTGTAGGAAGTACATAGAATGAATTTCTATGATCAAGCCATATGTAGGAAGAATGTGATTCCTCTCCAGCTATACAAATAATACTATTCTGTAGGTCAAGCTATGTAGTGTAGGAAACAGAATGTGATTCCTCTCACAGAAGGTGTTATATAATAAAAATAAACTAAAGTTCACCAGGTTGCGTATACGAGGCATGTATTGCAATGTTGAAAATTATTCATAAACTCCAATAGTAATTGTGTAAGACGTCATCGCAGCTGCATGGTACATATGATTAGAGGTTGTTTGCTTCTGCTTTATTCAGTTGAAGGAATGATCTTTCCATCTCTCCACTGTTATTCCTAGAACCATTTGTAGGTTTTTTTCTTTTTTATGTAGAAGTATGTGTGCTTACTATTATGGATTATAATATTTTAATTAATAATGATCATGATGGACTAGTCTACGCTGGAACATTTAACAAATGATCTTTTGCAACTGTATTAGTCACTAAATTTCTCTTCTTCTCCAACGATATTGTTTTTTCCACACTCAAACAGAGAACAGCTATGAAACATGTGGACCTAGGAGGGATATAATGGATATACCGCAGTTAATTATTGTACGTTACAAAAGGAATGCTACAAAAGATAGTAATAAAATTGAGGAAAAAAAGCCAAAAAACATATTGGAGGCATTTCTGAATGATGATGTGGATCCTGCATCACAACTTGTTGCGAGGTACAATGGTTCTGAAGAAAGTTCAGAGGTTTGGCCTTTCTATCTGTTGTGAGATGGATTTTACTATATGGTTTAATTATTGAGTTATATTTCACTCTGTATTGAGCAGTTAACGTAAATGCAACATTCTTTGTGATTTAGTGTACCTTTTCACGTTGAGTAGTTTCTATTTATTTGGTTGGCAGATCATCAAGTGGATCTCTTGGATAATCGAAGATGGTAACTCTAGTTGAAGATGGTGACTCTAGGGAGCTCCCCTTTTTTGTAAGTTAGCATAGACAAACTTTTTTTAGAATTAAGCTTCCTTTTGGTGCTTGAATGGATGAATTTGTGTATTTTGCTGAGGAGTTTAATTACCTTCACTCCATTATTGATACTTAAGAAGCACGAACATGTGACATGACATTGACACACCGACACACGGACATGTAAATTTTCAAAAAATGTAGGACACGACATGTTGGGAACTTCTGCAAAATATATAATTTATTTATGTATTTATCAAATGTATGATATATAAGGATAAATAATTATTATGTCTTATATATAAATATTTAAGTAAAAGATATTCATTTTTGAAGTATAAAGGAGGAGAATAGGTATAAATTTACTTAATTTTTGTTGTATCATTGGATTCCAAGTTATTTATTCAAACTCGTAATATGTTTCATGTATGTTTAAGTGTTGGAAAGTGTCCAACTATGAAGCACGGGTACTCTGAAAATATTGTCATACTCATAACGGGTATTGGTACGTGTACCGTTAGGGTTGTATGCGTATCGGGTACATGAAATACGTACCGGGTAGTTTTTATACATTTTAGGGCAGGTGGGTACTTCATAGGTACATGATGGGTACATTGGGGGTACACCAAGTTATGGGACATTGATAGTGATACATTTAATTTATTAGAGAGTTATGATTTACTTGAAATTGCAAATCTTTTTCTTGATGTGTCAAAGATGAATTGAAGTCGATGGAACTGAAAATTGATTTTTCAACTTTCCAAATTTTTCTAATTTGCTTTTGGAATGAAACTTAATTTTGTAATTTTTCCTATTTAATGGCATTAAAATAGCATAAGGCTATGAAGCACGGACACGGACACGGGACATGACAATTTTCAAAAAATGGGGACACGGACACGGCGGGGGACACGGCGAATTTTATTTTATTTATTTTTATATATTATGTAGATTCATATTACATTCATCCTAAATTAAAATTAACAAACACTAACATAGTAACATTAATTGAATAAACATAACCATTACATTTAAACAAATTAATATATCATCTATTCACAAAAAAGTCATAATCAACGATAACAAGAACTAAGACGAGAAGGGAAAAACATTCAACATCCAATAATATTTTTCACAAAAGCACTAAATAAGAGGCAAAATATTAAAAAAAAATAAAATTAATAAAAAATAGCCCTGCCGTGTCCCATGCCATGTCCCCGTTGTGTCCCATGCCGTGTCCCCATATGGACACGCGTGTCCCCGCCGTGTCCCTACCGTGTCCCCTACAAAAAAATCATTAAATTAAAGGGACACGCCATCTGGCGTGTCCCCGTGTCGGACACCGCCACGGCACTGATTTTGGAGTGTCCATACTTCATAGGCATAAGGACTTTGCTTTGATATTGGTATTGTTAAACTATGATTTCTTTTTTGGTTTTGTAATTTTCCTTTTTGTTTTGGTATTGAACTTTGATTTGTAGATTGAATCTCAAACAATAAACTATGAAAAATAAAAAATTTGTTGACATACCACAACCGTACCCGTATCCTTTTTTTTTTTTTTGGAAAGGTTTTGTCGTATTAGCGTACTCGTACCAGTATCCATACCCACACCCGTGCTACATAGGTATTCGATGAGTGTCGGACACGGCACTTTACGTTCTTAGAAGTGTCCATGCTTCTTAGATTGATACTCATTGAACTTTGTGAGTTTTTTTAAGGATGTATACGCTCTGGAGCTTAGAGTTGCATCTCTTTCATACGAGATGTTGCCTGCTAAAACCTTTTTTGTTTTGTCTCATCGCAGAGAGCAAAAACTCCTGCACTTGTTCCTGAAGATGCAGATCCTATTTGGCCAGTAGGTGCCAAAACCATTCTATCCAAAGGGACAGGAATGAAACAGAGAATTGGTAGCATCATGAATGGAATCCACAATCGCCTGGGAGATCCAAGGATCGGCCCAGTCTTACTCTTGGGAGCAATGATGTCTTTTGGTGGCATCTGGTTGCGAAGGAGCCAATCAACTCAGCCAAGTCAATCAAATAATCAAACTCAACTGAGCAAAAAAGTAAGTCATGGCAGATTGTGGTCCTGGGAGCATTGTTATTGTTATTTTTTGTTCCAGCTATTATCTTCATCTCCAATCCAATGTAATTTCATTGATATTCTTCTGACTCATGATTATTCCTTTCTTTTATTTCCCTTTTCTACTTTTCAGCATCATTGTTTTCCTTGTAATTACTTTTTATATATGTAATGTCTTGGCTGCATTTTACGTTCTTTGTCTTGGCTGCTTTACCTTTCTTATCTGGAAAAGGAAGCACATATGTGATTGTATCACTAAGTTATAAAATTTTAGTGAAAAATTCTCATGAAGATTATGAGGAGATATGTAAAATTTTAGTAGGTTAATTCCTATAAAAGAGTAGGTTAATTCCTATAAAAGAAAATTTTCAACAAGTATAGATTGATATATTGTTCAAAACTTAACGGAGTCTTGAGGTTAATTTCATATTCCTCCCTGAGATTTTGTGATGACTAAAAAAAATAAAATAAATAACTAAATAAATAAAAGAAGGGAACATACGCATGATGATGTTTCGGTGGTGGTAATAAAATAAACAAAAGATGGAATAAAGATTATGATGATTTGTGTGGGTGGACAGCATTTGTTAAAGCTAAAGAAGACACATGGGGTGGGGCCATTAAAAATAATACTTATCTCTCTCTCTCTCTCTCTCTCTCTCTCTCTCTCTCAAATCCACATTTATTTTTTTATCATCACCCGAATATCTTGTATCTCCAAATAGCTCTTTGCTTGTTGGGTTCTTTTCAAATCGTATCTTTTCCTTCTTCATCACTCTCGAATCTCTCAAAACCTTGAAAAAAAAAGAAAAAGGATTCGTCTGCATTTTAAACCCTAGACAGAGGCCTTTTTCACGAGATGCTGATTAATGGGTAGAAGAGATTTGTAGGTTTTGGAGGTCAAAAAAAAGAATGGGGTTTTTTTTTTCTCCTCAAGTTCTGGATTGGGGCTTCAATGGGGTCTCCCAGAGGGTTCTTTCCACCCAGCAGGCTTATTTGCTAGTGTTGGACACGTGGGTAATATGGGTTTTGGTATTTCACCTAATTCACCAAATTCTCGAGACAACAATGGTGGATTCAAGGTACCTTACACAGATTTATATGTCAAATCTGTATCTTCCCCAGAAGGTTTTCGAATTGTTGGTGTTCCAGAATTGATAGATGAGGAAGGGGTCGGACTAAACTTAAAATCGAGATTGCAAATCCTTCATTGAGGAGGTTGAT
This sequence comes from Camellia sinensis, assembly GCF_055761805.1. Lineage (NCBI taxonomy): Eukaryota > Viridiplantae > Streptophyta > Magnoliopsida > Ericales > Theaceae > Camellia > Camellia sinensis. The sequence goes on from NC_138975.1 coordinate 113,169,167, forward strand.
AAGCGGGGTTGGAGGCAATTAGGACACATTTGATGGTTGGGAGTAGTGGCAATACTACTACTGAAGTGTTCCATAATATTACGAAAACTGATGGATGGAAAGGATTGTTTAGAGGCAATCTTGTTAATGTGATTCGGGTTGCACCAAGCAAAGCTATAGAGCATGTGTGGGAACATCACTGGAATCGCATATCTATTCCAGATATTGAAACTACTGTGAACAGCAGGTCAGCTGTACCTTACTCGCGGGCAGAGATCATGTTTCTGTTAGAGAAACTCGGGGATGATAAAATTATGATACACGAGGATACAGTATATATTCTTTGAAAAAATTCAAGTGGAGCCATCCTTAATTCAGTGTGTATTCTTGTTATTTTCCGAAGGACTGTTTGGGACTTGGATAGTCATTAATTGAAGAAAAGTAAACAAACATCAATGGTCTGTTTTTCTCCCTGCGGCTGTGTATGCTAGTTTTTGGCACTTAATTTTGTCAGAGAACGAAATTGAGTAGGGATATTGATAGTTGAAGAATTAGATGTTTAATTCAGAAATTGTGACTCTTTAAGCTTTTAAAAAGAAGTACCATTTCTCAATCCATATTCGAGCTACTCTAATTTCATTCTTTGTGAGGTTACATCGGGAATGGATGCTAAGAAATTGAAGTTCTTGAGGCCAAAGTGAAGAGCTTGGTGAGTGCAACATGTTGACCGGTGGAGATCGGAACCCAACAAGTCGAAAATTGGGGTTTTTGCTTATTTCCTCGTCAAACTTGAGGTAGGGATTTTCTACACTCTAATATGACTTTTAGCTTAGTTATTTGCTATTGTGTATAGATGATGAGATTTGGTTGTGGTTTGGACAAATCTAAGATTTGGATGTGAAATGAAAAGAGGGTTTTTGATGAATATGAGGTAAATGAGTATGGGGTTTGAATATAAGATCTTGGTGTACCAAAATAGTTGATTTTGGGTGTTTGGGTCAATATTGGAAAAATGGGGATTTTTGCCATAACTTGATAAAATGATTATTTTGTTTAAATAATTGGAATTAACATTTAATATGTTAAATTGAATGGTTATTGATGTAGGTGGTGAAATTGGATATGTATTATCTCACACCTTTGGAAATTTTAAATAATTATTTATCTTGAGATTTAATATTTGTCTAGAGATAAATGTATTGGGCTATCGGTGGAGAATAGTCATGATTGTTGTAGAAATTGTATGAGGACTAGACGATTTAATGCTAATCTATTGTTGATTGTCATTAAATATGACCATACTATAAATACATTGTATATGTATGTTTATTGAGAGTAGATAGGGGATGTACTCCATATGTGATTTTATTTATAAATACATTACGTATGTATATTTGTTTGGGAGGAGAAAGGGGATGGACTCCATTTAAAGCAAGTTGGCCGGAGTGTCCTGAGTGAAAAACCCGAAATTTTATATATAAATGGGTGCCGACTCCTTTGGACGAAATATCCGTAAAATGGCAAGTTTGAAGGGTTTATGTGCGTTTTGCATAAATGGAAAAACTATTGAGTTGTAATCTCATATTGGTTGTTGAAAGATAAAGAATTTAACTCATGAATTGAGTAGTGCATATGAATTGGAAATGAATTGAAGGAAAATGGAGTAAGATTGATTTGAGTGGAATATGAATATGCAGGCCTTGTGAATACTTCTGTATCGGTATTGTTTATATACGTGGTATTTATACCTTTGCTAAACCTTATATATTGTGTTAGATTATTTCTACTAGGTTGTTGGCTCACCCTATACAGGAATATCATTTTCAGGTGCAGGTGAAATATTTCCTCAAAGGCAATAGCATGGGTGGACGTTTGGGAAGCAAGGGCTTCTTATTTATGCCTTATGTGTGTATGTTTGTTATTTGTAAAGCCAAGGGCTTAAGATGTAATGAGTGGGATTCAATATGTGTAACCAAGCAATGACTTGGAAAGTTATAAGCCTACATGGCATTTAACTGTTTGTTAAATAATAAACTCTGATGTATGAAAGTATGTTGTTTCTCATATTTAAATCCGCATATGAGTTATCTTTATAGTATTATTTTGGGGGCATTACAGATTTGGCAAGATGATATCTAGCACCCAAAACTTTCTGAGTAGGAAGGGTTGGACATGGGTGTTTCCATTGAGTCTCGTTAAAATATTAAGGCTGTGTTTAGATTATAGAATTGAAGGGAGAAAGAGAAAAATGTGGGTGAAAATAAGTGAAATGTAGTTATATTTCATGTACATTTTATCGAGTTTTTTATTGTCTTTTCTAAATACCACTTAAGTTCATGATCTAAATACAGTTTAAAAAAATAAATATCCTCCTTTCATGATCTTCACCAAAATGTCCACATGTAACAAATTGTTTTTACATTTGAAATTTTGATTTACTACGTTCAATTGAGTGCTAATTTATCTGTTAGAAGGGTCATATGGCATATGCATTGCATGTGCATTGGTAATTCAAAAATATAAAAATTTTCGTTTAGTTCTTTAATGATATTCTCTCTAAAACACATGAGCATAGGACGAAATAAAACAAAAAAGAAAAAGACACTATACATAACAAAAGTTTGTACCTGATAGTGAGCGTGATACCTCTTTTTATCGAAATTTTTTTAGCAACCAATGCTAATTTTGCATTTTATCCCTCTAGTTTAAAATTTTCTATTTGATGTCAATAGACAGTGAAATTTCTTTCTAATCTACAAACAATGAAATATGGTTTTTCATTTTGTAGCACTTAATTTTGGATTTTTAATTTTTAATATGAAATAGATAATAAAAATTTCATTGTTCGAAAAATAAATAACATTTTCTTTAATATTGCATATTCAATACGAACTCTTACTAAATGGATTTTGATGAGAGTATTCCAAAAATTACTTTCAAAAAATAAAATTTTAAATCAAAAATTAGTATTTAAAAGTTTAAAAAATAAAATTATTTATTCAGTAATTGGGTTGGGTTTGTTGCATGTGTCGTTCTCCTCACAATAAAACTTATGGGCTCGTTTGTTTTCTTATAAAAAAAATCTTATTGTAGGGGATCTATTATAAAAAATCTCAACTTTTATTACTCAAGTCTCGTATTAATTTTTTTTATGGATATGAACCAATAGAGGGGCCAGTTTGGTTTGAATTGATATTAAATTTAAAACATATTTAAATGAATCGTGCACTTGAACCAAATAATTAAAATAAACAAGTCTTTAATATTTAAATTTAACACAAACATAAATAAATATTGTTTAATACAAGCCAACAGTTGTGAATAGTATAGTGAAGTCCAACTCAAGTTTTAATACAACCAAAATAAATCAAATCCAGTAACACAACTAATAAAATAAAATTAAGTACTGTAAATTCCAACTCTACCTTCCAGTATTTTCTTCTTCCACTTCCCATTCTTCTTCTTATGCTTCTCAATATCAACTGAAAATCAAAATAAATAGTGAGAAATGATTAGTTGTAATCAAGTTCATTAGAATAGACCAATTAGGTAAACACATGCCGATATAGATTGAATCTTATAATATAAATAAATATATAGATTTGGTTATCAGGTTTGTTCGAGATAGATAGAACCTAAACAAAAAATTAATCCAAAAATTGAAGACTCAAAACTAAACCAAAGTATTCAAAAAAAAAAACCAAACCAACCCAATAATTTCGGTTTGGTTTAGTTTTTTTGATTCTATGATAATTTGTCCACCCCTAAACCAATATGAAGGCAAAAAAGCAAAGAGAGATATATGCATTAACAAATTTTATGATGAGAATTAATGAGGGGGATGTGAAAGAAACGACCCAATAGTTGTTTCGTCTCTTGTGAAAGAAAGGATTATCCAGAATTAAGAAATTTACCAAATGTCGAGGGAAGACACATGTTGCACTTTGTAAAACTCTTCTCCTTCTTCACCATTGACCCTTCGAAGCTTGTTATTGAAATTTTCGCTCATATCCTTTGTTGTAAATTGTTGGAGGGTCGCAATGAATCTCAGTCCCTCTGGAACCATTTCTAGTCCTCTGCAAAAAACAATTTCTAAAGCAGAGAGATTGGGCATGGCTCCTTTTTCCACCTCCCACTCCTTTAAGTGCTCCAAATTAAAGAGATGTAGGGTTTTGAGTTGGGGTAAACCATTAGTGGAGCAAACCATTTTGTCCCCCACAAAGGCACAATTACCTAAATAGAGATATTGTAGGTTAGGTAGCCTCTCCAATGTTGGCATAGGGTCTTCTTCAAGTTCACATCCCACCAACGTTAACTCGATGAGGTTGGGAGAGAAACCCTGGCAGTACTCTGGTAACTCGGGAATAATTCCACGAATACTCAATCTGTAAAGATGGTGACACCCTAAGAGTTGTTTGAGAAGAGTCAAGTCTTCTTCTTCTTCTTTGCAAAATTCAACAATTGATAAGGATGTTTGTCGTAGGTGGTCGGCACCGACGCTTAGGTAGTTGATGAAAGCCGCTAAGTCCTGATTGTGCATCTTCCAGAAAGTTGCATCTTCTAGTTGCCGAAGATTGATCAATTTACACAGATCATTGACATCACAAGACCCTGTGTTAAACCCTCCTAATGTTTCGAGGTTGCTCAACCCATCAAATTTTAATTTAACATTGAAATTCAACGGAATATACAAATGCCTCAATTGTTCCATTCCATGTATGACTATCACTTCACCTGAGTTGAACTTGCAAAATTGTAAATCCAAGGTTTGCAGGTGTTTCAACTTGCAGATAGATGAATGCCATTTCGGTATCAAACAACCTCTAAACCTCAAGTACCTCAAGCTAATTAGGTTGCCTATTAATTCGACTGACTTTTCATCAAACTTAAATTCTTCAAGATCCAAATTCCTAAGCAATTTGAAGTATTTCAAATGGGAGTTCAACTCTATTGAAGACTCCTCGTGGACACTCCTTGAATTGCAGAACAATATGGATTTTAGATGTTTAGTTGTCTCCAATTCAGAGAGGACAACTCTTTTGACATCCCTATTCAAATGAATTGCAAGTTTGCGTATTTTAGGAGCAGTAGTTGTTGATGTGGTGGAAAAGCAATTAGCTAGATCAGTTTCGCGTTGGAGATGAATGATCCCAAGAAAATCATTCATTTTTGCCTTTGATAAACACAACTCCAACATAAGGTCATGAATGCGGCAATAATTGATCCTTTGAGTATACTCCTCTACTTCTACTTGAACCATGCACCTCTGTGCAAGCGCACCCAAGTAACGTTTTGCCACATCCATTATTGTTTCATCTCCCACTCTATCATCATCTACAATTATACCGTCACCTATCCACAAGTGATATAGTCTTTCAGGACTTATCCCATAATCCTCTGGAAAGTGACCAAAATATAGAAAACATGGCTTCAATTGATAAGGCAAGTCATGGTAGCTTAAAGCCAACACCTTTGATACTACATTGTCATGTTGTATGGGGTCGTCATTCCATTTATGCGAACGGACATTTTGGTATACAACCTCCCATTCCCTTAATGTATGCTTTGTTGCCAAAAGTCCACCAAGCACAATGATTGCTAACGGTAAACCAGCACACAGCTTGACCATTTTCCTCCCTATTACCTCCATATTTGTGTCAAGCACTCCAGAGTCTACGAAAATAACAAAATGCAAAATTTAAAAACAACAAAAATAGATTATTGTCTAGAGTCTATAAAAAAAATGAAAATTCTAATGAATGCATGCGTGAATAAGCAATAAAAAATGAAAATTTGCCGACTTTTTTGAGACCCAAATCAAGTTTTTTAACATGGGACTCTTATACATATATAGATAGATAATTCTAAAGTGAGCTTGTAATATGGATTGATTTTTAAACTTTTTTTTTTGTGCAAAATAAAATCGGTTGGTAATTTAAATTTTATTTAAATTTTTTCAACTTTCGTATTCTCTAGTATAAAACTCAAATTAGTAGTTGTAAAATTACTAAGGCTTTGTTTGGGAAGAAGGGTTGGGTTGGGTTGGGTTGGGTTGGGTTTGGGGCTATTTTAGCCACAAAAAGGCAAAATAGATTTTTTAGCTCAATAAGACAAAACATCATATCCAACCCGTAATCATTACATTCTTTCTCTCACAAAAAGTCAAAAAAGCTAAAAAAACCCTTCCTAAATGAGGCTTTTTAAACCCAGGCTAAAATAACTAAAAATTCAAAGAGCCAAAAGGCCAACCCACTTTCCAAACGAACCCTAATCAAACTTGCATAATTCAATTTAACAATCAAATCCATTAAATCATTCTTGTGACAAAGTTGACCAAAAGTAAGATTTAATCAATTTCAATCTTAGAAAATTTATTTCTTCAGAAACAACTGTCACAGGGATAGTCAATAACATTCTATACACAAACCATATATTTGGAAAATAATCATCCGTTAATTTTAAATAATTTACTACATCAACAAGATTTTTTGTTTCTATTTAAGGGATGGTTTTTTTTCAACCAATTTTTGGGGTCCAAAACAGCCGCGCCCTCAACTTTGCCTCAAAGTCAGCACTGTTTACATTGATACTTGCATCTTTTCAATCAAAAGTTCTATATCAACAAAGAAGAAAAAGCTCAAATTCATGCATGCATTTGGTGCAAAGGGAGTGATGTTAAGGAGCCAAGAAGTAAACTATGGCCCCGTTTGAGAATTTATTATTTTAATCAATTTTTAATTTTTTACAAAAAGATGAATAAAAAAAATAAAAAGAGTGATGTATGTACCTCTAACCTTCCTTTTAGATTCCATTCTTCAAGCTAGTATTACAAAGTTATCATACATGACTTACGTCATTCAAATTTTAATCAATAATTAGTGACTAGTCTTGGAGTATTATGTGTCATTGTCAACATGGTGTTTCATATTAATTGCATAGCAAAAACTTTTATGAATGGAACATGTTAACTCATCTTTGTGGGGATAGTTAAGAGACAAATGATGACTATTTAGTTTTTATTGCGGTTTCTCATTGACCGAGAGTATATCATGTAGACAACATGATACTCTGGATGTATCTAATAATTCTAAATAGAGATATTTGTATGATATTTTAAAATTAAAAGGTTTAACTATACAATTTTGTAGTTTAAGAGGATACTAATATTCAATACTAGTTCACGAGATGTTATTATACTTAACACTAAATTTTTTTGCATCCAATTATGTTCCGGTCTTTTAGATTAGTAAATTACATAAAAGAAGTAGCTTTTCTTTCTAAGTGAAATGCTTGGACCACATTTTTTTTTGGGGGATGGAAATGCTATTTTATCATTAATTTACAAAATATTTAATCAGAATGATATGGTAGTTGTATTTTTGAAATAAAGGCCACTCCAAATGGGGGGAAGTGCTACTTTCGAGGTCTATAATTTTTGTGATATTTATAAACTATTGTATTGTTGGTTATGATTTGGTTATAATTTATTGTTATATTATTTATGATTCATTGTGATATTGATTATGACATTATTTTAGATATGATTTAAAATATCTTTAGTTATACCTTCTGTGGTGTTTAGTTATGACTCATTTTTTTTTTTAATTATAATTGAAAATAATCTAGTTAAGACATTTTTGATAATCAAAATTACAAATGTCATAAACTTGCATATAGCATGACCCATCCAAATCTAAAATGAGAAGACTTAAATATGTCACATCATATATCTGTATATATATATATATATATATATCCTAGTAGGTGTTAATTTTCAGCAACAGTTTAAAAATTTTGTCACAAAAAATATCGCTAGATATAAGTTTTAATGACAATTTTAAAAATTGCCACAAAAAAGGTTACTAATTTTCAACTTTCAGTGACAGTTTGAAAAATTCATCTTAAAAAAATGTCAATAACTGTAAGTTTTAGCGATAATTTATAAAAATTGTGACCAAAAAAAAAAAATAATAATTTGCAAAAAATTGTCACAAAAAATTATTTTTAGCGACGATTTTACTAGGACTTATTTTACTAGGACTTATTTTTAGTTGGACTTGATGGAAATTAAGTCCAACTATTAGGACTTATTGATAGTTTACCCTATACATATTTGTATAAATTTTATGTTTCTATATGTATGATATTCATTGAGTTGTTGGTGTACTGGGAATGCTGTCATAACCCGTCGTGTGGGACAATTTGGGTCTATTTCGATTATTTGAATAATTTATATTAAGATTTATCAAGTAAATTAACTATGAAAAAAAATCGTAATTCATCATATATTTATAACCACATAATACTAAGATCATATACTATCTATTTTTAGAAAACAACTATGGATCATGTGATTTTGAATAGTGATTAATTTGATTTTTTTTTTTCCTTTTGTACGAGTCCTTCCCTATTCCAACTATTGAAACTTGGGGGAATTACAACACAATGGGATAAAGAAAAAAAAATTATAAAAATACGGGGGTGCAAGTGATTATGTGATGAGATGCAAGTAAAAAAGTACAGAGGTGCAAACATGTTTATGTAAAATTTTATTTTCTATCCCACTGGAAAGTAATTCCTTGAAAGTTTTCAATTTTATGTAGTTTTTGTAAAATGAATATTCTAAATACATTTGGTACGGCCCTATGGCCAGTAGAGCTAAAGTATTTTCCATCTTTCCCAAATTTCTACCCATGGGTCATTAATCTTTTTAGATGATAATAGATCACACAGATGATGTGAAAACTAACATTGAAATAATTTAATTTGTATCAAAATATATAGCAATGTGGACTAATTAATATTACCTCTACCATTTCTTCTTAGTAATGATTTCTTTTGAAGTAGATCCCAACTTTCCTCGTTATTTAAACACTGTGGTTCATGGAAGATACAATATGGATCTATCTGTGCAGGCAATGTTTTATTACGAGTCGTTAGCAATATTTTGCTGTCCGTGTTTCCATTTGGGAAGGCCGGTTTCAGGCTCTTCCAAGCCTCTATTGACCAAATATCATCCAGTACAACTAAGCATCTTTTCCTTTGCTGGATTTTATAAAGTTGCTCAAACAACTCTTTATTTGCCATCCTAACAACATCTTCCTTCCTCTCTGGAACAAGATTGATGAAGATTTCTTGCAGAATGTCTCTTGTTTGATACTGTTGAGATATGCATACCCATACCAAACCATGAAAGTGACTCTGGATATTTTTGTGATGATATACTTTTTTAGCCAGAGTGGTCTTCCCCAAACCACCCATGCCGCAAATGGAGACAACTCGACTAGGAGTATAGTCATCAACTTGCACCAAATGTTTCACAACCTTGTTCAAGTCTTCCTCAAACCCAACAAAATCCTCTTCAACAACATGCTGATATGATTGCCTCAATTCTTGTTGCTTTTCAACTGCCAAACTTCTTATGCCTTCACCTATAGCAATATTAGTTTAGCCTTTCTAACGGTTGGTATTCAATAATTACGTTTTACAAATAGAATTTTCATGTAAAAAGCTCACATAAAATGATTTTTTTTTCTTTTTCTTTTGTGATTCTTTCATTTTGAAGAGGGAAAAAACACTTATTTTATGGTCCAAAAAAAACAGTGTCACATAATTTGTATGAATTTTGTATGTAAAAATTCTATTTTTTGAATCATTTTTCACCATATAATAATACATCCTTTATAAAATATATATTAAAAAAAGTGGAGGTTAAAATTGTGAAATAGTATTTTTATATGTTTCTATAAATTTACGGGATTTTTTATTTATGATTTCTAGTAATATTTTTTTAGAAGGATAAGGATAACACAAGTTTTTTTTTTTTTTTTTTTTAGTAACATAGGTCCTCCAAGATATACTGTGACAAAAATACTCTCACTATACCGCTTCAAGTATCAACTATTACTTTTGTAACTCCTTTTAAAATTTCAAAATTATATAACTTTTGATCTAAATCTTTTTTCCATTTATAAAATTTGTATTTTTTGAATTGTTTTATAAAGATCCGTAAAACACGATCCATGATGAATATAAAATTTCAAAAAAAAAAAAAAAAAGATAACGAAATTTTATTGACCTAAGACAGGTCAGGAAAATTTCGGTTAGTCAGTGAAATTTCGATGACCAATCATTGAAATTTCTAAAAATATATATTTTACAAAAAATTGAGATATGAATAAAAAATTATTAAATTTTAAAATTTTGAAATCACTTCAACAACGTAAAAAGGTCACACGAGAGAGAAACCACGTTATGAGAAAAATTAGGATTTTTAAGATCATAAGGGCATTTTGGACTATAAATGTTAAAATTGTCATTATTATTTTAAGATGAGAACTGCTATTAGTACCTACTTCTTTACTTTAGACCTCCCATTTCTTTGAACCCCATCCAACAAAATGAATCTCATCCCTTTTTTCTTTAAACCGCCACCTTAATACCATCTATACCCCTCATGTTTTTGACCCCAATTGTTTTTCTACGATTTTCTACCGCTGGCAGTCCCATCCCTTCGGCGACCTCCCACCACCTCCCCTACCAGCAACCACTCTTCCATAACCTCCGACCACCGCGACCCCTTCCTCTTCCCTTTGTGTGTGTGTGTGTTTCAGATCTAGTTCATGTTCAACATTTTATCTTCAACACTTCCACATTCACCAATTTTATCAGTTTCTTCACCTCCACAAAAGACATACTATTATTATTCGCTCCTCTTCCTCCTCTGACCACATCACTACCACCACTTCCGCCGCCTCCATTAGCATCCCAACACAACGCCTTTAGCCCTAACGACGGCTTCGGCTTGTATTGAATCGCCGATGACAGACTTTGTTTCAAAAAAATACACGACGCTCTCCACATCATATCTCTCTCTCTCTTTCTCTCTAATACGCCCAAATTTATTTTCTGTCTTTATCTATACATATCTATATGTATCTATCATATGCTATTCCATAATGTTAATAATGGTAGTAATTGATTTGAATGCGAATGCCTTGGATCTCGAAGATTAGTGGATGAGAGGAGAGACAGAGAGAGAGAGGGGTTGCGGGTGGAGATGGTGGTGAAAAGGTTGGTGGATTAGGGTTTGAGAAATTAGGGTTAGGGTTAGGATTTGAGAGATTAGGGTTAGAATGTTAGGGATGAGGGTAAAAATGTAATTTTATATTTGGATAAAATTGAAATTAAAAAAAATAAAAGAGATGGGGATCCAAAGAAGAAAGGTAGGTGCTAATAGCAGCACTCTTTTCAGATTTCAAATTTCAAGAATTTTAACTAGCAATCAAATTGTTGTTATCCTTAAATTTTTACACAAACTTGTAGAGAGATGTCTTTTTAATTTCTCCTAAATTTTCCTGAAAAATTAAAATATAAAATATTATTCTTTCCTAAAATTGATTATGTTACACGAAAGAGTAATGGAATATATCTCAAAAGAGAAAAAAAATATACTTCAAATAAAAATATAACAATAATTGAAATTATTAACAAATAAATAAATAAAAACTTAAATTTAAAGAAATAACTCACCTATACTTTTCAAGCCGTAAGTATGTAAACTAGCGGTGAGGTCAGTGATCTTGTTTTTAATGGCACCGAGCTCACTTCCGACCCTGTGAACGTCTATCCATTCATTGAAGATGCAAGCGAATCTTTTGAGGGTGCTTTGGAAACCCTTTTTGTTCTTTTTGGATGAAACTTGGATGACAAAAGTTTCGAGGATGTCTTCAGTTTCATAAGCAAGTTTTCTGATTTCCGCAAGCCAGTTGTTGACCCTCGCATCTACAAGATCAGATTGTATTGCATAATCTGCATCTTGTAAGAAGCATTGCATTCGATTCAACTCGACTTGGATTTGTCCAACTTGGTCGCTTACTCCGTATAAGAATTTTGCTTCTTCAGTTAACAAAACTCCAAGTCTGTTGACAATGAAGGACACAACAGGCACTTCCATTATGAAACTGTGCTACTTCAATTGAATTCAAACCCACTCCAACAAAATCTGGGTTTAAAGAGTAGGTGGTAACCTAGGATGAAGGTTGGAGAAGGGGTTGGGATGTGGGGTGAGTGTAGAGACTGAAGAGAGAGAGAGAGAGAGAGAGAGACATTGATTAATTGAGACACAGTTCTTAGAAATAGTAGGGGTTGCACAATTTTGTGGTGGAGCTGATTTATGGAAAGTACATTATCTATTCCTTTTTCTTTTTTCTTTTTTTAATTTTGTCCTATTTATCTTTAAAAATAAAAGGTAAAATATAAATACACTTCTTAAGTTTATTTAAAATATAATTTGTCCTTATAATTTAAAAAATTACAAATATTATTTTTTTAATTTTTTTTTTAATTTAAGAGAATGAATGAAAAAAATAAAATTTCTAATTATGCTCAGATACAACAATAAAATTATTTAAATAATTAATTGAAATATATTTATAAATTATTAAAAACTATTAATTGACTTGATGATTTATTAATAAAAATGGTAATAAATTGTGTGATTAGAAACTTGAAAGAGTGAGATATAATTTTCAAAACCATATGAAACAATCTATATTTTAAGCAAATGTCAAGAGTGTAGTTGTAATTTACTCAAAAAATAAAATAGACGATTAAATTTTGAATATATATTTAGCATTTATTTTTTCATAAATAATTATATAATATAAAAAATTACAATTATTAAATTAATTTAATTTATTTTATTAATAATATATACATAATACTCTAGAATGATTTGGATCATAGAATTTGAGTGTCAATTTTTTTTAGGAAAATGTTTGGTAGCTCAAAATTTTGTGGCTCAAATAGCTCAAATCTGTCAAAACGACATCGTTTTATACTCAAAATCTGTCAAAACGACGTCGTTTTAAGTGATTTGAGCCACAAAATTTTGAGCTACCTACCATTGTTATTTTTTTTAAAAGTATATATATAATTTGTTATTACGTACCACAAACGAAAAGGTGATTCAACGCAGGACGATGTGATTCACAAATCAACATATGAGATGGGACCCAACCCAACGCGGGACAATGGGACTGGGTTCACGCGTTGAGAACATGTGGTTACCACATACTTTCCTTCCACTTGAAAGGAAAATTCTATTTTTACACACATATTTAGTTCTGTACATATATTTAATAAATTATTATTTGAATGATAATTATATTTTAAAATAAAATTATTATAATGGACATTAAAATACACTCATAATATTATATCAAAAAAAAAATTATACACATTTTTTTTATAAAAAAAAAATCTCATTACACATCTTTTGAGTAAAAAAATTTCTTAAATCCTAATTTCTTTATTGTTTATCCTTTCTTTCATTATTTCTTACTTTGTATATTGTCCATTACTTGCTACACACTCTATAATTTTTTAGTGTATTTTCCTTTTCGATTTTGAAGGTTTTATCTTTTATCCCAATTCCAAATGGCTTTGAATTATTATTTTGATAGATATACAAAAACAAAACAAAAAGACAGATGACGACATTAATCAATCATACAACTCAATTGCATTAAAACCTAAACTAAAGTAATATCATCCACAAAATTATGTACGAAGAACAAATAGTCAAAGAAATGCAAATGTAACATCGAATTTATTCTAGGCAAGTACCAATCAATTTATAGGTACTAGAGGACCCTCATGTATTCATCCTCAACAAAACATCTCTCTCTTACAGAGTTAAACATATCTTGATTTTTTATTAGGATTTGGATTTTTGTTCAATCCATTTAATGTTCTATCAAAAACAAGGGTGCCCAAGAACTTCTCTCCCTTGAACCATTAAAAACAGAGTACTGTAAAACCAAAATGATAAAAACAGAGAAAGAAACAAAATAAAATCTGTTACTGAAGCTGAAATAATCGGTTGCAACAATGAGCTCAGTTCGATTGAAGTTCCTTCATGATGGTTTGGGCATGCCCCCCCCCCCCCAAAAAAAAATTTCTTTATCAAATTCTTCTTCGAAATATTATACCTAGACATCAATGGAATGGTGGTAAACCGTCTCATCGATTTCATCTTTACGGTGTCAATGAAACTTTTCCACTGCAAAGCACTTTGACTCTTCCCAAACAGAGTTCTGTAAACCACCGATCTCTCTGATACCGACGATTCACAACTGCCGATATTACTATTATCAGAGAAAATGCCTACTTACAAAATCGAAAATAAAAAATACTCACCTTCAACAATGCAATGAAGGGTCTTCAATGGAGGGTTGAGGTGGTGGGTCTTCACTGCGTGGAAGCAAAATAAGGGTCAACTGTTGGTCTACAATTTTGAAGAAGTGTGTGGAAAGAGAGTTGAGATAAAATAATTAATAATCAAATTATTCATTGTATGTATTGAGAAATGATGTGCATAAAGATAAATAGGTGTGTGGAAATAGAATTTCCTCCTTTCAAAGCTTTGAAAGTCGGTGTGGAAAAATTATTAGGCCTAGTTTAACATCTAATTACAAAAATCATCATTATTTTTTATTTTAATTTGTATTTAAAAAATTATTATTTTTTGAATTTATATATCATTTTGTATTTAAAAAATTATTATTTTTTGAATTTATATATCATAAAAGAATGTAAAAAGCAAAAAAAAAGAAAAGAAAAGAAAGAAAAGTCAACAAAAAAAGCTTAAAACGTCAATGGTCAATCCCAAACACCTGTGGAATTTTATTTATTTATATATATTTTTTTAAAATTAAGTTTTCAGAAAAAAGATGGACTGCAAAACTAAAAAAAAAAAAAAAAAAAGATGACTAAAAACAAACATCCAATTTGATACTTTACAACATGGTGATATGTAAGGCATGTGTTCCTTCTTTCATGACACTGCCACGTTCTATTAACGTCCTTGATTGATTTTTTAATTCTGGATAACAGGTTAAAGCCATTTTCTTCTTAGAAACAGGGGAGCGTGCAGCTCCATTTGTGCGTCAAGCTGCCCTAAATTATTGGCCTTATGCCGCTTTCGCATTTGTGCCATGGCGAGAAGAGGAATCTTCCTTTTGGTTTGGTGGAATGTGTATGTGGACTTTCATTTCTTTTTTGGGAGAAGGAATGCGTATAGGAATGCTTTTCTTTTTTTTTTTTTCATCCTTTTTTTAAAAAAAGAAAAGAAAAATAAAGTTAACTTCTTAAATGTTCTTACAAGCCTCCTTCAGAATAATTTCCTAGATTTGTGAATAATCTTGTCATTTAACCAGCAATAAATTTTAGAATAGTATCAGAACTATTTTAAATTATTCCTTTCTTCAGTGAACAGAAGCAGCGATCATTATTCTTTCTTATCTTGGCTTGAAGGACTGATGATAAATGGGGATTTTTTTTTGCAGCAAAATCAGATTCTTTTCTATTTTATGTTAACTTCTACTTTGATCTGAAGTTGTGCTTTTGTCCTATGTGAATTTCAATTTGTCTGGAAGGCTGTCATATCTTGGATAAGTGCAGTTATCAAATTTTTTTATTTATCGCAGTGGTAGTAGGGGGTAGAAAACGTCTGTGATCATGTTACCCATGACAATAATAAAGTGTCATTTGTTGTGCGGACTCAATTCCACAATGTAGAGAGTGTACGAGCCTCATGGATGAACCACCGTGCTCCGAGGGATGAAGACCTGCATAAGTAACGAATGGTGAGCTTGTTTGACCGGGGGTTTGGTTAAAAACCCCTCTAATAGTAAAGTCAAGCCAGAGAGAAGGTAGGGAAGACGAGTGTAAAGAGAGAGTGTAAAATAAATTCGGATCCTTTGTAAAGAGGTGGGGTGAGGTTACCTTTTATAGGGAATGCTTAATTTGCTCATCAAGTTTCTCTTTCTGTCACCTGACACTCAGTCATTTAGCAAGGTCACTTCTCATTGGAGGAAGGCGGAGACTCTGTTGAACGGTTCCTTTACTCACGGGCACCACGCACCCTTCACTCACATGGCATTTGTTGATCCATTAGAGATCAACTCATTTTAACTCACTTTAGAGTGAGTAAGAGTCTTGAAGTTTAAGTCATTGAGTACTTACTTCGGAGTGGAGATGGGTGCTAGGGCTTGGCCCATGGTCTTGCCCACTCTGGAGTAAGGAAATGACCAAGGTTGAGTCTCTAGCTCGGCCCACTTATGAGTAAGGGAAGGAGCTTAGGCTAGGCTGTGGCCTTGCCCACTTCAGAGTGGGGAAAGGGCCAAAACTCTTAACTAATTTTTTCTATAATTTTTAAAAACACTATTGGTTAGCCCATTAAATCAATAATCACAAAAATTTTAATTACACCATGATTTATGCTTCTTAAAAGGAAAGATAAAACAATCTCTATATTTGTCAAAATCTATTCTCTCTCATAAAAATTCACAAGAAAAAATTAAGAGAACTCCAAAACTAATATAAAACTGTCAATTTTATGATTTTGATTAAGAAATACACATATAATAAAACTATTAATTAATCCATCCCATATGATTTAAAATTTGAAAATATTTATATGAAATTCCAAAATAAAATTGTAATCACATCTAAATCATATGAAATTTAAAAAATTTAAAAGATAAGTTTAGCATGAAATTTTATTCATATTTAATTCAAAACTGTCTATTATTTCTATATACTATTAAGCATTTCAATTTTTTTTTTAATTTAAATTTATCCATATATTGCATAATCTAAATCATATCTAATTCAAAATTTTAGAATATTTAGATGAGCCTTGTCAAATTCCTAACTAATTTTTAATTTTTTTTAATTAAAATGCAATATTAAAAAACACTATAGGTTAACGTTCAAAATAATTAAGCCAAATCTAATTCGAAAATTCTTAAATAAAATTTTCATAATGTTTTGATTTTTTTTTTGGGGCACACTCCTACACTTTAGATTCAACTATTTGAATAAAAAAATATATAAATTTTAAATTTTATAACATATGACATAATTTTATTTGATGAACTATTTGATTATGTGTAAATTTTGAAATAAAAAATATTTTTATCAATAAGGTTATACCATACAAATTGAGGATGCATCATGTTAATTTTTTAAATTATTTATTAGTAACTATCAAAGATTTATAAATTTATCAACAAACAAAAAACAAATCTATATTCACATAGTATACAAATATATTTTTTTATTTAAAGTATAGATTATGCTTATTAAAGGGCCTAAACGGTCTCTAGTCTAGATCTGGAACAATCCGACCAAGTTTAGCCCATTGGGCTCACTTTTATGACCCCTTTTCGATAATCTGAGCCATTCACATTTTAGAATTTATTGATTACATTATTCCTGTAAAAAATCACGCTAATTGGATGACAGATGTTATGCATTCGGATCACTTTTGTCTGAAAAAAAATGGACGGTCAGAAAATTAACGGTTTATAATAAAGTGATCCGAATACATAGTATCCGTTATCTGATCGACGTGATTTTTTTACAAGAATAATGTATTTAACAAATCTTAAAATGTAAACGGTTTAGATTATCGAAAAGGAGCCCAAAATTGCTCAATGGGCCAGATTGGACTCTCAAGTCCAGATGGTGGACTGGAGGCAAGCCCCAATCTTATTATACGTCATGTAGGCATTTTGGCTCAAATTATCAAAAACTATAAATATTGAGGTTTATGTTTTGACCATTAGAATGATTTGATACATTTTCGATGAACCACAGATAAAAAAATGTATACCTGTGGACTATCTCAATTAAATTGTTTTATATATAAATTTAGCTTTTAATAGTGAGAACATTTAAAAATATATTAAATACAAATTAAAAATAATATATAGTGTCATGGTCAAATTCAAATAATGGCTTTAAGATTGATCAAATGTTAAATTGGTTCAACCTCTTAAAACAAGATTTAATGTGGTTAGCGGATATGGTCAACTCATACTAAGGCCATGTTTGGCAAGTGAGGTTAGGCTATTTTTTTGGCTAAAATCTACAAAAAGAGAAAATAGAGTAAAATAGTTAATAAGATAAAATGTCACATCAAATCCACAATCATTTCACTTTTTCTCTCAAAAATATCACATCCAACCATAAAAAAAAAATCAATAATCTTCCCAAACACAAAAATTTTAGCTTACTTGTGGGTTGACTTTTTTGGCTATTTTAGCCTAGGGCTAAAAAGTCTAGTTTGGGAGGACTTGGCTTTTTTGGCTTTTTGTGAGAGAGAGAATGTAATGACTATGGGTTGAATGTGATGTTTTGTCTTATTAGACTAAAAAGCCTATTTTGTTTTTTGTGGCTATTTTAGCCAAAAAAAATCCCAAACCCTGCTTCCCAAACGAGCTGTAAATAGCCAAAAACTAAAATATCCAATTAAAATAGCCAACTTCCCAAACAAACACTAAATAGAGTGAGAAGATCAACGGGTTTAACTAAGGGCCGCTTTGAATATTAGAGTTATTGGTATGCTTCTTCCTTCTTTTTTTTTTTTTAAATTTCATTATTCAATGTAATTTTTTTTATTTAAACTAATTTTGATTGATTAGATTTTACAAAATATAAATATGATGCAATTAGTCCCATGTAAGATGTCACATCATATAATATCCAAATATGATAATTCTAACATTACTCAATTTAAAAATATGTAAAAAATGTAAATTATCCAACTTTAATATTTTATATACGAATATAAGTGATTTTAGGGGTTTAGCAAAATGGTGGTGACAAGGTGTTGGCTGTTTTGGCTTTCGAAGGTAAAAAAGTGTAATTCAAGCGTGCCAACAAGGATCAATGAGTCCTTATAGAAATAATAAATGCCAACTAATTAACCAGACAATTGTTTCAAAGTTCTTTTAGCCTCAACGAAGAGGAATTTTACTGGTGGCTTTTTAGGAGAAAATTTAGAATAAGTAACAATAAAAGTAATAGAAATAGGGAGAGACAGTGTTAGAAATTAACTTTTATTTAGTAAACAAGAGTTTACAATAGTACCTTTGCACTTTCTCAGCTTCGAAGGAGATTACAGCAACAGACTACTTTAAATCTACTCCTAAGAAATCGAAGTGCAGTACAAGAAAGTAAAAAATTAGAAAATAAAGTAGAAATAAACTGGTTTCTGGATCTGAACTTGATAAATGTAGCCATTAATGGCTATTTATAGGAAAAAACTTCCAGTAATAACTATCCAATAACCACCTAAAACTACCCGCTCTTCCATCTTCATTCCCACAATGCCACATATCCTTCCATGTCTTCCACCAAGTCACTTTGTCAATCATATTCTTCATATGTGCTTTAACTTCTTCCACCTTGTCTTTCATGTTCCACTATGCAACATCACTAACTTCGTAACTTCTCTTAACTCCTGATTGATCAAAAAAGTGTCACGTGTCCTGCAACAATAGTAATAGTAATAGTAATAATAATATTACTATTTATGGTGTCAACATTACCCCCGCGGCTTTTTAAAAATGATGTTTATTTGAATTTTTGAATAGCTGAACCAAGCATAGAACTAATGTGAGTAATAAAGTGCTTTGAATACAACAACAGCACCAACGAAGTGCTTCGAAGGGACACTACACTAAAGACATGTGCTTTAAATTCAATATGAGTGCTTCAAAGTGATCAACTCGAATCAAGAAGCACCAATTTGATTTGGGCAATATACATACCAATCATGTTTGGTGTAAGCCATGAGTAGAAACTTTGTTCTTTCATAGGTGGCAATTTCAACATGAGACACCAATTTGTAATCAATGAATGCATGCACTCACTGTGTATGGTGTCCAAAAATTGTAACGCCCTCAAAATAATAACAATAAACCCATCTAATAGGACATACATTTACATATAAACTAACCACATTCTTTCATTCTTTAGAGTTCCATTACATAAGTATTACATGTTAACCTCATAACAAAATGCCCTACGGGCTTACAGCTTTCCAAGTTAACACTTGGTTACAACAAAGAGTTCTAACTCGTTTACACATTAAGCCCTTGGCTTGAAATTACATGTAATACATCAAAAGTACAACAACAAAACTATGCCCGCCACTAGCCTCCCAGCTATGTCCTTGGAGGTGGCATGCTTCCTGTACCTGAAAATGATGTTCCCATATAGGGTGAGCCACAGCCCAG
Source organism: Camellia sinensis (assembly GCF_055761805.1). NCBI lineage: Eukaryota > Viridiplantae > Streptophyta > Magnoliopsida > Ericales > Theaceae > Camellia > Camellia sinensis. Next base: position 113,189,239 of record NC_138975.1, read on the forward strand.
TAGAAATACACTAAACCAACCATGGACAATGACTAAAACATTAGCAATTGATAGTTGGTCAACACTGATACAATCACATAAATTACATATTTATGTCAACGACTTACAAGTCCCAATTACTTTTCATTTTCCCTTTTCAACAGATAAGCATGCTAGCTCTATCATTATTTCCACAGATATGTATAAAAACTATATCTCACGTTCAGATAAGCATAAAAGCTATATCCACATTCTCAACAGATATGTATATCAACAATATCCACAGATAAGCATACAAGCTGTATCCACACTTCACAAAGATAAGCATATGAGCTCTATCTTCACTTCTCTAGACAAGCATATGAGCTCTGTCTACGGAGTTCATCCCCTATCTCCTCCAAATACCTATCCGGTTTAGAGGTACATCCCCTATCTTCCCCTAAACCGCGGAGTACATCCCCTATCTCCTCCTCTACACATAACGTATATAAACACATTGGTTCTATATACAATCACACAATACATACAATTAATGTATTCAATTAACCGTCACGTTCCATGACACATTTCATTGATTAGTTTCAGTTTACCTAATCATCATGCATTGTCTGCAACAATCACGACTATCCTCCACCGATAGCCCCAAGCAGTTATTTCTAAACAGAAAATAAACGCACAATGGATATTCAATCAACATTTCATTCCTCATTCTTCTCAATTCATTATCCCAATTAATTAAACAATGTAATTAGGTCAATTCCCATAATTAACATTTCAACCCTTAGGTTCCATTTTTATCAATGATTCAACAATCATTCCATTTTTCTATGCCAAACATGCATCTAGGTTTATTATGAATAAAACCCCAACTTTTGTAAAATTACACAAAAGCCCCAAACTTTTACAAAATTACCAAACCAAGCCCAACATCTCAAAATACCAAAATTTAAAGACAAAACCCATAGAGAGGAGTAGGTTATCCCTACCTTGAAGTTTTAGCCCAAAAGGAGATGAAGACTCCAAGATCAACTTGCTCCAAATCCAAACTTTTTCAGATTAAATCGAAGCTCTCAACGCCCTCTATCTTTTTAACAAAGGCCCTAGGCTAGATTCACACCCTAGGGAGATCAAATCTTAGAGAGAGAGCAAGTTTAGAGAGAGAGGGTGTCGGATTTAGGGTTTAATCAAAGAAAAGGACTGAAAAAGTGATGTTTTAGACGCTGCTGTCCGCTTATATAAAACACCCTCGCTCGAGCGAAGGATTGGTCGCTCGAGCGACCAGACACAGAAAACTCTCGCTCGAGCCAAGAAGTTCTCGATCGAGCGAAGAAAAACCCAGACCGCTCGAGCCACGAAAAGCTCGCTCGAGCCAGAAACTACAACTCTCAGGTCCAGAACCGGGGCAACACTACTCTCGCTCGAGCGACAAACTCCTCGCTCGAGCGAAGGACCAAAAATCTGGGCAGCAACACTAGGCTCCCAAGCACAACCAACCTGTAACAAACCTGCCCAACACATCCCATATCCCAAAATACAAAGTAAAGAGGATGCAAACTAGAAAATAAACAACTACCAACATTCACGGACACATGTCCGGATCACTGTACAACAAGGGTAAACCCGGGATCGCTATAACCTCCCCCCCTTAAAGAATTTCGTCCCCGAAATTAAACACAAGTTTTCAAAAACAGGTTTTCCTCCATTTTGAACAATGTTACAATTTAACATTCAACAATTCGACCCATTACCGGTCATCCCATCCCTTTAACAAGAGACATATCACAATATGTAAACAACATATGTATTATTAACATGCATCAACATTATGCACTAACTTTCCAATGTCAACAATATACTTAACACCTATAATGTTACATTCAACTTCCATATGAGGCAAGTTCCAAACATACTTCTAATAACCAAAACATTTTCAATGTTTCACAACTTAAGACATATATAAAAGCTCTTAAGTTCAACAAAATGTAAAATTTAAATACAAAATTACATATCAATAAACAAGTCCGGATATTTCTCTCGGACTTCCAACTCACGTTCCCAAGTGGCTTCCTCCACTCCGTGATGTTTCCACAAGACTTTCACCAAAGGAATGGTCTTGCCACGCAGGACCTGATCCCGCCTATCCAAGACCCGAACCGGTCTCTCCTCATACGAGGCATCCTCATCTACCTCTAAATCGGTCCAATCCAACACATGTGATGGATCTGGCTCATACTTCCGAAGCATACTCACATGAAACACGTCATGTACTCCGGACAACTGCGGCGGTAAGGCTAACCGATAAGCAACCTCACCTATCCTCTCAAGGATCTCAAAAGGACCAATAAACCGAGGGGATAACTTCCCACTCTTCCCAAACCTCATCAAGCCTCGCCTAGGTGATATCTTCAGAAAGACATGATCACCTACCTTAAACGCCAAAGGCCTCCTCCTACGGTCGGCATAACTCTTTTGTCGACTCTGGGCTGTAACAAGCCTCCTACGGATAAGCTCAACTTTCTCCGTCGTCTCCCTAACCAACTCCGGACCCAACAAAGGTGCATCACCTACCTCGGCCCAACAAACTGGAGACCTACACGGTCGGCCATACAAGGCCTCAAACGGTGCCATACCGATGCTAGACTGAAAACTGTTGTTGTAGGCAAACTCTACCAATGGCAAGTGCCTCTCCCACGTCCCACAGAAGTCCAGGACACAACCCCGAAGCATATCCTCGAGGATCTGAATAGTACGCTCGGACTGCCCGTCAGTCTGAGGATGATAAGCCGTACTAAAGGTCAACTTAGTGCCCAAGGCACTCTGCAAACTCTGCCACAACCTAGCAGTAAAACGAGGATCTCTATCTGAGACGATCGTCACTGGGACCCCGTGCAATCTCACTACGTCCCGAATATACAAATCGGCAAGATGATCTACCGAATCTCTCACGCGCATAGAAATAAAGTGCGCCGACTTAGTCAACCGGTCTACAACCACCCAAATAGCATCACTACCCCGCTGAGTCCTCGGAAGACCTATAACGAAGTCCATAGTGACATGCTCCCATTTCCACTCGGCAATAGGCAAGGGTTGCAACAAACCCGCTGGCCTCTGATGCTCGGCCTTCAGTTGCTGGCAAGTAAGGCACTTCGATACGAAAACAGCCACATCTCTCTTCATACCCCGCCACCAAAACTGGCGACCCAAATCCTGATACATCTTAGTACCTCCCGGATGCACCGCAAGGCGCGAATGGTGAAACCCTCGGAGTACTTCCTCACGACAAGCCTCCGGTACAAACAAACGGTCTCGGTATCTCACACTCAGGTCGGGATACACCGTCAAACCCTTCTCAACTTTCCCACTGGAGATCTTCTCTCGGAGGGATTCTACCTCAAGGTCACCTCTCTGTGCCTCTAACACTCTAATCAAAAGTGTAGGCTGCGCAACAACAGAAAACAAAGCTGCAGCCTCAACAGATTCGCCCAGTAGCAAATCAAACTCGCCAAGTGCTCCCAACATCTCTCATTCCCGGATGGCTATACAAGCTACATCACTAATAGATTTCCTACTAAGGGCATCGGCCACAACATTGGCCTTTCCCGGATGATAATGCAACTCAAAGTCATAATCCTCGATGAACTCCATCCATCTCCTCTGCCTCAGATTCAAGTCTCTCTGTGTAAACAGATACTTCAAACTCTTGTGGTCCGAGAACACCTCGAACTTCTCACCATAAAGGTAGTGCCTCCAGATTTTCAAGGCAAAGATCACAGCCGCTAGTTCTAGGTCGTGTGTGGGGTAATTCTTCTCATGTATTTTCAACTGACGTGAGCCATAAGCTACCACTTTCCCCTCTTGCATCAACACACAACCCAAACCCTCTCGTGAGGCATCACAATAAACCGCATAACCCAACCCTCTTTCCGGAATAATCAACACCGGAGCGGTGGTCAATCTAACTTTCAGCTCTTGGAACGACTTTTCACAAGTCTCACTCCACTCAAACTTGACTCCCTTCCGAGTCAGTCTAGTCAACGGTGACGCTAACCTGGAGAAATCTTTCACAAACCGACGGTAATACCCAGCCAATCCCAGAAAACTGCGGATCTCAAACACACTCTTAGGCTGTGCCCAATCTTGCACTGCCTCAACCTTGGATGTATCAACAGACACCCCTTCCCCGGATACCACGTGGCCTAAGAATTGGACTTTCCCCAGCCAGAACTCACACTTCCCAAACTTGGCATATAGCCTATGGGCTCTAAGCAATTCAAGCACCACTCTCAAGTGTTCCTCGTGCTCCTCATCAGTAGGCGAATAGATAAGAATGTCGTCCACGAAGACGACCACAAATCGGTCTAAGAACTCCCGGAAAATCTGGTTCATCAAGTCCATAAAGACTGCCGGTGCATTGGTAAGCCCAAATGGCATCACCAGAAACTCATAATGGCCATACCGCGTACGGAATGCCGTCTTAGGAATATCTTCCTCCCTGACCCTCAACTGATGGTAACCCGATCTCAAGTCTATCTTAGAGAAACAACGGGAACCCTTCAACTGGTCAAACAAATCATCTATACGGGGCATAGGATACTTATTCTTAACCGTAGCCCGATTCAACTTTCGATAGTCAATACACAGTCTCAAGGCACCATCTTTCTTTTTAACAAAGAGGGCCGGTGCTCCCCACGGCGAAACACTAGGGCGAACAAAACCCTTATCTAGCAATTCCTGGAGCTGAACTTTCAACTCAACCAACTCTGCTGGAGCAAAACGGTAAGGTGCCATAGAAATCGGCGCCGTACCAGGCACTAAATCAATAGAGAACTCTATCTCTCGGTGAGGTGGCAAACTAACAAGATCTTCGGGAAAGACATCCGAATACTCACAAACCACCCTTGGCAACACACTCTGAGTCTCAACACACTCGCTACTCTCAAGGCTAGCAAGTAGACTACTAAGTTCACTTCGCCCTCGCGAATCATACCCCGGTGGCAAAACACTACCAACCCGGTCTCCCAAGAAATGGAACCACTCCCCGCTCAAGGTACATAACGTGACCCTCTGGCGGTAGCAATCAATAACAGCCCGGTATGACGATAGCCAGTCCATACCCAAAATAACATCAAAACCCTTCATGGGCATGACAACAAACGGAAAAGGAAGCCTATAGTCGGCGACCTCTATATCACATCCTCTAACACCCTGTTTCAGGATCAACTCACCACCCAAAGGCGATACCACACAAATAGGAGATGCTAACTGTGCTAACTCCAATTCCAAAACAGATGCAAATGCAGCAGATACAAAAGAATGAGATGCACCCGTGTCTATCAACACATTAGCAACCGAGTTGCAAAACAGAAAAGTACCTCTCACTACTGATGGAGCCGGTACTAAATCCTGCGCGGTAACAGCATACACGCGTCCCGTAGGCCCCTGGTCTACCTGCTCACCTCTCGGAGCAAAAGACTGCTGCACAGACTGGGATGACGAAACTCCCGGATTGGCCCTCGAGGCCTGCACAGACTGAGCTGGCTGAAAACCCTGCGTCTGCCTAGAACCAGACGCTCCCGAAGTGGCACTCAACTGTGGGCAAAACCTTTTCATGTGCCCAGGTTGTCCACACTGATAACAAGTCAAGAGCTGCCCCCTACCCAAACTCTGACTCTGCGGTCTAGCTGAAGAAGAAGCAGCTTTCTGACCTCCACCCTTCTGCGGGCAAACAGAAACCTTGTGACCCAGCTGGCCACACTTGTAACAGGTAAAATCCCCCTGACCACCTCTCCCGGAGCCTGCACTCGGCACTGGGAAGGTCGATCTAGCAACACCACCCTGCGACTGCTGAGGGTTAGAACCCCTCTGCCTCCTGCCATCACTCTGACTATCTTGGCTCCTCTTGGAGCCTCTCTGCCCCTCATCCTCCTCCTGCATCATAAGCTCCATATGAGCTGCAGCATCTACTAGGTGTCTATACTCCCGGATATAGGACCCACCAACTCTCAACTTGAGGCCCCGCCTCAACTTCCGCTCAAACTCATAGCAACGGCGTTCCTCAGACGCCACCAGTTCAGGTGCAAACCTGGACAGACTAGTAAAGGTAGCCTCAAACTCGGCCACTGACAAGCCCTGCTGATTAAGCCGGCTAAACTGATCCCTCAGCTTCTCCCTAGCTACTGCAGACAAAAACCTCTCCTGAAAAGCATTTATAAACGCCTCCCAAGTACCACCAACACGAGCTTTCTCGTACTTCCACCATTGACCCGCATCTCCCTTCAGCTGGAAGGATGCCAAGGTCACTTTCAGTGCTCCATCCTCGATGCCAAGCATCTCAAACGTCTTCGTTGTCTGTTCGAGCCATTCCTCTGCCTTAAGCGGCTCTTTAGGATCCCCGATAAACTCGTCCGGATTACACCGGAAGAACTCCCTCTTCAAGAAAGAAGGCCCAGCCTCAGCTGCCTGATTCCCAGCTCTAAGAATACCCAAAGCTCCTGCTATCTCTCTGGCCAAGGCACCCATAGCCTGCTGACCCACTGGTTCGGCCACATTGGCCTGCCCCACTCCCTCCTGCACTGCCGGAATCTCACCCTGTGACGGTACTTCCTGCCTCGCAGGTCTACCACGCTTAGCACCTCTTCCTCGTCCTGACATCCTAATAAAGGTAACACAGAACGTTAGCACATTCATAGGTGTGCCGAAACTAAACACTCACGTCCTAATGCATGGACAAGTGTAATTCACTCCACATAAGCACATAAACACATAAGCACTTACGAATTTCATTTCCGGATAATGATAGTCCCAAGACGTTACTAGAGTTCCGGTTAGAAACAGCATTGATCAAGTGCTTTTCCAACAAGACTTCCAGAAACTCAAGGATCCAATCAACATCCCAGAAATTAAATCCCATACCCACACAGTCACATAAACATGTTATCACTTAAGCACATAGCATATGATACCACATCTATACCACATCTAAGTCTCTATCAAGCGAGACAAACCCATTGTGATCCTAATCACTTCCCACGTACCCAAAGTATTCGAACCCGGTACGCTCTGATACCAAGTTGTAACGCCCTCAAAATAATAACAATAAACCCATCTAATAGGACATACATTTACATATGAACTAACCACATTCTTTCATTCTTTAGAGTTCCATTACATAAGTATTACATGTTAACCTCATAACAAAATGCCCTACGGGCTTACAGCTTTCCAAGTTAACACTTGGTTACAACAAAGAGTTCTAACTCATTTACACATTAAGCCCTTGGCTTGAAATTACATGTAATACATCAAAAGTACAACAACAAAACTATGCCCGCCACTAGCCTCCCAGCTATGTCCTTGGAGGTGGCATGCTTCCTGTACCTGAAAATGATGTTCCCATATAGGGTGAGCCACAGCCCAGTAGAAATACACTAAACCAACCATGGACAATGACTAAAACATTAGCAATTGATAGTTGGTCAACACTGATACAATCACATAAATTACATATTTATGTCAACGACTTACAAGTCCCAATTACTTTTCATTTTCCCTTTTCAACAGATAAGCATGCTAGCTCTATCATTATTTCCACAGATATGTATAAAAACTATATCTCACGTTCAGATAAGCATAAAAGCTATATCCACATTCTCAACAGATATGTATATCAACAATATCCACAGATAAGCATACAAGCTGTATCCACACTTCACAAAGATAAGCATATGAGCTCTATCTTCACTTCTCTAGACAAGCATATGAGCTCTGTCTACGGAGTTCATCCCCTATCTCCTCCAAATACCTATCCGGTTTAGAGGTACATCCCCTATCTTCCCCTAAACCGCGGAGTACATCCCCTATCTCCTCCTCTACACATAACGTATATAAACACATTGGTTCTATATACAATCACACAATACATACAATTAATGTATTCAATTAACCGTCACGTTCCATGACACATTTCATTGATTAGTTTCAGTTTACCTAATCATCATGCATTGTCTGCAACAATCACGACTATCCTCCACCGATAGCCCCAAGCAGTTATTTCTAAACAGAAAATAAACGCACAATGGATATTCAATCAACATTTCATTCCTCATTCTTCTCAATTCATTATCCCAATTAATTAAACAATGTAATTAGGTCAATTCCCATAATTAACATTTCAACCCTTAGGTTCCATTTTTATCAATGATTCAACAATCATTCCATTTTTCTATGCCAAACATGCATCTAGGTTTATTATGAATAAAACCCCAACTTTTGTAAAATTACACAAAAGCCCCAAACTTTTACAAAATTACCAAACCAAGCCCAACATCTCAAAATACCAAAATTTAAAGACAAAACCCATAGAGAGGAGTAGGTTATCCCTACCTTGAAGTTTTAGCCCAAAAGGAGATGAAGACTCCAAGATCAACTTGCTCCAAATCCAAACTTTTTCAGATTAAATCGAAGCTCTCAACGCCCTCTATCTTTTTAACAAAGGCCCTAGGCTAGATTCACACCCTAGGGAGATCAAATCTTAGAGAGAGAGCAAGTTTAGAGAGAGAGGGTGTCGGATTTAGGGTTTAATCAAAGAAAAGGACTGAAAAAGTGATGTTTTAGACGCTGCTGTCCGCTTATATAAAACACCCTCGCTCGAGCGAAGGATTGGTCGCTCGAGCGACCAGACACAGAAAACTCTCGCTCGAGCCAAGAAGTTCTCGATCGAGCGAAGAAAAACCCAGACCGCTCGAGCCACGAAAAGCTCGCTCGAGCCAGAAACTACAACTCTCAGGTCCAGAACCGGGGCAACACTACTCTCGCTCGAGCGACAAACTCCTCGCTCGAGCGAAGGACCAAAAATCTGGGCAGCAACACTAGGCTCCCAAGCACAACCAACCTGTAACAAACCTGCCCAACACATCCCATATCCCAAAATACAAAGTAAAGAGGATGCAAACTAGAAAATAAACAACTACCAACATTCACGGACACATGTCCGGATCACTGTACAACAAGGGTAAACCCGGGATCGCTATAAAAATCATGGCTAATACTTCAATGACATGGCAACACTATTATGTTCATTATAAAAAAAAAAAACCTCTTCAAAGCTCTTTCGGAATCCTTCAAAGCTTCTCTGGCACCCTTTGAAGCTTACTAGAAGGTTCATTGTAAAGAAGGACATATTAAAGCCTCCTTGTAGCTACTTCGAAGCTAATTTAGAATACTTAGAAGCCACTCTGAAATGATTCAAAGTTTACCGTCATGTAAAAGTAGCAAATGTCTCACTTGATAGTAGTCAATATCATGGGAAAAAATTATGAGACGTCTCGAAAGAGTTGTAATTCAAAGGACGAAAGTCATTCTCTAAAGGTATTACTAGAGGGCCAAAATCATCATTTGAAGGTCGAAGGTGCCGACAAAGGACTAATTACATCTTTGAAAATACTTAGCAAAGTTTCGAAGGTTCACAACCACCATTATTTTTTCTTTGAAGCTGTTGTTAATGCAAGATGGAGGCTTCGAAGCTAAAAAATTATGGCTAAAAGGGCTTTCGAATCACACACGTTGACCAATAACAAAGCCAAAATGATAGTTGTTTACATATCCACTTCAAAGACTTTGGTGTATAAAAACGTCATGTCTAATACATAGCAAAGACCAGTTTTTGGTCAAGAATGATGGTTTCCACATTGTATAGTAGAAAACAACAAACATGTGAACTCATTATGTCTTCTACAAAGTTTCTTCTTCCTTGGCCAACTGTAAATTTGTATTGGCCACTATTTCACATGTTATTATGAAAATAGCCAAGACCATTATTATTGGTCATTTCCATGCTTCCCATTATGAAAATGTAGGAAAAAATTCAACAAATATATTTTCTAGACTTCGATATTTTGTTAACCATTTCATCAAAATTAAATTTTGATGTGAACCACAAATCTAAAATGGATTTTGAACAATGAAGATAGTGGTATATGGTGGTTTTGGAAATTCAGATATTTTGAGATTTTCCACATAATCAAAAATTTTAAATCCACTAACCGTGAGTTGCTCATCATTTTTAACCAAACTTAGTTTAAAAACATGCTCCCTAACAAGCTTTTCATGACTTGGCTCTCTACAAATGGATGTATGAACCCTCCGAGCCATATATGGAACATCATTCTTAGTCATGTTTGACTAAAGAACATGCTCTTTTGTCATGTTAATTTCATAATTTGGCTCTTTAAAAATAGGCTCTTGAACTCCCTGAGCCATTGATGAAGTTATTTTTTCACCAATTTGAGTCATAAAAGACTTGAAAATATTTTGTAAAACCCCACAAAATTCAGTCATTAAAGACTTGACAAGAAGGGTTGATAACTCATGTCTCCATTGGCCAATTTTCATATCAAGTTGTGAATTATTCCAATTAAATGGTGTATTTTTTCTTCTACCAAATAATATGGTAATGAAGTAACAACTTGAAAATTTTCTTCATCAAGAAAATGGATCTCTTCTTGAAGATCCAAAATTTTTCTTCCACGCCAATATATTTCATATTGATAAATTTGAATGGTAAAATCCAATTTGTTTGTCATTTCTTCTTTTATGCCTTCTTCAAGGCGCTCATTTTCTCTTTGTCGTCTTCGTCGAGCCATTAAAATGATCGTCCCACTAGGCGTGCCAAAAAATATATATATGTTGGTTGTTTTGGCTTTCGAAGAAAAAATATAATTCGAGCATGCCAGCAAAGATCAATGAGTCCTTACAGAAATAATAAATGCTAACCAATTAACCAGACAATTGTTTCGAAGTTCTTTTAGCCTCAACGAAGAGGACTTTTACTGATGGCTTTTTAGGAGAAAATTTAAAAGAAGTAACAATAACAGTAACAGAAATAGGGAGAGACAGTGTTAGAAATTAACTTTTATTCAGTAAACAAGAGTTTACAATAGTACCTTCGCACCTTCACAACTTTGAAAGGGATTACAACAACAAACTACTTTAAATCTACTCCTAGGTAATTGAAGTGCAATATAGGAAAGTAAAGAACTAGAAAACAAAGTAAAAATAAATTGGTTTTTGGATCTGAACCTGGTAAATGTGGCCATTAATGGCTATTTATAAGAAAAAACTTCCAGCAATAACTACCCAATAACCACCTAAAACTATCTACTCTTCCACCTTCATTCCCACAATGTCACATATCCTTTCATGTCTTCCACTAAGTCACTTTGTCCATCATATTTTTCATATGTGCTTTAACTTCTTTCACCTTGTCTTTCATGTTCCACTATGCAAGATCACTAACTTTGTAACTTCTCTTAACTCCTGATTTGTAACGCCCTCGAAATAATAACATTAAACCCATCAATTAAGATATGCATTGATATATAAAAGTTCCACATTCTTCCATTTATCAGAGTTTCATTACAAAAAGTATTACATGTTAACAACAAAAGCAAATGCCCTATGGGCTTACAGCTTTCCAAGTTAACACTTGGTTACAACACAAGAGTACTAACTCATTTACATATTAAGCCCTTGGCTTGAAATTACATGTAATACATCAAAAATAAAACGACAAAAGTATGCCCGCCTCTAGCCTCCCAAGCTATGTCCTTGGAGGTGGCATGCTACCTGTACCTGAAAATGATATTCCCATATAGGGTGAGCCACAACCCAGTAGAAATACACTAAACCAACCATGAACAATGACTAAAAGATTAGCAATTGATAGATAGCCAACACTAATACATCCACATAAATTATATTTTATGCCACACGACTTAAGAGTCCAAGTTACTTTTCATTTTCCCTTTTTCAACAGATAAGCATATTAGCTCTATCATCATTTCAACAGATATGTATAAAAATTATATCCCACATTCACAGATAAGCCTATAAGCTGTATCCACACTTCACAAAGATAAGCAGATAAGCTCTATCTTCACTTCTCTAGACAAGCGTATGAGCTGTATCTACGGAGTTCATCCCCTATCTTCTCCCAATACTATCCGGTTTAGAGGTACATCCCCCATCTTCCCCTAAACCGCGGAGTACATCCCCCATCTCCTCCTCTATACATAACGTATACAAACACATTGGTTCTATATACAATCACGCAATACATACAGTTAATGTATTCTATCAATCGTCAAATTCCATGACACAGTCCATTGATTAGTTTCCGTTTGCCTAATCATCATGCATTGTCTACAACAATCACGACTATCCTCCACCGATAGCCCAAAGCAGTTATTTCTAAACAGAAAATAAATGCACAAATGGATATTAAATCAACATTTCAATTCGGTGAGTGATAATTAATTCAACTACACCCTTTTTCCCATACATTCCCAATCTCAACGTTTCCATTTCATTTCTCTATGCTAAACATGCATCTAGGTTTATTATAAATAAAATCCCAACTTTTGTAAAATTACACAAAAGCCCCGAACTTTCACAAAATTACCAAACCAACCCCAACATCTCAAAATACTAAAATTTAAAGACAAAACCCATAGAGAGGAGTAGGATATCCCTACCTCGAAGTTTGAGCCAAAAAGGAGATGAAGACTCGAAGATCAACGTGCTCCAAATCCAAACTTTTTCAGATTAAATCGAAGCTCTCAACGCCCTCTATCTTTTTAACAAAGAACCTAAGCTAGATTCACACTTTAGGGAGATCAAATCTTAGAGAGAGTGTAAGTTTAGAGAGAGAGAGTCTCAGATCTAGGGTTTTAAAGAAAAAGGAAGTGAAAAACTGATGTTCAAAAATGCTACTGTCCGCTGATATAAAACACGCTCGCTCGAGCGAAGCCTTTGTCGCTCGAGCGACCAGACACAGAAAACTCTCGCTCGAGCCAAGAAGCTCTCGCTCGAGCCGAAAACTCAGAAGTGCGCTCGAGCGAAAGAATGCTCGCTCGAGCTAACAACTCAAACCCTCAGGTCTGCAACCAGAAGCACGCTCGAGCGACAGACCTCTCGCTCGAGCGAAGAACAAACCAGACCGCTCGAGCGAAGAAAGCTCGCTCGAGCCATGAAATGCTACTCTCAGGTCTAGAACCAGACGCAATCGCTCACTCGAGCGAAGCCACTCTGGCTCGATCCACCAGACACGAACTCAACTCTCGCTCGAGCGACCAACTCCTCGTTCGAGCGAAGGTCCAAAAATCTGGGCAGCAGCACTAGGCTCCCAAACACAACCAACCTGTAACAAACCTGCCCAACACATCCTATATCTCAATATACAAAGTAGTAAAAGATGTAAACAAGGCAATAATCAATTACTATCATCCATGGACACCTGTCCGGATCACTATACAACAAGGGTAAAACCCGGGATCGTTATATGATTGATCAAGAAAATGCCACATGTCCTACAATAATAGTAATAGTAATAATAATAATATTACTATTTATGGTGTTAACACAAGGCAGGGACAACTGACCAAAAAGAAGTTAAGATATTTAGCAAGAAAAATGTTAGATGATTGGAGTTGTGAAAGTCACAAGGTGGGTGAGAGAAGAGAATAAGAAAATAGCCCAATATGAGCTGCCAAAACTAGCGACTGTAAAAAAAAATCTAAAAATTATACTTGATATGTAAATGTTGATTTTAGGAAAGACAAAAGGATAAGAGTCACTAGTAGTCCATTATTTATTATTTTTATTTTGTTATTCATTTTTTTGATTTAAACAAATTTTGCTAAATTGAGTTTCAAAATAATGATAATAATAATAATTATTATTATAATATGGCAAACTAAAAAAATGTAATTAGTAAAAAATAATAAAAAAAAAAGCAATTTTATAATTTACCATAATTTTTACTAATTACATTATAATTCATGTTATTGTTATTTAAAACTAAAACATAGCATTAATGGTAGGAGAGGGAAAAAAATCATAAGCGAAATTGTGATAAAAATAGTTATAAAATTTAATTAATTTTTTTTATATTTAATTTTAATTTTAAAAGTAATTATTTATTATTTATTTAAAACTATACATAACACATATATTACACTAGTAACCAATGACATGAAAAATTATCTTTAAAAACTTACAAATTGGACAAAAAGATAAACATGCATCCATTAGAAACCCAAATATCCAACTCATAAGAAATTGGAAAAAAAATTGCAAAATGTAATATAACAGAAGGATTAATGAGATTTCATTGCAAATATAAAAATAAGAGTGAATTACACTTATGGTCTCTATAGTTTAGGAGTTGTGTCATTTTGATTCTTGACCTTTTAATTGTGATATATTTGACCTTAAATTTTGAATCTCGTTCTAAATAAGGACAATTGAAAACACTGTTACTCCATTTTAAAGGCAAAGTCGTCAATTTGATAAAATATAAACAAATATGACAAAAATAAATGTCAAAAAATTATTTTTAAATTTTTAAAAATTATTACTACCTACCAAAGATAAAATTATATAATAATATGTTTTTTACATTTTTATTATTTATATTTTTTATCAAATTAATTTTTGGTATGTATTTAGATGATGATCATGTAATGGATGGTTGTTTTTGTTAATATTTTTAGATGGTTATAATGTAATAGATGACTGTATTTATTGTTAGCAGATATTTTTTTTATGATTATCATGCAATAGATGGTTATAAGACTTTTAATGTGTAATCGATATGTTTAATATATGAAATGTTTTTAGTTTTAAATTTTTTGATTTAATAAATTGGTTTAATAATAACATTAAAATTGTCGCCATATTTTACTTTTAAAAAAAATTGAAACTAATTTACCGAAAATAAATATCAAAAAAAATTATTTAAAAAAATCATATCTACCCTCCCAAAAGATAAAATTATATAAAAATAATGTCCTTTAAATTTTTTTTGCCAATTTACTTTTTAATTTCTTAGAATATATATATATATATATTTTCTGAAAATAGATTCTAAAAACCAAAACAAACAAAACTTTAAAACCAAAAAAATTTCAGCATTATTCATTATAAAAAGGCCATTACATTTAAACAACATATGAATTAACTAATACAAAATAAATTGTATGACGACTTTACCCTTGAAATAGACCATTTATATAAAAAACATGTTTAATTGTTCTTATTTGATATAAAATTTAAAATTCAAAATTAAATATATCATAATTAAAAAATTAAAAATTAAAATGACATAAATCTTAAGCTATAGAGACTGTTAATATAATTCATTGCAAAAATAACACAAAAGTTTTTGTTTTTCAATTAGGCCCAACTTCTTGATGCTAGGCTAGTCCGTTTGGTTCCCAGTTTGCAATCAAAGACACTCATTAGGACTTGTTTGGATGAGTAGCTTAAACATACTCGTTTGTTATGAGGTATATGGTTATAGTCCAAACAAGCCTTTCGGCCCAAATCTTGGGTCCCAACCCCAACCCCAACCCCAACCCCAACCCCAATCTAAATCCAAATCCAAATGGTCTTTGTGTATAAAAAGCTCTTCGTTTCTTTCACCTAAATTAGATCCATGATAGTTGTTCAAACTTTTGTAGTAGAGGGAGTATTGTTGTTGGCTGTATAAAATGTATAAGCTAATCGTAATTTAACATGTGGAATGAGAAGGGCAATTTAGGAAAGTAATATAAATTGCCAACCATAGTCAGACACGTGTCAACCCATACTGGTAATAATGGGCCTGCGTAGTACTGGAATGATCGAGGGATATAAGATGATGTGGCCTAACGGTTACTCACAAGGTTCAAATTCAAAATCAGGAGGGAAGTCTAACTGCAAACATGGCGTAATGGAGCTAACTATGAGAGAGCATGATCAGCGATCATGAAGGAAGGTTTTGACGGTTAAAAGTCCATTTCAACGGTTATCATTGAGAAGTATAAATAGCAGAGGCCCCAGAAAGAAGGATCCAGACTCAGATCTAGAAACCAGTTTTTATCTACTTCATTTTCCTTCCAGTTTTTACATTTCTTGTTCTTTACATTTCTGTACTTTAAATTCTTGTATTGCACTTTATTCATAGGAGTAGTTTCAAGTATCTTGTTGCTGTAAACCTCTACGAGGCTGAATCAGATCATTGTAAGTTTTCATTTTAACTTAATGAAATGCTACAATTGTTCTTCATTTAATTGTTGTTTACTAAATTCTCCTAAACAAGCCACCAGTGAAAATCCTTTTCATTGAGGCTGAAAGAACTGAAACACAATCGTCTGATAATTGGTTGGCAATTAATCTTCTGTAAGGACTGATTGATCTTTGCTGGCACGCTTAAAATTACAACACTAACCTTCGAAAGCCAAAAAAGCCAACATATATTTTTGGTATGCCCAGTGGAACTAATTGAAATGGCTAGACGTAGGAGACAAGGAGAAAATAAATGCTTGGAAGAAAGTGTGGAAGGAGAGGTAGAAATACCTAATCCAGAGGATAATGTGATAACACATCCTGTGGAAGTACCTGCCTTATCAGAACCTATGGTCGAACAGACCAGCACTTCAGAACCACATGTTCAAAATGTTGGACGAGGCCATGGAGTTGGACCATCCACTATTCCATCTACTCAGCCAATGAATCCATGGGGAGGCCTAGTAGATGCCATGGGACAGCAGTTAATGAACACAATGGAAAGATGGGCAATATCCTTTATGGATCGGATGAATACCCATCAACTAACTAACACAAGGCATATAAAGGAAATTTCAAATGTCCCTCTGCAAAGATTGGCTAGAGATAAATAGCCTATGCAAAGTAATGGACATACTAACGATCAAACTAGTAATCAAAATTATGAAAGACCATCACTTCAGTCTTGGTATGAGCCTCTTTTGAGGCTTATGACAAATCAAAATGCTTCATTACTTAACAATGAAACCATACAAATTGGTGGATCTGGGCCAACACAAGAAAATGGCATAAGGATGTTTCTAAATCCCATGTTTGAAGCCATACTTGGCACAAGGGGGTTCATTAATCCTTTGTTCAAATTTGTACCCCGGGGGTTGGAAGGGTTTCCTGCGACTAGAAGAGACACAACACCTGTTCCAGCAGCTTTCGCAGGTCCTTTCGTAGGACAAGATTAGAGAGGTCAACCATACCCTCAACAGTAGCCAGCATCACAAGGACAACCAGTCCCAAATATACCTCCCTATGGACCAAGAGGACCTCAGGCGTAAGGTTGTCCACCAAATCCTATGTTTGTTTCTCCAGTGGTGGTTCAACAAACACAAAATATGGTTCCTAGGGACTAAATTGCTGATATTGTTAGAGAAATGTGTGGACCTATGGCTCGGGGGGTTCAAACTCCTGTATACAAGAAACCATATCTAGAATGGGTAGATAGGGTACATGAATACCCAAGAGGGTTTAGAATACCAGACTTTGCTCTTTTTTATGGAAATGGAAACTAGTCGACGGTACAATATATTCCTAGGTTCGCTGCCCAATGTGTTGAATTTACCAATAATGATTGCATGAAATTAAGACTTTTTCCAAATTCTCTAATTGGGGCAGCTTTTGTATGGTATATTAACCTTACACCTGTCTCTATCCAAACTTGGCAACAAATGGAGAAGGCATTGCATGCCCAATTCTTCCAAACGGAACCAGAAGTTTCTATGGTAGATTTGGCAAGGTTGAGTCAAAGGCCTGATGAGAAGGCTGTTCAATTTATTGCTAGATTCAAAAGAGCACGAAACAAGTATAGGATCATTCTACTAGAACCTGAATTTGTGAGATTGGCTCAAAATAGTTTAGAGTTTAGGCTTCAAAAGAAGTTTGACTCAACTGAGTTTCAAGACTTAGTGGAATTAACCTATAAGGTGTCTAGGTATGAATCATTACTTGAGGAAGAACAAGATCGAAGTAATGCATCATACAAGATGTATTATAGAGATCCTAATTATGAGATTGATACATCAGAGATCATAGGAAAAGAGCCTGTGATCTATGAGGCGTTAATTCATAAAGACACTACAATAGATTAGTAGTTTAAAAAGAAAGACCTTCATAGGAAATATTCTTTTGATTTAGCAAAGGCAGATGACATTTTTTATCATTTGCTTGCAGCGAATTTCCTAAAGTTACCAAAAGGAGTCAAAATTCCTTTTCCAGAAGAACTTAAAGGAAAAATGTATTGTAAATGGCATAATTCTTGGTCTTACTTAACTAAAAACTGTATTATTTTTCAGAACAGGATCCAAGAACAGATTCAGAAAGGGGGTCTAAAATTCCCAGCTAAAGCAGAAAAAGCTATGGGGATTGACACTAATCCATTTCCAAATATTGGAGAAGTTACAGCCAATGTTATTGTGCCAGACTTCCAGAACTTATCCTTGAAAGAATTGGAAGAGGTTAATATGCAGATGTATATTGCCAGTCAGACTACTGTCAAGAAAGATACTAGAAGTTCACCAGCGAATGGGCAGGGCTTTGTTGACCAAAGGGAAGACTCTGATGAGGAGGCACTGGATGATGACTCTTTAGAGGCCGTTGTCATGCAAAGAGTGTGTCCCAGATGCAGGTTAAGCTACAAATGGTTGAAAGGGCTCCCGATTGATGAGAGGCAGTATTACAAGGATGTACAGAGACACCCTAAACCAAGCAGTGCCTACAATAAAAGGCCATACCCAACTGGTAGACAATAGCCATTCTTGGCTGGACCAACAGCCACTAGAGTGCACTCCAAAGGCAAAAGACCTCTACATGAGTTTAGACCACCCAACTATTACAGAATGGAGGACAATCATCCTGAGAGGAGACCTGAAGTGAGTTCAGGTTACGGGATCAGAGTTAGAGATTGGCCTCCTAGACCAGCCTCATATAAGATGAAAAGTGGCCACCCTCATCGAAGGCCTAAATTAGGCCCAAGACAGGAAGTCAAGGTCAAGCAGTGGCCTTTACAGGCAACTTCGAAACTGGCTTCCAAGGAAGAAAGAGACAATTCAACAACTGAGCTAGTGGGTTCATGGGGACCTAGGGTTCCAGATTGGTTTGTCATGCAGAACAAGCCTAAGGAAATTCTTACTTAGAGAAATGTTGTTAGAGACCAGGGTAGGATGGTTAAATCTCCCTTGGTAACTCAAAATAATTGGGTGTTACTAAAACATCCAAAAACAAAGGAACCAAATACGGTCCCAGTGATTTCTAGGTCCCAAAAGAGGAAGATCCAGCGGAGGTAGACTCAGTACCAAAACGATCTGAAAGAAAGTAGAGAAAGTTCTTCATTGGCCCAGCCAAAAGGCCAGATAGAGGGAAGAAAAAGTTATAAGTCGGATCATAGTCCAAAATCAACTCCTCAGGATAAAAAGAGTTACAGCAAAGAGCAGTTGGCTAAAGTTCACTCTGAACTGAAAGCCAAAGAAAGATCCAGTTTAGTATGTCTTGAAAAGGCTTTGATGGAAAATGACAGTGAGTTAGAGGGAGAAGTTGACCTAGACCAAAGGAAAGAGATGGTTGAGGAGGAAATGTTTGAAGCCTTCATGACTGAACATACATTTTTGGTCAAAAAACTAGCAGGAACAGGCCATTCGAAGGAAGTCACTAATATTGAAGTTCCAGAGTGTAGCATGGAAGATGCTTCTGAGGTAACTGAACAAGTTAGCTTGGAAAAGAAACAAGAGCAGCCGATAGTTCAGTTTGGCTCATTTTCTCCAGTGTCAATGAATATGGTGCACATATTGCCACAAGAGTTCCAGGCTGAGAATGGAAACCAAGAAGGTCAGAAGATTGACCCTATTCCAGTTTCTAGTGAAGACTCACAAGTTAGCATGATTCAAGATGAGTTTGAGATAGCCACACCAATGGAAACTGAAGATGAGAGTGAGGAAGTAAGTATTAACCTCTCATATCCTTTTGAGTATTCTACAACATCCATGACACATCATGTCAAACCCTTGTATATCAATGCTTTCTTCGATGGGATATAGATGAACCGGGTATTGGTGGATAATGGGGTAGCAGTAAACCTGCTTCTGAAATCTTCTTTGAAAAAACTAGGAAAAAGAAACCCCAGATTAATCCCAACCAGCACAACCATTGCTGATTTTGCTGGGGATAAACAGATGACTCAGGGTATTTTGCCCATCAACCAGAGTGTAGGAACCAGGGATTGCATGATGGCATTCTTTGTTATTGATAGCAATGCTAAGTATAATGCTCTACTTGGTAGGGACTGGATTCACACCAACAAATGTGTAATTTCCTCTCTACATCAAAAGATAATGATGGCCTTGTGCAATGGAAAGACAAAGGAGATCAATGCAGACCCTCAACCCTTTGTTGCTTGTGTTGATTTTGCGGAGGCTAAGTTGTATATTGAAGGAGTAACACCACTCAGTATATTGAGAAAACCTGATGGTTTAACCGAAGTGACGGCTGATGAGGAAGTAGCACACCTGAAGCACTTGGTACAGGAGAGTGCTGATGAAGAATTTGTTGTCAAAGATGATAATGATGTCTGGTTGTACGCAAGAAGGTGAAACCCAAGAAGCCGGACCTTTGGCTTTAGTTAAGTTCACAACATTGAACTTAAAAGCAATAGTCCAAACGGTTCGGGAACAAGAGAAGGAACCATGATAGTTGGCTGTAAGCATAAACTACAATAGGTCAGACCTTTGAACTTTGATAAATACTGTGCATTGGACATCGAAACAAAAGTCCAAGAAATACAGGAGAAAGAAGCCTTATGGACAGACTTTGTCTATGAGGAGGAGGGCAAAGATGGCGAATCAAAGAAACTGGAAGCAGAACAAAGCAAAGAAAAGAAGAAATCAAAAAAGAAGCATTAGTGAGTTCTCAGATACAAGACTCGTTGGAAAAGGTTAACTTTGGGGAAGGTTCTACACAGCAACCCACCTACATTAGTGCTTAGTTAAGTGCTCTTGACAGGGACCAGTTGTTGGTGGTCTTAAAGAGATATAAAGATTGTTTTGCATGGTCTTATAATGAACTATCAGGATTAGATAGTTCATTAGTAGAACATAGGCTCCCTATGAAGCCTAATTTCAAGCCATACAAGCAAAAATCAAGAAGGATGAGTCCTAAAGTGATTCAGAAGGTCAAGGAGGGAATTCTTAGCTCCTTAAGGCAGGTTTTATTAGGACAACCAGGTATGTTGAATGGCTATCCAATATTGTGCCTGTAGCTAAGAAGAATGGTAAAATGAGGGTATGCATCGATTTTAGAAACCTGAATTTAGCAACTCCAAAAGATGAGTACTCCATGCCCATAGTAGATTTATTGGTGGATAGTTCAGTAGGGCACAAGATGTTATCAATGATGGCTGGGCACTCTGGTTATAACCAAATCTGCATTGCAGAAGAGGATATCCATAAGACAACATTCAGATGTCCTGGGAACATTGGCACCTTCGAATGGGTTAAAATGCCATTCGGCCTAAAGAATGCTGGGGCTACATATCAAAGGGCTATGAACACTGTCTTTCATGATCTGATTGGAGGATATTTAGAGTGTTACGTTGATGACATTGTAGTGAAGTACCAATCCATGGAGGAACATTTGTTTCACTTGGAAGCAGCTTTTGAAAGAATGAGAAAGTTCAAGTTGAAACTTAATCCTCTCAAATGTGCTTTTGGTGTATCAGCTGAAAACTTTTTAGGCTATGTAGTACACAAGAAGGGAATACAGATTGATCAAAACAAAGCCAAAGCTATCATTGAAGCCAGACCTCCATCAAGTAAGAAAGAAGTACAAAAATTCCTTGGACAGGTTAATTTTCTTCGAAGATTTATTTCTAATACTGCAGGGAAAACTAAAATATTTTCTTTCTTATTAAGGTTGAAAGATGAAGAGGATTTTGTGTGGACAACAGAGCATTAAATTGATTTCGAAGGAATCAAAGCCTACTTGGCTAAACCTCTAGTGCTGATGCCATCAAAGGGTGATAAGCCCTTGAAGTTGTATATTGCTGCAGCAGAAGAGCAAGCAGTTTATTACTTTAGTAGGTTCTTAAATTCTTGTGAATGTAAATATTCAACTGTAGAAAAGCTGTGCCTTGCATTGTATTTTGTTGCAATAAAACTAAGATACTATCTTTTACCTACAACTGTCTTGGTAATTGCAACCACAGATTTGGTTAAATATGTGTTGTCTAGACCTATGTTGAGAGGAAGAATTAGCAAATAGATACTAGCTTTATCAGAATTTCATCTAGAATATGTCCCCCAAAAAGCAATAAAAGGACAAGTTTTAGCTAATTTCTTGGTAGATCATCCATGTCAGATAGAAAGCCAAGAAATAATGGATCTTGGTATGGTCAGTGTTGAACCATGGCAAATGTGGTTCGATAGATCAAAAGCCAACGATTTAACTGTAATTGGTGTGGTGATTAAGTCACCACAGGGGGTAGAAACCACACATGGTTTCAGAGTGGATGAAGTTACTTGTTCCAATAATCAAGCTAAATATGAAGCTTTAATAGTGGGACTAGAAATACTTATTGGATTGCAAGCTCATGCAGTTGATATATTTGGGGATTCTCAATTGGTGGTTAACCAAGTGAAAGGAATTTTCAAATGTCAAAGTGCAAGCATGTTGTCTTACTATGTTGTTGAATTACATTTGCTTTCTCAATTTCAAATAGCAAATGTGACTTATGTCCCAAGATTCATGAATAACAAAGCTAATGATGTGGCTCAGAAAGCTTCGAATTTCAGGAGAATGGATAACACTCAAATGAACATAAGCCAAACAACATATCAAAGAGTAATCTCACCCTTAACAAAAAGGAATGTGGTGTTAGAAGTCAATCATAATGACTTACAAGAACAAGATTGGAGGCATCCAATAATGCGATATCTAGCTAGCCCATCTTCGAAAGCCGGCAGAAAAATCAAATTGCAATCTATGCAATACATAATGTATGGTAATGCTCTTTACAAAAAGGGGGCAGACAGGTTATTATTGGAATATTTAGGGCCAAAGGAGGCATTGACAGACATAGCTGAGGTACATGAAGGCATTTGTGGTGCTCATCAGCCTGGTGTGAAGATGAGATGGCTACTTCGAAGACATTCCTACTATTGGCCAACCATCCTTAAAGATTGCATAGAATATGCTAGAGGTTGTCAGGCATGCCAAAAGCATGGCATGATAAGACATGTACCCATAACTGATATGCATACGGTTGTGAAGCCTTGGCCGTTTACAGGATGGGCTACGAACATGATAGGAAAAATACATCCACCCTCTTTGAAGCATCATTGTTTCATCTTAGTGGCCATAGATTACTTCACTAAGTGGGTCGAAGCTAAACCATATAAGGCTGTAGACCAGACCAAAGTTATTGGATTCATTAAAGATCTGATCCACAAATTTGGCATCCCACAGACTATAACTGTTAATAATGAAACTGTATTTGATGGGAAGATGGTAAAGTCTTTTGTGGCAGAATTTGGAATTAACCTTGTTAATTCTACCCCCTATTATGCACAGGCAAATGGTCAAGCAGAATCATCCAATAAATCCTTGAAAAAAGGAATACAGAGTTTTGTGGAAGACAATCCCAGGGATTGGCATAACTTACTGTTGGATGTATTATGGGCTTATAGGACTTCTCCAAGATCAAGTATAGGAGTTACTCCTTATGCCTTAGTATATGGGCATGATGCAGTATTACTTGTAGAAATTAACATCAAGTCCTTGAGGGTGAGATGCCAAGATCAGTTAGTCCCTGAGCAGTACCATCAGAGTATGTGCTTGGAGTTAGAGAATGTGGATGAAGCTACAATTTTGACATTAAATAGTATTCTTTTCCAAAAGAAGAAAGCAGCCAAAAACTATAATAAGAAAGTCAAGCACATTAGCTTTGATGAAGGTGATTTGGTATGGAAGACAATACTCCCAATAGGGATTAAAAGACATAGGTTTGGCAAATGGTCACCTAATTGGGAAGGACCATATCAAATTCATAGAGTTTTGCCTTGGGGAACATATCATTTGAGAAATTTGAATGGATATGTACACCCTAAGAAAATTAATGGCAGATATTTGAAGCCTTATTGTCCAACCGTGTAGGAAACACAAGGAATATAATAAGTTCTAAACAAAAGAAGCATGAAAACACTGAAATAACAAATAAAGATTTTATTTCATAAGGAGTTGAATACATGCAGCCATAGATTGGCCCAAAAGTTAGTATAATGTTTCAGTTGTTCCTTTACAATTGACTCTCTACTCTTAAGAGATGGGAACAACTGAATGGTCGTAGCTATCTCCTACTTTTGATTAGCCAGTCCTTGGTCAGTAATCTGCAGCTTGGTGGCAGTTCGATCCAAAGCTAGGTTGACTGCTGATAACTCTTCTTCTAGCTGAGCTTTCTTCTCCAATAGTTGAGCTCGAAATTGGGAGATAGAGGAATGTTGTTCTTTCAATTCTGACACTTCAGCATGTATCTGGGAAACAAATCTCTGGTGTCTTAACAATTTCTCCTCTACAGCTTTGGCAACATGGCAGATGTTGATATAAAAGTCAATGGTAGCTACTACCTGAGATAAATGACTTGAAATAGTCATGCTGGATTGCTCAACAACCTTGCAGCACTAGAGGAAGCCATTCTTGATAATAGGCCTTTGCAAGGCTTCGAAGGGGATCCTCGAGAAAAATGTTAGCAACTCCAAATAGCTGTGCAAATCTAATGAAGGCAAGAAAGTCCTACTGGTGGACGAAGAGCTCTCAAAAATTTCTAAGAGAGAATCAGCCAGGACTAATGGCTCAGTTTCATTGCTAGCTGTTGAAATGGTGGAAGGCATGTCAAAAAGGCTAGCTAGTCTAGCTTCAAAAATGTCCACCTCTTCTGTTGACATGGTTAGTGCAGAAAGGGCTCTGGTAGGAGGAAGAGATGGCTGCATAGGGATAGGAGAGGAAGATGAAGTATCCCTAGCAGTTTCTATAGTCTTGGCTACCGGTAAGTCAAGAAAACAGGGACTGGAGCTAGATAGGAATAGTGGACAAGGAACTGGTGAGCTATCAGTGTCTTCTCTAAGGGAATCAACTATCATTGGAGATGAAATAATAGCTGGAGTTTCCTCAGGAGGGGAAGAAGCAGCAAGGCTTGAAGGGAGAATAATTTGGGCAGAGTTAAAGGATAGAAGAGGAAAGTATGGAGTTAAGCCGAAGGATAGGGATGCAGGAATGTTTTGCCTTAAGAAAGGTATGAAAAGTGTAAGACCAGGGAGTGGGAGTATTGCTTGAATATGCTCCACATTTCGAGGTCTTTCAGCTTCAGATGAAACTGTAGGAGTCCTTATTGAAGGAGAAGGCAGAGTAGTTGTTTCTGCAAAAGAAGAAATACAAAGTAATGTTAAGTTTTAGTATCAAGAACTTGAGAAAAGAAATTACAGACACAAAAGGAAATTACTGGTTTTAGAAGTGGTAACAATGGTTGGAGAGCTGCGAAGGGTCTAATGTTCAACAGTTTGTTGTTTCCTTGCAGCTTCTCTTTGGAGTTTATTAGCAGCAGCAGCTTCATCCCTAAGCATTTGCTGTTGCCTCATCTTCTCAGCCCTCTGAAATACAACAAGTTCTTTGGAGTGTTCTGCTTCCACTACTTTTAGCAGATGCTTCGTGAATAAGGTCCCCAGTGAAATCAGAAAGAGAGACCGTCATTTTCTTCCTTCTTTTTAATGGTGCCTCTTGCTCTTTTTCTGATTCTTCTTTTTCTGCTTCCTTTTCTTCTACATGAACCTCAAGTACCTCCTCTTCAGGATCAAGCAAGAGCTTTCTTTTCCTTTGTTATTGTTCTTTGCTCTTGAGAAGATTTAAAGCTTGAACTTTTTAGGGAGAATCTCTGTGAGGCACCCACACCACCTACACCAGAGAAAGAACTATAAGTAAGAGCAAACGCATCATAAAGGAGGAGAAAAAAAGAAGAAGCAGTAGTACATACTTTTCTTCAAAGCAGCTCGAGTAACTCTAGGAGGAAGTGAGGCAGCAAGAGCAGTAGGCACAAGAGCTGGGGTAACATGAGTAGTGGATGAAATAATAATTCCAGTCCCTTTGGGCTTGGCTTGAGGTACATCTAGTACCATCAATAAATCTTGGGGAGAAATAGCCAAGTGCACCATCATGTTGGCCATCCACCAGTTCTGGTATTTCAATAAATTGCTTTGAGGAATGAAGGGTAGGTACTCAAAGTCAATTAAATCTTGGATAAATTTGCAAGTTGCTTCTTCCAATTTGGATCTTCGAATCTTCAAATTTTTGTTGGTAAGGTTTAAATTGGATTGACTGCAGAGAGAGATAGGGACCCCTTGTGAGAATCCAAGTTGCCTAGCAAATTGGGCAGGACAATAGGGCTCAGAGATGTACTTGTAAGCTTTGGGGTTCATAGTACCAATGAATAGTTCCCTGGGGATCAGAATAGAGGCCCACATGTTTTTGTGCTGGGGCGTAGAATAGGACCTATCACTCAAAAAGGTCCTCATCCAGGCTGGGCGAATATTGGTAGCTTTGAATGGGCGGAAGGTGTGAGAAGAAGGAGAACCTGGGAGTTGGTGAAAGAAAGAAAAGTAGAAGGCAAAGTTGGAAGGATAAAGTGAAACATTGGCTAACTACATGCCATGAGTGGTAGGGTTTGGCTCCAAAAACTTTAAGCATTTAGACTGCAATTCAGTGAAACATGCAAAAAACCAAAGTTGGAGTATCCAAAATGGGCCTCCTTGATTGGCATCCAAGGGTTTTCACAAAAAAGGGGGAACAAGCTCTATAAACATGACCCAAAACGTATGAAGCTAAGGCCACCTTTCTTTGTAAAATAAGGGCTTTGGCAAGAGGGGCAAATTCAAGCATGATCCTTTGAGAAGAGGTACATAAAAGGAATTTGCAAAGCCAATGCAATAAAAAAGAGAAAAATTCCCTATCAGTCATAGGGCTTTCTCTTTTGTTCTCAACCTTGACAAAGTCACTATAGGATGAGTTCAAAGGGGGAAGAGAAAAAGGGGTTTTGAGTTCAGGATAGTCTGGACCAATGGGGGTACCAATAGGGGATAATCCTAACAGATGGCAGATGTTAAGGACAGTAGAAGGCATCATCCCACATCTAAATTGAAAGCAGAATTCCAAAAGCAAAGAGCAGCAGGTATTAAAAATGGGTCCTCTGAAATAGTGAACCTGGACAATTGAAGGGCGTCAAAGAGGAAAAGCTCCTGAAGATCCAGTGTCCTATTAGGGACGACCCGATCATACCATTCCTCCCACTCTGGTCTTATTGTGGGCCAGTAGCGATGGGGTCGGTTCATTCTCCAGCTTCCCCAATCAAGACCGCCTTGATAAAGGAGGCAATGATCTTCCAGACGCGGATACAGAGCTGGAAGCTCAATGGAAATCTCCTTAAAAATGGGCCCAAGCATGTATTCTTGTTGTTCATAGTGATGGGGAATGAAGATGCATCCATCGATGGCACTTTTCTCGCCAGCCTTGTATTTCTCACACTCTTCATCAATGGTCCTTTTTAAGGCTACGGATGGACTCGCACGCTCCACAACCGACATTTTCAAGGAAGAAGAAGTCATTGACAGGAGTTTTTTCAGGAGACAAAGTTGAGAAAGAGGGTAAGGGGAAAGAGAAAGTCAATAGAGATGAAGGGTTTGTGTGTTAGGCAAACAAGTGAATTGAAAGCACGAAATAAAAGGGTTTTTTAAACCTTTCTGTTTGAAAAAATACCCAATTGTTTTAAATGGGTTGAATTCATAAAGAAGTGCTAAAGGTACGGATGCGAAAGGTTTCTCTCAATGTTGATAATTTGGGAGGGAAACGTATCTCAAATACTAATATTGGCTTCGAAATCAAATGTTTGGCTTCGAAGCCAAGCTTTGGTGCCAAAATCAAGTGACAAACAGCTTTGAAAGCAGGAAGTTGACTTCAAAGCACATCTCACACCTAGGAGTGCAGGAGTGCCCAAGTATTTGTTTACTTCAAAAGGATTAAAGACATGCTGTTAGGTTTCTTGGTGAAAGTAAAATCCTTCGAAGCAAAGTTTGAAATACCTTATGGTTAGAATTTGTTTGTTCTAGGCTTCGAAGTGACGTAAAACCAATAGTTGGTTTAGTAGTATACAAAAGGAATCACTCTTTTAGAATAAAACAGTGCAGTCCTTAAAGGAAGTCTCCATACTTCGGAAAATGTAGACTGTTTAGTTGAGGCAAGAATAGTTGATTCGAAATTGTTGATTATGTTAACCATGTGATTGAAAAGAGAAGACCTAAGGCAAAGGTTGTCAATTACACTCCATATGTTGGGGAAGTTAGGTTTCCAGCATTCTATTGGATATGATCAAATCAAGTTTCAAAGGGAAAAATTGGTGAATTCGAAGCTCTGATTTTGAATGGAGACCTAAGGCAAAGGTTGTCAATTATACTCCATATGTTGAGGAAGTTAGGTTTCCAGCATTCCATTGGATATGATCAAATCAAGTTTTGAAGGGCAAAATTGGTGAATTCAAAGCTCTGATTTTGAAAGGAGACCTAAGGCAAAGGTTGCCAATTACACTCCATATGTTGGAGAAGTTCAAATTGGGTTTCCAGCATTCCGTTGGATAAGATCAAATCAAGTTTCGAATGACAAAATTGGTGAATTCGAAGCCCTGATTTTGTTTGTTTTTTGACAAATAGAATAAAATCAGACCATGCCAAATAAAGAGAAGAAATCTTAGCTTTATTAAGACAAAAGCAATTACATCAGAAGCCTTTTTTGGCTACATATTCAAGTTCATAAAAATAAGGAATAGAGTAAATGGCAAGGTCATGGAATTTGTTCTAACTGTGGTCAATGAACTTTTGTTCCTTTTTAATTCTATCTTCTATCTTCTCCAGGCTAGGTTGTTGAAGCTGATATGCTCTTATTTGATAAAAAAGTTTTTCGGCCTTTATTTCAAACTCTATTTCCTTCAACCCTTGTTCTATCTCATCCATGTCCAAGTCATTCCAGTATGTAGAGTCTTTATTTTTTAAATCATTATATTCGTCGATAAGGTTCTCTGCTTCATACCGGGTATGAACTCGACGGGCTGAGATTTGGTCCAAAGATCGAGTGGTGGCCACAGAAGTTTGATGCCAATGAAGAAGCAGTGGGAGTTGGTCTAAAAGCATCTGGAGCTCTGCTTGGGCGATGGGATTGAGGACATGACCCCGGGTCATAACATCACAAGCCCATCGAAAGTTCTTGAGAGGAACATCATCCTCGAGAACATTGAAGGGCAAGTGAGAAAAGGCCGTAAACAGAAGCTGAACTTGATATCACTCAAATATAGTGGGGGGAGATTGAGGGCTATAGGGGGGAGAAACTGGTCCTCAAAGAGAATAAGTCTCAGTTCTTCCATCCAGTGAGGGTTTTGAGGAAGAGGAGGTGCAGGAGCTTCCATCTCAAAAGAAGGAGGGAACTGGGGGTTGTTGACGCATTCAAGCTAGTCAGAAGAGCAAAATTTTGCCTTTCGGGCTAAGAATGAAGGGTTGTACCCTTGTGCCTCTTCTGGATGACGAGTGGCTTGTACTATCTTTGTAGGTATGGAGGATGTGTACCATGCTACAAGTAAGTTGTCTTCCAAACTGCATCGGCAGTCGATGGGTACATATGGGTAAACCACCGAGCTCCGACCAAAGAGAGGGGAAGTTAGAGGATCAACAAATTCGACAAAGTGATGATTGATTCGCTCTCTCAACTTTGACTCCTTAGGTTCTGGCCAGCTTCTCTAGCCAGAAGCCTTAGAAGAAGAAGAAGCTGCAGCCTCATCCCACGCAGAATAGGTTAGAAGAAGAGCTTCCAATATCCATGTTTGCAAAGTTTTGGGCTAAAGAATTATGGACAACAGGTTCGTAATCCAAAGGTCGATAGTTTGCAAAAGCTTTCATGACTTGAATATATGGAGATGGATAAATGTGGCTAATAAATGCATGAAAATTCTTTCGAGGACGAACATCATTATCTAACAACTCCTCGTATGCTCAATGCATGTCAAAGAAAGTTTGTTTGGCCATGGAAGTTGTATTAGTCTTTTTGAATGCTCAGATAATAGGAAATGTTCAAGGTATAGAGAAGAATTTAATGCAGTCGGTTGCAGTTCTAAGAAACCCATGCACGTCCTAGGACGTGGGTGAAGTGTTTGGATCCACTAATATTACCAAGTATTGGGTATATTAGTGCGGGGGGTAACGTTGGCTATATAAAATGTATAAGCCAATCACAATTTAACACGTGGCATGAGAAGGGCAATTTAGGAAAGGAATATAAATCACCAACCATAGTCAGACACGTGTCAACCCATACTGGTAATAATGGGTCTGCGTAGTATTGGAATGATCGAGGGATATAAGATGATGTGGCCTAACGGTTACTCACAAGGTTCAAATTCAAAATCAGGAGGGAAGTCTAACTACAAACATGGCGTAATGGAGCTAACTATGAGAGAGCATGATCAGTGATCATGATGGAAGTTTTCGACGGTTAGAAGTCCATTTCGACAGTTATCATTGAGAAGTATAAATAGCAGAGGAGGCCCCAGAACGAAGGACCCAAACTCAGATCCAAAAACCAGTTTTTATCTACTTTATTTTCCTTCCAATTTTTACATTTCTTGTTCTTTATATTTCTGTACTTCAAATTCTTGTATGGCACTTTATTCATAGGAGTAGTTTCAAGTATCTTTTTGCTGTAAACCTCTACGAGGCTAGATCATATCATTGTAAGTTTCATTTTAACTTAATGAAATGCTGCAATTGTTCTTCATTTAATTGTTGTTTACTAAATTCTCCTAAACAAGCCACCAGTGAAAGTCCTCTTCATTGAGGCTGAAAGAATTGAAACACAATCGTCTAATAATTGGTTGGCAATTAATCTTCTGTAAGGACTGATTGATCCTTACTAGCATGCTTAAAATTACAACACTAACCTTCGAAAGCCAAAAAAGCCAACAATTGTATGGAAGTCATTTTTTATAGTAGTAATACACGCATTAATTAATGTACTAATTAGTGTATCAATATTAGTTATGACATTATTATTGACTCCATTCATTATACAAATTACAAATACCAAAAACATCTTAAATTATGCCACATCATCAATTAGTATATTAGTTAGTACAATAATTGATACATATAGCATTATTCTTGCTTTTGAGGGTTTATTTGGATTTGGGTCTCCTTCCTTGGTATGGTTTTTTTTTTTTTTTTTGATAATATGGTCTTGGAGGTTCAACGAGTGCGGGCAATGGCAATTGAAATTGCGAAAATGCCGTTAATAAATAGGGCTGAAGGTGAAATAGAAGGTATTGATATGATATCTAATCATGAAATACATGTCAAATTGTGATACAATATGAAATCGATACAATACAAAATGTATCTCCCGATTCAATCCACCATCATATGAATCCGCAATACATATATATTTTTCATGTTTAATTTGCATTTCTTTTCTGAATTTTTATTTTCCTTTTTCTATTTTTTTGTTCCTTTTTTCCCAAAATGATGTATGAACTTGACAGAGTTCTTATTATCAACAACAGGTTTGGAGTGGAACCTACACCTGCAATTGTATGTCACTCTTTTTATTTTGTTTCATAGTCTTTCTTGCTACTCTTTGTAACATGAATAATGTGTATGTACATAACAAGTTAACATAAATAATGTGTAATAAACAAGCTAAGCAGTGCACATTATCTGTAGGACCTGCCAACAATTCATGGTTTGTAGATATAATGAAACAGAATAAACATCATGGTAATGCTGTTTGTTTGTACTTTATCAAGTTTTATAATCTGGGGCCTTGACACTATAACAAAATTTGCCTGGTCATATTACTTGAGTGAGTGCAACCATTGTGACATAGAGTTGCCAAGGAGTCAGTTTTGTGTTGCTTAAATCCCTTTACATGTATGTAAATTCTTGGCTTTAGTCAGAATATGTTAGCTTCCTTAAATAAAAAAATAATAATTATGCCACAATATACCATAAAAAAGTTGAAAATGAATATACTAGTTGTTAAAACAATGAGAAAGTCAGATTTGTTAACAGAAATATTGACATTTTTGGTTGGCTTAAAATATGTTCCCCGACAGGAAGGGAGCACAAGTAAAAAAGGTAGAAATGTTTATGAACCTCAGTGCAAATATCAGGGTTTTTGATCCCCACTTGTGAATGTTTGAACCATTATGTTGTGCATATTGTGTTGTATTTGAAAGTAGTGGTGTTATAAAATTTTTGAGGTTGGAGTGCATGAATTAAAAAGTGGGTGATTGTTTTAGTGATTCCTTTAATTAATTGGAGTTTGGCGATTGTTTTAGGGAATTCCTTCTTGGTTTTTTGGATGAACTAATTTTAGACTGAGTTTGATATATATATATATATATTTATTTATTTATTTTCTATTTTTAAAATGGTGGTAGCCTTGCGCTCATAAAGATGGTTGTTATGTGCAACAAAGACTTGTAGATGCACCAGTAAGTAAAAGTGATTTGATCACCATAAATGAAAACGTTAGGAGGGGAAGATCTAAACCGACCTGTGATTTTATAGTAAAAAATGATTTGAATTTATTAAATTTAATTTGTCATCTATAGAACAAAAGAATTCATGTAGCCGACTCCACTCAATTGGGACACAATGCTTAGTTTGGTTTGGTTTGGTTTGGTGGTTACCATTCCAGTCTTAGTAGCTAAGTGGTTGAAAAAGTTGTGAAGGGACTTTCTTTGGGGCTGGCTGGGGGATATATTTAACCACTTGGTTGATTTGATACGGTTCGCTCCCTTATTTGAGTGGGTGGTTGGGGATTTGGCATCTTAAAATCTTCAATCAAGCTCTTTTGGGAAAGTGGTTATGGAGTCTTTTGTGTGAGCGGGACAGATTTTGGAGAAGGTTTGTGTTGGCCAAAATATGGGTCTAGGTGGGGTGATTGGATGTCTTTGGAGGTTTTGTGCATCGGTGTGGGCCTTTTACAGGGTATTAGGAAGGTTGGGTATGTTTTTCACCATCATGTGAGGTTTATGTTTGAGAATTCAGTTTTGGTGACATCTTTGTTGTGGAGAGAAGTTGGAGCTGGCCTGTCTAGCTCGAGACAGATAGCAATTGATAGAGGGGTTGTTGTTAGTGATATGTGAGGAGGGAGAGGGATCACATCTTTTGGGACATTTGGGCCTTATTTTTAGTCTTGTTTGACGTGGGTTGGGTCTTCCCTTCAAATGTTTGGGACCTTTTGCTTTCTTGGAGGGTAGCCAGAGTTGAAAAGAGAAAAAAAAGGTGATTGGCAACTAGGACCTCCCATTTTATTTTGGAGCATCTGGATGGAGCTTAATAGAAGAAGTTTTGATGGTGTTAAGAGTCTTAAGGCTTTCATTTTTGTTTTAAAGAGTAGAATTCTAACCATCTTTTACAGTTGGATCTTGAGTGGGGTTGAGCCTTCATTGAATCCTTTTTTGAATTTTGCTGAGAATTTTGAATATATTGATGTATAGGAGTTGTTTTTTATTTTTTTGGTTTGTATAGCGTAAAACATGGGTGGCATCCCCTTGACAGTATATGAATCTAGTTGTGTTCTAGTGTCCTTGGACATAAAAGGTTTGATGAACTTGATAGTTCAGCACATGCAGGGACCTAATACCCGTTTCCGAGTGCATGTAACATAGCTTTAAAATTATATGAAGATATAACTGTGTTTATATTCCTATGCCTATAATACATACCTATTGGGATATATTTACATATACATGTATAACACAAACCTAGTTATACATTCTAAGATTTTGTGAAACTAACTGTAATACGTTGGTTTATTCTCCGTTCCTTATTTTTAGAGCTTCCACAATTGAGAAGTGTGACATCCATGGAGCTGGGTTGTGATGCCCGTGGCTATTCTCGTGCTGGAAATGAAACGACGATTTGGTACGGTGTTATTCTAGCAGGAAGATGAAGCCCAGAACTGAACAAAATGCTTGCACTGAGTTTGTTTGCCCTTCTTGTTATGTTAAATTAAATCCCTACTTGGTAGTAATTTCCTAGAAATGATTTAGCTACTTCGTTGGGAAATCATTGTCTAGTGATGCCAGCTGATTTTTCTGAACTTTAAAGACATATCTTCATAAATTAATATAGACAACTACCTAAGAAAGAATAAAAAAGTAACTTAAGGAAAATAGTAGAGAAAGTGGTTAGAAAGAAAACACAGAATGTGAAAGAATTTATTTGTTGAATCGTGGCAAAGATCCTGATGTTCATACAAAGTTATGACACAGAAAGTGTGCTCATTGAAAATTTGACATTGAATATAACAGAAAGATTCATGTAGACATGCCCAAATGCTAGTATATTCTTCTAGTTTACTAAATGGAGTACATTACTATGATAAAGACTGCGTAGGATCCAAGAAGCACTGCCCATAGTTGATAAAGATCAGCCATTGTCATTAGTGGCAGTTGTATTGCACCAAGGATCCTCTAGAGTGTTTTTTTCCTAAAGTTTCCTAAAGTGGTGTATTGTGTGGTTGAGATTTAATGTTGAAAAATTGATGTGACTTGTCATTAAATCTCAACCACACAATGCACTACTCTAGGAAACTTTAGGAAAAAAAAAACTCTAGAGGATCCTTGCTTGTTGTATTGAAGGAAAAGCGGTTGACATTTACTTGGCTTGATGGGGAAGCCCAGCAAGTAAGTGTCATCTTTTGTTTGTCTGGCGTGTCAATGTTTACCAAGTTTAGTTGTAGTTCAATTCACATTTGTGGTAGTGAATGGATTAATTAATTTGAGGGTCATGTATGTGATGCTGTATGGTACTTGGTAGCAATTTATTCTGAAATTTTAATCTCTTTGTCGAACTTAGTTGGGATCACTATTGGCATTGGAAGATTTTTGCCAAAGTGCTAGTATCTTAATCCAAATGGTGGCCTAAATTTGGCAAAGGTGTTCAGTACATATATGGAGAGCTTGTCTTGGATTGTTGTTAAGCTTCCTATAATGCCTAGTTTTTTTTTTTTTTTTTTTTTTTTTTTTTTTTTTTTTGATTTTCTAATACCTAGTTTATATTTAAACATAAAAAATAAGAACCCCTTTCGTAACCATCATATTCCATGGAAAAAACCAAGAAAAATATAAAGCAAAGACTTAAGTAAGAAGTTCAATAGCTGAAACCAAGAATGTCGAGTTCATCTTTGATGAGGGCAAGTTTCCTATTCTATAATGAAATGTTCAACGCCTTGAGGAGAAAAATATTTATACATTTATATTTAATTTTAAATAAAATTAAAATTAATGTGTACTAATTGGGCGTTGTTTTTTTTTATTTAATTTTAAATAACTTTTTCTCAGTAAATATAAAAATTTGAAATTTGAAATGCTTATGTGTTGATGCCTTGAGATTTACGCATTCACATTTAAAAGCTTTGATATATACATATTTAGCCAAGGTCATCTAGTGCAAAGCATGTACACCTCAATTGTTTAGTGTA
The DNA here is from genome assembly GCF_055761805.1 of Camellia sinensis. Taxonomy (NCBI): domain Eukaryota; kingdom Viridiplantae; phylum Streptophyta; class Magnoliopsida; order Ericales; family Theaceae; genus Camellia; species Camellia sinensis. The sequence goes on from NC_138975.1 coordinate 113,224,645, forward strand.
TTAGATTATGTTCTCCATGTGAGACATGGCCAATTAAAAGTATTCATCATTCATTGTTATCCTATTTGAGTTCAAAACCAACTTTTGAAACTCAAAATTGTTTTGTTTTTTGTCTTTAGTGATTTTTTTCCCTTCATATTTTAGTTTTTATTTTTTATTTTTTTAAGATCTGCCTAATTAGAAGCACTTAAAATTTAAAATATTTGAAAAAAAATCTGAAAAATGTTAAAGGCAGTTTTAGATTTTTTTACAAATATTTTGGGTGGGTTTGGTTTTGGGAGATAAATTTTCAAAATTGTTTTTAGGGAGAGAGTTTAGAAATTTTTTTGGTTTGTTTGGTTGTATATTTTGGAAAT